>NC_142417.1:4188928-5435357 GCF_059516105.1 Syngnathus floridae | reverse complement strand
TGGCCGCAGTTTCTCCAGATTGTCATCTGTCAGCTCTTTGCAGCGCGAACGCTCGTTCCTTTCATCCCACGCGGTCGCGCACACAAAGAGCCTGCCGACAAGTTCCCAATGTTGCCAGGAAAGTTGTGGTGTCGCTCTTCTTTCCAAAAGCCACTTTAGTTCCCACAGACGGCCGAGTGTGTTTCCTCGGACCTCCTGTAGGCTTTGTCCTAATCACATCTCAGCTGTGTGTTTATTCCTTTTTTTTTCTCGCTCTAATCTTTCCCACATAATTTCTTTTCACGCTTTTTTTTTGGGTTTACTTGTCCTTTGTCATTTGTACGTGTTGCCCTCCGCTCTTTATTGGCACCAATCTATTGGAAGGGAAGACTGGAAAATTTGTCATCTGTTTTCAGCGGTGTCTCGGAGTTTGAACACCCTTCCAGTATTAGCATTAGCTTTGCGATCTTTATTCCAATTTTGCTCTATGGGTCAGCATTCTTATTTTTTCATGTTTGCCTTTTCCAAGCTCAAGGGGGTCAAGAGAGCTGCTGGGCAGAGGTTACGAAAGGGCGTCTGTACTTGTAGCATCATTTTTTTGATCAGCTCGACTGCCCGGTTCAGCTGCTGCGTGTTACTTTAGTCTCTCGTATGGCAACATACAGCATGAATTAGCCTCGTGTCGTTCGCATACCACAACCACACATGGGGCCCAGTCAGCTGAAGCAGAAAGCAAATGGAAGCATCTGAGAAGAGACACCATAAGTCAGGAAAGATTTGGAAGAGTCGTATTGTTGCCTTGAGCTCAAGCTTTGCTCGAGTCTTGTGTAATCTGGGCTCACAGAAGGCTCCTTTGTGTTTCACGGTCGAGATTTTTACCTAAGTCACTTCTTAATTGAGGTGGGAGGAGTCAGGTGGAGCAAATCATTTTTTAAGAAAGTTTTTTTCATTACAAATTTCTAGCTTGGTGTTTGCACTCTTTAATTTTAATTTATTTTTTTACAATTTTCTAGCTTGTTAAAAAGAATTATGTAATAATAATAATATGAAGAACCCTAAAAGTTTGGCGGTGTTTGCATTCTCTATTTATGCAATTTTCTAGCTTGCTAAAAAACCTGGAATAATAACATGAAGAACCCTAAAATTTTGGTGGTGCTTGTGTTCTCTTTATTTATTTTTTTTTTACAATCTTATGGCTTGTTAATAAAAGTAGTGTCATATTAAAATTTTAAAGAACTCTAAAATTTTGGGGGTGCTTGAATTCTCTTGAAATGGGCTCGGACAGAAGCTTAACTTTGACTGTAGCAAATCCCTTCAAAGTGCACATCATTCAGTTTGCACGTGCGTTTCGGTGTGAAAGAAAATCAAGAGAAACATCTCAAGGAAGTGAAGTGGTTAGTCATGTGGTCAAGATGTTTGTCAGATCTCGCTCTCGTTTCTGCGGGAGGCCGCTGGCTGGCAAACGGCCTTTTTCATGCATGTGCCTCTTTTTTCTGATCCATTTTGTTGAATTCTTTTTTTGCCTGGTTGTGTGCCAACTGGGAACCAAAACACAAATGTAACGGGACCCTGCCGAGCTGCATGTGGAAATCCCCCAAAGTAAAGCTGCAACCAACTTTGTCCAATACCTAGAGATACTGATAATACATAATCATATCCTTCCTATTAACATTTAACGTCAATTTAAAAAAAAGCCAATGTTGTTGATCTTTTTTTATTCAGCAAGCTCGTTCATTGTGCAACCTCATCCCTCCCTAAGCCTCTCTCTCTCTCTCTCTCTCTCTCTCTCTCTCTCTCTCTCTCTCTCTCTCTCTCTCTCTCTCTCGCTGTCTCTCTCTCGCTGTCTCTGTCTCTCTGTCTCTGTCTCTCTCTGTCTCTCTCTCTCTCTCTCTCTCTCTCTCTCTCTCTCTCTCTCTCTCTCTCTCTCTCTCACTTCTTATTGTATGCTTCTCACTTGTAAGAGAATGTTTCAAAATCCCCACTGCCAGTAGAACGGATCCATATTTTTAAACATTTTGGCAGAGTATGACCCTGACTAGTCACGTTTGGCGCCAACGCCGGTGTGGAAAAAGTTATCACGGCCTGATTTGATCTGGTTCCCGATGCAGGCGTGCTCGTGCTCAGCTGGTTCTGGGAAGCGACTGAAGCGCTCACTTTCACGAGTGCTTAACAAACTTCTAATCCAGAGGTCATTGAATGAGCCGCTAACCGGCTCCTCTGTTGAATTGCAGTTAGCGAGGGATTTTTCATTGCTCTATGACAGACGCACAAAAGTCACACGCCAACACACGAAAGCAATTTTCACTCTTTCGAAGACAAGAAAAGTTGCTCTTGATTTTCGGCAGTGATGACGACAAAGTTCCATGCTGGCATACGTGCTCAATAAAATGAGAAGTTTATGGTGGCGGTGGCGGCATATGACAGTGCCGCAAATCTTTCCTGGCAAAACTTATCATGTGTATGAACAGAGAAAGCTCAAGGTTGAATGAGGATTTTTTTTTTTTTTTTTAATTTGTAGATATATTTTTTTCATAGGTGTTGAATGGTATCAAGTGTTTTAGGGCATCTTTGGTAATTTTCTTCTTTGGTAATATTTTAGCTAATTCATTGAAAGGGAGCCAAGTTGACTTCCGTGAATCTTTGGTGTGTGTGTGTTTTTTTTTTTTTTTTTTTTTTACTTCTGCATATTTTGCCAGCGCTTCACAATTTCTCAGAAGCACAGAGAGAAGCGAACTGACACATTTATTCATCCTCCTCCACCAATTTCCTAGAACCCTCTCCTCGATCAGTTTTGCTAGCCCAGCAGTAGCACGTTTTAGTGTGTGTGCGCACGTGTGTGTGTGTGTGTGTGTGTGTGTGTGTGCGCGCTTTTTAAAAGTAAGTAAATGTGCATTCCGTTGCCACATCCTCCTCCCTGCCACAGATGGTGGCGATAGGCGATGAGATCGAAAGCTGCCTTGACTACCTCGGTTGGAGACATCATTTTTCAATTTCCTCACTGGACTCTTGATTAGGTACAACTGAAAGGAGATCCAATACAAACATTCCGTTTTGTTTGAAAACTGGCAAGCCTAAAAAAAAGGAGTATACCGCTAAATATTATCTTAACAAACTTAGATGTCATGTAAATGTGAATGAAACCTATAATGCAACGGCAAATAAAATAAATTGTGGGAATAGCAGAATGTCCGTTACCATAGCGATGGCCTTGCAAATGGGACCCTGGGAATGTCACGTTGGACATCCTGTGTGTCACCCAAGTGTGGGCGTGCTTGCTCAGCACTGCATACGTGCGCTTCGGACTTGATGCACACAAGATCGCGCGGTCACATCTGTTGCCGTGTCTGTTTTGGAACCGCGTCTGAGCTGTGCGAAGGTGTGCCGAGGAAGCGTGACCGTGTGCCTTGGAAGGCCGCGGTGAAAGTTGAGTCAATGAGAGAAAGAGAGAATAGTCATAATCGGCGCGCCACATCTCAAAGCAAACCAAATTCGAAGACTTTCTCATCTGAATATCACGCTGCTATTTTCATTCACAATTTGCATTCTTTTTTGAATGGTTCATTAACATTATTTTTTGTTTATAAGTCGTATCAGGACTGTTGCATTCTTTCAAAAGTGCCAACCATCTCTCAACTTAATTTGTATCAAAATGTGATGAGGAAGCATCAGGATATTTATTGACTGGAGGGCGTGAAATTCAAGCACGTTCGGGAACAGTCATTTGAGATTCCGATAAAAAAAAAATTTTAAAAATCCCGTGGGGGCTTTACTTGCTCTCACGAGCTTTCTCTGTGCGATGTCCAATAGTGTCTCCATAGAGCTTGTGGACATTTTTTTTTATTTAATTTCTTATTGATTTATTCGTGGACATTTATCCTTTGCATCGCTCGTACTTTATTCCTCCTATGTGGCCATTCCTCGAAAAAAAAAATCTCAATCAACCCGGTGAACCTAATGAGTGTGTGCTTGTACGTGAGCATTTATTGTGTGCGTGTGAGCATTTATTGTGTGTTATCTTGAGATGATCAGTCATCCGCATGCTCTGACCTTGCTCCCTCAGTGGAGTTGATTCACCAGTTTAGATGTGTTGCTCAACCACTCCAACATCTGCTGCATGTTTCTTCTCCTTCTTCTTCTTGTTCCTCTTCGGGCCACACATGGTTCCTCAAAGTCATTGCAAACTCATTCACATTCGCACAATCAAATTCTTCTCTGTGAGTCACTCTGGCAAAGAGCTCATTAAATGTCGCACTGGTTGGCAGCGTCCCATGAAGGCGCACGTGGTCGGCATTTTGAAATCTGGAGTATTTGACTTTATTTACTGATGTATTTATTTGTTTTAATGAGATGGTTGATGATCAGAATCCGCTGTTTGTAGTTACTTTTATGAAGCAAGCTCTCAAAGCAGTCAAGCCATCATCTCTAAACGAAAGAGATGGAACCTCTTTTGCTTGTAAGGATAAAGGACAGAGATTGCTGGCGAAACCATGAAACGATCGTATGTGAGAAGGCCAACGCCTTACGTATATTGGGTTATGTTAACCTTATGTAAGTTGAATAATTTTGGGGGAAAAAAGCGAAGTTAGTTTGAAGTTCACATACAGTAAGTTACGGAACATATGTGTTGCTAAGGCACAGTGACAATAAAAAACCCTTTTTATTGATTGTCTTTGTAATTTATTTTCTTTTTACATCTCTCTGATATCATCCATTTGTTTTATTGCTATGTGAAATTATCTGCAGTATTTATTAAGGAGTTATCTTTGAACCAATAAAACGAATTACAGTGTAGTCCTATGGGAATATTTGATATATATATGTGTGTGTGTGTGTATATATATATATATATATATATAGATATATATAGATATATAGATATATATATGGATATAGCTATAATTAAAATAAATAAATAAATAAAGGCTTGGCCACAGGAGGCAGATATGCTAGAGCAACTTCACTTTTAGTCACTTCCTCATTATCACATCCAACCCAATGAGTCATTTCCCTCCCTCTCATCTCCGTGTCAGGCCGCCAGCACACGTCTCGTTGATGATATTAGTCGCCCGACATTCCAACTGATGGCGCCCATTCACAAAAACTGGCCATCTGAGCAAATGGAGCGGCCGTGCGGTTAATCTGTTCTTTGGTTGCGTGTGTGCGTCTGCATGTCGGATTAGCATAGACATTCCTCGGGTTCACACACACACACACACACACACACACACACTGTCACATGGACTCAGACTCATCCGGCGCACAAAAGCCCTGGAATCTGCTCTCCATCACTCCCTCTTTCTCCCCACAAGCGACCACCCCCGCTCCCCCAACGCCGTTTCTCTCGCCGTCTCGTCTGTTTCCTTTTGACGCTTTTGTTCTCTCACGCCCCCCACCCCCTCCAACCGCCCCCCCCCCACCCCCCTCACATTTCTTTACCGCGCTCCCCGGCGTACAGCGTGTTGTCCCATGGGTTGCCATGTTGATTCTAGAGAGGCATGCGAGCCTCTTCTGTGCTCCATGTTTGGACGGGAGGAAGTCATAGCAGAGCGGCAGGGGAGCGATGATTCCTGTATGCATATGCTCGTGACACCCCCCCCATGCCCCGTGGCAAAGGTGGCAGCTGACAAAAACACGTGCAGGTGCGCCAGTCAGAGAGGTGAAAGGTTAAAGCGTGTAAGGCGTCCAAGAGTTGGCAGCGCTTTCGGCCTCGATGCTGACAGGAATGCCAGAGTGACTCGCATTTGCCACTTGCAGAGGCGCTTACATGAACGTCTATCGTTGTCTGTCTCTTCTCAGGCCTCCGCTCCCAAACTGACGACTCACTGCTCAGATATCCAAGAAGTCCGTCGCTGCAACCGGCTGGAGATGCCTGACAACTTAAACACGTTTGTTTTAAAGGTGCGTGATTGTTGCTGAGAGCCTTCACTCGATTGTGTAGCTCCGTTTCAAAAGCCTCTTTGTGTGCCCACCCACCCACCGAAAGGTTAACCGAGGAAGTTTGATATTTGAGACAGACAACGACCAGCAGGTCAGCTCCTGGACCACCGAGATTAAAGAATGCATCAGCAACAGGTGGGAAACATGACACAACCAACACGACTCCTAAGTCTCTCATATTTAGTTTGACTCCATTCCCGTTGGATGAAAAAATCCCCCAAAGTGGACTTCATGCATGAAGTGGACAGCCATGCAGCGCAAGAGGAAGTGTGGGGGAGGGCTGATTGCTCTGGAGAATAGCCCAGTTTGTCTCATTTCTGCAGATGTCCAAATGCACACACGCACGCAGAGTTCAGAGGTCACCCTTGACCCCTGCGCAGTCACATTACACCCAGAGTATTTAGGAAACACAACCTAGCAGGTGCGATGTTGAAACAAGGTCCTTCCGTGTCATACGACATAACTTGCTTTCTATGTAGCGTACACACATTCACACACTCTCTCTCTCACGCTCTCTCTCTCTCTCTGCCTCTCATTGTCTCTCACTTAAACAATACAGCACTGTATGCTTGAGACACTTGTAACAAGTTACGTAAAAATTAAATTAAAAGTGTGCCTCTGAGCAACATTCATGTGCAGTGTGTGTGTGTGTGTGTGTGTGTGTGTGTGTGTGTGTGTGTGTGTGTGTGTGTGTGTGTGTGTGTGTGTGATTCAGATTGGGCAGTGTGGATCTGGAGCTCCCTCCCTCCCCGGCTGACAGCGCCGTTTCGACCAATCACAGGGCAAGCTCAGAGTCTGGAAGTCAAAGTGATTGGCGGCCCACTTCATCCCACACGGCCCCCCAGACTCGTCCTGTCACAATTAGCTGTAAGTATTTTGTCCTTTCATCAAGTTGTCGAATGAATTCAATAAGCAGTTTTCCTATGGTGAGGGTTGAAAATGAGTGGAATGCAAACAAATCTCATAACATACATGGATTCCATTTGACGAATATAAAAGTCGACGGCAGTGAATGCCTGCTTTTCGGGTGCAGCCGCCGAGCTCTTCCCATGTTGCTGCTCCTCAGGCCCAGTCACCTTGGCTCTGCCAGAGCCGCTCATCCACAAGACGGATCACTTCCTTTTCTCCTACCCGTGGTTCCACGGGCACATCTCACGCGTCAAGGCGGCCCACTTGGTTCAGAGCTCGGGGGCCGAGGGGCACGGCGTCTTTCTGGTGCGTCAGAGCGAGACGCGGCGAGGGGACTATGTCCTCACCTTTAATTACCAAGGAAAAGCTAAGGTGCGCCGGGAAGCCTCGCAAGATCTCGTTCACATTCAGGGTCCGGTTCTGATTGGCCATTTTTATGCGTGCAGCACCTGCGTCTCTCGCTGACCGAGTGGGGGCAGTGTAGGGTGCAGCACCTGCGCTTCCCTTCCGTCATGGAAATGCTCAGCCACTTCCGCCTCTTCCCCATCCCGCTGGAGTGCGGCTCCGCCGGCGCCGTCACGCTCTCCAGCTTTGTTGTGGCCGGCTCCAGCCCCCCGTCACAGGGTGAACGTCGCCTTCAAACTCCTCAGCCATGTATTTATTTGATCTAAAAAAAAAATATATATATATATATATATATATATATATATATATATATATATATATATATATATGTATTTTTAATTGTATTATTATATGAATTTTAGGTTCATCCCGAAGTGTGACTGAGCCTAACTATGTGTGAGAGGTGGCCATGTTAGTGAGTGTTTTTACCCCCCCCCCCCCCTGGCAGGTCAGCTCTCTGGCGCCCTCTTGGTGCCGTTCTCGCTGCACCGCTGGAACTCGGAGCCCAACGTAGCTCATTGCGGCGCGTCTCTCAGCTGCAGCCAGGCACCTTCGTCTTCGTCCTCCTCTTCCTCGTCCTCCTCCGCCGCCACGGGCACTTCCGGCCCGCAGCCGCTTCGCCGGGCCGTCCCGGCCCCGCCGCCTCCGTCGAGCGCCGCCGCCTCGGCTGCCCTACGCCGCAGCGAGTCTGCGGGCCGGCGACTGCCGCTCCGCCACGGCAACCCGCCCGTCATCCCCCAGCGGGACTCGGACTACGAGCTGGAGCCCGAGCGCGGACGCAAGCGGGCCATCGATAATCAGTACATGTTGCTCTGACCTCCCGCCGCCCGAATCGAGGAGATGCACGCGGGTTCGATGGCGTCCGCACGAGTGTCCGCAGTGAATGTATTTTGACGTTTGGCACAGGTGGGAAGCAGATGGCTTGTCTTCAAGCCCAGCAAGCAAAAACTATTTTTATACGTTTTCTAAAGGCAAACTTTTGAAGGTTGGCTTCAACCAATGCTAGCTTGGTGAATTGACTGTTTTATTTTATTTTTTTTTAATTTATGTTGGCTGCCTCCTGCCGCCTCCTTTCGTTACTTTGCTGACGCTAGATCACTTTTTTTAACCCCTCCCCCTCAAAAAGACTTTTAATTTTTGGCACAGCGCTCAATTTCTTACACAACCAACAAAGCACTCTTCTTTCTCTTCTTTGAGTCTTCTGATGCTCTGTCACAATATTTCTCACATTTGCGCATTATTTAAATATGAAAGCTACATGGCAGCCTCGAGGCTCGCACGCTGAAGTTCTGGATTTGAATACTTCAGCTTCCTCTCGCATGCATGTCGTGTCAGTGAAGGACTCTCAACTGTCCGCAGATGTGAGTGTGAGTGTGAATGATCGTTTGTCTTTATGTGCCCTGTGATTGGCCAGCGACTGGTTTAGGGTGTACCCGGCCTCATGCCCAAAAGTCAGCAAGCAGCCAAGAGGGCACTTTAGAGACGATGTGTTTTATTTTCTCCAGGAATCCCGAAAACCTATATCAACTCTTTCATAGAGAGACCCTGCAAAATTATGTAATTTGCCTTTCACACAGAATCTTGTATACACATTCGCGGGTGTTATTCTGCCACTTGTGGCCTGTGTCGTTCTGACACAGAGATCCTGCAAAATAGTGAAGCTCCGTCATTGTATAAGTCATTTACACAGAAGCAATCCGCCGAGATATTTTTGCATGTGTGCACTTTTGAACTGCAGCACAGCATCCCGCAATGCCAGCGCCTGGTGACAGAAAAACAAAATTGAACCAAAAATGGGCTCACTGGAACTGGTTCACAACCAGAATTGAGCCAATGCACATATTTGATCTAGAGTTTCAAATCTCATGGGATACTACCAAACCAAAAATTTCATACAAATTGTGTTTTCTGTCATCCAATGGACAAGTGTTTACTTTTTCTACCTGTCAGTATACATCACTGGCATAAATAGATGTTAGTAATGAATGAAAGCCCTTTATACTCACTAAGGTGGCTGTTAAGAAATATTTTCTTTATTTGTGAGCCCAAGTGCCTTGTGCATTTGAGCACCATCACGTTTGTGTACATTTTGTTTGGGTGATTTATGAACGTGGGAGTATATATATATATATATATATATATATATATATATATATATATATATATATATATATATATATATATATATATATATATATATATATATATATTTTAAACATGTCCAACTCTACTTTTTTAGGGTTGTTATTTTTTCTAACACACACACACAAGTAGCATTAACTGTTTGGTGTGCATCGTCACCACAACTACAAATCACAAAATCTACGTCCACCACGCTTTATTTTGCGAGCAATGGGATGTCTTAACACTAACTCACGTCCGATTGTTGTTGTTGTTGTTTTCTTTTGGCACTTCAACAAAATGGATGAGTGATGTTGTTCTTGCAACTGTAACATGTTGAGTCATCGCGAGTCTCCGCTTCAATTAATTAAAAAGATAGTGTGTTGTGCAATATTAATTCCACATAGCCACAATGTTCTCATATGATATATATATTTGTTTTTAACCAGTGGTGAGGAACTTTTTATATTTTCTAGTCCTCTGAGGGCCAAACTAAATTACAATGAACAAATATGATACGACAAGTGTTTATTGTTCAATATGATGAGCGTTGGTGGGTTAAGGCTTTTTTTCTTAACTATATGTAACAGTTGAGGTTATATTTTATTTTTTTCAACTTGCCCCACGTTGGGTTCCCCAGCCCTGCTTCAAGGCTTATCAGCAGTTGCTTCAGCCACTTTTTTAAATGACCATGATGATGGTTTGCTGCCGTTGTGCCTATTGAGTTGATTTTAAACATTTCCCGTTAATGAATTGAATGTGTTCTCAATACTGTTTGTGTTTACCTCAGCACTGTAAAGCTCACCCACCCCAAGACCACCACCAGAGCTTTTGAATGAAGATGTTGTCTTTGTGTTCACAATCCTTTTTCACTCAGTTGTAAACCTTCTAAATTATATATCAACTGTACATTGGAGGTGTTTTTTTCTTTTTTGGGGGGGAAATAAACAACCAGACAAAAGCCTCCTACCACCCAGTTTGTTAAAGTATTCAAAGGTTTGGATTTATCAAAAAGTGCCAATTGGTTTTACCAGTTTGATTAAATACAATTTAGTGACTATTTAGTCATTTCATATAGAAAAAATCCCTTCCACATGTCGTTTGCAATGGTAATGCATTGTTTCCAATTCAAATTGTAAATTTCAGCAATCCTTGGTGATGCAATGGTTGTAAATTTCAGCAATCCCTGGTGATGCACTGGTTAACACAGACTACTAGGGAGGTACCAGTTCAACTCTTATCTCCGGCCAACTTCTTTTTCTTCTAATTCTATTAATTTATAGTTAAAACATTGGGTATTTTTTAATTATTTTTATTTTAATTAATTGAATTTAATTCTCACACATTGCATTTGCATTAAAATTTTCAGCAAAAAAGATTACGTTCAGCACAAAAGATTATTTTTCAAGAAACACAGTCAGTTCAGTTTTTAAAACTTTTTTTATTTTGTAATTTTTTTGGCTCATTTTTTAAAATTATTTATATTATCTACAAAGTAAAAGTTTTAACTTAAAAGTTACATTAGGGTCAGGTGTGAAGTGGGTGGTGATCACCGTCATTTTTTTTTCTCATAAATAAACAAACACTCGTGTTTTTGTATCCCCCTTTCGCTGGCTGTTTTTTAGTTTGGTTAGACACTTTAGTCTTGTAGCAGCAGCATCAGCGATACACAACAGTAACATTAATACTGTCCAAAAATGGGTTGCTTTTCTTTTCACCCCAACACAAGGTGCAGACAAAGTTCCAGTTTAATTCTTCTTCGTTCATAGATTAGTTTTCTCTTGAAACACATCACTGCATCGTCAACCTGTTAACATTCTCTTATTGCCTTGTCTGGGGAAAGACGAAAGGAGGGAAGGAATTGGATGGGGAAACGTGGGGTGAGGAGGAGAAGGGGGGTATTGAGGGAAGGAGGAGGAATCCTCATCCTCTTCAAGAAATGACGTTTCTGCTCTCTGGCGCCATCTATCTGCCATCTACAGCTGCTGCTGGTGATGAGCCTGCACTGCAAAAGACAGGCAACGCCACGTGAACATGGCCCAACATCAAGCGAAGAAAAGTGCTTTGTTTTGGTTGTTTACCTTGCGGATGCGCCAGGTAGGAGAAAGGTGTGGTGGAAGAGACGGGGATGTGGTTAAGGGCCGTCTGTGCCATGGGAGGCTGCGGGCCCCCCGGCGGGCCCTGCGTGGCCATCAGCATCATTGGAGGGTGGGTGGGTGGCGCGTGGTGAGATGGCACCATGCCTGACTGCATGTGCGCCTGAGACAAAAGAGCACACAGATGGTTTAATCAGCTATGGCCTCTCCATCACAAGATGGCCGCGTGAACGTATTCTTCAATTCGGTCGAACACATTGTAAAACCAAAACCTGGCATCCTAACGCATCCCTCTGCTGGACCGCGCTGAGGCGGACCCTCTTGCTGATGATTCTAAATGCCTGAGGCTCATTTTTGTGACCGTTACCAGTTTGTTATTGTCGTTTGGCTTACCTGCTGCACGTGGGCCATATGGTTGGGGTTGTAGCCGTGCTGGACCTGCTGCGGGTGGATGTAGACGGTCTGCTGTGCCGACGGGAAAGACGCCTGCGGGGACTGCGGGTTGGGGCCCGGCGTCATTGAGGGTGGCGTGGGGGCCAAAGCAGAGTACATGGGCTGCTGGGATTGGTTGGCCAGGTGGAGGGCCTGGGCAGCAGCGGCAGCGGCGGCTGAGGAGTGAGACGAAAGGCAAAAGTCACGGTAAGTAAACGTGCGAGCCGACGCCAAGGAGCTCCCGGAGGGCGCAAATGTCATCACCGGCTGCTGCCTGAGGGTGCTGTGGGTGCTGCACGGGGCTGGCAGCCGGGTGGTTGGGCGGGCCTCCGTGCTGAGGCGGGCCCCCTTGCTGCCCCTGGCCTGTGGGCGTGGCTGAGGGCTGGGGGTGCTGGGGGTGAGGGTGCAAAGTGGCGCTCGGGTGGGGGTACTGCTGGGACATGGGGCCAGGAGACACTGAGAAAAAACGAGAGGAGACGACACGCTGTCAAGATGGTTTGTCGGATGGAAGGGGGCTGGGGGCTTGGCATACATACCATACATGGTGTGCGTCTGCTCTGGGTACTGAGTGGTGGAGGAGGACACCAGGCCAGGCTGGCCGTGGGCATGCGGCGCCATCATGCGGGCGCCGCCCTGCATCACAGGACTGAACACGTGCTGCGCCTGGAACACAATGTTTATTTGATCATGGTAATGTGAGGTCTTTTTTGATCACATATTTGCCTTGGCCACCCGAGGGCAGTACAAATTAACTATTCTGAAGGTGTAGCTTTTGGGAGTGAGAGACTGAGTAAAGGGGGAAAATCCAAGCCCCAGATGGATTTTTTTGACCCGCATTCTCAAGGTGGAAAGCAAGCAGCGTTTTATTCCGACGTACACAGACATCTGTGAATTTTTATTGATTTCTTTTGCAAACATTGCAAAGTCCCACCACCTACTAGACACATTCTGTGTGGTGGGCTGTGGGGCACATATCAGTCGTGTCAACTTTAGAACACCTCAAGTGGTACTTCAAGTAAACAGACCTGAGACTGGTAGTGTGGCATCTGCTGGACCAGCTGCTGACTGGGGAACTGCTGAGGGCTGCAAGTGAAGTACTGGGCGGAGTAGGCCGGGCTCTGCGTGATGATCGGCGGCCCTGCCGCCGTGGCCGGGTGCATGAGGGTGGGTGTGCCCGGCGGGTGGTGCTGGTCTGACCTCTGCTGGGTCATGTTGGACACTGGCCAAGAAGCGGAACAATGGAATGTCACACAGGCAAAGCCTTGACTTTAGTCTTTGATGATGATGATGTGCTACGAGAAGAGAAAACCAGGCTGTTCTTACCTTTACCTGGTCTGTACGGTTTAGACTGGTTGACAGTCATGTGTGGCATCTGAACCTGGTACATTGCAGGAGACTGCATGGAAAGAAGCAAGAAATCAAATAAAAATGGATAGAATTCTTCATGTGCTAACTTTATACTTAATCAGGTGACCATTAACAGTTTAAAAAAAAAAAAAAAAGACCAAATAACGGAAATGACACAAGCATGTCTGACTGTAGGCTTCATCTTACCTGATTGCATGCATTTTCTACTTTGTGTGTTTTTTTTTAACACTTGCCTGTCACTAAACCCCATGCACTTTTATGACTGTGGCAGAAATAAACCCCTAGCAGTATGACCATTAACGCTATAAGAGATGAATTGCAATAAGAAGTTGGCAAACCAACATCTGAATGCGTTAAAATTGACAAGCAAGCAAAACATCTCAAAGCTAATTGAGTTTCGATAAAGAAAAAAGTAAATAAAAGGATTTTTTTTAATGAAAATTTGAGGAAAAATTCACAAACCTTCCATATTATGCTTTTCTAATGGAGCGAGAGACAGAGAGAGAGAGAGAGAGAGAGAGAGACAGAGAGAGTGAAAGAGAGAGAGAGAGAGAGAGAGAAAAAAGAAAGAAAGAATGAGGAGCAGGGGGAAGAAAAGGAAAAATGCATGTCTTTACATATGTCTGATGTTGGATCACCAAGTTGTTCTTAAAGCAACATGAGATAAATGCATCAACATTGACATTCCAGCGGGGCATTTACGTCACACCCGGCAGGGTCAGCTGCGAAAAGGCGTGGGTCTCACCTGTACGCCGGGACTAACTGGTGTGAGAGGATACATTTGGGGGAAGCACAGCGGCTGGCCATAGACAGCGGGGGGCTGCTGGAGCATGATGGAGGGGCTAGGCTGGCCCTGAGGTCGCGGGGGTGTCGGGGTGTTGGCTGGTTTGGGCTGCTGACGAGAGCGGGGGGAAAAAAGTCCTTCACAAATTCGCTTGCATTATACTATCCGGACATAGATAGCAATGAAAGGGTTATTGCCGATTGTCAGAGGGGTGGGCAGCGCACTCACCTGAGCATTGAACCTTGGCTTGAACTCGTTGGCGTTTGGGTTTAAGGTGGACTTTCTTACTTGACTGCACGAAGAAAAGATGCAGATCAAGATTATCATTGACATGATTGAACTGTTTCAACAGCCTCCTCCTTACAGCCTCACTCACTCTTGCACCGCCTCCTTCTTGTCCTCCTTCTCTTCATGCTTGGGCCCACCAAAAGTCGATACGGCCGTCGTCTGAACCCCCTGCGACGTCATATCTAGGCCCGCTCTCTTCTGCTCCGGGCCAGAAGGAGACGGGGAGAGCGCGGCGGGGCTACCGGGCTTACTCGTGTTGATAACGCCCGTGGATGGGGTGGCGCCGCCGTGGTCTTCGGTGCCCGCTGAGGAGGCTTTGTCCAAGGACGCAAGGTCGCTGGGCTTGTCTGCAGAGTCTCTTGGAGGCTTGGTTACCAGGAGGTCCAAGGCAGGATCCTGGTTGGAACTAGACTGCAACTGAAGAATAAAAGGACCAACAAAGAGTTTTGCGTGGTCCAAAAAAAAAGATTCAGCATGGCACTGCAAGACACTCACCCTAAAATCTTCACTAAATTTCTTTAAATTGTCTATTTGTTTCCTATGGTCAGGCGCCAAGGAGGGGGGACCTGTAAGAAAAGCAAAAACCCTTTTAGACAAGGTTACACAACCTCTGTGTGTGTGTTTGAAGGCTGTCAGGACTTATGCCTACCTTTACACACAGGTCTGTTGATACTGGAAGAACTATCCTTCATGCCGTCTTTGGGGGATGTTTGTCTCGTCTCGTGGACGCGACTTTCTTTCCCTGTAAGACAATTGCGTGATACGTTACATAATGCATAAAGCAGTTGTGAAAGTGACTTCGCTTGGAGCCTTACCGTCTCCTGACAGAGAGGCTACCATGTTGGGAGCAGGGCTCGCAGCAGTCGGGGAGGAAGCGGACGTCGGTGTGGCTAGAGACTCGGTGGGAGCCGTTCCTGTCTGAGGCAGAGATGCGGAGGAAGGGGAGGCACCACACATATTGTTCTGACGCGGGGAGCGAGGTCTGTGAGCTGATGAGGAAAAGACATGGATAGTTTTACTTGACAGAAAATAATAATAGGTTTGCTGCAGCCTTGAATGTGTACAATTGTGGAGGCCAATAGAGATGGTCTGCTAGCGTCATGGCGTGTACCTCCACTAACGACAGAAGACCAGGTTCCTCCAGAGGAGTTGCCTCTGTTGGAAGGAGTCACCGAGACGTCGCCAGGCGTAGTGTGAGAAATGAGATCCACCCCCGGCGGCATACTAGTGGTCCTGCTGGGGGGCACTCTGTGAGCACGGGGTGTCCTTTGGGATTTCGGAGACATCCGCGGCGGACCTACAGTGACAGAAACATTTGAGAGGTCAAGGAGGGTGAAGCTATGGTCACACCGGGAGTGTTGGACATGCTTGTTAGTACAAAAAAAGCGGTCGAATCACACGCAGACACAGCAACCATCTCAAAGCGCAGCCAAGTGACCAGAGAGGGGAACGCGGGAGGTTGCGGGGGAAAAGGTAAGGTGCGAAAGAACAGATTCACCAATCAGCAGAGTTGTGCAGCTTATGAACCGGTGACCCCTCAGTGCAAAGTAGACAAAACTAAGACAGTAAATAAACTGATAAACCAGGCACACTGGCAAGTCCTATTTTGTGGACTTGGAGCAACATGTTCTTGGTACAAGCAACATGCTCAAAGTGCTCATAGACAAAGTCTTATATTTGCAACTTTAATTACAAATTATGCCTGTCAGCGATTCAGCGTCACTCACTGCACCTTCCCGTTTGTTTACGGGGTACTTAAATGCACTTGAGCCGAAAAAATTCCAAATCACTCCGCAGAAGTTAACGTCATCTTACGATGCTGATCCACACTAGACCTGGGCAAATTGACTTTTGAAAGCAGTTAACGTCTGAAATCTTTAAGATATGTTAAGCGGCACTCTTGGGCTAAGACCAATCCATCCACCTTCCAACTCATGCCTTTGCCCAGGTCTACGCCACATTGACGTGGGGTACCTTCTGAAGACATGCGTTTAGGCAGAGTGGAGGCCGGTGACGAGGGCCCGTGGAGGGGAAAGGGAGATGAGGAGGAAGAAGAGGATGACGAAGGGGAGGGAAAGGAGGGATGGGATGAATGAGAGGGAGGTCTGGAAGGTCGAGAGGGGGGTCTGGAGGGTGGCCTGGTGGGCGTGGTGGCCCGAGGAGGCAGGGAGGAGGGGCCGGACTGGTAGCGAGGAAGGGGACGGGAGGAAGAAGATGGACAGGGTGAGGGCCAATGGGATGAACCTAAAAGAGGGAAGGACAAATGATCAAGGATGACACAATGAAATGAGCAAATCAAGCGGAAAAAGAGCCGAGCGAGAACATACAGGCACATGCCATTCATTAAACTTGAGACAGAAAAGCAAAAAAGAAAAAATTCAAAACAGCACAAACATTGTTAAAGAGAAAGACCGCGATGTAGCTAGCACACTGGCGTTAATGTCATTGATTGGCCAAAACTAAAAGGGTTTTTTATAAGACAAGATGATTTCTTTCTTTCTCTCTTTCTTCAGAATTTTGATGATTGGCAAGTCCTAAGGTGATATTCTGAACCCAAGATTATTATGTCAACACCAATTGCGTACTTTGGCATTAACATCATGGACGCCTGCCTCTGTGGACTCCGGCACGAGTATGCCTTAGATAGTGTGATGTCGTTTTCTTACGCCGCTGTGGAAACTAATTGATTGTGCATTGTCTGTAATCTTGAAATGCCCTAATTACAATCACAATATGGATGACTACTTTGCCATGAATGCATATCAAAGGAATGACCAAGTAAGCATGGCGGTAACAGTAACGCCCTCTTGTGACGTTGCTTTCTTACGCCGCTGCACAAACTAGTTCATTGTGTGCCATTTGTAACCACGCTGGGTATTGTTGAGACCCACTGTAAGGTTAATGTGAATATGATAGCATTAAAAAAAAAAAAAAAAAAAAGTAAATCATTCATTTAAAGGGTTAACAAGTCTTTATTAATTTTCTATGACAAACTTAAATTACGAAAGGAAGATGGAAACCAGTTGGGAAAAGGTGAACTGAAAATGTGTAGGTGCTTTCCCCACTGAAAACATTGGCTAGGACAACGGATCACAGGTGTGTGAGAACTGGAGCAGCCGTACCTCCGTTCACCACCCTCTGGTCGCCCCCTGGGCTCTGATTGTAGTCGTGCAGTCCCGCGGCGCGAGGCGCCGACGGCCCGGCTGAGTTCGGAGTCAGACGTGGGGAATTCTGACGTCCGGGCCCCCATGACATGGCCTCCCTGTTTCTCTGGCCCGGGGGAATGTATTTGTTCTCCCTGCAAACAGACACCCGATCAATACGATGCTCCTTGGGCCCAGTAGACCTGTCACCGTGTGAACTAAGTATCACCTGCTCAATGAGTGCATCTCTCTTTCACCTCTCACCACCGCGGTGAATTTATCTTCCTCTGAGCGCTCGTCGTTCTCGAGGGCCACCCGGGCCTTGTATGTAGAGCTGGCTTCTATCTCTTCGGCCAGCTGGGCGGCGCGCGCTTCCCTCTTGAGGAACTCTTCGGAGTTGTCACGCTCGAGGGGGACACTGACAAGCAAGGGCAGGTTAGAACACGGCTATGGATAAATTCTTGTATTTCTTTGTTCATTGTCTGGAACAGTAAAAAAGAATAAGTGGCAATTTCACAGTGAACTCAGACTATGAAGTGCCACGAATGGCAGATTCTATGTGAAAAATGTATTCATGAAAATTAAAAACAAACATTTCTCATAAGGAAGGGGAAAAAGTAAGGAGCACGGTATTCTTACGTATAAGTGGACAGGCTGCTGTCATATGTCGACAAGACACCATATTTTTCCTCGTTGTACTTGAACATGTCATTGGGGTCCCATCCGTTTGACTACAAAAAAAAAAAAAGATGTTTCTTTTCATGTTCCACACATGGGAAGAAGCGATGCCTCCATCAGTGTTTGTTGCGGCGTTGCATCTTGTTTCTCACCACATCTGTATCCAGGGACTCGAGACTGTCGGAATTGTGGGTCTCGCCGCCGTCCCACGGCTCGAGATCTTTCTCTTTGTGCTCGCCATTGATCCTGCCACTCACTGCGGAGTCTGTGAAGTTATCTGAGACACGCAAGGATACACCTTTATGCTCTGCAGACATACAAACAGGCAGGGGAAACCACACGCTTACTTCCTATGCACAAAAGCACACATGCCTTCAGGATTTTCTATGTGGGGGGGGGGGGACTACTTCTAACCACACAAAAAAAAAATTAAAACCTATAACAAAATATAGGTCTACTGAGATAGTGCTTATAAATTCATTCAAAAATCCGTGCAAGCCCTGCAAATTAGTGCAGTGGTTATCGTTGAGGCAAAAAATGTCATTGTGTTGTCACTGTAATAATAAACTAATCAAATAGTCAGTGCAACGTGCAAGAGAAAAATGTGGACGGGAAAAAAGATTGAGCACGAAAGCAAGAAAAGTATTAGCTGCTAACAATGGACAGAATAATAAGCACAAGGGCCACATTATTGACATACTAGGCACTATACTAGTCTCTGTTACATAAGCAGAGCTGGCCAATATGTTTTGTGACTGGCTGCTGTCCATTATGGAAAATAGAAGTTTCACACGCAGGGGGGTTGAAGGTGAGCTGAAGCAAGCATGCGTTTAGAATGCAGTCAATCAGATGGCTCATTGAAAATTCTGACACTTGAATCTAATTGGTAGTGAGCAATTTAGTTTTTCCTCCCAGTGAGTTTACAACCCGTTGCTTTCAATGGAAATGAAACGGTCGCTTTACTCTCCCGCGTGGCCCTATTCTCATCTGTAAACCGTTGAAAACGTTACTGCTTCTCAAACTCGGTTAGTATCACTGAACTAAAATTACAACTACAAAATTCAGTCTACACGAACGTATTAATGGCATGAGTATAAATGTCTAATCTGTCTTTTTACAAGACTGTCCAGGAAAAACTTTAGAGCGGAACCTGTCTGATCTTCCGCTGAAAGCAACAACATGAAGCTCAACTACAGTGGAACCTCTCAATAGAAACAGAAATAGCTCTAGGGCACTGGTCACCTTAACCTTATTCCAATTTCAAGAGCAAAAATGTAAATACACCAAATAAGGATAGAACACATTTACAAGAGAACCAAAGAGGGGGAAAAAAAAAAAAAGTGTTGAGAACTAATCCCACAGTGACAAATGACCCTTTAAGTAGTTGAACATTTTACTGACGCAAGAAGCTCTGCCATGTATGGCAAAAATACACAACAACTTGATTTCCACCCATCAAAACAGTTCTTCTACTAACAACCCAGACTAAACTGAGCTCCTCTCTGACACACAATGTGGTTCTACAGAGGAAAAAAAAACAAAAATAAATCATGAAATTGCACACATGATGGTATTGAACCATAAGAGGGAAATAAAACCTAGAGCCTTTAAGGGCGGCTTTCTTTGGAGGTTCCACTGTTTTTGATCCTTATTTCTAAGCCGTAAGATGAAGCAGCAGAGACTTTGAAAGAATCACCATACAGGGTAAGAGTGGCAGCACGAGCGATTGCAACACGTTTGATTATTTAAGTAAAGACAGTTTGCCAGACAGAAAGGGGAGAGGATAAAACAAACATATTACCTGTGTCTGAGGAAACTAGACCATGGGAGAACAAAGACAGGTGGCAAAGAGTCAGAAGATGGAATGACAGAGCGATTATGATTAACTGCATTGCTTTGTATGGCTACATTCAGAAACATAAAATATAATTCAATTGTCTATTGCATCTTAATCACTCCGCCAAGACACGCCAAACCGTCCTGGCACACAGTCAATAACTCTTAAAGAATTGAATACGTCAAGATGAATTAGATGGCGTCATTCAGTCTATGACGACGAGTGCCCTCACTTCGGCCTAATCGATGGATGGGATGAGTCTTCAATGAGCGGCGGCTCTACTTTGTAGTGAATACACACTGATCAATAGAGGATGTCATGGGTGTGCACTGATTCACTCAGTCGTGTGTTTATTTGTGAGTGAATTCAAAGTCGCCTTCTCACCGTTTGAATGCTTCACGAGTTCTAATATCGACGAGGCCGAGTGTACGTGTAAGGATAATGCTGATGAGTGAAATATCTGCTCCATACCTTTCCTGGCAAAGTTAAGATCAACATCTTTGAAGGACACTGAGACAACATCGGAAGCCTTGAAGACAATGCTCTCCACAATGTCCTCTTTCTTGGGGCCCGTGCTCGGTTCTGGGCTCTTCCTGTGGGCTGCATCCAACACCAGTTCACACTAGGAAAAACATGGGGGGGGTGAAAAACCCTCACACTCTAAGCTGAGTTTTCATCTTGTAGAGCGTTGACCTCTGTCGAATCAAAACAACAGTCAAAATGCTGTAAAATTGCTGGCAATGTGGAGAAAGGTGAATGATTTACGATACATATTCAGAGCACCTTATTAAGAAATTGATGATGAACATAAAAAATGCAAATTAGCAAGGAAATTAGTCCTCCGGTAACTCGAGTACCATGGTTAAAAAGAAATATGCTCGAGGAATTTTTGTTTCTGCCCTGACCGGGTAGCCATTTATTTGGCGCACACAGTTGGGAAGACAGTCAAGTCTTCTTTTTTTTTTTTTCAAAGGCAATTTAATCGGCAAAAATGACTGCGGTCTTTGATGCTAACAGCCTGACACAATTGCAGTTCCTACCGATCAATTTTTAGTCAAGGGGGCTTACTCAAATGTGCTGTTTTAGCCGGCAAAATTGCTGCTGTGGTTCTGACACCACTTTGTCCCATATTCAGATTTCTGGCATTTCATTTGCTGAAAACAAAAATGTTCTTGCAGGGTTTTAACTGAGTAAAGTGGCATTCTAAAATGGAAGATGAAGGGCCACGTATCCCTTATCCCAAAAAGGGCAGTGTGAAAGGAATGGACTTTGTCAGCACCACCACTGAAGTGAGTCCGAACCACCGCAGACAGCCATCTTACCTCTGGACCGTAAGTCTTGAACACTCCCTCATAGACGACTCCGTTTTTCACCTTCAGTTCACACTTGGTCCCCTGTAATCATAGTTCACATTTTCACTTTGGTGAACATTTATTCACACATACACACAGTCACAACGCTGAATTATCAATTCACACGCTCTAAAGACACGTTTGGAAACCATCTGCTACGAAACACCCTGATGACTGATCAATGCGATTTGTTAAAGCAAGCAGCTGCCTAAGCAAATCGCTGGGGCTTTGTTTATTACCGTGTGGACATTTTGAGGAAACTCAAGCTTGACTAAGTCGTTTACAGTAATCGTGAGTCATACAATGTTATGTCAAACTGCTGGCTTTACTGCTTTGTCAAGGTTACATACAATTTTGAAGAATGCATGTGGTTATCTTGACAGTGAACATACCACAACTGATGTCAAGACATGGACCATCCTCATGTTTGCATACACGCCATTGAAAATGACCTGGAGAGGATATAAATACAGTCTGGTTTAATTCATTTCGGATATTTTCCCCCATTACAATGAATTTAAGTGCCATCAATTATTTCTTTTTTATATATATAATGACAACACAGTTTTGAATTAAAAAAATAATAAGACCATGAAAAGAAATAAACTGGTTTTATAGTCTGCTGTAGTCGCGTCAGACGTAAGCCGTGAAGGGGCGTGGCCCAGAGAGTGACAACAGAAGCTATGGCTCCTTGAGTGTTCTCATGTTGTATTTGTCCTGTTCCATAAACAGCTGACTGAGAATGTGGCTCTCCTTGTCCACATGCAAGGGCATTCATATTTACTCCTTTTATTTTCACTTCATTTGAGCAGAAGTAGGAACATATCTAGCATATCTAAATCTAGCAAGAGTGCTGCTCTTTTAAATTGGGGCCCTGACAAGTTACCACTGGAAGGAAAAAAAAAAAAGAAAAAAGGGGGGGGGGGGCCTACGCTGAAATGGCATCACAAAATTACTTAGCGGTGTACCCACAAAGTTTGATTATTCAAAGTGTTGAAGTAGGTTGCTTACCGCTGCAGGACCTTTACCACTGTGTCTTCCCCTGTAAAAGAAAATGCCACAGGTGACAAACGTTCTCGCTCATGTTTTTACAGGCAAAGTGAAGTGATCAAAGTGTTCTGTAACAGGGAAGGAGAGAAATTCCAGGAGACCCACATGTAGATAACTAACCGAGATTAAAGCAGTGTAGACTGCACACACAAAATGAAATGAATCCAAGTCTCCAAACAGCATGTGGTAAATGAATGCAACATGGCAGCTCAAATTTCTCTTTTTGAGGCCAGTGTGTACACATGAATTCATTTATCCTCCAACCTGTTTAACCTCACAGCCATGCTGGAGGCTATCATAGCTGTCTTTGCCCAAGAGGTTGGGTACAGCCCAAACTGGTCGCCAGCCAATCACAGAAGTGCAAATAGATAAAACAACCATTCACACTCACATTTACACCTACAGACAATTTAGAGTCCACAGTTAACCTGCCACGCATGTTTTGGAATTTGGGAGGAAAACATTATACCGGGAGACAACCCCCTCCCGGATTCAAACCCCTTCCCTTCAGGAAGCGACCGTATTCAATGAGTGTCCTCAAATGCACCCTATTCATCTGCATGCACTTTATTGCTGAGAACGCATCCTAGAATACACCTTCATTGTTTGTGTCCTCAAATGCACCACACGCTTGTAAAATGCACTGACTTCTTAGTGTGACGGCCTAAAATACATCTCATTGATTGTGTCCTTGAATGCATCTCATTCTTTCGGCAAAATACATTATTTTCTCAAACTCTAGTCACACCTTAAAATGCACCTTATCCTTTGAGTGTGTGCTAGAATGCACCTTTTTTCATCGGCCGGGATCGAGGCCAGGTATGCAATCACATGCCTTGAGTAATAATCAATAGACATTAGCTATCATTAATCATCTTCATGTGAAAAATGAAGCTTCATTTTCCACTAATATCGACTCGTATGAATCTCCTACTAATGAACGAATCGAATAAATAGCATACTACTCTGTAATACGCATTTAAACGTAGCAACAAAAAAAGAGGGCCTCAAAGGAAAGCGACGCAGGGAACAAACAGGGCGTACTGTGCCGCGCCGGTGAATGAGTGAATAAGAAGCCGCGGACGAATGTATTTCGCTGACAGCTATGCGACCACCTGATCCTTCGGGCATCGCGTTTAAAAGTCACACTTGAAGGACATTATCATTTCACATGAGTCGGGCGAAGTCAAGGTTGACTGACAGCTTACTCGACCATTTCTTCAACCACATACGCGTCCCCACGCCCTAGTTATTGTATTTGAAAGCAAAATACGAATTTGAACATTAATGTTAAAGGCAGGACTGAGTGAAATGATGCGTTCAGGTAACAATCATCGAAGCCAGTGGGTACAGCCACTCGCTGCCATTAAAAAGGCTAATTAACGTAAGCAAAGCAAAGTCAACTCGAGGTCTGTGCACACATATGCTGCTGAGGAAAACTGGGTGGGAAAACCCGGAATACGGTCGAAATGGTGATGTTAAACGTGTTATTCGTGGGGCGATCGGTAAGGCCGCGCACGCTAACTAGGTTGCTCCCTGGCTGACCAACACGTCGCAAGGCCCTCACACTCCTTTCACCCCCAAAAAATAAGCACAAGGCGGACATGTCATCTCTTAAAAACGACACCGGCGTTAGCGAAATATAACCACGTCCGGGAAACGGACACCGGCATGCCAAATCGTCATTGTATTTGATCGCTTCATTGAATGATTGTAATTTGCACCGACCTGCCCAGATTCTGTCGTCCCCCGCCGCTTCCTCCGGCACCAGCGGCGTTGCCACCGCCGGGCTTGCTGCGATTTCCACCGGCCTTCATTGACATGGCGAGCCCATAAAAGACGGTGTCTTAAAATTACCAGTTAGGCACCGCAAATTCTCTCGACGGCGACGGGACAGCTGTGTGTTTGCGTGGTTAGTGTGTGACAGTTTCGCAGCCGCCGTTATCACAGTCCAAAATTCCGGTAGCTAGCACGCTAATGTCAACGTGCCTGGGTCTTGAAGGAAGATGCTATGCTAACAAGCTAGCGGGGCTCAGCTAGCCCAATTAGCAACCTGTACAATTGCTTTTAAAAGAAGAGGGGTGGAAAAACACGACTTAAAAAAAGACAACACCTGGTAACGGCTCTGCTGAAATAAATGTCGGCGCTGAACCTCTTGCCAACGCGCTGCGTTAATCCAACTGAAATGATTTTGTAATCGGAATTTTTGCTTTTAGTGCTGTCTCGGGCTGTTTCCGTTGCTAACATCGAAAAGACCAAAACAGTCTGAAAGGGGACAAAAAATGGCGGAGGGATATTTGACATGCGTAACAGCACTTGGCGTCCGACGCAACAGAAAAATAACAGTATCACATTTAACTACAATGCACGACTATAGCGAGGATCCCGTTGAAGACGTGTTGAAATGAAGCAAACACGGTAACAAACAAAATCGGTACTTGATGGAACTATTTTCAGGAAGTCTGCCAAGGCTGTGTTGCGGCATCCACGTGAGCCGGCGAACACCGCATACACATGCGCCACTATTGCACTGTAACACGCAACATGCGTTGAATCCAATATTAGACATTATATACATTGTACGTTAGCGTTTATACTTATAATAGTTCCATTAACTGCGACTGTACCTTGTCTCCTTCGCGTGGACAATCGTACGAAAATGTTAAGTTAAACGCCATGACTATTTAAGTAAACGTTGCCATATTGTTTTGTTGTCATCTCAGATGTCATTATTCGTTAACAACAAACAAAACCATGTATACTTTATTTCCCCAGGAATGAAAACTCAAGTTATGAGACTTTTTGAGAGACATAAAATAGTTTTTCTTTGACCCATCTGTGTGTTTTTATTTTTACCAAATTTAATAAATGTACGTAGTGAATGTTTTTCTTGTTAAAGGACCCCACGTTAAATATTTTGATCAGGCAATATGTTTTACCTCCTATTGTGTACCTTACGCCAATCGTGCTACGTCCCACTCTGACAAGATGCTACAATATTAGCATTATAGATGTGTGCGTCTCCCGGGGTACTTTTTGGACTCTTTCCACCCTTCGAGGCACTCCCTTTGGTGGACAACAACAAGCGATGATTGGACATTCCCGGTGGAAGGGTGTTAATGTGGTTTTAGTTTCCTAAAAGCGGCAAACTTAACTTGTCACCTGAGCCAACTCGCTAGCGTGTTAGCTAAGCTCAAGCTCGACGACACACTCAGGCTGCTCTGAGGTTATTCTTTCGGCAATGTTCATAGTAGCAAGCTTTCATGCAGGCATGAGATGAATGTAGGTTCAAATCCAAGTGACTGGAGTGTAGTCGTCTACCAGAATGGCGTGTCATTGGGCTACATGTTAGGAAGCGTGCTAGCTGTTCCCGAGGGTCCTCGCGACGTCGTTAGCTAGCTTCACTGCTTCCACTAAATATACACCCTTGTCCCGTGGGCCCCTCCACCCCCATTAGCGGTGGGTTCGTCCGCTACATTTTTGCCGTCTGCGGCTTTAATGGTGACCTCGCTCAGTGTTTGGCCCTCTACATGGTCACTACGGTGGATCCAAGGCGACAGAAAGAGCGAGCTGGACCCCGAGGTGGTGAGCCGGGTTGGGCTGACTTGACGCCGCATCGCATCAACCGAGAGGTGGTGAGGGTGGTGGTCGTGCGTTATTTTGTCCCCATGCCCTGCCGTTAGTGGTCAAGAAAACGAACCCTGGTCCAGATCAGGGGATACAGGAGCGAGGTTTGTTTAAAGGTCAAGCACAAAACCTTTGTTACCATTGTCCACTGTGTGAGCTCCTTCGGGAACAACGACCGAGCCAAGTGGGTCGCCATGTCGGAAGATAACAGCGCGGATAACTTCATCAAGGTAACTTTTGGGGAACGAAAACTCTTATTTGGCATGTACAAGGGGTCCCCGATTTACGACGAAGTTTCAATTACATTCGGAGACGTTACCCGAGCGTGCACTTAAGTCGGAAAGCGTCTTAACGTGCTGTAAACTTTCATCGTAAGGTCAGAATTACATGAAATATCTAAGTACAATAACTTATGGAAAATAGTTGATTGTGATTTTAACCCTAAATGTCAAAATGACATTTGGATTTGGATGAACAAAAACCACCACTTGCAGGCCTTAAATATACAACAGATAAACATGTCTGGCCATTTTCATTCATTGGCTTTCGACCCAAAATAAGACGGACTTTGTTGTTATTGTTCCATCAGTGTCTACTACGGTATATTAATTTGTGTTTTAATTGAATGTTTTGACTGTCTTTGTGGCTGTACCGGTATATAAAGCACTTTATTACAGCTGCAACTGTTGAGAAATACGCAACATAAATAAAGTTCTCTTGTATTGTACTTTTAGGCCATTAGAGACAAAGCACAAGTGACTATTATTCCACATGGATCTCAGAAAATGTAACTTGTGAACCCTCTTCAATATTTGTCATAAAATATTGTTTATAAACTCATTTAAAAAATCCAACGATGTTATAGTGTTAAATGTAAATTAGCCTCTGATATAATTAGGTGCATTCTGATCCGAATTTGTTTAGAAGTGGTTGCTCCTTCATTACAGTATGAGTATGATTCTATCCTACAAATTCACAATTTATAGTTTGGGGGAATTGGGAAGGAAGTCGTAGTACCTGGAGGAAACCTTCATGGGTTTGTGAGGCAAGGTGTACCAACAGATGAATCCGCTTTATTTCCAATCCCATCATCAAAAGTCAACCTTGCCTTCCTGGTCTTTCTTCCTGGCCTGCTACCTTTCATGTGTCACCAACCTGGCATCCAAGTCAGCAGTAAAATCTGATCTCAAGTGCCCCAGGCCTCTGCTTTCACAACTGGGTCACAATGTGCTTTACGATGGGTTGACTGGGTTCTGCCCCTGAGAACTGGAACACACACACACTCGAGTGTCCACTTGGGCCATCTACACAGAGAGTGCGGTGTGAAATAGAAGAGAGTTGACAAAGCCACTGGATAACTTGCTCAGCAATCATCAGTATTTGGTTGACTGGTCAAGTCATCTTGAAATCTGCTTGTGGTTACATAAAGAACAAAACAGATGCATGAAATGAAATGTGCGGTGATCTTTTGAGTAATATCCATACCGTAATTGCAGGAGGCGTCCATTCTCGAGGAATACAACATAAATTGGACGCAAAAGCTTGGCGCTGGCATCAGTGGACCTGTCAGGTGAGTCTGGACTGAGACTAAGAAAACGGTGTGATGAGTCCACTCAGTTCCTGACCAATTAACTCAGAGCCCAACGTTAGCATTTGCTTGCAATGCTACAATAAGCCAGCTATAAGATGGCGGACTTTGACATGAATAGGCAACTTCAATATACAGTATAATACAATGTAATCATAATACCTACACAGCTTTTAGAATGGGGAGCATTTTCACTAACCAAAACAACCTCGGCGTTGACACAATCAATTTGTCTCTTTCAATCAGCAGAAGATCAACATTACACCCGCTGCTGCTGCGCAACGGTTAACTTTGAGAAACCTTCTTGTTGTTGGTTAATATTTTGCCCATCCTTACATTGACTTTGCAATCCAACAGTGACTTTTCTCCTTTTATCAATGTTAAGAGTATGTTTGAAGAAGTCAACACAAGAGCGGTTGGCCCTGAAGATCCTCATCGATCGTCCCAAGGCCAGAAATGAGGTCAGATAATCACTGCCTGTTATTTATCCCAAACTGGATAGTGTTACGTGAATTGATTTGAATCACTCGATGGTTTCTGCCTGCAGGTGCGACTCCACATGATGTGCGCCAACCACTCAAACATTGTGCAAATCTTGGAAGTGTACGCCAACAGTGTCCAGTTCCCACACGAGTCCAGCCCGAGGTAACTTTGTCCACCCTTCTCCATTCGTCGACACATGCACATGAAAAATGCTTTTATTTGGCAGAGCCAGGCTCCTGATCGTCATGGAGATGATGGAAGGTGGCGAACTGTTCCACAGAATCAGTCAGCACAGGCACTTTACAGAAAAGATGGCGAGCGAGGTCACAAAGCAGGTAGGCGATCAAGCGTCCTCGAGATTTCTAACCGGCGTGGTCTGGACATGTGTTTCGGGAGTGTGAAGCCTTTTTGAGTTTTCTCGCCTGACTAACAGCACAGTCTCATTAGCAGCTTCCCGCTTGGTTTCAGCAGCTGATGTCACACTAGATCAGCACTCCATATGGCCATTTGCAGTTGTTTACACACACATAAAGGTGTGTCATCACTCCTCCTTACAGATCAGTCAAGCCTTGGAACACTGTCACTCCTTAAATATTGCACATCGAGACCTGAAGCCAGAGAATCTGCTCTTCAAGGATAATTCTCTGGTAATTAGAGGAATTTGGAAACACACTTGAACCGTGTACTGTATTTGCACTGCTTTTTGACATTGTTTTTCCCCCAGGATGCTCCCGTGAAGCTGTGTGATTTCGGCTTTGCCAAAATAGATCAGGGGGACTTGATGACACCCCAGTTCACTCCCTACTATGTAGCACCTCAGGTAGAAAAAAAAACAGTCAACACATCAACGAGAATAGAGTAGGCAGCACACCTGCGCTTTGCTCCGCAGGTACTTGAGGCTCAAAGAAGGCACCAGAAGGAAAAGTCTGGAATCATACCTACCTCACCCACTCCTTACACCTACAACAAGGTTCGACTCACACCGCCTCACCTCACTCCTCTTTAATTCACTTGCTATGTCTTCTGAATATTATTCACATGAGGACCATCAGTGTAAACATGGCAAAATCAGATAGGCGACTTACATGGAGGTAGAACACGGGCAAAATCCAGTCCTTGAAAAACTCTCATTGTCTTTTTCCAGAGCTGTGACTTGTGGTCTCTGGGCGTCATCATCTACGTGATGCTGTGCGGCTATCCTCCGTTTTACTCCAAGCATCACAGCCGCACCATTCCCAAGGACATGAGGAAGAAGATCATGATGGGCAGCTTTGACTTCCCCGAAGACGAGTGGAGTCAGATCTCGGAGATGGCAAAGGACATTGTGCGCAAGTAGGTTTAGTTTGATTTCATGAATTTTGTACGACTGTAAAATGAATGAACATTTCAATAGTTGGTACCAAATAAAACTGTAAATGTACTAATGACCTGGTCATGTTGTGCTCCCCACAGGCTGCTGAAGGTGAAGCCGGAGGAGAGGCTGACCATCGAGGGAGTCTTGGCTCACCCGTGGCTCAACTGCACCGAGGCCCTGGACAACGTGCTGCCGTCGGCTCAGATGATGATGGACAAGGTGAGCGGCGGCCAGTGGCCATTGCACCCCGCGAGGATAACTCTGACTGTGTTTGTCAGGCGGTGGTTGCGGGCATCCAGCAGGCCCATGCGGAGCAGTTGGCCAACATGAGGATTCAGGATCTGAACATCAGCCTGAAGCCGCTCAACTCCGTTAACAACCCAATCCTCAGGAAGAGGAAACTACTCGGGTCGGTTTGCTCAAGTTTATTATTTCAAAACAAATGACCTTTTCGGGGCTTTTGTAGCATATTGGAATTCAACATAATTTACAAGCGTACGCAAATTGTGCAAGAGGGAGTCTTGAATTAACGGCCAGCAGATGAACCGCAGCTTCAGGGCTTTGGTCCTTCAGGCAGCCTTTAATACGTTAGAGCGCCTCGTTGTTATCCACAGCAACCTTTTCCTGTGTGATTTGCTGAGGCTCACTGTGGCGCGGAATGTTGCCTTCATGATTCTTTTGAATAAGAGGAGTGCGGCATGTCTGAACAGTATGTGCCAATGTCGTCTTTTCCCCAGCCCCAAGCCAAGTGACGCTTTCTTCATTCACGACCCAGAGAACGGAGGCGAGGACTCTAATGTAGCGCTGGAGAAACTACGTGATGTCATTGCACAGTGTATTCTTCCACAGGCCGGTCAGAAACCAAAAAGACACAGAGCGGCAAATCTGGGGGAATGTCAAATCACTGAATTTCAATCGTTTGCGTGTGTCAAGGAGAGAACGAGGACGAGAAGCTGAACGTGGTGATGTTTGAAGCTTGGCGGTTCAACAGGGACTGTAAACTGCTGCGAGACGGCCTGCAAGGACTCAGCTGGGATGGTCAGTGCTCACTTCTGATTTAGTATAAGGACGCTGTTGTTTTGACTTTAAGCAGACACATTAGCTTTTTTAAAATGGGTGGATTTTTAAAATTAATTTAATTTCTGTGCCAATTTTTGCCCAGTTTTTTTTAAGACTTTAAACATTCCCGCGATTTTTCAAAATGTGAGTACGTCACAACACCGATTACTACAACTACAGGTCTCATTTGCTGTTGTCTGTTGCAGGTCGAGCATTCTGTGATAAGGTGGATCGCTTGAAGTTGGCGGAAATTGTTAAACAGGCCATTGAAGAGAGGACAAATGTGGAAGAGTCTCACTAGCTAAGTCTTTCAATCGCTCATTTTTATATTGTCTTTTTAACGAGGCTTTTTTTTTTTTAAAGGAAAAAAATCAAAAGATCTGCTTTTTATCCCTAAGGACCTGAAAGGCCTATTGTACAAGTGAAAGAAAAGAAACTCATTGGTACTTGCAAAGAAAAAAAAAAAAAGACTGTTTTCATTTTTGCAACAAAAAAAAAAAAAAATCAATTCGAAAGAAATTATTTTCTAGGAGGGAAATTTTTATTCGCAGCTTGTAGTCTTTTGTTTTATCCCAATCATTTCATTTCTTTTAACTTTCCAAACATTATTTATTTGAAGAAAACATTCTGTTATTTATATAATTTAGGCAGGGGCTTTAAAGAGGTTTGATTTTTATGTGTACTATTCTTTTTAAAGCCAAACTTATTTTTTCCTCTCTAACTTGTCCTTTTGGTTCAAGAAAATGTGTTATCCAAGAGTGAGTCCCTCTCGTAAAAATGCAAAGACACTTGAAATAAAGTCCAAGCAGAAATGAATCATAAAGGCACTTGGGCCTCCCAGCAAATCATCTTTTGACAAAATCTTACCTACTTGAGCTGCCGACAGCATCTTGATCTTCCTCCTCTGCTTCCCTTTAATGTGTCACACTACTCCGTGTATCTTTCCAAGATTCATGTTGGGAAAGTCATGATTCAGCCTTGGCTCCCTTTTTTGATGCGATTTCTGTTTGACATGCACATCATGCTCTTTAACGAAATATCGTCAGACTCCATATTTCCTCATATTTAATTGACACCAATTCGCCAGCTCCATCATCCACAAATTTAGCCTCCCTTCTTATCTCAGCTCGGAGAAGCTATCATTCCCATTCTGTTGTTAACCAAAACAGCAGCACTTGAAATTTGGGCATAATACACCAGTAGCATTCTCCAAAATATTTTTGTAATAATTTATGGTCATGACTCCATATTATGGGCATGTCCATCATATCAGCTAATCAGATACTGACAATTATGTCGGCCGGTGTACTGTTACCATGGTGACAGGTTGAGCCACAACTGCACATTCTCTTATCACAACTTTATTGCTTTTTGTTTCTTGTACCGTGACTTTTGTTTACATGATGCACACAAAAAAAAATCTTAATAGGACAATTCCTCTGGATCCTGTTCTTAATTTTCTCTTTTCAATCATTTGTTGTTGTGATAGCTTGTTTTTTGGATATATGATCAGATAAAATGGCTACATTTTCAGTCACAGGCATTTCAATCAAGCGTGTTTAAAACCTTTTGTAAAACTTGATTTTTCATCCCTTTTTGGGGCCTGTGAGATCATTTCATATTATGAGCAATCATTTTGGGGAGATTTTTGACACAAGTAACTAACTCCCTTTAAATCTCAATGACAACCATATTAGAATGGTTTTAAGGCCTTATTGCACAAGCATATGTGCCTTGGTGACTTATGAGTATAAAGTTGTCCAATCATTATTTTCTTAGTCATCCTACAATGGAATCATTCCACAAATGACTTTTTTTTATTGAAAGGACTTCAAATACAATAATTTTGTGAGAGGAGCAATACTTTAAAAAAAAAAAAAAATTCTTTACAAAATGAGTCCATAAAATTGAACATCTGATTTAGTACTCGAAATTGATCTTTCACTAAAAGTGTAAAAAAAAAAGAAGTTTTTTCTTTGTCAGCTGATGTAGCATGAGTCCATCATGGAAGTCAACATCTTTGTTTTGCCTTCTCTGGAATGTCTTCAATTTGCTGACTTTGTAATTAAAGGACTTTTCAGGAGCTTTTGCCTTACATCGTGAATGAGGCAAACTACAATACAAGTTTTATGTTAATTTTACATTTTCTTACATTGGGGCTTTTACTCTAATAATGTGATGTTTTCTGTAATAAGAATTATTATTGGTAATATTACAACTTTTCAATTTTATTTGAACATTAAGCTGTTTCTGTAATACTTCAACTTGTTGTAACATTAAATTGTATTGCAGGGGGGGGGGGCAAAACTCATTTTACCGGTGCTGTACATGTGATCAACAAATACCAAGTTCAAGTTAAACCATTTTAATAGCAGATAGAAGAAGCAGGTAGAAATAAAGCTTGTGTTTTGTTAGAAAAGACAATTCACAGCCACCATCAAGACACTCAGTCTGTTCCACATACAAAAGGCACTTTGTTTTTTCCTCAAACATTTGCAATGCTTTGCTCCCCGTGATGGAATTCAAGAGTATTTTAAATGTATGTATCATTCTTTCTTAAATTGGCACTCAAAAACCAAAAAAAGTGACTGATCATATTGTAATTTGTTAAAAGAAAGAAAAATTAGTCCTTTTGGTTCTGATACGCTTATTTTAGATACTAGGAATATGTAGAATGACACTTTTCTTAATTTGACTAAGGAGCAAACAAGAATAATCTGTGCGCATAAACACAAATCATTAGCAGTTGTATGGAATCAATGGGTTTCTGCGTTTTTGGTCCCTTTTGAGCAACCACACTAGAGACAATTTCTCGTCTGCAAGTTTCAAATTGCACGGCTATGATGTTGAGGGCTTGATTCAGAGTTACAGTACCAACCACGCCGATGGGGGGGGGGTGGGGGACGCCAAGGTCCTTTTTTTATTTTTTTTAAAGTCGCTGATCACACTTCTGCACGCTCCTCGTCCTCAGTCCGAGTCCTCATCATCCAAATACTCCTCGGCGTTGCTGTGCGAGCGAGTGATAGCTGGGGGGTGGGGGGGAACACAAGGTACTTTATCATTTTTTGTCTTTATTGGTAACAAATGCAACATGGTGATTTTGGTCTTACTGCTGGCCAGCTTCCTCTTGAGCAACGAGGCACACTGCGCATTGGTGGCCATCTCCAGGGCCAACTTGTTCTCATTATTCCGAATGTCTGTCCGCGCATCTGAATGTGAAACACACCTTCTATATACAGTACCTCATGTGACCTGACTTATGCAGATAAGTAAATACTCACCCTTGTTCAGCAACATGGCCACAATGTCAGAATAACCCTTCCAGGCGGCAGCGTGCAGAGCAGTGTCCCCAAGCTTATTCTACCAAACAAATCTTGATTGAAATGCACTTTATTTTTCATTTAACATCAGTTTTCCTAATTGTTTCGAATTTGTCCTCACCTGCTGGTTGAGTTCCACACTGGACTGGCTGAGCAGAACCTCCACTACATCTAAAAGGAACAAGAGAAACAATTCAAAGGGACGGCTGAGTGAGATTACTAATACATAACAGTCAGACAGGAACTTTGACACAAATAACTTGTATAGTCTCAGTTCCTGTAAAGTGGAAGGTACTCAAACAACTATCCATCATTTAGAGTAAGATAAAGAACTCTGAGCTGGGGAAAAACTGCGGCGCTTGCAGTGAATAGTGTAGCTATGTGTGAGGTCACTGAGTCTGTGTGTGAACATTCGGGTGCGAGCTGTGGCTGACAACCGGTCTTTTGTGAGAGTGCTCATCGTTTGTGTGTTCTCGTTTTGAATAAATGGCTGAAAAGTTCTATTCGCGGCAAGGCTTGGTTACAATTGATGTACCTTTGTGTCCCCCGTGACATCCCCAGTAGAGGGCAGTGTTGCCAGCCTTGTCCAGGCCATTGATTCCCACTCTGTTCTCCAGACATTCCCTCATCCAAGAAAGATTTCCTAAGCAAATATAGAAAAGTTACAATAAATAATAATGTGGGAACAAATGAGGTAGCTGAGTGGTCGCCTTACCTCGTTTGGCCGCTTCGTGCATTGGGTGGTCGATAGACTCGGCCTGCTCAGTCACTAAAACAGAACACGGGTGTTCTGAATTGGGATTCACAGATGCCAGACTTTGAAAAGTATTTTTCCGCTTACCGTAGTTGCGCGGAATAAGGCCCGTCCTCCCCCGGCATGTTCCTTTCCACCAGTTACTGTCACTCTGAGGTCAATAGGAAAAAAAACAACCCAGCCCACAGTATTTATGTTGCCCCAGAGGAAAGTGTTTGGAGGACACATTACACAGTGTATAAGATGAACTTTGAGGTCTGTCTTACCGTGTCAGAGATGTAGAGGATGTCTCCTTCTTCAAAGTAAAGCTCATCAGGCTGCAACATACAAGAACGCCACCACAGTTCAACTAGCTGCTCGTTTGTTGACGCTTCAATGCATTTCCCGACTTGAACAACTCGAATACAGCAGAACCTCTAAAGTCCAACGCATCTCAGTTCTGCTCTATTCCTGTCGGAAATAATCTGTCCCAGTTTGACTTTGAATCGTTTACTCAGAAACAAATGTTCTTACCGTTCTGGGGTCAAAGGTGAACTCGGCCCGGAACACCTTGACTTGACCTGCAAGCAAAACAACAGAAGACGTCAGACTGTGCACAACACCAAAAAGCAAAAGGAAATGCCCTTGATGAAATCCCTACAAGAAAAGGTGCGCGCTCGCGTGGATTGTAACGGCTAATTTGGGCTAACGATGACCTCTCTGAATTGTGGTAGCACGAGTCACAACAGCTCGTCAGCCTCGGGTGCGAACCACACTCCTGGAATGCATCCGTCTTGTAGCCTTCGGAAGGTTTGGATGACACTGGCATGTATTACGCAAGAGTTCAAAAAATCTAGCCTGCAACTAATAGAAAAGGTTTACATGCTTGTCCGTGTGTGTTCAAGCTGACAACTGTAGCTGTGTTTCAGGCCAGCGGCTGAGTGGCCCACAAACACACCTCAGTTCTGTTAGCCGTTTCTGCACACTCCACAAGCCCGGTCATGTCGCTCTCTCGCAACACAAACACCATATTTAGCACTTTTTTTTTTTTTTTTTTTTTTTACCATGAGTGCAATCGAATTACGTTCATGATGACACGTGACAAGCGAACATTCTCAAGCAAGGCTCCGAACTTCACACACATGCAACTCCACATCCACATGACATCATGAAGGCATTTTCCATCGATGCACATCCAAATAAATGTTTCTCCGTGAACTACAAAGCCTAAAATGTAACATGAGCACTCTTCACTCCACATGTTGCATATTTCTTGCAGAGTAGGCCCAATTTAACAGTTACGCATTTTAGATCAGGTAGTGGTTATATTCATGGCACAACAATGTCTTAATTCAGCGAGGATATATGTTTACACACACTGTTGGTGATGTGTTTAAGTGTGTGTTAAGTGTAAAGTATAGAACGCTGCACATTTTCGCCATGTTGCTACTACTGTTAATGTCAATATTGGTCACAGACGCTTACTGTTGATTGACATTTAACCTATGACCTCAAACGCAGCACACTCACCTACGCGACTGGTGCAAATAGGGAAGTCAGAGGCCAGCCCACTGTCTTAAGAGCTCCATCGCTACTTTAGTCCTTTTTGAGCCTTTCTTTCACTGCCCACAAATAGACTTGACAACTTTCTTCTGAAAACAGTCGGGAAATGTACCAAACCGTATTCAGGAGGCACTATTTTACTTTCTACCGTCCACTCGCGCGTCTCGAAACGCGCTAGCAAGGTGTTCGATATTAAGTTTCGCCGAAACCAAAATATCCAACGTAATGTTGGTCTTACCTGGCTTGGCCGGCTTGGGGGGAGGCTTGGACATTGGCGCGGGTAAAAGTCAAAAGCAAACCAAACGCCCCGTAAAGAAATAAAGTGGGGTAATTCGCTGAGTTGGACAGCACTTGGGTGTCACTCCCTTTGAGGAAGTCGAGGCTGCCTCGGGCTACGCGGAAGTGCTACTCTGCACATGCGCAAAGTCTCGTTAATTATGAAAATGTTGCATTTGCTTGATGTTTAAAATTAATAAATGTTTATTTTTTTACATTTCGAAAATGTTGCATCTGCTTGATGTTTAAAATTAATAAATGTTTATTTTTTTACATTTCACTCGATTTTATATAACTTAACCAGTTCTCATTACTGTTCTCAGCATATCAGTTTTTGGAAATTAATTTGCTAAAATCCATACATCCATTTATATTTAACTGTTTGTAGTTGTTCTGGTAATACATTGCAATAACGTATACATGTGTATAATTTTAAATGAGTATTTTTTATTCCCATGGATTCATGTTCTTTTTAATTTTTTATATTTTACTTTTATTTCATTTTATTTTTAATCACATTTATATTATGTACGCCCGTGACCCTAGTGAGCGTAATAATGAATGTATTTGTTTATTTATTTACATTTTTTACGCGTTTAACTATGCTGACGTCATACCGAAACCAGCCAATCGCAAGGGTCGGAAGACGGAAGTTATGAATGAGTGCAAGTTCATTATGAATATAGTTTAGAGCTGCACGCGTTACCGCCGTTCTTTCATGCAGCCTTGCAAATCGTGCATTTTTTTCCCCAATGATATGAGCTTTTTATTTACCTGTAAGCATAGCAGGCAATTGCTAACCTCCCCCGAATGACCTTCGCAATGAATATGAAGACACTAATAGTAGGCGTGGGTGGGTACGTATTCAAAATTTTTCTTAGCGTGCATTTTCCTCCATATATATATATATATATTTTTTTTTGCCATTTGGTTGACCAAATAACAATGCCAACGTTTGCAGCAAAGAAAAATTTGTGATGTAAAAATGAAGAATGTGAGTCAGGCAAGTGACGTGAGCGAGTGTTATATACTTTTTCTCATAAGTGTAAATAATTATAGTTCAATTGACGTATACTACTGTTTTTAGCTGGGTGTGGTTTCCACCCCCAAAATATTCTCATCATTCTTTTCTTTAAGAATGACCAATGGGGGAAAATCGACTCTTTCTAGAAGTTTGAAGGAGAAGATACCCAACAGCTGTATCATTGCACAGGATTCATTTTTCAAGGTAGACTCATTCCGGGGTGGGGGAACAAAATTCTATCAGTGATTATTTCAATATTCGTGAACTACTGAGGCAAATATTTTAAATTTGTGAAAAATATGGGTTCTCCAACTGGATAATCTTTCGTCCAGGATGATTCTGTGGTGCCAGTGGATAGTAATGGCTTCAAGCAGTATGACAGTAAGAATGGCACATGCAGCAAAAATAGTCATCTTTCCAAAATGTTGCTCATAATTTTATAAGACAATCTATTGTGAATATGTATATTCTGTAAGAATTTGAACCAGCTGCTTGTACCTGACTCTTCAACACACGTCTAGCGCTGGACTCTCTCAACATGGACGACATGATGAGCTGTGTGCACGACTGGCGAAGAGATCCGCAAGCTTTCTCGAAGAAAGTGGATCAGACCGCGGAGAAGTTGATGCCATCACCCAATCACGTGTTTGTGCTGATTGTGGAAGGTTTCCTGATATTCAATCACAGGTTAGCAAAGGGGGCGATTATCACAAAATATTAGGGATATTTGTTTTTCAGGTGTAATTTCAGGAACAACATAATATGTGCTACAAGTGGAACTTAATTGACCTCTCTAAATCTAATTAATGTAATAGTTTTTTTTTTTTTTTAGCTATAGTAGTTTTGCTCCAATTGTTATGAATTTTGGGCTCCCATTATAGAACAACGTATTGTATAATAAATAAAGAATGGTAAACCTTTTTTGCAGATCTTTGAATGAGCTGTTGAACAAAAGATACTTCCTGGAAATACCATATGACATCTGCAAGGAGAGACGAAGGTAAATGCTTTTTTCGTATTCTTTTGTTTTATATGTTGCATATATAAACATACAGGCATTGCTTGTGTGAAATGAACAGTTTGAGGGTATACAAGCCACCTGACCCACCAGGCTACTTTGATGGACACGTATGGCCCATGTACTTGAAGAACCGCCAGGAGATGGAGAGCACGGCAACGGGTATCGGTGGGTCTCCGACAGAATGACGAGGGCATGGCTGTTTTAACTCGTGATGTTTTTTTTTTGAGGGGGTGTCCTATATATTGAAAACATTCTCACTCCACTTGCCTCCTATATATTGAAAACATTCTCACTCCACTTGCAGTATTTTTAGATGGACTGAAGTCAAAAGAGGAACTGCTGGCTGTTGTGTATCAAGATATTAGTAAGGAAATAAATATGCAAAGAGGTAAGTTGTCTCTAAATTGCATACATATATGTATGTAAACATAATTCAGTTCTTTTTTTTTACTTTTTATTTCCAGAGAAGGATTGAAATCCTGAATGAGTTGGAAGACCTCAGTCACATGTCTACCAAAAAGACTAATGCATTATGTGGCAATATGTTTACATTTATAGATGGTTAAAACCATTAGAATTGATAGGTGCAGGTTCACAACACTTTAAACGATAGACATTTGAACACAAATAGCACGCTATCACATGTAAAATGTTACAATATTTACAGGCATTTATTCTTTATCCTCGCAATAGATCCAACAGCTTATTATAACGCAGTATCTTATGAATAATAAATGGTCAATACAAAATTCAGTTTTTGTCCACTTTTCTCCACGTTACACAAAAATCATCTCTGGTGTGTCTTTACACACTATGTCCTACTACAAGCACGTGTCCTTCCTCCTAAAGAGTCCACACTTATTAGTGTACATGTCCACGTGATTAGTAACATTTGACTTCCTCATTCAACAGAACGTCGGCAGAACTTTTAGACCTCTACCAGTGCTAATTTGTTGAAAGACTTTTGATTCATTTGAATTGAATCCAAGTTCACAATGCAATTGTGCTCTTTTCTTGGTGTTCTTTTTGTTTGGGGATACTTTTGTTCTCACGAGGCCAAGCTGATTGGACGCAAACAGAACATTGTGAATGACAGACCCGTTATTGGTAAGTACAAGAACAGCAAGTGGTGACTGCGCGGTACTGCAACCAACATCGTCCAACAGGTGGCACTGTTTTCCTAGCTCACGAGTATCTTACTATTCCATCCATCCGTCCATTTTCCGAACCGCTTTATCCTCACGAGGGTCCCGGGCGTGCTGGAGTTAGAGAGAGTTGCTATTGATTTGGTTGGAAAATTAATGTGATTAAATATTCACATTTCATGTGTGTAGTAAAAGATGGGCAAGTCTAGTACTGAAACTGCTTTTAAATGCAGGAGCCTCAAAATGTAAAAAAAAGTGGATTTTAAAAAATCTCATTGAAAATTCCGACACATTAATGAAGTGAATTTAAATCCAAAAGTTGAAACATTTCAAGTTGTAATTTAACTTGAAATTCAAAATCTTAAAAAAACATCAAATTGAAAACAGACACACATCTTACACATCGTATTTGGACGTCTTTATAATGTGAGGAAAAATATTTCCAGCCACAAACATTCCATACCACAGTTGATTTTTTTATGTTTCTTTTGTTTCCCTGCAGGTATTTTGACTCAGATTGTTTCAGATGCAGCGATGAAACAATACGGGAGCACATACATACCCGCTTCCTATGTCAAGTACATTGAGTCTGCAGGCAGCAGAGTGATGCCCATCAAGTCAGTTGAGAACACTTTCAAATCATATTTGAAATCTTCCATTTGGTGTTTCTTTTCATCTTTACCCACACAGACTGACGCTCACCACCCCACAGTATGAAAACATCTTTAGCAGGATAAATGGGTAAGCAAACGTTAATCACATCACCAGTCAACTGACACATCCCGCTCTGACTCGTGATTTGCATTTCAGTCTCCTTCTCATCGGCGGCGCCTCCAATCTTGAGACGTCTGACTTTGCAAGGGTGTCAAAGATTTTTTATCAACTCGCTCTCAAGGTTTGTAGCCTATTGTGAGCTTTACTTTCATCGTTACCCACCTAAAACGTGACCACGTTCAATGCTTGAGTACATTTCGGAGTCTGGCCTGCTCTTCTTTTCCTTATGTATGTTATGTGGACATAACAGGCCAATGAGGCAGGAGATTACTTCCCAGTGTGGGGTACGTGCTTGGGCATGCAGCTTCTCACAGTCCTGGTGTCTGGCCACAACCTGCTGACCAGAGCCACAGCTGTGAATGTGGCACTGCCTCTCAACTTAACACAAGGTTTGTTGCTTATTTGTCTGATCACCTCATATCGTGCATCAGTATATGGTACAAAGATCAAATTTGGGGTCCGGCTCGAGTGTTGGGTTCATTAATTTGTCTTTTATTCCTTTCTTACAGCGGCCTTCTCCAGTCGCATGTTTGATGGCTTCCCTAAGGAGCTGATGAAAGCTTTGCAAAGAGAACCTCTCACTGGTCATTTTCATCATTATGGACTTGCAGTAAAAGTAGCTGTTTTTTTTTTTTTTTTTTTAATTGATATATCTTAATTTCGAACATATTTAAAACATGAAAATAGGGAAAAAATAAATAATACAAAAAGCACTTTAAAGTGTCATATCTAAGTCCATGAAACAGACAAACAAAAAAAACCAACAAATTGAAAAAAAAAAATAAAAATGGATGCTCGAAAATGAGTAGGAGGAATCATAGCTGTTAAAAACAAAACACTCTTCCACTTATCTTGTTTAACCTAACGACTATAATTAATATATTATGTTGTACCCAGGCCTTCAAGCAAAACAAAGATTTGATGGATTTCTTCTCCTTGGTCTCTACAAATGTTGGTGAAAATGGCGTCAACTTCATCTCGACCATCGAAGGTTTGTGAAAAACCAATCATGTTACCCAGATGCACCTTGGAGACAGTGTTGGTGTTCCGATAATTATGTCCAATTGGTGAATGTGAAGTAAACAATGTTCATATATTGTAATTGTAGGCAAGAAATTTCCCTTCTACGGGGTGCAGTGGCATCCAGAGGTGAACCGTTTTCAGTGGGACCACACACTGAGCTTTCCCCACTCTCCTCACGCCGTCCAGCTGTCGTCACTCCTGGCCCAGTTTTTTGTCAATGAAGGTCAGCCTCCTAATGAGATCAAACAAGCAATAATGGCAGGTCGGCTTTTGACCTCGTTTTGGAACTAGTTTCACTTGCTTCGTCCAACCATCCATTTTCTGTAGCGCTTGTCCTCATTAGGGTGAATTGGAGCTTATGCCAGCCGACTGACCCGCCAGACAATCGCAGGGCATATTCACACTGATTGACAATTGGTCTTCAAGTATTTATTATAGTGTTCTATCATGTGCAAGCTTTTAGTAATAGAAGAATCACATTTATCTCATTTCTGCTTTTTTTTTTTTGCAGGGAGGAGAAGTTTACATAAGTTTGATGACCTTAAGGAGGAGGCCTTAAAGCTGATTTACAGCTACACGCCCGTTTTTGCGGGAAACTTCAGCGGTTATGAGCAGATCTATTTCTTCTGAAATTTCTCTGTCATTAAAAGGTTGAATTTCGTGGGCACTCACATTAGTTTGATTTTTTTTTTTCCCCTTAATTCTTAGTGGGTCAAAAAGAACCTGAACCGGATAATTTAACATTGCAGGTATTCCTTGAAATGAATTGTATATTATATATCTAAAATTGTTTCTTTTTTAAATCTAATTTAGAGGTAATATTTTTGAAAATGGGGCGGAGGGTGCACATCTGATTCTTAACCCCTTGAGAAGCGATGATACACGATATAAGTTGATTGGAGTATTTGTCCAATTTCGAGCCAGTAAAAGAGGAAGTCGACCTCGGATGTCGGGAAACACTTCGTGAGTGCAGACGACGTGCACGCACAATGGTCCCCATGCACGTCACTGTCCCCGCGGGGGAGAGAGGGGGAGGCAGAGGGCGGGAGCTGAAAAAAAAAATCGAGACAGTGTTCCAGTCTCCCCCACAGATGCTGATGGTCTCTCCGTCCGTATGAGGAATTAGCGTGACGACGAATAGACCTTGGACGACTAACTTGACGCCCCCCACCCTCCTCGCGCTTTGCGGAGTGGTCAAGCGTGGACGAAGCAGAGGACGATACAGCTTGGATCGTGCACGCTTGTCTTCATCTGCTCTTGACTTTGTTGGATGACCTCGTCTTAACTGCCGGGCACTTTGTTGAGGTCTGTCATCCGCTTGTTTGAAACAGCAGTTGGACGTTCCAAGAAAGAGACCCCTCACCCACCCCCCCGACCACCGATGCATTGATGCACCCCTCCCAGTGGTGCAACGGTAAGCATCAAATGTAGTGCAGCTTCAAAACAAAAAAAGAGCTAAAAAGCCATGCAGACAATCTGTTCATTGTTTTCTTAATTGTGCTCTTGCCGTGAAATGATGATAAGATGATGCTGAATAACAACCACATGAATCAGCTTGCTTCATTTTGGGCGCAGCAGTCTTGCTGCTGTTTGGACACGAACAATTCGTCCCTTTGTGTTGCTCAAGTCCCCTCCTGTTTTTAAAGTGGCAAAAGAATGACATCCTGCCGGGGGGGGGGGGGGGGGGTCTTATTGATCCATGATCACTTGTGGTTTTATAAAACAAGAAATGTGGCACACTTATATACCAGGATAACTGCCTCGCATTTTTTTAGGTTCTATGAACCAAGCTGCTTGCGTCTTCCAAAAAAAAAAAACAGCCATGCTAAGTTTAGGTGTTAATATGTGTGAATGGCTGTTTGTCTATTTGTGCCATGTTATAGGATGCAACCTACCTCTCACCCCAAAGTCTGCTGACAAGGGCTACTGCTCACCTTGAGCACCAACTGGATGGATTCATTAAGCTCACAAAGAAAATCACCACTCTGTATTAAGTATGAAAAGTATTGACAAGCCAATGACCGCAAACAGCAACGTGAGGATTATTAGGATCAGAAGACACGTTTATTCGTGTACATTCCCTTCATAGTGGCAACATGGCTCCGTATAAAATATCACATGTTGTGTCAACAAAATCTTATGTCACTATGCTTTGGGTTCAACCTACTTTGTTGTAGCAAGCAAAGCAGCCTTTGACAATCCTCCTCCTCCTCCCCAAGCGAACTGTTGAATATTTGATGCTGTCTTTGGTGCTCACCCCAGCAGTTTTGTGTGTAAAATAGGACAAAACCCCGCCAGGAGCTGTTTGAGGAGATCCGTAATCACACGGGGGCTTTCCCACCGTAATATGTCTAGCATGCAAAAATGACTATTGGATCATTCTTTTTGCTAATGTTATCCCTATAGCAACGCCCCTAGTGTTGTCCATATATAGGTCAGTAAAACCACCAGGGCAAAAAAAGCTTTTTCAGGATTGGGTTCTTCACCTTTACTTTGCCCATTTAGTGAATTGAATTGAGGCTACATTCAAATCTTGCTAGTTTTAAAACGGCAAACTCCTACAGTTGGACGGATGTCGACTTAGGCCGAAAAGAGTTGTCCTGTTACATTACTCTTAATTCCTAGTCATTTCCACATCAACCATGAAAATGACCCATTTAACATTCATAGCTCCCCGTGCACGCAAACGTGGATGAAGAACATGCGTGCACTGACGCGTGTAGACAGCAGCAATAAGGTTAGAACGAGCAGTACGCTTGACCCAGATTTACGGAGTGCGTTTGTAGTCGGCTCGCAGGTGTCATCAGCTCGTCTGTTAATTTATTTGCATGTGTGCACGCCGTTGCCAAGGGTGATCGCATCCTCGCGTCGGGTAATGAAGTTGTTTCTTGTGGCGGAAGTCGGCAGCAGGACGCTGACGAGTGCTGATTAATAGCTCGTTCAGACAGAATGGAGTGCAGAGGCGTCGCTATCGATCCCCTCTGGGCTTCATTTTTGGCGGAGAGGAGGGAGTCAAATGCCACATGGAATGTTATTTTGGTTGGGGGGGGGGGGGATGAGACCATGATCAATATGAAAACAGAGTACAAAGAAAACAATACCTCAGGAATGAAAATGTTGCTGTCCATTCATCTATCCTCTCTCCTTTTCATCATTGTTCATTCTGCTTTTGGCATTTATCTTCATCCCATCTATCCGGTTCATGCATCCATCATTCACGTCTCCTTCTTATCTTTGTGTCTCAAAAGGTGTGCCCCAGGGTAGGCTTTTGGGCCCACTATTGTTTATTATTTCAATGATCTCTGTGAGAACTACCATCCATCCATCCATCCATCCATCCATCCATCCATCCATCCATCCATCCATCCACCTTCCTTCGTCTTACCTTTCTTGCTCGAAATGCGTAAATCAGGTTTTCCTTCAAAGTCCGCTACTGTTCTCCACATTCTGCCTGTCTGTAATTTCTCCATTCCTCCACGTCTGTCCATCATTCACACTATTTCTTTCAGTATTCTAACCCTTGTGTACACTCATGCATTCATGTATTCATCCATCTAATCATTGGCCCATGCATGTCTCTCAACTGTATGGACAAAGCCCAGCTGTGACATTTTGACAGTCTTTGCAATCGGCAGGCGTGCTTCTGTCTTTTGTGCCTCTGTCAGGAAATCAGCAATTATTGTGAACAGGTTTAGATGTTCAAACATATTACTTTTGTAACACAAGGCCAGCTACGAATGCCTTCCCCTCCTCCCGCAGTTCTCTTCCTGTAACCTTGGCGATACGGCGACATTCTCTTTTGTTGCTTGAGCAAAGAGCACACAGGAATTGAGCATCAAAGTAAGGCGTGATGAGACAAAGGAGGGCACTTGCAATGGAAACACCATCTGTTTGTGGCGGAGTTCAAGACTTGAAAACAATGATTTGTTCAGTCTGAAGGGCTGTTGTGTGGGACAAGGCGTACACAGAGATGATTACCGATGTCAATTTGTGCATTCAACAAAACTCAATGCAGCTCTGCTTACCTTTAAGCTTTGGTATGATAACAGTGGTGTGGCTCTGTATCTTCACCCAATTAGGTGTCATTATTATGTCGATATGATTTGAACTCTGTTAGGGGTGTCTCTGTCCTCACATAGGCTGCTTCTGTGGTCTGGTTCTGGATTATTCCAACAAATCGTGCGCCATGCCACCCATCACCTTCCAGGACCTGCCGCTCAACATCTACATGGTCATCTTCGGCACGGGCATCTTCGTCTTCATCCTCAGCCTCATCTTCTGCTGTTACTTCATCAGGTGAGGACACCCTGTTGAACGTTTTACAGTTTTGTTAACTCTTTGAAGAAGGAAAGATCGGGACGGGGGGGAACAGGAAGTGAGGCAACAGGAAGCCTCCTGCAGAACTATCACCCTGTGCGATGTTGACATAACTGAGGGGAAAATGCAGAAAATAAATAAAGCGGAGGTAGTTCATACATACACACACACACACACACGCACACACACACACACACACACACACACACAGAACATTTCCTTAAGGCTACTGGGTATCCGAATATGGTAAAGGATACATAATCCATTTAATTCACACAATGCACAAATGGACGGTCACGTCAGGGTCAGGGAAAACATCACAAATACAGATGGATGGATGGATGGATGGATGGATGGATGGATGGATGGATGGATGGATGGATGGATGGATGGATGGATGGATGGATGGATGGATGGATGGATGGATCGATGGATAAAAATAAAATCATGTCCTTCACCATCAGCTACACTTGTCACAAGTAAAGCTATTAAAAGCCATAGCGACCCCTCAATTGTTTCTCAAGTAGCTCCCTCATAAAAACCTTGTTTGATCACTTCGTCGTGAGTCATCAGTGGTGAGTCACTTCCTGTGCGTATATTAACATGCTGCTGGTGGAGCAGGCAAGGAGTGCGAGCGAAAGCTTCATTTACAGAGCGACTGATTCATGTGATGAATGCCAGTCTTTGTCGGTCGGGTAGGGGGTAGCTTTCCCGTTATCCCTCCTTCCCAATCTCATGCGTGCTACGTGGTGGGAAAGCCAGGACCAAAAAATACAAGTCTTAACACACACACACACACACACACACGTGTTTTTATCCAATAAGAACTGGTAATGAGGACATTTCCAATTTGAATTCTCGCACACAATAGCTGTAGAAATGTCCATCATGCCCCCTTCCACGCTTAACCCACTTCTCATGGGCCTCTCGACATGGGAACCCCACATGCATATGAAAGCTGCATCCTCACATTGTTACGCATGGAGGTTCGCTAAAAAAAGCAATCAGCCAAAACAATAAGCCCAATGACAAAAACAGCCAATAATTGTTATTTCCCTTCTTGAAACGGTCACTCGACAAGACGGCATTTGGTCTCACAATCTTGTGTGTACTGTCTGTGTGTGTCAATAATATAAAAATAGCTGCTTAATCAGACACAGCCTGCGCACTGATAAGCATCTCTCCATTGTTTCTTTTTTTTGTGGGGTGGCGTTTGGATTCCATGGATTCAATTCATCTTTTCTCCAATAGCAAACTTCGACATCAGGCCCAGAGTGAGCGCTTTGGATACAGAGAGGTAGACTCAACAGTTTGTCTTTTCCATTGACTGTCATGGAAGTATGTTTAATGAATGTCTCGTGTGAATCTACAGGTTGTTTTGAAAGGAGATCCAAAGAAGTTGAACGTGCACGGGGTAAGAATGAAATGGCCGTAGATGTAAATGGGTCGGAGCGTGCTGAGGGTGCTGTCTGTCATTCAAACAGCAGACGTGTGCGGTGTGTCTGGAGGACTTTAAAGTGAAAGACGAGCTGGGAGTGTTGCCATGCCAACATGCTTTCCATCGAAAGTGAGTACACAAGTACAGACTGTGTGTGTGTGTGTGTGGTTTTTTTTTGTGGTTGTTATGTCACACCCGTCTTTGTTATAAGCAGGAAATCACCCATGAAACAAATTTTCATTTACCTCCATTGTTATGCAAATCTATTTTTAGAAAAAGCTCATCAAAGAAGCTCAGTTGTGCTGCTTTAGGATTTCGGTAACTTCCGCCGCTAACGGCTAAAAACAGTCTCGCCGTCCACTCCCATTGTGTCTTTTGTCGGGGGAAGTTTCCACAAGTAATGATGACATCATTTTGAGCTTCTCTGTAAGATGCACTATAGTTTGTGTATTTTTGTCCATTCACAACAGTAATTGATATGCCAAAAATTGTCTTGTATTTGACTCTGGAAGAAATGAAATAATCAAGTATAAATTTTCCATCAACTTGGTTGCTTTTGTATAAATGAATCAATGAATCCTTTGTTGGCTTCCCCGAGAACCACTTCTTGGATGAACTGACGGGTTTTAAGGCTCACCAGTTGTTTTACACACAGGTGTCTTGTCAAGTGGTTGGAGGTACGCTGCGTCTGCCCCATGTGCAACAAGCCCATCGCCGGCCCCCCTGAGCACCACAGCATCGGCACCCTTCTGGACGAACTCGTATAACCCAACAAGTCGCTTCACGCTTCGGCCGGAGCGGTGTCGGTGAAGTTACCGCCACATGACATGACGGGAGGCTCAACCTTCGACGGCTGCGGTAACAACACGACAACACTTGGGGTGAGCTGAGCACCCAGAAAAGAAATAACATGTCCCTCTTGGTGTGGGATGCTGTTGCCTGGCAACCGCCCCCGAGACTGGAACATGTCGGCTCGGCGCCTTCTGGTGTGGGGATTATGCGCGGCCACCTACGCGTCCCTCCAACTGCGCTTCTTTCAATCTTGTCCACTCACACATCATCTCATTTTCCCCTCACGGGAGGTCAACAGCAATTTTTGTGTTTTGTTGACCTAATCGATGACTTTCAAGACACTTGCACAAGAGCATTATTATGTCGACATGTTGTGAAGAAGACTACCTTTGAAGAGAACAAAGCACTGGAGCAAGGACATACTAGGAATCAAAAATGAAAAAATACAGTGTTTTGTTTTAATGATAACTTGAACTACAATGTTACACAGAGGAGGTATAACAAATTTGTCCTACATGCACAACAACTTTTTTTTTTTTTTTTTTTTTTATTAATTCAATCTTTGTAGGGAATAAACATAAAGTCTTCGTTAGATGGAATCTTCACGTGTCCAAAACCATTAGATTTTTAGGAAATCAAATTAAAATATGTATCATTATTATTATTATTTAGTTATTGTATTGTTTACATTTTCAATCTATTTCTAGCAATTGAGATTGCTCAATATTATGGAAAAAAAACACCACCCCCAGCAGGTATATATATATATATATATATATATATATATATATAAAAGAAATTTGGTATTTACACATTTTATCCCACTACATTATGATATTGACTACAATTTTCTTTATTAAAGTTAGTTATTAAAAGGATACTCATTAAAATGTACTATTTCAATTTGAATATTTGAAATAATTATGATAATAAAGTAGAATTAAAAAATCAATAATAGCTTTAATTTACCATAAAATATGTAAAGACAAAATACATTATATTTAAAACAATAATAAAAATAGAATATATATTATAAAATATAAAACATGATCATATTGTTTTTTCTTACATTTAAATGGACCCTCAGTGCTTTTGTTGTCCCTGACATCATCACCATCTATAGAGATCTCATATATATATATATATATATATATATATATATATATATATATATATATATATATATATATATATATATATATATATATATATATATATATATATAAATGGAGCATTTTTGCTCAATTTAGCAATGTTATATTGGACCTCGGTAGATTGTGCGGGTGTACCTAATGAAGTGTCCCGGGACTACAACAGCTGTGTGGTTCTATCTCGAAGACAAATGCACTTTACATAAGACAGATCACCCCAGAGGCACCCTCTCAAGTGATTACTGGTGCTTCTGTATTTTACATTCCACAGTTTTTTCCTTCAGCAAAACACTGCCTAAGCTGAGCACAAATGTCACAAAGCACGAATGAATTCATCTAAACAAGGTGTGTCACTGTGCAATTCATGTGCAAATAGAATTGTCCACTTTTTGTAAAGTAACTGTTGTAAATGACTGGAAGCAACATTAAATCTACGTGTCTGTCTCCAACAGTTTCATTTTGTCTGGACAGGAGTGCAAGTTGCGCCACCGTCAGATGAAAAAAATGATCTTGTACTCAGGAATCTCAGTTTAGAACTGTACTATACTGCCGCCTAGTGGCCAAGGTAGGCACATCAGAAGGAGCAGTACAATTTATGTGATTGTAGCATTTAAATCATGAGACCAAACAATTGAATATCTACATCCGCTTCAGTTAATCTATGTTTTCATACATTTTAGACTGCTATTTATGTTGTTTGAGGGTGAGGCTGGAACGGAAGAACATTTTGGTGGGAGGTCCTGCTGGGGGTGGTGGTGGTAGGTGGTGACTAAATGAGAGAGGAGGAGGATGCAAGCTAACTTTGCTCCTTCAGGGTAACTTCAAACCTTCCCACCTTTATTTCTACAACCAAAAATTCTCACAACACATGCTTTGGAGGAGGAGGAGGAATTGGATGCTAGGTGATTACTTGAGTGAGTACAAGTATTTTTTTTACAACTCATGAGCTTAAGAATGTGAAAAAGTGAATGTGTGCTGTCATGTTTGTCTGAGAGACACTATAATTTACTGCTTGTTAAGATTCCAGAAAGAGACTATGTTTTCTAGTGTTAATTCTCAAATCTTTTCCAAGGGTAAAAGTGCATTAGAAGAACACATGCATGCATGCATCTGTACTCACAACACACTTCTCTCGTAGACACACACACACACATACACACACGGACTGGGAGTGGACGTGGAAACATAGGCAGCTCTTTCATGGGATTGGCCTCTACCTGTGCAATAAAGACGCAACTGTGCTGCAAATAAACCAATGATGGGAATACGCACACAGACACACACACACACACATGCACACAAATACACAGAGACAAGCTTGTTTCTGAGATTCAGAGGGCAGGTTTGCACTTTCAACAAGTGAGAGCATGATTTCTAGTGCTTTTTACTGTCATTCTACACAGTAGTATTGCATTAAAAGATGGTAGACGAGCAGCCATTGTGTCTGTGTGTATTTAAATAAATACATAAATAAATAAAATTGTGCCTGTTAATATATGTTAGCGGAACGAAGTGTAAAAACAACTAATTAATTTACAAAAAAGTTGCAAGGCTTCAAAAGACTGAGTTTTGCGAATGTGAAAATTATTTTAAAGAATATTTAAAAATAATCTAGATTTAATGTTGTTCCAACTTAAATGATGGTATTAGCCCAAAAGTTCTACACAGACAACAAAAAATTACAGAATAAATACCGTGCAACTATTTTTTTACTCAAAACAAGATGAAGATAAATTTTAAAAAAAACCTCAAGTTGTACACTTAATAAAATACAAACACTCTCCCTCAAATTGACTGTTCATTTGCAAAGTTTTGAAATGATATTTTCCTGTGATTCTAGGAGCTTCATTCATCTGTGCTGGATTCTGCTAAAAAAAGTCACACTTTGCGAAGATGCTGCTCTATGAAAAAGGTCCAAATCAACCAAGTTATATCCAAACAATGATTCCAGGAGTTATAGTATGGATCAATTCTTAGTTCGTTTTTGCATATTCACATGACTTTGGTGTGGTCATCTTTCAAACTGAAGGACAGCCATGTTTAAACGATGGCTGCTGGCCCTGCTGGCCCGGGTGGGCTTGGTGGCAGCAGGCCTCTGCTGCTGTGCGGCTCTGTTCTACCTGCTGGTCTGCAGACCTTCATCCAGAGACCCCCGGCGAGACCCCTTGTGGTCGTCGGGGACCACCAGCAAGGAAGGCTACATGGCGCTGCTCCAGGAGAGGGAAGACTCCCACAGGCATTACATTGACAGCCTGGGCAAGCAGATAGCGCAGCTCAAGGAGGCTCTCCAGGAGCGGACTCTCCAGCTCCAGGAGTCACTGGACAAAGCCAAAATTAAAGGCATTCTGCCTCAGGGCCTGGAGAGTCTGCACAAAACCCCCACGCAGTCCGACCTGAAGGTAGGAATGTTGGGATGGAGCCGTATGTTAGAGATGGCAAAGCTATGACCCGGGGGCCTTATGTGGTTCCAAGGTTCATTTTGAACTCGAATTGTTTATATTCCAAATCATCTTTGCTCATTGACATGGAAATAGCATTAATTCATCGTAGGTGTCCCACCCCCATTAATTTGTATTTTAATGAGGAGAAATAGCACTCCATAATATTGCGCTTAAAAGGAATCTACAGTAGAGTCCAAAGACTTAACAGTTTTTGTTACACTGCATAAAAATGAATGGCAATTCTGTTGCTCTTTCTGGTGTGCTTGCCTTGGCCACCAGGGAGCAGTCTCAGACAGATGTATACATTGAGAAGTCACAGCTCATCAATAACAGTAGTCATGCTCCTCTGAGGATAAAGAATATATGATTGTGAATACTGTTATATTGTTTTTGTGTTCAGTCCATTCCCTCCATTGTCCCAAATGTGTCCTTCCAGGAGTTCTTCCGCTCACAGCTGAACCATGCCGAGGTCAACACGGGCGTGACGCTACTCAATGAATACGTCTTAATCCCATTTAATACTTTTACACTGCGGAGGTAAAGTAGGAACACCTAATTAACCTGGCATGCATATTGCATTGTTTTTAGTTTTAGAATGTAGCCCCACTTGTGTAAAAAATATATTCAAGAAGATGATGAATCATCCATTTTCATCAAAATGGTAATACGGATTACCATATTAGTGTATGGTAAGTGGGCATGTCCCCTCAGGGTGTACCAGTTGGAGACGGGTCTGACCAGGCACCCCATGGAGAGGCCTGTGAGGAAGGACTGCAGAGATGAGCTGATAGGCAGTGTGGAGACAGCACTGCATGTCCTCAATGGACCTCAGCAACACGTGGACACCAGCAGGAGGAAACGCACTTTCTCCCCGTCAGACTTCATCGAGGGTGATCATCTATAGCGTCCTAAATGATCAAATTCCTTTGTTCGGTGCATAAGTGTTTTGTTGTACTCACAGGGCTGACCCGCACCGAACGGGACCGAGGTACTGTGTACGAGTTGATGTTCAAAGGCGACGGGGCGCGGGACTACGCCAAGACGGTTCTCTTCAGGCCTTTCGGGCCTTTGGTTAAAGTGAAGAGCGAGCAAGTGGACACACGCAGCATGCTCATCAACATCATTGTACCGCTTTCCAAGAGGGCGGAAACATTCCGCCATTTTGTTCACAACTTCAGGTAAATTGCGGGAAAAATTCACATCAAATGTCATTGTTGATGGTGATTATGTTCTTGTGTGTGTACTTGTGATTTTTTGTTGTTGTGCAGAGAGGTGTGCATCCAGCAGGATGGTAGGGTCCATCTCACAGTGGTCTACTTTGGCCATGAGCAGATTGACCAGGTGAAAGCCATCCTGGATCAGACAACCAGGTAGCTTACGTGACATAGACTTCACCTTTTTTAGAATAATTGGATGTTTGCTTACATTTGGGCAATAGGTCTTAACACACAGTTCCCAGTTCTGATGCAAAGCTTCCTTCTCCAGGGAGACCCGCTTCAGAAGCTTCACGCTGATCCAGCTCAAAGAGGAGTTCTCACGTGGGCGGGGCTTAGAAGTGGGTGCCAGAGCCTGGAGGCGAAGTCAAAACGTCCTGATGTTTTTCTGTGACGTAGACATCCACTTCACAGCGGACTTCTTGACTTCCTGTCGCCTCAATGCAGAGCCTGGTGGGTGCTCTTTGCACATTTGACAAAAAAAAAAAACTTTAGTCTTTAATAAGTATTCTTTGTTTCTGAGCAGGCAAAAAGGTGTACTACCCAGTCCTCTTCAGCCAGTACAATCCATCTATCATCTACAGTAATTACACTCATGTACCATCTATCCAGGAACAACTGGTGAGTAAAAGACAATGGATGAGAAAGGAACCATGCTCCGCTCCATTTTTGGAGGTTATGATCCAATAACTGAAAACCACGATGTACAAAGTAGAAATACACTTTTTAAACAGTCTCTGGGCATGTTTCATAGCATTTATGGCACTTATTAATATTAATATTAATATTATTATAAGTCTCTAAAGACAATGAGAAGTTGATTAAGACATTCAATAATGCTTTTCTAATATCTACAATAAAAAGGAGCTGATCTTGAAACCCTTTTTTTTTAATTTACCCAGTTTTAAACACTGCCATCTAGTAGACAAAAGTAGAATTGCATATATATGTATCCACAAAATAGCGTGACTAAAAACCTGGAACCTGTGAAGGGCGGTTTATCTATTTATTTATTCTATTTTATTTTCACTCCTGTTTTTTGTCTCAGGTGATAAGTCGCGACACAGGTTTCTGGAGAGATTTTGGCTTTGGGATGACATGCCAGTACAGGTCGGACTTCCTCAACATAGGTAATGACTCATCAACATGATGAAGAAATGCTACATTACCGTATTAATGTATTTACATGAAATGGAAACAAGAGTGAATATTTATTGACAGTATATTGATATAAAAGAAAATGACTGTATTCCTCATTTATAAGATCAAGTCATTTATTAGGGTGGAAGACCTTAGGAAAAAAAAAATTAGAACAATAATAAATATCATTCCTACTCAATGTCCTTGTTTCCCTCCCTGATGTCATAATTGATTTCATAAAGTATTGCAGGTGACAGTTAAACCACATTATGAAACGACTGCAGGAAATGTGTGCAAACAATAAAGGAGAAATAAAACAAAGTAACACGGACAGGGAAGTCAATTCATGCCTGTGGTGCTTGGGGACTTTCCTGTTCACCGTTTAAACGCTCACATCCTTTGCAGGTGGTTTTGACCGCAGCATTAAAGGTTGGGGGCTGGAGGACGTGCACCTCTACAGGAAGTACCTGCACAGCAAACTGATGGTGGTGCGAGCCCCGTCACGTAGTCTCTTCCACTTGTGGCACGAGAAGATGTGCAGCGATGAGCTGCCGCCGGACAAGTACCAGATGTGCATGCGGACCAAGGCCATGAGCGAGGCCTCGCACGGCCAACTGGGAGAGCTGCTCTTCAAAGCTGACATCCAAGCGCACCTCGAAAGGAATGGAAGACGCTCATGAAGGGCTGCACATTGAACTCTTAATTTTGTACTCGGATTAACGGAGATGTGTGTTATATAGTAATGCTTTGCGAGCCAAATTGAATTTGATTCTCCAATCATCTTTCACCATTAAAATGAATGGAAGCCTACCCCTGAAAAACAACACAAAATTCTGTAGTGTTTTTAAATGAGATAATAGCATTACTTTACAGGTATATTTTAGTTTATAAAATCAAAACACAAAAACGCAAATAAAACATGTTCAGGATGAAAACAAATAAAAAAACAGAAGACTGCAGGAAGTGATTAAGGTATGAATCAGGGTTTCTGCAACAGTGAATAGGGTGGAGGAGAGCAATGTTTTTCCCAAGAAAGAAAGCTATTTTCAACAGATTCCTTGAAGCCAGGAGGGGTTACTATTGGAGATTACAATGTGGCAGTGGAGGGGTTGAGTTTGCTTTGCTTGCATCCAAGATTTAATTTCACAGAGAAGGTTTGACATGGTAGAGTAGGTGGAGGAGGATACGGGACGTAATCAGTGTAGCAGTGGAACTTGAGAGCTTCACACCATGATTTGGTCAACTGGGACACGGTAGCGGAAGAAGTCACAGGGACCAAGTATTGAGCCCTGGGGCACACATTGGGACTGGGAGGTGGGTAAGGAATATCTGGAGCAGTTGTTGATGAAGACTGTAGCCAGATGAGGGCGGTGTCGGTGATGTTGAAAATATATTGTAGGCTGTGAGGAAGATGAGATGGTTGATATTGTCAGACAGCTAGAATATGTAGGAGGATGACCATCACTACTGCTATGAACAAACCAGGGAGGTGGCTCAACTTGGGACAACCAAGTACATCTTTGTTTTGCGCCGTGTTCAAAACAAACAGGGAAAATGAAATAGTGAAAAATATTTTAATGATGCATCTCCTCATAGTTCTCATTCAAACTGCTGTAGAAAATCTGTCATAAACTAAGGGCCTCTTATGCTTTTAACTGACACTGGGACACAACGGAAAACACGATGGGAAACACGAGTGGAATGCCCTCGAGGTGAAATCTAATCAAACAAAGTGCAACGGTAGCATTTTTTCTAATAACACTGTGGCTCCTCTAAACCTCATTACAATAGCTCAGAATGAATGACAGGCAACCTCCTTGCCTCCTTGCGGGGCCTCGTGTTCGCCATCGTCCGAGGGCAGGACTGGCAGCCGATTGGCTACTCTGACTTTCCATTTCCGTATATTGTGTCGGCTTCAGTGTACATCAAAAAACGGAAAGCTCAGAACAATATTTTCTTCTTTTATTTGTTCAACGTAACAAATTAGATTTGGGCACGGAACAGGAATTGATAACTGGAGTAATATATGTCACGTAATACATCTAGAATATCCAATATATGCCTTTTTTTTTACTTTTAACGTCACGTGTCTGGAGTGACTGTCGCGAGTTTTTGGTTTCCCAGCAGAACGCGAAGGCGTCATTAATCACAACGTTAGTAACGTGCTGGTTTCTGTGGCACACCGGTAAACGCTCCCTAAAGGCGACCAGGGAAAGATGCTCCGGGACAACTTTAAATGGCGTGAAGCTGTCCACGCGTCGGCGAGTTAACTGCATTACTTTGGTTTTTGTGTTTATTGAAAGCGCCCTGTTTTCGTTCGGATTCCACCATGAAGGTGGTGGTGTGTTCTATCGAATAAGACTACAGGACTTTAGTTTTATTCTTGATTTTTTTCCCCCCTTTTAATAACAAAAAGAAGGCAACATGTTTGAAGTTTCTGGGATTCTATACATCTTGCTGGACATAACTTGTCTCATACTCGGTATGTGAATGTGATCACTTTTTAATTTAGCCTTAACTCTTTTTCTAGAAGTAGCAAAGAAAACTACAATTTCTCCTAGTATATTTTAATAAACTGATCGGCGTTAACAGCTTATATATAAATACACAGCTTGATGTGGGGAACTGCAGACAGGGAAGTGGAAATGTTCCGCCTTGTGTGTGCCTCTGTGAGTTTTCCAGGCCCAAGTTATATTTTTAGTCCACTACTGTATTTGCTTTGTAATCATAAGAAACCTGCAGCACCATCAGAATGGATGCACTAACTTTACTATGTGCTGTCTGTATCTACAACAGTCAGTTTTGTTCCATGTGACTAATTGCTGTTATTTCCCTCATTTGTATGTACTTGTGTATTTTGCTGTTAAATCACGTCATCCAATTTCTCATTCTGTTATCAGATGTTTTGTAATATCACCGCAGGGCCAAATTACCACCACACGACTCATTTAAAGCAGACTTTCTGTGTTGAAAGTGGCCCGCATTTGTACTAAACTCCTTTCCCTCACTTCTCTACATGAGATTAAAGTATCTCTGAATGAAAGCCAACACATTAGATATTAAGCATAATTTAACACAACAAATGACATAATTAAATTCACCCCACGTGCTTAGCAAAGTTGGAACAGCACACCAGTAAATTTTCCAGTAAATGTTCTATAATCCATGTTTGTGTCCCCTCTTGTCCTCCATCAGTGGGACTCCCATTCTTCATCCTCACTCCTCAGCATAGCCCGTTCAAACGAGGCTTCTTCTGTGATGACGAGTCCATCCGCTACCCCCTCAAAGAGGACACCATTTCCTACCAGCTCCTTGGGGGGGTCATGATCCCCTTCACGCTCATTGTTGTAAGCAGAGAAAAATCTGTAATTTTGGTGGCAGCATCCATTGTTCCCCTTGCGCTCATGTTTTCTTCCTAGATCATCTGTGGGGAGTGTCTTTCTATCTACCTGTCCCACACCAAGAGCAAGACGCTTGGCCACAAATACACAGCGAGTGTCTACAACGCCGTGGGCTGCTACTTATTCGGGGCGGCGGCCAACCAGTCGCTGACGGACATCGCCAAGTACTCCGTGGGGCGTCTGCGGCCGCACTTTCTTGCCGTGTGCAAGCCCAGGTGGGATCTCATCAATTGCAAAGCTGGTGGATACGTGGAGAACATCACCTGTACCGGGGACCAGTTCCTGGTGGAGGAAGCCAGGTATAAACATCACTACGCTCTCATGACTGCATACTGTATATGTCTTCTAAAGTCGTCTCCCAATTACAACGTGAGCATTTTCTCATTATGACATTTTTCTTGACTTCTTTTGTAGGCTGTCCTTCTATTCTGGTCATTCATCGTTCTCCATGTACTGTATGCTGTTTCTTGCCGTAAGTAAAATCTCTTGTATTTAAAACAAGTGAGATCCTTTTGGTCCACTATATGGGATGTAATAATACTTCAAACACTGATTTTGGAGTGATGAGTGTGCCAGATCAATTTCCACACAGTTTCATCGTTTGGGTTAGGGCCACAAATAATAGTGCCCTTCTTGTAAATGAAAGCACGCCTGTATTGACAATAACGTTGTATGTCTAATTTAAAGCAATGAAATGACTTTCTGCCATCGCCAGTTGTACATCCATGCCAGGCTGAAGACTAAGTGGGCGAGGCTTCTACGGCCCACCGTGCAGTTTTTTCTTCTCACCACCGCCGTCTACGTGGGTCTGTCCCGCGTGTCCGACTACAAGCACCACTGGACCGACGTACTTGCCGGCCTCCTGCAGGGCGGCGCTGTGGCCTCCTTCACGGTGAGTTCCACCCCTTTGTTGTTTGACTTTTGTAGTTAAGCACATTTCAGGACAGGAGTAGAATCAGTCCTTTAGTCTTCTGTTTGAGTTCAGAGTACTTAGTGTTTTGGGGTTGACAAGTTGTCTTCCTGCAGGTGTTCGGTGTGTCCAACTTCTTCCGGCAGCCCCTCGTGGCGGGCGTGTCCCAGGAGGAAGGAGGCCAGCACACCGGTTTACATGACAACCCAGCCAATTCCAACCACTATGGCAGCACTGACTGAACGACCCCACCTCCCCTCACAGAATGACCCCGGCAGGAGGAACGTTTGGGTAGGGAGGCAGCACATGCACTTTTATTCACTTGATGCTGCCTAGCAGGAGGGACGTTTTACAACAGCGTGCCATGGCGTGTCTCACGGAGGAATGAAATTCCATTTGCTGTGAATATAATGGGACTCTTGTGTGCTCGCTGCAAGCAGGCTTGTAAAGGAGACCTTGGCACCTTTATAAACCTCCACTGTCCATAAAGGAGGCGTACGCCATACATAAAAAGGGGTAAGTCCGGTTTTTGGGTGTAATTTAAGGACGAACCTAAAATGCACTGCAACTTTTACAGGAGTACCTAACCACATGTCCAACAGTTTGATGTTTCAATACTTGGGGCACAACTCTTGCAAAAGTCAATGGAAATTTTCACAACAGGTGTTTGGTCAGTGTATGGACCAATACTGTGATTATAGTGAACTTAAGATGGAGATGATAATAAAGCATCAACTCCATCCATCTAGCACGTACAACACATTACATCACATCGTGTGACAGACACAATTGTGTTCACTTGTTAAATTATTGTACACAAAGAACTCACCAAGGCTCATCAATAGTTGTATCTAGCATACTCGCCAAGATAATGTGACATCATAACAGTACATTGTACCAGCACTTATTTAACTCACCTTTTGGCCTTTATAGACAATGATAAATTAAGGCAAATTTCAATCAAGGATGGAGACTTCAGTTAATTGTAGCTGCATTGAGAAAGAAGCAAAAACAGCAAGTTGTGCAAAAAGTGCTGAAACGTTGAACAGGAGGATGTGTACTGTATTTCAATAGATCACCTGCAAAGTACAATTTAGGTTGATCTTGATATTTCATTTGAAAGCTGACTCGCTTTTACTGCATTTTATCCATAATTTAAATATATAAATAAGATGTCTGTGACATGCGTTCGTTAAAAGATGTGCGCCAAAGACCAAGAATGGTATATTTTATACAAAATAATTCTCAACTTGCTGAAAGGAAAAGCTCCGATTGCGTAGGGGGTGGGTGAGGAGGGGCTCAACTTTTGGATGTACTTTGTGTAGGCGGTACATGGAGACATCGGCAACCCCCCCAAAAAAAACAGCGCTCGCACTTCACCTGGTTGACGATAAAGTGCCGCTTATTAGGTGCGTGCATGTGTGTCTTTATTATCTTTTCGTTTTCTTCAAACTTGCATTCAAGTTGCGCAAATCAGGGGTGCGAAACCTTTCAGTTTCAAGTCGTCCGAGGACTACACTAAATTCAGGAAAATATGTTGCGATTTACGATAAAAGTATTTTGATAGTCATTTATTTGACACTTGTGGATTTTTTTTTTATCCCAGTTTCTCAAATGTTTTATTTTTAGTTTAAGAATTATAGGGCGGACCAGATTAAAACGCTTTTGATGGTCCATAACTGGCCTAGGAACCGCAGGTTCCCCACCCCTGATCTGAACAATGCTGTTGAAAATGTGAGAAATAAAAGAAGTCTTGTTTTTGTTAAAAAAAAAAGTCTACCTAAAACCGATTTTTTTATTATTATTATTACCTTTTTTGGGATGGTCTTCCAAATAAGCCCCAAAGGTATTTGACCTGTATATTGTTTGCATAGGTTCCCCACATAAGATTATCAAACTAATGTAAAGATAAAATCACTTAAATAGACTATTTTTGATAACGTGGAAGTCAGCCTAAAGATGTCTGGAACAAAATGCCATGATCCTAAGAAATTCACAGCAAAGTCCCATTGAGGAGGTCACATTTACAGGAACATTTACCGTCTATATGTACGTATCTTCCCGACTTGGACTGAAACTAGCTTATCTTTGAAACGTGCAAACATGCAACAATAGCTTCCGATCCAAACCACAGAAACTGCTTTGAAATCCTTTCTGCGTGACTGACTGTGAAACGGATATGGCAGTAAAAGACAAAATAAGCATAAAAAATGTATGCGGTAAAAGGCAGAGATGGAATATTGAAGTGAAACCTAATTATTTTTGCAGAACAGAGATGCAAGTTTTATGTGAATCAACAAATCCTAACCGACTGTTTTCTCTGTGAAATTTCACTTCCATTTCCGATACATGATTAGATTGATTCACAAATGCTGTCATGTAATCCTTCTGAGCGTGTAGTCTGGTGCAAATGTGTGACTTATACATGTCTGGTTGTTATTCAACTGGGTTGGCGCAGTGGAACTGCTAATTAAATTTAAGTGCCAAACAGTTGAGACAGTGACCAAGTGCTTTGCGAGACGATCGACTCATTGAGCGCGTGTGAAGCATCTTTGTGTGGTCATGTGCTTCTGCTTGGAGATCTCTCCTGATGTCACAATTGCACTATGAGCACAGCTCAAGTCACTATGCCGCATGACTCACCTCATGAGTGATAGTTCCCAGTGCACCACATAAGTGAAGCAATAACTTAAAAAAATGGAAAGTATTGCAATTTTAGTGGTTCAAGTTAGTGAAACTCATTGATTCGCTATTTTGATTTTATTGTTTTGCTTATCTTATAGCTCCAACTTCAAAATTAATCTAATTGAAATATAGTACATTTTCTCAATTAGTAAAATGAACTTTTCATGGCTATTATGATTCATCTCCAATAAAGGTAAGTTATTCTTAATTAAAACCATTGAGTGGTATGACACTGACTATATTTCCTTAAAGAGCTGCTTCCATTGAAATACAAATTATTGTAATTGTGTAGGTGTACTTAATGATGTGGCCAGTGTATATTATGTTTGTTCAAACAAATTCTTAATCATGATTAGTGAGCATATTCATACCATGACATTTGTACGTGCTGCCACCTGCTGGACATTATAATGCTACAATGGAGGTACCTAGTAATTTTTTTTGAATTTAAAATAATTTGTACACAAAGAAATTGTATTATACACGATTTAAAAAAAAAAAAGAATTTCAAGCTCATAGGAAATCTTTCACTCAACCTTTATGTGCTCGAGAGATGATATAAAACCACTTTCATTTGTTACACAATTTATTCTCATATTAAACATGACTCCAACCTGACATGGGTCCTTACATACTTTAAACAGCAAAAAGTCGCTACCCCCCCCCCTCCCGATTACTACTGTGAACAGCAGGACTCATCACTAATGCTGTGAAATGATCTACATGTATTCTAGATTTTGTTTGAGCCAATCAGAATACATTAACAACTCGAGAGGTTTGTAGACATTTATTGGGACAAATCTGTACATGGAGGTTTTGGCATTCAGCGTGTTCACATACGTACATAATGGTGGGAGGGGGGGGCACTGAATATCAAGTGCTAAACCTGCTTACTCAAAACTGGACAGGAAGTTCAGAACTAACTGCTTCAGTTTGGCATCAGATGCTTCCGAGATCATGCCGTCAGCCCTGAAACGTCAACATTAACATTTTAATGTTTTCAAAAGCAAATAAAAAGTTGCTCATTTGGGACAAACAAGATCTTACCTGATTGCAGCGAGCAGGTCTTGATGCTGACTGAGAATGTGCTGCAGGAACCCCTTCTCGAATTTTGTGATCTTGCTTGGCTCCATTTTGTCCAGATGGCCCCTGACGCCGGCGTAGATGACTGTCACCTGCTCCTCGATGGCCATGGGACCTTAAGGACGAAAGGAAGGAGAGACATTAGGGGCCCGGTTGAGCCAAAAAGAGGCAGCTAGGAGGAGTCGTTTGGCCAACACTCACAGTACTGTCCCTGCTTGAGCAACTCCGTGAGCCTGACGCCCCTGTTGAGGAGCTGCTGAGTGGCAGCGTCCAGATCGGACCCAAACTGGGCGAAAGCTGCCACCTCACGGTACTGAGCCAGCTCCAGCTTCATGGTACCGGCAACCTACAACAACGCAGGGATGCCCAAAACAAACACAAAACTATTATACATCTTGCTCAGGGCTTAATTTAATCCATAATTCCAAAAATTGTTTTCCTAAAAAAATACTAAATAACAAAACAACCCATCTTACTACTAAATGAGAGCCATCGTGTTATTCCAGAGAAGTTATTTTGGTGTTTACTAACCTGCTTCATAGCTTTGGTCTGGGCAGCAGAACCCACTCGGGACACAGACAGACCCACGTTAATGGCGGGCCTGATACCCTTGTAGAAGAGCTCAGTCTCCAAGAAGATCTACAGCAGAAGCAGGACAAAAAGTTTACTAAAGGCCCAACAAAAACTTAAGTGACATCAGAAAGACTTACCTGTCCATCTGTGATGGAGATGACATTGGTGGGGATGTAGGCGGACACGTCGCCGGCCTGGGTCTCGATGACTGGCAGAGCGGTGAGGGAGCCGCCGCCAAAGTTGTCATTCATCTTGGCGGCTCTCTCCAGCAGACGCGAATGCAGGTAGAAGACGTCGCCGGGGTAGGCCTCACGACCGGGGGGGCGACGCAGCAGCAGGGACATCTGACGGTAGGCTACGGCCTGAGAAAGACCCAAAATGTTGGAGAACTGCTGTTTGGAAGAACTCCAAACCTACAGACTCATCATCCCTTCACCTGTTTGGACAGATCGTCGTAGATGATGAGGGCATGCTTGCCGTTGTCGCGGAAGTACTCTCCCATGGAGCAGCCCGAATACGGGGCCAGGTACTGCAGGGGGGCCGCGTCTGAGGCGGTGGCCGACACCACGATGGTGTATTTCATGGCGTCGGCATCCGTCAGCCTCTTCACCAGCTGGGCCACGGTGGACCTCTTCTGGCCGATGGCCACGTAGATGCAGTAGAGCTTCTTCTTCTCATCGGTACCCTCGTTGAAGCGTTTCTGGTTGATGATGGTGTCGATGGCAATGGCCGTTTTGCTGTAGAGGTGAAGTAATCATATTTTGTTCTCAATGAAAAATACTCAAATGGAGCAAATCCATCCCTGATTGCTAATGTGATAAATTTTAAGGCTACTCAAATGGCCATCGCTGATTGCTAATGTGATGCATTTTAAGGCTACTCACCCAGTCTGCCTGTCACCAATGATGAGCTCACGCTGGCCTCTCCCGATGGGCACCAGGCTGTCCACAGCCTTGATGCCAGTCTGCATGGGCTCCCTCACAGAAATGCGGGGGATGATACCCGGAGCCTTCAGACCCACACGCCTACGTATCTTAGAACCCAGAGGACCCTGCAGAAAAGCAAATGTCCCACTTGAGACCGTCTTTTATGATGTTTTTATTACTACTAGAATAAGTAATACGTGGCTTTTTTGACCTTTCCATCAATAGCGTTTCCAAGAGCGTCCACCACACGGCCGAGCAGCTCCTCTCCGACGGGAACATCCACGATGGCACCGGTCCTCTTCACAATGTCGCCCTCCTTGATAAGCTTGTCGTTACCAAACACCACCACGCCAACGTTGTCAGGCTCCAAATTCAGAGACATTCCCTAGTGGGTAAGAACAGGGGATTCATTTTATTATTGATTATTTTTGATGGAAGCCTAACCTGTAAGACCACAATATGTATAACCTGATTGTTGTTGATTATACCACAGATGATCTTGTTACTCGTTTGTTAAACATATGGGGAGTGAACCATGAAAACAATTATTTAAAAACTATTGAATCACAATATTGTGGGGTCTTGAGATTTTTCTCTGGTAAAATAAATGCAAAGATATGCCTTCGCTCTTTACAAACATACTTTGAGTCCAGATGAGAACTCCACCATCTCTTCTGCCTGGACGTTCCTCAGCCCGTACACCCTGGCAATACCGTCACCGATGGACAGCACGCGACCGGTCTCCTCCAGGTCGGCAGAGGTGTCTGCTCCCATGATCTTCTCCTCCAGGATTGAGGACACCTCAGCCGTGCCTTTTTAAAACAAGAGAGACTCAAGGTAACCGTAGTTCAACATTACTGATGTTAATGCTAGTTCAAAACCAGTTAGGGATAGGTGATTGTTTCGCTTCATTATTGTTTACAGCTTCATTAACTATTTGATTTTTCAAAGTATGTTGCCAGTGACATATACTGCACATAAATGAGTTAAGACCACCATACAGATAGACTGCTCTAGCAATTCTAAACACCACTTTGGTGATGATTGTTTACGTGCATGTTTTGAATTTGGCCAACGAAAACAGTTATTTTCATATATGTAAAGAAAAAAACCATTGCAAGTTTTGTGTTACAAAAAAAATAAAAATAAAGGGATGAGGGGACAAAAAGGTAAATGTTTTGACTAGTTATTCAAATGTTCTTACCAGTCTTTTGCAGCCATGGTCTGTGTGTGTGGAGGTGGTTGACCCCAACGCAGGCGGCTGGGACAGCCTTGGACACCTGAGATTAAAATGAATTGTACGCATTTAATTGCAAATAACTATGATGCTACAAGCGTTCCTGTTATTTGTTGCAGAACGCGCATGCTAAATGAGGAAGGGGTAAGTCAGTGTCAGCCCTGTCGGCGGCTGTCAGGTTAGCTGACCTTCAAAGCGTGGTTGAATGGGTTGCTAACGAAAAGCTACGTTAGCTCGCGTGCTAACTCTACCACGGCGCACATCCATTGTCACAAGGGCAAAAATCAACAAAATCATACGAAACAATACAAGGAGCGACGGACAGAATTCAACTTTTAAATGCACACGGAAAATATTTTAGAAGATCTTTTTAAATGGAAGTCGAGCTTGCACGAGGCCTGCTGCGTTGGCATTTTATTCGACGTTACCCTTCACATATGCAAAGTTAATGCACACACTAAATTAAGCAGTCTGATAACATTTGAGCGATATGGATTATTGTAATGAAATACTTACTAATCCAGCCCTTCTCGGCAGGGTCCTGGCCAACGCTGCTGCAACTCGCACGGATAACATTTTGCTTGCTTGGTAATGACTTGTCCTCCACCACTAGCGGGTTCGACCTGGCTGAGGGAGAATGTAATGGCTGAATGACATCTTCTTCGACTTATCTGGCGACTTCGTCAGACCGATTTAGCTCAATACCGCTACCTGTTGGTGTATTTATTGTACTGCAAGCAATGGCAGCAGACAAAAGAAATACAGGGTGTAATCACAAATATGTAATGCTTTTTATCAATCGAACCGTCAGATTATAATTTAAAAATTCTTAAATATTTTTGGGCTCAGAGAAGCCGTTTTGATTTATTTGAACTAAATAAAATTATCAAATAAACAGTAATAATCATAATCATGTAAAAATAAAATGTACGCGTATAATTACCAGAATCTTCTAGATTAAAATCGTCTTCGTTATCTGGTGTGCATAAAAGTTACCATCGTAGGTCTCTCGAGGTCACGCCACGAGGAAATAGCGCCCCCTTGGTCGGCTCCGTAGAATGACATGTCTGCTTTTGTCAGTCATCACCTGGCAGGCAAGGCAGTCGAGTCCGTCGAGTGCAGGCATAGACGCGGAGCTCCAGTACAGCACAGCAATTTAGTGAGTGAGTGAGTCAGTCGGCGAGACAGACGCTTCGGTTGTACGGCCCGCGCGCTGCTAGCCAGCCTAGCCGCCTGAATGTAGATCCGCATGGGCTACTTCTCCCACCGCACTCTCATTCTCCAAATAAGCCAGCGGTGTCATAAGATAAGGATCCCAGGATGGTGTTGGTGCATGTCGGATACTTGGTTCTCCCCGTATTCGGCTCAGTAAGAAACCGAGGTAAGGTCGTGGTTTGTTGGTAAGCACGCTAAAACATGTGCCCTGTTTATCTTAATATTCACTGCAGCTGTTGGCTAGTTAGCTCCCATTAGCCGCTGGCTTAAGCTCGCGTCGGCTAGCTCGTCTTTTCCACTCAAAACTCCTCGCCAAATGCAATTTGACGTTTTTGCTTTGTTCGCCGTTGACCGTAAACCAACGACTGATATGTTTCAGCGCCCGTAGTTGGCTTTAATTAAAATCCAGAAACTAGCACTCGAGGTAAGCTAGCAGGCTCGTGTGGGGGCTGGCTACATCCTGAAGCTGAATCAATTGTCACAAAGGAATCGGCAAGCGCCGGTTGTTGTGTGCAAACAACATTCCCGTACAGAGCCCGGTGGCTCGTTCCACCCATTTTCCGCTCGTGTCGTTTGGGCTACATTGCAATGCGCACCTTCTAATTTTACACGCGCTGGTGTGTTTGCACTGTAAAAATACTGCAAAATAGCCGTAGCCTTCCCTAGGCAGTCGTTTTATCTGCGCCTGGATGATGTCATTTGAAGATCATCTGCGTTCCCCACCGCGATTATTTATGACTCTTTGCGTCGGTGGGCAAAATTGGCAATCGATACGCAAGAGAATTGGTTCTGGAAAACATAATAAATCCAATTTGCTGAAAACTGTCAGCTTTTTTTATGTTTGGAGTGCTGCAACAATATTTGCGCACAGACGCGAGCGAGCGGCTAAAAAAAGAAGCACACGTGAAGCTACAGTGTAAAATTAATTTGACAACAGTGGCATCAGTGATTTCATTGTACTTTTATTTCTGTTCTTATTTCCCTGTTTCATAGTATGGAGGCTGGCTCTACATTCTGCATTTATCAGATCTTTGTCGTCCCCCCCATTGTGTAGCTAATGATCATCTGCTGCTGTGTGGTGTGGCGTGGCCTCTGCCTGTTCTCTGCATTTAGCTGTATTGTGAACCCCTTCTTCATTTCCTCTTTCCATCCGAAGACGACATTGGTATTAAAAAACACCCCTCCCCCTCTCCTCCTCCTCCTCTTCCTCTTCCTCCTCCTTCCTTCAAGATGTATTCCAACCATGTCAAGCCAACTAAAAAAACAAAACAAAAAAAACAACAACATAGCTAACATCTTAGAGCAGAGCACCTTTTTGTCTTTTGTTTCTGTCAAATTTTTGCTGTAGCACCCGAGTGGACATGTAGCTCCTTTTTTTAATGGAATGTCATTGTGTACCTCCCATCCAGTCTTTTGATAGACTACATGCTGTAAATTCCTGTCAAGTGGATACATTTTTGCATGATTTCCAAAACGGCTGCACTCGCATCGTTGAACACCAGAATTTGGCTCATCCTCCTTTTTCTTCACTCAAGGTGCAGTGTACATGTTCTCATGTGACAATTTGAAAATCAGCGTTTCGCTGTGCAATGGGATCTCCTAAGTCCAACACAAGCCCTTCAGTGATGGCCATTAAATACAATGAAAAACAGTAAGCATGACTGTAACTTTACTGACCAAAAAGATGCAGTATAGAGAGAGCATTTTTCACTCCCAGTTGACATGAACTCTAAAACTGACCAAAAGCATGGGAGAATCGAAATCGATCATATATTTAAACACAAAATGTGCAGTCAAACATAGTTTAATCTCATAGAAAATGTTGTTTATTACTAATCGGATATAATGTGAACTTCCATAGACGGGCTAGTAAAAATTAGCATGAATACTTGGGTCATTATGAAACTTCAAACAACTGCTGCTTTAACGAATGTTGTCAATAATTGTACAACAAAACAAAGGGCACCCCTTGTTCACCCTTATAGGTGGATAACGGGGGGAACAAGATGCTAGTTTGAACTTTTGAGGCATACTGTCAAAGAAAATTATTTGGGAATTTGAAATTATATCTATTTGGGTGTGCTGGACTTTGGAGTTTCTGCTGGAAATGAATGGAATGAAGGTACACTGCGCCTGCACACGACAACCTGCCATAACTGTCTCCATTTTGTGTAGTCCTTTTGTTCCCCCTTTTGCAAAGACAAACAAACCTTTGAATCACACTGAATTGTTAGGGCTGCTTGCCCTACGTCTCTTTTTTAACAAGCTCCAAAAAAATATATTGCCAGTGCAGTGGTACCTCAAAGGTTGAGCGCTCTCTTTACGGTGACTATGATTTGTTTAGCTTGGAACGTAACATTTCCCATTTGAAATGTATTTGTGCTTCCGAGTGTTGCTTTCATACAAAGTCAGAATAACTTTGACTATCATCCAAGTATAACATTACAACTTGACCAGTTTATAGCATTTATGCTATCCAAAAACCTCAAAGCATGTTAAAAAAATATTATTCAATTCATATTTTTCTTGTTAGTTTTACGCAATATCCTTTGTTGGAAGAAAAAGAAAACTCAAGGGATTCGCTATCATAATAGGAACGCAATAAAATCAGTTGAAATTTAATGCCAGGAGAATGAAATGTCTAAATGTTATTTTAACTAACGTGTGCCAGCTAAATGTTAATCAGAGGAGCTAATAACAATTAGCATAGATGTCTGCCAGCTAAATGCTAATCAGATGAGCTAATAACAAGTAGCATAGCTGTTCGAAAACTAAGATAACTTGTCAAGCTTTAAACAACCGCTACTCTAACACAAAAAAAAAAAACGGTAATGGTACAAAGAACTTTGACATGATGACTGCTGATCATCTGTAAATATGATGACTGAAAAGCAGAGCAAAGGTTTTTTTGGACACAACAAGAGCCTTTTGACTTTCGAACGAGTGTCGTAAAAAGCAGGACATTGAAAGCAGATTTTTCCTGAACCGCTTTTCAAGCTTGAAGGCAGCGAGCGTTTTGACTTGAGAGGTTCCACTGTATCAGCAGGCAAAACAAGCTCACTGGTGGTTCACCACTTTCTAAAATCCCCCCTGCCCCCCCTCACTAACTACCGTAAGGCCAAAATGCTATCCATTTCACAGGGATGCTTATTTTCCTGCACTGCTAAAAGAGATTCTCTATTAGTAAATAACGTCTCTATTGTTTGGTTGTGGTCTCTCTTGATAGTACTTTTTCAATGCATGGTCACATTTTATGATTCATATTTTTTTTTTGTTATTTGGTTTGACTCTACATTGATCTGTGAGAATCCAATGTAATCTTTCTGTAGCAAAGATGTTACCCTGCTGTACTTGAATCATGTGCTGTAGCTCATTGGATGCTGCTTTTGTTCCTTTATTTAACCCTATACGGAGCATGGTGGGCCTTGCCTTCAGTCTATGTGGTTTATTTTTGGTTGCATGGATTTTTATCTACAAAAAAGAGAGAGAAACAAAAACACAATTTACTAATATTTTTCAATAAAGAATATAGTGTTTTTCCTAACCTTCAGTGTGCTTCTTGCTGATTTCCATTTATTGTCCTCCCTCTACCACCCCTCGTCCCACCTCCCCCCACCCTCACCCTCCTCCTCTCCTGCTGTGACAAAAGATAGACGATTCGCCACGCTTCCTCCATCACAGCGCCCGTGCCAGCCTAAATGCTCTCATTCGTGGTTGGCCGTCACCCCCCCCCAAACGTCCTCTGTGCCCCCATCCCCTTTGAACTCTGCCTTGCGAGGTCGCGACCTGTCTGCCGCCTGGCTGCAGTCACCAACCCGTTTGTTTTGATTTCTTCGCTTCGTGAAAGAAAATGTATTATGAACTAGCTATTTAAAAAAAAAAAAAAAATACAAGCACATGACATTGTCTTTGTAGAAGATTAAAGTCAAATGAACGTCACTAATGTTCATGCCGTTAAAAAAAAAGCCTTTCGAAACACGTGCAATGCATTAAAAACGCGGCTGCACAAGGAAGCCCGCTGTCTTCCGACTGTCTGCGCGCAACGCTCGCCAAATAGTTGTGGTCGGGACAAGTTTATATTCAAAGAAAAAAAACAACCAAATTCTTTCCTGGAAACTGAATATTGAGAGGGAGAAAAGAGGGCTTAACTGTAAATGCTGATATTTGACAATGCGTGACTAGAGTGTCATAAAAAGTGAAATACGTACAACGCAAAGGATGAAGCCCATCTATTCCTGGAGGGCGATCCATTTTTTCTTATTTTAGGGGGGGATTTCAAAGCCATATGTCACACCAGTGTTGGAAGAACCTAACCCCTAACATCAGTAAAACGTCAACTCGCCTTTTAATACTGTGCAACTGCAAAACCAAGTTGTCTTCCTTAACCACAGCAACATGCTATCACATAGCGTGAACCGCCACCTTTACGACGTTATTGGAGATTTGTGCCATTTTTTTTGTAAGGCCTAAAATGGCACAGAAATCCAACAACAATGATCATTTCATAGAATATAAAATACATTTATATATATTATATTCTACTGCGCAGCCAGGAAAGGGTCAAGTCCGCACTCAGTTCCACGGTAGTTCAGAGCTTCGTCCGCTTCAGAGTACAGGAAAGGATCCCGAAATGGCGGCTCGTGTATTTTCATGCCGGAGCACATTTTGGTGTTTGGTTTCGGTGACACTTGTGGTATCCATCATTGTCCCACCCCCACAGAAGCATTTTGTCACCGTAGGTATGAGGTAGGGCTTCATTAACATGCTATGTCACACACACACATTATACACTCACACACACGCACACATCTTGTATATATACAATGACAGCCATTTTTTCACCCAGAATTAATTCCTGCTCATTTTGGGTGTTGACGTGTTCTGCTTCTCCCCCCCTCACTTCGCCCCCAGGATCCCATTTCACCCGGCAACAGCAGCAGCAGCACAGCCATGCTACCTCTTGCCGACACTTCCAGCTAGGCCCCCAGGCGCCGCTGCCCATGGACTTCCCCATGCCCCAGCCGCAGTCGGGCATCAACCCCCACCTGGCCCCTCCTGGCCACCAGCACGGACCTCCGCTACATCACCCGCCCCTCAACCCCATGCCCGCCCCCCAGTTCCAGGACATCCCCGCCCCTCCTTTCCTACCTCAGGCATTACACCAGCAATACCTCCTGCAGCAACAGATCCTCGAGGCCCAGCATCGACACATCCTGCCACCCAACAGGTACAACTCAAAGCTACAAAGAGCCCAAACCACAATATTAGGTTGAGAGAATTTCGATGCTCCACATTCAGGCTTTGTTGCAATGCATTGTTTTAGGAACCTTAATTGAAGTCAATATAAAACGTGTCCCTTGTTGTGTCAGTAGACGCACATCAGAGAGGGTTCCTCACCAGCCCCACAGACTGCGTCCAGGCTACGAGTTTCCCCCACCTCTGCACGTTCCACCGCAGCCTGTGGTGCAGCAACCCCGCTACCTGGCCGAGGGCACAGACTGGTAGGAAAAGCACACGCCAAAATTATGTCTTCATGCAGCCCAAATCAATGTCCTCAAACCTGCAAGGAGATCCACATTCACAAAGCACTTTTTAAACAATGGGACAAACACTCAAATACAAAATGACAAAACTAGAAAGGATCTGCTGTAGGCCACAACTCACGGCGAGATGCTCACACACAGACATACCAGCTGGCCCAACTCGGGCTGTTGACGCCACAACTAGGCCACGCGCCTTAAAGGCACACATCCATCGAAATTTCTATGATGACTATCTCACCACGGACCTTAAAAGTTTTGACTTCCTCTGCTTAGGGATCTAAGTGTAGACACCGGACTCCCGCCACACCAGTACCACATCCACCCACTGCCGCAGCACTATCAGCACTACCTGACATCTCCCAGGATGCACCACTTCCCCAGGAACAGCGCCTCAACGCAAGTGGTGAGCTGCTGCAATCTCGACGATTCATCATTTAGCCTCAGGGACTGACGCCGCCCCGCCATCCTCTTCCAGGTCGTCCACGAGATACGAAACTATCCGTACCCTCAGCTGCACCTGCTGGCGCTACAGAGTCTCAACCCCTCACGCCACGCGTCTGCCGTCAGGGAGAGCTACGAGGTGAGTGTTGGATGAACCTATTCATTTTCCCGGTACAAGATTGAGAGCCTTTTTTTATTCAGTCTACAAAAATCCAGATTTTAGAATGAAATGATTGACAATAACAAAATATTGAATTTAAAATTAAAACCAAAACATATCACAGCATACAGATAGACAATTTTCAATTCTGCTGCTGGAGTTCCTATTAGTCTGAAACTCAAATTTGACTATTGCCTAATTTATTTAGAGAAAAACGCTATTCATGCCCCCCCCCTTTTTTTTTTTTTTTAAAAGCTTTCACAAAGATTGCACTCGCATACTGAGGTATCGTGAAAGTCAAATTTCTTTGATAAATAAAGAAAATCCATTGTAAAGTCTATCATAATCCTCGTAAGACTTAAAGGGCAACATAGAGCAGAAAGAATGTGCAAAGTTTTGTTTGGATTCCTCTCGCAGCCCGTTAAACTCTTCAACTATGTTGTTTGCTGCCAAGTTGTCAATTGCTACCGCCCCCACTTATTCACACTCAACCTTCTTCAAACTTTTATGTTGTGTTTGACTTTTCTCCTTCTGTTTAGGCAACAAACCAAAACCGGAATTTTTTGCAGGCTCTGCTGTTTGCGGCAAAGCACTTAAATCTTTCATGCACTCAATATTTTGCCACGTAACAATTCACCCCGCATCCCATCTATCATCAAATATAACATTTGCAAATTCTCATGCAGTGCCCATGTTTTTTTTAAACAGGAACTTTTGCAGCTGGAAGACCGACTGGGCAGCGTGAATCGTGGCGCGGTCCAGACCACCATCGAGAGATTTACTTTTCCCCACAAGTACAAGAAGGTAAGCGTACTGTATGGAAATGAGCTCCACGGTCAAACTCGTTTCCAGCAGCAGACTTAAGTGAGACCAGCGTGCAGATTGCAGACTGCTCCGTATCACCGTGAGGGATGACTCATTCCAGTGAATTTTAATAAGCGCATATAGCCAACGTGACCCAAATACTTGGAGAAGAGTGTCACATCATTTGACTCATAGAAGACATCATTGAGTCTTTTTCCCCCGCTCAGTCTAGCATAGGCTAAAACAAACAAACACACACAAAATGACGAAGAGTTTTGGTGTTGCAGAGATTCCCCCAAGACCTGAAGATGTGTTTGGACGACGAGGAACTGGACACAGATGAGAAGTGCACCATTTGTCTGTCCATGCTGGAGGACGGAGAGGACGTCAGGTAGCGGTGCATTTCAACAGGCTTTGACATCTGACGATGGCTTTGAGGTTGACTCCACTGGTCTGATGTGTGTTTTTAGGAGATTACCCTGCATGCACCTGTTCCACCAGGCGTGCGTAGACCAATGGCTGGCGACCAGCCGGAAGTGCCCCATCTGCAGAGTGGACATTGAAACCCAGCTCAACCCCGACAGTTGATAGCCGCTCCTGCCGCACGCAAGCCTCATGATCCTCCACTCTATCCCCTTCTTGGGATTTGCGGGGTGCCTCCTCACTTCCCCTCTTGTTAGTGGGAGGAGGGCAAGGGGGCAAGGGTAGGAAAATAACAAAGCACACACACACACACTCAGACACAAGCAGGGATGCATGCGGTGGACACAGTTTTAAGACTGGGCTGGATGGATGGATGGATGGATGGATGGATGGATGGATGGATGGATGGATGGATGGATGGATGGATGGATGGATGGATGGATAGATGGATGGATGGATGGATGGATGGATGGATGGATGGATGGATGGATGGATGGATGGATGGATGGATGGATGGATGGAGAAGAAAAGGGCGGGTGCAGCCATAGACTGATGTGCTGAGTCATGCTCTGTGCACCCTCCACACTCCACATACACACACACTCCACATACACACACACACACAAGCACATCTGTATAGGACATTACGACACAAAAGCATGATTGGTGTGTAGCCCGACGCTTGTGGTGTGCTCTAGTACTGATTGAGTATTTACCGAGTAACAGTGTTGTGTAGCAACTTGAGAGTGTCAGATAGCCCACGGTTAGAAAACCGGGTGGGGGAGGCTAATCGCGTGCGTTGTATGTACAAAGGCCAAAAATAGCGGACAACAACCCCCACGCCCCCACCCCTCTTGTGTGTTGTGTTTCTTTTGGATTTACAATGAACCCTCGTTTTTTCACGGGGGATACGTTCCACAACTGCCCCCAATTGGTAAAAATCCACCTGATTAACATATGGCATTTTTTCAAAGATTATATATATATATTTTTTGACATCTCAATGTCTGTTGTCAACAAATGGGAAACTATTGTGTAACATCACTTTAAACAATGGATGATTCTGATGCCCTACAATTTTTGGAAGCCTTTGCACGTCACTGACTTGCTTGCATTTTTCTAAAAATGAGAGGCAAAGCATGTTTGCTTCAGCTGTATTTGCTACTCACAGCTGATGTTTGCTCTCAGACAGAGCCGCAAAACAAAGACAACCAAACCTTAGATTTTAATTTTTCATGCAAAACCAACCAAACCATATCATTTCATCGAATGAAAAGTCTGCTAGCTTAATGCTAACATTTAATTGAAAAGGCTATATACGTGCTAACTGAAATTAGCAGCCATGTTACAGTAAAAAATGTGACTTTAACACTAAGCAGCAACAATACTCACTAGCGTATATTCTCTCTGCTCTCAAGCAACAAATATTATCGGACATCCTCTTCTAGACATGTTGCGGCTGAACGTGGCATCACACCGAAGGAGCGCAACTTTAAATTCAGCCTTTCCTGTGAAATCCTACAATCGCGTCATATTATATAGCAGGGTTGTGAACCGCGATCCAGCGGGGGAACACTGTAGACGCCATCCACGCTAATGCGGCTAACTGCAGGCATGGCTTCCAGTGACGTGTGTGTTGTGTCATAGTGGGCGCCGGGGGCAACTGACCGGCCTCCATCATCAGACGTGCATGCTTGTGTGCCAGGCTTGTGAGCTGTGTCGTGCTCAACGTGGTCGTAGTGGTGCAAAGTAGACGCAGGGACCCCCGTGTGCCCCCCACCCCTCCCGATCCTCTTCAACACACACGCACTCAGACACCAATCTCGGACCCCCTCTACGGGCTCCGTGTGTGACAGCAACTCCGCCATCTTGCCTCGAGATGTGTGACATTTCTCAGAACCTTATTGCCTACCGAACAAGCACATGTGACTTTTTGTATGATTTTGAATTTTGTCGCAATTTGTGTGCCCATTTCAGTTTCCGTTGCGCCCACTCACATGCAAGTGGTGTTATAGGGGAAAACAAAACAACAAGACACTAGTTTGCCTGCGTTAGTTTGAATGCTCAATTCCTTCGTGGTGATACTGTGATGGCCTGTGTGTGTGTGTGTGTGTGAGTTAGATGCATGTAGTCTTAGGACGAAAGGGATTAAAAGCCATCCATTTTGAAAGAAAACAACAACCAAACAATTGTTCTTAATTGTCTTGCCATTTTTTAGTTGACATGCCATGACATGGTACGAATACCCTACACCTGTTCCATGTCCATGTTAACCACAGTGAAGAGAAATAGCTGCAACACTGCAAAAAAAGACAAAACATATTTATTGTAATGTAGCGTGTGTTTTTTTTCTTCTTTCTTTTTTTGTAAACGCACTACCATGTGGAGTTGCCTGTTTTTTTGCGTTTGTTTTGGTGGCGTGTGTGGGTTCTTCTTGTCTTAGGGGTTTGTGTTTTGGTTGGAATCCAAATATTTTCACACTTTCCTGTGCGTTCTCTACCAAGAAGTGATAGGGCCACGTCGGAATTCCAAGAACACTAAACGCATAAAAGTAATTGGACTTATTTGTTCCCCCCCCTCCCCCCCCTTCAGCGTGGCACTAGCACTGCTTGATTGTTATCGCAGAATAACTTGATTGTGTTTTCATGTGAGACCTCCATCCAAAAATGAAAAACAAACAAAAAAAAATGTGCTGAAATGACAGGAGGTTCTGCTAGTTCACATAGAATGCTGTGATTTAAAGATGCCTTAAGTATTTAACAATCATTATTTATTACTAACTGTAGCTAGCTAGCTATCGTGGTGGAATATTTAATGTCTCATAACTTTGCAATTCAATGGATATATTTATTTAAAATAAGACAAAAAAATATGACAAAAAAAAATACCTCATTATGCATTGGGTCGGTGGGGATGCTTCTGCATGCCGTCTGTGTGATTATGATTTTATTATTATTATTCCCCCCCCCCCCAAAATAAAAGAAAACAAAGACACATCTTACACTTTTGACACCAGCATGGTGCTGTTGATCTAGATGACATTCCCTTTAGCTTTCCCTGCTTTTGATCGGAGACACGTTTTGTCTTAGTAATCGCTCTTTTTGCCATACAATGCTGCTTGGTAATTGTTTTTTGACTCCACATTGCTGACACTCATATCTGGAACCCGAGGCCACGTGTTGCCCTACGTATTGCTGGCTGTTTTGCTTGGTGTATTTGCAGCGGGGGTTGTATTTCACTTAACATGCTAACTTGAGCCATCATCGACAAATATATATTTAAAATAAAAACACAACTATAAATGGAGTGTGGATGTAATAAGCTAACTTTTCAGTGTGCTTGTCCTCTCAATGCTAATAACTCTTTTGGAGATTAAAAAAAAAAAAAAAAAGGGAAAACTCAATATTGGAATTGAATGAAGCTGGCTGGCTGGTCTTGACTATTTATTCTGATTGTTTTATTTTTGTTGGTTTAGCATTTTCGAATGACTATTTGCGTGCTCTCACTGAGCTTAGCCCGCGCGCCTGCCACAGTGTACCCTCGTGTGTTGCTCCCGAGCCAAGCGGAGCGTAGCCATAGTATTAAATAAAGTCCAGCCGAGGAAACAGTAGAACTTTGAAAGCACAAGCTTTTTCAATGCATGTCCTTCTCAGGTTTTCCTATGTGTATGTGGGAGTAGCTCTGTTTAGATGTCTTTCATATGATGCTGTATACCTTCTTGAATATTCCTTTCTTTGCTGCTGACAGTAAACAACAATGAGAAAATGACAAAAAGACAAACAATGTGGATTCTGATGATTATTATTAACCTGCCAGTGAAAAAGGGAAGTGGCCATCTTTGTACAACACACTGCTGTTTTGCTGTAACCGCGCAATGTTTTATGATCTTGAGTATTTTATAGAGAAGTAGAAGTATGTATCATCAATAATATGAAAGCAATAGCTAAATCATAATGAAGAATAACATTGATCAGTGATGAATATTGTGGAGACAAAAAAAAAAAAAGAACCTTTAGATTCACTCTGGGTGGATTTTTGTACTGTATTTATTACTAATGACAATGCAAAAAGTTGCATAGCTTAACCCAAACTGTTCTGTCTCTTTTTTATTTATTGTCTTGTATATGATCTTTTTCTATGTGTTTTTCAAATAAAACGCTTAAAATGCTGACGACAAATGCACCTTTTCTGATGCTTTCATTCACGGTCCCTGAATGAGAGTCTCAAAATGGCAGGATACAATTTGTTCAAACATTCTCGGTCAAACTTATGAAAAATGTTAAAGCTAATAAATATGCAGAGTCTGATAAAACATCAGAAATATTGAAAAAATATTTAAATGCTTTTTTAAAAAAACATTCTACAGTTGGTGGAAGTAAATCTTTGCGCTCTCTCATTTGCATATGAATTTAACTTGCAAAAAATATGACACTTTATTTACATGAAAGTGTAATGATAAACATTTATGATATTTGCTGTCAATAATAGGAAACATACTGATCAGATGGGTGTCCCCTTGGCACAAACTTACTATTAATATTTTAAACCCGAACCCTCACTTTGAATCCTACTTTGAAACCCTAACCATAGTATGAAACCCTACTTTGAAACCCTAACCCCAGTTTGAAACCTTACTTTGAAACCCTGACCCTAGTTTTAATAAGTGACAGGTTAACAGAACACAGTCACATCCCCAGAGAGTGTGCAGACTTGTGCAAAAACATCATCTCATTTTAGTTATACTTCCCCCACTGTAAAAGATTTGGAAACCTGGCATTTGAACACAGGGTGTGTAGACTTTTTCTATGGACCATACTAGTACTTGGGGTAGAGGATCCTCTCCGTCCGGCCGTCGGCCTTGCCCTTGTCCAGCCACTTGGTGCACTGAAAGATGGTAGTGACCGAGTTGGCCATGTTGCTCACCTCCACGCACTCCAAAAACCATCCGTGGTTGGAGCCGCTGTTATCTTGCTCTACCTTGACTCTGAGCAGCTCCCCCAGATCCAGCATCTCTATCACAAAGCGATCCGTGCGGCCTCGTTCAAACAAATTACGGAACTTCTTGCGCAGGTGACGTCGGCCCGAGTCGCCATTGACGCCGTAGATGGTGATGTGGACGTTGGCGTCCGTGCCGGCGTCCTTGATGTCGCCGGTGATGACGAGGATCTTGTACTTGATGGGCACCAAGTTGCGTACTTTGCTGGCAAAGCTCTCCACTGACTTGTAGCACTCGAAGTTCTGGAACTGATCCTTTTTGGATGCCAGGGGTACTCGGGCGTTACATTGGAAGAAATACCTGAGGGATGCCACTTATACAATAAGCCTGCTGGTGCCTCTAGCACTGGACGCCTCATTAGGTACACCTGCGGGATCTAATGAGATCCAATGCAAGCCGAATTTCTGTATTATTGTGGTGCGTCTGATGTCACTCACTTGTTTCCCAGCTCTTTTTCGGTCACCACCACCTCTGCCACGTGCCAGGAGGATTCACTCTTCACCTTCTTTCCGTCTTTGGTGATGTGTCCGATGCAGATGCCGGCGATCTCGCCCACGTGCTTGGACGAGAACTCAAAGGTGTCGGTGGCACCGCTGTCAAGTAAGACCGAAAAAATAAAATAAATACGTCTGAGTGAATGCTGGCTGATTCGTTTGCGCTGAAAGACCAACCGTGTGAATTTGTGTTTTCTATTCTCCAGAACAAATTCCTTGGAGCGGGCTTTCCTTCCTTCCAGAACAATCCAAACGTTTTCATTGGTGGACGCGTCCTCGGTGTTTGCGGTGGTTATGGCAATTTCATATTCTGTTTGAAAGCAAATACACACCATCACATGGATGTTTTCTTCCTGTCATCCCAAGTCACTGACTTGTTTTGTCGCTGAGGTCCAAGGCGTCATTGCTGGCACACGCCAGCTCCCTGATGATCTGGCCGTCGTCTTCGTTCTTAGCCAACCAGCGGTCACACGGGAACCTGAACGTTTGATCCATACTCTCATCTTTAATGTCGATATAGTCCAGGTGCCAGGCGGGTGCCACACCTTTTACCCCAAAAAAATATTTGCTCATCTGCGCAATCCGATGAGATATTACGCATCGTTACCTTTGTTGTCGTGCCAAACTCGCACTTTGGAAAGCTCGCCCAGACTGAGCATGTCGGGGAAGCGGAACACGTCTCTCATTTTGCGCTCAAACTTATTCCTGTTGGCGCTCTCCTTCAGCGGTAGCGTCCCCGTGTCGCCAAACTCCCCGAACACAATCAGGCACACGTTGGCGTCCGTGCCAGCGCCTGAGTAGAGTAGATATTGGTGACTATTTACAGTTCAATTGATTTGACATCTTTGATGAAGTCATCTCACCTGTGACATCACTGGTCTGGACTTGGATGACATAAGTGGTTTTCTCCACCATTTCCTCTTCATCCACCACAGCCGCCAGCTCGCACACTCGAGTCCTTCTGGGACCTTTGCTCTTTGACAGCCAGTTCTCATAAGTGAACGTGTACACCTCCTCGGTGGTCAGGTTCCGCAACAGGATCTGGATTTGAAAAAAGAATTTCCCTGCAAACCGTAGGGGGCTAACAATATGTTTGGGCTATCATTTCCTTATTCGGAAGTTACCCTGTCGAGGAACCAATCTGGACGACTGCCGCTGCCATCAATCCTCACTCGTATCTTCTTGAGAGGAGCAATGTCGTCGACTTCCAGGGTGAATGTGTCCTCTTGGCCTCTCTCAAACCTGCGCAACATTATTTCAAAGGAGACATATTCTGTGACATGTTTTGGTCAAGTTTTGATATTGATGAAAACTTGGGACTTCTTTATCATTAGCGCAATTTGACCACGACACTGACCTGTCCTCATTCTTGGGCAGGAGAATTTCCTCTGTGCTCCCATTGGCTCCAAACACAGTCAGGAAAATGTTGGTGTCCGTCCCGGCGTACTGCGTGTCGCCCGTGAGAACTGTGGTGGAATAAATCACCTACACAAACGGGTGAATTTTTCTCATCATGGATTCTCCACTTATGGAGACACGCTGTCGTAGCGGCCGCCACTCACTTTGCGGTTGATGCTGATGGTGCTGGCGTCCAGCACGTTGAACAGTCGGACGGTGAGACCGTCCCCCCTGTCTTTGGCCAGCCAGCACTTGCATAGGAAGCTGTACTTGATGCCTTTGGTGGGCACACCGATCGCCAGCTCGTCCACCAACCAGCAGCTCTCCGGCGTGGCGCCGTTGTGGCCGAGCTAAAGAACGGAAAGCCAAATTCATTTTGGATGTTCATATCTATCAAGATGCTGCTCCTGTGTGACCAAAGTCCCGTCTTCTCACTTCCACCCTCTTGATCTCTCCCACATCGGTTCCATAGCACACAAAATGCTCCATGCTGCCAGCTCCGAAGGATTTCTTCCCATCTGGCAGATCCAGCCACAGCCGATCCGTCTCCAGGTCTCCTGGGCCGATGATGATGACGTAGACCCTGGCGGTGGTGCTGGCATCTCGCTCCAGCCCGGTGGACAGAGTGAAGTGGTAAGGGATGACTGGAAAGCCGCACAAGAAAAACGTTGTATAAAAATGCTACAATGGAGTGATTTATTTTTCATCCTTACTTGGCCCTTCTTCCACCACTGCCATTTTCTTGTTCTTCTTCTTTTTATTTGCATTGCGATCCAGTCCCATTTTAGCATGAGCCGCCATCTTGGAATTTGGATCAGTGTTTCTTTCACCTTCATAACCCTGAAATGCAAATTGATTGTTTGTGTGTTGTTGTTGTTTTGCCTCGTCACATTTAGTGAACCTTAACAAAGAAGGTCCTCTCCAAGCATTTGTCTTCCTTCTTCTTTGACAGCCAGCGCTCACACAGGAACATGTAAACCTCTTCCGTGTCCACATCCAGCACCTCCACCTGATCCAGATACCAGTCAGCCCCCATCATGGAGTTGTCATGACGAATCCGAATCTTAAAGACTTGGCCAAGGTCGACCGCTTCAATGGTGAATTTATCCACCTAGAAACCAGCCAGCATTAAAAGGTGACGTCAAGTCCCTCCCTCCCGTTGCAGTATCACACTCTAATACCTCTCCTCTCTCAAACTTGTTCCTGTTGTTGTCAGATCTGGACAATTTGCGCTCTCCCGTGTCCCCGAGGTCTCCATAGATGGTGAGGAAGACGTTGGCATCCGTTCCTGCTTTGTACATGTCACCAGTACGCACGGACACCTGGTACTGGTGAGCTGGCAGGGGGCAGTGAACAGAAAGAAAAAGATTTTTGTTCTACACTACTGTAGAATCTATTTTCTATACCGCTTGTCCCCACGGGGGTCGCGGGCATGCTGGAGGTTATCCCAGCAGTCATCGAGAAATAAATATTTTAAGCTCACTTTCCAAAGCATCCTCCACCTCGGTTTCGGTGCGCTTCAGCGTGCCCCCCTTGAGCAGTTTCTCTGTAATGATGTCCGACGGGACCAGCTCTCTCACCGTCTCCCCGTCATCCTCGGATTTGGCCAACCAGCGCTCACACGGGAAAATGGTCGTCTCTGAACCCTGCCGCGTAAATATGGCCCAAAGTGTGTCATTCGATTTAAGAGTGCGTTTATGGACAGTTTTGTTTTGTGCTACCTTTCCTTTCCTCAGCAGGCGTCTGATCTCAACTCTGTCGAGGTGCCACCCAGGATTGGAGCCCCTGTTGTCGTGACCGACTCGGATCTTTTCGATGATATCGCCGACGTCTTCTAACTAGCACAGAGTACATAGAGTAGATTTAAAAAGTCTACACACCCGTTTGAATGTCAAGTTTTGCGAGACTAAAAAAGCTTTTGATTCAAGTGACCCTTAATTGAAATTGAAGCTACCTCCACTATGAACATGTCCTCAGCTCCCCTCTCAAAGTACAGCCGCCTCTCCCTCTTGTTGACGCATAGATGCTTCTGCAGAGTGCAAACTCCTTTCTGGCCATACAAAACGATGAACACATCCGCATCTGTCCCCGCGCCGAACACGTCGCTGGTGTAGATCTTCAGCTCGTAGGGCACAACTGACAGGTCAAAAGACAACGGACAAAGGGTTTGTTGTGGAGGCATGATTGCTCACTGGCCAATACATTAGGTACATTAGGTACTGGCTCCCCATAAAACAGCGCATAAGATCCTTGTCACCACATATAAGGCCCTAAACAACCTTGCCCCCCCCTACCTATCTGAACTCCTGCACCGCTATACCCCCACCCGCCAACTCCACTCTGCTGACGCCAACTTGCTCACCCCCATTACCTCAACCAAATACCGGGCCATTGGGGATAGAGCCTTTGCCATCGCTGCCCCCACTCTCTGGAACTCTCTCTCCCTAACCATCCGTAATGCTGACTCCCTGCACTCCTTCAAACACCATCTCAAGACCCACCTCTTCAACTCTGCATATAACCCATAAGGCCCATTCCCCTGCAGTGAGTACCAGAACCTCTGCTAATGTAAGCGCACTTGACCAAACTCATTCCCTGTCTGCTGAACACTCACACGGTGCGTACAGCTCAGTCTGTAACTCGGCTGGATAAAGATCTCTCACTATGGCGCCGTCGTCCTCTCCTCTGTCCAACCAGCGACCGCACGGGAAGCGCAGCCTCAGACCCTGGGAGGGGGCGTCAATCTCCACCCAGTCTAAGAACCAACCGGGTGAACCTCCTGTAAAGAGTAAAAAAAAAAATCTCAAGTTCTATCCGCATTAGTCATCATCACAGATGGCTTTTGTTTTCCCGCACCCGAGTTGTCATGACCAATACGAAGCTTTTCCAACTCGCCCAAGTCCACAGCCTCCACAATGAACTCGTTGATGGCGCCCTGCTCAAACTTGTTCTTGTAGTTCTTACAGGCCTTCAGGTTGATGATACCTGTTGATAACAAAACAAATCTCAATCTCGGGGAGTTGAAAACAACACCCTGGAACCTTGACGATTTTGCTCACCCGTGTCATCATTCTCTCCAAATAATGAGACAAAGACATTAGCGTCGGTTCCGGAGTACTTCTTTTCTCCAGTTTTTATTTTTATTGTGTATGTAGTCGACATAGCTGAAAGAAAAATTAAAGCTCAAATCAAGGATTTGTAAAACCGATTTTAGCAGTGAAGAGATGTTTCAGGCAAAACAAATAATTGTTGTCAGAATATGACTGGCCACTATTTTAAGAGGGTGACAATGTTTGACAAAGAGGCAGTGTCCTCTTTTATCTTTCTCTCCTGCATCAACTGAGGAAGCATTTGAAATGAGTTACCTTTCTGCTCGAGCCCCAGAGTAGCCCCGCCTCCCTCCTCATCCTCATCCTTCTTCATGAAGGCCTCATCCACAGGAACCAGCTCTCTCGCGATCTGCCCGTCATCCTCATCCACGGCGAGCCAGCGATTACACGGGAAGTAGTACCTGAAAAGCCACAAAAGGGTGCAAATTTTAAAAAGCCTAAACGAGTGAATAAAGTTCGGGCAAATTCCACCCACGTAACATCATCCTTTGTGTCCACTATCTCCACACGATCCAGATACCACGATGAATACGACCGCGTGTTGTCATGACGGATCCGAAGCTTCTTCAGAGGACCCAAATCAATCGCTGTCACGATAAACACGTCCTCCTGCAACGTAATTATAGGTGCTGGAATATTTACTTTCCGTACAAAAGTTCTTTATATGCTAATCTCGCCTTTCATGGATAAGAAAGAAACTCGGTGTAATTGGGTGGGAGTTCCTGGAGCAAGGGTGATGGCGGGATGAATAATTCATGCGAAGGATTCAAGTAATGAGTAAAAGTAGGACAAGTTCAGCGACACAGTAGATGCACCTCAGGTTCTCTCAGTCACAGCTGGCTTGCTTTTTTTAGGAGAATGTCGGTCTTGTTGGAGATAAAACGCTGCTTAATTTGCAGCACAGACAACATTCTGCGAAAGATGAGACGGCGTACCTCGCCTCGTTCGAATTTGTTGATGTTGTCGGAGTTCTTGAGATAACGCTCTCCGGTGTCTCCGTTCTCGCCGTAAATATTAATGAAGACATCGGCGTCGCTCCCGGCTCCCAGCACGCCACCCGTGAAGACGCACACTTCGTAGATGTTAACTACCAGACAATGGAGGGGATGAATTACTAACCCGTAATTAACCTTCTGGCCTACATTGTTGGCAGTAAATTTATGTATAGTTAAGTCATTACGATTTAAGTCTGTATGTGTTACCATGTCAATGTAAACGGCTTTTACCTTCCAGTTCTTCAGCTCCGTCAGGCAGCAGCTCCACCTGCAGCTCGCCATCCTCTTCTCCGCGGGCCAGCCAGCGCGAGCAGGGGAAACGATACGTTACCACCACCTCCTGCATTTCCTCTGCCCCTTCCTCCTCCTCATCCTTCTTCTTTTTCTTCTTTTTCTTATCCTCCTTCTTCTTCTCCTTGGGCATCATAACCATTGCGAGGTGCTTGACCTCCACCGTGTCCAGCAACCAGCCAGATCCAACACCCGAGCCATCGTGGCCGATGCGGATCTTGAACACTTTGCCCACGTCTTTGGCCTCAATCTTGAGAAGCAGCATTGATTCTGGTTATTCTTTTTTTTTTCACACTTTTAAGCAGAGGTGACAAAGGTACCTTAAATATGTCTGTGGAGCGCCTCTCAAAATTGTTGGACCGGCTGTCAAGCCTGATGACCTCCGTCTTCCCTTTGCTGCCGTAAATCTGAATAAACACTTTAGCGTTGGTGCCGGCAAACATCTCATCCCCGGTCACTAATGTTACTTCATAGTTGATCACTGGAAAGACGAAATAACAAATATAACAAAAAAAATAATGGCCGACTCCCACATCAATGTAAATGTGTTTCATACGTTGTTGCGTGTCCAGGATCTCACTGGGGTAAATTTCCACCTCCGTCTTCCCGTCGGCTTCCCCCTTGGAGAGCCAGCGATGGCATGGGAACATGTAGTGCTTTCCATTCACGGGGACCAAGATCTGAACGCTGTCCAAAAACCAGCCAGCCCGCATGCCTTCATTGTTATGGCCTATCATCAGGCGGTTGATCTGGAATGAAAGATCAAACCAAGATCAGGATTGTGGCATTCCATACGAGAACATGTCTCACCTGTCCAATATCTGAAGTCTCTACGGTGAAGATATCAATGCGACCCGTCTCAAAGTAGTTACTCAGGTTGTTGTCAGAGACCACTAGCATCATTTTACCGGTGTCACCTTTGTCCCCGTAGAGTTTGACGTAGACCGTGGAGTCCGAGCTGCCTCCAGGAATGTTGCCAGTCTTCACCGCGACGTGATAGCCAACATCTGGAGCGAGCACACCGAAACGTCAGTGTCAAGAAGCACGGACTCCTCATGTAAGTCAAAAGTTGCCTTTCTTACTGTAAAGACGCTGGCCGTCCGATAACGGGACTAACTCTCGAACGATCTGTCCATCATCTTCATTGCGATCCAGCCATCTGCACGAGGTATGCGTGAAAGGGTTTTGTAACAGCAATACTGATGTTAACCTCTCACCTGTTGCAGGGGAACTCGATGGCGTTCGCCTCAGCTTGTCCTTCCTCTCTCACCACGACTTTCTCTAGAAACCAGCCGCAGCCTCCGCCTTTGCCGTCGTGCCCGATCCTCACCCTGCGAATTTGACCGATGGCGACGGCCTCGATGACGAACTCGTCCAGCTGAGGACGGCACAGCACAACAGTGCTATCAACACCCAGGTTCATTCATAATTCTGCCGGTGATGATGACTCGGAGTCTTTGCGGTAGCCGCCGGATTCACTCACATTCCCTTTCTCAAACTTGTTGATGTTATTTTTGCAGTTAACCAGCGCTCGATCTCCCGTGTCGCCGTGTTCGCCGATGAGATTGAGAAAAACCGACGCGTCCGTACCACTGCCGCCGATGGTCCCGGTGCAAACGGTCACTCTGTACTTTATCACTGCAAAACACCATATCCAGTCAGTCTCTTACCAGATGTCAAATTCAGGTCCAGGAAGTACATTTAAAAAAAAAAAAATGAATACATACAAGGCAGTGGGTCAGCAATTTGCCGGCCCATGGCAGGAAGCTCTCTCACCACCTCGTTATCGTCTTCATTCGTGTCCAGCCAACGCTCACAAGGAAAATTATATTTATCCTTTGTTAGTGTTTTCATTAGCGTTGCCTAAAAACAACAAATGGATGCAAATGTGTTCACGGGAAGCAAAAACTCCTTGAGAGTCATCTATGCGCAAGTAAATGAGAAGCTATGACTATTTTTTTATTGTTAGATTTCTTAGCTACGACTCACCTTACTTAGATGCCATCCCGCAAAAGGATTTCTCTTCTGATGCCAGATACGCAGTTTGGTCAAAATTCCCAAATCAGGCAGCTCCACCTGTAGCAGAGAAGCTGCGATCAACCCAATGAGCATTGAAGCACTTCATGAAGCATTTCATCGAATGGACTTACCACAAACCTGTCCACTTGTCCTCTCTCAAAATTATCGGTTTTGTTGTCTAGTCTGATCTCATCCGACTTGCCCTTGTCTCCGTACGCCTGGAAAAAAATATCTGCGTCGCTTCCGGCATTGGCCAGGTCGGACGTCCAGACCCACAAGGACCAGGGATGCTCTAGAGGACAACCGCATCACTGAGCGTTGTTTGTTTTGAATTCATCCGTTGCCACGAACTGAAGGCCGGAAGCAAACGGGACCCTATTTTTGTTTGAGGACGAAAGATTGAACCTACTTTTTTGCCGTCTCTGCCTGAGTGAGACCATCTCGTAGAGTTCTCGTTCAATCAGTCCGTCTCCTTCCTTCTCATCCAGCCATTTAGAGCACGGGAAGGTCTGCTCGATGCCCGTGAATGGACAGTAAACCACCACCTGCAAAACAAGCAACATCAGGCCTTAAAAAAAGGAGCTCACACTTTATTTTTATTGTCTTTAGATGTTTTTTTTTACCTTGTCACAGTACCAGCCGGCACTGACCCCGTCGTTGTCATGTCCGATGGTGACCCTGCTGAGCGGGCTGAGAAGCGCGGCGATCTCCACGTTGAAGATGTCGGTAAGACCACGCTCAAATTTGCCTCCTTCCAAAAACACCTGAACAGTAAAATGAGCTCTCGGTTCGGCTTTTTTCCACATCCAGTAGTGATGACGCATCACCAAAACCAAGCAAGCAAGAGAGTAATGGACGGGACCTTGCCGCTATTCTTCAAGCCTTTGCTGCCATGCATCACTACGTGGATTTTGGAGTTGGTCCCAGCTCCTCGGATGTCTCCGGTTACAATCTGGACGTTGTACACGATCCCTGAGAGAAATAGTTACATGTGTGACTACCTGCCGTGTCACTATGGTTCACAGAACTGAAAGCAACAACATTAAATAATCATGGCGGCTTTGTTGTAGCAAGTAAAATATTTGCTATTCAGCTGATTTTTTATTTCTCTTACCTGTGGGTTGGCTTCCTCCCACTAAAATATCTCTCTGTATCTTGCCATCGTCTTCATCGATGGCAAACCATCGACTGACAGGAAATTCATACACTAGTTTGTTTCCCAGATCATCCACGACCACCTTTGAATAACAACAGCAACGAGAACAACATTCTTACGGTAGTTGGACAATGAATGAGAGAGAGAGAGAGACTTAGGATGGGCGAGTGAATTAATTGCTCACAGAAATTTCCCATTATCAAACATTTATTCCCCCCCACCCCCCTAAATCCCACAGCACACTAAAGTTTGAGCACAACAGGCTGCCATGACTGCCGGGAACATCATTTTAAAGGTAAGTGTATCTTTGGTGTCTGTGCAAATCTACCAACTTGTTTGTCTGCTTGATGGAAGTTAATCCCTGAATGGGGAAGGGTTTCTCTTTACATGTTGGCTAGGATGACAACATGCGCATGCCACCTGTGTGTGTGAGTGTGTGTGTGTGTGTGCGTGCATGCATGAATGCTATCGTTGAGCTCATGTAGTTGAATAAGTGACTCAGATGAGAGGACTGAAAGGAAATAAGAGGATCACAAATCTTAAGTGCCTTTACATAGGCAGACTGAAGTGCAGTAAATGCACTCTTTTTTATTTTGGTGATTTATATTATTTTTATATTTATTTCAATATCGACAATATTATATTTTTATTTTATCAGTTACACTAAATATATATTTTTTCCTTACTACATTTTTTTTTTTTGAATGGGTTTGCTCTACCTTGTCTACAAACCATCCCGCAGAAGAGCCTTTGTTATTATGGCCGATCGTGATCTTCCTCACTTTCCCCAAATTCGGTGCTTCAATGGTAAATTTGTCCTCTGTGCCTTTCTCAAAGTTGTTTTTGTCAGTATTCAGTAGCCTTTCCCCTAAAACAAGCGCACAATTATTTAGAACGCCCACTCTATAAACCCTTGTAAAAGTTAACAAATATATGCAACAAAGAACAACCTTTGATTCATTCCCCTTACCTGTATCTCCAAACTCTCCAAAGATATTAATGAAGACATCAGCATCTGTTCCGCTACCTTTTATATCGGCAGTGAATACGCTGACCATGTACTTATTATCTACAAAATAATCAAAACATTATAAAATGTCGGATTTCACCTGAATGTATCGTTGTCAGTCTTCCTTACATTTGGGCATGTCCATGGGGTCGGCGGTGCCCAGTAAATCTCGAACGAAAAGGCGATCCCCTTCCGCTTTACTGAGCCAGTTATTACAAGCAAAGTAGTACCTCAGGTGAGGCCTGATCACGTCGGTCACCACCACCCTGTCCAAGAACCAGCTAGCGTTCAGGCCCGTGTTGTCGTGCTCAATCCTGAAGTCAAGACAAGACATAAGCAGTTGTGGTTATGACACAAATGGCGCCTTCACTTACCGTATTTTCTTCAAGGAGCCAACATTGTGGGTTCTTATTCTAAACACATCTGTTTTGGCTCTCTCAAACGCAGTGCGACTCCTGGAAAGGTGGAAATGTCCAATTAGCATAGGGAAAATAAAAAAATCATATTAAAATCCACCACCACAAGAGCAACATACCTTTTCTCTGTGCTGTTGGGGTAAAATAAAGGACACATGAGTCGTATTCAAAATATATAGTGCAACACCTGGTGACGGGCAAAAAAAAAAATTCAAAATCCCCCTTTGTGGGAGGAACTCACTTGCTAGCCAGATGGACTTTGGGAGTAATACCGAATTCTCCAAAGAGAGTGACAAAGACATTTGCATCTGTGCCTGCTCCTCTCTCATCGCCCGTGACGGTCACCACTTCATATACTGAGAAAGTGAACAGACAATAAATGTGTGCCTTTTACAATGTGTGATTCAAAAACTGGATGTCGAGAACATACCTTTCTTTTTGTGGTACTCATCTTCATAGTTCTCCACCATTTCTGCCTGGTAATTCCGAAGCTCACACTCATAGATTTCCACGTAATTTTCCACCTTCTTCTTTTTGCCTTTTGTCTTCTTGTTGTCCTCATCGCTGTTCATGGATCCTTTCTTCTTCTTGTCCTTTTTCTTCTTCTTCCCATCCTCCTCATCATGTTCTTCCTCTTTCTCAGAGTCCTTTTTGGATTTTTTATCCTTGGAGCCCATCTTGTCTTTGGAAGGCCGACTTGATGCTTTCTTAGTGGTCGCGATCACATCTGGAAGATTGCCCGCTCTCTTGTTGTCTTCATCATCTGTGCTCTGCGACTGATCACTGAGATCATCCTTTCTCGCTGCTTTACTTTTCTTTTTCTTAGCTTTGTCTTCAACTTGTTCTTTTGCCATGTTGCATGTTACATCAGTTGATGTGTCAGAGCGAAAGCCTTCCTCACTGTCCTTCTGCTGCTTTTTCTTCTTCCTCCGATCTCCAGACTTCCCTTCTGACTTTTCCTCTTGGTCTTCAGAAGCAGATCCTCAGTGTCTTCGTCATCCACATCTTTGGTTTCCTCCCCCACTCTCTGCTTTGTTTTTTTCTTCTTTGTGGGCATCTTTAATTTATGTACTACCCTGAAACCGATTCCTGTGTCTTGCGGTGAAACTTGATGAAACTGACCTGTGAATGCACATGAGTGACCCAAATGTCTGCAAGTCTGACTGGAGGTTCCTGGCCTTCGCTGTGCTGGCGGAAACTGGGGAAGACCAGTCACCGTAAAAAACATGGTGTTACCTCATTAAAAATGATCATCTTTAATGAAATGACATGACTGAGGTGGGAGCAGCCAACACCTTAAGTGTCAAGAGAAAATATCCACAATTAGATCTGGGGTAATTCATCCAAAAAAATAATAATGTGTACTGATTGAAAGGTGAAAATTACGATTATAGTAGTGTTGGCTCGTGAGTGAACGATTCGTTCAAAAGACCGAATATTTTCAGTGAACTTTTTTCAGTTCATATGACTTCAACCAGTAGGTGTCAGTAATTCCCATTAAAGCTGGTGCCACCTCGCCGTAAAACAAAACGAAGAAGAAAATGACGTACCTTCCTGTTCACGAACGAGTCGTGAATAGCATTTCCCCTTCACCGACGAACGAATCTGCTTTGCATTTCCAGTTCATCGGGAGAACGGATCAACTGCCTTCCCGTGCATCAACGGATCAGTCAGTGAACGTGTTGCGTCTCCTGGCGTGAACTATGTAAGCCAAAATGTAGATTTACGATTTGCGAAGGAAAGAAAGAACCACTCACTGAAAGACCACTTCTTTTATGCGCGTTTTCTCCAAGCTAACGGCTAACTTTATTGCATGAAGGGATGCGCCGTTATGCAACAACGGGGAGATGATGCTTCTCTTTAGGTAATCTTGATTTTATAACACTTATAGTAGTTTTTAAATAACGTGTATGCATATATACGCCTAAATATTGTTATCCAATATATCTACTGCAATCCAATATATCTACTGCAATTTTACATTGGATTGCTGGTTTGAAATTTACTTTTAATATTATTATTTTTTGTTTTAAATAAACATTTATGTTAAAACTTGTCTGGTGTTTTATTCCTTGTTTTTATATTCGCCAATTAAAACATACATATCAAACATTTGGTTAAGTGCTTCATACGCCAAAAGTCCCAATGATCGTGAGCAGCAGGGGGGTGGGCCCCATTTCAACCCCTTACACTGAGTGCCAAGCAGGGAAGAAATGGGTATCATTGTTATAGTCACTGGTATGACTCGGTAGGGGTTTGAACCCACCACCTCCCAATCTCAGGGCGGACACTCTCCTCTCCGGCCACTGAGCTGGTGAACATTTGTGTCGTAGTATAACACTTATAGTCGTTTTTAAATAACGTGTATACCTTTATACGCCTACATATTGTTATCCAATATATCTACTGCAATTTCACATTAGATTGCTGGTTTAAAATTTGCTTTTAATTAAAATTTAATTAAAACTTGTCTGGTGTTTTATTCCTTGTTTCTTTATTCGCCAATTAAAACACAAAAATCAGCTTAATCATGCTTTATATGACAATATGTGTAGGTACACCTTCAATAGGTACACTACACAAGGTTTAAAAAAAAGAATAAATGAATAAAGCACATTAAGATAATTTCCCATACCTGGGATCAAACCAAATTCTTACCGAGCGAGAGCTCGAGTCACTAACCAGTCGGCTATTTCGACCGGCGGTCTAAAATTGCTTGCACTGTTTTGTACTAGTTCTCAAGTGAGCTGAATCTTTAGAATCGGTTCACTCAAAATATTTTTTCAAAAGAATCATTCACCAAATCGTTCGCTCCACTTTCTTATTTATTTAATTATTTTTTTATAGTAGTTTTTAAATAACGTGTATACCTATGTACGCCTAAATATTGTTATCCAATATATCTACTGCAATTTCACATTAGATTGCTGGTTTGAAATTTGGGTTAGGGTTAGGGCTAGGGTTAGAGCTAGGGTTAGAGCTAGGGTTAGGGTTAGAGCTAGGGTTAGAGCTAGGGTTAGGGTTAGAGTTAGTGCGAGGGTCAGGGTTAGAGCTAGGGTTAGAGCTAGGCTTAGGGTTAGAGCTAGGGTTAGGGTTTGAGCTAGGGTTAGGGCTAGGGTTAGAGCTAGGGTTAGAGCAAGGGTTAGGGTTAGAGCTAGGGTTAGGGTTAGAGCTAGGGTTAGGGTTAGTTCGAGGGTTAGGGTTAGAGCTAGGGTTAGAGCTAGGCTTAGGGTTAGAGTTAGTGCGAGGGTTAGGGTTAGAGCTAGGGTTAGAATTAGAGTGAGGGTTAGAGCTAGGGTTAGGGTTAGATTTAGTGCGAGGGTTAGGGCTAGGGTTAGAGGTAGGATTAAGGTTAGGGTTAGAGCTAGGGTTTGAGCTAGGGTTAAGGCTAGGGTTAGAGCTAGGGTTAGGGTTAGAGCTAGAGCTAGGGTTAGGGTTAGAGCTAGGGTTAGCGTTAGAGCTAGGGTTAGGGTTAGAGTTAGTGCGAGGGTTAGGGTTAGAGCTAGGGTTAGAGCTAGGCTTAGGGTTAGAGCTAGGGTTAGGGTTAGAGTTAGTGCGAGGGTTAGGGTTAGAGCTAGGGTTAGAATTAGAGTGAGGGTTAGGGTTAGAGCTAGCGTTAGAGCTAGGCTTAGGGTTAGAGTTAGAGCTAGGGTTAGGGTTAGAGCTAGAGCTAGGGTTAGAGCTAGGGTTAGTGTTAGAGCTAGGGTTAGAGTTAGTGCGAGGGTTAGGGTTAGAGTTAGTGCGAGGGTTAGGGTTAGAGCTAGGGTTAGAGCTAGGCTTAGGGTTAGAGCTAGGGTTAGGGTTAGAGTTAGTGCGAGGGTTAGGGTTAGAGCTAGGGTTAGGGTTAGAATTAGAGTAAGGGTTAGAGCTAGGGTTAGGGTTAGAGCTAGCGTTAGAGCTAGGCTTAGGGTTAGAGTCAGAGCTAGGGTTAGGGTTAGACCTAGAGCTAGGGTTAGAGCTAGAGCTAGGGTTAGAGTTAGTGCGAGGGTTAGGGTTAGAGCTAGGGTTAGAGTTAGAGCTAGGGTTTGGGTTAGAGCTAGGGTTAGGGCTAGGCTTAGGGTTAGAGTTAGTGCGAGGGTTAGGGTTAGAGCTAGGGTTAGGGTTAGAATCAGAGTGAGGGTTAGAGCTAGGGTTAGAGCAAGGGTTAGGGTTAGAGCTAGGGTTAGGGTTAGAATCAGAGTGAGGGTTAGGGTTAGAGCTAGGGTTAGGGGTTAGAGCTAGCGTTAGAGCTAGGCTTAGGGTTAGAGTTAGAGCTAGGGTTAGAGTTAGAGCTAGGGTTAGGGTTAGAGCTAGAGCTAGGGTTAGGGCTAGGGTTAGAGTTAGAGCTAGGGTTAGAGTTAGTGCGAGGGTTAGGGTTAGAGCTAGGGTTAGAGTTAGAGCTAGGGTTAGGGTTAGAGCTAGGGTTAGGGTTAGAGCTAGGCTTAGGGTTAGAATTAGAGTGAGGGTTAGAGCTAGGGTTAGGGTTAGAGCTAGGGTTAGAGTTAGAGCTAGGGTTAGAGTTAGTGCAAGGGTTAGGGTTAGAGCTAGGGTTAGAGTTAGAGCTAGGGTTAGGGTTAGAGCTAGGGTTAGGGTTAGAGCTAGGCTTAGGGTTAGAGCTAGGGTTAGGGTTAGAGTTAGTGCGAGGGTTAGGGTTAGAGCTAGGGTTAGGGTAAGAATTAGAGTGAGGGTTAGGGTTAGAGCTAGGGTTAGGGGTTAGAGCTAGCTTTAGAGCTAGGCTTAGGGTTAGAGCTAGGGTTAGAGTTAGAGCTAGTGTTAGAGTTAGTGCGAGAGTTAGGGCTAGGGTTAGAGCTAGGCTTAGGGTTAGAGTTAGAGCTAGGGTTAGGGTTAGCGTTAGGGTTAGGGTTAGAATTAGAGTGAGGGTTAGAGCTAGGCTTAGGGTTAGGGTTAGAGTTAGAGCTAGGGTTAGGGTTAGAGTTAGTGTGAGGGTTAGGGTTAGAGCTAGGGTTAGAGCTAGGCTTAGAGCTAGGGTTAGAGTTAGAGCTAGGGTTAGGGTTAGAGTTAGTGCGAGGGTTAGGGTTAGGGCTAGGGTTAGAGCTAGGGCTAGGGTTAGAGCTAGGCTTAGCGTTAGAGTTAGAGCTAGGGTTAGGGTTAGGGTTAGGCTTGCTTTTGCTGTGCTGAGGTTTAGGGTTAGGCTTGCTCTTGCTAGGGTTAGGGTTTGTGTTGGGCTTAGGCTTGCTTTTGCTGTGCTGAGGCTTAGGGTTAGGCTTGCTCTTGCTGGGGTTAGGGTTAGGGTTTGTGTTAGGGTTAGGCTTGCTTTTGCTGCGCTTAGGGTTAGGCTTGCACTTGCTGGGGTTAGGGTTAGGGTTTGTGTTGGGCTTGGGCTTGCTTTTGCTGTGCTGAGGCTTAGGGTTAGGCTTGCTCTTGCTGGGGTTAGGGTTAGGGTTTGTGTTGGGCTTAGGCTTGCTTTTGCTGTGCTGAGGCTTAGGGTTAGGCTTGCCCTTGCTGGGGTTAGGGTTAGGGTTTGTGTTGGGCTTAGGCTTGCTTTTGCTGTGCTGAGGCTTAGGGTTAGGGTTGCTCTTGCTGGGGTTAGGGTTAGGGTTTGTGTTGGGCTTAGGCTTGCTTTTGCTGTGCTGAGGCTTAGGGTTAGGCTTGCCCTTGCTGGGGTTAGGGTTAGGGTTAGGGTTTGTGTTGGGCTTGGGCTTGCTTTTGCTGTGCTGAGGCTTAGGCTTAGGCTTGCTCTTGCTGGGGTTAGGGTTAGGGTTTGTGTTGGGCTTAGGCTTGCTTTTGCTGTGCTGAGGCTTAGGGTTAGGCTTGCACTTGCTGGGGTTAGGGTTAGGGTTAGGGTTTGTGTTGGGCTTGGGCTTGCTTTTGCTGTGCTGAGGCTTAGGGTTAGGCTTGCTCTTGCTGGGGTTAGGGTTAGGGTTTGTGTTGGGCTTAGGCTTGCTTTTGCTGTGCTTAGGGTTCGGCTTGCTCTTGCTGGGCTTAGGGTTAGGGTTTGTGTTGGGCTTGCTTTTGCTGTGCTGAGGTTTAGGGTTAGGCTTGCTCTTGCTGGGGTTAGGGTTAGGGTTTGTGTTGGGCTTAGGCTTGCTTTTGCTGTGGTGAGGCTTAGGGTTAGGCTAGCCCTTACTGGGGTTAGGGTTAGGGTTAGGGTTTGTGTTGGGCTTAGGCTTGCTTTTGCTCTGCTGAGGCTTAGGGTTAGGCTTGCCCTTGCTGGGGTTAGGGTTAGGGTTTGTGTTGGGCTTAGGCTTGCTTTTGCTGTGCTGAGGCTTAGGGTTAGGCTTGCCCTTGCTGGGGTTAGGGTTAGGGTTAGGGTTTGTGTTGGGCTTGGGCTTGCTTTTGCTGTGCTGAGGCTTAGGGTTAGGCTTGCTCTTGCTGGGGTTAGGGTTAGGGTTTGTGGTAGGCTTAGGCTTGCTCTTGCTGGGGTTAGGGTTAGGGTTTGTGTTGGGCTTAGGCTTGCTTTTGCTGTGCTGAGGCTTAGGGTTAGGCTTGCACTTGCTGGGGTTAGGGTTAGGGTTAGGGTTTGTGTTGGGCTTGGGCTTGCTTTTGCTGTGCTGAGGCTTAGGGTTAGGCTTGCTCTTGCTGGGGTTAGGGTTAGGGTTTGTGTTGGGCTTAGGCTTGCTTTTGCTGTGCTTAGGGTTCGGCTTGCTCTTGCTGGGCTTAGGGTTAGGGTTAGGGTTTGTGTTGGGCTTGCTTTTGCTGTGCTGAGGTTTAGGGTTAGGCTTGCTCTTGCTGGGGTTAGGGTTAGGGTTTGTGTTGGGCTTAGGCTTGCTTTTGCTGTGGTGAGGCTTAGGGTTAGGCTAGCCCTTACTGGGGTTAGGGTTAGGGTTAGGGTTTGTGTTGGGCTTAGGCTTGCTTTTGCTGTGCTGAGGCTAAGGGTTAGGCTTGCTCTTGCTGGGGTTAGGGTTAGGGTTTGTGTTGGGCTTAGGCTTGCTTTTGCTGTGCTGAGGCTTAGGGTTAGGCTTGCCCTTGCTGGGGTTAGGGTTAGGGTTAGGGTTTGTGTTGGGCTTGGGCTTGCTTTTGCTGTGCTGAGGCTTAGGGTTAGGCTTGCTCTTGCTGGGGTTAGGGTTAGGGTTAGGGTTTGTGGTAGGCTTAGGCTTGCTCTTGCTGGGGTTAGGGTTAGGGTTTGTGTTGGGCTTAGGCTTGCTTTTGCTGTGCTGAGGCTTAGGGTTAGGCTTGCACTTGCTTGGGTTAGGGTTAGGGTTAGGGTTTGTGTTGGGCTTGGGCTTGCTTTTGCTGTGCTGAGGCTTAGGGTTAGGCTTGCTCTTGCTGGGGTTAGGGTTAGGGTTTGTGTTGGGCTTAGGCTTGCTTTTGCTGTGCTTAGGGTTCGGCTTGCTCTTGCTGGGCTTAGGGTTAGGGTTAGGGTTTGTGTTGGGCTTGCTTTTGCTGTGCTGAGGTTTAGGGTTAGGCTTGCTCTTGCTGGGGTTAGGGTTAGGGTTTGTGTTGGGCTTAGGCTTGCTTTTGCTGTGGTGAGGCTCAGGGTTAGGCTAGCCCTTACTGGGGTTAGGGTTAGGGTTAGGGTTTGTGTTGGGCTTAGGCTTGCTTTTGCTCTGCTGAGGCTTAGGGTTAGGCTTGCCCTTGCTGGGGTTAGGGTTAGGGTTTGTGTTGGGCTTAGGCTTGCTTTTGCTGTGCTGAGGCTTAGGGTTAGGCTTGCCCTTGCTGGGGTTAGGGTTAGGGTTAGGGTTTGTGTTGGGCTTGGGCTTGCTTTTGCTGTGCTGAGGCTTAGGTTTAGGCTTGCTCTTGCTGGGGTTAGGGTTAGGGTTAGGGTTTGTGGTAGGCTTAGGCTTGCTCTTGCTGGGGTTAGGGTTAGGGTTTGTGTTGGGCTTAGGCTTGCTTTTGCTGTGCTGAGGCTTAGGGTTAGGCTTGCACTTGCTGGGGTTAGGGTTAGGGTTTGTGTTGGGCTTGGGCTTGCTTTTGCTGTGCTGAGGCTTAGGGTTAGGCTTGCTCTTGCTGGGGTTAGGGTTAGGGTTTGTGTTGGGCTTAGGCTTGCTTTTGCTGTGCTTAGGGTTCGGCTTGCTCTTGCTGGGCTTTGGGTTAGGGTTAGGGTTTGTGTTGGCCTTGCTTTTGCTGTGCTGAGGTTTAGGGTTAGGCTTGCTCTTGCTGGGGTTAGGGTTAGGGTTTGTGTTGGGCTTAGGCTTGCTTTTGCTGTGGTGAGGCTTAGGGTTAGGCTAGCCCTTACTGGGGTTAGGGTTAGGGTTAGGGTTTGTGTTGGGCTTAGGCTTGCTTTTGCTGTGCTGAGGCTTAGGGTTAGGCTTGCTCTTGCTGGGGTTAGGGTTAGGGTTTGTGTTGGGCTTAGGCTTGCTTTTGCTGTGCTGAGGCTTAGGGTTAGGCTTGCCCTTGCTGGGGTTAGGGTTAGGGTTAGGGTTTGTGTTGGGCTTGGGCTTGCTTTTGCTGTGCTGAGGCTTAGGGTTAGGCTTGCTCTTGCTGGGGTTAGGGTTAGGGTTAGGGTTTGTGGTAGGCTTAGGCTTGCTCTTGCTGGGGTTAGGGTTAGGGTTTGTGTTGGGCTTAGGCTTGCTTTTGCTGTGCTGAGGCTTAGGGTTAGGCTTGCACTTGCTGGGGTTAGGGTTAGGGTTTGTGTTAGGGTTAGGCTTGCTTTTGCTGTGCTTAGGGTTCGGCTTGCTCTTGCTGGGCTTAGGGTTAGGGTTAGGGTTTGTGTTGGGCTTGCTTTTGCTGTGCTGAGGTTTAGGGTTAGGCTTGCTCTTGCTGGGGTTAGGGTTAGGGTTTGTGTTGGGCTTAGGCTTGCTTTTGCTGTGGTGAGGCTTAGGGTTAGGCTAGCCCTTACTGGGGTTAGGGTTAGGGTTAGGGTTTGTGTTGGGCTTAGGCTTGCTTTTGCTGTGCTGAGGCTAAGGGTTAGGCTTGCTCTTGCTGGGGTTAGGGTTAGGGTTTGTGTTGGGCTTAGGCTTGCTTTTGCTGTGCTGAGGCTTAGGGTTAGGCTTGCCCTTGCTGGGGTTAGGGTTAGGGTTAGGGTTTGTGTTGGGCTTGGGCTTGCTTTTGCTGTGCTGAGGCTTAGGGTTAGGCTTGCTCTTGCTGGGGTTAGGGTTAGGGTTAGGGTTTGTGGTAGGCTTAGGCTTGCTCTTGCTGGGGTTAGGGTTAGGGTTTGTGTTGGGCTTAGGCTTGCTTTTGCTGTGCTGAGGCTTAGGGTTAGGCTTGCACTTGCTTGGGTTAGGGTTAGGGTTAGGGTTTGTGTTGGGCTTGGGCTTGCTTTTGCTGTGCTGAGGCTTAGGGTTAGGCTTGCTCTTGCTGGGGTTAGGGTTAGGGTTTGTGTTGGGCTTAGGCTTGCTTTTGCTGTGCTTAGGGTTCGGCTTGCTCTTGCTGGGCTTAGGGTTAGGGTTAGGGTTTGTGTTGGGCTTGCTTTTGCTGTGCTGAGGTTTAGGGTTAGGCTTGCTCTTGCTGGGGTTAGGGTTAGGGTTTGTGTTGGGCTTAGGCTTGCTTTTGCTGTGGTGAGGCTTAGGGTTAGGCTAGCCCTTACTGGGGTTAGGGTTAGGGTTAGGGTTTGTGTTGGGCTTAGGCTTGCTTTTGCTCTGCTGAGGCTTAGGGTTAGGCTTGCCCTTGCTGGGGTTAGGGTTAGGGTTAGGGTTTGTGTTGGGCTTAGGCTTGCTTTTGCTGTGCTGAGGCTTAGGGTTAGGCTTGCTCTTGCTGGGGTTAGGGTTAGGGTTTGTGTTGGGCTTAGGCTTGCTTTTGCTGTGGTGAGGCTTAGGGTTAGGCTTGCCCTTGCTGGGGTTAGGGTTAGGGTTAGGGTTTGTGTTGGGCTTAGGCTTGCTTTTGCTGTGCTGAGGCTTAGGGTTAGGCAGTAAGGTTAGGGTTAAGCCCAACACAAACCCTAACCCTAATCCTAACCCTAACCCCAGCAAGAGCAAGCCTAACCCTAAGCCTCAGCACAGCAAAAGCAAGCCTAAGCCCAACACAAACCCTAACCCTAACCCTAACCCCAGCAAGAGCAAGCCGAACCCTAAGCACAGCAAAAGCAAGCCTAACCCTAACACAAACCCTAACCCTAACCCCAGCAAGTGCAAGCCTAACCCTAAGCCTCAGCACAGCAAAAGCAAGCCTAAGCCCAACACAAACCCTAACCCTAACCCCAGCAAGAGCAAGCCTAAGCCTACCACAAACCCTAACCCTAACCCTAACCCCAGCAAGAGCAAGCCTAACCCTAAGCCTCAGCACAGCAAAAGCAAGCCCAAGCCCAACACAAACCCTAACCCTAACCCTAACCCCAGCAAGGGCAAGCCTAACCCTAAGCCTCAGCACAGCAAAAGCAAGCCTAAGCCCAACACAAACCCTAACCCTAACCCCAGCAAGAGCAAGCCTAACCCTTAGCCTCAGCACAGCAAAAGCAAGCCTAAGCCCAACACAAACCCTAACCCTAACCCTAACCCCAGTAAGGGCTAGCCTAACCCTAAGCCTCACCACAGCAAAAGCAAGCCTAAGCCCAACACAAACCCTAACCCTAACCCCAGTAAGAGCAAGCCTAACCCTAAACCTCAGCACAGCAAAAGCAAGCCCAACACAAACCCTAACCCTAACCCAAAGCCCAGCAAGAGCAAGCCGAACCCTAAGCACAGCAAAAGCAAGCCTAAGCCCAACACAAACCCTAACCCTAACCCCAGCAAGAGCAAGCCTAACCCTAAGCCTCAGCACAGCAAAAGCAAGCCCAAGCCCAACACAAACCCTAACCCTAACCCCAGCAAGTGCAAGCCTAACCCTAAGCCTCAGCACAGCAAAAGCAAGCCTAAGCCCAACACAAACCCTAACCCTAACCCCAGCAAGAGCAAGCCTAAGCCTACCACAAACCCTAACCCTAACCCTAACCCCAGCAAGAGCAAGCCTAAACCTAAGCCTCAGCACAGCAAAAGCAAGCCCAAGCCCAACACAAACCCTAACCCTAACCCTAACCCCAGCAAGGGCAAGCCTAACCCTAAGCCTCAGCACAGCAAAAGCAAGCCTAAGCCCAACACAAACCCTAACCCTAACCCCAGCAAGGGCAAGCCTAACCCTAAGCCTCAGCAGAGCAAAAGCAAGCCTAAGCCCAACACAAACCCTAACCCTAACCCTAACCCCAGTAAGGGCTAGCCTAACCCTAAGCCTCACCACAGCAAAAGCAAGCCTAAGCCCAACACAAACCCTAACCCTAACCCCAGCAAGAGCAAGCCTAACCCTAAACCTCAGCACAGCAAAAGCAAGCCCAACACAAACCCTAACCCTAACCCTAAGCCCAGCAAGAGCAAGCCGAACCCTAAGCACAGCAAAAGCAAGCCTAAGCCCAACACAAACCCTAACCCTAACCCCAGCAAGAGCAAGCCTAACCCTAAGCCTCAGCACAGCAAAAGCAAGCCCAAGCCCAACACAAACCCTAACCCTAACCCTAACCCCAGCAAGTGCAAGCCTAACCCTAAGCCTCAGCACAGCAAAAGCAAGCCTAAGCCCAACACAAACCCTAACCCTAACCCCAGCAAGAGCAAGCCTAAGCCTACCACAAACCCTAACCCTAACCCCAGCAAGAGCAAGCCTAACCCTAAGCCTCAGCACAGCAAAAGCAAGCCCAAGCCCAACACAAACCCTAACCCTAACCCTAACCCCAGCAAGGGCAAGCCTAACCCTAAGCCTCAGCACAGCAAAAGCAAGCCTAAGCCCAACACAAACCCTAACCCTAACCCCAGCAAGGGCAAGCCTAACCCTAAGCCTCAGCAGAGCAAAAGCAAGCCTAAGCCCAACACAAACCCTAACCCTAACCCTAACCCCAGTAAGGGCTAGCCTAACCCTAAGCCTCACCACAGCAAAAGCAAGCCTAAGCCCAACACAAACCCTAACCCTAACCCCAGCAAGAGCAAGCCTAACCCTAAACCTCAGCACAGCAAAAGCAAGCCCAACACAAACCCTAACCCTAACCCTAAGCCCAGCAAGAGCAAGCCGAACCCTAAGCACAGCAAAAGCAAGCCTAAGCCCAACACAAACCCTAACCCTAACCCCAGCAAGAGCAAGCCTAACCCTAAGCCTCAGCACAGCAAAAGCAAGCCCAAGCCCAACACAAACCCTAACCCTAACCCTAACCCCAGCAAGTGCAAGCCTAACCCTAAGCCTCAGCACAGCAAAAGCAAGCCTAAGCCCAACACAAACCCTAACCCTAACCCCAGCAAGAGCAAGCCTAACCCTAAGCCTCAGCACAGCAAGCCCAAGCCCAAGCCCAACACAAACCCTAACCCTAACCCCAGCAAGGGCAAGCCTAACCCTAAGCCTCAGCACAGCAAAAGCAAGCCTAAGCCCAACACAAACCCTAACCCTAACCCCAGCAAGAGCAACCCTAACCCTAAGCCTCAGCACAGCAAAAGCAAGCCTAAGCCCAACACAAACCCTAACCCTAACCCCAGCAAGGGCAAGCCTAACCCTAAGCCTCAGCACAGCAAAAGCAAGCCTAAGCCCAACACAAACCCTAACCCTAACCCCAGCAAGAGCAAGCCTAACCCTAAGCCTCAGCACAGCAAAAGCAAGCCCAAGCCCAACACAAACCCTAACCCTAACCCCAGCAAGTGCAAGCCTAACCCTAAGCGCAGCAAAAGCAAGCCTAACCCTAACACAAACCCTAACCCTAACCCCAGCAAGAGCAAGCCTAACCCTAAGCCTCAGCACAGCAAAAGCAAGCCTAAGCCCAACACAAACCCTAACCCTAACCCCAGCAAGAGCAAGCCTAACCCTAAACCTCAGCACAGCAAAAGCAAGCCTAAGCCCAACACAAACCCTAACCCTAACCCAGCAAGAGCAAGCCTAACCCTAAGCCTCAGCACAGCAAAAGCAAGCCTAAGCCCAACACAAACCCTAACCCTAACCCCAGCAAGAGCAAGCCTAACCCTAAACCTCAGCACAGCAAAAGCAAGCCCAACACAAACCCTAACCCTAACCCTAAGCCCAGCAAGAGCAAGCCTAACCCTAAGCCTCAGCACAGCAAAAGCAAGCCTAAGCCTACCACAAACCCTAACCCTAACCCCAGCAAAAGCAAGCCTAAGCCCAACACAAACCCTAACCCTAACCCCAGCAAGAGCAAGCCTAACCCTAAGCCTCAGCACAGTAAAACCAGGCCTAAGCCTACCACAAACCCTAACCCTAACCCCAGCAAGAGCAAGCCTAACCCTAAGCCTCAGCACAGCAAAAGCAAGCCTAAGCCCAACACAAACCCTAACCCCAGCAAGAGCAAGCCTAACCCTAAGCCTCAGCACAGCAAAAGCAAGCCTAAGCCCAACACAAACCCTAACCCTAACCCTAACCCCAGCAAGAGTAAGCCTAACCCTAAGCCTCAGCACAGCAAAAGCAAGCCTAAGCCCAACACAAACCCTAACCCCAGCAAGGGCAAGCCTAACCCTAAGCCTCAGCACAGCAAAAGCAAGCCTAAGCCTAACACAAACCCTAACCACAGCAAGAGCAAGCCTAACCCTAAGCCTCAGCACAGCAAAAGCAAGCCTAACCCTTACCCTAACCTCTAACCCTCTAACTCTAACCTTAAGCCTAGCTCTAAACCTCGCTCTAACCCTAACCCTAGTTCTAACCCTAGCTCTAACCCTGACCGTAGCCCTAGCTCTAACCCTAGCCCTAGCTCTAGCTTTAACCCTAACTCTAACCCAAACCCTAGCTCTAAGCCTGACCCTACCTGCAACCCTAACCCTAGCTCTAACCTTATCTAAGAAGACTAGATCAGTGAAAATCTTTTGGGTCCCACTGAGATTCAAACCGAGGTCGCTGGGGTGACAGCCCAGAGCACTAACCACTACCCTATGGCAGCCTTGCTCTCGTTGCATGGAACATGGCTGGTTTTATGGAGCAGCTCACAAGCGACTAGCTGAAGACTCCACAGCAGATGTAATCACAACACGTTGTGTACACGAACACCTAGCAAAGTACAATGTAAAATGACACTTTCGAAGTACCCAAAGTTAAACTTACAAAAGAAAACCCATAACAAATAAAACTTACACAAGAAGAGCCCTAACGTGGCACTTGACAGCTGTCAGTGTCAAATGCAAAATGTAAACAAGGACCATGTGAAAATTAGGTCAATGCAATCTCCGGTTAGAATATGTTATTTTGTAGGTATTAACAAGTAGAATAGTTTTAAATTAGTCACAATTATTTAGGCAGATAATTATGGGATATTTTGTTACACTACACGAGGTAAAAAAAATAATAAAATAAATAAGAAAGTGGAGCGAACAATTTGGTGAACGATTCTTTTGAACAAATATTTTGAGTGAACCGACTCTAAAGATTCAGTTCACTCGATAACTGGAATGCACAGCAGTAGTACAAAACAGTGCAAGCAATTTTAGACCGCCGGTCGAAATAGCCGACTGGTTAGTGACTCGAGCTCTTGCTCGGTAAGAATTTGGTTTGATCCCAGGTACGGGAAATTATCTTAATGTGCTTTATTCATTTATTCTTTTTTTTAAACCTTGTGTTGTGTACCTATTGAAGGTGTACCTACACATATTGTCATATAAAGCATGATTAAGCTGATTTTTGTGTTTTAATTGGCGAATAAAGAAACAAGGAATAAAACACCAGACAAGTTTTAACATAAATGTTTATTAAAAATAATAATATTAAAAGCAAATTTCAAACCAGCAATCTAATGTGAAATTGCAGTAGATATATTGGATAACAATATTTAGGCGTATATAGGTATACACGTTGTTAAAAAACGACTATAAGTGTTATACTACGACACAAGTGTTTACCAGCTCAGTGGCCGGAGAGGAGAGTGTCCGCCCTGAGATTGGGAGGTTGTGGGTTCAAACCCCTACCGAGTCATACCAGTGACTATAACAATGATACCCATTTCTTCCCTGCTTGGCACTCAGTGTAAGGGGTTGAAATGGGGCCCACCCCCCTGCTGCTCACGATCATTGGGACTTTTGGCGTATGAAGCACTTAACCCAATGTCTGATATGTATGTTTTAATTGGCGAATATAAAAACAAGGAATAAAACACCAGACAAGTTTTAACATAAATGTTTATTAAAAATAATAATATTAAAAGTAAATTTCAAACCAGCAATCCAATGTGAAATTGCAGTAGATATATTGGATAACAACAGGAAGTTCGTGAAAAGGAAGTTACGATAAATACGATATAATAAAATAAACGAATATAATAGTCAAAAAATATAAATACAACTCTTACTATGTTTTTGAAAAGCAAATTCGTCGTACATTAATAGTAATTTTAGTACATAAAGGTGAACAAAATGAAAGTCTATATTATTTATCCACCACAAAATTCGCGAATGTGCTTTAGCAAAATAAAAGCTCGCTAGCTTTAACTGGTCTTACGTCATCAATCCGCGCCACGACTTTTCCCAGCGAGGTGATACGCGTATACACGCGAATTAAATTGACAGTTTTGACAGCTTTAGTGAATTAAAAAAAAACATGACTGCGGCTATAACTCGTTGTATCGGTAGGATTTTATCTCGGAAGACCGCTGCGATGACGTAAGTTTAGAAAGCGATATTTTGACCGAAGCCAAGTCCCTTGCGGCTTAAGGTTATTCACTGGACTATTGCTTCTGTAGCCTGTTTACCCTTACCCTCTTTCCTGTTGTGTCTGGCTTGTTAGTGGTCTGGCAGAAAATGGTGGCATTCACAGTCCTTGGTTTACTGCAGCGATGACACTAAGGACGTCTGCTCCGCTCAAGTAGGATTTATACTGGAACATGACATTTCACTAAAAACCAAGACCAATGACCATTGTACTTTTAGCAAGATAGTTTTGCTAGTTTATAGTTTTTGTTGAGTGTGTGTCCTTCTTTTTTTTTTAAAGTGCGGAGCCCAAAAAGAAGAAGAAAGTGGATCCCAGAAGAGAGACGATGATGAGGGAAAGGCTAAAGAAGAGGTTGAAAAAGTTGGAGAAGGTTCCGCCAGAGCTGATCCCAATCGAGGACTTAATCACTCCAGCCAAATGTTTGGATGAGACCAGGTGCAATCTTGCTTCTCGACTCTCACTTTTTCCTAAACTAATCTAACACTAATAAGTGTTAGGAGTCGACAGCATGAGCGATTCTTCTCATCATTCAAATATTTTATGACATCTTTACTAACACCTGTTAATTATTTGGTTGTCTTACATTTTCTTATTTCCTATGGGAAAATTGTTTTGAATACTGATTTTGTTATCTTTACTAAGGGTCCGCTCCGCTCCCAGGCTGTCATTTGAAGAAAGTGAAGACCGAGCTCTGTTGTTGAAGGAGTGGTCCCGATACAAACATGTAATCACCTTCTCAACAAAAGCAAAATAAAAAAGGGTCATACAGTTTGTAGACTACTTGCGACATCTGTTTTTTTTTTTGCAGGAGCAGCACTTGGCTGAGATGGACGCCATCGAGCTTGCCCTCAAAGCCCAGAAGGAGGCACTGGATGAGCTTAAGGCAGAATCAGAAGAGCTTTACCAGGCAGCACTGAAACCAGATCCCCTCTTGTTCCCTTTCTCCCACGAGGGCCCCTCTTCCACGCCACCAATCAGCAGTTATGAAGCGCCCGATGGGAAGTACACCGACGTCACAAAAGTCTACACGCAGTGATGAGCGGGAAGATGCATTTAATTAAATGGAAAAACAATAGTCTTGTACTCTCACCTACTGGATTAACAATACATGTATGAACCATCAAGCAATCATGCAATCCAAAGAGGTTTGACTTTGTATGTATATTATGTATAAAGGCCTGAAGCATCAAATCAGCAATAAAGACTAACCTGAGTTAAAGTCCCAAGTGTTTAGTCCTCAAACAGCATTCAGTTATGCGATATACAGAACAGCACTGTGTAATGACAAAGATTCAATGTGTATTTCCTTACATTTACAGCGTCATTTGCCTGTGTCGGTTCAAGAGTCCTGAGGTTTTTCATAGTTGAGGGGCAAGTGCCAGTCACTGGGTGGGTCTCGCCTCAGCTCCCACACCGGGGGGAACTTCCTCTGCTCCGCTACTCGGCTCCTTTCGCTTGTCTGCAGTAATTCCTGTAAATCCCAATTCAGTGTTTGTTTGCATCATTGCATTCTTTACTAATGATAATAATGAATGGCACATTTTTCACCTTGGCCTCAGCGCTTGTGTTCTTCTCGCATGCTTTACAGTTGTAGTAGTCTTCTTTCCATTGCTGGCAGGATGGAGAGGTACCGTAAGTGTAGTAGTGATGGAAACGATTCCACAAGCTCTTGCAGTGTTTGTATTCACTCCAGTAGTTGCTGCAGGCGCGTGGTGTCTGCAAAAAAAAAGCCAGCAAAGGTGATTGTTTTACCTGTTACAAGAAATTGCACCGTGAATACCACAATCCGACCTACTTACAATAAAAAAAATTGCAGTTATGATTATGTAAACTCCGTAAAATGAACTCAAGTACACGAGGTTTGAACAACTACACACATTAAAACACACATTGTTCTTTACGTCTCAAGAAAATGTTTTAAACAGCTAATTGCTAACGTAGTAACGCGAAGACGTTTCTTTGCAAATTATCAGTTGAAACTTTATCATTACCACAAAGCAATATTCTGTAACGGAACGCCGAGAACACCTCTAGCTCAATAAATAAACATAATAGAACGTCAATGTGTATTTTACCCTCCATTCTCTCTCCACTGACGTTCCCATTGCTAGCTTGGCTTGCTAACGAAAGATGCGTTCACTTACACTCGTATTTTTTAGTGCTCGTTTCATGCTAGACATTGTAGAAATATTTTAACTCAGTAAATATCAGCAAAGATGTATTCAATGTTGCAGTTCATAAACATAAGAACAGCAACCACACTTTTAACAATCCTTTATTCATCTATAAATAAAGAAAAAAGAAAATATTTGAGATCCCTAAAATAACAAGAAAAATTTAACGCATTTTTCATCATTATTAAAATCAAGTTCAAAAAATATTGCACCCATTTTGTCACAACAATGGGCCATAATAGGGGAGCAAAATGTATGAAGTGGACTGTAAATCGTCAACAATGGAAAATAGCAAGCAAACGTAACCTTCAAGTAAGAGGCAATTCAAATCCAAATAAAAATGCTTCAAAGGTGAATCTTGGTCATGTTTTGGTAAAATAATCTAAACCAACCACCAACACAATTGGGAGTACAAAAATCACTGCTGGCAGCATTTTATGTATCGCAGCTTCAATTCAACAAAAAAGGGACTGCCCCAGTTGTAATCAAGTACAAGCCAACCTCCACAGCACAACTGCAATTTCAAAGCGTTGTCTCGGTGTGCCTGAAAGAATGTTTTCACTTTGCAGGCGTAGGTGACAAGACATGTTGTGTGTGTGTGAGTTTGTGCACATGAGCCTTCAAATCTTTTTTGCCAGAGCTCATCATGGCTTTCTGCCCTTCTTGCGTAATGATTGTCCTTCTCCGGAGAAGGCGATGAATCTGTTCATGGCGTCATCCTGAGAGGCAAAGCAAAGAGTTTTGATTGCAAAACCTTGGAATAAAAGTCACACTTGAACTGTAATGCGCTTAAACATTTCACCAGACTGACATCGTCAGGCATTCTTCTCGGCAGTGGCCTTGAGTTTCGAATGAACGTGATCCGGCCGACTTTAAACTCGTAGTTGGGGATACCTCTGCGTGACAAAACAATATCATTGACTACTTTGTTTTTAATCGATCCTAAACTACCACCATCCATTCTTGAAAACACTCAGTTTGACCTGATAATGTCGCTGGGGCCCAGCGGAGCAGGGCTGGGCTCGATCCCTTTGGTTTTACCATCCAAACGGTTGCCAGAACCAGTGAAGGCCTGAAGAGAACACACGCATTGTCATCAGACAAAAGACCCGAACACACCAGTCAACTTCATTAACAATCGCTCACTCGGAATCGTGTGTCCATATCGGCATAAGTGCTTGGATCTGCGTCGTCCTCCTGAGAAGGTGAGGACAAACACATTTTATGGAGCCAGCAAAACTTGTACAAGCAGGCATGTTGCAATGCGGCACGTACAGTCGGTTCTTCTTGGTGATGAGGCCTGCGTTCGGGCTCTTTGTAACCAAGCGGCGCATCAAAATCCACCTGGGAGTGACAACACGGATTAAAAGTGGGACTGAAGCACGCTAATTGTACATTGCAGGTCAAATCATACTTACATTCATGTCACACTCAATGATGGATACTGCTTTGTCTGGCTTGGTCTCCATCACACGCAGCTCATAAATCTAAAGACAGTTGGAGGAAGCTTCATTTTATTCCACTCAGTAAAAAAAAAATTCAGGTCGCACCAGTTACTATGACATCTGATACTACCTTGTAGATGTTAAGTGCTTCTGTAAATAAACATTAGGTTGTAGGACATATTATATAATATGCATTTCTTGTATTCGTACCAATATGCAGGGTAAAATAATAACAGTTCAAATTGGGAAAATACATTCAGAATTTGCATATAAAGTTGATGTAAAAAATTAACATACCCCTTTTCAAACGTCACATTTTTGTGACGTAAAAAGGAGATAATTTAGTTGCACGTTATGTGTCCAGGCATATAAGTATTACTTTGGCGCCATCTTGTGGAATCTTAGTGTTGTTGTTTGATTAAATCATTGCTCGTGTTTTTTATGTTTGGTCTGTCTGGATTTGTCATGTAGTTAAAAGTGAAATTGACAGTATAGCTCACTGAAGCCCTTGTAAACATCCGTGTACCTTTTCATTATAGTTGATGGCTATGACATCACCCGTGGTCAGGCACGCAAAGTTCCTCAAAGCATTCTCCAGGCTGAAAGAGGGTGTCACAATATTGCTTTTTCACATCACATACCACGATGTAGAAAAGGATCAGTTGGGTGCTGCGCAGTTCTACGTCTTACACTGCTTTGGGGTTTGTAATATCCAAAAAGTCCGGACTCTGCGGCTGGAACTTGGAGTAGGTAGCCACCATGAGGTTAACACTCTCAACCTGGACCAGACCGCCTTCCTCCAGCAGCAGATTCTGCATCATCTGAGGAGCAAATGAAGATAGTGTGAAGATCACTACATTAGGAACACGTTTACAGACATGAAAATGGTCTTGCAAGGAAGCTGTATCTGCATCACTCGGTTTTATGACAATTCTCGGTGTGTCTCACCCAGTGTGGAAGATAGCAGATTCCCTCATCTGCCACAAATTCAAGAACACCACAATGTGTCATTCGGTCTGAGTTCTTGTTGGTCAGCTTGAAGAGCATTGGGTAGGTGATGTTAAGTCTGCCTAGACAGGTGGATAACACACACAGATAGAAATGATAGGATTAGCTAAAAAAAACAAAACAAAGGACATTTCAAGTGGGAATTATGATTAAAACTTACTGAGCTGGTCAAGCGCTGAAGGTGGCATTATGACTGGAGAAAAATAAACAATTACAGTCACAATATTGCTGAAAAATGTATACAGGATGTGCTAACAGGAGTGGAACGAGTCAAATAATTAGGTTCACTTGCACATTCTGACAAGTGCTAATGTAATGTAGCTCACAATATTGCAAAATAATCTTGGAAAAATATGTGAGACACACTTTATAGATTTGAAACGACAATCAGAATTTGAAACCGTTTCACAACTGTTATGAAACGTTATCATGGTTTATCGATCAACTTCAATAGAGAGTGCCATAAATAGCCTGAAGCCTCTTTTATGAAGGGGTGTTCGAAATTCGAAAGTCGGGTCATTCGTAAGTCAAGGTATGGAGCTAGTTTTTTGCCAGCTTCTACATAAACACATACTTTTTTATTTTTTTTACATCACGGTGCATTGTGTGTCATCGTGTATGGATGCGGCTTACTTTTTCCTCCCTTCTCCACGTCGGAGCGGTCGTTGGGACCCGCCAGCATCGACACAGAATAGCATCGGTACTGAGTGGAAAAGCGGTTCTGGAAGCCACGGGACATCGGGTGGTCAAAGAGGTGGAAGGAAAACTGTGCAAGACAAGCCAATTTGTTACGAACTGCAACACGTTGTTAAGGGAGGAATAAAAAATGGTGGTTTGTTCGCGTTAAGTTTCATGATGACGGTGCGTGTTGTTGTTCCTAGCGGCAGCTAGCTTAACAGCATCGAGTTGCAGTAGTATTGACGGCTTCGTCAGCGTTGGCAGATGAAAGCTTTTGTTGCTTACCATGTCGACGTGGTCGTCTTTGCTCCCACGCAACGCCCAAAACAAGAATACGAGCTTGTGTTCGGCTATTTTGACATTTACTTACAAGCCGAGTACTCCCACTGTTGTCTTCCGCCCAAACCGGAAGTGCGGGTGATGTAGTTGATGACGAAGAGGAGCCAACCAATCGTCGGCTCGTAACGTCACGCTCGTATAGTTGCAGTTACAATTTTCTACCCAACAAACAGTAACGCTATTATTCTTGCGGCAATTATTTGGGACGTTAATATCTAACCAATGCTGCAGTGCTTATGCAGAAACTGCTCCCACTATGTAGTTACGGAGAAGTACGGGACTCTGGTAAAAGTAGTCGTGAATCGTTTTTTTAAAGGGACAGTGATTTCCAATTGCATCTGTAATTCGACTGTTTTACCCAAGTAAACGTAAAATTAAATTTATATGCAATAGCTTTTGTGAATATTTTCAAGACCAAGCAGTTTTTTTTTTTAAATCCTCATTAATGTGATCTATAAACTGCACAATGCAACTGAAAGATGAAAGAAAAAAATCAAATAAAAACACCACACCTCCCATGAAGTGTCAGCATCCTGCTCTGGGGCTTTTTCCTCACCATGAAACACAGTGTTAATATTTTAATAAGTCTTATGAAGACCAAATTACACGCACATGATTTACAGGAGCACAATTTTAAAGTCATTTGAACCGTAATCGAGGTCGTTTCTATTAGAAAATGCACGTAAACATGGCTTATAAAATACTATGACAACCAATGCAGGGCTTCTTTCCTTTCAAAAGTTGGCTTTAAACTGGAGGCCAACTTTTGCCGACGTCCTGATGCATGGCCTCAGGTAGCCAAAGGCAGTATTCAGACAGCAAGACTGGGGGTAGAAAACAACAAGGTTAGGCGAAAAGATGTTGAATAAAATCTGACAATCAAGTCTTGGCAGCTACATAAAGTTTGTACATTTATTATCGGTCTTCCACAGGGAGAGGAGAGCGTCTCTGCAGTCGACTCTTTGCGAGACCAGAGCTCCCAGCACGGCTTCTGTCCTCGGCTGCAGCCTAAAGCACAAAGACAGGATAATTTGTTTAATTTCGTTGAACATGAGGAAGTCGTGTGCGTGTGTCTGTGAGAGAGAGAACAATGACTTACTTGGCCCATGATTTCATCATGATGGAGGGGTTTGACAGAAGATGGCTCCTTTGGGCCTTTAGTTTAGGACACACCTGCACAAAACACACAAAAAGTCAGACTACAAGATCGTCTGTAAAATCAATTCCGTTAATTTTAAGGGTCCTAATTGCTAAGAGCAAGAAAACAAGTGGGACAATGCAATATAACCTACATAAATAGTACATAAATACAAAACCATGACCAGGAGATTTAAAAATGTCCTTTGCCACATTTCAGATATAAAATAGGATTTTTTTGTGAAGAATCAACACCAAGTGGGATGCAATCGTGAAGTGGAAATATTCATAACACTCAGTTATTGAGAAAAGTGGAATTGAAGCAGTACCTCTCCATCTAGAATAAATTGAGCAAACAGTTTGTATCTTTCCAGACCATCTGGATACTCCATCTCCACTGCGGGAAGCTTCCAGGCCACTCGAACTGCAGAACACCAAGTGTGCAATTGATGTCAAGAGCAGAGAAAAGACGCACGCAGCATGAATGGCAAAGTCATCAGTGGCAGCTTACAGAAGGTGCTTGAGCGGTGACACCTGACGGTGCCCGTGGAGGAGCAAAAAAATGGCCCCGGTGACTCCAGAGGAGGGTCAAGGTGGCAGTACTGCGGCAGGAGCCGAGGTACCCACTCGGCTTCGACGGCGGACACACCTGACAGAAACACAACACAAAAACGACACACAACTGGTCTTAAAGGGGAACCCAGTGGCCCCCAACCCGAAATTTTAGAAAATTTACCCGAGTAATCAACAGAACATTTGATAGGATCATCGATTTGTTTGCGGCAGCACTAGCTGACCTTTCATGTACATCTTGGTGGTCTCCATTATTTCCTGGTAGACGACAAACTCGGGCAACGTTTTGAAGAGCGGTGATGACGGATGAATGAAGACCGGCTCGTCCATGAGTGGTGTCTGTGGAGAAGAAAAGGGGTGGAAATTTCCATAGAAGAGTGTTTGCAGCTACCATTACCCAAGGCACACCTTGTAAGCCTCCTTCCATTTCGCGTCTAACAATTCCTCCGCTTGTACTCTTCTCGCTAGATGGTCACCGAGGCCTGCTAGAGTGATTTGTCGCAAGCAGACCACCTGGTGCGCCGTAGGGGGACACATTTTGGGGTCGACGAACACTCCCATATCAGGGGACACGGTGTTCACTGGGAAGAAATAAAAGTGCACGGTGCTTCACTTGTCCACAAACCACATGGCAACTACAAGTGGATTTTAATAGATTAGAACATCATGGAAAAGTTCCTAAATTCAAAAAGTAAACCTACGAACTACGAACAAAAACTTCAAATTCACCAACAGTACCTGCATTGGTGAGTTGACTCCTGAGTCGGCGGATCTCCACCATAGCTTTGTACCTCAGACCGTTCTCTTCGCAAAATGAGGGCGTACAACCGGCGAATTCGCACGCGCCGACAGCACCTGACATCACGCGCACACACGCAGTTCACGTTTTAGGCTGGCTCTTGGGATGCCGCGCAGCAAACGTACCCAGCATGACCATGATGTCCCCCAACAAGAGTGACGGTCCTTGCCCCGCCCACAGCCTCCTCATTTGGGCCATCCGAGCGCGACGCTGAGAAAGCTTGGAGTTCTCATCTTCACTCCCTGCCGGTCTGAACAATTAAAAGCATAAATTTAAAATTATCTAGGGGTTCTCAAACTGTGGTCTAGGTACCCCGGGAGTGTCCGTGAGCCGCAGCTTGAGGGTCTGCGAAATATCTGTAAGAAATTATTATGATGTATCGTTTAAGTGCTCGTCACCTGTTGAGGTCTTCAAAAATCTCCCGGACGGTCATGGCAGCGACCGTGGCAATGACATAAGGCAAGCACTCCTGCTGCTGGCCCAGCGCCAGCATTTTGGCGTAGCGCGGTGCTACAGGGAACGAGGCCATAGCTCTACCCAACGGGGTTATGGGGCAGCTCAGCCTCGCTCGCTCCATCTCTCTCATGCTGAAAGAAGACACGAACATTACAAAAACGGCACATCTGATGGCAGAATATAAGAAAGCGACCATGACGTGCTTTGCAAATGAGATGGAAGCAGAGATAGGAAGATTACCTTCTAAGACTAGGTGGCTCTTTGAGAGCTCCTAAGGAGACCAACAACTGTTCTGCTGCCACAAGGGCCTCAGTAGAAGGAGGAGTAGGGAAGGGGAAATTGACCACCTGCAGACATAAAAGTGGGCATTGTCACGCTTATTTTAACAACAGAAATTAGGTGACGAGCTAGAACAAACCTTCTCGATGTTGAGATCCTTCATCTGCAGGACCAGGTCATCTACAGGCCTGCGAGTGATCTCTGCTTCTGAGAACTGACTGAAGTCACCAAAGACTGCGGATGAATACAACCTGCAGTAGAAAGTTTGCATAAAGGGGTGTTTCTTAACCTTTATTGATAAGCCAAAGCGTATACAGTGGTGCCTTGTTTCACCATTTTATCGTTCCGTGACCATAACTTGAATCTTAAATCATTATTCACCACTGAAATGAATAAAAATGTCTTTATTTCTTTCCGGACCCACACTGACCTGTAACAATGTCCTGGCTCTGTTCGTCCCGCTCTGCCCGCCCTCTGATTGGCTGCCGCTTGCGAGATCCACGTAACCTTGAAGGACGACACGCCCGTCACGCGGTCATAGAAGCGCTTCTTCACTCGGCCGCAGTCCACCACGTATTTTATGCCGGGGATGGTCAGCGAGGTCTCAGCCACGTTGGTGGCCACCACACATAGACGAGTGTCAGGGGGAGGGGGCCTGAACACCTGCACGCACGCACGCACACACACACACACACACACACACACACACCCTGGCATTACTGAAAGAAAACACTTTCAATAAGTCTAAACACTCAAATTGATTTCACCTTGGCCTGTTGCTCAGGAGCCAGTAGTGAGTAGAGCGGGAGGACGTACATGGGGATGGACGGGTCAGCCTTCTCTTCTATGAGGACATTCATCATTTGATGTATTCCACAGGTCTCAAGAGTCATGAAATGAGCAGCGAGGCTTGCCTGTGTCGCAAGGATCATCTCCAATGTCCAAGTCAGAGCCTTCGTCCTCGTCCTCAGCTATCCCCGCCTCTCTGTCCTCGTCTCCTTCGTCCACCGGCTGCGCTGAGTAATTGTCCAGGTCGATACGAGGCAGCGACTGCAAACGGAGACAACTCGATGCTTAATAATCTAATCTTTGATCCGTGAAATGACAGACAAGGAAGCACTGCAACGTACAACGCTCTTCTTCTGCTTGGCCCTCTTGAACCTCTTCACGGCTTCTGAGGAATCTGCTTCGTCCTCGTCACCTGAAGAGAAATTTGCTCTTAAACTGAAGCCAAAGCATGGATTATCTTGGATTGTTTTTAAGTGAGCTACACTCACCAATAGTTGTGTTGCCCTTCCTGAAGGGGAAAGCTTTTCTCAGTCTTCTACACAGGCCGTGAACTTCTGCCTGGCCAGTAAGAAATACCAGAATGCCCCCTGAAGCGTGAAGATGGGAAATTGAGTCCACAACTACAAGCATCAAAATTCACCTAGGTGGCAGTTTGGACTTAAAATGTTATCTTGTTAAGGTCAAATTTTCCATGGTGCACCTGAAGGCAACATGCGGTGGATCTTGCAGGTCTTATGAAAGGCCTCTCCGGTGTAATCGTCTAGCGGGGTACGTTTGTTGAAATGCACAGTGACAGGAAACTGCCGAGCGTCCACTTTGATGATAGGCGGAGGCGTTTTGAACAACTTCTGGTTGTCAGTGAAGTCCTCCACGCGCAGAGTGGCGGACATGACCAACAGCTTCATGGGCAAACCTTTCTGAAGATGCACAAAACCAACGATGAACGTTAACACTATATTTAATTGAATTAAAAAAAAAAAAGACACACACGCATCACCTTGTTTCTGAGGGGAACAATACGAGAGAGCAGACCAACGAGAATGTCGGTGTACACGCTTCGCTCGTGGGCCTCGTCTATGATGATCGCGCGGTAACGTCGCAGCAGGAAGTCCTGAGGTCAGATGGTTTCAGCAACCAGTTTTATTTTTTGCATGTACGTTGTGTGTTTGCAGTTTAAAAATAATGATGTTGATTCCATTATTAGGGGCTGCTAATTAAACCATTGATAACAAATACAGTAGAATTTTAAAAAATCTAATCTGTTTATTAGCCGAGTTTCTACCTTCTGGATTTCTTTCAGGAGAACACCATCCGTCATGAATTTGATCTTGGTCTCATCCGTCACGTTGCCCTCGTATCGAATCTGATACGACACCACTCTGAGCGCGCAAACACAGACATCAGACATCATTTTAAAGCAGCAGAAGGCCTAACGGGTGAAAGTGTTACCGTGTGGACAGATTCATCTCTTTGGCGACTCGGTGTGACATGCTGACAGCTGCTACTCTTCTCGGCTCAGTGATGCCAATCATTCCAGTGCCACTGGAGGAGACAATATTAGTGCTTGAATGGGGATTGCAATCATCTCAACGGAGGACCGACTCACCTGGCGTAGCCGGCTTCGTAGAGAAACTGGGGCACTTGTGTTGTTTTGCCACTTCCAGTCTCTCCACAGATGATGACGCAAGGGTTTTCCTTCACAGCCTCCATGATGAGCTGCTCCTCAGCCAACACCGGCAGTTTGAGACGAGCCGCCTGCGTTAGCGGTCACGAGATTGTCGTAAATTTTTGCACAGAGGGAAAAGTGGTTTGCTGTCTCTTTGGCAAACCTGGATTTTGGGTGATCTGTCAACCGGGATGAAGACGGCCGGCTGCGATGTCTTTGAGGTCTCATTGGATATGGACTCCTTAGTCTGTTCTTCTTTCTGAATCTCCTGCTGTTCTTCCTTCTCCTTCTCTTTTACCTCCTCACAGGGAGAACTTGCTTCTTTACACGCGCTCGTCAACGGGGTTTTGTTCACTTTACTGTCTTCTTCCTCTTCATCACTGTCATCATCACTAGTTGAGACATCACTCCTATCTTCAACCTCCTGCTCCTCTTCCTCCTCTTCTTCTTCTTCTTTCCATTTTCGCTTCCTGTTGGCCCCACCGACACTGCTGATCTTTGGTCCAGTTGCGCCATCTACAACTTCATCAGATGACCTGAAAAATGGAGAGGACTAAGTCATCTAAAACCTGTCACACAAGTTGTCTCAATCAGATCACAGGATCGGAAATAGGGGCCATCAAGGAAAAGCAAATTGATATCGGCTAGAAACTAAAATGGAACTGGGGTATCCCTACCACTGCTACTTACCCACTTATTATTTGTTAATCTCAACTTACTGTTTTGTGTGGTAAAGCTTCTCCCCTGTGCCCAGTTTGGATGTAGTGTAAAAGAGCTTCAGTTCAGACTCTGGAACCTGCACCTCAGCCAGTCGAGTCAGGATGTCAGCTCTCTGCAAACAACACCAAAACGTCCATGTGAATCAAAAAAGTGACAAGTCAAAGGATACAGATTTGGAGATCAGAGTGTAGCCCTGTCACCTGAGCTTTCTTCTGCTTCCTCTCGAGCACTTTTTGCAGCTCTTTCTTCTGCTTCTTAGTTAAAGGCTTCTTTTTAGAAACAGGAGTTACTGAAGAGGTCTTCTTTTTTGCCTTGTTGGCTGGTAATACCAAGGCGTTGCTCTCATCGACACCCTTGAGTCTGCTCACATCTACGGTCGAAATTGCTATTAAAATCAGTCCAACGAAAGCGCATTGATGATGACGTTGTCAGTCACCTAGTTCTAATACAATGTCAGCCTTTTTCCCGTTTACTGGTTCTTGATGTTCGCCCTGTTGTCTCCCTTTCCAGTTGTGCTTCTTTCTCAGTTTACCCATCTCTACCTGAGGAAGGGGGAAACCGACACACGCACACATTACGAGCCGGACACTGTTGAGTTGCGATACATACAATAAAATGTTTTTCGAACATTCATTTGCGACTAAAGACATAATGAAATGCACAAACCGTTTATTTCCACGTAGCAAACAATGTCCTGAAATTGGCCACACTTGGTATGGTGGGTTTGCTTCTGCCTCACGTGTAAACAGGAATCCGTCCGTCAATTAAACATGATCGAAAAGAAAACACTCATGCTACAAAGGTTCCTCTTCAAACCGAAGAGTACTAGACATGCGAAATATGAAAGAAAAAAAGAAAACAATGATTGTGTTTGTTTGGTTTTTTGTTTTTTCCAAGAAAATGTGGCAACTGACCTATGCACCTATTCAGAGGAACTCGGCAGAAGCCTCACGAGTGAGTGCAACCATCAAATAGGTCCGTAATAAGAAGTCTCTGCTTCAAAGTACGTTTAACAAAACAAAAGGGAATAAGTTCTGAGAAACAAATGACCAAAGTTTTTTTTCCTCTCTTATCCTAAAAGTAATCCAAGTTAAAATAAATTTTGTTTAGGATAAATAGATAATAAATAAATGTTTTTCGTGGTAATTGGTGTGGTACTTTTTTGTATGTTTTGTAAATAAGAGGCTTGGGGAAAATTTTATTTCCAACAAGAAAAAAGGTAAGGGAAATATGACGTTTACTTAAGATGTCTTTATTAACAAAACATAAAAAAATGAAACAATTTTGCATATTGTTTTCTCCTTAATTTAACATGGTTGGGGGAAAATATTGAGATTAAAAATCTGTTTTCCAAGAGTGACTTGGCCATGGGGGCAGCAAAGACAGTTACAATCAAACAAAACATTCATACAGGATAAGCACATAGACGACATCGTTGAAACTTGTGCATATATATCTTTTTGATTATTTGAAAATTTTGTGAATAATTTTTGTGTTTAACATAGCCATTTCAACTGCTCCTGTCAGTTAAGGGCAAAAAGACAGAATCCCTCTGCGCTTCCCCTTCTGTGAGGCTCTCCTCCTTGGTCCTCCTGGCCTCTCTGGAGAGCTTCTCAAATCGCCTCAGGAACACGATGACACCGGCCAGAAGTGCAGCCTGCACCAGCACAAACACAAACAGCAATGCCTGCGAAGTCAAAGCCAGGTCACAGTACCAGTAATGGCAGGAGTCCAGCACTTCCTGCTCAGTCAGATACTCCACCAGCCTCCCTCTGAGGCGGGGAGGAGAGCTGCAGTTAACGTGGGCCGAGGGACTTCCTCCGGGACGACGTCTCAGCCAGGCTCGCAGGTAGAGGACACCGCAGTCGCAGGTCCACAGGTTTCCATGCAAGGAGACCTCGTGGAGAGACGAGAGCTTGTCGAAAAGGCCGTTCGGGAGGGTGGTCAACCGGTTGTTGTGAAGGAGCAGCTTGGTGGTGCCCGCGGGGAAAACGCTGGGGAGGTGGGAGGATGTAAGAAACCTGCTGCTGCAATCCACTTGGCTGCCATGACAAGAGCAAGGATTGGGGCACGCCAAAGAGATTTGAACTCCAAAGATGAGAAGACACAGAAGATGGAGCCCCGTCATCCTCAAAATGACTGAAGAGAGAAACAAGCGGAATGGTGATGATTCCTAACTTAATGGTGATGGAAGCTGCAAACTTCTCCATTCATTTTATAAGTTGAGAAATGTGACTTACCGTGAGTGTTGTATGTCGTCCCTGCTAAGGCGCGTTGCTCTCGTCAGTTTCAGAGTGTGATGATGCCGGCTGGCCCTCACTGATAAAGACTTCGAACAGGATATGCGCTGTGCACTCACTTCATTTTCACAATAGTTCATCCCCTGATAGGCACTTAGCCAACATTTTAGGATCACAACAAATCAACATATTTAGACATTTATTTTGGTGACATTCTATGTATATTCATTCAAATGCCTTAAAATGAAAATGTATGACTGGAACAAAACTGCAGAACTCACAATTGACATTTTTTTAATACAGTAAAAATAATTAAAAGAACAGAAGAATAACCGAAAAATACAATCCTAATATTTTCTGTCGTCCTACAAATGCATCTCTCTCTCCTAGAATAATAAAATAAAATCGCAGAGGTCACCAATGTATGTGTTTGAAAACTAAATGCTCACATTTCTCAAGACTTACAGCTATTACGTACGCCAATGTAACGTGTCAAAGGACAAAGGAAGAATGGCTTGCTCGAGATAAATGATTCCGAAAATCGTCCCACAAGCTCTTTGACAACCGGAAAAGATGGACAACTCCTTCACAGGAACCATTAACAGAATGTCAAGAAACAATGTTTATTATTTGTCAAGTTGGACAGAAGGAAGATGCACTTTTCCTTCTATTGGCATTCATTCACACACTGCTCATCTTCATTGGCACAATTCACACTTTCCAAACAGAACAAGATTTGCTCCTCCACGAAAGCAAAAAAAAAATGTTAGATAAGGTTTCGACCGTGTAAAACCATCAGTTTTAAACCGGCCAACCAATAACAAAAAAAAAGCTTCTCTGGATCCTCAATTGATATGAATAATACATTCCTTAACGCTTATCAGATGAATTTAAATAAATGGAAAGCAATTTGTGCAGAGACGACTAGGACTATTACAGAGCCCGAGGAAGAGGATTAAAAAACAAACACACTGAATAAAAAACAGCATTCAAATCTAAATGCCACAGTCATACCCTGACAAAATATGCCCCAAAGTTAAAAAGAAAACACTCATAATACAAAAGTTCCGCTTCAAACCGAAGAATACTAGACGTGAAATATTGAAGAAAAAAGTCACTAGTTCATCGCCTAATAAACTCTTAGGTTTTAGGCATGGGCAACATGGGCGGGCTGCCCAGGGCCGTATTTTATATGTGAGGTGTCAGCTTCAAAAAATAATTTGCGCCGCAACGCAATTTTTGCACTACGTTTATTACTGTGTGGGGAGTTGGCAATTTAGCGCCCCCTTCAGGGGAATTGCAATGTTTCTTGTCCATACACGCCTTCAGGTGGACTACAGATCAGTTCGGTGATAAATGTTTGGGATTGTTGAAGATTTGATTGCAATTGAAACTAACAAAACAGACGTCAAGCGATATTTTCTTGCTCAGACTTGAATGTTCTTTACTAGCAGCACTAATTTGATATTTTCAGCAGCAAAGCTTGGAAATTATATTTGAGTTTCCCGCCCCTTTACCCCCCCACACAAAAAAAAAAAAAAAAGATTCTGGGCAGTTGGGAAAATTCCTGAAGCAGAGATGCCTAGTTAATGTTAAAAACAATCTTCGAGATGGACGACGACGGATCAATTCGATTCCAGTTTAGCATAACTGATGCGGCGCTTCCCGGGTGGGTGTGGTCACAGCACACAGGAAATGGTCACCTTGGTGGTGGAGTAAGGCGTGTCCTCTGTTGGGGACAAATTCTACGTTTACTTTGAAATAAAGTCTGGCATCAAGTCCGTAATTGATGTACTATCAATTGACTTTTTTAAAGTAGTTGTTTGAAATTTCAACAAAAGTCACTCCTCCATGACACTTCAAAATGAAAGTCACGTTAAAATCCAACTTCGCTCAATGACGTCAAAATAAATGTCAAGTCAAAAACGCGAAAAAATGAAAATGATGTGAAGTCAACCAATGACTGTTGTAAAATAAAAGCTTGTCCAAAGGCACTTGAAATACTCTCATTCAGTTTTGTTGTGAAACGTGACCTCTGACCTCTGTCCTTCAGTGTGTTGATGTAAGCGTCCATGAATTCTTTCTCCCTGCCGTCCTTCGGCTCCTCACCGCCGTCTTCCGTCGTCTTGCCGCTGGCGGGACTGTCGTACAGACGGATGAACCTCAACACGCACACGCATGAACGTCATTTGTTATCCAAAAAGTCTCCGGTGTGTGTCTGCGCACACGTACTTGATGCTGGGGTTGCTGCAGAGTCGCGTGGGTACACAAACGAGCTGGTCGCCACTGACGACGATCATTTTGAGCGTGGAGATGTTGGTGAGGCAGTGAGGAAGATACGAAAGGCGGTTCTTGTGCACGAACAACGTCACCAGCTCCTTCAGCCTGACACACACACACACACACACACACGAATTGAAACAAACACGCGCGCGCAACCCAAACACGTGCTTGCGACCTATCCATGTCCTCTGGCAGGTCGATGAGTCGATTGTCGCTGAGGTCGAGAAACTGTAGTGAGCTCATCCTGAGAGCGCACACGGGGATTGATGCAAACTCGTTCTCCGCAATGTCCAGGTGAGCCAGGTGCTTCAGAGAACTCAGCTGAAAACGCACACACATACACATGATGATTATTATCACGTATGTTTAGATGCCAACACAAGCCAATAAGAGCCACGAGCCGTGATGCGGGAGACCTCGAAAGGCAGCTCGGAGAGGTTACGGTTTCCAGCTAGCTCCAGCCGTTCCAGGCTGCGGCACATCCCCAGCTGAGCGGGAACGCAAGACAGTCGGTTGTAGCTGATGTTGAGCCAGCGCAAGTGGCCCAGTTTTCCTGGCAAAGGAGGCCAAGTTGAGACAGACGAAGACCCAGACCCCGGCAGTCCTCACCGATGTCAGGAGGCAGCAGGGCCAGTTTGTTCTTGGACAGTTCCAAAACCCTCAGCAGGCTGAAGGACGCTAAATAGTCGGGAAGCTTCTGGATTTTGGTGCCACTCACGTGCCACTCCAGCAAAAACGTCTTCCACTCCAGATCTTTCGGCAAATCCTGAGCACATCAGAGTTGGGTTTTGTCCTGCCATCATCACATTGACTTGTACTCTTGAGACTTGCTGCAAACATTTGTGCAATCAGATATGAAATGAAGACCCTGGCAAGCTGCTGTTGCAGGCCTGGCTGGCACTCAGGTGCTCACTGAAGGAAGAGGAGAAGCTACCACTTGGGAAAGGAAAAAAAAAAAACGCGCAAAAAACTTGCACTAAATGAGGCACTTGGCGAGTTTTGCTTGCCTCCCTTCTTGGAACGAGAAAGTTCCCCAATTTCAAACTTAACATACTGCTGCTTTCTGCGGTAACCTCAAGTCCGTTTTGCTTTTTTGTGTCGTTTTTGGTGCTCTTTCACTTTCTCCACTTTGTCGAATTGACTTACAAGCTTGAGCTCGCTCACTCACCTTCCACTGCTCCCCGGACAGTCGAAAGGACAAGGCGCTCTCATCGCTGTCGGCCAAAACGCCTGAAAGCGCAGCAGAACATGTGTCTCTGTTTGAGGGCGACTAATCTGTTTAGGAATTCTTTCCTGCTACCTGTGCGTACCTGTGCGTGTGTCGCGCGCGGGTGTTGGCGGGTCGTCGTTGAGCAGGTGGCGTTGATGCGTGTCGAGCGTCCGGCAATAGAGGCGATACTGCCACCGTTGTTCGATCCTGCGCACACGCACCTTGAGTCATCTTCAAATCACACGATGGCGATTCTATTATGTGGACGGCAGCCGATGGATTGTCTGACTTTGGCAGGGCGCTCCTCTCTTTTCTTTGCTGCTCTTTCTTCTCCCGCTGCCGATGTTTCCGGGCGCGCGATTCCCAAACGCTGAGCAAACGGGAGACGTCACAGGTTGCCACCGCGCCGCACTTCATCTCGCTTGCTGGAAGAATGCAAGAGGAAGCTGGAAGAAAGAAACAGGGGGGAAAAACTGTTGTCAAATTGCTTACTTCTGATGTTTTGCTGCTGCACAACCTGCACGCTCACAGAGAATGCGTCAGAGAGCTATTTGTAGCAGGCGGCGGGGTCTGTCACCCGACACCGTCGAGCCTCGCAGTGTTTGAAAACATGTGCACAGAACCAAGACAAGGACTTTACCTGACTTTTCTTGCATTTTCTCTTCAAGCACCAAGATGGCGTCCGAGCACTTCAGAGTTCGCAATGGTTTTGTACTTGTTTTCAAGATTTATTTCAATTTGAAAAGCGCAATGATTAAAAAGCGCAATGGTCCAATTCATCTGAAAATTCGATAGTGTATTCGATCCATTAATTATTGAACGAGATTGATTGCTAGAGTTTTTTGGGTGACACGGCAGGGGAACATTTCCCCTGCCAAGTTGACATTCGAGACTGCAAAATTTTGAATGAAAGTTTATGTACTTTCGGATTAAAGATGGCCCCTTTTCACCCATGGTACAATTTAATTAATTTGCAATACAAAGTTCGGTCCATGTGAGGAACATCCCTTGACCGTAGCAATCGTCCTCCAAGTTTCTTGCAGTCTTTCCATGTCATCCTAGTTGTCTACGTAGGTCGCTGAAGCAAACCTAAAGGCGCGCGTTAATCTAACGTCATTCAGTACTTCGCCAGCAGGGGGGGCTCACAGGACAGGATGATAAAAAACAACGGTTGAGTCATCAAGGCCATGTTTTAATTTCTTGTCGATCGAAAACCGTTTGAGCAGAGCGTAAAATGCAAACCAAACATTGAGAGGCATAGTCACAAATGCAGCAACAAGTTTGGAATTGTTACAAAAACCAAAATGTAAATAAGAGGAAATGAGTTGTTCCATTATGAGCTGGAATGTGGAATGACAAGCTAACGGCAGTGGGAGGAGGGAAGACGGGAGTGGGTGGGGGGGTCTCAGAGTTGGCCGCAGTCCTGGATGACCAACTTGGAGGAGGTCTTCCCACTGCCGGAGCCTTTCGCCGACATTTTTGAGACAACGTCAAGGCCCTCCACCACGCTGCCGAAGACCACATGCTTACCGTCCAGCCTGAGGGCCATCAAACACACACAATCAGGTTTTACTCCCGGGGAGATGTTTGACAAAACAGGCTATGATCCAACGATTTCCCATGCACTACTTCCAAAATGTTTGCTTTGTTTTTTTGTTTTTTTTTTAAATTTAATTAGAAAGTCTTTGATCCAGGTACATTTTTGGCATTTTGCATCATAGTTGTTTCATTCCAACACAAGTGGTGCTTTGCTGCCATCTTGAGGTACCACTTGGTAATTCCATCACCCTTTGGGGGTGGCAATATTGGGCAATTTTTTTTTTTATTACTGGTAGCTGGTTTCAAGCTCAGCTTTCAACAGTTGCGTATAATCGGTTACTGGCTGAAAGAGCTAAAACACAAGGCTATTTTTAAAAACAAGATTTGGTTCAATGTACACATTATGATTTGATCACTGCTCTATTGCATCGCGCATGGCTTACAGACTGTTTCCAAAAGTCATACGGGCAAACTTGTGCTCTGACTTTCGAAATCATGACCCAATCATAAGACTTGCTCGCTCGTGAATTCCCTCTCCTGTTCAAGAGATACCATTTTAGGTTCTTGTTTTTGTGTCATCTGACAGTTTCGAAACAAAATCAGATCAAGGGACTATAAAGCGGCACTTTTACATCTTTGGGTGCAAACCAGCATCAGTCTCACCAGGTGGTCTTGGCGGTGCAGATGAAGAACTGCGAGCCATTGGTATTGGGTCCAGCGTTTGCCATGGACAAGATTCCGCTTCCTGTGTGCTTCAGGGTGAAGTTCTCATCAGCAAACTTGTTCCCGTAGATGGACTTTCCCCCAGTTCCGTTGTGATTGGTGAAGTCTCCACCCTGTTGCCGGGGTGGGGTTACACAGGTGAACTTGAAGCCTCAATGACCTTTCCACGCCAAGGGCCCAGGTGTGCTTGGCAATGTTCAAAGATGCCGCTTTGACTACTCACCTGGCACATGAAATCCGGGATGACGCGGTGGAAGGTGCTACCCTTGTAGCCAAAACCTTTCTCGCCCGTGCACAAGGCGCGGAAGTTCTCCGCCGTCTTGGGAACCACGTCGGCGCGCAGCTGAAAACAAAAAGTAAGTCGGTACAAACTCATTCGGGTGGACAATTCCTAAAAAGCCAACTTGCCCGATCAACGTAAAGACAATTTTACAGTTCAACATGAGCACTTCACCAGTTCAAGTACGTGGCAATTACTTGCGTTTCAGGCACCGCTTCGATTCGAGGGACCGCAGTTGCTTTTGGCGTGTCAAGTGTCGATCAAGGACCGGGGCCCCGCCGATGATAACCAAACCTTAAACTAGAGCAATGAGGAAGTCAAAATGCTTGACTCGAGGCCTGAAGAAGGTCCAACATCGTCGCGGGCAACCAGGAGCGGTGGGAGCAACGTCAAAAGGAGTAGAAAGACGCAGAAGGAGGCCAGGCTCGGCCTGATCAGACGTTTTAGAAGGAGGGAATCCAAAAGAAAACAAAGGCACACGCGTGACATTTTTGGCACGCGTGTATGGGGGACGGGTCTCGCCGTTTGGGCTGACGATCCAAAGACAGGAGTCCAGCAACAGAATTCAAGGGCGGTGTAGCACTTCTGGACTTGTCGTCCGTCCTGTACAAACAACTGCTGGTGTTTTTCTGTTCCAAGCAGAGAGATCTGAAGCAAAAGCAGCATGGACCCCCCTCCGAGCTGTTTGGCTGCTCCCCACTAGGAGCAGGAAAATCACAAATCGGTCTTGGCAGACAACCACGCCACCATCCTCGCCGCAACCAGCACAATCCACCACTGTGCGTAGAGCGCCGCCACCTTCTCCTACCCAGGCAAAGCTACTTGCACCGCACAGAATACAACCATGTGGACAAGACAACACGCTTAGCAACATAGCATTACAAATAAGTTACTGACATTATTGACAGCCTCAGTAGTCTTGTGCTTTAAATAAAGTTGCAAGCAAATGTAGCAGTTTGAAAAACTAAGACTGTGGAGTCATTTTTAATAACAAAAAATGGCAAAAACAATTTCTAGGGTTTGGCATTTGATGGGGGTATACATTTTTTTTTGCCATTCTCATTATCAATAAAAATAACAGGCCAAAAGTACGATTCATAAGAGCGTTTGGACTTGTGTAACGCGGGTACAAAGGGAAGCCCTCCTCTCCCCGCCCCCTCCCCCGCCCCTCGCCACGGCATGGAAGTTTCCAGAAGGCACAAGTGTCGCAGTCCCGCCGCGCAGCCATCTTGCTTTCAAGTCACGAGGGAAAACCGAGCCCGGGTTTGGCCGCAGTCTACCTCCGGGCCGGGACGCCCAGGAAGTCCCGTAGTCTGCCTCCGGACCGGGACGTCCCGTTTCTTCTTCCCTCAGCGGGCACGAGCTTAACGGCCGGCCAACAAAAGGCGTCCCCGCAGCATTGCTAAGTTAGCATTAGCCGTCAGTGAGCAAGAGGCGGAAATCGGAACTCAATCGTTCATACCAGAACCCCGAGCCGACTCGCAATCCCGGCTGGCCACAGTCATTGACTTTATTTAGCTAAATTGTCGCAAATTGGGGACTTGGAGTGTATAAATCTAAGTTCAAAGTCTAAAGCGGTGACTGCGTGACATGCATTCGTTAGATGCTTAACTAGGAGTAAGGGTTTGACATAAAGACAAAAATGTGGAAAACATAACACTCCATCCATTAATCTCATCGGTATCAAAGTAATTGTCAAATTGAAAATGCCTAGCTGGTCTCCCAAATACACACTCATCCACACAGTCCATTTGTGACAGTTTCACCAAATGCAACGGTGTGTGACAACAGTGTGTGTCAACACCAATTGTGTAAAATAATTTAGCGTGTGCACGAGCTACTCAAGCAGTCCACTGACTGGCCCCGTGCTGGAGGCCCGTTCATCGAAGCAAATGGACGTCTGCGACGCACGCGGTGCGGTTCGTTCGTTAACTCCGCCTATGACTCATCGATCTCGGCGCGTAAGGCGACCGTTGCAACCGCTCAAAGACAAGCAAAGCCGCCGCGGAAGCTGACGGTGGAGCGACGAGCTGACCGACGGACAACTGCACGTCCCCGGGCTAGCCCCCAGACGGTCCCCCACCCGTCTCAAGGCACGCGCGGGGCCCCGCGTTCAACCATCGACGCTTAGCGAAGGAGCCCACACAAAGGAAGCGCGTAAGAGCCGCACCCAGCGCCTAAAGCAAGCCAACTTTACCTCCATCACCACGCGGCCAAGAGGCGCGCCGTCGGAGGTGATGTCGAAGAACACTCTTGGTTTGGCCATGGCTGCGGCAGTCGCTGCTTTGCTTCCGAGCTTTTTCTTCAAGACGCGATGAATGACAAGTAACCGAGAAAGATGGCCGACCGTCGGCAAACCGTATATAAAAGGCCAGTGGGTGACGATATTTCAATTGGGCCAATGGTGAGCGGTGACGAAGTTTGGCTGGCGAAAACTGTGGCCAATTAGCAGGCAGTTAACTGTGAACGCTCGCCAAGTGCCCTTTTCTGATTGGCCAGTTTACTCTATGCGATGCGTTAGGTTTAACGTAGGGGCGGGCCGATTGAGCAAAAGATTTCAAACGTGCACTCAAAGGCTCGCCCCGCCACCGAACGGCAAGTCTCACGTTAAGCAGAGCGCGACTCGCGTGATTGACGGCCCGCGTGCCCAATCGTGAATAGCGCAGGATGGGCAAACGTCACGACCCGCAGTCTGCGCGCGCTCCCGATGTTGCGAGGGCCCGGGGCGGCTGTAAACGGAATGCGCGGTCACGCGGATAGGGCGCGGTCATTGCGCGAAGAAACCCCCCCAAAAAACATTGTACTGTCAAAGTAGCTTTACGTTTATTAAGTTTTACAAGTGTCATGTCACCGGAAAGCAGCATTTCTTCTGCTGCTTTGAACCCCTTCAAACCCGCACATTGACTCCACACATGACAACAAAGTGGAGGCCATGTAAATATGGTCAATTGAATAAAGTTGCTGCCAAGTGATCACAGCAAGGTTAGGGATCAGCTCTAGGAAAAACCTGGTCGGGCCTGCAAAAACAAAAAGGGAAAGGAGAGGACGCAATGAGGACGTGATTGCATGATTGCCTTCCAAAAACCTCTGGAGCTTCCAATACAAGGCACATATGGTGGTTCTGAAGCCATAGAGGGTCTCCTCAGGTTTTTTTTTTTGGGTCACTGGTTGGTTGACTCTCACCAGGCACTCGACCGCATCCAACATGAAGTGAATCGTCCATGTCTTTGGCCTTGACCTGGCCCAGTGCAGCTTCAGCACTCATGGATGCGACGTCTTGTTTTTGGCCCACTACTGCCGCCGAGTGACTTTTTTTTATGAGGATCTTCAAAGTGTCTGCTGAAACGACCGCTGCCTATTTTCGTCCTTTCCGGTCATCTCTTCTCATCTCCTCCAGCCTTGCGCTGCTGCCCACAGCTGCCATCTTCGGGGCTGCCATCTCGGTGCGCCACTCACTGTCATGATGCGACAGCAACAATCTGGCTACGTTTCGTCATGAACACACATTGACACCGACATCACTTTTTCAAATCAACTGTTAGGACATATCTTCCAAAGAATCTGGAATATGCTTGCTTGGCGAGCGGGAGCAGAAATGTGTTCGACTGTGAGCAAGCACCAGACTTGACTGTGATCGGTTCACCGGGATTAGATCTTTAGGCGGCAGTGTACAATTTGCTGGTTTAGAAAGGCAAACGTGAGTCTTGTGAGTTTTTCCTTGCCCTCGTGCATCAGGGGATGTCAAGAATAATTGTCAACTGTGGCCATGTTAAGTCCTTTGAGATGTGTTTGTAATTAAGGGCTAGAGAAATACATTTGAATTTGACTAGTCATTTTCTTTGATTTGCAACCATCATGGCGGCAAACAGGCCGAAGCAAAAGTGCAAAAAGAATGATGCGCTCCCGGGGTGGCTGTGAATCAAAGAGCAACATCATGGCAATCGCCTGATGCAAATCAAAAAGCAATTTGAATCACCATAGACTGGTGATCAACATGGACAGAAAATATGTTCTAAGGCGTATTCATAAGTTGCTATTACAAGAATGTGCACAGATTGGAACCTTTGGTGTAGTCTTTGGAAAGTAGCTTTTCAAAATGCGATTTTTGTTTCTTGAATTGATATATATATATATATATATATAAAAAAGCCCCCATAATTATCAATATCGAGGTTTATGAAAGACTTGGATGGTAGGCCCAGCCCTACAAGGCCCCGACAGGGACCGGCTGCTCGACTTTGGTTTTCTCGATATGCTGTGCAGCTGGGACCAACGTCGTTTTACACAAAAGTGTAAAGACGCCTTGTGGAGTACATAAAGAAATCTTTATTAAATGAAGCGAAGCGATGAAGAGAACTTGGCGGCTCCCCTCTAGGAAAATAAATACATGATCTTTTCTTGTCGTTCACGTCAAAGCTCAACTCTCCTTTGGCACCGCTGCTCGCCGCAAAAACAATCTCCAGCATTGCCAAGCTGAAGGCCAAACAGCTGCGCAGCTAACAATGTGGAAAAGAAAGCAAAAGTCGCCGGTTGGTTTCTTTGCCATTTTTGATCAAACCAAACGTATTTTTGTTTCGGGGCGACCACAAAAAAAGCCTAACAACTTGTTCAGAAAAGCCTAGAGGGGGGGGGGTTCACTGCTGGGAAAACCCGTCCATACGCTGAAAGTGACTTCTGATTGGCAAAGTCAGAGAAAATAAAAGAAAATCAACAGTTTGGAGTTTTGCTCTTTGGGTGTGTGTGGGTGTGTGTGGGGTAATGCGGGGGTCAGGTGTTAGGGTCCATTCCATCCGCTGTGGGAACACATGAAGTCTACTGCTGGTCCTGAAAGGCGTCCAGACCAAAGGCGCTGTCCAACAAACGGCGTAGCTCCAGAAGGTGAGTGTTCTTGTTACCCGTAGCTGGCGCAGCAGCAGGGTCGCGACCGGCGTACCTAACAGACAGAGGGGGGAGGGGGGGTTAGGCAAACAAACAAGATAAGGGGGTCGGGCGGGCTGCACTGACCAGACGGGCTTGGCCCTCTGGATGGTGGTCCTGATGCGAGGTTTGACGTAGTCGTAGTAGCCTTGGTTCTTGTGCTCCTCCTGGCACCACACCAGGTCAGCGTTGGCAAAGCGCTTCGACTCCGCCTCCACTTGGTCGAACGGGAACGGAGACAACTGGATGTACGGCACAGAAAAGGTCATCAACGGCGAGTCCACTTTCAACACCAACACGAGATGATTCAACTGCTAAACGCCACTAAAGCGTCACGTGACTTTGTCCAGGGGTTCCGGTTTATAGCCTGAAAAAGGTGCAGCGAGAAGCTGCCTTCCAAAAGCCACCCGGTCCAGCCGGACGATTGCTCTCCCAATTACCTGCTCGATGCGCGCTATGGCGACCGTGGCTTCCATGTCGCGGTTCTTCCTCTCCTTGGTGAGCTCGTAGTAAACTTTGCCCGTGCAGAAGATTAACCTCTTGACCTCCTCGGGACGCTGGGCTGCCACGCCCTCCTCGGGGATCAACCTCTTGAACTCGCTTCCTTTTGGTGCAAATGACGAACGTTATACAAGCGTGCATGTGTGTGTGTGCGTGCGTGCGAGAGCAAACCTGGCAGCATCTCGTCAAAACTGGACCTGGCTTCTGGGTGGCGCAGCAACGACTTGGGAGTGAACACAATCAGCTAAGGACGCAAAGAAGAGATGTCAAGTTGGCGGCCAACCTCACCGAGTCACATACGCACTTGCGTCTTACCGGCTTCCTGAAGGGCAGCAGGATCTGCCGGCGGATGACGTGGAAATAATTGGCCGGATTGGAGCAGTTGACCACAATCCAATTGCAGTCATACAACTGACGCACGGCAAAGTCGTCGCTCAGCGTCTGGGGAGCGGAGCGCACCGTTGGAGAACAAGAGGACACACACGCAGGCGAGCCGAGGCGCCGTCACGATCTCTTACGGGCATGATGTCGGGGTCGTCGTTGCACATCTGGAGGAACCTCTCCGGGCGAGCCGAAGAATGTTCGGGACCCTGAAGTAGGACGTCACGAGAGAGACAAAGAGAACATCACCAGGTTCACGCCGCTCAGCCATCATTCTCTCTCACGCACGCACAAACACACGCACACACAAGGCGCTGCACTCACCATGCCCTCCATACCGTGCGGCAGCAGCAGCACGATGCCGTTCTGCCGGACCCACTTGGCCTGGCCGGGGCAAATGAACTGGTCGATGATGCACTGCGCCGTGTTATGGAAGTCGCCAAACTGCGCCTCCCACAGAATCAGTGCGTTGGGGCTAGCCATGGCAAATCCCAGTTCGAAGCCTGAATACCAGCAAGCTTGAGTCACTCGGGGTGGGGGGCATGCAGGGCCGTGGCGGGCAAACAGGGACTCACCCAGGACACCGTACTCTGACAGGGAGCTGTTGCAGACGGTGTAGGGCGCCTGGTCTGGGGCCAGGTGGTTCATGGGGATGCAGATTCTTTTGTCCACGTTCTGATCATGGAGGACGTGATGACGGTGGCTGCAAAAACGCAGGTACACACAGGCTCAAGAGTGGACACGACTTGGGAAAAAGTCATAAGATGCGCAGTGTTGGTCAAAAGCACCAGGGGTGCGAAGGTAAAGTTCAACTTGGGAGCGTGCGGTCGCAGCGTGCGGACGGCAGCTCAAGCGCCTGGATGTGGACACGACCGGCGACCCACCTGAAGGTGCCCCGCTCCACGTCCTGGCCCGAAAGGCGCACGTGGATGCCTTCCTTCAGCAGAGAGCCGAAGGCCATGTACTCCCCCAGGGCCCAGTCCACCGTTCGCTGACCGACCATCGCCGCGCGACCCTTCAGGATGCGGCTCAGACCTGCACAGCGCATGTCACACACGTCACGCCGGTTAGATGAGATGGGCAGACGGTTACAGATGGAGAGCTTAGGGAGACGTTAGCCATGGACGGATACGCCGTCGAGTTAACGCTCCTGTGAGCTGTCAGCCAAAGCTGAGGGGAAAGTGTGGCCGTGCGGTTGAGACGCGACCTCCATGGATGGTGAAGTCCTCCACGGGTACAGAAGAGGCCACTTGTCCGATGTGGTTGAGGTTCTCCTCGGTCAATCCGGTGGAGGGGCAGCTCATGGACTTGGGCTGGCCATCGAGCGTGAAGAAACCTGCAAGCAAACGCACAAGCGGCTATTGACATGGCCTCAGACCACATCAGAGCGCTCCCTGCTGCGTACCGGGCCACGGTGAGTCCAGCCAGTGCTTGATGTGTAGGATCTTCTCATCCTTGGAGCGAGCGTGGGCCTCCTCGCAGATCTTGTCGTACTTGGCGATCTCCTCCTGCGCACAGGTCAGCAATGACTTGACAGGCTTCGGCTGTGAGAATACGACAACAAGAGCGGCAGCCAAACTGCAAACGGCTCCTTCCATCCCATGCGGCGGGCAGTACCTCGTACTCCTGTCGGCTGACGCTTCCGTCTGCGATGAGCTTCTCAGCGTACTTGAGCAGGACGGGTTTCTGCTTCTTGATTTGCTTGTACATGAGCGGCTGCGTGAACATGGGCTCGTCCATCTCGTTGTGGCCCATTCGCCGGTAGCACACTAGGTCCACCACCACGTCCTTGTGGAAGGTGGCCCGCCACTCTGCCGCCACCTTGCACACGTAGATGACCGCCTCCGGGTCGTCGGCGTTGACGTGAAAGATGGGAGCGTTGACCACGCGCGCCACGTCCGTTGGGTACGGTGACGAGCGAGCCATGCGCGGGTCCGTGGTGAAGCCGATCTAGGCAAGGGTTGATTTGCAAGTCACTTTGTGAAAATGAAAATGTCCTCTTCCTGACTCTATGGCTCGATATCGGCTTTTAAAACTTTTTTTTCGTTTTTCGAGTGATGGCGAAAAATGAAGCTTCAAGTTTGAGTCAAGAAACAGTTGTTAGTTTTTATTTTAAATCCTCTAGAGGGTGCTGTTGGTATGAAGTTTCAAAATTGGCACGCCATTGTGCCAGCGCCTGGTTCATGGAGCAAGCCTGAAGCTTAATTTTCCCATCACTATATTTAAGATTTTATCTATAAGCAATATTGTTCCAACATTCCTGCCCCCTGCCAAAACGGCCAACGTTTGCTGAGTTTTCACTCTACTGGAACGTTAAACATTTGAGGACAAAGTATTGGCCTGGAACTTGTCAGGGAGAAAAAAAAAGAAGATTATCATCAATGAATTGGAATTTTACCCTGACAAATTCTCTCCTCCAAAATTCATAGCAATCCAGAAGGGGTCAAGGGTTAAGATACAGCATGTATATATTTATTTAGGCTTCATTTTGTTTCTCCACACCAAGTGCCAGTTCGTCCGGTGTTGGGCTTTACCTGGTTGTTGACCACCACGTGCACGGTGCCGTGCGTGGTGTAGGACGGCAGGTCAGACAGATGGAAGGTCTCGTACACGATGCCCTGACCGGCGAAGGCGGCGTCTCCGTGGATGAGGATGGACATCACCTGAACGCAGGGCACTCGGCGTCAGGATCCAGGTGGCGGTCCGGCCGGTCCGGCGCAACTCACCCGGTTGCCGTCGTCATCCCCGCAATAAAACTGCTCGGCCTTGGTCTTCCCCTGCACCACCGGGTCGGCCGCCTCCAGGTGCGAGGGGTTGGCCACCAGGGACAAGGTGATGTTGCGGTCGGTCACGCGGTTGATCCTGCGGTGGTACATGCCCAGGTGGTACTTGACGTCCCCGGAACCCTGAGGACAGAAACCCTCAGGAGGCGGGCGCAACTGCAGCAGGCGCCGGACAGAAGCCAAGACCTCGCTACCTCGTCTGCCGCTTCCAGCTTAGAGTCAAACTGACAGAAGATCTGCTCCAGTTCTTTACGGATCACGTTGGCCAAAACGTTAAGACGGCCCCTGGCCGACGGAAGACGACAAAAATATCATTTCAGGGCGCGCCAGATCGATTGAGACGAACGATCCCAAAAATCCAACATTGCACCAAAGGCATTCTCTCTCTCTCTCTCTCTCTCTCCAGTGCGTTGGTTACCTATGAGGCATGCCCATGATGACGTACTCCACCCCGCTCCCAGACGACATGTCAATGATGGTCTTGAGAGCCGGGATGAGAGACTCGCATCCCTCCAGGCCGAAGCGCTTCTCGGCCGACCACTTCTTCTGCAGGAACTCCTCGAACCTGCGCCGCACACGCACGACCAGTCGACGTGCGTTCTCGCTCGCGGCGTTTTTTTTACCCTTTGGGCGCTACCTGGTGGACCGCACCATACGGGCGAGCAGAGTTCTTTTCTCCTCCAGGCTGAACTGCATGACGCCCGGCGTCTCAAACTTTTGCCGGATCCACTGACACTGCTCCAGGTCGTTGATGAACATGAACTCCACACCAATGTGCTGACAGTACGCCATCTGGGAAGGTTGACGCGCTGCGCGTCAAAAGGGGCTTTCGAAAGAGCCGCGACCAGGCTTCGACTCAAACACCCATCTGCAAATGACGCGTAAAAACGGCTGCGACACTTTGCGTACGTACCTCCAGTCGTCGGATGATCTCCTTCAAGGGCAGAGCGCTCTCGGATCCTCCGATGAAGGTGGTGGTGGGAAGCCTGAAGACCTTCTCCAGATCTGATTCGTCCAGGCCGTAGAAGCCTACGCAGCAGGAGACAGAGTGGCAGGTGAAGAGCGTGCCAAAGAGGTCAACAGAAGCACCACTGATGGCTGAAGGCAAAGACAGCCCGGACAGCGTGGGCGTAACGGTCGCCGCTCCAAGTTCATCGACATTAATTTGTCGTCCGGCGCCCTCGCTTCCTTCAATCATCAGCGGCGCGTGACTTTGAGCAGTCGCTGAAGATGACATCATCATCACATCCCGGGGAGGGAGGACGCGACATCCTGCATGCAAATGCCACACCACCGCGGTCGGACACGACGCGCTTGTACCGACGGCTGAGGTCTCCAAAGCCACGCAACAGGACAGAAAAGACCAGCATGGACGGAGGAGGGGGGGAGGGGGCTGAAAGACAGGTGACACTTGGGTAGCTTCGGTGAGAATTAAGTGTCAGGCGGCAGTAAGGTGAGCACCCAAGGTAGCGGCTGTTCCATCCCATTCCAGAGAGAGGACACGAGTTCACCTGGCACTTGGGCTGAGCTGAGTGAAGCGCCCGCCGCTTAACAGGCAGGCTGTCCGGTGGCGCATCAGCCACAGCTAAGGTGGCGCTTGAGTGACAGTTGTCCAGGAAGTGAGGGGAGCAGGAGGTTAAGCCGCAGAAGCGCCACTTTGGATGAGTTGAGGCCACGGGAAGCAGCTCAGCGATATATTCTTAAGGCGCCATTTCATGCCAAGTAAGTGAAAACGACATCAGAAGTCCAGTGTAATCAAAAGACGGCCCAGTCGGCGCCATGCTTAAGCTATGTGCTTTTCTGATGCACCTGCCTGATCACTCGCAGAGCGGGAGGGAGCCAAAGCGCCAGCGGAAAGGGGCACAACGTCAAATATGATGAGGATGAGGAGGTCGTCGCGCTGTTGACGGCGCCGCTAGGTGGCGGTGAGCTAAGTGATGGGTTTTGGAGGCCAGGTGGTGGCTCGCCAATCGTCGTTGGGTGGAGTTTAGTACTATCGAGTTGACGGCAGTCGGGCTACTGATATTTATCCAGGTGATGGTGAAGAGCGATCTGTGTGCCGCGGAAGACATATGGGTCAGGAAAAAAATGTCATTGGGGAAACAATTATTTAGTTGTGCGTGGCCGTCGGGCAACTGGATGGAGGGAAGGCTTTGGATGCTCTCCCTCTTGACGGCCCGGACAAGCTGGGGCCTGTCAACCAACTGGGAAGCCGGAACGGTTCAGAGCCTTCCTCCCAAAAACCACAGAGGTTCCACATGCGCGGCGCAGCCTCCGTTGGGCTCACCTCATGGAAACTGCGGATCGCCATCGACTCCCGCTAGGATCGGACATGTTCCAAACACCTTCTGCTTGCGCCTGACCGCCGTCTCACCTTCAATCTCAGTTCAACACGCAACACACACTCAGCAGTAGCGGCTAGAAGCTAACCAGGCCAATTACACGCACGGCAGAACACACCACACAGCAAGATGGGAACCACTTGAACACCATTGGACCCGATTCGACGTGTGCAGTATCTAATGAAGTGGTTGGTGTGTGTGTGTGTGTGTGGGTGTGTGTGTGTGTGTACTGTAAGAATGACTTTCAGCTTCTATGAAGAAAACGGCAAACAACTGTGCGCGGTGCGCACACAGGCTAGCAACGCTACGCTACACCAGCGCTGCTTTTCGTACCTCCGACCGTGAGGAGTTTCAGCCGATCCTTGACTGCGTCTGGGCGGGGCAGAGCACAGGGAGGAAAGATCCGGAAAGGTTAGTCACCTACAATCTGCTTCCACACCGCAACCGACAGCTACCAAAGAAGCAGCAGCTAGCTCAGCAGCTCACAAAGGGTGCCGGACGCCGGTGAGCTCGCCTCCCTGGACGGGCACCATGCCTGAGTCAGCGAACTCTAACTCCTGTTCACCCATAGCAGGACAGCTAAGCGAGGCTAAAGCTAATTAGTGGTTAGTCACGCGAGGCAACACACTGCGGCATGACGAAAACGGACTTCAAAAGGCAGTTCTCAAACCCAGGTCCTTGAGGAGACAACAGCTGGCGGCAAATAGCCAGACCCTGCGGAGCTTTTGGTCATTCCCATGGAAGATGTCTGGTGAACCGACTTCATGTGATGTAACCGGTTCCCACCCGCTCGCTTGCTGGCGACCCAACCTTTGGATTGTTGTTCCACAATGCTACGCATTATGAGGGGCCCCAAACTTTTGGGAAGAAGCCCTGACTTAGAAGCCACTTCACCAATCATCAGCAGTAGGACTTTTGGCTCCTCTAAAAAAACACACTGTGGACTTTGAGACTCTCACAAGACACCTGCTGGCTCCAAACATTCCGGACCTTGCTTCTTTCTAAGTTTACAACCACGGTAAGGAGACAAGAGGTACTCCTGAAGATGAAGAAGGTTTTGGAAGCGGCTGAGCAGGGGGGAAAAAGGGTGAAATTGGGAGGGAGAAGGGGTTGAGCATTGGAGAGGTGTTGGGGCCGCCAAGCGAGGCAGAGCAGCGGCAGTCTGCGGAGCCGTTCCGGTTCCTCACCCAGCTTGTCGGAGGACGTGATAATGTCAGTGGGCACGCACGAGTCCAGATCAGCGTCCATGATGCCGAGCGGGTCCAACTGGGCCACCTGGTGACCGCGAATCTACAGGGGAACGAGGACAGAGCCCACCCGGGACAGGAGGAAGAGGAGGAGGAGGACCAGGACGGAGGACAGTGAAGCCAAGTAAGGAAACGCGTTGATGAGCACATGGAGGAGAGGGGAAAGCAAACAGGAAGTTGTGCAGGAGAGAACACGGCGGCAAAACAAGCAAAAACAACCAAGACGAGGAAGAGAAGCAAGAGGAAGAGGAAGGTGGGTAGGTGGGAGGGTGGGTGGGACGGAAAAGCCACATTAACACGAGCACCAAGCGCTTTTGTCTTTTGCTCACCGACATCCTGGAAGCCACTATTGACGGGAGCGTCATCAAAATTCACACAGCTGATGCCCAGCGGGTCCAAATGGGCATTGTGATGACCCATCACCTACACACAGACACACACACACACACACACGTCCAAGTGCACACACAACAGTTACACTGGAACCTCTAAAGGTTTCATTCCAACTCATTTTGGTCACCGTTTTGTGGAAAAGGGCATTGAAATGCTCGAAAGCGAGCCATTTGGAACTTTGCCCAGTGGTGCCATCACAGCGGGCATAATGTATATAACGCCTCCCCCTTGTCTATTTTCGACACAGCTGATTGGACTTGGATTTGGAAGCTTGGCCGGCTGGAGCTGTGACATTTTTAAACGAAGACTCAACCAGCTCCACTTGTAGACGCTAAGCCAAATTGGCCTTTGCTGGCTCTGCATTTGGTTGCCTTGTACTTGGGAACCATCTAGCGAATATAAAATTTTCAGACTAAGTAGCTAACGTCGGGTGCTTGGGTGGCCTTCTACTGCAGGCGCCATGTTCACAGATCTGCTTTAGAGGTGCTTCTTCGATCGAGTACGACCCCAAAATATAATTGCAAGTACCACTATCATGAGCAACATTAAAATTATAATTAGAAAACAAAGCAGAGGCTGCATTCATAGAAATGTAATATTACAAGGAAAAAGATCATCAACCTTTTTAGCAATCAAGCCCACATTATTACTTGATAGACTTGCAGTTATAGTACATAAATTCTTACTCTCGCAAGCAAAAGAAATGATCTGATGGAAAAATGCCACCACAGGTTGAATGATAATAAAGCCCAAATAGTACAACACACACACACACACGTGCGCTTACAAACACATACACACATACATACATATTATATATATCTGTAAGTAAAAAAAAAAAAAAAAAAAAACGGCAAAAGAGGGAAAAATTATTCATTTACACACCGCTAGAGGGAGCCAGCATAGCACACTGCCAATCACCGCTGTGCTAATTCAGTGTAAATGGGAGGTGGCCGCTTGGTGAATAACTTCTGCCTTTATCAGGGAAAATCCAAACCAATTTTGATTTTAAATTGCTGGTGACTGGAATTGTGGCTCGTCACTATTTTCATTTATTTAAGAAAGTCGCTGAATGGATCGCGAAAGAGGCCAAATATAGCGACAAAGGAACCCTGGTTTTGTGGCAAACACTCTTGTTTTCCAGCCACGGCGTGAGACGAATGCGCCCCCTCCCCAAACGATCCCATTTGAAGGCTTGCCAATCACGGAAACGGGGATTCTGACTCGGAGAGACCGCCCGGGAGGTCACGGGGGTCAGTCCCCGGCCATTGCGACAGTGTCATAGCCAATTTGAAAATGAGTTAGGTTTTAAACAAATATTTGTATTTGATAAAATACTACTTTAACAGCTATAGTTAATTACAAAAGTAGATTATTAATAATCATGAAAATGACATGTATTCATTGTTTTTCATTCACGAGTGGATTAATTTTAAATCAAAGATTCTCCACATATTCATTCATAGTTCACGGGTTAAACTACGAATAGGATGGAAAAAAAATCAGGGAAAGCTAAATGAATGAGAACAAATCAAAGTGGAGTACCTGATAGGCACGGATGAGGGACTGCACAGCTAGGTGGTCCTCCACCAGCTTCTCCACGTTGGGCCGGGCTCCCACCAGGGAGGAGAGCTGAGGGGCGACCGACAGGCCCAGAGGGGACTGGTAGGCGGCCCCAGGCGGGGCGCCGGCGTTAGCGTTGCGGAAAAACACATCCCACGACTAGATGGGAACAAGGAGACAAGAGGCGCTCAAAAAGAATGTCCTTCGAGTGCCAGAAAGGAGGAGCTAGCAAAAAAAATAAAGTCGAGATGGCGATATTGAGCCATGCAATATGCACATTGCAAAGACATGCCATTATCTTTTCTAATGGACTCGTAAGATTTCATCTTAATTTCACTAGTGGGATGTCAACCTAAATATGCATCGCCATACAACAGTTGAACATTTTTAAGGTTAATTCCAATTAATTACCCAGGGATACATTAAGCTTCCTAGTTTTCATCATGGAAAAAGTGTCCATCTTAAATTAGATAGGTAAATCTTGCGATATACAACGGCCAAATTGCAGGTTTTTGCAATGTCGTGCAGCTGAAGAAAAAGAGGCGGAGTTGGAGGATGGAGAACACGGTGGTCATTCTTCGGAGGCAAATATTGCCCACTACACGACACGTGCCCGTTAGCTGCTAACGCTTAGCACCTAGTGGTCAAAAGAATGAAGGACGAGACTGGACCAGAGTCGCACTGAGCAACATTTCCAAAGGGTGGAGCCTCCTTCAGCGCGACTCAGACTTCCCGTTTCTACTGAGGGAAGAATGAAATGAGTCATCTGTGGAGCCGCGCCACATAAGCCAGCGGATAGCATCGGCTTTCACTTTGCTTGTCGTCAACATTCGCATACACGCCCCGAGATTCCTCATCCTGTTGTTGCGGAGCCCAACCACAAAAAAAAACAAAAAAAAAACACCTCGGCTGTCCTCATCAAACTTTGTCAAAATGAATCCGGCCACAGAGAAAAACAAAACCAGCTGCAAAAGCACACCACTAGTGAAAGAGGCACGGCGGACAAGCGCCAACACTTGGACGGCCGTCAGCCAAGTGAGCGTGAGCCTTTTCTTAAGCTCTCGAGCGTTGCGCTGGTGAGGATGTTCAAAGGTGAATTCACCTCATTGGCTGCGCAAAGATTTTATGATGGCTTATTTCCGTGACTTGTTGGTGCTGCTCACCTTGTGAACACTCTTAGGGTTCTCCAGCCAGGCAAAGTACATCTCCTCCACATAGTTGGAACTGGTCCCGTTCAGGAAGGGCTCTGAAGCCACGGGCGCCGCGTAGCACCTTACGGGCCCAGACGTTTTAGCGCCTGCCGTGGGCCGCCGCGGGCCTGCGGTCCGTGCCGCCTGAGAGGCGCCGAGCGGGCGCAAGCGCGCCGCGCAAGTCCTTAAGCGAAGCATTGCTCCTGCAGTCCTCCTGAAGCTGGCGCACACGTGGCGGCAACAGCAGTGACGGTGAAGTTGACAACGATGGCGTTCAAATCCGACAGTAAAAAAACAAAAAACAGACCAGGTGTCCTCAAGGTGGACGGCAACTTTCCACTGGGGCCTTCCTCCAATCAGATCCTGGGGAAAAAAAGCACAACTGATTTTCACATTTTTACTCTCATTTACAATTGAGACCAGGACAAAAGGCCACATGAGCATCTTGGATGTTCTGCACTTTTTGGCCTGTTGCAAGCAAGCAGGTGGTTATGATGGTTCTTTTTTTTCCCGGCCAGTGCACCCATTCCAAATAAATTGTGAAATATCATGTCATGAGTCAAACTAAATGACACAAAATGGTTTGTCGTTTGAATTTGAAATACTCCGTCCACTCAGCTGCTAACTTTGGAATAGACCAACGGGCGAAGAGAAGCTGACTGAACAAGCTTTTGACCTTGTTCCTCCTCTAGCCCCGCCCTCCAACAATCTCTGCGCTCCCAATTGGCCGGCGTGTCGAAATCCCGCCTAAAAATAGACTCGGCTCGTTTTTAACTGAGCGGGGCGCATGTCGATCATCGTCGACATTGGGTCCCTTCCCCAAATAGTCAATCCGAGCAAGCCTTCTTGCGAAAACAATGTTCAACACGCAGCAAGGGTGACACAAAGCAAACGAATAACACGTTCACAGTGTCGCTTACAAACACTTGGACGGCCGCGTGACTAGCATGGTAGCTAACCGCTTATATAATTTGCTTGCTAGCTACTACCTTTGACTTCGTTTTTTTTCATTTTTTTTGTGGTTGCCGGGGGTCAACACTGTGCGAGCCGGTACAGCAAGATTGCGCCCAGTACACAAAAAGACGCGAGGTTCGCACATAAACACACTCATTTGCAAGCACCGGTAGCATTAAAAGTCACGTTTTAGTGCAGTGTCAAGGTTGCTTCTCCGTCGATAGCGCGCTTGCTAACTGGCTAACATGTTCGGCTAACGAGTCACTCGGGCTTTGTCGGACTCAAATTCCACAAAGATTTGCCTAGTAAAAAGCAGCCTGCAAGCGGGCTCGGGTCTTTCAAGTACTCTCGGTGGCCAGTGAGCCGGCTTACTTACCCCGAGAAACAAAGAGGAGAGCCTTGCTTGTCTGCCGGCTTCCCGGACGCCCTTCGACGCTCCCGGATTGTGAATGACAGCTCGACCGAAGTCCCGGCAAGCCTGGAAGTGAGGCCCAAGCGGAAGTGGCGTGTTGATGACGTCATGACGCACTCAAGCGCAGTAACGACTACGTTTTGTTTTTGTTATCCAAATGTAATGTGATAGCGATTAAGACTGGGTAATGCTGTATGCACACATATACAATCAATAAATGAATGAATAATGAATAAAATATATTGTAGTACTTTATGCTGATGACGTCACGAAGCGCAGTGCGGGTGTCGTCACAGAGTTCGATTCCAGCATTGACGGTGTGTGGGTAACATGAGGGGAAAACTTTTAACTGTACTGAGAAAGTATGTTATCTGAGGAAGTAAGTTATTTTCCCCTCCTTTTTGTTTTTCCTCCAAATTGTCTTGCATTTGATTGTTGGACTCTGCATCAACAGTCGCAACTAGTCACTTTTTAATTATATTGCAATCTTTCTTAAATATGAATTGAAAGATTAGTTAGATTAGTACTATACATATAGTGACCATAGCGACAGAAAGTTTAAGCTAGCTGGATCAAAGAGGAAACATTGCTGATTGAAATCACAAATCCAACCACGATCAAGTCGAACATTTCCATCTCAGATAAATGGCGATCATATTTTAATAAGATGAAATTACCCTGCACACACTATTTTCAAATCATCAGCTGTGGGGGATAAAAACACAATTATGCTTTCACACCCCGATGGACACACATACAAATATTTGATTCACACCCAGGCAGTCCGTTGATTTAAAAAGCATATTCAAAGTCAATCAAATAAAAACGAAGCATCCGGGTTGATAAGTGGCAGCAAAGTGGCACAGCAGAAAGTTGATGATAATGTCGAGGAGGGTCCCTGCTGAAACAAAACTTGAACGCACACTGCACATGTCCATAAAAGACCAGGACACCTATTTGAAGGGGTTGGGACAACTTGGCGATGTGATGTCATGAGTATGGAAAGGCGGTTGTCCTCGTGTGTACGAGTGTGTGTGTGTCGTGGAAGTTCTCCACGGCGACGTCATGGAAGAAACCGCACCGAACCAGAGGGCACTTTGGGACACTCGACATTCCAATGGCAGTGCATGTGAGTGCCACTAGAGGGCACCAGTGCTTCGCGAAGACCAGCCGGCCCCAACTTGCGTCGAACAAGCTTAATTGTCCAATATTTCTATGATAGAATGATTAAACACATCGAGTTGTTAAGTTGCTGCCAAGGCGAACCGAACCCAGAAGAAAATGGAGTCATTGTTTCACAGAAAACTAAGCAAGTCCTCAGAATTTCATTCACCGAACAGGCCCAGCCAGTTACCAGATCCTCTAGTTTATGTTTGTGCATTAGAAACAATGTTCTGTTTTTGGATATTCTTGGGGGAAATCTAATTAATCTAAAAACGGATCAACATTCATCAATGAGTGAAAAAATGCGTCGTTGCAGCCTTCATTTTATTAAAGCAAATTGCTTGTTTGTGGGCTTTTTCTTAGTATTGTACTATGAGAATAAGATGAGTGTTTTTGAAAAGTTAAAAGAGGTGTTTTTCCCAAATAAAACTTCTTTCCGACTGATTGTTCCGTCTCCCTGCGCTCGCCGCTAGCAGTGTTCGGGTTAGAGACTGCGGCCATAAACAATGGAAATAAAATGTCGTCAGTCCTCGCTTCTTGGCATAGTGGTTTCGGTTTTGCAGTCTTCAAAGCAGCCAATCGGAGAAATGCTGCACTCAGGCTCGGTTGCCTGAAGCCGCCAGCAAGCGAGCGCTAGTTAGCCAGCATGCCTACGGCTGCATATGAGTAGTTCCGGCGCTTACGTCAGCCGCATCTGACTCTGACAAGTTGTTTCTTCATCTGGATTCCTGCTTCCAAACTGTCACTCGGCGAGGCTCAGCCCGGAGGACGCCGTTTATACTGGTGGCGGAGGGGCGGGTCTTTGAGGCATCAGAGGCTGAGCCGTCCCAGACGGTTTGGGCTTCCTGACGCACAAACAGAAAACAGAGGCCAGCGGTGACGCTAAGTGCAAAGCTAAGCTTCGGGCTTTCCGACAAAAAGCAATGCACGGAGGCTAGCTGCTATGCTAGTCAAAAACAAAGGGCAGAAGCTAGCTGAGATTTCAACTTTTGAGCGGCATGCTAATGTGCCACACGCTACGGGCGTGTTTGTGTTGACACTCACAGAGGCGGTGGCGGCGGCCTCACGGCGTACTTGCTTGTCGGCACCACCTGAACACACACAGTTACACACATTTGTGTGCACACAACGTCACGATGAGCGCGGCGGCAATGTCGACGAGCTTCGGCTTTACCTCGTGTGGCGGCAGAAGCTGGCTGTCGTGCTGGATGACAAAAAGAGGAGGACATGATTTACATGTTTAAAACATAGACGCACATTTTTAACAAAAGGTGCAGGTAACACACTTTTGGTTAAGACAACACAAACAGTTCCGGTGAGTAACGCGCACCCAATTTTGCAACAACCCAATTTATAAAAACAGACTCTCACATCTTTGTAGGGCACGCACGCACGCTCTTTACGTGTGCTCACCGCATCTCTGAGGATGTTGTTGGTGTTGCCGCGGGTAACAGGAGGCGGCTGAGCCCTTGGAGGCGGTCCTCCGGCGGAATTGGATGACGCCAGTCCTTCGGGCCTGGTCGCAAAAGGGGCAAAGGGCGTTGTCAGGATGTTGGGGTCGTTGCATTTTTTTCACCGCCGTTTTTTTTGTGCCGAGTTGAAGAGGTGTGTGCTGACTCACCGGTAACCCTGAGAGCGCCCCCTGCGAGTAAAGCCGAGGCGCTGCAGTATCCACTTCCGGCGCAGGAAGGCCAAGGTGGCCAGCACGGCCAGAGGCACGATCAAGAAGAAGAAGACGAGGAGGCCGTCTCTCAGGGACTTGTCTTTGTCTGCGGAGGACAAACACACAAGATGACAACATGCACAGAGATTGTAAGATTGGAAAAGAACCTTTCCTCAAGCGACAATGGAAGCCTCGAAATAATAAACATCAGGAGAGGGCAAAGGCGGCTGTGGGGGCTACTAACCATTCCAGGTGGGCCCGCTATCGTCGCTCCCCCCGTAACCTGCCAGCTCACAGAAGGGCGGCGCCCAGCCGTACTCACAGTGACACTTCCGGTTGTTGTTGCACACCTAACCCCAAGAAGGACACAAAGGGACCAATCAGAGTCGGAGGAGGGGGGGCAGTCTTAGTAACATTCTGTTTATCCGCTGGTGCCTTGAGCTACAAAAATTGCATCCGTTACCACGCTTGCATCTCAAATTGTCCATTCACTTTGGATGCATCTGTGGTTGTTTTTCGAGTGCTCTAGCTTAGAAAGAAAATCCCCCCCCATAAAAAAAAATCCATCAAATTGCTCTTCAATAAAGGAAATATTACTGTCCAAGAGTGTACTTTTTAATAAGCACACAGTCATTTGGAAATGGTTTGAATGTATGACATGACAGTTTGCGCTTTAGGATCGAGATAATTTATTGCAGCTCCTTCCGGACCACCGGGGGACAGCATCGTGCGGTTGCGCAGAAACAAGCCAAGAAGTACTTTTGCGAGCAGACTGTACGGTCGGTTCTCACCCCGCGACCGTGACACTTGCTGTCAGCGTCGCAATCGTAGTTGAGAACGTCGACGCTCCGACACTCAAAGTTGAGGCACACCTAAAAGCAGCAAAGTTAGAGCGCGGCGTGTCAGCGGCCACCCTGCACGCAACCAAGCGAGCGACCGTCACCTTGTTCGGGCCGCACTTGGTGCCCTGATTGACCATGGCAGGGTCGGGCACGTCCGAGCCCAGCATGAAGTCCACCCCGGAGCAGACGGCGCCCCCTATGGGCGTGCTGATGATGGAGGGCTCCATGCCGAAGGCTTTGACGCCCTGCACGTTGGCGCACTGCAGCTTGCCGCACAAGGCGTTTCTGTGGGCGGTGGGTGGGGCACGTCGGCGATGGTGCAAAGCGCCTCTGCCCTTTGCTCTCATCCTTGTTTCCGCTCTCTCCCTCCCCTTTTCACCTGGGGTTTCTGCTCGATCCCGTTTTTCTCGCCTTTGGTTCCTGGTGTCCCCTTTGTGTTTTCCCCATGGCTCCCACACAGTTTTCTCTTTTCTTGCTTTGACTTCCTCCCGCGCTCCCTTCTCAAGATTTCTCATTTTCCCCATTCGGCGCTATGTGAGTGTTTCCTTGCCCTCCTGGGGGCTCTGACCAGGGGATGTGGAGTCTAAGTGTCAACCGTGAAGCCCTTTGAGACGTTTCAGTGAGTATGGGCTATAGAAATAAAGTCGACTTAACTTAGCTATCCTATCCCCATCTTTGAAACTCTCTCTGCCCTCTGCTGATGCAGCGGTCTCGTTTACCTGCTCTCGCACTTTTTGTAGCCGTAGTTTAGGTAGCCACAGTTCCCAAAGCGATCGCCTTTGCTGTTGACCTCTTTGAAACAGATCTCTGGCGCCATCTTGGCCTCTGAGGAACACACGTCTGTCTGTCAGCCTACGGCTTTCGTCACGCGTGCGCAGGTCGGCGCCAGTCACCCACTGGCTCCAAAGATGCTCCTGCACTGGTCTTGGGCATGCTGACAGCGGCCATCGTAGCAGTACGCCTCCTGATCGCGACAGGGATGACCGTTCTGCAAGACAGTGACATCAGCACTGACGCAAGTTTGCATAACGCCACCTTTGGTGGCGCGTGCGCAGGCCTGGGAATCATCTGCCAAATACGCACAACTTTGCGACGATTTCTCAATTAGCACACACAATTAGTGACGCATCCGCACGGGCGCACGCACACTGACCTGCACAAAAGCGTCATTCTGACAGAGAGAGGAGGAGCCATTGCAGAACTCAGGCAGGTCACACTCGTCCACACTGGCGCGGCACACGGTCCCGCCGGGCCGGAACTGCGCACGCGCGCAGAGAAGAAGTTGGAGGTGCGCTTGTGCAAACGTGCGCTGAGTGACGGCGCCGAGCGTACCCGACAGCTGGAGCAGCACTCGCCGTGAGCGCACTCGGCTCCCGGCTTCAGTCTGCAGGTCTCAAACTCGCAGCAGGGATCGCTCTCACACTCCTGTCCCGTGCACAGATGAATGGGAGATTCTGTTGGAGGAACGAGCGGCTGCGCCCAAGACACAGCCTAAGGCGAGGCTCAGACCTGCGCCGATCCGCAGTCGCAGTCCTCCCCAAAGTCAAGTAGACCGTTCCCGCAGTAGGGGGCGCTGTAGGCCTCGTCAGGTCGCGGCACGTTGAGGAGACACGAGCCGCCCGTGCGCAGCAGCATCTTCTCAAAGTCGTCGGCGCTGCAGGTGCTGAAGTTCCGGGAACCTCTGAGGTCGCAACGTAATGCAACGTAAGGCCAGGCAAGGCCGCTTGAGCCGGTCCACGTCGATCTGTGCGTCTTACGTGGTGCCGGAGTTCATGATGCACGCTTGCGTGGGGCATGTGCAAGGCCGGCTGTCGTCGTGGTTCATGCCGAGGTTGTGGCCAAGCTCGTGAGCCACGACGGAGGCCAAGGCAAACACGTTGTTGTTCAGGAACTGCACACGTACACACACACAGGGTTACCAGTCAGCGAGTTTATTCCCCACAAATGTGTGTGTTGCTAGTACACGTCACCCGCACGTACGTTTGCATTTTTACATCCGTACCGTGTTAATTCCGCCAGCGTGACTTCGCGAACACACGGTGGCGATAAACGCCATTCCTGCCGTTTCCCCAAAACTCTTCATCCTGCGTCATCGTCATCATCATTATCATCAGCGTCGTTCCCAGCATTCCCGTGCGTTTGCGCTCACGTGATCAGCTGCGCCGAGTCGTGTCGGCGGCGGGGCAGCAGTTCCTTCTCCCTCCACTGGGTGAAGCGACTCAGGACCTCGCCGGCGCCTCCCTCTGTGCTGATCAGGTTCTGCCTGGTCCAGATCTCCAGGCCCACCAGAACCACGCGTACATTCAGCTGCATGTAGATCTGCACACGCAAACCAAAAACAATTCAGTCTGCGCGGTGGTGCGCTGGCGGTGTGCCGGTGTGTACTCACGCCATCGACGATGTTGGCCAAATGAACCATGTCCTCCCGCACCGCGCTCTCGTTCCTGTTCACGGCGTTGTACTGACGGCAGCGATAATCACACGCCATGTCAGTCAAGTGAAGGCATGAAACGTTCGGTGCGTGCAGGCGTGCGCGTCACCCTGTCATTGTCCACCACCAGCAGGAGTTCCACGTAGTGTGTGCGATGGAGAATATCTCGCTTCACCTGGAAAGCACACACACGTGCATTGGTTGTGTGTGTAAAGAACCGGGAGAATATTTGTGTTTCTGAGAGCATATGTGACGTACGAGAGATCTGACGTAGTGATTTTGGAGGTGTACCCTAAAGCTGAGTGACTTTTTTTTTTGTCTTGCGTTGCAAACAAAAATTGGAGTTTTCAACAGATAACTTGGGATAGTCTACTAGCTTAATGCTACGCTGCAATGGGAAACGCCATAAACCGGCTAAACAATTTAGCATGGATTCTCCTGTGTGATTGAAGCTGACAAATATCTGTTGAGTTGCGTGCGTGCGGTCACCCTGGCGTGCTGGTGGATCTCCAGCGGGGGTTGTGAGGGTGCGTCTTCGCTGTGGCTGTGAGCCTGCTGGTGATGCGGCACCCCGCATCCACGAGGCTGTGATGTCACATCCCGCAGGCGGTACAGCAGGTGCTGCTCGGGGGCTAAGTCGAGAGGCTCAATGGCGTAGCTGTCGTCATCTAGATGCAGCACGCCTCTGCCGCGTGATGCACGCACACACACACATCACCTGGAAGATGAGGTGCTGCACGGTGCTTACAAGATGCAAAGAGAAACCAGCACACAAAGTGCGACCAGTTGTGCGTGCGTGCGTGGGCTACCTGAGGCCGTTACAAACACTCATGGCAACGGACGATCCCTCCATGCCTTCAACAAAGCCCTGATAGTGGCAGTGATCCTACACACACGCAGACACGCATAGAACAAAGACAACATGGAGGATTTTGCAAACGAGCACACTGCAGCCAGCTTCGGGAAATCTTTCCACAAGCGCCATAACATTTCATTTGAGCTCGAGGTGCGTGCGCGGTACCCGGACATCCGGAGCTGTCGTGATGACTTGTCCGTCGTCCGCGTACGTAAATACTTTGAAGTCGGCAGGCAGCAGCATCCTGAAAAGGAGAGCGTCCGCTTATTAGTGAGGTCACATGATAACACGACGCTCAAGTCGAAGGAAGCGGCCGGCTGGCTTCGCTTGCTGCCTTGAATGGAAACAAACAAAACGACAAGTTGGAGGTCAGCTCGCTGGAGCCGACAATCTCGCTTGTTGCTTCTTATCGACTCGTTTTGGGAACACGTCGATAAAAAGCGCCGGCCGCCGACAAAAGCAGGAGAGCGTTGGAAAAGAGGTGAGTCTTCATGCTAAAAAAAAAAAATCGATAGACAAACGGATGCTTGTCTGCAAATCTGACATGGTTTGTTTGCTTAAGCGCCAGACATTCGTCGGGCCCGGAAAAATATTTTGACATTGTTGGAAGGGAAAACCCAAAACGGGCCGTTGGCCCAGTAAAAATCTTTCACCCCTTCAAAAATCAATATCAGAAGTCATAATTATTCTCATAAGATTCCAAAAGTTGTTCTTCCAAAATAATTGTCTTTGTTTTTGGAATATAGTCCTTGCACAATTAATGGGATGATCTAAATCCGGCGAACCAACTCACCGGTTCCGCTCCAGACGAACGACACGGCTGCGTCCCGACACGTCGATGGCGTACGACACCTGCGACAGAAGATGACGCGCATGAGCCAGCAAAATGACCCCATGCATGACGAGATGGCGCCGTTGCTGCGTACACGGAGGCCATTTTGTCTCCGCTTCTTTCTCGCTGACGTCTGCTACTTCATCACAACTTCCCACGTGAAAGAATGATCATGCACAAGTTGGTGATGCGTCAGCCGGCCCGATGGAGAGTTCGGAGCTCACGCATACCCGCGCGCACGCACGGGGAGTGAAATCCGCGCACCTGATCGGGCGGGGAGCCGTCAGCATCCCTCCTCGCCCTGTCTCCTATTGCCCGTGGCACCGTCAGCTGATACGAGGACAGATGCTGCGTCTGCCGGGCGTCTGGGTGACCCAAACAAAACACACAATGAGCGTCTTATCTCAGCAGCAGCCTGGCCAGCACACGCACAATCACCGCACACGGTTACGCAACACACACATTAAGGTTTAGCTAAGCTAAGCTGCTTAAAGATCAAGTTGTCTGCGCGAGCAGGCATGTTACAGTCAGCTGATGGCCAGACCTTTACTGAGAACTGCAGTGGGCCAATGCCAACGAGGCCATTTGGAGACAAAGTGCAAAAGGTGGGGGAGAGACATGTGGCAGAGACGAGATTTGAGATGGACCACTTCCTCGCGGGCGCTGCCGTGACGACCGAGGGCGTCTTCTTACGGCGCTTCATCTGATTAATTGGACTTTGACACCACTTGATTTCATATTGTTATGTTACATTTTGTCTTCAGTGTTGCCCCCTTGGGATACAGGAAGGGGAATCTTCCCATCCTCACCCTCCTCGAGGTTGTGATCAGGGGATGTCGACAATATTGTATTATATGTGAAGCCCTTTGAGACAGTCTGTGATCAAAGCCCATGCAAGTAAAATGAACAAAAAAGCTGCATTTATGACACAAATTTGAACACAAAACAAGCGTTTTGGTGAAAAGTAAGCAGAGCTGCAGCGTGAAAGGCCTCAGTCAACAATGCCCAATGTTTGGCTAAACTCATTGTCAAGGGTAGTTTCAGTGGTTTGCTGCTGAATGGGAGCATCCACAAGTGCAAACGTGTTCACCTAAAGTTGGCCGCAACGGTGGATCAAATCAATCCAACATGAACGTTGAGAAGTTGAGAAACCGGGTAGTTTCAAGAAAGCCTCAACTCGCAGGTGACCTTGCTTGTGTGCGTGCGTGTGAAGCTGCCAAGAAGGCAGCAGTCCACTTCCGCTCCGTCCTCACCTCTACTATGTCCACTTCCGGTCATTACAAGCAGTAAATAGCACATTTCCAGCAGCTTTCTTCTTTCTCTAGTCATGGTTATGATCATCATCTTCATGTCCGTTTTTCAAAACCGACCTCCGCCTCGTCCTCCGTGAAATGAGCCCGCGCGTCGCCCCCTTTGCCTCAGCCTCCCACAGTCGTGTTCTCCTTCGGCCGGGCCATTCGAGACCTAGAAGGACGGCTACGTCCCGGTGCTCTTTGGGGCGTGTGTTTAAACCCGACCCAAATCCAGGAGGCCGTTCGACCCGCGGCAAGCAAACATACTTCGACAACGTTCCACCGAGGTGACGTCACCATCGGCTTACCCGGGAAGAGCCGAGATTTGTGTCGAAATCAAGCCACCCCCCCCGAACAATTCCGAACGTGCGATTTTGTCATGGACCGGAAATCCCCGTGCTGTTTCTGGGTTGGGCCGTCATCTGTTCGCTCCGCCCCCGGCGTTTTTTGGGCGTTTGTCGGAAGGCGAAAACGAACGGCCGTCTCGGCTGACCGATCGTGACGTCACAATTGCCGAAAGCTCCTTCAAAATAAGATGTCGGTCTCCTCTTGGAACAGATTTGTTGACAGGGTCCAAAGCAAAGACGGAACATTGTCAGACATTATGAATAGAAAAAAAGTTTTTTTCTTTTAATCCCGCATTCTCTGGAAAAGGGATAAACCACCAAGCTGTGTTTATATCTTGAAAATCCAAATCCACAAGTCTGCGGGAGCCGCATAATAGCAGCCGAGATGATTTCCGACAACAACAATGACAACCCAGCTACAGTTTGAACCATAGAAAAGGCTTTTATTTTTCCTCATCAGTTGCGCAAGACGGGCAGTAGCAGCCAGTGCTGGGCGGCTTTGACAGCAACCAAAACAGCAAAAATGTATTGAACATTTGATCAGAGTTTTTGGGCGCGTTCGTGTTACGAGCGACTGAGCTGTCGGTACAGCTGGATGGTCAAGGACTGGATTTCCGGGTCTCCGGGCCTGATGTCGATAGCCTTGAGGAACAAATCCAGAGCCTCCCCGAGGCGGCCCTGTGTGAACGACTCGCGGCCTCGCCTCACCAGCGACTCGTAGGCATCGACGCAGCCCACCGCCGCTTTTGCGGCGCACTGCTCCAACCTCTCAGAGGACGTCAGTTCGGGCTCGCCCGTCGACTCTTCCAGGTTCCCGCTACGGGGATCCTCCTGCAAATCCTCCTCCTCGTCCTCTTCGTCCTCCTCGTCCTCTTCTACTTCTTCCACTTCTTCGACATCTTCATGCGAGTTTGGGGTCTTTGTGGTGGCATCCTCCTCCTCCTCCTCCTCCTCCTCCTCCTCCTCCTCGTCAGAAGACCTCGCCGAAATCTTATTCCGGTGGACTTGGAGGGAGCGGCGAGACGCCACTGACACGTTTCCCCGGATGCTTTTTCTCGAGCTGATGAGCGGTGAGGACTTTGGCGTGGACGAACCATGTGGTGGGAAGCTGTTGAACGCGGCGGAGGCCTTGGAGGACGATGGGGCAACCTTAACCTGCTCCTCCTCCACGTCTTCCTCTTCGCTGTCATAAATGAGGGGCACTATCTTCTTCTTCTTGGTCACCGTGGCGATAGACTCGTCCATCTCGGAGACGCGGGATTGGATGCTGAGTCCGAGCTGCCTCTCCGTCAAGGACTTGCCCACGTCGAAGGTTCCCGATATCTGAAGCTGCGACAACAGCTTCTCCTCCTCCTCCTCCTCCTCCTCCTCCTCCACCTGGTCGTCATCATCCTGGTACAGGACATCGCGCTCCTCATCCAGCTGAATTGGCGACAGGAGCTTTCTCTCCTCATCCTGGTACAGGATGTCTTTTTCCTCCAGCCGGAGTTGTGACTGAAGCTTCTTCTCCTCATCCTGGTAGGAGATCTCGCTCTCCTCCAGCTGTAGATTGAAGTTTCCTTCCATCAGCTCGGAGCCGCTGTCACTGACTCTGCTCCAGCAGTCCACTCTCAAGCTGGACATGGACGACTGCAAGGCGGAGAGTCTGTTGCTTCGGCTCCCATCCGCGTTTGAGTCGTCGCACTTGGGGCCTTCGTCGAGACTGACGTGCGTGGGAGCAACTTGTCTGTCGGCCTCAAGGCTCTCTTCCGGACTCTTCTGGACGTGCTCTCCGAGGTTGTCTGGGTTCCTCGGCGGGGGGCTTTCTTCGTCAGCGAGATGGACCGAGCTGCTGCGACCCCGAAGGCCGCCGCCCTCCTTGGCGTCGCTGGATCGGTCCGGGCCCGCCCGGGCTGGCGACGTGTTGCTGCGGCGCGGCGAGCATGTGACACTGGATCTGGGCTTGCTCAGTTTCTTATCCTTCAGCAGATCCTCACGCTCACTTGTCGACTTTCGCCTCCAGCCGGGCTCGGCGCTGGACTCCAAGATGGTGGCAAACTGCATGTGTAAGTCCGACTCGGCCTTCACCAGCTCGTGGGCCTTCTGGACCCGCCCTTCGATGTACTGTTGCTCTTCGCGGTCCTGCGGGGCCTCGTCGAGGTCCACGTTGAGGCAAAACATGAGGTCGTGATCGGAGAGTCCGAACATGTCCATGGTGTGGAGGTGGGCCAGGTGCACGTCCAAGTCGGGGTCACTACTTCGGTGTTTGGCGTGCAGAGACTGGAGCAGCAGCTGCGTGGAGGAGGACCTGGTGTCCTCCAGGCTGAAGAGCTCCCGCAGCTCCTGCTTGCTGAAATAGCGGAAAGGGTTCTTCTTGTCGCCAGTGGTCTGGCGGATCAGCGAGTCCTTGAAAACCTGCCGCCTGTAGATCTTCTCCTCCACCGTGCCGCAGGTGATGAGTCGGTAAATGACCACGTTCTTGGTCTGGCCGATGCGGTACACCCTGTCCACCGCCTGGGCGTCGGTCGCCGGGTTCCAGCTGGGATCGTAGATGACCACCCTGTCAGCCGCCGTCAGGGTGATGCCGACGCCGCCGACCTGGGTGGTGAGAAGGAAGACGGCGTAGCTGCTGTCCGTCTGGAAAAGGGTGATGAGTCGCTCGCGCTCGGCCACCTGCGTGACGGTGCCGTCCAGGCGCAGGACTTTGAAGCCCTGATTCCTCAGGATGCGCTGGAGGATGTCCAGCACCATCCTGTAGTGGGCGAAGACCAGCGTGCGGTGGCCTCGGGCCCGCAGATGCTTGAGGAGAGTAAGTAGGAAGGCCAGTTTGCCGGACTCGGCGATCAAAGTTTCGTCGGGAACGTTGCCGATGCTCTGACTGCCGCTGTCATCGTGGTAGTTGCTCTGCCGAGCCTCCCTGAGACCCAAGCTGGCTGTGGCCCGGGCGGAGAGAAGCCGTGGGTGGTCACACAGCTTCTTGAGAATGGTCAGCTCCGCCAGAGGCGACCGAGACGTCATGAGCAGCTCCTTGATATGTTCCAGGGAAATGAACTTCCAGTAGATGTCTTCCTGGATGCTGCTGAGGTACGTCCATACAATCAGGTCATTCTTCCTGGTGAGGGTGGGCCCGCTGGCCCCAGAGACCTTTCGGCCCCCGGGCTCCTCGGTCTCCTCTGAGCTCGCAGAGTGACCGGCAGCATCCGACGTGCCGCCGCCGTCTTTGCTCTTCTGCACTTCGGCCTTGGTCCGGCGCAGGAAGTAAGGTCGGATGATGGCCATGAGGTTCTCCGACATCCGGGACCCGAGGACCTTCTCTCCCGGAGTGGCGTCCTTCTCCCGGGCACGAGTGATGGGGTTCTCGTACTGCATCTTGAAGGTTTTGAGCGTGCCCAGAAGAGTTCCCTGACAGGCAAAGTCGAAGAGCGCCCACAACTCTCGCAGATTGTTTTGGACGGGTGTGCCGGTGAGGAGCACTCTGTTTTTAGACGGGATGGCGGTGGCGCACTTGGCTGTTTTGGTGGTGCTGGTCTTGATCTTGTGGGCCTCGTCCAGTATCATGTAGTCCCACTTGAACTCTCGGCCCTGGTAGGACGACAGCTGCTGCCAGTTGTTCATGAGCATGGTGTAGGTGGTGATGATCACACCGCTCCTCCTCTGGATCTTCTCCAGGTTCTTGGTCCGCTCGGCCTTGCTGACACCGTGAAACTCTTTGACCCGCATGCCGGGAGTCCACTTGTTGAACTCCTTGGTCCAGTTAGTGATGAGCGAGGTGGGCATGACCAGCATGGTGTGCTTGACCAGCTCGTTGTCATACATGGCCGAGAGGAAGGAAATGACCTGGACGGTTTTGCCCAGGCCCATGTCGTCAGCCAGAATGCCACCTTTGCGCCCGTCCCTGTAGAGGCTGTACATGAAGGCCACGCCGCTCCTCTGGTAGTCGTACAGCTTGTCGTAGAGCTCCTTGTACATCTTCAGGCCGCTCTTCTTGACGTCCACGTACTCGTCGTCGTCGTCCTGGAAACTCTGCGCCAAAACCTCCTCCAGTTTCCCGATCCGCTTCTGCAGCTTGTCCGTGCGGTGAATGTTGAAGGCCATCTTGAAGTGCTCCAGAGCTTTGCTCACCTCTCCCCGTCGGGCCGCATCTTTGCCGTCTTGGATGTGTCTGCGAGCAAAGACAAGTCAGCCCAGCCACTCTGAAGCGCTCGCCCGCACGTGACATCATGAACTAGTGACATCGCTAACATGTGACATCATCAAAGAGCAGGAGGATCAACCGCACCAAAGCTTCCGCTCGGCCGCCACTCAAACATCAACAGTCCCGACTCGGAGTAGCAACCTCATCCGCCTATGTTGTCATAAAGACTCGACCGGCGCTAGCATAGAGCTCCTTTCGCGCAACGGAGCTCGGTGGCCTCTAGTGGAGAGGAGATGTTAACGCAGCATTTTGACCCGCTGCATACAAACAGCCCAATAGAGCATTCAAGCGTGCCTCTTCCAAGACTCGCTGTCCAAATAATGCTGTCGAAGGCTCCTTCAGTTGACATACGACTCATGCTCTTCATTTCGTGGTGTTCCTGTCACTCAATTTACAGTCATTGGGACACATAGATATATCACTGCTTGGGAAAATAGGATGCTTTGTTACCTGTGATAGACTTCCATGTTGTCCTCCTCGTCCAAGGACAAAAACCTGAGAGGACACCAACACAGTCAGCCACAGCGGTAGTTGACAAACTCCCTTCAAAAATGTCAAACTGCACAATCATTTTTACTGCACTTGTTGTGATGACAATAAATGTGATCTGAAATTAATTTCCCATCGCTCCCTAGGATGATTTCCTGCATTTTATTAGCTCCAAATGCCTCCTTACAATGTCCATGAACAATTTAGGGAGTGTTAGTTCATTTTCAACTGTTGCAGTCCAGACACTGGCCCCCATCACCTCACAACAGGGTCAAACTTTGTTGAGCTGCCACAGGCCCCTCATGTTGTTTTAACTGGAGCACCTAATCTGTGTAAATCTCGACGCTTCATGGAGCTTCACACGCCCATGTCCAAAATAGACACAGGGAACTTGGCTATGTTATTAGTTTCTTCTTCATTTTTATTAGTTTTTGTCCCGTAAGGGGTCGCTAAAGCCACTGCGTGCCATCCTTTGGGATCGTGTTAATTCTACGGTTAAAACAGCGACTAGCTAGCCCCATGTCCTCCATCACTTCCGTTGTCGTACACGACAGTTAGCCGGCGAGCTCACGTTGACTTACTTGTCCAGCTTGTCCCCAAGCTCCTCCGCGACGCCGTTGGGATCATTTGCATTCATGGCTAAAGCGCCGTCTTGTTCTAAGAGCACTTGAACAACTTGGCAATATCATTAAACTCAAGAAGCGGAGAAAAAAAAGGAGCGCGAGTTGATATTTTCAAGCACGGCTCCTTCCCCCGCCAATTTGCTCAAACTCGCACACACAGGCGACGTGATGCCGTCACGGACGTCGTCCAATCAGAGGCATAGAGGAATTTGTGTAGGCGGGACAGGGAGGAGCGAGCCCAGCCAATTAAATTAGACGCTAGTGATGCTCCTAATTTCATTGGCTGGAGCTGGAGGTCTCCTAATCGACCAGCACTTTGGCCACGTCTCATTTGTATAAACATTTGAGTATTTATCATTTGTATAAACATTTTAGTATTTATCATTTGTATAAATTACTTGTAGAGCTGTGCTTCTTAACTGTTGTCACCCAAATTTCCCATTGTCCAGAAGTGGCGACACATTTAAAATGAGGGTTTAAAAGTGCCACTTTATATGACGAATCACAAAGCAGCGGTCATCTTTAGTGCCCCCAGTGGCCATTTTGTGCCAATAGTCGTGTTTGTGGTGTTCAAATGTAGTGCGACTCCCGAAGACCTCTTGTTTTACAGGGATATTCCCCAATACTAAGTGTAGATTGATGGGAGACCACGAATGAAAATAGATAATGGTGATGTTTGAAATATAATCCAAAGTGAAGAAAGCACGTGGTGACGTGTGTTGCAGTAGCTTTGCTTTAGCATTTCATCTTGAGCGCTGGTCCTTGAACGTGCCATAGCCTCGTCTAAAACCCAGCAGAAGCAGCAAATTGCGATCCAGTTAGTTAGCCGCTCCGTCCAGACAACATGCCTGTGGATGTGAACCAGTGGAGCGGCCCGCTGCAGCTCCACGAAGTGGAGGAGAAACCCGGCCGGCCTCTGACGGTCAAGTACGGCTCCGTGGAGATCGACGAGCTGGGCAAAGTGCTCACGCCCACGCAGGTGAGCTACATTAGCATAGCTTGCATGGCCTGGCCTGGTTGGTATCAAATGTTTTTCCATTTTTCAAGGGGGGGGTATTACTTTCCCAATTAAAATGTCCCGCCCCCTTAGGTCCAGAACCGGCCTACGAGCATCGAGTGGGAGGGATGCGACCTCAGTAAACTTTACACTTTAGTCCTAACCGACCCGGACGCCCCCAGCAGGGAAAAACCCAAATTCAGGTCAGGCCTTTTCCACAAACTCTTATCTCACATTGACAGAAAAAAAAAATCACCAGTTGTCATATTTATAACTCAGATTTATCACCAACTCAATGATTTTGTTTTGTATATTTTTTAACCGTAGGTGTTGCAATTTTCTCCCATTTATTCTATTTTGTTGCCACTTTTTCTTGTTTTGACTTTTTTCCTGCTATTTTAATAGACATTTTAGTATTCGAACTGTTTCCAACTTTCCACTTGTAACTTTTGCAGATTCAAATATGTTTAAATTTCTTTTACGTTTAATTTTTTTTTTAATTGAAGTTTTTGCTCCCAATTTTCATGTGAATAAAATTTTCCGTTTTTTCTTTATTTTTTATTTGTTTGTAATGTTCACGATAAATTCCGGGGGTGTGGGGGGGGGGGTCACCTTTTCATGTTTCAAATAAAAGTATAATTTAACTGACAAATTGCAATGTGTTGATGGTGTGGAAACAAGTGAAGGGGAACTTGTTGTTTTTGTCAGGGAGTGGCATCACTACCTAGTGGTCAACATGAAAGGAAACGACCTGTCCTCCGGTGTTGTCTTGTCCGACTACGTTGGTTCCGGCCCTCCTGAGGGAACAGGTAGCACTAATAATTATTTTAGAATTAGGTTGTGCAAGCGAGTGACGGCATTGCCCGTGCGCAGGTCTCCACCGCTACGTGTGGCTGGTGTACAGCCAGCCGGGGGCGCTGTCGTGCACCGAGCGCGTCCTCACCAACCGCTCGGGCGACGGGCGCGGCAAGTTCAGCGTGGGCGCTTTCCGCCGCAAATACGGACTAGACGCGCCCGTGGCCGCCACCTGCTACCAGGCCGAGTGGGACGACTACGTGCCCAAACTCTACCAGCAACTGGCGGGAAAGTAGGCCTCCTCCACACTCAAACCAACAACAAGGAATCGTGCGCCACCTAGTGCACATCAACGGGTTGACTCAATAAAGCTGCTTTACAGTCAATCACTTTGTCTGTTTGCCATCACATTTAGGTTAGGTTATTTAAATGGAAAATACACTTGAGTTGTTTTTTTTAAACGAGAGTTGGGCAAGTACCGATATCAGGCCAAATTGACCAATACCGCCCTTATTTTAAGGTATCGGGTTCTCGGTCTCTACAGTACATTGGCGCTGTAGCAGATGGACGGACAGGTCACTGTCCCGTCAGAAAGAAAGCAAGGTCTTTCTTCAATAATTTGAATCGTCGTGTTAAATAGAATCACATGCATCCAAAGTATGAGCGGAATCGTGACAACTGGAGAAAATCGGTATTGAACATCAACAGTCCTACAATCACAAACAGTTTTCATTTGACCCACATCAGTATTTTTGGACATTTCACAATCTGAATCATTTTAAAAGTTAATGTGCATAGTTTTTTAATTTAGTGTAACAACTTGATGACCAGAAGACAACATTTAGACATCAAAAACCTGGGCACACGTTAGTACTGTATTGTTTTACTTTTTTCAACGTTAACATTTTCATTTTTCACCTAGAACAGTGAACATGTTTCAAGAAAGACATGAACAGTTGGCAGGAATTTACAACTTCATGGAAGGGGGGGGGCGTTTTGGTTTAATCAAGTAAAGTGATTTAACAATTGAGTAAATTCGTAGTGTGGGGTGAAATGAAACCGTTTTGGTAGTTGAATTGTGCTTGAGTTCATGACGCAAGGCGAGCAAAACCCCGACCCCATCGACGACGACAAGAAGCCGCGCGTGCACTTGATAAACAAATTGAAAGGAAAGCTTGTCGATGCTTCCGTGCTTGTTGCCAGGATTAAAGTGCTTGCAATTATCCTCATCGTGGTCGAAACAAATAAAATTGGAACACTTTATGGGAGGAGGGAAAACATTTGTTTTGTTTTTTTAGCCTGTGAAATCGCAGTTAAAATAGAAATATGAAAATAAGTCAAAGCTCTCTGCAAATCTTTCGGTACAAAGTCGGCGCTCACGTGTGTCAGCGAGCGCTTTTTTGCTAGAATCGTAACCTCACCTTACGATGACGGTTATTCTTTGTCGTCTCCTCCTGTTCTGGGTCACCTGAGCGGAGCGAAGGCTCCGAGTGGCGCTCGCTCGCGTGGCAGGAGCAGAGGAGGTGGTGGTGCGGGGGAAGTGGAGGGAAGGTAGGAGGCGCGGTCAGAGGCGCCTCATCTGTAGTCGTCTTTGGCCCAGTCGAGCGCGGCGGCCAAGTTGGCGAAGCCCAGGCGCGCGCTCTCGGCGTCAAAGGCGTCTAGCTCGCGCTCCTCGCGCTCGAGCAGATGCTTGACGCGCTCCGTGCGATCCTTCTGCACAGACAGCAACTCGTCCTCCATCTGACCGCAACAACAACACCACAACAATGGCGTCGCAGAATCAAGATACGTTTCACATTTTATTCTAGCCATCCAATTATTTGTTCAACAACCCAAGGCAGCTGTTATATTTTTCTCCACTTGGGGTCGCCATTGTAACAGCTGTGGCTTTGCGCTTGCGTGCGTGTGCGCGCGCAGTTTTCAAAGACGGTCTGGTGAGTGACCCAAGACTGCACTCGCTTTGCCAACTACATTCGAACTTGTTGGCTTAATTAGCGACAAAAACCGTGAGTGATCGTACTTGAAGAGCGTCTTTTTCAAAAAAGAGTAGCAAAAACGAGTGTTTAAATTGTACATTTAAAATAGCGCTTTAGCGACGACTTGTCAGTGAAAGCAATACAAGAGAAACAAGAGGTGGGGGGAATTACTGTCATTTTACTTTTAGCCCCCCCCCCCCCAAAAATAGTCATTACATTCCTTAGTCCCCGTGTGCGTTCGTGACAAATCCACGCACGGGACAGTAGAACGCGCATAACACGTACACGCCCGCGAGACGAGGGCGCAAGTATGACGTCATGTAGTGGTGCGCCACGTCCACGCGCGTCCAGCAGAGGGCGACAGGCGACGCTACAACGCCATCCGGCCGCCCACCCGCCTCCTTTGTTGTCTGCACGCATGACGTCATCGCCATGAGGTCGCAGACAAATTCACAACTGCGTACACACATCAGGACAAAGAGGCACAAAAACGAAGCCCCGTGACGTGATACCTTTTGCTCGAGGTGGGCGCGTCGTAGTGACACTTTCTGCTGCAGCTTGTGTCGCTCGCGCTGGTGCTGTGCGTCCGTCCGAGTCTTGATCTTGCTCTGGTAGGCGTTGAGCAGCTCCAGCTCCTGCTGCAGCTGCTGCTGGAGCGCCTGGCACTCTGCCTCCTGGGACTCGTCCAGCCGCAGCTGAGCGCAAGCGTGAGACAAGATCCCAGCGTCAGGTCTCCCAAAGGGACGGACAGACGGACGGACGTGCACGGGGGAGGAAACACAATTTGGGGAAAGGAAGCAAGAAGTAAAGATCCACACATCGACGGGCCACCAATGTCAAGCGTGTAATATTTGAATATAGGCTGCTCTTTGGAGGAACGGGCGAGCCACATCCTTTCACTGGCATTTGACAGCAGCCCGTCCGTCCGTCTTCACCGATCAGTGCCGAGCTGACCGTGGCTCTCTCTAAGCAAATTGTGGCCAAATCTGCTTTGACCTCGGAGCCCTGCCAAAGTAGGAGCCTAGAGCGCGTGTTGGCGCTTTGTCGGCGCTGTCAATGTGAGAGGGTGCTCGCTCAGGGTGCTCGCTCGGGGTGCGTGCTCGCTCGCTCGCTCGGGGTGTTTGCTCAGGGTGCTCGCTCGGGGTGCTCGCTCAGGGTGCTCGCTTGGTTTCGAGGTGACGACGTGCAGGTACGCACCGCCTGCGAGGCCATCATGCAGTTGATGCTGTGCTCGTAGCGCTGGGCGAGGATGGCCAGCTTGCGCGTGTGCTCGTCCTTGAGGGCCTTGAGCACGGCCTTGTGCTCGCCCTTGGGCGTCACCTCCGTCTGGTGGTGGCGCAGCGCCTTGTACTGCTTGCTCTGCACCTTGCACGTGTCCTGGAACTGCTTCTTGATGGCCAGCTCCAGCGACTGCACGCGGGCACCCGCAGCACAACAAGTCACCATTCAACCCTCATCAAGAGGAGCCTAAAGGGCGGGGCTATGCAAATCAAAGGTCAACACAACGGAGCAACCAGGAAGCCACCTTTCATCCGGGAGGAGTATGAGAAAAGCCACATTTGCGTGGAGCCAGTCTTTGGCTTTAAATCGGTGAGGCCCAGCCAAAAGAGCTCGGGCGACAGGAAAGAAACCAGAAGCGGCACCCACCTTGATGTTCTTGGGCTGCTGCCGCAGCTGCATGACATGCTTGCGGCGGAGCTCCCTCTGCCGCCGGCCGTTGTACTCCATCTGGTTGTCCAGCTCAGTCTGGTGCTGCAGCCGGATCAGGTCCTCGCGCAGTTTCTGGAGGCAGCGCAGCTGCCGGCCTTCCAGCTCCCGCGTGGACTCGTCGTGGCGGATCAGCGTGGCGTGCTCCAGCTCCTTCTGGCTCTCCTTCTTGTTCAGCTCCTGCAAATCCCAAATGGCGCCTTTTACCCAACGGCGGCAAGGGTGGAGTGGGGGTGGGGGCAAAACTTTGCACCTCCCGTATGTGCTCCTGCTCCAGGCGGTGGCGGGCGAGCATAGCGTTGCGCTTGAAGGCACGGGCGTGGCGCTCCAGGCGCAGGCGCTGTCGGGCCAGCAGCTCGGCCTCTTCCTCGGCCTGCGAGTGCTGCATGTTCTCCTTGTGCTTGGACAGACGCTCCTGCTTCTCCTTCTTGGGCGTGCTGGCGTCCTCGCTCATCTCCTGCCGCGCCAAACAACCACATGGTGAACCGTCGCTCGCTGTCTTTGACGTCTGGCAAGTCTCAAAGGTCGTGGCGTGCTTTCACACGTCGATTTTGTCCACATACAACCCATGTCGTGTGAAAGTCTCTTGTGCGACATGTGGCGGTAGCAGCTTTCTTACCTCCTTGATCTTCTCTTTGCAGAGCTTGTATTGTTTCCTCTGCGTGTCCAGGAATGTGCTGAGCTCCTTTTTCTGCTGCGCCACCATCTGCTGCTGGAACTTCTTCTCCTCGGCCAGAGCCACCTTGGCCTGCGCCGGAGAGCACGATGACACGTTAGCTAGTGTTTGCTAGCTCGTCATGCGCCTGCGCGCACGCAGCTACTGTTTGCTAGCTGTTGACACGTGTTTGCGTGCGTATTTGTTCCCCTGGTCCCGAGCCCCACTCCCACCGCCGCTCACCTCCTTGTCGGCGTGCACGGCCTGCCGCTTAGCCAGCTTCTCCAACTCCACGTAGGCGTTGTTGGCCTGCGTCTCGACCTCCTTATGCAGCCTGAGGCGATGCTCGTCCATCTCGGCCTTGAGTTTGTTCTCCAGAGCAATCAGCTGCTTCTGGTGTTGTCTCCGCATCCGCTTGTAGCCCGACATCTGATCGCGCAGCTCGCCCTCCTGCTCGCGCTCGTGGATCTGCTTGGTCACCTGAGAGCCGAGAGTGCAACATTTGACTCAGACGCAAGCCAGAATGTTGCTGTTCTGTCACTTTAGCAGGATTGGACCAAACGCTGTTGTGAAGCCTTAACACTAAGCACCCCCCCACACACACACCACGCAGCGACAGTAGGGGCTGCAATCCAAGAGGCGGCCTCTCCACCAGAACCAAAACAGCAAGAGCAAGAACGTTTTGCTCTCCCACAACTACCGAGGCAAGTACGGTCGGTCTGCTTTTAGGCTCACCATATTGTATTGTCTTGAGATTCCGCCGCTTCCACATTTCTCAACAGATCTCAATCTCAAAAGATTGGTCAAACGGCAAAGAAGCACACAAAACAGTGCAACATTGAGTTTTTTCAGCTCAGCAGTTCTGTGCACTAATTTTGTTTTTCACGCTTTACATGCCAAGACTCACAAATGCAAATATTTTCAACATTGACCTCTTTTACCCGCTTCTTGACCGATTCAAATCATTCCAATCTGCACCTTTTCCATCTTTGACTCCACCTTCCAGATTCCTCACGTCATTCAAAAGCCCGACCTTTGACGTCGGAACAATTCAATCACTGCGGGTCACGCTCGCCAAGGATCGTCAAGTGGACCAACCTGAAGGCAGAAGGGTCGCTGCGTGTCCATCTTCCGGTAGTTCCCGGCCAAACGCCTCGGACACAACATGGCAGCGAGCGCGGCCGAGCGCGGCGGCATCCGGGACGCTGGCCCGGGCGTCATCGTCTGGCCCCAGCGCGTCTGCAGGAGCTTGGGTCTCCGAAAGGAACCCCCCTCCTCCACGGTTGGATACAAACCCAAAGGCCAAGGCCGGCACAGAGCGGCTCTTTGAGCGGCGGGCGGGCGGCAGGTGGCTCACATGAATACCTCATTGACCGGACCTTGGAGGGGGGCGGGTCAGGTGGTGGCACGTTCGTGAGGGGAATTGCCAGCAACAGATGGATTGAGTGCTAAAAGAATGAAATTGCAAAGGCGCCGTTTTGATCAAATTTGGCCAAGGACGCACACTCTCGCTCCAAATGACTTAATTTGGTGACAAGGAGACTATTGACTGGCGCACTGGACGAGTATAAGACAACCTTGTCATTTTAAAAAGTGGCGGTCGGCTCAACTGCAAGAGCAAGAAGTGGGGGGTGGGGCACGCAGGATGCCTGCAAACTTGTGCATTTGTAAATGACAGCCGGCTTCGTCGCTTCGTCGTTTGACAAACGAGCTTTGCTTTGACCCATAATAACCTCTGCGCCTCCCCCACTCTCGCAACCTTCGCCTCCTACCCACGGAGGGCGCGCAAAAATCCCGCCGGAGGACCATCGCCTGAACCGGCATCGATGACGAGTGCGGCTCCACAATCTGCCCACGGCCGAACTCTTTGTCTTCCTGCCAGGGGCCGCGGGAAAAAGATGATGTCATCGAACACCGAGCCAGCACGCTGGCACACAGGAGCAAATGAGCTGACGTGCGAGCGGGCGCGTGTCCGTTCGAAACATTTGTCAAGGACACCCGGGCACGCTCATGTCAGCAAACTCACACACCGCAAACACTTGCACACAAACGCGCTCGGTCTCTCTCTCCCTCTCTCTCTCTCGCCCTCTTTGTCACGCACGCACGCGCCCAGCGGTTGACAGCGAGTTGCAAGAACCCACGTGAAAGCCAGACGACTTACTACAACTGGCTACCACTTGTTTCCATGACAACAGACGAGCGAGAGACCTAGCGAGAAAGAAAAGAAGTGGAAGGAGAATGCCCACCACGCAGCTCATTTAGGCTGCTCCTGCTGCAAGAAAATCGCTGAGAGCTAAAGACATGCATGTGGGTCGATGCAATTTACATGATCATGCCCACCAAACATCTCACGCAGCCCCGTTTGGTATTGCCGTCGCTGCTCATGGAATGCAGCCGTCCGTCAAATATTTGCCAAATAGCAAACGATGCGTCCTCAGATAACCAACTGGCTTGGAGACATTGGCCGTGTTTTTCATTCAGCCCTGTCCGCATGTGACATGGAGCCAAGCGAGCAGCCGAGAACGCAGCCAAGCGACTCGCTTGGAGTGAGTGTATACACAGCAGCTCACAAGTCCATCGAGTTGCAGCCCGCACAGCCCGCTGAGGCGCAAAACTCACTCAAAAGCTGCGGCCGCAGATGTTCTGGCTTTCCATGAGTCACACGCGCAGGCAGGTCTGCTTTTTGCGATGCGACTGAACAAGCTTGGCAGGCGCGGGGGCTCACCAAAGATGCTGACTTGATGGTGGCAAAGCGGGCCTGGTTCTTGTAGCTTTGGGCCTGGCTGCTCTTTGGGTGCATGCTGTCATCCCATTTGTAATGCTGCTCCTGAAAAACACACACACACGTTTGTTTATTTTCCCTTCAGCAAGCCAGCACACTGACTTTTGGCTTATCCACTGAGCAGTCCCTGCAACCCGTCCCAGATGATAGTCCGGGAGGCCCGTTGTGGCGGTAATACCTCGTCGGCAGGCGCCGGGGACTCCAGGGTGCCCCCGTAGTCGTGCGGGTGCATCATCAGGCTCATGTCGTCCAGATGCTCCTGCAGGCTGTTGACGCTGCCGCTCGGGCTGCCCGTGCTGACCGACGTGCTGGCTACCGAGTGGTCGCTGCCCAAGCTGTTCATCTCGCGACTGGCCGCCTCGCTGTCCTGCCATGTCACGTCCACAAAGTCACTTCTGCGCACGGCCGTCTGAATGTGTCTGCTCCCACCTCCTCGTCCTCCTGGCTCTCCCCCGTGGGCCCGTTGTGCTTCTCCTGGTAGAGGATCTTCTTCATCTTGCGGTACTGCAGGTGGTCCAACTCGCGCACAGCATCTTTGGTCCTCTGGATCAGGTCCAGCAGGATCCTCGGCGACCGCTCCCGTCGCACAAAGTCATGCTGGGACGAGAAAAATGCTTTTAAGAGGGCGCTTTGTGAGATGCGCAGAAAAGAGTCCTCGTTCCCTTGCGCTGCAAAAAGGAGCGCTGGTGGCGCTTTGATATCAAATGGACTTCATTCGAACAAACACATTTCCAACACGGGTAGTTTGGAAAACGGCTTCAAATACCGGCGTTGCGGCGGCCACTCACTCGCAGCAGCTCCCCCGACGAGGGTCGCTCCTGAGGAATTTTCAGAAGGCAGTAGTCCACAAAGCTTCGGAAAAGGTCAGACCTGCACAGATGGATGCCCTTGTGGACTTGTGCATTTACTCCAATCATATGCAAAGTTTCCAATTCAATTCAATTGATTGAAAACGAGCACATCTGCTCCAAAGACGAATTTCATTTTTCAAAGAAGCTGCATTTTAAAAACAAATGGACTAATGACAAAAGTATAGTTCCAACCTCGTCGTATTGCAGTGTGCGTATTGTGCGGCGGTGTCAAGTGTTGCCTGGCATGTTGGGCTGGGCTAGGCTAGGCTAATGTAGGGGGAGCACGCTGGCGCCTTACCACTCGTTGGCTTGCAAGGTGGGCGAGTCGTTCTGCGCGATGTGATATAAGGCACTCATGGCGTTCATGTTGAACAGCGGCGGCTTGCGCTCGGCTGGAAGCACACACGCCAGACAAAAGTCAGTCAAAGGCCCCACGGACCCAAGTCACCTTTGGCTTGGCACAGCTACCTAATTCGATGCAGGTGATCCCCAGGGACCAGATGTCCACTTTTCCTTCGTACTGGCCCTCGTCCATGGCCAGGATCACTTCGGGGGCCATCCTGACCACACGCACAACAAACACGTCATTATGCACTCCAAAGGTTTCCCTCATGCCGCAAGCAAATGTCTCCAATGGCCTTTCCACGTCCACGCGTGTTTTTGCAGTGGCCCGGGGAGAACACAAACTAAGTATGAATAATACAAACAATGAGGCCCGGCCAAATTGAAAAGTGAAAGCCCAACTCGGAGCCCTCATTCAAAATCTCACCAGTAAGGCGTCCCCACAAAGGAGTTGGCGGGTGAGGCGATGGAGGCGGAGCCAAAGTCGGCCAGCTTGACCTGGCCTAGCTCCGTCAGCAGGATGTTCCCCGCCTTCACGTCTCTGAAGAGGCACAAAAATACCAGTGTTGACAAACAACACTGAGCTTTGCAGCTGAACAAAAAGGCTTCGAATAAAACAGGGACATTGCATCTTACGTTCACTAAAAAACACTCCACTGAGCTGTGGAAAAGACTTTTTTGCTCTTTTTTTTCCCCCAGGAAAATAAAAGAACGTGGTCTGAATTTGGAGGGATGTTTTCCATTTGACAGGGGTTCTGCTTTTTCAATGTATTCAAAGCATTTGATTTAAAATCCCTCAAAACTGTTCCTTTTTCCTTCAAATATAATTGCTGTTTTTACCCCCCTCTGGCTCCAGACGGCGTACCCATTCCGCCCTTGCGTTTTATCGTGCCGAGGTCGCTCGAGGTCGCTCGAGGTCACCCCGCTGGCTTCTGCTCGGTGTTGACGAGACGGACTTACGATGCTCACCTGTGAATCATGTCGTGGCAATGCAAGTAAGCCAGTCCCAGCAAGGCACCGTGGGAGATGGCGGCAATTTCCGCCTCTTGCAGTGGCTTCTTGTGAACTTCGATAGACCCAAGCAAAGAAAAAAAAAATGACAACCTTCTCGTACACAAATTTGAATGCAGAAGATCCTCCGGGGAGCAAACGTACCCTCGAGTAAATCCGAAGCTGATCCCAGGCAGTACTCCATCACCAGCTTTTCAAACGCACAAGAAAGATGAGCTCAGGCATTTGAACCACCGAGCAAACGGCAGGGGGCGCCGTCCGGACACGTTGAAGGAAATACTCACCCAGGCGGTGTTGTCTCTCAGGTAGCAACCTTTGTACTCGATGGTGTTGGGGTGGCGCAGCTGGCCCAGAAATTTCACCTCCTTGATGATGTCCTGCCACTTCTGCCCGAGAAATTCACACTCGGAGCTTGCGCAATGCTGACTTTTTCTTGGGAGCGTATTGCCGTGTGTGTGTGCGTGTCTTACTTCAGTGGTCTGCTTGCCGTGGTAGGACATCTTCTTGATGGCCACCACCTCGTTGGAATACGAGTTGCGGGCCTGAACGAAAATGACAAGACAATGAGAGCAGAGCAGACACATTCATTTTGGTGCCCAAAAAAATCTTTGTCTGACTTGGGCAACGACGCTAACGTTGCTAACGTCGCAGGGAGTCGTCTCAAGCCTTAGCCTAAAAAATGGCCGATGACAACAACTTCCACGTCAGGCGTGGGCTCTTGGGACTTTTTCCAAGACCTGGAAGGGCTTGTTTTTTTCTTCTCGTCCTAAAAGTCTTGACTTACAAAGTAGACGGCCCCGAAGCTGCCATGTCCGATCTCGTGCAGGTCGCAGAAGACATCCTCGGGGTCGTCTTTGAAGAAGAGCTGGGCCAGCTCGGGGTCCTTGGGCGCCCCTTTGCGCGCCGACGACGGCATGGCTAGGGGGCGCTGCTCTCGTCGACGCCAGCCGTCGGCCTGGCATTGGCCAGCCGCACCGCCAAAGGCTGCCGAGCAAAAACCAAAAGGTCACCAAGCTGAAAGCCCTTCCCTTCGCCACGGGCGGGATTGCCAGGTGTGTCCTCAATCAAAAAGACATTCAAGAAGCGCCGATACCGAATACAGAGCAAGGGTTAGGGTTAAGGTCAGCATTAAGACATTTTCAACCAAAGATGAAAGTCAACCTTCATAATGAACCCTTTCAATGAGCCATTTGGATGTCTCTTCTTTTACTTCTCAACTCAGCTTTCAACATTGATCACAAAGGAATCCCGGCCGAAGATGCACATTGCAAAGCGTCCACTTTGAGCCGCCGTCCCTCAAAAGCGGGACACTAGAGGCGGCCAATACTACTTGCTTTCCATTCTCCCTCTACTGTGACACCATCTAGTGGCCGGCCAATTGTGCAATTACAGCCAAAATAAATGTTGAACAAAATGGCGCAAGTACGAAGCAATTGCGGCCTTATTGACACGATTGCTGCTCGATAGATTCAAGTGAACCGAAGGCATGCCATCATGACGGGAGTGATCAGCCAATATAGGCTCGCGCGACCCTCGTGAGAATCAAGCACTACGGAAGAACACCAAGGGAGCTAGCATTTTTGCTTCTCACCACCAAGCGGGTACGTTGTGTTGCATTGTCTACCTGAGTGTGAATGGAGCGGTCGCCAGATGTGCCTTTGGTCGCTCCTTCTGCCCTCACTTAAAAGCCGAAGCAGATTTGACGCCAATGCTCCTCGCAGACGAGATCTTTCTTACTCCTGAAACAAGGAAGAATCAAAATAGACTCCGCACTTAGAATTGCAAAGCACATCTCAGAATGGACTATTTTTTTGGGGGCTTGATGAGAGTGTGGCTGCAGATTAAACTATGAGCAGGATAAAAATATCTGCCTGTGCACACGCACGCATGCACTCACACACACACGTGGTCTAGATGTATAAAAAATAAAGAGCGTGCCCGTGAATCATTTCAAACACAAACCGACACTGGCAGGAACCTCTGGGACCCTTGGCTTCCTCCTTCTCAGCTTCCTCACTCTTCCTTATTTAGGCACTTGGTGGTCCATTTGCTCATCAGCGAGTTAGTCAGCAAGCCTCAGTTAGCGCCAGTCAGGTTAGTGGGTAGTCAATTAGTCAGTCCATCCATCTGTCCATCCACTTGCCGGCTGACTTTTCAGTCAGTTAGCCGGACAGTCGACCAGTCCGTCTGCCATTGACTTAGTTCTTTTCTAACCTTGTTCATGAGTCGCTCCATCTGTCCTTATCCTAGTTAGTCGGTTACATCTAGTGCCAACAAGAGTTCATCAGTTGTTTATTTCTTCATTGCTCAGTCCATCGGACTGTCCACTAGTTTGTTATAGTAATCCATCCATTGGTTAGTTAGTTTTTTTCTTAGCGTGCTGCTAGCTACGTTACATGGAGCTACGACAGTATAGCCATAAAATATCTTCATATTATTTCCAAAACACTTGATGTTGGTTGGTAAATCCACCAGCCCTCAACACATTCTTACAGCCAACCCGGGACACTAAAACAACGACCACGCCGGGCGCCAGTGGCTAAAAGTATGCTAATTAGCGCTAACCCGCCAAGCAGACGGGACTCGTACGACTTAACATTGCGGATTATCTTTAGCAACAGCTACTGACAGCGCGGTAGGAAAAATGAGGTCAACTGTGAACTGAGGAGGCGCGACAAAAAAAAAGGGCGTGACGTCATCAAAAGTGTTAGGAACCCGAGCCGATCTAAACAACCGATGTGCTACCTCCACCGGCTCTCTGCGTAAAAAGTAGGAAGGTATTACGGGCGTTTGGAAGCAATTTTATTTGGGGGGGGGGGGGGGGGGGGGGTCATCTGGGTCGCCCAAGTGGAAAAAAGCAGAAGCCCAAAGAGGAAACCGCCACCGAGTCATCTCGTCCTTGTCTTCAAATGCATGCCGGCGCTCTAAATTATGTACACGCCATACAAGAGACGGCCCGCAGGCATGCAGACCAATCCTTCGTGCTGCTTAGGACAGTGACGCCACGACTACCCAATAATGAGCAGAACGACTGACAAACTGTGACGTAACGTCGCTCAGCTGGATGAGGAACATGGATTCACATTCCCCAAACATCCAATCGTTTTCCCAAACAGATGACCGAGCAGCTGACACGAACAATAACCGAAAAACGGTGTTAGGAAAAAACATCAATCTGTGCAAACTGCACTCAGTGAAGAGAACAAATATGAAGAACACAAATTCACATTTTACAAACATACACAGATCACTTGGGCCTTGACACAATGACTGCATGAGAATGGCGGCAAAAGGTGTTTTCTTGGTACGACGAGTTAACGTAAACCGCGTGACGTCCGACGTATAACGAATCCTCACGGGCGCGCATTTTTCAACATCAACCAGGACAAAAGCAACGGGATCGCGCGCGCGCACGGTCTGATACGCTTGTACCGCGCACGAGCGACAGACGGCGAAGCGTCTGTTGGCGCGTGCGTGAGCCATGGGGGGGTGACGTCATTTTCCAGCTTTTTACAACAATCGTGTTTACTTTGAATGCAGCGCGTCAGTCGACAAATTCGATTGAATGGCAGATAAATGGTAAAAAATAAATATACTGGAATTAATGAACGCACAAAATAGGGGTAATTTAGATCAAAGGCAAAAATTTGAATGGGGTTGGGGGGGGGGGGGGGGCAGCGGCGGCGTTGATAGTAAAACCTTCCACGGTAGTCCACGCACTTGTCACGCTGACCCACATTGCGTAACACTGACGAAATCCTCCTCCCCACCTGCTGTCACATTCCGCCCGTGTGTCGAACTCACCAGCGGCACCGGCGAAGACCACCGAGCGAGCGACGCATCCTTGTCCCAAGAAAGCGGCCGTGGACGCGGAGCAGGTGACCTAACCCGAGCGAACCGCAGCCACAGCCACGGCAGTCGTCTGTCAGCCGACTGGAAGGCAAGCTGCGTGCTGACCAATCATCCAAACGTGATGCGACTCATCCGAAGCAGAGTCGACAGCTACGAAGTTGCCGCCGCCTCCGACCGAGTGCAGTGACGTCGTCGATTGAAAGACTCCCAAGTGACTTTGCGCTAGCATGAGCTAGCGGCTAATCCGCCAGTAGGACGTGTCAATCACGCACACACCCCCATTCGTTGCCCTCCTTCCCCTCGGCTGCTCACCTATTTTTAGGTGGTGGTGTGGGAGAGGGGGCGCAATCGTCGTGCTCGGAGCTAAAACACACACACGCACACGCTCACACAAAAAGAGACATGGAGATTTAGTTCTAGTTTTGGGAGAGAAACTGTCTCAGTTGTGGTCGGACTTCCTGATTGGATGATGACGGCGGGAAACGCAAAGCCTCAGGTCGATTGAGCGTGCGCGCACGCAGTCACACGCACACAAATCCGCGCGCACGCAGCGGACAACCCAAAGTTGCATTTGTCGCCTAGAAAAACATAATTAAAAGGACATTGTATCTGAATAAGTCTTCATACCACACTGTCACTCCTTTGTGTCATGTGTGGTGAAAAGATGCAAGACTCGCGTGCGCGTTCGTGCAACAAGCGGGAAGGCGATAAGCAGGTTCAAAGGCAATGCTGCTATCTGTCGGTCATATTTGGAACTATATTAACGTCGACCCCCGTTTTGGCATTTTCCTCGGCCACTGGCGGAGCTAGAGGGGGGCTACAAGGGCACCACCCACAACTATGCTCGGTACTAGGGCAGGGGAGTTTGGGGTAGTTTAATAATTGTTCCATATTTTTCCTTGGTTCTCCAAAGTGTCAAACGCGTGGAACTCCCAGTCGCAACGCAGGGCCTGGCGTGCTTTTGCCGGTTGGTCATCTCCCGTGTGTGATGCAGGGCAAGGGCTTCCTAGTCGAAATGATGAGGTCTCCAGGTGGGAAGCAACATCACGATCAGCGGATGAGGCAACCAGACGACGGAGAGGTACGGCATCCAGACATGCAAACCGACGAGCAGGGTCATTTGTCTTCTGGCGGTCAACGCTGCCGTAAATTTATTTGATGGTCCGTTTTGGCTGTCATGCATCACCGCCATGTTCATAAAAAGACTAAAACTCCCACTTTGGTCACATTTGTCTTGTTATGGTTGCACACAAAAGGCATCAGAGAAACGTGTCACAATTTTGTAATATTTCTCATTTCTGAATTAAAGTTGAGCTTTAGAGAGTAACGTGTCAAAAGCCTTGCTATTTTTTGTAATACAAAAAAAGTTTTATTTGAAAAAGATCAAACTGAGTACATATGTGGAAAACAAATGATTATTTTTGAAATTGTTTTATGTTGTAACTGATCCAAAAACAATGCTGCAATGAAGTGTTTTTGTTTTCTTCTCCGCGTTTAGTTTAGTCAAGAAATTGTTTGAGGAAAGACTGCGTCCGCAGCACTCACAATTGAGCGTCACTGGGCCTCGCTAAGCAGCAGGTCGCGCGCCACCTGGAATGCTGCCACCATGGAGCTTAGCTGGATCTTCTCACTGGTGCCCGATGCCAGCCGGTGCCTAAAAACCAGAGCGGGCGGCGGGTCAGCGCGGGCCGGCTTTGCCTTTTGGCCACGTCGCGCACGCGCACTTACTCCACGTCCGCCAGCTTGATGAGAAGGTTCATGCGCACCGAGGGCGGTAAGTCCACTTTTTAAACCATTGGCAAACCGAGAAAAGAAAACACAACAACAGCGCTCATTTGGAATGCAGCTCAGGATGAACCAGCGCAGCTCACAGTTGGCGTTGGCTCAAAATGTACCTACCTCTGTGGATGAGCAGGTGGACCCGCGTGAGGATGTCCTGCAGCGCTAAACCTTTCAGCGTCTTCAACTCCAGGATCTCTGGCGGACGTGCAAAAGACAAATGATGGGGAGGCGGTGACCCACCATAAGCGCTTTCTGTAAATTGACTTTTTGACCGGCTGCCCAAAGAGTTTTTCAGCCTTCCTCAGATCCGTTTGTCCGGTCGGATCCGAATGCGCCAGTGTCAACGTTGGGACTTACGCTTATAGGCGCTGCCAAAGTCTTTGTTGAGTGACCAGTCCAGGATGTTAGCGATGTCGGAGCGCAGCGGCTGTCCCGTGCAGGCGTAGGCCGTGTCCTCGCTGATGCGGCTGTATGCCATGCTCGTGCTCTGCAAAGGCGGGCGTGTCAAGCAAAAGCATCACATGGCCGCCGGGAGGAAAAGACGTAGGGCGGCACCTGTAGGATGTTGAGGCATCGCCGCATGTCGCCCGACGACAGGGCCACCAGCGCCTTCATTCCATCCGGAGTGACGTCCACACTGGACACAAAGAAGAAGGCTGTCGTAAACTCGCGCTTGTCGCTAAAGTTGCCTCTTCAGAGCCTCTCCTCCAATCCGCGTGGAGGCCATCACAAACTCAGCGTGCTGACCCACTCACTCCCGAGGTCAAAGTGTTTTTTGGTGTTTGGGCCGGCGGCCACCGACCTCTCCTGCTGGATGACGTGCTGCAGCCTGGGGATCATCTGCTCGGGCGATAGCGGTCCGAAGCGGAAGCGCGTGCAGCGAGACTGCAACGCCGGGATGATTTTAGACAGGTAGTTGCAGATCAGGCAGAAGCGGGCGTTCTCCGTGTACTTCTCCATTACTGGCGTGGGGGACGGCAACACGTGAGAAGCGCTCATCGAGAGGGACGCCTTTGGCCGGCACGAGGCTCACCACGCCGCAAGGCGTTCTGGGCATCCTGCGTCATGGCGTCGGCCTCGTCCAGGATCACCAATTTGAACCCTTTCCTGAACGGGCATGGGAAGCATACGGGAAGCCGTCAAGAGCCGCTCGCTCGCCCGCTCCCTGCTCGAGAGCGCGCCGGGAGTGAGGACGAATGATGAAAGATGATTCCTCGTCGCCACGGGGAAAGAAGCCGGCGTGCCACTTGCGAGACGCATCTTACTTGAAGATGGTTCTGGTGCTGGCGAAGCTCAGGACGGGCCCTCGCACCACGTCGATGCCTCGGTCGTCCGACGCATTGAGCTGCAACGCCAGCTTCGGTCAGAACGCAGCCCAGCGCCTCCGAACGGGCCGAGGGGACGTACCTCCAGAACCATGGAGTTGAACTCCTTGCCCTTGTATAGCTGCTTGGCGCAGGCCAAGATAGTGGATGTCTTGCCGGTCCCGGGCGGCCCGTACAACAGCAGATGTGGCAGTCGGTCTTCGTTGATGAACTTCTGGACTGCAAATCCATGTGGGAGAAAATAAAATAAAAATGCCTGCGTGTTATCTGACCACGTCACTTTTCATCTCGCCGCTCACCCGTGGCTTTCGACTTACTGGTGCTGAGAATGTCCTTGTGGGAGATCAGGTCATCCAGTTTCTGCGGTCGATATTTTTCCACCCTGGAGTGCAAGCGGTTCAATAAACAAGCGCATGTGCGAGGATGCGCTCTTCAGCACTCCCTGATACGTGTGGCGATTCATTGCTGCTTTGGATTAGGGCGGCAACTAAGGAGTAGCCATGTTGTCCAGTTTAATCCACCATTCGGGAAAAAATAAACAGATTTCTTTCCTTTCATTCGTTATTTCAAACAGAAAAGCATATACAAAAACGATGACAACGCAGCTCCTAATTTGGTTGGAAAATGAGCAAAAATGTTAATTGTTGTAAAAGCAGTTGTTTGCTTAAAAAACACGGAGGAAGAAGTGGGAGAATAGTTAAAAGTGAAAGGCTCCAGATTCATGGATTTGTACATTAATACGTTAATAAATCACGTAATTATTCATCAACTACAATTTCAGTGAGCACAATGACAGTTAAACTTCGAAATAATTTTCTTTTTTCAATCGGGCGCAGTGTAGCGCCAACTACAGGCAAGAAACACTTAAACATCCGTTGTTGGTGTTGGTTTCCCGCAGCCGCGGTGAGGGTAGCCGAAGTCCACTGGAAAATATCAAGCTTAAAGTAATTCTGCTACCGTGCACAGAATATAAACTGAAAACTCGAATCAAGCGGTGGAAGTAGGCAAGGATGAAAACGGAAGCGGATTTACCGAACTACGAAGGTAAGAGAAGCTAAGCTACGCTACGTTAGCCTTGATACTTTGGCTAATTTGGCTCGGCGACGCCGCGTCTCGCTCACCAGGGTAAATTTGTGGATTGCAGCGGTCTTTTCGCGGTGGCGGCCATCACGTAATCGTGGAACGGAAAGAAAACGTCAGCGGGACGCCACGGCGGCAACTTTGACGCAACTCCAACTCGCCGTATTTACCGCGCGCAGCACAAACCGGAATAAACGTCACAACCAATGGTAAATCCGTTTCCGGTATTGTGGACATGGATTAGTAGAAACTTGGGGGAAAACGCTTGACACGTTGAGCTGGATATTTTCGAAACATTATTAAGATATTCTTGAAAATATATAAGTAAATCATTGGGGATATTTCTTCTATCATTACAGGACATATTTTTATGTAACTTTAGCCCTCGTAAATGAGATGAATGAATAAAAAATACATAGTGTATGGGAATTGTGCAAAAGTCCATTTTAAAAATAGAATTGTTTTCTCGCGTGATTTACGGTTAATGTCATTATGTGATATTCTCCAAAATGCTAAATAATATCAACCCTTTTATGACTGTTTTATTTATTTTAAATCAATATTTTATCTAATTTTCATGAAAATATATATATTAAAATTAAAATAAATGATAATACCATCATGTGCCTACCCCAAATATGGAATCGTGTTTTTAGAATGTGGGAGGAATGCTTAGGTATTGTAAATAGGGTATCCACAAAAATTAAAACCATCCATCCATTTCCGACGGCTAATTTTGGGAACTGCGTATAATAATTTAGGAAAGTGTGGAAATTCGAGGTCAGTCCAAACAAATTTTGTGCTTTTCTTCTGATACTTTCAAAACGTTTTGAAATAGCAATGAGCTGAAGAGTTCAAAGTTGGAACTGTACTTTTTTCCACCCCCTCCCCGCCCTCGGAGTTTCGGTTGTGATCTCGCGAGATTTTCGCTGCTTTGATAGACAGCTAACATGTCGGGGGAGTACCCCGCACCATCACCACCTTGCAAATCGCCTTGAACCGCTTTGAGGGACATCCCCACCCCAAGCCCACCCCCACCCCCTCCCATCCCCCTACTGCGTCTCTCCATTTCGGAGCCTCCGCGACCCTCTAAGTCGTCGTACTGCTGGCCAGCCGGCCGCCATCCTGCGAGCTCCTCCTCCTCCTCCTCCTCTTCCATCACCACCGTGATGAGGCAGCATCAGCATCGTCATCTTCATCCGTGATGGAGCCGTTAATAACGTCGCCGCGACGCCTCCTGCCACCTCTTTGGATCTTTTCTCCTCGCGCGTGACAACAGCCGCACGCACGCAAAGGAGAGGAGAGGAGAGGAGAGGAGAGGAGAGGAGAGGAGAGGAGAGGAGAGGAGAGGAGAGGAGAGCGAAGAGGCTTGTGCGTGCATGTGCGTGGATGGGAACGATGAGCGAGGACGAGACCGGCCCGCGTGCGGCGCGCGCGAACGCGCACAAAGCGCTGCAACAGTGCGAGCTGGTGCAGAACATGATCGACATCAGCATCTCCAGCTTGGAGGGCTTGAGGACCAAATGTGCCACATCCAACGACTTGACGCAGAAGGAGATGCGCACGCTCGAGGTGAGTGAGTGAGCGAGCAAGCGCGTGCGTGCAAGTGGTTTCCTGCTTTCATTGCGTAACTCGGAGCTTAGCTGCAAATTAAGAGAAAAAAAAGAAAAAAGAGGGGGCTGCAGTTGTATTCTGCAGGTGGACACGAGGAAGAAAAGATGACCCCCCCCCTCATGTAAACGCCCCCCGCCCTCCTCCACCGCTTTTGCTCGTTATGCAAAGGGGGTGGCAAAAGTACTCACACTCCGTATGTAAGGACAATTAAATTGACGTGCACAGACCTGTGTGGAAAAATGAAAAAAAAAAAGACCCTGTGTAAAAAGGTGTAGCGCTCATGCATAAAACTAAGTGGGAAAAAAGTCAAGGGTCGCAAATGTCATTAGCTACAAAAGTAGGTGTGACTTTTTTGCTGTTAGCCAAGCAGTGCTCAAGTAAAAGCGGAAAGGCCGATTTATCTTAATTGTGCACATACCAAACAAACAAGGAAAGACTCTTTATATTTAAACTACCGCCAATGATGAATTAACTCTTTTACCGACATAAAAGTTCAAAAAACAGTTCAAACTCTCAAATGTTTCAAATGACAAGCAAAGTCAGAGTCGAAGTGCCGATTCGGCTGCTGTGCTCAATTAAAAGGAAAAATAGCAAATCTAAAATGTAGAAAAGAATAAATGTCGATGGGAACCGCTCGGCTTGACCGACATGTTGCATCGCTGCCGTCGACACGCGGGGTGAGCTTGGCACGAAGGTGTTACTTGTTTTCTCCAAGGGAAGGTCCTCAACTGACCACCAATGCTCACTTGGTGGTAGCCCTAAAAAGCAAAGTGAGGTCAAAGAATAAACCAAAGCCATGACATGTCCAACAGCGATACGGAAAACAACAACTACAAATAAATAACATTGCAGGCTCATTGAAAAACGTTGCCAGCCTTGTTTGCTATTATTCTTTCCAAAAAAGAAATTCAGACTGATTTCGCCCCCGAACAGATAAAGACAATAGTGGCTACTTTGTGACCAAAAATGTTTCTCAAAAACTGCTGAAAACATTTGCAGACCTTCCCTTGCCAGAAATGAAGCATAAAATTCCACGAACAGAAACCTTTTCAGAAGTGTGTCAAACCTTTTTTTTCCTCCAAGCGACTGAAACTTTTCCAGAAACCGGCTGTGAACTTTCCCAGACAATTACTATCCTAAGAATTTCTTCCATAAAGTTACAGAAAACTTTCCCAAACTTTACCACTATTCACCAACCTTAATTCTGTCCGGTCACGCGCTCCCCCCCAGGCAACGCTGTGGTGTGCGTGCGTGCGTGCATGTTGTCGTCCAACTTTGTCTTCCATCTTGTTTGTCAGGGCAAGCTGGTGAAATACTTCAGCCGGCAGCTGTCGTGCAAGCGCAAAGTGGCCTTGGAGGAGCGCGGTGGCCAGCTGGACGACTTCCCTCGCCTGGGCCACTGGTTCCGCATCGTCAACCTGAGGAAGGAGGTCACGCAGGTGAGCGAGAAGGCCGTGAAAAAACAACAACAAAAATTGAGTGGCAGAAAGCCAGCTGTGTTGTTGGTTGCTTGGTTGGTTTGTCTTCAAAGTACGTAGTATAACCAAAAGGTCAGCCGGGCCGAATCACCTTGCTGTGTAGTCGTGAGAAAAGATTAAACATGATCGGTCAATCCGCATTGAATGGGGCATCCGTATGAATGGAAGGGTTGCTGACAGCAGTATCAGTGCCCATCCAAAGCCATCCATCGCCCAGGTCACGCCTTCCAAATGTTCCTCGTGAGCCTGCTTGATGGAAATCGGAAGGACACATCTGAAAGTGTTACTGTCGTGTGGCCGCAGGACATGAGTCCCGCCGGGGTGACGCTGGAGGGCCTCCTGGACATGAGCGAGCAGCAAGTGTGCGAGCTGCTGCAAAAGTTCGGTGCCAACGGAGAGGAATGCGCCCGCCTCAACGCCTCGCTGGCCAGCCTCAGGAGGGCACATCAGCTCGGTAAGATGCCTGTCTGCCTGCCTGCAAGTTAGCTGGAGCAGGGAATGCTCACAAGTTTGTTTCCCTCTCTCTTCCTGCGGGTGGCACTAAATGCGCACTAAAGTCAGTGCTTGACAACAGCCATGCGAGAACAAATCTCAAACCTTTTCTTTTTCGCTTTTTTCTTCTAAAGGTTGGTTTCACCCCTACCGTCCCCCAACTAAAGAAAATTAATCCGAATAACAGCACCAAAATGTGTTCATTCCGTTAAAATGATTCTCCAACATTTTATAGTCATTATTTTCAGGCGTGAGAGCAAACCCGAAAGTAGTGTTAAATCCGAAAGTAAAACACTGATTGTGGAAAAACAAAACAAGAACGAAATGACGATAGTCATCATTGCGTTTTGAATAGAAAAGCGGATAAAAGCAAACTTAAAAAAAAAAAAAAAAAGGTTTTTTTTTCTTGGACACCAACCAGAAGCATCTTGTGGTGCATTCAGGGACTGACTGTCTGATAAGCTGAGATAACAAATACAGTGATCCCTCGCTACTTTGCGTTTCGTTTATCGCGGCTTCACTACATCGCGGATTATATTTCTAAATTAAAAAAAAACATGAAAAATAAAACTTCTAAATTGAGGAAACGTGTCTAACCTTTAGGACAATGTAGTATTGCTCCAAATGTTCGTTTACATTCCTTTAGAAGTCCGTTTTCGTGCGTTAGCATAATCACAAATTAGCATCTTTCCGCTAACTTGTTAGCCTGCCCAGTACTTCTTGTTGGTGACCGTATTTCGCGGATTTCACTTATCGCGGGTGGTTTTGGAACCAATTATCTGCGATAAACGAGGGATTATTGTACAATGTACAGAGTTTCAACGATTAATCCATTCATTGACAACTGATGGATGTATAAATTAAGTGATCGTGAGCTTCTTTATTCAATCAAAACGGTTCAAATCCTCACAATGTCGGTTTGTCAAGAGTAAATATTTCCTAATCTCCATCATCCGCAATAAAAGAAGACTGATATTCTTTGTGTTGACTCAAAATACAATATTTACATTTACTTTGGAAAACAATGACGGTCGTTTTTGCAACAACATATGGACAAAGGAGTAACCGAATTATAATTAATTTATCTTTTCTGAACAACCAATTTGACATAATGTCCTATTTTTGAATAAAGGGAAGGAAACCAAAACATTTTCAATTGAGCGACAAAATAATCAACAGATTAACCAATGATTCCAATTATTGAAAGCTGGACCAAGGCGCACTGGGATAGCACGTCCGCCTCACAGTTAGGAGGGTGCGGGTTCGATTCCACCTCCAGCCCTCCCGGTGTGGAGTTTGCATGTTCTCCCCGGACCTGCGTGGTTTTTTTCCGGGCACTCCGGTTTCCTCCCACATCCCGAAAACATGCTTGGTAGGCCGATTGAGCACTCCAAATTGTCCCTAGGTGTGAGTCTGAGTGCAAATGGTTGTTTGTCTCTGTGTGCCCTGCGATTGGCTGGCAACTGGTTCAGGGTGCCCCCCGATGACGGCTGGGATAGGCTTCAGCACACCCGTGACCCCCGTGGGGACTAAGCGGTTCAGAAAATGGATACTCTTAGTGTGCCAGAACCACTGCTGTGTGGTTCTGGCACACTATTTTATGATGTTTTTATTTTTTCAATATATAGTGCTGATGATTAATTGGCTGCCTTTCGTAGCGTAGGTGGTTCAAGTGTCACGTTGCAGTGCCATCAGCCTTCCAATTGCCAACAATTAGCAAACACACCTGCTTTCCATTAGCCGCCTCGGTCTTTCTCATCCCCACATTTTTTAAAAAAGGATTTCACAAAATCTGCCTAGAGTACCCATTGCAGATGCTTTGATAAAACATTTCTATATAAAACCACAGTGACCTGAAATAAAAAACGACCATTCATAATTGTTGAAGCTTTCTTGCTTAGCGCTGTCGTTTAACATTAAGACACCAGGGGGCGGCAAAGACCAGCCTTGCAATACCGTTGCAATACCACAAATTGATCCGGCGGGGCAGTAGAGCCTCGCTATAATCCTGTACTTGCTTTGGTGAGGGTTAGGCCGGCGCAAAGACCGCGCTGCATCCTTTGGCATCTTTCTCCAGTGCCCAATCGGCAAGGAATAAATAAACACGCGAGTCATTCTCATGGACAGCTTTGAAGAAAACCTCACAACAAACAGCTACAGCAAGCCACCTTCATTCATCTCCGTGGATGGCCTCCCGCCATTTTTTTATTGCCTTCGCGCATGCTGCACGCTTAAGCAGAATCTAATTAAGTCAGATAATTAATCAGATTAGCTCATCAAGTGACTCACTTGGCTTGCAAGTGATGATGTGTTCGCATACAAAAGTCTTTATCCTTGGCTTTTTGCACTCAACACACGATTAATGTGCGAAAACACATTCTGTATTTACACAGGATAGACACGTCCATCGTCAATAGTAAAATGTAATTAAGAAATAGAATCAATTACATTTTTAAGATAGATGGATGGATGGATGGATGGATGGATGGATGGATGGATGGATGGATGGATGGATGGATGGATGGATGGATGGATGGATGGATGGATGGATGGACAGTCCATCTATGCATAAACATGATGTTGGCTCTTGACTCAATGAAGTCTTGTCTCACCATCATGACTGTCCATTGTTGCCCACTTCTTCAATTGCTCTATTCAAATATGAATTCCGTCGTCCATCATGTCGTTCCCTCATAATTGACAACCATCAGACACACGTCTTGTTGGGCAGCAGGCGAAGCAGCTGACGAACGCACGGAGGGCCCCCCCCCCACTCCCCTCGTTTAAACAACGGCAGCAGAAGGTCGTTAAACGAATGGCTGACCGCGGCGGCTGCATGTTATTTCGGCTCGGATGGTGCATGGAATTAAACAAAAAAAAAAGGCCAAAAGGTCAACATGGGGGACATGGGCCCACTGGACACATCATTAGGAACGCCTGCACCTGACAATGACGGGCATCTAAAGATCACTCTCAATCTTTCGGATTCATTGAAGAACTTTGCATGCTGGCTTTGCTTGATGACGTTGCGTGTATGTAAATGACACAGCATGGTTTGAGCCACCCTGCCCCCATTCGAGACCCAGAAGCTCAAAGGGGCCCGTTTGCCGTTTCCAAAGCTTTCAAAGGGGCCTGTTTGCCGTTTCCTAAGCCGAGGATTACAGATGCCGTCCGTGTGATATGTTGCCCCGCTGACTCACGGGCAGGGGTGGGGGCGGGGGCGGCTGGCTGCCTTACGTAAAAGGCGTCGCTCACCATCCGGCCGGATTAGACACGGTCCGAGAGGATGAGACCGCGGCGCCGGGAATTGCGACTGGCCTGATGGCTGCGGGAGGGAAACGAATGCGATTCTCCGCTCTCGGGACCGCGCTTCGCCCGACGCAAACGGCGTGACTCACCAGGCGCGTGCACTCCGCCGCGCATCCAGACTCATGTACACACACGCGCACGCACCCTACACGGCAGATTATTAGGAGCAGTCCTCCATGACTTGTGGAAAAAAGTTTCTTCCTGTCACTTTCCGCGAGTCTACTCCAAAACATGGACAGCGAATATCAACATGAAAGTGGCTTCCGACGCTTGTATTGGGCCAATTTGGGCAAAAAAAAAAAGGGCAGACTTCCACGTGATTTCTGCCTCAGCTTTTAAAATTGCCTTCAAATGAAAGAGGAGGCTCGTGCGTTGTCCGAAGCAAGTCAAGAAAAGGGACGATGTCATCGGTCCGGCCAAAAAGTATGGTTTCGGCGCTTTTCGGGTTGGAGAAGGCCGTATTCCCAACCGGCTCTCATTTTTGACGAACGGCGAGGACAGGCGCACGTTGGCATTTCCTGTACGCTTCAACTTTGTTTGGGACAAGAATGACCGTCTTATTCTTTTGATTTATTTCTCTGACTTGTATTTGACTGCATCTTTACTATCCAGTTGCCTGGCAACCAATGCCAGGCAAGGCTGGCCTCAACCCGACAAAGTCCCGAGAAAGAACAACGTTGCATTTTTATAATTTCACAGCTCTTCAACTCTTGACTTATTTCCGTACTTGAGTTGAAAGTCTGGTCGCTCGGTCGCCCGGTCGGCCGTCGATCACAAAGCGGCGCAGGTTCGTCGTGGTATTTGCTGAAAGGCGGCCGCTTGGTCCCGTTTCTATTTGTCGGATTGGGAGAAGTTCTACCGCGCCGCCCACGGCCCATCTCGGCAGGACAGAAACTAATCGGCACTTGGGTTGCCTCACGTTAGTCGAGTTCCGCCCCATGACGCCAGTTTCCCTTGGCAACGAGACATTTGCCGGGCATGACCGTCACGAGGGGAGCCGCAGTAAAGTCTCACTTTGCAAAAGTTTGGACGCGCTTTGACGCGGCCCGTCGAGCTCAATGGGCGTCCGTGCGGCTAATGTGACGCTTTCTGCCAATCCCAAAATGAACTGCGGATTTCCCGTGGAGTAGATGAGGCTCCTTTGCCACCCAAACTCCTACGGGACCTTTGATACAATCTTGTGTTGCTTTCTTTTTCCAAATGTTGCTTTGAGTTCAGTTGATGCTGCCGGTGTTGATTTTGCGTTTGAAGTTAGCTTTTGATGCTCCTCCGAGACGAGGCAAAGCAGAAAATAACCGATGACGGGAGTGAGCGTCCGCGGGGACGACGACGGCGGCCGCCAAAGAAAGCCACGCCCTTCAGTGCGGGGGCAACCGACTTTTGCATTTTTTCCAGCTTTCGCACGACACTTTAGCGGAGTCTTGCGATTCGTCTCGAATTTTGACGGCACAACAGCGAGATATGAAGCGTAGGCGAGGCGATTCCTTGCTTTGGCTTCAACAATCGGAGGGCCCGTTGCTTTGTGGTGCTCAAAAATCACCATTTACTGAGCAATTCCTTGAAAGAAAACTCCAAGCTGGTTCAGTGGCATACCAGCGCATCCTGCTGAGGTGCATGTGCAAATGTGCGGGCCAGGCAGGGCCGGGCTGGGCCAGCCTTGACTTGACTTTTCCTTCTTCTTGTTTTCTTTCCCTCCAAAGAACAACTTGAGGAGGATAAGTTGCACACCAATGGAGGTAAAGTATGTTTGCCGCCCCGCCTCCATCTGAAGCTCATCTGCCGGCCGCCGTCACGCTGAGCATGCCTCCGCTTATGACACGACGACCCAAAAAGCCAGGATATTAGCGAGAGAGAGAGAGAGAGAGAGAGAGAGAGAGAGAGAGAGAGCGAGAGAGAGAGAGAAATGCCCCTTTCTCGGCTTTCTCTGGTCCGAGCCGCTCGGCTGCTCGGACTCAGCTTGGTTGAGCGTCCGCCATTTGACCGCCGCGCACGGCCTTTGCTGCTCAACACCGTTTGACAAGCAGGCGAATTCGTCGATGCAATGTGAGCGGTTCGGCGCCATTGGCTCACCATTTCATCGCCACTGCATCCCATGTGGTGCGCCTGTTGGTCGAGTACTGCTGCGCAATACAACATTTGAGCGTTTGCTGGCGAGTGGCGGCAGGAAAACAAAGCTTCAAATTTGCTTCGCGAAGCAGCGCTTGTATTTTTCATGCCTCTAGATGGCAACCTAGATGGACTTTTAAGCACGTCTCGCTGACTGCGTCCAACAGAGAGCGCCGTCCGGAGGAGAAGGAAAACCCAGCAACTGGTTCATGAAGCAAATTTGAAGCTTGGTTTTCCTATCGCCACTTACGAGTCGCCACCACTGGCTGTTTGTCTCATTCTCCACGGCTGTGGTAAACTGTGGGCGTGTCCCCCCGCAGGCAGCCAGGCCAAGACGGACTGCTCTATCCAGTGGCCCACCTCCAAGTCGGGCAAGGAGAACACGCCTGTGTGCCAGCCGGAACCTGACCAGTGGATCCGCTTACAGCTGTCCCAGGGCCCCAAAGTTCAGTTGGGGCATGAGCGGCACGGGTGCCGCGGCCCCCGAGCCCCGTCGCCGTACGCCGAGCACCTGACGGCGGACGGCCCTGCCGCGGGAGCGCCGCCCACCTCCGACCGCGGCCCCCGTTCGCTGCCGCCCTCGCCCCGCCAGAGACACCTGGGCCAGGCACTGCCCCAAACGCCGTCCATCTTCAACAGCACGACGCCGCCCGTCCGGCGCAGGAACAGAGTCAAGGCACCGGGCACGCCGCCGCCCCCCAGCCGCAAGCTCTTCCACCTTTTGCCAGGCTTCACCGCGCTGCACCGCAGCAAGTCGCATGAGTTCCAGCTGGGCAACCGACTGGACGAGACCACCGTCGCCGCCGCCACCGTCGCCACCACCGCCGCCGCGCCCAAGTAAGTGGACACCGCCAAAGCGCACGCCACCTCCGCCACACATTTCCTTTCAGGAAAACAAAGGCGACATTTAGTGCTGTGCGTCATTCACACTTTGAATGGCCACTATTTTCTCCTCGCCAGCTTTTCGGAATGCATGTCGCTCCAGGCCAGCCTTTCACTTTCACTCGGTTTGCTCACACAAATGCATACCTTGAGCCGGTCGGTCTGCAAAGTTTGTCGCCGGCCCCACCTCAGCTTTTCAACCCGGAGCTTTTAGCGCTTTTCCGTCATCATCCACTGGCATCTTGGCGCAGACGAGGCCAAGGTGTCTTCCAGCCTTCTGAATGTCTGGCGGGGTCGCCGGCTAATCCCCGCCGGCGTTCACTTGCGTCCCGGCCAATTAAGCCGCTCGCAGGCCAGAGCTGATTAAAAAGCTGCAGGTGCAGCTGCTACTTTTTTTGGGCTTGCTGTCAGCGCCAGTTGTCACCCGACTAGGGAGCAGGAAAAGGAGCGCGGGGTGGTAGCCAAGTGCCGCCTCTGGGGCGTGGCTCTTGAGAGCACCGCATTTCAAGGGGCTGAATTTTCCCCAAACTTTGACACTACCCTGCAAATGGCCCGTCAAATGTTAAAAGTCACCGGACGAGGCAATGCTTTTCGATCTTGGCGCCACACGCTCGACCACAAGAAGGGCGCGCAAAATCAAAGAACCAGTCAACAGTGCGGATGATTTTTCTTCTTCGTAAGGTGCCACCCACCTGACTTTTGGCCATCCATCTGCCGGCGAGCAAAAGGGCAAACACACAAACAAAGCGGCGAGCAGCAGCAGCCACGTCCAGCCAAACAAAACCGTTTTTTCTGCCGTGTTTTCCCTTTTCCAAACGCCGACCGACGTTTTGCTCTCGCACAACCGAGTTGGGCTTCAAAGCCTCGAGTTTGTTGTTGTTGCCTGTTTGTCCGTTGTTGTTTTTCAGGCGTTCATTGTGCCGACGCGGCGATATTCTTTCAGGAACTTTTTAGTCGCCTCCGCCGGCAGAGAATCGATTAATGCGAGCGCGACGAAAGGCCAAGCGACTGGCCCCGGTCCGACCCCTTTGGGCGGCGAGGGCTCTTTCCGCTGTCGCCGTTCGTTATCAGCCTGGGCGGGGCGTTAAAGGTCGCCAGCGCAAACGCCATCCGTCACTTTGGGGAAATGCTTGACTGATAGTCATCCGTGATAGTGGTCTGCACTCATTCAGAACTCACTAGAAAGATTCTTATTTTCCATGTGTCATTTTGAAAGTAATTTTCAATGTAATTCTTTGAATGTCCTGCAGGCAGCTTACAAAATGAACGCATGATTATCGAAATATTTATATAACACCAAGAAATAACATTTTCCTTCATTTGCGTGCCGCTGTCAAACCTCTCGGCGCGCTTCACTTGTTCTTTGGCTTTTGCTCGTCGCCGTTGCTGCGGTGCGGCGGTCGCTATGGCAACCTATGCCCCGCGCATCGCCGTTTCCACGCGGCACCGCTTCCTCCGCGTACGAGTCGACAGCGGGCGTCGCCATGGTTACCTGCAACTATTCAATAATTCTTCTCGGAGCGTCTTTGGCGAAGTGCGCGAGCCACGCAACCCCTTTGATGTCCCTGACAGGGTAGTCCGATGCACCCCCGGACCTCGGCAATGGCAACGGGCCTGAAGTCTCACGCAATAGACTCGAGTCTTGCATTGGTGATGTCATGTTTGCTTGGAGCTTGTCGTCTTTGCAAATGTGGCACACCAAGCGACGAATCTCATCGCTGGCATCTTTACCAGCTAAAAGCCACGAAGGAAGAAGAAACTGTCAGAACAGAATCAATTGCGGCGTGCCTGCGTCCATCCACCGCCGTCGTCCCTCCCCGGCCTTCTTCGCAGCCACAATTGCGCTTTAATCCAAAGTCATTTTCCTCCTACCAAACGTTCGCTCGAAAATCCAGTCAAAATGGTTGCGTGCGGCAAGCTTTCCCGGAACGCATACCTGATGGCCGTGCACAGCCGGCAACCGGATGCCCGCGGCAGTTATCCGTCCGCTCGACGGCCTTAACGAGCGCTAACAGCCAGAGTCGTGATTGTGAATTTCCACCAGCGCTTAGGCGAGGCGGCCGGACGTATTTTACGAGCCCGAGGGGCCGGATGGGGGGGGTGCTTGGACTTGGGCTGAGCTGGGCTGGGGACACATAACCGCCATGGCTGTCATTCAGCAGGAAATGACCAAGCAGTCACACATGCCCGGGCCTTTTACTCCCCCGGGAAGCGCTTGATTGCAAAACGGTAGCAGTTTTCTGGTCCAAGTCAAAAACACTCAGCTCACGCTTGTGACCGGGGAAGGCAAAGTCAAGGGCAAAAGCCACAAAAGTCAGGTCATCCAAATCCAATTTTGCAAGGCATCCCGATATCTCAAAAGACATTTTTGTCGGCACGTCAGCCTTTCGAACGCTTCCAACATTCATCATTTTCCCTTTCCAGCCACAACAATGTCAATTTGTATTCATGTCATCCATAACTATTTCCCAAATTTGGACTTTTGATGTATTTTTTTTTGCGGAGAGCAAAGCGGTGGCTGCGGGCGCGAGGCGAGCGCTGCCGTTGCCATGGCGACGGCACACGGTTACCTCGGTTATAGCAGGACTTGATGAGATGCGGCGTCACAGCGGCGGCGGCGGCGGCGAGTCAATTAAAACACTTGGATTGAAGTCAGACAAAATTGGATTAAATCCTCATTAAGATGATAAATGACTTGTAGTAATAACGGGCCGCGCAATGTATGATGAGGCGCACGTGATACTTTAATGTGCAATTGTACGTTTTGATCCGACTTGGACACGAAGTATGTCCTCCTCGCCGTTAGTTGGTGCTCTCCTGCGGCGGTTTGCCATCTGCGTCAGCAACGCAATGCGTGCACGTGCACACACGCATGCAGGCCCCCCCACCCCTACACACACACTCGCGCCTATTGCCAGGTGTGGGTGTGCAGCCTGCTGCAATCTCCTCGAGGTTGAATGAACTCTCAAACGTCTTTGGAAAAAGTCCCAAAATGGGGACGCCTCCTTTTCACGTCTGCGCCGCATCCGAGGAGGCGGAGATCCAAAAGCCTTTCATGGGCATCGAGAGGCCGCCTAAGTGGCCTGATGGGAAGCGCTGACAAAGGCGGCTAACGTCGGGGCGCTAAACGCTAACCCGCAGGCCGCCGCACCGCTTCCTCGCTGTAATTGCGAAACTCAGACTTTTAGAGGAGAAGGGGGAGAAGGGGTCTTTGTGACGAGTAAAGCGAGCGTCGCTGCATCCGTGCTTTTTTTTTTTTTTTTTTCTTTTATATAGCGGCATATTTGCTGGTGAACTGAATACCGCTGCGTCAGTGAGGCAAAGTGGCTGTTTGAGAGTCGTAAATTAGGACACAAATGACGGCGGTCGCTGATGTGTGTCGAAGAGGAACGCACGGCGAACTGAGCCTTTGCGTTGTGTCTTGTGTCTCAGAGTCAAGAAGAAGAGCAAGCCGCTGAACCTCCAGATCCACGGCAGCGTGGGCAGCTGCGAGAACCTGCCCACCTTCCTCCCCAGCCAGCGCTCGCCCCTGCACACCGAGCGCTGCCTCAGATCCTTCTTCCTACCCTCCTTCGTGCCCTCCACGCCGCCCGTGCGCGCCGAAACGCCCTCCGCAAGTGAGACCGCTTCTCCTTTACACTCGTTGCCTCGACGCACAAAAAGACAGGAGGTGAAAAAATCTAATTTGGCCATTTTCTGAGAGCGAGAGAGAAGCAAATATCCGATGAGATTATCTCATCGCTTTAAACTGTCACTCAGGCAATTCACACTAGCATGTTTTCCACAAACATCCAAGACCCTTTTGTCTCAAAAGATTCTAGATCGCCGCCGGCCCGGGTGCCAAATTACGGAGTATCGGAACACGAGCACCACCAAGATGCAGCGGTTTTAATCTGGCGCCTCCCTACCTAAAGGTGCACCTTCTTCATATAGAAAGTCTTGGAAGAATCTTGGGGATCCCAAACAATTTAGACCCACCTCCATCTTCAATTCTCATTTAGCAAGATTTATAGTTTGGTCCTTGTGCGTGTCACGGCGGGCGGGCCTCTCGCCGGCCCGTAATGGCGCTCATCTCCATAATCCATCTGTGCTTTCCGGGGACAGACGTAAAGCGTGGTCCCCGCCGGCCGGCGCAAATTGCCACCGGTGAACAATGAGGCGGGCGGCACGCCACAGGAGCCGAGGCGCTGTCGCAACGTCCGCGCCGCGCCGCTAATGCCTTCTTCGGGAATGGCGCGGAAAGCATTAGACGGAGACGGCGCCGATTGAACAGTAGAATAATGGAGTTGGTGTCAAAGGGAAGATAGGGCTGACATATTGCTGCCGATTTAGCGGCATCAGACCAAAAAAAAAAAAAGGCATCCGTTCCGTGAGGCGGAATAATGGTGCGGCGCACTTCACGGAGGGTCGTCATCACGCCGGGACGTCCTGCAGGGACGCTTTGTCATCCGGCTCGCTTTGTCGGCGCAAACAATTTCCTCGCCCGAGGGAGTCCCAATTTGGCCCAAGCCGTCCTCAGCACCGTCCATCGAGCTCCTGTGCGGGAAAGTTTTTTCTCACCGCTCTACCTTTTATGCAAGAACCACACAAGAGCCAGTTTGGCCAATTCCCGCTTCCAGCATGACTTTTGTGCAGCACAAAAGTGCTTGGCAGCAACTTCCAACTGTTTTTATCTTTTGAAAGCTTCTGCTGGGGTCATTTCTGCCAACTGGTTCCAGCAGGTTGCAGATGTGGTCTTATCTCTTTGGTCAGCAACAGATGTTTCCAGTCCCGGGTGGAGCACAACTCAAGTTTATAGCAAGCACAGGTAGAATTGACAGTTTGAAGTCAGCACTTCAAAATAATCACAAGATCAAAATAAGTTATCAACCCTGTCAACCAACGTCCTTGTCCGGATGCAAAATTACGCCCCCCCCTCCCCCCTCCCGCTATTTCTGCGGGCTGACGTCAGCCACTCCAGAGCGCCCAAAGCTGCCGCTGCCTCCTTGCGTCACGCGTCTCCTAGCGACCGACCGGGGGGTCCCATTGAGACCCGGCGCGGAGAAATTGGCCGGGAGTGAGGACGTGCTAAATTTAAATGCGGGGCGACGGGGCAAAGAGTGCGCCTACAAAAGCGACGAACATGAAGAGGAAACGGCATCCGTTGGTACAAAATCAATCAAGTCGATTCATTGGAAAAGGAGCCTTTCGTCGTGTGGGGGCATTTCGCTAAAGGCGAGAAATGGCAGCGCTTGCTGAGGCTTTTGCACATCTGTGAAGAAAAAGCACAAGCATGACAACGTTGTCCCTGTGGTTACTCTAGGGCTCGCTAAAGTGGCTCGCGTCCTACTGGTTGCATCCACATTCCGTGGGGAAAAAGTATAGTGAATTTGCTCTGGCTACAAACGAAGCGCTTAAGTCAAGGCAGGAGCGTAATCAAAGCCACAAACACGCGCGCGCACAAGGACGCTGCGTGAGAAGCGGTGCTGCGTGGCGTCCAATCATGCCCCCCCCCCCCCCCCCCTCCGCCCCCCTTTGCTCTGGATTGAGTTATCATCTTGATTGAGTGTAATTGAGACGCGCATCGGAGTGCCGAGTGAAGACGGCAACCCCCCTGGGGGCCGCGGGAGCAGGAAGAGGGGGCGGCCGGGTGGAGTGGGGACGGGGAGGGGGGCAATGTGGAGCCATGAGATGAGATTATCTGTCAGCGAGTCACTGTCGCAGCCCGCGCTTTGACGAGGAGCAGCCGTCCTTTCTGCTCATTATCGCTCTCATTAAAAAAAAGAAAAGCAAATCCATCAAGTTCCGGGCAGATCAATGAAAAAAAAAAAGGTCCCAGCTAGGTCCAGGGGCTTCCTGCACTGTGCCACTGCGGCGTGACTAGGGATGCTACTACGCATTATTTTACGTAGCATTCATTATTTTGAATGACAAGCCGACAAACAGGGTCGGATTTCGAAATGTAATATGGCGGAAAATAATGGTGTCGCTATCATTTTGATTCCATCATTGGGTATACGTTGATCTCTGTTGCCCGAATTTGAAAGAGGTCCGGCCCGTGGGCTTTGATCCTTTTCGTGGCACGGCCTTCTCTTCTGGGGCTTCGTCTCTGGACAAGTGTCGGCCTCCTGCACGATTAGCGGCACGGCAGAACTGAACCCGTTTCGAAAGTTTCATCCCGGCGGCCCGAATTTGGATGTAATATTGCCTTGATCCCTTTCGTTTCATTTTGTCAACCGAAATTGAGGCAAAACGTCACGGCTTGCTTTTTGTTGATGTTGTTGCAATGCGAGCCCGAGGGCACTTTGACTGCATTGACTTTGACCAAGTGCTTGGTGGCCACCTGGGTGGGAAGCCTTTGAATGTCCTTTTGATGGAATTCCGTTTGTCTCGCCTCGACAGACACGCTGTCAGTGCCTCGCTGGTCCCCACAGATCCCCCGAAGAGATCTGGGAAACTCCATCAAACACAGGTGAGTGTGTGTGTGTGTGTGTGTGTGTGTGTGTGTGTGTGTGTGTGTGTGTGTGTGTGTGTGTGTGTGTGTGTGTGTGTGTGTGTTTGTCTTGCGTAACCGCCATGCAGCGCGAATGAAGGTTGCTGTCTGGGCTTCACCGATGGACGGATTCAGCGATGAACAATTAGTCGCTCCCAAACGTGACCGTCCGCTTGTCCTCTCGTCATCTTCTCGTGCAGGTTTTCCACCAAGTACTGGATGTCACAGACATGCCTGGTGTGCGGCAAGGGAATGCTGTTCGGGCTCAAATGTAAAAACTGCAAGTATGTCATCGCCATGCATCTTTTCCCTTGGCATGCACGCGTATGGGCGACATCAGTATCAAAAATAGACCCAAGTCAAAAACTATATTTGTCATCTGTCATTGTCGTGTGTGTACACACTTAGGCTCAAGTGCCACAACAAATGCACCAAAGAAGCTCCGCCCTGCCACCTACTCATCATCCAGCGAGGCGGCCGAGAATCCCTCAAAGGTGAAACGAAACAGTCAGAAATTTTGGAAAAAAAAAAAAAAAATCCTTTACATTATATTTGGGCAGAATTTAACCTCATTTTGAGATGCATGCTTTTCACTGGCCAGCAACTTTGCACATGGCAGGTTAGCGCGGAAGCTACGCTAGCCGGCGGCAGGTGTTCAATGGCAGCGAATTATCGCCCGTGCTTCCCGCAAAACGGGAGCTTCTGCTTTTTCAGGATCATTTTGTCCGCTGGCTCCTGAAAGAAATGTCTCTGTCGCTAGTGAAAGCTATTCAAGAAAACGCCCTCATTTGTCGTTTTTGCATTCTCCCTTTTCCTGTCTGCCGAGAAGACCAACAAGGAGTGACTCAAGGTAATTAACGCTATTTGAGAGGAGTTTGGACGCTCTTTTGCGCAACTGTTGTTTTGTTTTTGTTACCGCGTGTCTCGGCGGCAGTGGCTCGTCTGGTGCGCACCGAGTCGGTGCCGTGTGACATCAACAACCCGCTCAGGTACAGCGACCTGCTTGTCAGTCAGACTCTGCCCAAAACCAACAAAATCAGCAAGGTCAGTCAACACGCTTGCCGCCTCCTCTTCTCGGTTGTCATTATTGGCCTCCTCTCTTTCGTGATCTTCCCCTTCTCCTTGCCCGCTTCTTCCCTTTTCTCCTCCTTCTGCTTCCCAATACGAGGAACGCAGCATACGGACTGGTGAACTCTTCGAGTCCGGTCTTCCAAAAAACATAGTGGAGGTCATCACATTTTTTGTTGCTTTTTCTCCATCTTCTTCTTCTCCATCTTCTTCTCCATCTTCTTTTCCTCCTCCGCCTCCTCCTCCTCCTCCTCAGCAGTTGCAGCATATCCCATGAGCTTTGTTTCCAAGGCGACGACGCACGACAGCAGCAATGTCCTGGTCAATGTGCCGAAGTTGCTTCAAGAACAAAATAGAAACCCTCAGAAAGCACCAAATGAAAAAAGTTGACGCTCTGAGAATGTCAAATTTCTCTGAGTCATCTAAAATAGAGTGGATTAGATCCACCGAGACGGCAGCATCTTCAACACGTTCAATGAGGACCGGATGATGCTCTCCTTGTTGTCAACGTGAAGTCTTCCGAAACACGGGTCGCCTCGTCATCCGTCACCTCGCTGCTTTTTTTGCGTTTGCCTAAAGCAAGCGGCGTGTGTCCGCCCGCAGGATCACGTCCCGCCGCCGTACCAGCCGGACTCCAGCAGCAACCCGTCGTCCACCACCTCGTCCACGCCGTCGTCGCCGGCACCGCCGCCCAGCAGCGCCACGCCGCCCTCGCCGCTGCACCCCTCGCCGCAGTCAGCGCGACAGCAGAAGCACTTCAACCTGACCGGTTGGTTGCTGGCTGGGACCCGGGCCGAATTCGTTTTCAAACCATTTTCAATTCTTTATGTATTCGAAAGCGAAAAACGACAGAAAGCCCGAGTCCTAACAACGCTTGTCTGTCTCTCTGCAGCGTCCAGTTATTTCAAGTACAAACAGCAGTTCATTTTTCCAGGTAAGAACCCGTTGGAATTGCGGTGCTTTCCAAATGCGATTGAAGACAATCAAATAGTTTTGGAGCCATTGGCGCTGCCTGGCGCACATCCTCTTCCGAAGAGGTTGCCCCAAATTTCCAGCATTATACTCGACAAATGACCAGAAAGGAATTATTTTGGCACGCACACACACAATTATCGATAAACAACAAGCACACAGTGTGCGGGATGAGTCTGATTCCTTCACTAATGGTCCACTTAACAGTCCACAAACTGTACTTGTTTTTTTATTCTTTGGCGCGGATGCATCTTCCTCATTAGCATTTGCCGCAGTGTTTTGTGATTCCAATTGGCTAAAAAAAAAAAAAAATCATCCATCTAATGGCACGACCTTTACGTTGACTGACTGAATGAACTCGCTTTCAAGCATCGGTACACACAAGGCGCCACACTACTCCAGCGGTGCCCCGTGTGAGGCCAGAAAGGGGGTGCGGCCATTTTGTCGGGGAGGCCAAAGGGATGCGTCTGTTCCAGGCAATCGTCGGAACAAATGTGGTGGTTTTCCAAAAGAAGGGGAGAAGGAGGCCAGGCTAACCCTTTTGCGTCCTGACGCTACTGGAGTCACCACCCGTGTCCATGCTAACCTTTTGTCCCATGTGCTCATTCCTTAGACGTCACTCTGGAAGCTCCTCCCAGCAGAGCACCGCAAGTCGTCCTGCATCCCGTCCTCTCAGAGCCAGGGTGAGTCAGCCAAATGTGATTTTTGGTGAAATGGCATTCGGATGCTGAACTGGAAGTGAAATGAAAAATGTGAGGGGGAGCGACGTCGCAAAGTACAGAATTTCTGTAGAAATTCGAACGAGAATTTGTCAAATCAGTGCCACCAAAGAAGATTGGACTCCTTGCGGGAGAATAAATCGAAAACAAACTTGTAGTGCGAATAGGTGGAATGATAAAAAAGCGCGAATGAACGGAGAGAACAGTCGCCTGGATGATTTTGGTTTCTCTCGCAATGGTTTGAAGGTGTCCAAAAGGCGGTGTCGGAATGTGGCGAAAAAGACGTTTTGCTTTCCAGCACGCACACATTGAGTGCTCCTGACTAGCGGCGTGTTTTTTCCTCAGTCTGTTTCTGGCCACCGATGCGGCCATCTTGGCCGGGTCTTAGCGGCGAGCGAAGCTCAGTGGAGCGGCGAGAGAGATGAGCACCGGCGGGCTAATGTTAGCGCTCGGTGGGCTTCACGCTACGCCAGCCACGCCAGGCGCATTTGGGTGGGCGGAGGAAGGTGGGGGTGGAACGAGGAGACGCGGAGACGGGATGCCTCTCGACCCAGACCGTGATTAGATCAGCGTCGCCGTCCGTCAGCGAGCCGGCAAGACGCCGCCTGCCAAATTCATCAATAAGGGCGCGGCGCACGCATCCTTGTAGCTTGAGAAGGGCCACAGTGGCGTCATGCGGGCGGGTATGGACAAACGCTCACCGTCTTGACTCGTCGTGATTCCTACGGTACAACTTTACGTCCGTGTCCACGTCAGAATAGTCGGCGTCATGACAAGACAACATGGAAAATGAATCATCATAACCAGCATACCATGCTTAATCCAATCTCATCTCGACCAATCCAATAGTGCAAACGGTAAAAGAGGACAACAGGAGTTTTCTAACCGAGGTTGTTTTTGCTTGCAGCGAGGAGGGAAAGCCTTTGCTTCAAATCGAAGTGGAGCCCACTTCCGACGTGAGTCAATCTTTCCTCTGGTGTCTATTTGCAGAGCGGCTCGTGGCTGCGCGTTGTCTTTGTCTGACGGCTGCAAAAACGCGCCGCTCGTTCGGGCCCTCGGGTAAGTTGTGCGTCGTGAGAAGGAAAGGAAAGGAAAGGGAAGGAAAGCAGGGGAGGGGAGGTGGGGAGGGCAGGGAAGGGAAGGGAAGGGAAGGGAAGGGAAGGGAAGGGAAGGGAAGGGAAGGGAAGGGAAGGGAAGGGAAGGGAAGGGAAGGGAAGGGAAGGGAAGGGAAGGGAAGGGAAGGGAAGGGAAGGGAAGGGAAGGGAAGGGAAAGGGAAAGGCTTCCTTCCCGCAAGACCGATGACACATTTCGGGGAACGGCCGTGGAAATTGCCTTGAATAATATTCCGGCGGGCGTCTCGGAATAGATCATTTGCACCCTCGCCATGCATTATGTTTCAAATCAAATCGGAATGAATCATCCATTTAGTTCCCCCGGCCCCCCTCTGGCTGTTTTCCGCTTTCATAACTTGGACTTTTGTTTTAAATTCATCATGGCCTAAACCGCAGCCGTATTTCTGAGCGAACCAAAAGGAAACGCAAACTTAGGCATGAAAACGAGCGACCGACTGCGTTGTAAATTTTCTCCCGCTGTCTTTTAAGCGGGATGCAGAGAAAGAAAGGCGTTCCAGGGGTGAGCTCTTACAAAACGACAGCTCCAAAGTCAAATGTCCACTTTGCCTCCCTGAGCGCGGTTATGGCGTTTCAGAACGACGAGGGCGACGAGGAGGAGTCGGGCGACGAGTTTGAGGAGATGAACCTGTCGCTGCTATCAGCCCGCAACTTCCCGCGCAAGGCCAGCCAGACCAGCATTTTCCTGCAGGAGTGGGACATCCCCTTGGAGCAGCTTGAGATGGGCGAGATGATCGGCAAGGGTCGCTTTGGCAAGGTTTTCCGCGGGCGCTGGCACGGCGAGGTGGCCGTCCGCCTCATCGACATTGAGCGCGACAACGAGGACCAGCTCAAGGCCTTCAAGCGTGAGGTGATGGCCTACCGCAACACGCGCCACGAGAACGTGGTCCTCTTCATGGGTGCCTGCATGAGTCCGCCGCACCTGGCCATCATCACCAGGTAGCTATCATCAACAGCCGCCAGGGCTTTCCTGTGAGCATGCAATCCACCATGTCGCTCTCTTCTCACTCTTGTTTGGGCTCCCTTTTATTCTTTCCTCTTGCCTTATATGTCTTTGCTCACATTTGTTTGAGGCTGAGTTAACTGGGTTGGTTCCCCAAGGGGGAAATTTGCATCAGCAAACGTGAATGCGGTAATTGAAAAAATAGCACGCTCGGTCCAAGAAGCACATTGCGAAAGCCAAACCATTTTCTGTGCCTAACAATCCAATCTATGCAAGGATTCAACGTTCCGCTCGTATAGTTCGAAAGCTCGGGCTGTCGAAAGGGAGGGAAGGAGCGGCTGAGGGAGTAGCCTCTCCGCTCACGTGCGTGTTTTCTCGCTGGCAGCCTGTGCAGGGGCAGAACGCTTTATTCGGTGGTGCGCGACATCAAGGTCGTCCTGGACGTCAACAAGACGCGACAAATTGCACAAGAGATGGTCAAGGTAACGCGCATGCGTGCGTACGTGCGGGATGTTGACGTTTTTGAGTTTGTCTGCAAACCTTCATCCCGTGGGCCCCCTAACCTCAAGTCTTGTTGCAGGGCATGGGCTACCTCCACGCAAAAGGCATCCTCCACAAGGACATGAAGTCCAAAAATGTCTTTTATGACAACGGCAAGGTGGTCATCACCGATTTCGGCCTCTTCACCATCTCGGGGGTCCTGCGAGCCGGCAGGTGATTGATTGCTCACAGCCCGCGACAGCTCAGGTGGCCTGAAAGACACCTGGCGCCGTATTTTTTGTCCGCACAGCCGGCGAGAAGACAAGCTGAGGATCCCGAGCGGCTGGTTGTGTCACCTGGCTCCGGAAATCATCCGCCAGCTCTCTCCCGATACCGAGGAGGACAAGCTGCCTTTCTCCAAGCAGTCTGACGTCTTTGCGTTCGGGTAGGCCGCTTTGCCCGACTCTAAATCAGAACACCTTCTACTTTCCTGTAATTCTTCTGAAAAGTTTTTTTTTTCTTCCTGATAAATAGTTAAGCTGGAAAACATTGGGTAAAACTATGGGTAAAAGTTTCCAGGTTTTGCCAGCGGTGTAAAAGTGGGGCTGCTAATTAGTTGGTGCGGTGGCGCATTAAAAAAAAAAAAAAAAAAAAAGAAAGAAAAGAAAAGGCGGCTAATGATAGGAAGTGTAAAATGGGCTTTCGACACCTGCCTTTGTTGCGGTTGTCTTACTGCCACAAACAAAAGGGAGAAAATTGAAGGCTACTCCACCCCGCCCATTCCAAGTTGCCATTGAACAAGCAAAAAAAAAAATAACGGCGACCCGGTGGGAGATGAAACCTCGCTAAGATTTGCCATCTTGTGGGGAGGCGCAAACTTGCCGGCTTAACTTCATCCTCCTATTCTGTGTGGTGCAAAAAAGCGGCGGCGGCATGTTGAAGGAGTCTGCAAAGGAAGCGAGCAGCAACGGTGGCGGTGCAATTAGCATAACCAACAAGCCCCACCTGGCCCCGTCCGTCCGTCCGCTCCTGAAAGTCACGCTGGAGCCGGATAAAAATAGTCAGGGGTGAGCTCATGAATATGCAAAAGCGCCATGGGGGGGGAGGGGAGTGACCTCTAGGTGGCAGCGCAGATGGACCTTGCGCCTTTGCGCTCTCACGCTGGACAAACGGTGCTTGAAATTCAAGTCACCAGTGAAACGGACAGGAAGCCCAAGCGCGGCTCGACAGGAGCGCGGTCGTGTCGATTCGCTTTAGCGCTCGCTGCAGACTCGACGCCGGCTTGTTTTTTCATACTAGCGTCTTTTGCTTGTTTCAGCACCGTGTGGTTTGAGCTGCACGCCCGCGAGTGGCCTTACAAGAGTCAGCCGGCCGAAGTCATCATGTGGCAGGTCGGCAGCGGCATCAAGCCCAGCCTGGCCCACGCCGGCATGGGCAAGGAGATCCTGGTGAGCACGCCTTCACTTCCCGCTCCCGGGCAATGCGCGCCGTGACCCAGACATTTGCGAGTCGTGATGATGTCACAAACCGTTGCTTCTGTATTTGAAACCCTGCTGGGGGCATCTGCGTTTGGACGTGACGTTGGCTGGTTTCTCGGCCACTGTCGCCCTTGTGTGTGTGTGTGTGTGTGTGTGTGTGTGTGTGTGTGTGTGTGTGTGTGCGTGTGCGTGTGCGTGTGCGCGTGTCAGGACATTTTGCTGCTGTGCTGGGCGATAGAGCAGGATGAGCGTCCCAGTTTCTCCAAGCTGGTGGAGCTGCTGGAGAAGCTGCCCAAGCGCAACCGCCGCCTTTCGCACCCGGGACACTTCTGGAAGTCGGCCGAGTACGTCAAATGAAAAAGCACCCGCCCACCCTCGACCGATTCTTTGCGGGCAATGCGACTGTTGTACAGTTGAGTGCGCGTGACCAGTATCCGTATATCCCTCTTGGCTCATTTTCTCCACGTTGAGCTTTAATGGCCGTTGGGTTCTTATTTTTTTTTTCCTCGTAGCTTTTGCTTGTCAGCGCCGTACCGCATGAATGCTTTCTTCCGGACGTTGAAATGTGAAAGTGACGAACCTTCATGAGTTTGTCAACTCTTTCGTCTTCTCTGGAACTTTAACAAAGTTTTACTCTTCTTTTTTGTAATGACTGGCTTATGATTTGCCCCAAAATGGAAAATGTCGTCTGCCAAGTGAGCTTTTTTTTTTTTTTTTTTAATCAAGCACCATTGTGGCTCAATTGATTGACAGGCGCCTCATCTGAGCTGCAACCCCCCCCCCCACCAAAAAGCAAAACAAAACAGACAATCATATCATGCTCCTTCAAATGGTTGGCTCCGAAAAACAAAAGAAAGGAAAGAAGAATCAAAGCTTTTTTGCTGCTGCTGTTTTTGTGACTTTTTGCCAGGACTGGGCAACACGACATTCACGTATGTACGAGATAAATTTAGCTCAGGAAAAATTGAAGACAAAAGCATCAATCAAAAGCAATGAATCAATTTTTTTTCGGGGACAATTAGCCTGCAAGGCGGCGTATTTTCTTTGACAAGCCATTTATGAGTATTTGAGGATTTCTTCTTTGATTTATTTTCTTTTTTTGTGGGGGGGTGTCAATTATTCTCATTGGATTTTCTTGGCCATTGGTGGCGCCGCTGCCAACCGCAAGCAACATTGGAGAACGTCGGAATTTTGCAGTGCTCTCTTCTTTTCACTTCCAACATTTGCATTGATCCCAATTTGTACTTTGACGCCATTCAAGTATATATATGCGTTGTTTATAACGATCCCTTGCTAATAGGGGACAGGGAGGCGCAATGAGGAACAAAATGCAAATGAGCATCGATTTGCCAAATATGGAGAATCAAACATTGGTGCCAAGTGTACAGAAATGATTGTGGACCAGCTTATGATGATGATGATGTTTAGCAATGGAATTCTTTTTGCGTTTTTTTTCCCCTTGGACTGTAATTTTGAATGTAGAAGAGGCTGTCGTTGCTCTTTGCTTCCGCTCATTTTCTTTCTTGGATGTGATTTTGTCTGGTAGCTTGTAAAGCAATGTACAGCGCCATCGAGCATACCGTTTCAGAAATTGTGAGTGTGAAGGATGCCTTCTTCTTTTTCGTACTCTTCTTCTTCTTCCTCTCCTTCCTCCGGCTGATTTGCACTCATTCTTTGTCAATGTTTGTGAATGACAATAAAAAAAAGAAGCTCTTTTTTTCTCTCTTTCTCAAATGTCTTGTGTGAAAAAATAAGCTCTCCAATATGGTCAGAAAGAAACAGTCTACCTTTTTGTTGACACCCGCCAGGACAAAAAAATCAAAATGGTAAGTAAAAAAAATTCAGCTCCTCCAGCATTAGAGTTGATATTCTAGAAGCTATTTAAACATTCTTTTCTTAACCCCCGCCCCAATTTTCGGTCCAGCCCTCTTTTAGCCTCTAAAAAAAAGAAAATCCAGTTGCTGTCCCGGTACAGAAAAACAAAACCCAACCCCGAATAAAAGCAGATTGGTGTATAAATGGTGGCTGATAAAGATAGAGAAAAGGCCCCTAGTGAAACAGATGCAAATAAAATTGAAATAGAGCGTCACTAATCCAAATGCGCAATAACAATAAAAACAAAGTGAGTGTTACTTCCTGCCGATGTAGCGCGAGAAGTCCCGAAATGCCCCGCAGTCACGTTAGCGTGGATAAAACCGTTGCGGCTGCCGAGGACCGCCCTCCCCCCCTTCGTTCATTTCAAGACGCCCACGGAGCTCATTATGTCCAGGAAGCGTGTCATGAGAGCAAAGCTTTTTGGGCGATGGGCGGGATAGAGTGAAAGCGTGTCCCGCCGGGGCGACGTATGTTCTGAGGCGCCACCGTGGCCCGGCGCAGCACCTGCACGCCGCCGTCCACGCTCAATACACCAAGCGACACCTCAGGTGTAGAAACCTCCGCCTTATCGTCGCTCGAATTACCCGAGCGTCCCGTCGGCAACAGGGTGCCGCTCCAATTACTCGAGAGTCACGTCCAGAGACACATCGGCCTTGAAAAAGTCCAAGGCTTACGTAACGAGCAGAAAGAAGACCGAACGGATGCTTGCCTAGCAGCGACTCGCACGCTAGCCCGTCATGCAAAACGAGACGGTGGCCCGCCGTTTGTCAGCAGCCTTGACTCCAAAACGTTTGCTGTGTGGTCGCTTGCGACTTTCTTTTGTCTACTAAAGTCCATTGGCACATCCCCACCTGAGTCACCAACACTCACTGTTCTTCTCTGAGGTCCACTGTGACTGGTTTTGAGGCCGGCTCATGTCCACACAGTTGAGGCCTATGCTTGCTCTGAAGGGGACCGGACGGTGCTGTCGGCCGGCCAGAGTGCAGGCCCGAGTAGCCTGCATAACCGGGGTATTTCTCCAGCGACTTGTTTTGCAAGATCAAGAACCTCAGCGAGGTAACGGCAATGTCTCCAGCCGGGGGCGAGCGATGTATGCTTTGAAGCCAAATGTCATCCAACCAAAGCTAAGTTTTCTAACACAAGAGTTTGACCCCCCACCCCACCCACCCTCAGGCCATCACACTTTTGCATTTCAAAGAGACTTGCTTGCGACAAGAGCAATGAGAAGCTGTCATGGTCTTTTCAAACATTCCGACGAGCAAATATTTCTCTTTGAAATAATGCTTTCTACAAACCTGAAGCCCAAGGGGGCTCCTGTCACGCTGTCAAGCTCCTCCTAAGCCGAGACCGAGACACCCCGTAAAGTCTCTTGTTTTCACGTCCACCTTTCAAAACATGTCCTGCCCAATTTGCGTCCACTAACGAGCATTTTTATCAGAGGCCGTCTTGCACGTGTCTCCCGTTCAGCCTCAAATGCCTCACGCTGATCAAAGGCGACAAGACTAAACATCATCTGGACACTCGAGCGGCGACGGACGAGGAGTGCCGGGCCGTCTATTAGGCGCGGCGTGGCTGCGCCTAATGGGTGCCGCCCACTCTCTAGCCGTCTCTCAGTGCTCCATGTGGACTCATTTCACACCCAAGAAGAAAAGACGAGATGCTCGCCTTGCTTGCCTTCTGGCTGAAGGTTGAACAAACAAAACAGGCCTGCACGCATCACCATCTCATTTCCCGTCTCCTGCATGGAACTCATTTGGAGTAGCGAGCAAAGAGTCAACAAACGGCTCATCCTCATCATCAACTCATCCGTGGCCAAGACAACAACAATCCCCCAAAAAAGTTCACCAAAGCAAAAAACAGCCACAGAAATCGTCTGCTATGTTAGGAAGCGTGTTGCTGCCACAGCGGGATGAAAAGACAACAAATTTAATCCTATTTCCCCTTAAATGTTTGGTCTTTGTAGTTTTCTTTCCATCAAATGATTTCATTATTTATTCATTATGATATGATTAGAATGCATCTGTCACTTTGTGAACGTCATGTCCCCTTGAAGCGGCTCAGTTGGAATATTCCGGGACTGGGCCAAAAAAGGGGGCCGTTTCAAGGGCTAAAGAAGACAAACACATTATCAGTGCTTGGCGTCCAATTGAGACTGCTCGCACAGCTTTTATGGTCCAGTTTTCGTTCTTTGGCATCTTTGTTAAGATGCCGAATCCTGAACGCACGCAGACACACGTGCGCGCGCGCACGCATACGCACTCACACCCTTTCAATTAGCACGAAATGGTTCAGTCCAATCTGAGCCGGTGTGGCACACCTGTGCAAGCAGAGGAGCACCATTTGCTCAGTGAGGAGGCAAAGGTGGACCCTGAAGGTCATCCTGGAATAAAAGAGGTGATGAGGTGAGCTAGTTTTTCCTCAACTGAAACTGAAAAATGCTTGGTTGTTGGTAGTCACGTGTTAACTCGTTAACCAGTGTGAAATAGGCTATCGGAGCTAATTGCTGAAAGGTGCTTGGTGATAGCCACATGCTAACTCGTTAGCTCGCGTGAAACAGGCTAACAGTGCTCATTGCTGAAAGGGGGTTGGTGATAGCCACATGCTAACTCGTTAGCTAGTGTGAAACAGGCTGTCAGAGCTAATTGCTGAAAGGTTCTTGGTTGTTGGCAGCCACATGCGAACTCGTTAGCCAGTGCGAAATGGGCTAAAAGTGCTAACTTCCGAAATGTGGTTGGTGATAGCCACATGCTAACTTGTTAGCTCTTGTGAAACAGGCTATCAGGGCTCATTGATCAATGTTCTTGGTGTGCTCATAAACAATAAGAATAAACAAATAAACAAGAGTATGTTATCACTTACACACAGGTACATTAGCACAATTTTCACATTTAATCAAGTACCCTCTACAAAACATCAAAACTAATCTCAGCTTTTTAAAAAATTCTTATTTAAACGAAACGTGTGTTAGATCGATTGAGGCTCCAAATTGTCCATGGGTGTAAGTGTGCGCACGAATGCCTGTCCGTCGGTTTCTGTGTGCTTGGCGATTGGCTGGCGACCAGTTCAGGGTGTTCCCTGCCTCGCGACTTAAGACCTGAAATGAGCTCAACTCAAATTTGAGTTTAAAGTAGGGCCCGAGTACTGAATTCACCTGTTTGACATGTATTTAAACGGATGATTTCTCACCAGTCCCCTTGCATTAGTGACAATGACTTAAAAATAATGTCTGATGCTTTTCTGTCATGTTAAACAAAAGATTATTTACAAAGTAAAGTATAAAAGCGTCAAATGCTCTGCCTGTAACTTATTATTTTTTTAAATGTGTCCAAAAAAGATCCCAAAAAGTTAATTTTATCGTTGAAATTATTAATTGTCCAATGAGACGCTTATCAAATTTTACTCTGCTAATATCAGAAATGGCAGACTTGCGTTGACATGGTAGCGGCACAGGTATAGGAATAAATGATGTATACTTGATTTATTTTCTTTGAAGTGGCGTTAATTAAAAAACTGATAGCTCACTTGTAAGGACATTCCATACATTAAGATATCTAAAACTAAACCAAATATCCAATGTGTGCTAACAGGCTTGGGAGGAATCAAGAAGTCTTGGGTGTTAAACTGGCGGCTCGGGGGCCAGATTTGCCTCCACCCGCCGAGGCAAATCACATGTCGAATTGATGTTTCTTACAAATAGTGGTCACCTTTAACAGTTGAGAGAGACGATTTTTGAGAGTCTTTGTCTTTATTTTCTCCTCCAAGTTGAGTAAAACCAGTAACGATGTTCTGGCCTGCTGCTCCTCCTCCATCCAAGTTGAAGTGTTTGTCTTCTTCTCACTGATGCGTCTTCATTGCTTTTCGCTTTGTTCTCGACTGGCGGCAGAATGGCCCCGTTGGATGTCGCCATGGAGACTGAAATGAATGGCCAAAAGGGCCTAATGAAGGAATAAATAGTGGCACACCTGTCGGCGCAACACGTGGCTGCCTTCCTGCGTGCCGGACAAGAGAGGCAGCCACTTGCGGCGGCCCTCTGCAGCAGCTTCGGACTTTGGCTGGAGGATTCTTCCTTTTCCTTCCCAAAAGAGCCTTCCTTCCTTCCTTCCTTCCTTCCTTCCTTCCTTCCTTCCTTCCTTCCTTCCTTCCTTCCTTCCTTCCTTCCTTCCTTCCTTCCTTCCTTCCTCCCTCCAGTTCAAGTTGGGATTTCGATACGCTCTCTAAGTTGTAACTGTGAATGATAAGCGCTTATTTGACTAATTCGCCGGCTGATATTTTGAATGTCATGTGACCCCATTTTGGACTCTGCCCCCTAAACATCCCTCATGTTCACCGGTCAGATCCGTACAATTTGAGGCACTCCAGTGTTCGCTTTGAAGCCCACGGAAAAGTCCAGCCAAGCCAGCACGCTGGCACTTTGGCACCCTCAGGAGGTTCTCCCAAGCCTTGCCCAGTTGCGATCAGGGCAAGTCCCTCATCTCGTCGAGCCTTTTGCTGCCTCATACGGAAGCCCACCTAGTTGCCCTGTGAAAGATATACCCCACCCAGACCATTTTCTTTGAGCTTCAGTGGGTGAATCTGATAAACGGGAATCCAGACGAGCCACCGACGCCGCCATGCGCAATGACGCTGAGCACGAGGGGCTTTGCATGGCAATCCGCACGCGCGGCTTTATGAGAGGGCAGATGGCAGCACTCACGCAGGAAGTCATCCACATAATGACATGCGTGCGTGTGGGTGTGTGGACATATCCTTGGTTCACAAAAAAAAAAAAAGAAGAAAGCCAAAAGTGCTTTGGCTGCCTGATAGGAAACGTACGTACCTGCGTTTGCTTTCCTAGATGGATTAGGCTGCCTCTAAGAAGGAAAAAAAAAAAATCATCATGTTGTCTCGAGGTGCAATGATAGATCACTTCCCAACGATTTGGATCATGGATTGATTGTTTAGGCTCCGGCACCCTACGTCCTGCAGCAGCTCGTCGGCAAGCTCCGTTCGATCCTAAAACCATCCTGATCCCTCCAATTGGGTGTGTTGCGGGAAAACTCTTGTAGGTTTCTGGTCCCTACCCACCTGAACCTTAAATTGTCCAGGTCCTCCCATTTAAACAACTTTGGTTCGCCCGCTCTCTTTGTCTTTCAAAACAGACATTGGCAACCCTCCGCTTCAACCTCACCTGTGCTGACTTGAAGGCCCGCATCTTGTACGTGCTGTATCTGGTCTGGGCGGAAAGCATGAGCACGTGCAGCGGAGATGGTCACCATGATGATGTCGTGGGGAAGTGACAGCGCGTTGCTGGGCCTGCCCGTTTTCTGGAAGCACCCACGCACGCCATCACATTGGCAGGGTGAAAGATGGAAAGCAGAGGCGGGTCGGCTCAAGTGCACGCTAGTAGCCGGCTGGCGAATGTGCTGTGCTCCAGTTGCCGTACATCGTCTCCTCTCATCACTTACAACTCTAACCCTATCTCTAGTCTTGGCCTGACTTGGACGGAGAAGGTTTTCGGTCGCAGCCTTTTACTCAACACGAGTGCGAATTGCTTCGGTGGTGGTGTAAGTGGCCCGGCTGTCCGCAAGACGTAAGCTCCATCCTTTTCGCGCTCTCATTGCAAAGGGGGGGGGGGGGGCGCGATGACGACAGGCGATCGTGCCGTGCACCCACGCCCCCTCATCCGCGCTGCTCCCCTTCCCCTGCCCCCCACTACCCTGCGCTCGCGCACTCTCTCACTCTCCTTCCCCCCCCCCTCCCGTCGCTTTAAAAAGGCGCCGAGCGAGCGCCGCGCGAGCCACAAGGCGAGCCTCCAGAGGGGCAGAGCGCGACTGAGCAAAACCTGCGCCCCCCCCACCCCCCCACCCCGACAGTCTTTTGTCTTTTGGACACCCCATCCCATCCCTGCACTTGCTTTCTTTGGGGGTGTGCAAGGGATGAACCGAGCGTACCGCTGAGGAGTTGCACACCAAGTTTGTTTCTTTGATCATTATTCTTAGCATCATTCTTTTGAGGGGGGCGCTGCGCATCCACAGATCTGCAGGTGCTCCGATTCTCTGTGGGTGAGTTGATCTTTCTGTCGCCTCCTTTCTTTCAATTCTACGGCATGCAGCCTACGCTCCGTTGATTTGCGCAGAAATGGGCTTGCGCCATGTGCTGGAGGCAACTTGACTTCTTGCCTCCGCCGCGTGCCGTTGTCCCCACCCACCCCCACCCCACCCACTCCTCAAGTGAACTTGTTGCTGCGTAAAATCATCCACACCGACATGCATTCTCGCGCATTCTTTTTCATTTTTTTTTTTTTTAGGGGTGTGTGTGTGGGGGGGTGCTTTGCATTCTGCAAGCCCAAACTAAAGCAAGCGGCTTTAACGCCAAGTGACTCCCAATCCAAATGCACAGCAGGTTAATTCCACGTACTACCCTTGTCAATTTGGCATTTATTTCTTTATGAATGACTTTGGAACGTTTTCAAGGATCCGTTTTGGTCAAGTTTTGTGTGTGTGTGTGAGTGACAAGTAATAGCTACGGCAAGCTGCTTTTTGCAAGACAGCGTCGTGTGTGACAACGGACATTTGGGCGATGTGTGGTGGGATACGTCTACGTTGGTGCAGTCTAAGACTCCAAATCGCCGTCTTTGTGAAGGAAAAAAACGCACATCAGGGCAATGATGAGACCAAATTGTCGCAGATGTTGACAAAGGCGCGCACGCTGGGCTCACCCTAGATGAAATTGTCATCGATGTCTATGAAAAGACAAAGGTCAGGTTCGGAGATGACTGTCACGTTTTACAAAAACACGTGACAGTGGTGACAGTGAGGTAAAAATGCCTTCTTAGAAAGCACGTTTGCTCACAGATGTCTTGAGCGGTGTTTTAAGAAAGAAATAATAATAATAATTGTCCACCAACAAATATCAAACAAATCTTGTTGGTAATGCTTCCAGTTCTTTGGTTACGTACAAAAGCGAAAATGCAGTCGTCACTGTTGGTGGTTGCTTTGTTGGAGATCTGTCAGCTCCACGAGTTCTTTGGCCGCCGTATCGGAAAAAGTAAACGAAAATGAAACGAAAACCCGTGTGGACTTGTCTGAAGATCCAAAATTCTCAACGTGCCGCCGCCGTTTCCCAAAGCACCGTGACAGAAGATGAACCTGGCAAAAGACGAGCCGGAGGCCGACGCCGATTTTCACGGTTACGGGGAGGTGCGAGGTGACTTTAAATGGCTCTGAAAGAAATGAGGCAAAGAACCTTTCTTGGTGCTGTGTCCACGGCGCTGCTTATTTGCATAGCGATATGCAAATTTCGAGTAGGGCGTCTCTCCCCGAGGCTCGGCACCCCGCGGGCGCATGCTAATGTGCGCGCACGTGGGAGGGGCAGAGGTGGCGAGCTTTTGTGCTGTCGTGAAGCCGGGGCAAGGAATCTGCCGTGAGTGGAAGCCACGCCCAAAGACCACGGCCGCCATCCCCCCCTTTGCCCGGCCGGCGCCTCATTCCCATGCCTCGTGGCGCGCTTCTCCATTGGGCATCCTCAGGTTGGCTCATTCGTGGCCTCCATAGGGGTTAAATGCAGAGACAAATTTCACCACACCCAGATGTGTGTGTGACAATCATTGGGTCTTTACCGTTTAAGTCTTGAACGCACTTGACAACCTGATGTTTGGCCTCTGCCACTTGACTCTGATTACGTTTGCCCTGCTAGGGCCGTTACGACCGTGAACCCATTTGAAGGTGCGACGGCCGCCTGCGAACTCGTGACTTTTTTTTTTTAAATCAGAAGCCCACAGGTGTCAAACTCAAGGCCCCAAGGCAAACGCGTGGTTGTTAAGAAATCAGAAGCCCTCCGGTGTCAAACTCAAGGCCCCGAGGCCAGACATCATTTTCTGTGGCCCCCCGAGGCAAATCACCTGCGTCAACGTCTTCTGTCTTCACTCTTAACAATACTGGGATGACATTTTTTGGGGGATCCCGCTTTGAATGAAATGGACAAATAGTTGAACAAACAATTTATAGGGCTACCCATTGATATTATTTTATTTCCGCTTCTGTGATGTTATCAGTTGGGTTTTTCAGTCGACGGGCCTCTGAGCAACAAAAACGGGTTTGACACCCTTGAGCTCAATAATTGTTTGTTCATCGATTCTACAATTTACAAATCGAGATTTCCAGCAAAGGCTGGCAGATTCTTGCTTTTGAAGCGGGGCTTGGTCCCCATCCCCTGGTGATTAAACGGAGCAAGGAGCCAGCGGGGAGTAAGCAATCTCACAAAAGCGAGTTTCTGTTTTTTTCCAGAGCTCCTGAGCATTCCAACAACTCATTGAAATCAAACTGACAAACGTTCGGGTAAACGGGGCCAACCGGTCCTCGAAGTACACGTCGGTCGTTCACTTAGCATCGATGCCTTCACGGACATTGGAAGAAAGAAAGGCGCCGGTTCCCTGGGAAGTGAATCCGATGTCTTTTGTCCTTTTTGCTCTGTAGCGACTCGTCAGGGACGGAGGCGAGCACGAAGGTTCCCGCGCACGCCAACGCAGACGTGAACGCCATGCAGGAGTGGGAGGCCAGCGTGTGCCAGCTGCAGCCCAACATCATCTCGGTGCGCCTCTTCAAGAGGAAAGTGGGCGGCCTGGGTTTCCTGGTCAAGCAGAGGGTCTCCAAACCGCCCGTCATCGTGTCGGACCTGATCCGGGGCGGTGCGGCCGAGGAGTGCGGCCTGGTGCAGGTGGGCGACATCGTGCTGGCCGTCAACAATAAGCCCCTGGTGGAGCTGAGCTACGAGCGGGCCCTGGAGACGCTGAAGAACGTGTCACCCGAGAGCCACGCCGTGCTCATCCTGCGTGGGCCCCAGGGCTTCACCACCCACCTGGAGACCACCCTGTCGGGCGACGGGCGCCCCCGCACCGTGCGGGTCACCCGCCCTGCAGTCCCGCCCTCCAAATCCTACAAGAATTGCTCGCCCCAGCTGAGGGCCATTGAGAACCTCTCATCGCCGTCCATCACGCTCCTGGCGGCCCAGGACCCGCTGCTGACGAGGGAGGGGGGCCGGGGCGGCGGCGGGCTCTTCTGCAACGGGCTGGAGGAAAACAACGAGCTGCTGAAGGAGATTGAGCCCGTGCTGCGCCTCATCCGCAGTGCCAAGAAGGAGCTGAACGGCGAGGGCCAGAGGAACGCCGGGCGCAGGGACGCCGCCATTCAAGTGGCCTGGTAAGTCCGGCCTTTGCTCAAAATCTTTCAAGACGAGTAAGACAGAAAGTTGCGGGTGGAGAAGCTCCATGCAGTCGACGCCTGTGGTGGTCCAGAATTTGTTGAGGACAATTTTCTAAAAGGTCACTAATACGCATGTCGATGCCCCAAATGCAGTAGCGGAGCTAGACTTTGATCATTGCACCAGCTGGGTGCCCAAGGCTATCTCAGGGGGTCCCCCATATTTTTGTAACAATCCCTTCAATTCTTCTGAAAACGCTGCTCGTCATTCACAACACGTTCCCTCCAGAAATGTGGAAAGAATTTTCTGGAAAATACCCAAAAGTTGATTGATTGATTGATTGATTGATTGATTGATTGATTGATAGTCTGGCGCGGCACCACGGCGAGGGTAGGCAAATGCCCTGGCGGTCCCCCTCCCCAGCACCGCCAGTGCCTGAATGAGCCCAAGGGGGTGACGTCTGGGTGTTTTGCATCCGCGCCAAAATGCCGAAAGAGGTGGTTGATCTCTTCTGGGGCGAATGTTGGACATGCAGCCGTCGTTGCCAAGATGTCCTGACCGAGCTGACCCATTTGAAGTTGGAATGCTCGAAGTTACTGCAGAAACATGGAAGGAGGCTCCCGACACGTCAAGTACAAGATGTCTTGAAAACGCCACTTAGCTGTGGGCGAGGTGCTGAGTTTTTCAGCACTTGGAGTTTGGATTCTGCGCCCCACTGACACAATGCGGAAGGCGGATGAAAATGTACAAAATAGATTTGAAGGAGGAATATGCATGCTGTCCTGGTCCTTTTGTCTCCGAGGGCCGTCAGGACTGCGTAATGATCAATGCATCGACCACAAACATTACGGCAGCGTGCCGGCCATTCAAAGCTTTTCAATCAATCCAGCCTTTTCAGAGGCACGCCGAGTGTCGGACGGCCGTGCCCGATCTTTCTGTTTTTCTTGAGAAGCTCGCGAAACACTCCCAAAAGGAATTGGACAGCATCCAGATCCAAGCATCTTCACAGCAGACTACCTCGTCACGCAAAGGAGGGCTAACCCGTTTTGTGTTTGGCAATAGCTTGGCCTTGTTTTGCTTTCGGCTGCTCAACGAGCATGCAGCGTGACCAAGCGCACCGCTTCAACTCTGGTTGCGTTTCAGTGACAGCCAGTGCGTGGCAACTCGAAATGCTGAGGCTCCACTCACCTGCTAATTATTGCGCAAGTAGGCAGCCAGCGCTAATGACTACCTAACGCCTAATTCCGAGCGACTCAAATTCTTGCGCCCTGGCGTCGCAAATTGCACCTTCAAATGTTTTGAATATTCTCTCCTTGTGTCAAGCATGGAATTCCAGTTATGGATGTCGTGATTTCACACCTTCAGCGTGGGGAGTTTTGGGCTGCACAAATGACAATTGCTTTTGCTGCTCAAAAATCAAGGGACGGTGGTCGAAAGAGTCACTGACCCGCCCCCACCAGAGCTTGCTCTTGGCTCGTAAATTCCCTTTTGTATGGCCTTGTCATGGTTTGGCGCTTGTGCGAGACAGACATCGGCACGCAAGCCTTTTTGCCAGCTTTGTGTTTGCCCAGCAAAACCACAGACTCGCCCTTTTTAATTGCATGCTGCTGTATATGATCCTTCCCGTGTCTCTTCGGGCCGAACAAACGTGAAAGGTTGCGGCAGGCCTGCACTTGTTTCGTTGTGGCCGTTTGTCAGTCCACACAGTGCTTTGACCAGCCCCATGAAGAACCAAAAAGGAAAACCGCCACGCTGTCACCGGGGACGGTTGGGGACAAACCTTTTTTCAGCCGAAAGTGAAATTCTTTTTATTTATTTATTTTGTGTTTTACCAGGTAAGCCAATTGAAAACACTTTCTCATTTACAATGGCGACCTGGAGGCAAGGTGTGTGAAGTGTCTCGCCCAAGGACACAACCACATGTGACAGAGCTGGGATCGAACCGCCAACCCTTCTGGTTACTAAATGACCCACTCTACTGCCTTAGCCACAGCCGCCACAGAAAGAACCGCGGAATGCCGATTTGCCAATATTGGCGGCGCTTAGCATAATCGGTCCCTTATCGCTTCAACGCGTAACAATTGAGAAACCAGAAGAGTCACAGAATAGCATGTTCAGGCAACCCCCACCCCCCACCCCAAATGTGCACATCTGTTGTGAATTTTGCTCCTTGTTTAGGAACTGTTCAAAAAGCATTGCAACAATTGGAACGCTCACATGGTCCAACTCGAGGCGTTGCGGGGAATGCGCAGAGCTGCCGCGTCAATTGGGCCCAACGGCTGGCTGCATTTCGGCTGGCTCGACCACATGCCACGCTTTGGTCCGAAGAGGAAGTTGGCACAAACTAAAATGCCAGCTCACAATTAAATTGAAAGAGCCACCTAACCCAAACAATTGTCCCAGCCAGGCTTGAGAGCAGCCAGCTGACATAACATTGACGTCGTCATCACTGAGCGAGGAATGTCGCGTGTCTCGCAGTGGGCGCCTAAGCGCGTCATTTGTCCAAGAATGCAAAGTGTGGCGGGCTCACAGAGGGCTCCCACCTTCGGAAAGCTTGGGGCTGCGCCGGGTGTTGGGTGACATTCTTGCTTGTGACATAATGGGAGCTATTCCAGCTAACATTGGGAAACACTTTGATGTTGTGTTTTGGGCCGTCCACTCGCCATCCCTCGCTCACACATCTGCCGCTCCTTCTCAACGATCCGGAGGATGCGATTAAGATCGCGGGACATTTCTGTGATGCAGCCTGGTCGAAAAAACATTGGACTTGACTACAGCGGTGGTGCGGGCGGGGTAAGTCGTGATTGTGTGACGCTTTGAAGAACCAGTTTGGTTGCTGGACTTTCAATGTCACACCACTCCCGAGATCATCAGCAGCCAGTTAAATGCTGGAAGCCAGCGCATCCACTCTCGCACAGATAGACCACACCTCGTTTGGCTCCGGGACACTATTTAAGATGCGCGCGAGAGACACCACTGAGGAGACGACCGAGACTGCCAGAAACGCTCGCTGCTTTGCAGCTCTTCCGGTAAGCGCCAAGTTTGGCCCATTACTGCCTTCTTCTCTGTGTGAAGAAGCCAAGCCTGAGGACGCACAGCAAGGCAGGCGGCCATGTTAGCTGGAACTTGCGCAGGGAACAACCCTCAGAAGATTTTCCAAAACTCAACCCTTAGACGGCTTTGGCTGGACAACGGGAAAGTCGCTTTAGGGCGTTTTGCTGAAAACTCGATTGTCGTGTAAAATGCGTACACAATGGATGCAAGTGAACAAATCCATCAATCAAAAGCTTGAGATGAAGTCATGTTTACCCAGAAATGTTTTTTGTGTGTTTGTTCTCTTCCGCACCCCGCCCCTTGGCGCCTGTTGCAGTGACATCAGCGTGGGAAACGCAACTTCGCCACAGCTTTCATCTGAAAACAACAGAAGACGAGACAACATGCCGGTGATGCTGCACGACGTCGAGGCCGAGCAGGTACACCCAACTTCCTGGCTGGTCCCATTTTTAACCCATTTTTAAGTTTTAAGGGTGCATGTTGGGTCTTGGACTCTGCACTCCAAGCGCAAGTGAATTGCTTTGACAAAGTGAGCTGGCAAATTTGTGCATTCCCTGAAAAAAGGAAATGAAATCCATCCAGCCGTCAGCGCAAGGCCTTAGCGATCCTTCCGGGCGACCAACCTTTTGCCGCCGCGGCAAAGTTAAATCCGGATTACGCCGATGGTGTCCTAATCTGCACGTGCGTGCATGCGCGTGTGTGCGTGGCGTTAACACGGAGCAGCAGTTTGCGTCACTTGGCGTTTCATTCGCTCAAACGTGACACAGTGCAGGCAAACGTTTTCAGTCTTGGCATCACAGCGCCATTTACTGGCACAGTGGTGAATTGCACCCAAATTTGACCAAGTGGCATCATGAGTAGTAGTAGACTGGACATCAGTTTGGGTCCGTTGAATTGAGGATTGGCCTCGTCATCCTAAAAGGAGCCTGCAGCCCTGCCCTCGCTGTCTGTAGACATAAAAAGCAGAATTGATCAGGATGTCTGCTTCCAGGGGCCCGGCCCAGGCAAGACGCTGCACAACGGAAGCCCCTCCAAGTGCCCCCGCTTCCTCAAGATCAAGAACTGGGAGAGTGGAAGCATCTTGAACGACACGCTCCATCAGGGCGCCAGCAAGGTGAGGCCCTCGCTCGCTCGCTTTCACCCATACATGCACCCGAGATGGAGGCCCAAAGCGCACACACGTGCAGCAACGCCCTTCCATCCACATGCGCTGGTGCCGATTTAACGGGATGGTCAAAGTAATCATTTACCACAACGGATGACACAAACGTAAGCGTGCATAAAGCTGCCCCGAGGAGATACAAGCGGGGTCTCAGCCAGGAGGAAGTGGCGAGGGTCATAGAGCCACTGTCTTGCAAGGAAAATCTGCTTTGAGACTCACTCGTAGCGCAAACTTTGCGAAAGCATCGTGAGCGCTTTTCAGCAGCGGGAGGGAGAGTGGCGACGAGCTCAACTATTGACAGTTGGCGGCAGTTGCCAGGCAACCGGGAAGTCGCCATATGGAGCTGCTGCGCGACAAGCTAATGCAATGACAAGTGGCGAACGAGCCGCAATCTTAGCGTAGCGCACTTGATCCGCGAGCGTCTTCGGCCTGCGAAAGGCTCAAGCCTCATTTTGCTTTTATTTTGGAGGAGCGCTTATCCCTTTTCTCATCTGTTTCATGCCGCCGTCATCCCTTGCGCGCTCCTCGCTCGCCCCACGCTAATCTCCCTTCCGCCTGTAATGCCGCAGATCCTCTTATTTTTAGCCGCCGGTTTTCCCCCGTCTCCGCTTTCAACTTTCTCGACATCACCGCAATGCAGCCGCCGGCAACGATATTGGTCGAGGTGTTTTTTTTTTCAACTTGCCCGAGGGGGCCCGGCTCGTTCGTGAAATTGCATTTTGTCGACAGCCGTAGTGACAAAAACATCTCTGTAGATGGCGCCGCTGTGCCCTTTGGATTTGAGATCAGCTCAGCTTTTGAGCACAGGAGAAGAATTTACTTGGATGGGGAAGCTCGTCCCGCCCGGTCAAATATGTGGCAACGCAAGTTGAGGCACTCCGACAGAGTACGTGTGCGCTTTTTTTGTCCTCGTGGCCAAGGATCAAGCAAAAAATGCAGCCGAACTACGGACCCCCAAACATGCACAAGAAATACTCGCATGTGCGCACGACGTACAACATAAAGTCCAGCCGCAAATCCCGTCGATGCGCACCCACGCAATACGAGGTCACGAAAGAGCGTGTGAAACACTCAACCGTGGTCGCCAAATGTGCGCCCATGACCGATCGAGCAAGCAGAGTGGAGATTGCGGCCTCCAAAAACAACAAACTAAATGCGTCGATGCTTGTTAGCGTGGCTTTTGTTAGCTTCTTGCCTTTGCTCTGCTTCAAACGGTGGTTTTGGCTGAAAGGCACCGGATAAAAGGAAGGAGTGAACATTTTTGTCCTGTGTTGTGCAGCTTTGCAAAGATGAGTCCAAAAGGCGAGTGCGTTCACACTTAAGCCCATTTAGCCTCGCTCTCTCGCGGCGTTTATTTTGGCCGCCGCCTCGGAAGCGCGAAATGACACAGGAGCGCGTCGCGATTCGGCGTGACGAGCTTCGACGATGGCTGACGTTGAAATCATCGGAGTGCCGCAACGCTTCTCTCTGCATGGTTTCCTCCTCTTCCTCGTCTCGGCCGGATTTCCCATGGCGCGACAAGGTATTAGTCTGTCCCTCGGCGTGTTGGGCTCGATGGGCTTCATTATGGGGATAGAAAAATCCTTTGACTGGATTAGAGAAGAAGTTCTGCCAGTCTCACTCTGCGCCAAGAAATTGGGTTCGTTTGCATTCATTAGCACAAAATGTGGCTTCTGGTTGTCGATGGGAATTGCCGTGGCTTTGGGGACGACAGGCCGGTGACCTCCGCTGCTTTTTGCCCTTGTTTTTCAGATGCCCACTTGCGGTGAGAACGTGTGCCAGGGCTCCGTCATGACGCCCAACCTGCACGCTCGCAAGCCGGAAGAAGTGCGGCCCAGAGAGGAGCTCGTCACCCTAGCCACGGACTTCATCGACCAGTACTACACCTCCATCAAAAGGCAAGCCGCAGCCCGCGCGCGCGCTAGGAAAATGGATCAAGAAGAAAGACTTGACTCAGAAGAAGGGAGGCGGTGACGCCTTTTGGTTGACTGCCGACGGAGCAGCCCGCTGCGCTCGGCCCGCTGGCTCGAGGGCCGAAGTCTGGCTCTTCCGATCTCACCCGCCGGGTATCGGCTGAGGCTCGCGAGCCGAGGTCCGGCTCTTCCAATCTTGCCCGCTAGCTGCCGGCGCCGCCCCGCTGGTGGTCTGTGCTGGCTGGCCTTTTGGCGTCACAGTCCCTTGTTGTAGGCACAAACGGCGCCGTTGCGGCAGATTGGCAAGCAAAGGCATTTTGCGACATCATTGACATCATGGTTGAATCCAGCAGATCCGATCCCAATTTGGCAGCAGTGTGAATGCAAGACCGACGGTTTTCATGAAGGAATGTTTTGTTGACTGTCTCGTTGACTTTTTAGGTCCTCCAAGGGCAAAGACGAGTAAGTCCGTGCCGCTCTGTCCACAAGTAATTTGCATGTTTCCCCGATTCACTTTTGTTGGTCTTTTTAATCAAATCAAGTTGGGTGTTGTCACTGATGGGAGAGGCTTTGAAACCACAAACAAATTGCTCTCTTTTGTTTCCCGTCCGCCCTTGATGGATGATCAGCCGATTGTTTCGATGAAATAGCCGTGCCGCTTTTGAGGCCGCTCTTTTTCGGCTTTGCACGCAGGTACAGTTCCAAGGCTCACGCGGACCGGTTGGAGGAGGTGACCAAGGAGATCGAGGCCTCGGGGACGTACCAGCTCAAAGATACGGAGCTCATCTACGGAGCCAAGCACGCCTGGAGGAACGCCGCCCGTTGCGTGGGCAGGATCCAGTGGTCCAAACTGCAGGTGAGTGGCCTTTAGCTTCCAAACTATTGGCCATGCCTTCCTCAGGGGGTGGGTGTCCTTCCAAGTTGCCCGCCCTCGGAATTAGGAAGCTTAAATCGCTTGCATCCAAAGGTGCTCAAGTTCATCTTTCCCATCCGACGTACACTGTCACTTTATTGTTTTTTCCCAGTTGTTGAAGATAACTCCCCCCCCCCCTTTTTTTTTTGTTTGTCGGCAGGTTTTTGACGCAAGGGACTGCACAACAGCTCATGGAATGTACAACTATATTTGTAACCACATCAAGTACGCCACCAACAAGGGCAACCTCAGGTAAGCAAGACAAACACAAGAAAGCCCAGCAAATATCTGCCCTGCACTCTTCCGTCACTGACCTGACACTCCATCTCGGCTCGACGACGTCGCTCTTGTTAGCCAACGCGGGAATCCCTCCTTGTATAGTTGAAGGCCAAAATCCAACGTCTGCTCTGCTAGCTTGATGCTAGCCTGAAAGTAACAAAGTAACACAAGTGGCAAAAATGAAACAAGCGACACACAGAAAACAAGAGACGTTAGACATCCAAAACTGTTCTCACGTGAGAAAATCCACTAGCTTAATGCTAACTATTATACTAAAGCCATAGACCGGCAAACGGGAATCAGCCTAGATGGACAAAAACAACAGCAAATTCAACAAAAGTAAATTCAACAGTGGACATTTGAACTTTTAGCCAATAACCAAAATCTGCTAGCTTGATGCTAGCGAGCAGAAATGAGCATCACATGGCAATTGTAAAGCTTCAAGCAACTGTTGCCTGAACACATGCGCACAAGGGCAGCCTGTCTGAGTGACTTTTTTTTTTTGGACGTCACAGGTCGGCCATTACCATCTTTCCACAAAGGACGGACGGCAAACACGACTACCGCGTGTGGAACTCTCAGCTCATCCGTTACGCTGGCTACAAGCAGCCCGACGGGAGCATCCTGGGAGACCCTGCCAACGTGGAATTCACAGAGGTGTGTGTGTGTGTGTGTGCATGTGCGTACGCAAGTGTGTGCGTGCGTTGTTTTGTTTATGAATGTTTTTTATTTTACAGCTGTTTGTTCATATATGTGAATTGTAAAAACCTTGCTGGAGAGCAGCATTACAGTCGTGTTGCACGTATTGACTTTTTATTTTAAATTAGGGCTAATTACTTTTTTGTGGTCGGAATATTGTTTTTTGTTGAATGCAAAACTAAATACCCCCCACCCTCCAGAAAAAAAGGTCCTTGGCATTGTGTGATAAATTACAATTGTCAAAGCACTGACCTTTCTTCTCTTGTCCGGCCAAACAGTAATGTTGAAATGATTACACTTGGCATAATCGTGCAAGAAATTGACAAAAACAAAGGACATTTTTGCTTTTCAATGTTGTTTGTTGTAAATGTCAAATATAGTTTCACTTTTTTTTTTTTTTTTATTAAGAGCTCTCCTTTTTTATCTTCTGTTCCCTTTTTCTGAGATTGAGTTGATTTGGTGTATTCCAAGATGCTTGGTGGCGAGCCAACAGTGAGTGACGTGTTCTGTGTCCCCCCCACCCCACCCCCAAACGCACAACCCCCGCTGGTCAGATTTGCATGCAGCTAGGCTGGAAAGCACCCAAGGGTCGCTTCGACGTGTTGCCTCTCCTGCTGCAGGCCAACGGCAACGACCCCGAACTCTTTGAACTACCCGAAGACCTGGTCCTGGAGGTGCCCATCACGCACCCCAAGTGAGTCGCACCCAAAAATTAACACTGTGCTCCTTGATAGCAGGGATCCTTTCTTTTGAGGAGGAGGAGGGTGGGGGCAGCATGATGACAACAATTTGGATGCTATGCACACGCGTGCGACTTGTCGTTTGAAACAACAGCAGCCAGGCAGCGGGCCGGTCGCTCGGCGTCAGCCGCCCTCCCAGTGGAGGATAACAAGGCGCTCGGCGAGTTCAAAAAGTGGCTTATTTGCAGCTAATGCTTATTTTGGCTGCAGCCACCCTTTTGACAGTCGGGCAAGTGAAGTGTTTTTACATTTTGTTTTTTTCCCGGCCTAATGGGCAGAAGTGGTCGTCCGTTAAAGCCAATTGGGCGTTCAATTGAAACCGTTTTTTTGGCGTATCAGAGACATCCGACGTATTACGGATGATTGTGAAATGTTAGAAAACTTTATTTGTCCTTGAACTGAGCGCCCATGACCAGCCCCAATCTGCAATTGGTCGTGGTTTCGTGGTCGGAGTCTCACCTCATCCCTGTGTGGTCTCTGTAGTTCTGGTGTTGGGAAAGTCTGAAGCTGGTCTTGAGCGTGACCATCGGTCCATTAAATGTGGAGTCGGTTCTTTCCCATGTCGCTTCAGTGGAGGTTTGCCTGTGCTTACGCCGCTGCCGTTGTGTCCAGATACGAGTGGTTCGGGGAGCTGGAACTGAAGTGGTACGGCCTGCCCGCAGTCTCCAACATGCTGCTGGAGGTGGGAGGCCTGGAGTTCACCGGCTGCCCCTTCAGCGGCTGGTACATGGGAACCGAGATCGGCGTCAGGGACTTCTGCGACAGCTCCCGCTACAACATCCTGGAGGTTGGGTTTCGGACTTTTCGCCCGGATCCCAGCACGTTCGTCACTCCCGCTGTATCCGTCCGCAGGATGTCGCCAAAAAGATGTCCTTAGACACCAGAAAGACGTCGTCCTTGTGGAAAGACCAAGCTCTGGTGGAGATTAACATCGCTGTGCTCTACAGTTTTCAGGTGCGGCTGCCTTTTTTCGATCATGCAGCAATTGGGCCGGGGCGAGAAGGATTGATACCGGGAGTGATATTGAGGGATGTGCCAATACAACTTGTTCGCTCTCGATACGATGCCGATACTGCAGCTTAGATCTTGTTGTTGGTCTGGTGCTGTGTCAGCACGACTCACTTAGCCATCGAATGTCCACGGGTAATCCTCAGGGAGTTGCGTCAAAAGCAGAATTGAAGAGAGATTGTTTCACTCTTCTTCTTTTAAATGGATGGTGTCAGACAAAATAGTGGCCCTCCCGTCTAGTGGGTGGCAGTGGTATTACATCCAAAGCGAATGGCGGGCAGAATCAAACAAATTGGCAAAGCAGTCGGACGGAGAACTACTGCCGACAGTGTGGCAACGAGGAAAAAACGTAATGACGAAACATTTTCGCCCGGAGTGCTGACAGTTCGCAGGCGAGCGAGCATATTTTTCAGGCGTGTGTTGGCGCGCAGGTGTGCAAAGTGACCATCGTGGACCACCACTCGGCCACCGAGTCCTTCATGAAGCACATGGAGAACGAGTACCGCGTGCGAGGCGGCTGCCCGGGCGACTGGGTGTGGATTGTGCCGCCCATGTCAGGCAGCATCACGCCTGTCTTCCACCAGGAGATGCTCAACTACCGCCTCACGCCCTCTTTTGAGTACCAGGTGGGTCCCTAGAACCACGCCCGTAGCCGTGGCCAAGGTCATCCTCTAAGGTGCGCCGCTGCCGCCTATGCCGCAGGTGGACCCGTGGCACACTCATGTGTGGAAAGGAGTCAACGGGACGCCCACCAAGAAGAGAGCCATCGGCTTCAAGAAGCTCGCCAAGTGAGTGCTCGCCCGTCGCCGAAAAAGAAGCCAGCGCGCGTCCTCACTGTCAGAATGCTGAAGAACAGCGTCGCAGGGAGGTCGAGCTTGTTCTCGGCCATTTCTCGCCCGATTCGAAGCGTCCCGAGGTTGTGGCGAAAAGGCAGGTGTGAAGGAAAAGAGGTGGGCGGTGTCCAAGCTCAGCTGGCTGGCCAATGAACAAATCTTTGTTGCCTCTTGGGGGAAATTTGACGGTGGCAGACGCCATCTTGATTTTGCGTGCCAAATGCTCATTTGCTCCACTGCGACAAAGCTGCGTGCGGCATTTGCGGCCAGGCCAGCAACACTGGCGAGCGAGTGGGCCGATGCGGGTCGGGGCGTTAGCGTTTGCCCCCCTGTGTGCACAGGGCGGTCAAGTTCTCAGCCAAGCTGATGGGTGCCGCCATGGCCAAGCGGGTGAAGGCCACCATCCTGTTCGCCACAGAGACAGGCAAGTCTCAGGACTACGCCAAGACGCTGTGCGAAATCTTCAAACACGCCTTTGATGCCAAGGTACGCACGCTCGTGCCCCGGCCGGCCACCAAAGAGGAGCGGGGCAGCCATGCCGTGCCATGCCATTCGTGCATACCAAGCAGCTTCTCATCTTTGATGCGTCTCCTTTGATTCTCTTCCCGGCGGCGTGCAGGCCATGTCCATGGACGACTACGACGTGGTGGACCTGGAGCACGAGACGCTGGTGCTGGTGGTGACCAGCACCTTTGGCAACGGCGACCCGCCTGAGAACGGGGAGGTCGGGCTTCCTCCTTGCCCTCGCGCCCTCACCCGGGTGGCAAATGATGACGGCCATTTGGAGGAAGAGCCTGACTTTGAAAGGCTCCTAAAGCAAAGCACAATTTGAAAGGCTATAATAATGTATCTATCGAGTGATGGTTGGATGGATCTACAAAATCCTGATTGGAAAAATGGCCCAAGCATGGCTCCAAAGGCTAATTTGCTCAAGTGTAAGCCGAGCCACTGATAAAAGCCTTCGTCTGTCTCGAGACGCCTTTCCCTGGCTTCGGAATAGCAACCTTATGCTAAGAGCGCCCACGGCTCATTTGAAGCGGAAAAGGTGGCTCCGAGCCCGACGCTGGCTTCAAACCGCACTCAGAGAGCTGTGGATGAATACCTCAATTGGAAGCCGACTTTGGATGTTTAGCGGTTTCCATTGCCACCCGGGATGGATTAAGTCACCCCACCCCCACCCTCTGCTTACGTGTGTGGACAGCGGAGCATCTTTGACCGGCTCGCTTGTCGTCTTAGAAATTCGGAGCCGCCTTGATGGAGATGCGACACCCGACGTCAAACACGGAAGACCGAAAGTGGGTGGACGGCGCTGATTTATTTTTGTCTTGTTTTGTGGACAACTGAGGTGGCTGGAGTTAAGCTCTTCTTTACCCCCCCCCCCCCCCCCCCCAATTTACTCAGGAGCTACAAAGTTCGCTTCAACAGTGTGTCGTCCTACTCAGACACCAGGAAGTCGTCCAGCGACGAACCCGAAGCCAAAGTAAACTTTGAGAGCACCGGCCCTCTTGCCAATGTCAGGTATGCCAGGATGGATGGGTGAATGGATGGATGGATGGCCAAAGAACGGTTGACGAATGGTTGGATGGTACTAACTGCACCGCCAGGTGGATAGTTGAAAAGCAGTAAAGGATGCTTTGGTTGTAAAAAGGGTGTGGTGTGGTAGTTGGGGTGAAGGATGGGAAGTAGGAAAGGATGACGGGCAGATGCATGTGGAATCAAATCAGGACTTGGCGAAGGCAAATCAACCTTTGATTGATACTCTGTGGCGGGCGGCCGGTCAAAGTGCAATGGTAAGGACCAAGCAAAGGGAATGACGGAGCGAGCGTCAGAACGCAACGTCTGCTTGTGAAACGCAGCTGCCGCGTGGCGCCCAACGGGCTCCTGACGGCTGCGGCGGCGGAAACGCAGCGTGATGGAAACAACCACGGCAAAGATTCGAACGCCACGCCTGCCAAGAAAGAACGAAAAGCGCTCAAGTATTGCAAAGGTGCGGGCAGGGGTTCGCTTTAGCCACTGGGCTGACGTTGCCCCGCTCTGTCTCCTGTGCATGTGTTCTTGCAGGTTCTCAGTCTTTGGGCTGGGATCCAGGGCCTACCCGCACTTCTGCGCCTTTGCCCACGCCGTGGACACGCTGTTCGAGGAGCTCGGTGGGGAGCGCATCCTCCGCATGGGGGAGGGCGACGAGCTGTGCGGCCAAGAGGAGTCCTTCAGAACTTGGGCCAAGAAGGTTTTCAAGGTGCCTTTCACGTTACCGCCATGAAAGGCGCTTACAAACAAACAAACGAACAAACGATTGGCCGCGACAGCAAATGTGTGGCGCAATGGGAACCTGTTGTCATCCTGATTGAGCCCACTAGATCTCTCTCGCTCTTCCTCTCTCTCTTCACCTGAAAGCACACTCGTGTCTAAAAGTGTGCCGCCCAGAGGAGTCGCACAGTAAAACGACGACTGGCTCACGAAGCAAATGTGAAGCTTCATTTTCCTCTCACTTAGACTCCTCTTTATTCATCGACTTCGCGTTGCTCTCAAATTCTGGTTTCGGTACAGAAAGAGGGATCATTGCACATGAGTAACAAGTAAATGCAAAAAGTGCAAAGTGGTAAATAAATAATGGTAATTGAGAGTAATCGTCAAATAATAACGCCCCAAAAGTGAACTTTGGTGCCAATTCTCCGACCCCGGACGGGTGTCGATGACAGATGCGAGTTTGCGTCTGGCGCTTCTGCTGCGTCCGCTCTTGAAGACTCCATCTTTGCCACCTCAAGGCTGCCTGCGACGTTTTCTGCGTGGGCGACGACGTCAACATTGAGAAGGCCAACGACTCGCTCATCAGCAACCACCGGAGCTGGAAGAAGAGCAAGTTCCGCTTGACCTACGCAGCCGAGGCGCCGGCTCTCACTGACGGTAAAAACAAAAGTCTCACTGGTGATGTCAGCTGACGCCGAATTTCAAAGGCGCTGCCTTGCCCCCGTTCAGAGCGGCCAGTGACATTTGGCACAGGCTACCGCTGCTTGGTGTTTTGGAGGGCACCCGTCCAGAATGAATGGACGCCAAGGCTTTCTTTGCGCTGATAGAATGACAATTGTTTTGGGTTTTTTCTCCCTTCAGCGCTGTCTACAATCCACAAGAAGACCGTTTACGGAGCCAAAATGCTGGAATCGCAAAACCTCCAAAGTCCCAAATCCAAGTGAGTGTCTCGCTCCGCTGTGACTCAAATGGCGCCGCACCGCTCCCTGAAATCGTCTTATCCTTCGCGCCATGTGCAATTTCCTTGACGGGCCTAAGCTGCATGAGCGGCGGGCACCGTCGGGGTCTTGTGGCGCGACGTGGTACTGCGCTCCAAATTGACAGCGACATCAACTTGACCACTTGGTTCTTTGCGCTTGCAGCCGCTCCACAATATTTGTGCGGCTGGATGCCAACAAGCACGACAAGCTGAGCTACCACCCCGGCGACCATCTGGGCGTCTTTGCCGGGAACCACGAGGACCTGGTCACCGCTCTCATCCACAAACTGGAGGACGCGCCGGATGTCAATCAGATTGTCAAAGTCGAGTTCCTGGAGGAGAGGAACACCGCGCTAGGTGTTTGCCCACCCGCATCTCTGTCCGTGTGTGTTTGCACGTGTGTTTGTTTGTGTTTGCATGCACGGTCACTCGATTTGGAGTGATTTCCCTGACATTCTGCACTTAATTGATCCTCCTGCACATGCTGCTTTCTGCTGCCACCGCCGCTGCTGTTCATTATCATGGTTCAACACTTATCATTTCCATTTCTGACCTTTTAGCACTTTCTCGTTTTTCTTGAGGCAAAGAATTAATTGGCCCGTCAGGGGAAAGCAGCCTTGCAGCATATCAATGCAACGTTTTTGCCTTTCCATGCATGAGCTGTATTTTAGAAAATTCAAGCCCCAAAGCCAGTTTCCCTTAGCAACATGAAATATGCCAGGCATGCCCATCGCCCGTCCGTAGACCCCCTCAAACCATCTCATGAAGCTAGAAGAAGTCTCTCCCCTTGGTTTGAAATGACACCGCGGCCACATTTGAGCCCAGCCCAGCCCGTCGTGCTGCTACGGCACAGTTTGTAGCTATGCTGAGTGCAGGCAACACCATTCCAAACGATGCCCTACGCTCTGGTGGGGCATGTTCGCTGCAGATGCAATAACCGTTGAGAATCTTCAAAGAAAGAAAAACACTCGGGTGCTGCACAGGAATAACAAGAGGCTCTTTGTAACCATGGCGACACATGACAAGAAGCCCAAGTGGGCCGAGCCTCACTTTTGTGGCGGCGGCGCAGTGCCTCGTTTACGTTCAAGGGCAGCCAACTTGACCAAATGGGGAGGTTTGCAACTGCAGGAAAGTTAACATGGGCAGAACGACAGCCGGCAGAGAATTTTACGCTTGACTTGTCGGATTCGAGCATGATGTCGATTGATCCATTTCAGATCATGCGCGTCTAGTTTTGCTCCTCTTCTGCGCAGTGGCAAGCCAAGAGCGAGTCGAGTCGAAATGATTGATAAAATGTCCGGGATGGATGCCTTTGAGAACCGGCGAGGCGTCAACACTCTACTTTTGTCTCTGTATGGGTTGAAAAGTGGCTGGGATGGATGCCTTTGAGAAGCGGCAAGACGCCTCTTCTCTACTTTTGTCTCAATGGCTCTGCCTTGGTCCAGCTTTGCGCTTTCCTAAGCTCCGTCTTTCTTGATCCCCGGCAGGCGTCATCAGTAACTGGACCAGCGCCGGTCGCATCCCGCCCTGCACCATCTTCCAGGCCTTCCAGTACTTTCTGGACATCACCACGCCGCCCAGTCCTGTCCTTCTGCAGCACTTTGCCGCACTGGCCACCAACGACAAACACAAGAAGAGACTGGAGGTGCTCAGTAAGGTAAAGTCCGAAAGACGAGCTTCTCATTAGTGCGTGTGCGCGTTGGATTTGGCATCTACCAGGGTTTCTTTTCATATACGTCAAATGGTACCGTCCCCGGCGTTCATCATCTTCCTTGCTGCTACGCTTGAGCCCGATGGAAATCAATGCAGCGTCACCGCATTGGCGTCCACGGAAGGCTTCCGTTCGCGTTGGCGTCCTCGTCCCGTCTGCGCCTCCCACAAATAAAGGGGCAAAACTATGCAGAAAAGATGCTTGTGTCCGCAACATGACATGGCGTTGGGAGAAGGAAAAGGGACAGCGTGAACCCGCAACGGCCACTTTTGATGGAGAGTCCAAAGAGCGCAGGATGGAGCCCTTTGGCTTTGCCGTGCAGGGCCTGCAGGACTACGAGGAGTGGAAGTGGTTGAACACGCCCACCCTGGTGGAGGTCCTGGACGAGTTCCCGTCGGTGCAGATGCCGTCCACGCTGCTGCTCACCCAGCTGCCTCTGCTGCAGCCGCGCTACTACTCCATCAGCTCCTCGCCCGACCTGCACCCCGGCGAGATCCACCTCACCGTCGCCGTGGTCTCCTACCGGGCGAAAGGTAAACGCGCTCTCCTTGTGCAAGAGCATCAAAAGTCCATCAACATCCAGAGCAAACGTCTGCGTTCAGCTTGCCGCCGCAAAAGTTGACTCGCATTCATCATCCCTTCCAGACGGAGAAGGCCCGATCCATCACGGAGTTTGCTCGTCGTGGCTCAACAGGATCGAAAAGGGCGACGTGGTGCCTTGCTTCGTGCGAAGGTACAACCCGAGGCGCCTCGGCAACCTGGCGCCAGCCTCGCGTGTGGCCAACTTTTTCCAACCTGCCGCGTGCCTGCTGCGTGCTGGCCGTGCCTCGCTAGCTTTTGCCAACCTTGCTCTATTTCTGTCGCTTAGCGCCCCCTTATTTCGGCTTCCCAAAGACCACCAAGCACCCTGCATCCTGGTGGGCCCTGGGACGGGCATTGCCCCCTTCAGGAGCTTCTGGCAGCAGAGGATGTTTGACCTTCAACACAAAGGTCAGTCGACATAACCGTGTAATGCAGCACGCCCGTCGTAGGCCGGAAAGGTCCCCCATCAAGGCCCGGGCCTCGTCGGCATCCAACATCTTCATTCAAACTGTGCAGCTTAGCCAGAACTAAGTCGATGTCCTTGGGGTCTTGCAAGTGCACTTCCTTTTGTTGCCCATCCAGGTGTGGAGGCGTGGCCCATGATCCTGGTGTTTGGGTGTCGCCAGTCCGAGATGGACCACATATACAAGGAGGAGACCGTCCAGGCCAGGAACAAGGAGGTCTTCAAGGAGCTCTACACCGCCTACTCCAGAGAGCCCGGCAAACCAAAGGTGCACAGAGATAAATGACAGAACCCCTTATGGACTCTATGGCAAAACCCTCGTGTCGGAGTTCCCTAAATTGGGTCGAACGACTCCATTCCGTCGGTAGTCGAAGCTTCTGGTGGAACTCTACCCTTTTCCGGAAACGACTTGCGGGTGGAATAAGAGCATTCTTTGACCAGTTTCTTGACTCTGGACTAAAACTTTGTTGACCTCTCTTGAGACGAGAACCTATACGTTCGGGATAAGAAATCACAACTCGCGCCAGGACTTGCGTAACCGGTGCCATTCGACCACGTTCAGCAGAGCGATGACGCGTAGCGGTCTCGATCTTGTACAAAATTGTCCGACGGTGGCAGCGCGAAACAAAATACCTTCTCCGCCTGCGTATCGCACCACTCATCCAAGTCAAAGTGACACGCCGTACGGCTGCCTCGTTATGGATTTGGCGTGTGCTCCGGGCTCAGCACGTTCTTCCCGGACCTTGTCGTGTCCCTGCAGAAATACGTGCAGGACATCCTCCGCGAGCAGCTGTCCGAGCGAGTGTACCGGTGCCTGCGCGAGGAGGGCGGCCACATTTACGTGTGCGGGGACGTCACCATGGCGGGAGACGTGCTGAAAACCGTGCAGCAGATCCTCAAGCAGCACGGAAACATGAGCTTGGAGGACGCCGGCTTCTTCATCAGCAAGCTGAGGGTAAGAAGCTCGTACGCTTTGTCACCGGCCGTGGAAAAGAAAGGGGCCTAGCGAAAGCTTAACCCTGCACCGACGGCGTCGGCAGGACGAGAATCGCTACCACGAGGACATCTTCGGAGTCACCCTGCGCACATACGAGGTCACCAACCGACTCCGCTCCGAGTCCATCGCCTACATCGAGGAGAGCAAGAAAGACTCTGACGAGTACGTCGGGCACACACACATTTGACATTCTTTGGACATCACTTTGCTAAGGATTGACCTATATGTCAAAGAAAAATCACATTCTCACTCTGAAAAAGCTTGTTTTATTTTAATCAGCATACTTTTGCGCCTGACCTTTTCTCTCAAAGCATTCAGTCTTTTTTTTTTTTTCTTGCCAAAGTATGTTTGAGAAAAGAAAAAAAAACACATCTGGTCGTCACGTGAACAAAACAAGCATGTCACCGTGGTTACGGGTCGGAAGAGAGCATTTTCCCTTGCGAATGAAAGCGTAACATTTTCTTTTGCGTCTCCTCGCAGGGTTTTTTGCTCCTAGGCTGCCGCCGAGGATGCAGCAGCACCGGCTCCACAAAACTGTGCCAATTTTTCAAAGGAGCAGGACAAGCTGGCCAAAAGACTTCATCGCTACGTATGTCTGCTTTTTTTTTTTTTTTGGACCACGCTTGTGTTTTGAGGCTTGTGAGGGCGCTAACTGGTTGTTGTTGGTTACGAGCATGCAAGAGACAAGATCGGCTTGTCCCGTGTATGTTTGTGTGCCCCAGCGCAAAAGACAAATGCTGCTTTTTTTTCTTTTTTTCCCTTGTTTTGGGTGTTTGCACAGCGCATGACGGCCGCACAACTTTAATGACGGGTGACAGCTGCCCCAACTTACACCAACGCGTCGTGTCCTCAAAACAGATGCAAATGCTGTATTTTTTTTTTTTTTTTTACACACTATCGGAAAAAAAATCAAAATGCTTTTGATCAAAAAAAATCAAAAAAGCATGAGTGACACAAATGTGAAAATTGAAAGACTTGTATGAACGAGACAAAGTAGATACAAGGGCATGAGCGACAAGCGATACGGCCCAGCTAACAAACGCGTCATCGAAAATACGCTCGACATTTTATTCTCCAAACATAAACCTCTTTAATGAACACACTAATAAACATTTGGTTCTTTTTCCTCAGTGGTACAACTTTATTCCTGAATATTTGCAACTTTTTTTTTCCCCTTCTAAACATTCTCAATTCATGATTTGTTCTGTTGAAAAATTTAACCTTCATCAATTTACGTAAATATGTTGACTTTTTGTGGCGTGTAATATTGCGATTTTAATCTTATTTCAACATGATTTCCCCCCCAAATACATTTTTTTTTCCAGACTTGGTTCGCAAAACAGAACTTTTATCCTCCATTTTTGAATCTGAACTTCATCTGGGGGGAAAGCCAGGAATGCTTTGAATTGGAATGTTGCAACTTCATTCTAGTTAGTCTCTGGCTTGAGAAATTGTATTTTTTTTCTCTCCAATTATGATAAGTTCTAAAAGGATTTTGACTTTTTGCTCTCCAATATACAAACTCATTTACTCAAAGCAACACAAAACTGGCCATCGTATTCTGGCAATTGTGACATTTTAACTTGGTTGGCCTGCTCTCTTTTTTGCGCTGATCACAATTAGCTTAAAAGCTAGCAAAAGCATATTTTGCCAAATTTGGGAAGAAAAAGGCTGCTGTGGTGGTCTCCCTTTCTATTTTGCGCTCTACGCAACTAACCTTCGAGCAAAGAAACCCGTGCAAATCGGACTCAAATTGTGTGCCAATTCCCAACGTGGCACATTGCCGTGTTTGTGTACAAACCAACGTGTGTCTCTCGTGTGAAGTCGCTGATGTAAATCGTGCAGCAGGAAAACCACTACGCTTTTTATATATATATATATATATATATATATATATATATATATATATATATATATATATATATATATATATATATATATATATAAAATAGCACATGGATCTTTTGTAAGGATGTCTTTTGAATATGTAATTAAGCACGATAGCGCATCCTAGAAAGGGTCTGCCCTCTCTTCCCGGCTAACGAGGCTCAGTGCATGGTGGTCTCGTGTCTTGTGTATTCATTCTAAGAGTCCGTAGCAGTGCTGTGTGTGGTGACTCTGTCTGGCGGCGGTGGCGGCGGCGGCCTTCTCTGCTTTTTTTGCGTTTTGCCGCTGCCGCCGAGATGGTCGCCTCGGCTTTTGGTTTGCGTTTGTCTGTCTGTGGCCTCTGTGCTCCAAACTCCATTTGACGCTGCAAGGACTGTGCTTTGACTGAGCAAATAAAGTCAAACATGTACAAAGTACCATGAGGCTCCTTTGTGCTTCTTTTGCCTTCAAAAGTGCCTGACTGGGTTTTTTCGGCAGAGCTGCCTACAGAAAGTGACAAAAGTCCTCTTTCAGCTGCAAAACGAAAAGCAGAACTGTCGACACAAATGCCACCCGAGACTTTTGGAGGAACCAAATATCCTGTAGTAAAAGCTCAAGGAAACGTGCGAGCCCCATAAACCTCAAAAAAGGAAAAAAAAACCGAGGCGGGCGCCATCCTGGTCTCTGAGAATCCCGTCCCGGTTCCGGCCTTTGTCAACCGAACGTCATCGAAAACAGACTTAGTCAGGCGCAGGCGCCGCACAGCTGACATGCAGCCCAGCCCAATAAAGGAATCGGAGTCTTTTGATGCCGCAATGACATGTCACGATGTGTGATGTCAACGATCACCACGCCGTGCACGGCGTGTGGGTCTTGCTCTGATTATTTATATTTGGCTTATTACACTCTACTAACTGAACCAGATCACACATCATCATCTCCTTCAACTTAGTCATCATCTCCATCACCATATTCATCATCATCGCCCTCCACATCATTATCTCTCTCATCTCCATGATCCTGTTCATCTTCATCTCCCCCGCCTGCTGCTCCCTCCATCTCATTTTCACTCTGTAAACGAGGTTTGAAAAGAGGAAGCAGAAGCCGGCTGGCGAGCTTCCCGCAAGCGCTCCAGCTGTCTTGACGCCGTCCTCCTACGACACTCTTGTCACGCTTTTATTTCACGCCGTACCTCCCAAGGGTCACGTCTCCCAGGTGCCGCGCGCGAGTCTGGTACGCGGCAAACTGCGTCACGTCCTGTCTCCTTTCTCGATATCAATTTGCGATGGAGACGCGCGCTCTTTTGCAGAGGCGGCCGTTCAATCGCGGGGAGGGAGCGCGAGCGAGCAATCGAGCTTTGCGCTCCTCTGCTCTGCGCTTCCTTGAGCGCTCATTCATTCGCCGTCACGTCCCGGCCCGTGCGGGACCGCCGGCCGAGAGGCTCTCCAATTAAGACGGCAGCTCATGGATGCACATAACTTACATAACTGGCAACACGCCTCGCATGCCAACTCGGGCACGCAATGCGCACGCCTCGATGGACGCAAACGGGAATGAATACTCTTGGGTCCACAGAGACGTGCTCATTTGTCCCTCATGTCTCTCAATTGACATGCATGCAGTTGTCTGTCTTCTGTCCAAAATGTCCGGTCTGCTGGCTCATGTTCCGCACGTCTCCTAGCTCTCTGTCCCATGTCCCAAATGTTTTTTGGGTGTCTTATAGCTTGAAATCTTTCTCTTAGCTCTGATCTCCCCTGGCCCTTGGCTCAAATTTTTGCTCACGTCCCGCATGTCTTGTGGTATTTGCCGAGTCTCATATCGCTTGTCTCGCGTGTCTTGCGAGTCTCGTACGTCTCGTGTTAATTTGAGTGTCCATGACTGTCGTTTGAATTTGAAAAGATGTCTACTGTTCAAGAAGACTGCTGCACATTGAGTGAACACCAACTCCGGCGTGGCGTCCAGCTCTGCTCTGTCTTATTTGTCGCACGCTGCCAAAGTACTCACGAAATAAAATGTCAAGTTGGTGACCTGTCCGCACGCCTCCGCAAATGTGCAACTTCACCTCCTCTCAGCAATGTTGTTTTTTATTCAGCACAAAAAGGAAAATGCTGCTATGTGCGTGTGTGTGTGTGTGTGTGTGTGGGCGTGTGCGCGTGTTTGCAGGGCAGCAAAGCGCCGGCGGTCACCGTGGCAACCAACACTTCCATCATCAGCTTCAACCTGCGAGATAATGGCGCTGACGCTCTCAAAGGCACATTACAGGTGCACAAACGCCTCCTCACCACATACACGTGCACGCAGTCACGCTCTGTGGACAAAAGTATTGGGACATGCCTATTCATCAATCGCACCGATGAGTCTCCAAGTGTGGCAGTGGCCAAGCACAAGCCCATCGCATCGAACCTTTGAGTGTATGACATTGACAAGACGTGAGTGCTTCTCATTTTCAAGAGAGGGCGCTCCTTTCACCTTTTTGTACAGTGTGTTTGACTGAACGCATGAAGGTTGCGCTGACCGATGTCGAAGCCTGTCGCCGAACTTTCTCGCCAAAAGCTAATTTGGATACGATTGACGAACCGGCATTGATTTCATTTCAGTCTTTATTCTTATTCTCCTCATTCTGGAAATGGTTGCGGTTGCGAGGAAGTTTTCTTATGCATCTGTTGCAATTTCTATGGCAACTGGGAGTCGAAGAAGACCGATCCTCGAGGGAGCGAAGCTGCCGATGGCCACCGCATTAAACAACATTGGCCTTGATCGTCCATCTCCCAAAATGAGCAATGTGAGAGAGTACGGACTGCTGTCCTTTGGGCCTGTGATCTCATTTGGTCTTACGTAACGTCAGGGGGCGGCTGGATTGTGCGCCAACGCAAAAGCTCGGAGCGGAGAAATGGCCGCCGTTGGGCAAACGACCCCGGCCGGCGCACTCGTTTGTAAAAAGCAGAGCGTAGGCACTCGGGCAACGGCTGTTGGAAACAACCTTGAAAACCTTGACAATGAATTCAGTTTTGTTGTTGTAGCATTGCTAATCCCCCCCCTTTGACTCCCCAGCCGATGCTGTGGCCTTGGACAAAGCGGTCCAAAAAGGCGTAAAAGTCCGCCATTTTTGTTCAAAGGGTGCGGCCCATCCAAAGCTTTGGACGACAACGCCTTTGAGGCAGAACGTGCTCTCTTCACCACCGCTTGGTAAGACACGAAAGGCGGCGGCGACGACATGTCGTCCCAATTCCACTGTTTGAAGTGTACTTTGTACTGACCTCGAAAGTTTGGGACAGACTTTTTCCCCCGACTTTGAACGCACGTGAGTGTCTCTTCTTTGGCCTGCCGCATCTTCTAATCCGTCAGTAATCCACCAGAGTCTTGCCTCGTGTTGACATTGAGGCAAGCGCGGCATCGAAGCGTCCTTGGCTTTCATGTCCAGCGGAGGGTGGAAATTCGAGGAGGGAATATGTGTACAGTCACCCACTTTCCTCCCTCCCTCCCCTTTTCTTACTGGTAGACCTAGCAACAAGTCAATAAACCCTTTTGGCTCAAGGACGCTGCTCAGCGTTTGGTGAACCGGCAGCGTGTCCATTGCGACTGACGATTCAAGATTCATGAGTAGAGTCTCAAGACGGAGGTGTTCCTCCCCTTTTGCTGTGACCAGCGGCACCTCTGAAAGCTCAAAGTCAACTTGACAGCTTTTCCATGAGATCCATGCCTAGCGCCCACGTATGGAAGGATCCGCTGAGCTTATCCCGTTTACCACTCGAATCTCGGCGCCGCGTCTCCGCGCTCCCCCTTCATCCTGAAATTCGCCGCGCTCGGTACGCAAGCTCTGCCATATCGGGGTGGGCGCGGGGAGCCCCTTTCAACTTCCTCTTTGATACGGACAACTCACCACGGGGTGCCTTTTTTCCCCCACTGTCTCGCCTGCGCGTAGGAGGGCTCGTGTGCGCCGCGAAAGACGCTCGCTTTGACTCCGAGCTCCAGGAGCGGGGAAGGCAGAATTGGGCTGGTTGGCTGCCACTTACGGCCAAAGCGACGATTGTGTCGTGGATGCTCATTTTGACTCTGGATGCAAACAAAGAAAAGCCAAACATCCTTCCTGCCCGTGTCTGTCCTGCATGCCTTCTTCCCTTCGCGCCACGTGGGCAGGGTCCTTTTTTCAAATCGATGACCGTGTGTTGAGTCGGACTCCATCACCGATTAGTGGGCCCCGACCTTTTTTGCACCACTTTCAATACGATTTGAAGGCCACTGCGATGCCTGAAAGCTTTTGAAGGTCTCTGCAAATGTCAACACGCCAGTCGCATTTTCTGCTCTCACATCTGAAGTTGAAATGACAAGAAAGCAGCGGCCATTGCTGAACAGCTGCAAAGAAATGTGTGCCCCTGTTCTCAAATTCGGACTCAGAATTGCTTGACACATTTTAGAAAGGTGAAACCTTTGAAAGAAGCCTTAAACACGCTACTTGAAGCTGGCCACAGTTCACTCTCGGCATGCTCATGATTCGAGATTACCTTTGGCACAATGGTGAACTAGTTTCGGATCAAATGAGTTATTTTGGTGGCTATTTTTCTATGCCGGAAGTAAGCCGTGAGGTTTACAAAAAGCCCGCCTTCACTGTCCTCTCGCACTAGTGTTGGCTCGCGAGTGAACAATTTGTTCAAAAGAACGAATTGTTTTCAGTGAACGAGAATGAACGATCGTTCTTTTTTCAGTTCATATGACTTCAACCAGTAGGTGTCGGTAATGCGCATTGAAGATGCGCCGTTACGCAACAACGGGGAGATTATGCATTAGATTGCTGGTTTGAAATTTACTTTTATTATTATTATTATTATTATTGTTGTTGTTATGATCATTATTTTAATAAACATTAAAACCTGTTAAAACTTGTCTGGTGTTTTATTCCTTGTTTTTATTTTTTTCGGCATGAAAACAAAAATCTGACATTTGGTTAACTGCTTTATATGACAACATGTATATGTGTTTTACGTTGTGTACGATGTGTTGGTGTCCCCCAAAATAAAGAGCAAGTAGTCAAATACATATTCTTGACACGTACAAAAAATGCATAAAATTATTAGGTACACCTGAAAATGGCGGTGTACCTAATGGAGTGTCCGAATGACGTCACAGATCAAACAGCCAATCAGGAGCTGGGGGTGAGGGCGGGTGTGGCACTTTTCACTTTCACGTAAGCTTTTTCCCTAATGAAGTGGCCTGTGATTCGGTACACCTCATGGACACTACAATGGGTACACTACACGAGGTAAAAAAAAAAAAAAATTAAAATAAATAAATAAGTGTAGCGAACGATTCGGTGAATGATTCTTTTGAACAAAAATGTTGAGTGAACCGATTCTAAAGATTCAATTCACTTACAACTGGAATGCACATCACTAGTTTGACGAGTTCAGACGAGTTTGGGCTACCAGGTCGAAATAGCCGACTGGTTAATAGCACGGGCTCTTGCTCGGTAAGAATTTGGTTCGATCCCAGATGTGGGAATATGTCTTAATGTGCTTTTATTGTACAATTAACCCTTTATTTATTTATTCTATTCTATATGTCAGTTGGACACTCCATTAGGTACACCGCCATTTTCAAGTGTACCTAATAACAGGCCACTTTATTAGGGAAATATCATGGTCAAAGGTCACAGGTGTCAAGCTCTGGTCCTCGGGGCCGCATTCCAACATGTTTTCCAAGATTCCCTCGTTAAGTGCACCTGCGTGAAAAGTTTTAGCTCCTGCAGAACGTGAAAGTGGCTAAAACTTTTCACGCAGGTGCACTTAACGAGGGTAGCTTGGAAAACATATTGGAACGTGGCCCCGAGGACTAGAGCTTGACAGCTGTGACCTTTGACCATGATATTTCCCTAATAAAGTGGCCTGTTATTAGGGAAACTTGAAAATGGCGGTGTACCTAATGGAGTGTCCGTGTGATTCCCTCGTTAAGCGCACCTGCGTGAAAAGTTTTAGCTCCTGCAGAACTGAAAATGACCAAAAACTTTTCACGCAGGTGCGCTTAACGAGGGAATCACACGGACACTCCATTAGGTACACCGCCATTTTCAAGTGTATCTAATAACAGGCCACATTATTAGGGAAATATCATGGTCAAAGGTGCAGTTTCCAATGCAGTTTCCAAGTGACGTCACAGATCAAACAGCCAATCAGAAAGTGGGGGTGAGGGCGGGTGTGGCACTTTTCACTTTCATTTAAGCTTTGACCATGATTTTTCCCTAATGAAGTGGCCTGTTATTAGGTATGGAGTGTCCTGTACTATTGGATTTCATCCCACCCCTTAGGTAGTGGGCGTGATCCATTGGTTTTCTCTCGGACGACTTGTGGGCGGGGCCACCTTAGGTATTTGCACATAAATACTTGCAGTTTTTTGCATATACGTGCGCATACAAAGCAAAATCACGTCTGGGTACATGCTCACACCTAGGTTCGAACCAGATTTATACCGAGCGAGAGCCCGTGTGATTAACCAGTCGGCTATTTCGACATGAGAGCGATTGGCCGTCTGCACTCTCTTGTACTAGTGATGTGCATTCCAGTTAAGTGGACAATCTAGAATTGGTTCACTCAAAAGATTTGTTCAAAAGAATCCTTCACTACACTTTTTTATTTATTTATTCTTTTTTCTTTGTTTTTTTTTACTCTATTAGGTACACCGCCATTTTCAGGTTCGTTCGCGAAGATTCACGAGTGAGTGACAGACAGCGTCGCTGCTATGCCAGCCGACACACGTTCTGCCGACATTGATGTGTTAAATTTGTGTTTGTTGGATTGTAGTTGATGATGCTATTATGCCGAATGTGTTTGTGTTTGAATAAAAGGTTGAAAAAAAATCCGTTATGCCGACAATTGTTATTTTGGGGGACACCAACTCATACAACAACGCAAAACACATATTGTCATATACACCAGTTAACCAAATGTCTCATTTGTTTTAATTGGCGAATATAAAAACAAGGAATAAAACACCAGACAAGTTTTAACATAAATATTTATTCAAACCAAAAAAAAAAAATAATAATAACAAACAAAAAATTAATAATATTAAAAGTAAATTTCAAACCAGCAATCCAATGTGAAATTGCAGTAGATATATTGGATAACAATATTTAGGCGTATATATGCATACACGTTATTTAAAAACTATTATGTTATAAAATCAAGATACCCAAAGAGAAGCATAATCTCCCTGTTGTTGCATGACGGCGCATCCCTTCATGCAATAAAGTTAGCCGTTAGCTTGGAGAAAACGTGCATAAAAGATGTGGTGTTTCAGTGAGTGGTTCTTTTTTTCCTTCGCAAATCGTAAATCTACATTCTGGCTTACATAGTTCACGCCAGGAGACGCAACACGTTCACTGACTGATCCGTTGATGCACGGGAAGGCAGTTCACCCACTAACTCGTACGCGAACGGGAAAGTCAGGATTCGTTCCCTCACTGATCCGTTCTCGCGATGAACTGAAAATGCAAATCATGAATTCTAGCTGTCAGTCTGTCGACCGTCTTTGTTGGCGACATAAAATTCTCCCGCGGCCCTACACTGGCATCTGCTGGTTAGTCTGCGTTAGTGCGTTTGTGACGTCACATAGCCCCGACTGAAAATGCTTAAACGTCTTATTTCGTTCAAATGTTGTATTTGATACTTGACTTGAATTGTAACTACCCCCCTTCTTAGTCTTTACACCCTGTACTTTCCATTTTATGTCTGTTGGCATAAAGAAGGACGCCTGGTCGCTCGCGAGTCATTACCGTGGCAAGATGGCCGACTTGTGACGCACTAGGCAAGTACTGCCGTAAAATAACACTTGACACCACCGAAGAAGAAAAAGTCAGAAGTTAGTCTCGCTTCAAACTAAGCGCGTCTGCAGACAACGAGAGGGACTCGCAAATAAACAATCGCTTTTTATAAAAGGGAAGGAAAAGTACGGAAGAGGATTAGGCCAGTGAAGAAAAAAAAGTGGGGTGACAGGATTCTGACTTTTTTCTCAGACTTTAAAGTAAGAATTGTCACTTTAAAGTCAAAATTCTGACTTTATTCTCAGAATTCTGATTTTAAAGTGAGAATTCCCACTTTATGACTGAGAATAAAGTCAGAATTCTGACTTTAAAAAGGAGAATAAAGTCAGAATTCCCACTTTAAAGTCAGAATTCTGACTTTATTCTCAGAATTCTGACTTTAAAGTCAGAAAGTGGGAATTTCTTACTTTAAAGTCACAGACTTCTGACTGTATATCTACAACCAGTTTCAAAGAAAGTGGGAATCCTCACTTTAAAGTCAGAATTCTGACTTTATTCTCAGAATTTCCACTTTAAAGTCAGAATTCTGAAAATAAAGTCAGAATTCTGACTTTACAGTCAGAAAGTAGGAATTCTCACTTTAAAGTCAGAATTCTGACTTCATTCTCAGAATTCTGGCTTTTTCTCGTCGTCATCTGCATTAACTCATTAAGTGAGACATACCAGGTAAAATACAGGATTTATTTAGTGAATGAGAGGGAGGGCATAATTTCAGGTGGAAAGCGAATTTAAAAACAAAATACTCGAGAAAAACCATACACGGCTGTTGTGTCTCTGAGGGGTGACAATATGGGACACATGCAACGGTCCACTTCAACAATGTCAAAGCCCCAATCAATTTAAAAATAAATTTTAAAACATGTGAGCGTACGGACTTATTTGTGGCTGTCTAACTGTGCACCGAGACTGTGCACAACCAGGCGCTCACCAGATTGGCTGGCGACAAGTGCATTTTATTTTCATGGGCAAACCATCATTTTTACACCAATGTTTACTTGGAGGCCACAAAAAGGGACACCTTCAGTTTGGGTCCGTTCAATGCAGACTCCACAGGTGCATGCACCTTGAGTTGCCTATGAAGGAGATTGGACAAGAGCTGCACTCAAAAGGGCGTTCCTTGATCCAGGCTAGCGGGATGGACTTAGAACCTTGAAGGAGGGACGGATGGGACTCGGAAAGCGAGCTGCCGCGGGCGTCGCACTTTGCGCAGTTTAGAGCAGCAATGGGATCCTGGCTTACGCGTCCTGAGCGGCAGCAGCAGCAGCAGCTGGAGCTGGAGCAGAGACACGGGCAGCAGCAGCAGGATCAGAGCCATGGGCAGCAGCAGCAGCTGGACCAGAGCCACCTGCAGCAGCAGCAGCAGCAGCAGCACCAGCAGCAGGAGCAGCAGCAGCAGGAGCAGCAGCAGCAGGAGCAGCGGCAGCGCTATGAAGAGCTGGCACACAAGAGTGGATGTAAGGCAAGCCCCGAGTTGTGCAGTTTCAGAGACTTTGAACATTTTTGTATGCCACTTCCTCACCCCTTGGTCCTTATCTTCTTTTTTCTTTTTATAAACACATAAACTGATGTCTCACTTTTTGACCTGCTTTTGTGTTTGTGTGTGTTTCTGTGTGTGTCTGTGTGTGTGTGTGTGTGTGTGTGTGTGTGTGTATGCGTCCAAGTTTCCAGAAAGCAAATCAAAACCCTCCACAAAAGATTTCGGCATCTCAGTGGAAACAAGGAGACGATGAGGTAAAAGGTCAACTTGAAATTTTAGATTGTAAAGTTCGCCCGGCACAACAAGCTCTCAGCATTAGCTTGGCGAAAAAGAAATGTTACATTGTGGCTGAAAGATTGCACAAATTATGTCAGATTGCAGCACACACATAGCGTGCAGCGTGATATTGCGTTTGGGTGGAAAGAGCACCGAATGGTAATTTGGTCAATTTTGAGAGCTAACGTTGGAATCAAAACCGACCTGACCGTGTGTTTGTTTGTCGCACTGCAGAAGAGAACATTTGGACGCCATTCCACAACTGTCCCACAATCCCATCAAGAAGCAAATCATCGATGCCTTCTTTGATAAAAGGTCAGCAATTAATGCAACAGCATTGGCATGCTTTGGCGCACTAAAATGATTTTTAAAATGTTTCAGAAAGTTCAGTTTGCATCGAACAACACTATCTATTAAAAACCCTGACAGTTTGAAAAGGGATGTTTGCATTTGTTGATTTATTGCTGTGGTCCAACTGGGCAGAAACCAGCACCAGGGCATGGTGGGATCCTACGAGGAGATCACCTTGGATCAGTTCCTGATGGTCATGAGTCACTTCCGGCCGCTCGCACACATCAGCCGCGGGGAGGAGCGGCAGGCCGCCAGCAAGCAAAAGCTACGCCGTGAGTGCACGTGAGCCTTCGACTGGCCACGGTTGATGACAAGAAAACTTTGCGTTTGCAGTTTTGTTCAACATGCACGACAAGGACAGCGACGGAATCATCACGCTGGCCGAGTACCGCAAGGTAAGCCGAGCGTTTCGGCGCATGCACGCGGCCTGCTTGGCTTTTAGGGGCCGTCCCAAGACTTTTGGCTCGCCTACAAACAAATCAAGCGGAACCGTGATATTCACCTGAAGGAAAACATCGAAGAATAAAACTGAAAACTCACAAATTGAAAAAGAACTCAAAATACAATCAATAAAACAAGCATTTTGTAACACATCGATTTGATCATCTCAATAAATTACTGTCAATGTATTCAAACGATGGAAACTAAAGCAAATTGTTAAAGTGAAGAAGAAAAACGGACACGGTGCACTCCTAACCTTCCAAAAAGTTCTGCTCATGGTTAACCAACTGTTTGAATTTACCATTGTTTTAACCAGTTTTTTTTTCTTCATGTGAATAGTAAAGTGGAAAAAACATTGTTGCTCAAATAGTCAATAAGCATAAACTATTGAAAAAATCAAATCAAATGAGAATGACGAGATTCTACATGGGCCGGCTATTCGGTCATTGCAGTCCAATTAAGTCCAGCACGTGAAGCATAAAACGGACGCGTTATCATTCCAGCTCAAATAGTATTCACCATTATGATTTCATTTGTTCCGTTGGTGGTGGAGGAGCTGCTGTCCAAAAGTGGCGACTTCGGGGACCAGGTGGCCAAGGCCATTGCCCGCGCGGCCATGTTGGAAGCGGCCGACAAGGTAAGCGCACGCCTGCACGCACATGCTGACAGGCAACACGAAACCCTGGTGCCACGCTCAACCTCGACTTTCTCGTTCACCCGGCAGGCGCTAGATGACTTCTATGAGGGGATCACCTTTGAGATGTTTCAACTGGTACGACGGATCTATTTGTTTACTAGCGGTGCAACTTGTGCATGCCTTCTATCTAAATATTGCTTCATTTTGCTTTTCAGCAGCACATTACTTTAACCCCAGTTTATAATCCTAACTTTCATTTGAAACCCAAACCTGACTTTCGTTTGAGACCGGACTACGAGACTTGAGCGATAACCCTAAGCAATCGTAGCAGCCGCAGTTTCGGAATCAAATGAAAATCAGAATTGACGTCTGCCGATGTTTACGAGCGATTTTTCTCAACGAGAAGCCCAAAATCAGCAAAGACGCGGCGAATCAAGAACCAAACTCCCGCGGGCCATTAGGGCGTATTGTCCTGTGGGCCGTTGCACCCCCAAATGTTTACGTATAAATTTTGGGCCGGCAGATGCTCAAGGCCTTGGAGTTGGAATCCCGGATGCACATCCGCTTTTAGGAGGCAGACACCTGTTGGAAGAATTGGATGGTGAAGCACTGGTCAGCTCTTTGAGTCAACTCTGTAGCTTTTATTCATAGACTGTTGTTGATCGCGACTGTTTTTCTTTGTTAAGCGTTATAGAAAAGATACATGATGAAGTAGTTGCATATAAGTTATCCCGTATTTACTCAATGTTTAAGTAATGAAGAGGGAGCAACAGCAATGTGTAAATACTCTTATTAATTTATACAAACATAGTTGCTCCATCAGGGCACACACAGCTTAGTAACTTTTCCATTACACATAAGGCACAGCTCATTAACGTCATGACACATGGATACAAAATATTCAGTAGATAAGACATTCAGGTGATAACGGAACAAATGTCTGCCTTATGAGGATATGTTTTTCCTTCTTTTGCCCTCCCTTTTCTTCTCTTCTGTATTCCTGCTCGTAGACACTATGTAGTTTTCTGACCGGAACTATGAAGTTGTTGTTTCATCTGCTGAAGTGCATTGTGTACCGACTGCTGTAAAACAACCCAAGATCTTGCAAATAAAGAACCAAGTCCACATCTTTGTTTTCCTTGCTCAACGACGGACATCTTGAACAAACGCAACAGTAACTGCATCCAAGTTATCTCACATTTACTTAATATCTGTTGAAATAGTTTCACGAAAGCGATCCAATATGTACTCATTATTATTGTGTGTTGTGTTAGTTTGACAAGAAAATAAACTTAGCAAAAGAGGGGGCACATGCCAGTCTATTGTAATTTGGCAAAGAATATTGGTTTTGAATAAAAACCAATAACCATCCCAAGAACCCCTCTTTCCTGTTCACAAGACCAAGTCATCTTCATCCATAAGCATATAGTCTTTCTTTGTTAAAACACAGCAGCCCTTCAAAACAAAATGTGTTCCGTCAACTGTTAATGTCTTAATAGACATTGATGGTATTTATTTACATATTGAAACACAATATTCCACCTCCTTCAATGTTACACGTGAATGCACATACAGAGAGAAAATGTATTCATTTTGATTAGGCTACATGAAGCAAAGTATAAAGGTGAATGTATGTAATTCTCATTAATGGAATGAATTACTCCTTTTGACCAGCAGGGGGTGTGTGTGCTCATGAAGCCTCGAGAAAGAACCTATTTGCACACCGTTTGGTGGGAAAGCCTCAAACCCCAATGAAGCCTCATGTACCCATCACTACTGGCAACACCGCCACCATGCGCTGCAGAAAAGCCACCTCTTGACCGCCCCCTCTCTGAGCACATATGCAGATGCGATAAGGTGAGGGATCCCCAAAAGCGGCACGCAAGCCTTCACAGCTGTCGCGGCGAAAACCAGTCTATTCTCTGACAAAAGCAATTTTTTGGCTCTTTTGGATCAAAATAAAAATATGCCTTTGTTGACACAAAAAATTAGCCTTGGTCTTTTTTTTAAATTTTTTTTTAAAAGCCCTACTATATTCCTACTACATGGTATTTTTTTCGTTTAAAATGCCTTTTTGTACATAGTCATTAACAGGTATGGATTCCATGCACGCAGACTGCAGACAAGTCAGTGGAGCGTACCCCTACACTACCTGCGAAAAGAAATGCTGGCCTTGCTTTTCAAGCTCATTTTGTCACCTGAGGCGGTCATAGGGCACGGCCAGCGCAATGTTGTAGTTGTAGCCGTGAGATTGGGCGTAGTTGGACCTGCAGATGGGAAGGACGCCACCCCCATCGTCATCATCATCGCCGCCGCCTGAGAAGTCGTAGTGGCAGATGACTCCTCGGTGCCTGGATGAGAACGTTTGGAGTTAGGAACTGGGAAGCTGCAGAAAAGTGACTGGAATACAACATGCATCCATCCATGAGAAGCTAAAAAAAAAAAATTGTATATGATGGAAAAGGGAAGTAAAGAGACAGAAATCTTGCGAGCGTGAGGTGGAACGCTTCAAATGGGCCAGGTGGGCACGCTGCTACCTGCGATGGGCCGTCAGGTCGTCGTCGGTGATGCAAGCCCCCCGTGGCGTCTTGTCGTCGGGGACGTTGGCCGTCAGCAACGTGCGGCTATCCAAACGCACGTGTCTCACGGGATGTCTGCGCACACGATACATTAGGGCCCGGCCTGGCCCTACCCTACCCAGCCCACGGCTCTCACCTGTTGTGCATCTCCCACAGCTTGCTGGCCGTTCTCATGTCCCACACGCACAGAAGGCCCTCGCCGCCGCCACTCACCACCTTCCAGTCGTCGGCGCGCACCGACGTCACGCCCAGCTGGTGCGCGTACAAGGTCGATACGCAGGAGCCTGAGCGCAGGTCAAACACGCGCACCCTGCAAACAAAACGGGGCCCATCCGGTTTCCAGTCTTCCAATAATAAAGTGATGAAGTAAAGATATTGAGCGTGCGTGTGTGCACGAGAGTGGGAGAGAGCCACCTCCTGTCTTTATTACCGCACGCCATAATGTGCGGCGCGCTGCCGTCTTGGAGGTGGATGCAGGTGAAGTCACCCGGTGAGTCGCCGACGCACACCACCTCCTTGGCCGTCTCCACGCTGTACACGTGAATCTGCGGCGACACAAGTCCAGCTCCAGAGAGAGTTTTTGGGCGGGCGACACTGTCAATGAGCCTGGCCGCCAACGATTGCGCTGCGCATCTTGGTTGTGCTTGGCGACCATTCATGCGACACGGGGCGAGGCACGCGCAGCTGCCTGGTGTCGATACCAGGTGGCGGTCAGAGCGCTCGGGCGCCATCCTGCGACATCCGGACTCACCTTGTTGGCCATGCCGACGCGCTTCACCCCGAAGGCCAGGTGACGCTCAGAGGCTTCCAGGCAGGTGACGGGGTGTCCGTACACCGAGTGCAGCGTGCTAGCCTCCTCCTCCTCTTCGTCCAGCAGGTAGACCGAGTCACCGGCCGCCGCCGCAGTAAGCGCACGGCGGCACCTCCGCCGCCCACCACCACTGGGCACCAGCACCAAACTGTGAACCTGCGAGGCGTACAACAGGCACATACAAGCTCAGCTCATCTTTGGCACGTGTGAAATGACAGACCGGCTTAGGGAGGAGGCTCAGGCGGAGCGTCCTCCACGCTCCGCGGTCGTCGGCGCCATCCAGCCGGACGTCCGAGCCGACGGCTGAAGCCAGGACGGAGCCGTCCGCGCTGAGGGCCAAGGCGCGGTGGCTTGCCGCCGACTGCCAGTGGTAAATGGGCTCACCGCCCGCCCGTGCGCTCCACACGTCCACGCAGCCTGCCGCGCAAGACAAGCCCAGGCCCCGGCTGTTTAAAAGTTCACGCAAATAAAAGAAAACAATTATTAATCTGCCAGGCCTGTGACTTTTCCTTTGTAAATTGCAAAAAAACGTTTACCTTTGAGGAATTGTTAAAACATTATATTCCCTGCTGCGTATTGCGAAAAAGCTCAAGCTCATTTGTTTTCCAAATCCGGATGAAAATTTGCTCGAGTCATGGTGGACGGTGACGCGAAAGGATGCAAGTGTGGGGAAAGACAGACTAAGTTGGCGTACCGTCGCGGTAGGCGGCCGCCGCCACGTGTCCACCAACGCGCACCAGAGCGACAGGCGGCCTGGGCTCGGAGAGTTCCGACAGCCGGTTGGACCGGAGGTGGGACGACGGCAGGTCCCGCTGCGACGTGTTCCACAGCCTGACGTCCCCTGACGAGTACCTGACAGGCAGCACGTGACACACCCGCCGCGTTAGACGTGTTTCCTGCCTCTTAGGACTTATTCTTATCTTTCTGTTAATTTGTGGTGATTGTGGCATTGTGGAATTTGCCCCGATTGGCTGTCCTCACCCTGCCAGGACGTAGTTGTGGCAGGAACTGACGTCGCACAGCACCTTCCCCAGCTCAAACTGCAGCCGGCTGATGCAGCCGACACGATTCTGCGGCAAAGTGGTCAACAAACACATTGTGACAAAAACACCCCCCAGAAAAGTCTGAAAAGGGAAATCGTCCACTTGGATTCATCGCAACGGCAACAGGTCCACTCGGAACGACTCGTCGACTTCACAGTCAGGAGGTTTTCTCCAACGACACGGAAGGCTTCGTTTGCCTGGCGGTGTTTACAGCGTGCGGCGTCACGTTGAAATGCCTCACCTTCCAATTGGCGCGCACGTCGGCGGCCGCCCGGCGACGGTCTCGCAGCGACGCCTTCCAGCAAGGCGAGTCGGACACGGTGGCGCCGCGTGCGTGGCCCTCCGCTGAGCACAGCCTGAACCACAGCACCTCGTCCTCGGCCAGAACCCGCCACGCCTTGCTCACCTGCCGGCAAAAAGAATCTGAATTTCACCGTTCACATTGAAAAGGAAAGCAATGGACTAATCGGATCGCTATGTCAAAAGAATCCAATTGCTCTGCAGTGTGGACACGACCTAATGAAAACACGGGCACAGTAAAAGAAATGTGAACATGAGTAATCGGATCGTCGGACTCGTCTGCATGCTACTCGCCGACTTTCTCTGCCAGTAGGGGCGTGGATGCATGGACGGACAGCTGTTTGACTCACCTGTGCACATCTGCCGAGCTCAGAGCGGTTAAGGTATTGGAATATCTTCAGGGCTAACTCATACGGCAAGTCCACGTCAAAGAAGGGGATGTCGTTGGCCTCGTTCTGCATTGAAAAACAATAAATAAATCAATAAAAAATAAATAAACAATGGAAAGAGGCATTGCGCAGTTAGCTGGTGTCGACATTGAGGAGATGGCTTCTGAGTGCCTCCATACCAGATCTAGAATGAGTCGCTCCACCAGTTGCTCTTCTTTCTGGATTTTCTTCCGAGGATGCTTTAGGGACTCCCTGCAGTCGGCTGTCTCCTCCTGGTACTTCTTCTTCCTCCTGCTCCTCTCCTCCGCGAGTCTGTTCAGAAGGGGACTTGTCCTGCCGCCCAGCAAGCCCCTGGCGATGGAAACGTAATCTGGCCCTTCCGCGCCACCACTCGTCTCGGGTTCAGACTCGCTTTGACCTCCACTCGCGTCTTCGCAACTGGGGCTGGGGGACGGAAGAAGAGAGAAGCGCCGCTCCTCTTTTGCTCTGTATAACTCCCGTTGCCAACGGTCCCTGAACGCAGCCAGCTCGTCCTCGGCCATAGCGTGCATAAATGTTAGCGACGTTTTGTGTTAACGCTTCGAAAGGGTTGGAGACATCTCTTGAAGGGAAGCGCCGCCGTCAAAACAAACGACGAGTCTTTCACTAGAAAAGGTCCGACGTGGGACACGGCGAGAGGAAACATTGGTTCCTGCCGAGGAAACCAGTTCCTCGTCGGTCAAATCGAGACTAAAAAGCTCACGTTTGTGTGATTGCCTCCTTCTCGGTCATCTCTCACTCATCACACACATAAAACACAAACCGAGTCAGTAAACAGTGAAGACGATATTATGACTGCCTTCTAATTTCACGTGTACTATTTTTTCATATCGCTCCGAATGTTGTCATCATGTTCCCCATCCGTTTCAGAACTTTGCCCCCCGCAGTTACGTTTGCATTCTTACAAGGTTTTTGTGCGACTCGATGACATTGTGACGTTATTCCAAAGAAATGCATTTCTTGCTGATCTTGCTTATTCTTGTAACCTGACAACATTTTGACATGTAAAAACATTCAAATTGTATTCTTGATTTAACATCACGGGACAACTTTATGAAGAGTTTTTGGGAATAAGGTGATGACTTGATTTGTTTATTTCGGCATGTACATAATCAACATTCATTACAATTTAATTTTACATTATGACTTGTCAAAGAGGGAGGCGGGTTTAAGCAATTCAGTTTATCAAGTCCCGTCCCGATTACAACCAAGTTTTCACTTCCAGACACACAGTCTAAATTACTACATTGCGACCTATATATATATATATATATATATATATATATATATATATGAGAAACAAAAGAAAATCATAGATTTGACCAGTGTAACACGATTTGAATACAGCAATAACAAATAAATTTGAAAGTTTAAATAAAATGTCCCTACCGATGAATAAAACGGCATCGTCCCTACCGACGGGCGGCAGTTGCACCAACCGATCACGCAGCTAATCTATCCCATGCGGGCCTCCTCTAATTTGACCATTTTCTTATTGCGTTGAGACATTTCAAGACGAAGTGCTACCATCATGTGGCCACTCTGCTCTCAGCCCGCAGGTGTGCGAGAAGTTTGTCCAATGTCTGAAAATAGTCCTGTCGTCAAAGTTGACATTTAACTCCTGTTAAATTGTTTTTTTGTTGTAAGGAAATCCACCACTTGCTGTTTCACCGATCCATTTTCCACCATCGCTCTCATTTTGATAGCTAGGCTAGATCTTGAGCCCAGAGATGATCACATTTATTTTATATTTACTTTTTGTTTTTCGTCTGTGAGTGCATCATCACCATGCAGCTTTAGTAGACTTGGAAGTGAGCGGAGGTGGTCCCGTCCTTCCAGCATCGGAGGGTCTCCACGACGGTGGTGCGACACAGGGGGCACGCCCTCTCTCGGTCCAACCAGGAACTCAGACACTCCTCGCAGAAAATATGCTGGCGACAAACAGAAAGAGCGCCGTCACCATTGACCGGCAATTGGGACAAAAAGCGAGAGCGAGCCTCTCGGTGTACCTGGCACAGGAGGGCGACGGGCTCGCGGAAACGCGTCTGGCAAAGAGCGCACACATCGCCGGCCTCACTGCATCGCTGGCTGCCGGCGCGCACGCCGCAACTCTGCACGCAAAAAATTAAAATAACACCCCAAGGGTAATGCAACTAAAAAGCATCATGTTCTCTGTCATTTTTCTTGCGCAAAGCTTGGTTTGACAAGACTAAAAATGTAACAGCCTACCTGTAAAACCCGATGTAAAATAAATTGGCTAAGATTTTGCCGGTTCATTTTGTTTGTCACACGACAGGCAGATTATGTGAAATAATTTTTTCTGGAAAATATCTTTTTGAATGGAAGCTCACCTGAGGGCGGCAGAGCAGGACGGCAGCCTTGCGGAGGGTCGACGCTCGGCCGCAGATGTCAAGGGACTGCAGGTGACAGACAAAAGACAAGGCGGCAATCTTTGAGCTGGCTCACTTCAAGTCATGAATGCCACGAGGCACTTTTACTTCAAAAGTGGCACTTGAGAGTCAAGGAGTAACAAACTTTTGATCTCGCCATTTTACATTTCTCCACAAAATGATAGTACTAAATGTCTCTTAAAAAACGCTTGATAAAAACTCTTGAATCTTGTCCCATTTAGAGTCAGAAGGGAGCGCCACAAGATAAAAAAAAAATGATGGAAACAGTCATTGCCTGCATTACTTCACATAGCAAATGGCAAATTAATGTTGAACTTGAAAAGGGCTTGTGGCTGATTTTCTATTGGGGGGGGGGGGATTATCATATGCTTTTATGTTTTATGTTTGACTGTTTACATGACATTGTGGCGCGTCACCTCCGCTCCAGCTGCTCTCATCCTCCCGCGACACTCAAATACCACTATAACCCTCCAGAAGAAAAAAAAAAAAAAAAAAGCCAGGTCACGCCACTACCAGCCATTTCTGGTCCACTCCGCCCAGTGTCCTCCCCTCATTCTGGCGAACGAGCATGGAAAAAAACGCCTTGGTTGTATTTGTGTGATTCATTGGCCATGAGGCAAGCGCATAAAGTTATCACTGCCACTCACCGGCCAAGCGATTACATTTTGGGTTCTGACTCATCAATATTCCTGAGGAATTTGCCGCTTCATCGGTTGTAATCGTGACAGCTTCTGTTAAAGTCTATTTAAAGTCAATTCCATTTCTTTTACTAATGGAAACTTCTCCTTTCTGGGGAAATCCTTCCTGCGGATGTTGTGAGAGAACGATGACTGTTTCTGTGAATGTCTGCGTCCCAATTGAGACGTTGACGTGTTAAGACTCAGCACCATCATCATCTTTCTTTTATGGCTAATGAGCACCTTGCAGATGCCGTAGACGATCATGAGCGCGGCTCCTAAGAAGTAGCTGGCCGAGGGCTCTTCTCCCACGATGTACTTGTACCACAACTGGATGGGAACCAGGGCGCGAAACAGCTGACTCAGCTCCTCGATCAGCAGGTAGAACTTTCCCTGCGAGCAAATGTGCAAAAAACATTCAGGAACGTAAAATGAAAAAAAACATATATATATAACAACAACAGCGGCGCTCATGAATCGAGGAGCCGGCGGCACAAACTTGGCCTGCATCCGTCCCCTGTGCTTTTTTTGACACTGCAAGGGTAAATATCACGCTATTTGGGTCAGAAATGACAAATATGTAGTACAAGCGCATTGACTTGTAACTTAGGAAGAGGCCATGCATTCCCACACATGCCCTGAGTCATCATTCTCTACCAGCAGCCACAGGACGGAGTTCCCCAGAAAGGAGAACTTTTCATTCGAGCAGGTCAAAGCCAAAGAAACATTTAGACTGACTCAAAACATGGTATATTCCTCGTACATTGAGCATTCAAATTGACGCAAATATAAAGGTGCAGGACCCCTGGAAATGCTAAAAATGACCCAGAAATGGCTACTTTTACTCGTTAAACTCGTTTTCCTCTTTGGAATACTTAACCATGCTTCAGGTCAAACTAAGCCTGGAATACCACCGGCATTCTTATTCCTATTCAATTAATATGTAGACAAACTTAATTTGTGTATAAATATGAAAGTTGTAGGAAAGCCCTCGTGGCACGATCGAGTCGCCGTACGATGCAGCGGAAGAAGGTACAGAAGGAAGGAAGAAAATCTGGGCTGGCCGGGAAGGTTTCATGTCATAGAGCTTGAAGTATGTTAAGATGAAAAGTGTTCCCGGAAGACATTATCCTTTGTATTTTGACACAAATAAGAAGTTGAACTCTCACCCTGGACTTGAACGCCAAGAGGATGCCAGGTAGAACGAGGATGAAGCATTTCAGTCCAACGGTGACAAACTTGAGGACAAAGTCGGTGATGCCCACGGCCCACATGAGGTCAAAGAAGTCAAAAGTGTCCAGATTGGGCTTGGAAAACAGGAGGCTGGAACAGGACGTACACACGCATACCATTTTTTTTCCCCCCCTTTTACACTGCGCTCACATGTGAGAAGGTGACACGCGCAGCACCTGTGACAAACAATAATGCGAGCTCAACATAAAATACTCACAGGACAAAAACCAGACGGCAGCTCTGCTAAAAGAAACGACACATAAGATGGCTGAGGCGATAGAAAAAACAAATAAAAGATGAGCCTCATGAAAATGGCGGCTAAAGGCCACGCTGGCTGTCGCTGGCTACCTGTTGTAGAGCTCTTCTTGGCTGAAGGCGTAGTACACGTACGCCACGTTGCCGGAGAGAAACAGCGCCATCCACAGGGCCACCAGCACCGAGCGCTCCTCCTGAAACACGAGGGAGTGTTTGTCAAGCGCGAGCGCATGCAGTCCGTTGCATCAGAGCAGCATTTAGGAAAATCTGATTCGGACCTAGGCTGTTCCGCAGCAGTTTCATTTCAGAATACATTGCGCGATTACTGGATCAAATGGTGCAAATCGTCGGGCTTCTCAAAAATCAATGTTGTGAAATGTCACTCAGATGGAACAAAAAAAAAAACAAACGGCGCTTTCTGTTTGATTCAGGACACGTTGTCTCACCCGCAGCGACACCTGACGCTTGAAGGTGGCGTTGGCGTAAGCAAAGGTGCTGGCCATCCCCACGCAGACGGCAATACCTGGGGCACAAATGACACGCTCATCATCATCAGCGGCAGAGCCGAGCTTGAGCTGGAAGCAAAGTCAAGTGTGTGCTCGCGATCATGCTAAGTACAGAGGCTATGTGCTATCAGGCTAGATGATGCTAGGTGGGAGCAGTGGTGATTTATTGCATGATGGGAAGATGTGAAATGAAAAATATGAGTCAATTTTAGCTTGGGAAAAAAAAAAGTGAACATCTGAAAACATGTTTCATTCAAACTTTCAGGCTAATTAGATAAGAAGACACATTCAGCAGCTTTGGTAGAGGCCAGTGCGCAAGCAAGCATGGTTGCTCGTGTGCTAACAGCCCGGGGGGAGGATTGTTGTTTAAAATTAAATTCAAATCATTTAAGAATTTAAAAAATCTAGTTTGAGAAAGAAAAAAAAAAACATTTGTAACAGGATGAACAATTACCGAGCTTATGCTGAAAGCAGACTTTGGCCAGCAGGATGAGGATGAACGGGAAGCCCCTCTGCAGCCATGTCACCATCGCCTTCAGCTCAGAGAAGGCTGGAGCCGGGGCGGCCGGGTCCTCCGGGCCCGCCTCTTCTCGGGGGCCACGGTGGTGCCTCTCTGAGCCTGCCGCCGCTGCCGCCACCGCCGTGGCCTGTTGCAGGAGTGAGGGGGTCCCGTGCTGCAGCGACGGTGGCTGGTGAAAATGGTGGTGAGGAGGGTGAGGCAGGAAGGCTCGGCCCTCGGGGCGATGAGGGCCGCCTGCTTCCCGGGACGACGCTGTCATCTGCACAAAGACGTCCGGGGGCGAGCCCAGCACTAAGCCGGCCGCCTGGAACTGGGCAGTGGAGACTGCGGCCGACGGGATGCCTGCCAGGCCCGAAAACATCTGCTGGGGCAACGCGGGCGAATCGGGTTTCAGGCAGTCGAACGCGCCGCCTTCATCCAGACTGCTCTCGGATCCCTGGGTTTGGCTACGGTTCCTAAACGAGAAAACCAAAATTCAGACTCAGGAGCTATGGCGTTTTCCCACTAGATTGCACCTGTTCACATGATTGTTCTCTTGATGATAAAACCTTATTCTGAAACTCACACCTGTGTCTATAAACCCAAATCAGGCTAACTCCTAGACAAGAAATAGGATGTCTTGAATCCTTGGCAGAGGTCTAACCTCTCTGCACTCTTGTTTGATGAACAACATGGAGTAGAGTCAATTGTTCATGCGCTCGCCTTTCAGAGGACATGCCATCCGTGTTGCTGCTGTGTCTCCTCTGCATGGCACGGCGCTCATCAACACACGAAGCTGCCCTAAGGACACCAACACACGGGCTAACGTTGTACATACTCACGTTTACGGTGCGTTTTCCTTTTTAAACAAGACGTTTAATGTAGAATTTACCTTAACCTCATCAACGAGTCCTCCTAGGGTGAATTTCATTTTTAATTTCAAGTGCGCTAGCTTGTTACTTCGCTAGCAAGCTTGCCCTAATTTTTAGCCAACAACCTCCGGGGTGACATCATCACCTCGCGTCTCATTGACCAATCGCATTTAACGTTAATGTTCGCCGCCTCCGTGTCCGGAAGTTGCTTAGCAAATGCCGGTTGCGTCAACAAATGTTACTTCCCTGTTTGGTAGACGGCGTGACAGTTTTCTGTTTGTTTTTCATCATATTTGTTTCTGATTTGCATCGCGTTGTTCTCGCTTCCTCGAATGCAAATTGAAATGACTTCGGTGCCTCCGTCATTGCGTTGTCACCCATCGACCAATCGCATTTCGACGTTCATATTCACGCCGCTTCAGCTTGTTTTGCTAACGCCAGCGGCTAAACACCGATCATCTCGAGATAAATAACTTCGTTTTTACTGCGCTCTACGTACTATTTAGTCGTTTTTCATCCCGCCCCTCAATTGATATTGTCCTCGGTTACGGGTTTGCACATGCTTTTCACCAAGCTACCTACCGATTTAAGCGATCAAGCTCAAGCAGGCCTGCGATTGAACATTAACATTATAATGCAAAATGGGTTAAAATGCCGATGACGCGGAACTTTCTCTTTGTAAATTCATCAGCCTTGTGTGTGTGTCTTGTCGGGAGCTTCACACAAACGCGCTCGCATCGAATCGTGCGCATTTAAGGACAGGCGGTTGGATGTTTGTGGACCACGTCGAGCCATGATGGTGCTCCGGCGGCTCTTAAGGAAACGCTGGGTGCTGGGAATCGTCTTCGGATTGTCGCTCATCTACTTTCTTACCAGCACGTTGAAACAGGTGCAGCAACGACACGCAAACTTAAAAATACGTGAAAACTAGTGGTCGTCCTTTAGCTTAATGTGTTGAGTCGAAGGACGCCTGCTGATGACTGGGGAACATTTTTTTTTTTTTGTCGTGCAAATGTAAAATATGTCCACTGTGTGTGCGTGCAGGAGGAGCGAATCACAGGGGACCGCGCCCTTCTGGAAGTGAGAGACACCGAGCGTCGCATCCCCTGGAAGGTGCGCTTCAATCTGGGAAACAGCAGTCGACAGATAGGCCGCTGCCGCAACTCCATCCAGGGAAAAACACTGCTCACCGACGAGCTGGGTGAGTTGTCGTGGTGATTCCCCGCCCCATCAATAAAGGCAAGAGGTGTGAAAACCTTCGGTGTCTCCTTGCCAAGGTTACGTGTGTGAGCGCAAAGACCTGCTGGTGAACGGCTGCTGCAACGTCAAGGCGCCGCGCAGCCGCCAGCACGTCTGCAAAAGCTGCCTGGCCGACGGCTGCTGTAGCGTATACGAATACTGCGTGTCCTGCTGCCTCCGGCCGGACAAGGTGAGTATTCGTTAAACGGCGGCGCGACACCTTACGGCACCTTGTCAGATGTCGAACCGAATGCGCATCTTGAGCGGCTGCGCTTTGTCTTTCAGCAAGCCCACCTGGAGCGCTTCCTGAGCCGCGCCGCCCAGGGCTTCCAAAACCTCTTCACCGCCGTGGAGGACCTCTTTGAGCTTTGCCTGGCCAAGTGTCGCACTTCTTCGCAAGTACGGCCGTCTTTTTCTTGCTCTCGTCAGCCCGCGCCCAAGTCGCTTAAACGGAAGGTGCGGCTTTTCAGAGCCGAGCTCTTCCGATGTATCGTTACGATGGAATTTTTGGTCGGGTATACACGAGAGCTGTTCGAGACTCAACTTGAAATGTTACTTTCTCATCTTGTCTGCCAGATGGCATCCAAACGCAACATGAGTCTCAGGTTGCACGGGTACATTTTCGAGATGGGAACCAGTCTAATTGTTTGGCGCGTTCAAGTTTTTATTTCCGCAAAAATTAACAGCGTTAAAAAAGGGCATTTTGCACAAGGTGCTCAGTAAATCGGGCATTTATTGCTCTTTACTTTTCATCACCAAAGGGAAAAAGTTCAGCTGACTTTTCCCAAAACAATCGGGTGCTCGTCTGTACACGTTTCTGCAACATGCTGCTTTTGCCACAAGGCGCACTTATCGATTTCACAAGCACCCCCCCCCACCAAATCCGTATAGATAGATAGATACTTTATTGAAGTTTAAATCAAGTTTGCGGCGTATTCAAGGACAAACAATTTCATAAGAGTTAAATGCCGCCGAGTTTTAATTCGCCAAACTGTGTTTGTGGCTCCCGCAGAGCGTCCAGCACGAGAACACGTACCGGAACCCCCAAGCCAAGTTCTGCTACGGCGAAAGTCCACCGGAGCTCCTTCCCATCTAAACGCCAGCGCCAAGCACAACAAGAAAGACTGGTGTCGCCTTTTCAGCCGCCAAGCGCAGCGACAACAAATGCATGCTTCCTTACGTTATACACGACGGAAGTGGTCAGCTCCCGTTTGTGCGACGGAATGGCTGCATTGCCTGCCCCAAGCACGCGATGGCCGGCTTACGCATGTCGTCCACGCCGACTGGGCAAGCCAGGGGCATTTGGGGCCTTGTTGAAGGGAACACCCTGACCATTGGAATTTTGGGGGAAACATAGTTCAACAGCTTGGTGCAAATGAAAGGAGTGGGCTTTTAGGGAGAGAACTTTAGTAGAAATAAGTCAGTTTAAAGGAAATAAATGGGTGAGTTTGACAAAAGGCTAAAGAAAAAAAAAAGGTTGAGTTTTGACAATCTGTTTTTTTAAAAAAAATTGATTTACAACAATTTTATTTCAGTGTTTTTGCTCACTAGGGTCATCTCTGAACTTTGGCCACATGTTTTTATGTTTTTCTGGTATTTATCATTTGTATTTTTACATCGTGCTATATTTAGTGACGAGTAGGCCTACTGTTCAATTTAAGCAAAGTTTGTAACATATAAGGTCAAAAAACAAGAAAAATATTGAAAAAAAAGTAAAGCAAAGCATTCCTTCATTCCCTCTGCCGTCAGACTTTACTTGGCACCTGATAAAATGAAGGTGTTTCATCTCTACTAGCGGCACTTGTGTTTGTCCTTGTCTGTTATTTACCCTTTTTTCAAATTTTGGCACTTGTTTTATTCTTGCACTCGTATTATTCTTGCACCCATATGAGCTGCTGTGACAAGTGAATTTCCCTGCTGTGGGATGAATAAAGTTCTATCATCATCCAAGGAAAGATGTTAGCTAAAAATTGTCACTGTAAATAATAAAGTTCTTGATCATGTGCATACATATAAATAGTGCATTATTACAAATTAAATACAACAAATTAATGTCACCAGTTTGACATGCAGAGAAGCCATTTCAACCCTCCATCCAACAAAAGCCTGACCTGCAAAAATTGGGACCATCAAGTGTACACAGATGAAAATTTCGTTCCCAACAATGACATCCATTGCATTCTAGATACTGTCAAACTACATACGATTGCTTTAACATATGAATTTTTCAACATACGATCTGAACTTTTATACAAGACTATTTATAAACGAATTTACAGTGTACTCTTATGGAAATATTTGATCCAACATACGACTATTTCAACATTCGAAGTAGGTTCCGATCAAATGGTTTCCAAGCAAAATGGCAGACTTATTGCGTGTGCTTCTACCTACCAAATTGGAGTACGACACAATATTAATAAAAATAATTGCTAAAGTGCCAGACCGTGTTACAACGGTGACTGGTGCCGTCCGGTCCTGCGGACGGTGGATGTTGTAAGGTTGTGTTGTTACACTACCAAACAGCCGCGCGACCGACCGACCGACCGACGACATTTACATGAGAAACAGCAAAGAAATGGTCATTTAGAAACGCTGCGCTTTAATTTAAAACAATAAATAGAGCAATAACAACACATTAAATAATCTTCATAATGAACAGTGACAAGATTGACCTCATCAGAGGAAAGTGCAAAAGGTTTTACGGACTGGACCGGATCCAACTACGCCTGCGGGGCTGTGGCGGAGATCTGCTACCCGCAGTACCCTGCGACAAGTCTTTGGGCCGTGGACCGAGGAAGACTTGTTGAGGGCAAATTAGGTTCTCGTAGCAAAGCAACATGTGCAAAGGCGTCAGGCTACCTTCTGGATCCGCATTCTCACATTTATTGCCATCAAATCAGTTTTTTCCCCACAACCTCAACAGATGACCGATTTTGGCTTCATTTTGTTGTTCCGCAGCTTCATCAGACCATTTGGCTGGGCCAGGCAATTGGACAGTTCCTGGATGAATGGATCCGGATCAGCAGACTCGCCTCCACTTTTCCCCACGGCCTGACCAAAACTCTTGACGAGCAGCTGCACCACCTACTACATCACCGTCCGGGAAAGGTCGAAAGGAATGTTTTGAACCGGCTAACCTCTGCACCCTCAGCATTTTTTTGTCTGGCTACCTTTTGGCGCCAGAGCCTGGTCAAAGCTCTGCATCCTAATGACAGTTTTGCCTTCAGGCACGCCAGGTGGTCAGTGTCAGTTCTGGACCCAATCAGGTTTTCTCCCACAAGCGGAGCATAGCGCGATAATCAGCACGAGAAGCGATCCCGGGACATCCTCCGGCTGGATTTCGGGCCCCGACAGTTCTTCACTCTGTCTCATCGATGTGATTGTCACACGGTACCTGCATCACCTTCAGGACCCTGTTGACATCTGCCACCCAGTTTTTCAGGCCTGCAATGACTTTCCAACCATAGGACTTCTTGGCCCAACCGTGATTGTGGGTCTCGTGTGGAGGCTCCGCTGTCGCCAGCTCCACCTCCGGCTGGACTTGGCGGGCCAATTTCATCAATATGGCGCTTGAGAACATAAGATTCCCCTTGACTTGGTCGAGTGGCTCGCCGACGTTCCTGGGGTTGCCCCAGTTTTCCTTCTGGTACTTTTCCACCTTGGCGAGATGCAGTTGGAACAGCACGTTCTTGGCGTAGATATCCTGAAGTAGCTCCAAGAAGTTGGAGCCCCTCACGGCGTAGTCGGGGACATTCGGAGGCTCGCCGCTCAGGCCGTGGAAGACCATCTGTGGGGGGGGGGGGGGCAGAAGGATGAGGGCACGTTCCCTGATAGCCAAACGACCCAAAGCACGACCCAAAGCTTCTTTGTAGCCTTTGTAAAAGTCAGGGAACACGCGTCGATAGTGTCCGAGGCTTTCTAGTCGAGAAAACGAGGATAGCAAAACAACACATCCATTGTCGGGGTGTCCAGACACTGAGCGCACTTACGTATTCGTCGAGCAGGTGTGCAGTTTGGGCGCCGAGCGTGTTGACGATGTTGATAAGGGTTGAAAGGTCGTCTTGGCAAGAGATGTCGGCCAGTGGCGCCGGGCGACATTCCGGCACCAACAACGCAACCAACAGCGCTGAGCACAAAAGGACAAATTTAGGACTTGAGTCCGGTGCCCAAACTGGGAAAGCACAGAGCAACTTGCAATGCACAGACAGTCCAAGTTATTTAATCAAAAGACGAACAGTAAAGAGATCGGGGGAAAAGAGAGAATTGTGAAACACTGTGAAAAGTCGCTTTGGAGTCTCCGATTTGGGCCAAGTAATTCAACGAGCGGCCGGATTTAGCAAAAAACGGACAGAAACAATCAATGGCTTAGCCTGGCTGCTGTCGCTCTTGAAAACAATTTCACGTGAGGCCCCTCACACAATTTTTCAAAATATCCCCACAAAAAAGCATTTTGAAAATAATTTTGGTGTACAAATCCTGTCGGATAAAACACGATTATTAAGAAACGGAATTACTGTGCAAATTTCAAGTCCTTCAGCAATGTTTGAATGAACTTGAGTTGTGCAAAGCAGAAAAAGGCAAAAGCCAATAAAATGACGATGAATATTACCGAAGTGCAGCAGTCTTTTCAGCGCAGAGGCCATGGCGGATCTCCTTTATGTTGCTTCTCACTTGCGCCGTGTGTCTTTTTATTACCGAGCATCCTCATACCTTCATCATCACCGGCATCATCATCAACTCCCACAACTGACACATATGGAAAAGTTCAGCCTTGCAACACGTGTCAAGCGTCCGTTTGACTGACACATCAGCGACGTCCGCCCGCCCGCCCTCCCTCGCAGCACCAAAATTCACACGCAAATCTAAAAATACGCCCAGCGCCCCAAACAAAACACTGCGTCACTTTTTCTTTGGCTTTTTTTGTGACGTCATCACAGATGAGCAGCGGCAACGGCCAAAGTGCAAGTCATGCTCATCTTTGAGAAATTTTTAACACTCTTGAGAAGTGGGGGGGGGGGGAAAGAAGAAGCTTTCAAATTTCCAAACATTATATTTTCATGAGCATGATATTGCGCAACAGTCCAGCGAATACAAAAGTATCCGAAGTGATATTCACTCAAGTCAAACGTTTGTGCAAGTTATTGACCCGTTACAGGTGTTGTTGTTTCTTGAATTTTGCTTCTTTCCAAAATGCTGACCCATAAAGAAGACACATTGTTGCCTCAGGTGTTGAGGAAAAAACTGAGAAAAATGCTTGTGGCATCAGGAGGTCAGGGCTCAGCTGGTGGTCAGGTCCATCCGCTGCTTGTGCAGCACGTCGCTTACACGAGCAATGTCCTCTTCGGGAACCTCAAACACACACACACACACACACACACATGATGATTTCATTTTGTTTTTGGCTCAAAACCAGATGCACATTTGATGGCTTTGAAAGAGCCTGGCTTTGTTGTTTCCAGAAAGAAAAATAATTTTCTACTTTTGAAACACCTGTCTTCACATCCTAGCCATAAAGCCTTCACCTCACTTGAGATTTTAATTTCAAACCCTGACCCCGTCTTGAAAGTCCAATCCTTGGTCAGCTAGCTTGAAACCTTTTTGATCCCATCCAACAAAAAGTGCGAGGATTTTACTTCTTTCAAACACAACAACCAATCGGCAAAAGTGGGCCGAATTTGTTTGAATGGCATTTTCTCTGTTTTGTTGTAATGTGTCAATAGGTGAAAAAAATGGGAATGATTTTTATGTGTTATTGTGTAAAAAAAAAAAAAAAAGGCCAACTTTCAAAAGAGCTAATATCAGCTCATGCTTCACTACTCAGTTCAAAACCATACCCCACGAACGTGTGCGGAAACACAGCCAAACAGAGTCAAAGGTCACACCACTTTACTCTTTCAATTCAGTGGAAGTGAAAAAATACACTTGACTAATCCCTCAATTGGTCTCCTTCGCTTGTATTTGACTTGTAATCGTGGATGACGAGATAACGTGACTCACGTTCGCTCGTCTATTATTTCCTTTTTGTCTTTTGGGAAGCACACGGTGAGGGACAACCTCAACTTTCTTTAACCGCAGCCGTTGCGACACATGGGATACCGCAGCGGCTTCCGCGGGGGGTGTGGGAAGGTTTAAAAAAAAAAAATAGAGGTGGGGTTGCGGGGCTAGGTCATCACTTGTGTGCATGACAGTTTGCTATACACGCTAAGATTAGCCAACTCTGCGGTAAAACTACACACGACAGCCCGTCATTGCGCCGCTCACCTCTTGCGATACTCGCTTAGCTCCACAAAAACAGAACAAGCGATGTTGCATCGACATTACACGCGGCAGAAAAAAACTAAACACAAATGTTTTGGGCGAACAACTTCCCAACATAAACGTCAAAGACAGCTGAGCATTTTCTTTCCGCTTGTCACCGGCAGGTGAGTCAATGGTGCGAAAACGCGACCGCTTTACTCACAGATGACAAAGCGGAAGGAATCCTTAAATAAAAGAGTGAGCTGGATTTGTGAGTCAAATGGAATGAGGATTGGTCACCAGGTGTCCACTCACCAAAGCATGGTCGAAACTGAAGGTGCTGATGTAGTAGGCGGAGATGTCGCAGTCGGCCAGCGGCTGTGAGATCTGGGCCACGATGCCGCACTCGTCTGAAAGCAGCCACAACGACGCGTCTCGGGGGGGGGCATGTGGAGACCGGGGCAAGAGAGCGGTCACTCACCAAAGCCGAGGGGTTGTCCTCCGATTCGCACCATTCGCCACAGTTCCCCGGACGAGCTGGTGAAGAGGAGGTCGGCGGGGAAACTGGGGCATCCAAGAATCGTTTTGAGTCGAGTGGGCAAAGATCAAAGAGCTTTTGGAAACATCTAAGACAACTTTTCGACCTTGAGGCGCACAGCGCAGTGTCAAAGACACTGTCGTCAATGAACTAAGCAGCGGCTTTTGTCCTTGACATCACGACCATGGTGCTTACCGTCTTTGAGTGTCCGTGTCCATGACGAGCGAGACGTAACCGTCAATCAGGGAGAAGGAGAAAAACTTGATCTGCTCCAAGCCTGAGCCAGGAGACGGCACCTCGTCTTTTTTGGGGCTAGGCAAAGACAAACATGGCTTGGTAACCTGCCACCAAATTTGTTGACCACGTTCACTTTGCAACATGAAAAACGTTTCCTGGACTAAACCTTGAAAAGACACGTCTTTGGCAGTTGTACTTAGCAACATGCAACTTGAAGCTAACACGAGTAGAGTCTTATTTAAAAAAATAAATCTCTGCCATTTTGGTTTCAAGCAAGCACCGGGCTCAAAAATTTGCAAATTTTAAATATATGATATATTTTATATGATAGCTGGATTTTTTTTAAAATTATAATCTAACCCTACAAGACCCACAAAAAAGGTCTCCAGTTGCCCTGTCATCAAAGACATAGAAAGTCCAACTATGATCCGTTTTTCAAAAATTAGAGGAATGCCCCGTGCTACAGTGCCACCTTGTCTTGCAACCACAGCACTGCAGCCCATCTGTCTGACCTGCCAGAGTAGAAGAGCACGTCGATGAGCGTGGTGGCGATGGAGGGCAGCGTGTCGGGGTCCAGGGACATGACGCAGAAGCGGTTCTGAGGAATGAGCACCGGCTGAAGACCGGCCTGCGTGGCTGCAAGCAAAGGAGGACGCGCTCACGTGCTTTCCGTTGGAATATTCATTGATGACATAACCACTCGAAAGCTGCATCATCAAGCAAACTTGAGGGAGCATTCCATCGTGTGCTTTTGTCTTTATATTTGCAACTTAAAAAAAAAATGGACGAAAGCAAGTCGGTTTGGCATACAGACTCACCTTGTTTAGCGTTCTTGTGCGGGCCGTCGGCGATGTCGCGGCCGCGGATGAGGAGCGACTCTCCTCCAACTTCGCGGAAGATGTTGAACTCCACCTCCAGAGTGGCCACCACCACCGGCAGGTCCTTCTCTCGCACCTGAAACCCATTTGATCTTTCAATAACGATATCTTCCTTCCTTTTATAACTGTGACATTTTTTCACACAAAGAATTGTTTTCTCTACAATACAACTCTCTGCAAAAGACTTGCATATAAAAAACACTTTTGAAAACCAATCAAAAGTAAATTCCTCTTTGGTACTAGGTGATGCTTTTCCCATCCGATATTTGAATGCTTGGATAAAAAGAGATTTGTTTGTTTTGTTTTTTTGCCCAAAGGATTTCACGCCCTGCCCTTTGTCGTGGTCCCATGCCGGTTTGGAGGCACAAAAGTGCGGACTGACCAGGACAAAGTCGGTCTGGTAGGTGGACAGCATGAAGACGGAGACGTGGCGGCGGGCCAGCGGCGCGATGACCGACTCGGCAATCTTGGTGACGCCCGGCGCCTGTGAGCCGGGCGAGGCGGCGACGGCGTCGGAGAGCACGTTGAGCGGCAGCCACACCGAGCCCTCTGCCTGCAGATGCGACGAGGCCTCCAGCTCTGCCGCCAAAGGCATCAGTCAACAGTTGCCATTGAAATGCACATCTCATCACTCCTCACCAGAGGGATCCAAAACACATCGAGGAGATCCACACATAGGCACACAATGGCAATACTGACGTGCGCATTTCAATGAGGAACGGATCGTAATTAAAAAGGGGTTTCCCAATCTGGTTTGTTAATTAATGGAATAAACAATATTCAAGAGAACCATTCAAATGACGCGTAGCAGCAATAAAGCCAATAATATGACTGCGCCCGTTGATTGGAATACACAAGCTAAAAGTGAAGTGTTGCGGGGCCTTTTTCGGTCTACCTTTGAAGCCCTCCTCATCCAACAAGACCGTGTAGTTCTCGGGGGTCTCCGTCATACTGAAGAACTTGCATCTGAAAGCAGGATTTGGGATTTTCTTTCAATGTAAATGACAATTAAAATACACAGTGTAGGCGCACACAAGCACACACACACTTCTGTGACGATTATCAAATGGCAAAAATCAGAAACTAGTAAAACTGTTCAAATATTTTATAAGGACGAATGGTAACAAAAATGTCAAGAAATATTTCTATTTGTTTTTAAGTGATGACAATTTGCTATTTTAGTTTTGACATATGAAGCTTAATTTGCTTTCATGGGCCACATCGGGCCCTGGGGCCTTGAGTTTGACATAATGCGCTGGGTGTTCACTCCAAACCAACAAACTTGACAGCCAAGAATCCCAAATAAACATAAACATTGTAAAATGGACAGACTCTTTTTCTGTAGGATTAAAAAGCAGGATGGAAAATGTCACATTCAATCAACAGCAGAAAAACGAGACTGAGCTTGAAATATTTCCTGTTTTGCTCTCCTTCCTTAAAATTACAGTCAAGTTTAATAGTGTGCCACTATCTAGTGGCCAACAGTTGAATTACATAACTTTACTGGAACCTGTGATCAGAAAGAAAAAATATGAAGCCTAAAAGATTCCATGAAACAAATTTGTCCAACTGTGAACCGCCAGGCTGCGACTGTGTGAGGCTCAACTATACTTTAAAATCCGATGCAAAACGATTGCTGATAAAAGCGGGAGAAAAGTGAATAATGCTGACGGCCGACTGGCCTACCGAGCTGAGGGGATATCCACCAATTGTTGTAGGCTTTGACGCTGGAAACAGCGAAAAAAAAAACATTCGTGTGGCCTCAATTGTTTTGGGAGGTGGGGGGTCTCTCTGCGAGCCCCACCCTGCTATTCTCGCGCTGCCCGACCAACCGAGGGACTGCTGACTCGGCCGCATTTTTCTTTCGTCGGCTTATGGACCAACATAAGATTGACTTTGTTGTTCCTCTTCTATCGGTGTCTACTTTATATGCATGTATATTACCACTTATATTCATTTATTTTGATTTACTGTTTTTACCGTCTTTGTAGTTGTATAATTGGTATATTTAAAGCACTTTGTTAGAGCTGCAGTTATTGTGAAATGCGCTCCATAAACAAAGTTATCAGTCAATAATACCTCAAAAATGTGCAAAAAAAAAAAGACTTTGTGAATATGAAATCTCCGTAAGAGAAATAAAAGCCCAACAAAATTGCAAATGTGTACAGGACAAGTAATAGCCGTGGAGCCTTCACTAACGAATAAGCGGTTCTGATTGGCGCATCAATTGCTTAATGCCCACGACAGCCAATAGGAGTCGGTGGGCGTGGCCTCAACGACGAGCAGATGTGCAACCTGCTGAAACTGCTGCAATCGCAACCACTAAGTAGTAGGAAACGTAAACCTCCCCAAACATCAAGGCGGGAGAAACAAATAAGGCTATTAGGATCGTCAAGAACGTCAAGTGGATCCACCAAAGTTTATCTTGGTTGGGAAAACATGCCTCGAAACTCCAACTAAAGCTGACCATCAATCGCGTGCGACTGTACAGCAATGAGCGGAAGGTGGGTGAGAATACGATTTCCCCAGCGCAGGCCACCGTTGCTCTCGCCTCGACGTTGCCTCAGCAAAACAGCAGATGTCATCACACGCATTGCATTCTTAGATGGCGGTGCCAGTGGCCTCTGACCTGGTGCATCAAGCCAAACTGGTCCATTTGTCGACATGACGCGTTGAAGGCGTCGCCAAATATGCAAAATGACGTAATTTCTCAACGAGCCCCCCGTTTACCGTGTCCGGCGGCGGAGGAAGATTAGCTTGATGAGTGGGTGCGTGAAGTGCGACAAGCCGCTCTTGTTGATGCTGGTGACCCGCAGCCGGTGGTCCAGAATGTGCAGCTCCATGTCCAAACGAGAATCAGCCACAACTACTCAACGCACACCACTGAGGACCAAAAACATCCGAGAAGCCCAGCCCCGCACAACTCCTTCATATTCAAATGAGTAAAACAGCACACGTGCCCCGTTCTCCGATTCTTAAAGCGACAGCGTAGCGATTTGCGAAATTGCAGATTCGTGTAAAAAAAAAAAAAAATAAGAAGAAAAAGATCAGTACCCAAGAAAGGGCCGCCAGAAGCTTTAACTCCTGTTGTAAAGCAAAAAAAACAGACTATACGCTATGTCCGTTTTGATGATTTGGTCAAATCTGACCTGACGCATCATGTTGCCGCTATAATGCTGCTCGCTTGCCGTAGAAAGAAGCGAAGCTTCCGGCAGCCATATTGCATTGCCACACCCGCTAAGAACGCTGAATTGAAAAGATTGATTCCTCTGCTATGTTTTCATTTATGTGTTGTCTATGCGGCTGGCTGGATAAATAAATAAAGGCGTGGTGCTTGTACCAATAAGTCGAAGAAGAAAATAATGCGATCGTCAATTTTCTCTCTGCGACTGGCACACAAAGATGAGTCTTGGACATCAAGATTAGGAGCATGTGCACAGACACACGCTGGTCACTTTATTAGGTACACCTTGATACATACAGCCAACAAAAGAGGCTCTTGGAAAATATTTTGATGTCGCAACTTGTTCTTGTGGCCATTGTAGCAGGCAGACGTTTAGCTACAAGCTGAGCAACGAAAAGGTTTTTTCCCCCACGTGTGTTTATGCATGTGTATGCTCAAAGAGAAGCTGTGAGCAAATGAAAGGGTTCTCTCCCGTGTGCGTTCGCATGTATTTGATCATGTTTTGCTTTTAGGGAAATGTTGTACTGCACGCGGAGCAGCTGAAGGGTTTTTCGCCCGTGTGAGTTTCCATGTGTGCGTTCAAACTGCGCTTATAAAGGCTTTTGCCACAAACTGCGCACCTGGATGGTTTTTCTCCAGTCACTGTCGCTGAGTGCACAATTAAAGCTGCTTTTCGGGCAGATGTAGAACGACAAACAGAACAACTACAAGATTTCTCCCCGCTGTGCATTCTCGTGTGTAATCACATGAGCCTTGAGACAATCTTTTCGCGCAAACCGAACAACCAAAGGGTCTTTCTACAGTGCGCATCTGCATGTGTTCGTTCAAATTCTTCTTTACCAGTAAATCTTTCCCCTCAGTCCGAGCAACGGTAAGGTTTTTCTCCAGTGAGCGTGCGCACGTGCACGTTCAAACTGTTTATAAGGACAGTTCAAGCTGCAAACGGAACAAATGAAGAGGGTTCTCCCATGTGGGTCCTTAGTGTCGAGTCAAATTGCAATTATATGTAATGCTTTCGTCACATTCTTAGCACGTGAAAGATTTTTCTCCCGTGTGCGTTGCCGCGTGTCCAATCAAAGAGACGTTGCAAGCAAATTGCAGATTATTCAATTTTGTCTCCTTGGAAAAAGTCTTGTGTTGGCTTGGAAGTGCCAGACTGAGGAATGATAGTGAACAACACATGACACGTGGCCCGTGACTGACCATTTACACCAGGCGCCTTGTGGTCACCAACAAACGTGTCAATGTTTGCAGCCCCTCATGCTAAATAACCCTGGGCAATGAGCCACATGCTGCTTCACCAAGACATGATTCTGTGCTCACGTGGAGCAGCAATTACTACGAGGGACAGCTGATCATCGGCCAAGCTGGCTGGTTGGTTGGTTTGGGGGTGTCCCTTCTGCAACAAATAACTATCAATCAATGCAGCTCAGTGGGTCAGTTGTGGAACTTCATTACTATCTGAATTATACTGCCCCTTGGTGGCCTAGAAGCACGCTGCAAAAGGAGTACAAGGGCTGGACCAAATTCATGGCATTCGCGCCTCCACATGCAAAACAGGGCATTTTTTAAATTTTCTTTTGTCACTGTCGGTGTTTGCGCATGTGTGCGGTCAAACTGTACTTATAAGAAAACCCTTCGCCACAAACTGGGCAAAGAAAGGGTTTTTGTCCCGTGTGTGTGGCTGTGTGCGCGATCAACGAGACGCGATGAGCAAAGCGATCGCCGCAAAGCGTACACTGGAAAGGTTTTTCTCCCGTGTGCGTTCTCAAGTGCGCCACCATGTTGGCCCTCTGATTGAAGGTTTTACCGCAAACGGAGCATGCGAAGCGCTTATCTCCCGTGTGCGTGTGCATGTGTCGGGTGAGATTGTAATTATAGGCAAATCTTTCGCCACAAACTGAGCACGTGAAAGGTTTCTCTCCCGTGTGCGTGGCGGCGTGCCCCTTCAAGGAGACCTTACGTGCAAACGTTTCGCCGCAAACCGAACAACAGAAAGGTTTGTCTCCCGTGTGGACACGCATGTGCGTTACCATGTTTGACTTGCGGGCGAACCTTTCACCGCAAGCCGAACAGACAAAACGCTTTGGTGCTTCCTTTATCGAGCGTTTGTCGTCACCTTCGCAGTCTGTGCCGCTCTTCGACGATTCTTCCGTGTCTTCGCTATGTGACAGCGGTGCCAAGAGGTTGTCCGCCGCTGCCGCCCCTCTGCTTAGACGACAACGCTCGTCGTCTTCACTCTTCGCCGAGATGACAGTAAGCGGCTTGTTGCTGACGTCCACCTGCTCTTCTTCCTCTTTGATGAGTGGGGACTGCGGATCTTGGTCTGAAGGGCACAAACCGAACCTGACAATAGCAAGGTGATACGTGGACACCATCTTCGTGGAACCTTTGAATTGGGAATAAAATAAAACATACAATGGGCGCTTCCAAAACCCTCCATCATAACCATATGGGGGGGAAAAAGGGCTGCTGGCTGCTAGTTGCCAGGCCAAGCTGCTTTAATAGCGGAAATATATGCCCTTCATCATCACTAGTTTTTTGAATGGCACAAAGCAAGCATGGTGTTTCCACATGAAAACAGCCATTCACAATCAATTGAAAGTTTCACACAACCTAAACTAACATGCATTTGATTGAAAAAAATATCATCCATTTCTTTTGCAAAACGCTTCTGCTATCTACAACGACCTTTCACATAGCGATCACTAGGTAGACTTTTACTAACGCGACCAAACCTTGGAGGAGAGTTTTGGGGCGAACGGCTTCCAGTTGGCATCGGTGTCGCTCGCTCTCCTCTCTGGCGTGACAAAGTTGCTCCTTGTACGAAGCGATGGTGCTTTCGAATAGTTCGAAAATTTCGTCGGCGGCCACCATGAGTCGCTTCCTCACAAACTCCTTCAACATTTTGACAACTTAAAGTGTATTTTTGTGCTCGGCTATTTCACTACGCCAACCTGAAGTCGAAGGAAAGCGCGACCGACTGCGCATGCGTACATCAGTCGCCATCTTGGACTGTTTTCAAAATCAATTCTTTATTGCTCATTGCGCATTAACAATGAACAAAACAGCAAATAACTTGTTGCATTTGACTTATAGAATCACCTCTTCCTTTGAAAATATGTTATTGGGCTCATCAACTATCTGTGAAGAAAAAAAATAATGCGAAAACTTGGACATAAAACTTTGAGTGCTCTTTCTCAAAGTACTTCTGTAATATTCGATTCCTTCTCATTCCGGGTTTGTATGTCATCCGCCCGCTATTCTTTGTTTGGTTTGTCCCGCCTCAACGGATGTGATGTAATAGATTAAATAAAAAATAAAAAATAAAGATATCTGAACAGAATAAAAAATAGCCCTCCAAAGCGATCATAACAGTACCTGGAGGGATATATGATGCTTTTCTACACCCCTGAGCACTCCAAATACACGAGAAAATTATTTTACAGGAAAAAAAAAAAAAATCAATTTTCCAAAATACGTGACAACAATAAAGTGACAACTTTATTAATCCCTTAGGATTGCTTCCTCAGGAAACCCTGGTTCCAGTATCTTAGACAGAAATAAGGTATATTCACGTGATAGTCTATACATCTCAACTGAGAGACAAGCTTTATATGTTGGGCAGGAGCTAAATTTAGCCTGGGTTGTGAGTGCGAGTGAGTTACGGAGAGTCTCTGCTGCTTGGGCATGACAAAGCGGACCACAAATCCATTCATCGCCAATTCACTCTTTTCAAAGGTAATGTTGGAAATGATCTTGCAGTTTCAGGGTTACAGTTTGCAAGAGCTTAATGGTTGAAACTATGAACAAAGCAATCCTAAACACATTTCTAGGTAGGCTGTTAGTGACGTTTATCGCTCTCTTTGCAGCGGAGCTCGTATCCCATGACTAGCTGGAGGTTACCGCACGGTGCCGATTGTTGCTCGTTTGAGAGCAGACGGTACAGCGAAACCTTTATTCCATGTTGTGTTTCCGCATGTGTATTGTCAAACTGCACTTCTTGAAATAGCTTTTGTCACAAAGGGAGCAAGTAAAGGGTTTTTCTCCCGTGTGCGTCCTCATGTGTGCGACAACGTGGGCCCTTTGGGAGAAGATTTTACCGCATACTGTGCAACTGAAAGGTTTCTCTCCCGTGTGCGTCCGCGTGTGGACATTTAAAGAGAACCTGTGGGCAAAGGCATCGCCGCAAGTGGAGCAGCGGAAAGGTTTTTCCCCAGTGTGTTTCCGCATGTGCACGCTCAAGGAGAACTTGTGAGCAAACGCATCGCCACAAACCTCACAACAAAACGGTTTCTCTCCCGTGTGCGTCCTCATGTGTTTAACCATGTTTGGCTTCTGGGGGAACCGTTTGCCGCAAATGGAGCAACAAAAGGGTTTTTCTCCTGTGTGCGTCTGCATGTGTGCATTCAAACTGTGCTTGTAAGAATAGCTTTCACTGCATAGTGAGCAGGCAAAAGGTTTTTCTCCCGTGTGCGTTGCCATGTGAGCAGTCAAAGAGACTTTCTGAGTAAATTCCTCACTGCAAACTGAGCAACTAAAGGGTTTTTCCCCTGTGTGCATTCTCATGTGTTTTTTCATATGGTCGTTTCGAGCAAACGTTTGACCGCAAACTGAACAGGTCAAACTTTTTCTACCTGTGTCACATCTCCTTTCAGTCGAGTCGTTTTCCGAGGGCAGGAAGCGTTTGCCGTCCCCTTGGCAGTCTGCATTGCTCAGTGATTCTCCTGTGTCCCCGGTGTCCGACAGCAAAGAGAAGAGTTTATGTGCTTGCGGTTCTCTACGACGCTCTCCACTTGGAACGCAAAGTAGATTGCAAGGCGACGACCCACCGGGGAGTTGCTCGTCTTCACTCTTCACCACCACCACCTTGAGCGGAAACTCGCTGATGTCGGCCTCTTCTACTTCTTCCTTCACACGGGAGAACCGTGGCGCCTCCTCTTCCTCTTTGACGGGAGGAGAGCGCCTGTCCGACGCTAAGAGTGCATCTGGAATGACTTGACCTTTTCCGCCGGTGGCTCGTCGTTGATCCAATCTCACTGCGGACAAATGAAAGTTGCAACCAGTTGTCGGTCTGTTTCCTTCACTCGCAGACAGTGAAATGAGTCAAAGCCAAATGCGGCTAGAAAATCTAGACTGTCAAAACAGTCGTTAACTAATTGCACCTAAAGTTTAAAATAAAGTCTAAATAGGTTACAAGAAGGTCTCTAAAATTAGTGATAAATATACAGTTTGAGTCACACAAGCTACAGTTCGGTGCGTGAAACGTCTGTTGATATTTACAATGTCATTTTCATTTCAGCGTGCAGATGAGACACGGCGTCAATTTGTATGCATCATCCTGTTGTTTCGCTGCACAATGAAACTCGAGAGACATTGGGAAGAAAGAAAACTGCTTTCTGTTCTGCCAGTACACGAAACGTGACCAGACCTCGGATGTGAGCTTTTGGGCAAACGTCGCCCAGTTGCCGCTGTCGCTCGCTCTCCTCTCTGGCACGATAAAGTTGTTCCTCGTACGACGCGACGGTACTTTCGAACAGACCGAAGATTTCGTCGGCGGCTGCTATAAGTCGCTTTCTCACCAACTCTTTCAACAGTTTCATGTTGGTTTTCGCCCTGTTTCACAGCCTTTTCACGTTCCGACGTGTCGCCGTGATGCTTTTTTTATTTTTCGTTCTTCTAACGCTTATGTATGTGCGCATGCGTACGAAGGCAGCCATTTTTAAAGGCATCTACGGTGGGCTTCGAGGGACAAAACCCAAAATACGCCGGCCGTCATGTATACATGGTCCTAGTCCGAATCCTCACAATTGTAGGTAAATAAGATGCGCACGAGTTATAAATGCATAAAATTGTTCTGTCCATGATAGAATACAGACAATTAACAGAGCCATGGTGCCGAGGAATGTGAGAAACCTTGACGTAGTGGGTTCTGGCTTCATGATTGGCTGAGAAATGTAAAATGCCAGATGAATCCTGCGAAAAAGAAAATTGTGTCCCGTTCCACGAAAAAAAACTTAACCAAAATGTTGGCCTTGTTACAATGCGTCACATAATAAAGCATTTTGATTATGCTGCAGTGTGTCTTTTTGTTGTTGTTCGTCTCTGTGTGCCCCAAAAGGAAGTTTGGAAATGTTGTCAGAATCTGAACAGACTCTATTTCAGACGTTTCATTTCAAAGACTGTCACCAAGATAAACAAAATATTTGAGGCAGGACTTTTTAATGACATAGAATACAGCAACAACAAACTAGGATACATGGATCAAAATCAGATGCAAAATGCTTTAACATTGTAATGTGTGTGGTCAAGATAACAGAAAATGTTTTCATCAATTATTTGAAAAAAAAAACATAAATACTGATCAGACTAAGGTGGCCCTGAGAGCTACACTCTAACAATCGATTCAATCGACTATTTAGTCCGTCCAATGTTTGACTGCAAGCGGTTTTTGTCTGTTATGTTTGCGCATGTGTGCCACCAAAGTGGTCTTCTTCAAGAAGGTCTGGTCACAAACTGAGCAAGTTAAAGTTTTTTCTTTGGCGTGGGCCCTCTGGTGTCTGCTCATAGCTGACTTGTGAGAAAAGTTTTTCCCGCAAAGCGAACACGTGAAAGGTTTTTCTCCAGTGTGTCTTCTCATGTGCGCGACCAGATTTTCTTTGCGAGCAAAGCTTTCGCCGCAAACGGAGCACGTGAAAGGTTTTTCTCCGGTGTGTGTCCGCATGTGTGAATTCAAACTGTGCTTATAGGACAGGCTTTCGCCACAAATGGAGCAAGTGAAAGGCTTTTCTCCCGTATGCGTCGCTGTGTGTGCAATTAACGAGACCTTGCGAGCAAACTTCTCGCCACAAACCGAGCAGCTAAAGGGTTTTTCTCCCGTATGCGTCCTCATGTGTTTTGTCAGGTCCGACTTATAAGAAAAGTTTTTCTCACAAACGGAGCAGGTGAAAGGTTTTTCTCCAGTGTGCGTCGCCGTGTGTGCTATCAAAGTGGCCTTGTGAGCAAATTTTTCCCCACAAACTGAACAACTGTGCGGTTTTTCTCCCGTGTGCGTTTTCATGTGTTTATTCAAGTAGTCTTTAATCAAATAGACTTTGCCGCAAACTGAGCAAGTGAAAGGATTTTCTGCGGCGTGCGTTACTTTGTGGACGATCAACTCAACCTTCTCTGCAAATGTTTGGCCGCAAAGGGAACAGCCAAAAGGTTTTTCGGCGGCGTGCCCTTTCATATGGCGAGCAGCGTCAACCTCAGTGAAGTTTTCGCCACAAACCGAGCAGATAAAATCGCCGTCATGCGCGTGAGCTCCCACCTGGGTTGTGTCCTTTTCGAAGCGTTGGTGGCCACCGCCGTCGCTGGGCAAAGGTTCATCTGCATCTTCCCGGTGCGACAGTAGAGGGAAGAGCTTGTCTGCAGGTTGGCCTGCCCTCCGCGCTTCATCCGGACTCTCGTCCTCCCTGTCGTATTCGGTCTTCACCACGACGACATTCAGTGGCAGCCGGCTGACATCAAACTCCTCATCTTCCTCCTTGACGCGGAGCATCTCCGCATGGTCGGTTTCCTCGTTGACGTGCGGCTTCAGCGGACGCTCCTGCTTCGAACCGGAGCCCTCCCCTTGATGATCTGCCTCGCACAAGCCACGCAAATGAATTATCTTGGAATGTTTCAACTTGACAACTACAATAAAATACGGTGAAATAATCACGCAACACAATCGCAGATGGCATTTTTTGGTCGGCTGAAGGTGGATGAATTCAAGTTGTCTTTCATTTTATGAATACGTGAAACATCTTTTTTGTTCCCCCAGAGTTCAACGTGTGATTTAATGACAGAAATGGCAATTTGTGTTCTCTGTCGCTCTCTCTTTGTTTGATATAAATGCAACATATAATCCAGAACAAAACAATAACAGCAACCTCCCTTTAGGGGGTTGTGGCTCCCGTTGTTTTATTTGGTTGTGCATGTTTCCTGTGGGAAAGAGTGGAAAAATAAAACTCTGGACGTGCAGACACTGACCTTGGTTGTACAAGACGAGCGGAGGCGAGGAAATGTCGTCCGGATGTCGCTGCTTCTCTTCTCTTGCTCCACAAGGTCGCTCCACTTCCTCCTCCTTCTGATTCTCCCCGTAGGACGCCATGGTTCTTGCAAAGTGCCCAAGCTTTGTTGCTTGTTTGTTTGTTTGATGTTTTTGTCTCCCAACAAAATCAAGTCGCGAGTCGACCCGCAGTGAGAGACTTCCGTCTTCTAGCTTCGTCTTCTTCTGCTATTATGGTGGCTCGCAAGCAACTTGGAGTGCATTACCGCCACCTTCTGAAACGGAGTGTGGGCCAAGCCATTCCAATCATCTATTACATTTCCCACTGAACCCGATGATGTTAAAAAAATAGACATCATTTCAAACACAGCTCACGCGAACTTCTGTTGAAAGTGTCTCAAGTATTCAAAAAAATTTCCCGAACCCTAAGCTCGTTAATTAAACGTTGTCTTGCCTGATTATACTTGACACACGGTCTTTTTTTAATACATGTTCTGTAGCTATCAGTAAAAAAAAAAAAACAATGTGCTATTTGTGCTATTGTGTACATGCAGTACTACTCCTCCACGTTAGGCGGCAGTAACGCACCGGAAGCCCTCGATGGGCTTGAGCCGATAAAGAAAAGTTAGCAGCAGCATTGCAGCCATCCTCCCAAGAGAACAAAGCGCGAAGTTCAATAATTGTCCGTGTCCTCCGAACACACACGGGAGAAAAGCCCTTTCGTTGCGCAACTTGTGGCAAAAGATTCTCTCGAAAGGAGCATTTGGAAATACACATGAGAATACACACAGGAGAGAAACCCTTCAGTTGCTCAAATTGTCCCAAAAAATTCACACATAAGACCACCATGGCTTCACACATGAGAATGCACACAGGAGAAAAACCTTTTAGCTGTGCATTCTGTGGTAAAGCTTTCAGTCAAAAGCAAAGTATGCTGCTACACATCAGGATACACACTAGAGGAAAGCCCTTGGCCTGCTCCTTGTGACTTCAACATTGACGGAAATTGAAAGGTCATGCATGAACTGAAAACCCCTCAATGTGTGACTCAAATGTTGACTCAAAAGTCATGTGTGCTATTCCTCATGAAAATGAGGTAAAGCCCTTTTGGACCTCAATGCGTGTCATGTGTCTGAAAATATTTTTTGCTCTACAAAGTGTGTAATTGCGTGGCTTTGCGTTCTCGGAATTGTGACAGTGGAGAAATATGGACAGTGAATTGGGTCAAAAAAGTGAGGGTCATTTGATTCATCACCATTTGCATTGGTGCCATCTCGGACATCTGCAGCTCCTTTAATTATTCAGGTAGCTCGAGCAAAAGAACGTCACTATTATCTAAGTAAGCTCTCCAAAATGTGAGCTTCCTTCAGGTTTGATGTGCAGCAATTCAGAAATAAATTTAAATTGAGCCCGAAAACTTGTATACATTTTCCTGATAATGATAGTTATACAAATGTAAGATGCAAATCGGTTCTCGGTTTTGGTGCGTTTCTACTTTGGGCCATCGGATGGCTGCACATTTAACTGAATTTGGAAAATAAAAGACAGGCCAACAAGATTAGGGAGTGAGTGAATGTCTCAATCATTTCTGGTAAAGAATTGTGCAGAATTATTTCAATTATGGGATACATTTTTGGTTTAGAAAATTAGAATTTGCTTAATTTTAACATGGGAAGGAGCACTGTTTATGACGGTAGAACAATCAAAAGCACTCGGCACATTTTAACAAGAATCTGCATTTATTTGCATGAAAATAAGTCTTAAAAATACTATAAAACAAAAAGTAAGTTACCTGTAATAGCTGGGCTGCTGTGACATTCAAAGGCTTTAAAGTGCAATTAGTTGCTCATTTGTTTCTTTAGTCAAAACCCTCGAAGAACCCCCCCCCCCCCCCAAAAAAAAAAATCCTGAGGTGAACATTAGGACAATTCTTCTCCAAATAATCATTTTTCCACTCTTCATTAAGGCTTCTCTTTTAAAAGCACAATTTGACTCTCTTGGACACACACGCGTACACAGAGGGAACGCTGAAGTCCCGCTCGACAATAAAAGAATAAATAGTGAATGGAAATAAATAGTGTGTGGCAGCAGAGAGAACAAACTGTGCAAAAATAGCTCACCCCGATCACAACGGCGCTTTGCCTCCCAACATTTGGTCCTCGGGTTGCGGTCGCTTATGCAACCGTAACAAATAGCAGCAGGCCAACACGGGCCACCTCCTGTCTCTCTTGTGTCAGCTGACATTCACAGAATGAGATCGAGCTGCACACTGAACCCGTCGTGGCGGGTGGCTCGCGGTCAGCGCGAGGTGACCCCCAGCTGCGTCTTGATGTGCTCGTACACCACGTAGCTGATGCTGACGGCGGGGACGACTTTCAGGAAGTTGGGAGCCAGGCCCCGGTAGAGGCCGGCTGGACCCTCGGCCCGCAGGATCTGCTGGAAGAGCGCCGTCATGGTTGCCTGCTGGCCGCCGCCCGTCGCAGCTGCAAAAGGAGCAAGCGTCATTTGGGATTTCAGTCAGGCGCCTTTCCATGTCGAGACTTGAGACGAGTGCGGGGGTCTCACCTTGTGCTTGCATGCGCGTCCTGACCAGAGCAAGCGGGTAGCTGGCGAGCTGGCCGCAGGTGCTGGACACGGTGCCGCAGGCCAGCAGCAGCAGGACACCGGCGTCGCTGGCGCCGTACTGCTGCAGGTAGCCGTTCTTCAGGGTCTGGTGGACAACGGGGTGATGCCAAGTTAGCGAGGGAACGGGGCCGTCCGTGGAGGGGGGTGAGCGGCGGCGCTTGCTCACCTCGTACACGGCCAGGTCGATGCCAGCGTATGGTATGATGCCCAGCATGTTGGGCACGTAACCCTTGTAGAACGCCGCCGGGCCCTCTCGCCGGAAGATCTGCTTGGCGCAGTCCGAGATGCTGGCGTACTGGCCCGTCTTTCTCAGAGCCAGGCGCGTTTTCAGCACCTAGAGATTTAAAAAGTAAAACAAGAAGACATTTGCACAGATTGCATTTTCTGAACACTACTTCAAAGATGTGGAGGAGTGGGCCGAAATACCGTCCGGGCCCTAATGAATTACAAAACACCCCCTTCAACCGGTGATGGTGCTCACCTCCATGGGGTAGATGGCGCTCTGGGCGATGACTCCGGCCAGCGATCCGGCCACAAAGCGTTCAGAGATGCTCAAGGTCTGCCTGTCGCTGCCGATCAGACGTTTGATCTGCGGCAAACGGGACAGAGATGTCAGCCGGCTCACGTTTCATGTACGGGCAGTCGCCGTGCCGTCCTGCCCCGCAGCATACCTGCTCGTACGCCATGAACTTGAGGGCCGACTCGGGCGCGATCTTGATGATGTTGACGCCGTTGCCTCGCCACAGCGAACGCACGCCACCCTCCTTGATCATCTGTGCCAGGCCGCTCATGATGCACATGTTGTTGCTTCTGGAGCCGTACACCTACAGGGACACCACCTCGTTAATAAACAAAAACTCCTTTGCCCAGCGAAAGGCTTGCTCATGATGTTAGCGTGAAGCTGGTGGTTATCAGTTTTCAATATGGAATATTTAGTCTTCATGTCAAATTGTGACCAAAGTTGGACAAAGCGTTACGTGGGTAAAAGGTGAGCACGAGCGGCCAACTGGAGGCCGTTGACGCAAGCGAGGACCTTGGAGCCGGCCGGCAATGACGCAGGAAGGGTGGCGGCGGCAGGCCCGCTTGGACCTCAGACTCTGTGCCCCTCACCCCCCGCTCCATTTAAATATTAACTCTTGTTTCATAGCTGGAGATAAAACCACGTTTGACTAACGACAGGTCCGATAAGATGCTCCACTTTCCTCTGGAGTTACACAACGGCGGTGACCCCCTTACCTGCATCATGACTTTGACCCGGTCCAGAGGTGCCGTGCACGTCCTGGAAACTGCGCCGGCTCCGCCGCCTGCCACCAGGTGACGCCACCACATTCCACTCTGCTTCTCCTCTATGCTGAAGTCGTCGGGGACGGTCAGGTTCTCGCCCACGTCAAAGATCTGCCCGTTACAAAACGAACACGGAGCTGTTGCTTTCTCTCAAACAAAGGTGAGGCTGTTCTTGAAGCACTTTTTCCCCTTCTTTCAAAGAGTTTAAACAATTGTGTGCCGCTACTTAATGGCCTAAAATGAAAGGACATCCAAAAAGAAATAAAGGAGCTCGATTTGAACCCCAAAAATGAAATAGCCGTGTCGGAGGCTTCTGAAAGTACCCAAATGTACTTCTGTTTTGTGTATTTCTGTTCAAGTGGACTTAGGTTCCAGCGTGCAATCGCCATGTTGGCATTGGCAACGCAGGGGACTCGTTGCAACGCCAGGGTCGGGTTCACCTAAAGGCCAAAGCGCGGCGCAATCAACCAGTAAGCCCAATGTGCCATTTAACAGGTTAATAAAAAAAAAAAACTCGTTGCACCAGGTGCTCATTAGCAGCACCCGTGGGAGCTGCCGGCAGCTGCTCTTTGCGCCGGCGGCAATTTTTATGCCGTTACATAAGCGACACGCATAATCCGACCGGAGCTTAAGCGCTGACGCACAGGCCGGGTTCCTTCCCGGGGTTGTGCCTCCTAATTGGCCCATTTAGCCGAGACAGGAAGGTGCACTTTGGAGCCGATAATCATTCCTAAATAAACCGTGTGCTCAAGAACCGACTGAGAATGGAATGGCATGAGCGCTTGGTTGACTTTCCTGTGCTCAGCAACTCACCGTGGAGTGCTTCCAGTACAAGATGATCTCGGGGATGCTCTCCGTCTCCTCCGCCGTGGAGTACTTGCTCCATTCTTTACTGCTGATGGTTATGATGCCGTTCTTGTCCACGCTAAAACACCAAAATGAGCAAATTCAAGCCACACACACAAAACGCATAAAAGAAATGTAGAATCCACTCCGTTACCTCCGAAGGGCTTTCTCGGCGAGATGATGTGAAATGTGCACGCCGATGTCTCGCAGAGCCTGGATGAACTCTTTGCTGTCCACCCGGCCTTGAGAATGAAAAGGGGTTCATACGGGGACACGCGGAGGACAGGAGGTCTGAGCACAACTGAGACACTCACCTGCATTCCTCTTGACCACCAGCTTCAGGTCTTTCTCATAGTCTCGCAGGTAGTGCACAAACTCCTCAAAGTCCAGCCGGTCATCGCACATGTCGGGCTCCCTCCTGGTCTTCTGTGGGTCAGTCGCGCACAGATTACAGATTGATGAAACGGATGCCCGTATCGAGTCATATCCCATTTTGCCCATTTAAAGTCAACCATTGCCACCGTGACCCATAAATGCTGCCCCACGACCGCTCTATCTTTGACCCGAGAACTGCAGAGGCCGCCGACGTCGGTAATCCCGTCTCAAACTAAATCGAGAGCAGGTCACTGTCACTGACGTAACATCTTGACACCCGACCTGGCCTGATTTGTCAGGCGGTAATCAGCTGCACGCACAGGGCGGACAAATGTCAACTTTTAAGCAAGAAAGTCAGCTGCTGCTATGGCAAGCTTGTTCCTCAAAAATATCTGGTAAGAAAATTGCATGGAAATGCAACTTTTGAAGAGTCGGTACGACTTCAACTTTGCATACTTTAAAACAGTGCAGCATAAGAAAACAACAACAACAACAACAACAACACTAAGCTTCAGCGATTCCTCTTCAATCTATAATAAAGGATCTCTGTGACGTCACGTGTGGCAATGAATGAGAAGTTCCCGGCGACTTGCTCGGAAAGGCGGGTCCAGCATTTACCGAACGGGACAGCTAGCAACTAATTGCACTGTACACATATATAACCACTTTCGGAATCGTTTAGTTATTAAAATTGGAATTTTCGGAGATCGGAAAACGTACAACGTCGTGGCAGCTGGAGCGCGGCGAGCTCTGCGGCCTACTCGTAAGGCTTTCGTGCTAGCTTGGCTAAGCTAAGCCGGCCGGCGCCCAGACAGATTCAATCAATGACGGTAAATCAAGTAGCTTTCTAACTTCTACGTATTATTCCAAGCTCTAGTGCGCGTAAATATCTCCACCATACAATTTGTGATATTATTTTCTTACTTTTCGCCATCGCTGATAGGTGGAAAACTCTTGAGACGGCAGGAACACGCTGAGTTTGTTGAAGAGCGAATTGAGTTCGGTCGGAAGTCCGTTCGATTCGAAGTAGTCCACCTCCACCGGGTCGGAGTTGGACACGGGGACATAAAGGCACAGGGCAAGCATGCTTGGTTCCGTCAACTGCAAGTTAAACTCCAATAAATAAATAAATAGACGCGTGCAAGCTGCTCCTTCACGGCGGACTATCGAAATACCGGTGAGTCACGAGAAGCCGGCTTCTAAAGAATGTTGCGATGCCCCTCCCCTTCCAGTTATAAATCTACGTCATTTTACTACTAGCCAATCGGGATGCTTGCTCATTGACTGGCTCGGCTTGAAGTTGCATAAGAATTGGGCTGTGGGGCCCAATCCCATGCTCGTTTCTGTCCAGCGTGTCAAAAATGAACCAATCAGATGTGTCCTCTAACTCAAACGCCTCCAGAAGCGGCCGAGGTGACCAAATGGGCTGTTTAATCAATGTCAAGGCAAGAACCGCGTAATGATTTAAAACAACACTATTCACACAAAGCTAGAGACATTTTCATTAAGACAAGTCTAGTATTAATTTATTAATTAGTAAACCTATCTATTTACCGTAATCAGACCAATTCGCTTCCTCTCTTTTGTTATTGTCGTGTACATGTTTATATTGTCTACAGCTATCTATCTATCTATCTATCTATCTATCTATCTATCTATCTATCTATCTATCTATCTATCTATCTATCTATCTATCTATCTATCTATCTATCTATCTATCTATCTATCTATCTATCTATCTATCTATCTATCTATCTATCTATCTATCTATCTATCTATCTATCTATCTATCTATCTATCTATCTATCTATCTATCTATCTACCTACCTACCTACCTACCTACCTACCTACCTACCTACCTACCTACCTACCTACCTACCTACCTACCTACCTACCTACCTACCTACCTACCTACCTACCTACCTACCTACCTACCTACCTACCTACCTACCTACCTACCTACCTACCTACCTACCTACCTACCTACCTACCTACCTACCTACCTACCTACCTATCTATCTATCTATCTATCTATCTACCTACCTACCTACCTACCTACCTACCTACCTACCTACCCTGATTCACGGCAAACATTTTGTCGTCGACGTTTCACTTGCGTCACACGTCAGTCGCACTTTAACCTGCGGAATCGCACAAACATCAAGATACAGGATGCAGGTGAGGGGAGATAGCGGGGGCAGCGTCTGTCATAACATGCTCTGTTTTGACCCGCAAAAACATGATGAGACAAAAAGTCACCAACAAGGTGTTCTTTTGGGGCCAATGCGTGAGTGAATGAATGACAAAATCCACGATAGTTAGCAGTGTTGTGGAGCACAAAACAAACATACATGGCGACCCTCCATGCAATAAACAGAATACATTGTATGCCTTAAAATACAGCGATAATCTGATGACTGGTCTAAAAGCGCCAGCATTGTGAAGAAATGGAAACAAACTCTCGTTTATTTTTACAAATATGTGAATAGATACAGGAGTAAGAATAGTGGGTAACATTTTTGTGGTAATCTGCGTATCCATAGTTGAGATTCATATATATAAATATCAGCATGCTGAGATACTGTGGGGTCAGGCAACTTCTTTGAATCACAAAAAATTGTGTTCCCTGACCGGGAATCGAACCCGGGCCGCGGCGGTGAGAGCGCCGAATCCTAACCACTAGACCACCAGGGAATGTGTTCGCCAGCGTCTAGGCATTTAGATTTGTAACTACAACCTGGGAATGTGGTGCGTCAAAAATAGCATATACAGGCGCCAGCCACTAAAGGACGCTGTTTTACCGCTTTGAGCCCGCACTTTGACCTACCTACGCAAGCAAGTCTGTAATACTACATCAATACGCGGAAATTGTATCTTTTTTTCCTTTGAAAAATAAAAGATAGGAGATTCAATTACCGCGGTGTGTTTTTGAAGGATCAAAAATAATTGAATTTTGGAGATTTAACCCACCGAAATATGTATAGTTTAGATGTGATTGTTCTTTGTTTTGCGACTTTGGTTGACTCTGGTTGACACTGTTTTTTCATTTTGAAAGTAAATCCGAAAGGTCGTGCTTTGCTGAGTTAGCTTGAACCGACCCCCACCCCCCTCACGCTGGCTGGATCGATCCTGTTCGACGACGGTGGGAAAGTTTTGAGTCGTTTGGGATAATCGTAACCGGGGGTGGAAATGTCTCCAGGTTGGTCACTGTTCTCGACTCACGTTTATTGTTTTATTAAAATCCCTTGTGACTTTCAGGCCACCAAATGTTGACTTTAACACAGTCATTTGGTTTGTTTTTAGATTTCTGCATTGACTCGTCGCCGAAGACGACGAAAGCAGAGGAGCGAGCGGCTCCTCGGCCAAATCTGGAATAAAACACTACCCCCAGCACGAAGGTCCCTTCCGGGGCGGTTTGTAGTTTGGGGGGCTTTTCACGCGACCGAAGGCTCGACAAAGGATAGCGGCGGAATGGCCTTCTTCGCGAAAAAGAAGAAATTCAAGTTCCAGACGCATCTAACGCTGGAGGAGCTGAGTGCAGTGCCTTTCGTCAACGGGGTTCTCTTCTGCAAAGTTCGCCTGCTGGACGGAGACTTCGTCGCTTCCTCCTCCAGGTCACTTTTCATTTTGTTGACCTTTAAAAAAACATACTGCTGTTGTTGTGTTTTGTTGACGTAGTTTGTTGTCGAGCTGCTGCCGCCGCCGGAAGCATTGCAACTCACACAAAGGTTGGGGTTTAAAATGAAGGCTTGGACACCGGACCGGGTTCGGGCCTCAAACCAAACATTGAGCCACATTTAAACCGGCGCAATGCTCGAATTCAATCTGAAATACAATACTTCATTTCTGAAAGTCCTCGCGAAGGCGTCTTGAAACCCCCACTTGACTGCGGCTCGAACCGGCTTGAATTCCCGACCACGGCTTTTGAAACCATATCACCACATTGAAACCCGTCAAACTGGCGTAGGATCTTAAAGTAGGGTTTCAATCCAGGGCTGGAGTTTCCAAGTAGGATTTCAATACAGGTTTAGGATTTCATCGGTGAGGCTCGAGCAAAAAGTTGGTGTTAGTCGTTAAAGACGAGGTCGGGCTGTCAGAATTGGTTTTAAAGGAATTTCCCCGTGTGGGACAAATGAAGGAATCTGGTGACTTATCTTAAAAGAAACGGCATCGTGTTGTGTTTTTTCAACTTGCAAAACGCCACTGCCCAAAAAGCACCACAATAGCCTCACCCATGTCCAAAACAGATTTCCTGAATTGCTCTTCTTTTTGCCAGGCACCAAATGATCTTAATGCAGCCAACCGGCTACACCTTTGCACCATTGCATCTTTGCACACGTTCAAAGTGCCATCATGCATCTCCCGTATCTCTTCATTGCATTCTCTTTTCGTTTTCACATGTCTCGGCACTGACACAAGAGCACGGATCGTACATTTGACGCCAGGCCCTCCAGAAATGCGTGTTGGGACGACAAAAATATGCTATAACGGGAGCACAAAACCGCACGGCGGCCTCTTGCTGTTAGTGCGTGCGTGCATTTGCGTCTCCCGCGTTCTGCAACGTCTCCAATAATGTTACACACCGCCTGCTTTTCTTTGACGACTTGTTGTTCGAGACCACTCCTCTACCCGGCCACGGATATGACCTGTCTGAGCGAGACCCTCTCAGCGTCCTCTTTCCACGCCCCCGCCTTTCTGGATCTTACATAACCGATTATCATATTGAAACAAACAATTATCTCTCTTACTCTCGCTTCCTCTCTCCTCCAATCAGCTTGGCACGTCAATGCACGTTTTTTTTTTACACCCCCACCCTGCACATCGGCCAATGTCCCTGTTCACTGACAACCCTACGCCGAGACTGTCAATCAAACCCAACCGTCTGTCAATCACTCATGGACATTGAGACCCCCTCACATCGGGTTGTCACCTGGTCATGGCCTCCTCTGGCGCCTGTCAATTTGTCATTCCTGCCCACGGTCACACCCCCTTTCGGGTATTTGTCGATAAAACGCATGCGCCGCCTGCTTCTGTCAATCAAACAGACACGGCCATCCAGCTGCAAATGGAGGAGACAAAACTGTAACTTTTTTTTCTTTTTTTTTAAACTCCATTCACTGCCTGTCATGTTCAGACCCGTACCCCATGGAAAGAAAGACAAACAAATTTTTATGAGCACGTAATCCGGGATTGAATGTGTAGACAAAAATGTCATTGGTTGTTGTTAATATGCACGCCCTTCCCAGCAGAGCCAAAGCTCGACTTGAACGCTACCGTGATTGAGAACGGCTGTCGTGAGGAAAAAAAAGTTCCTCCGACCAGCAGCCAGCTTGAAAGGCTTTCCGAGTGGAATGTTGGCAATTTGAACCGCTCCAAATGTCCTGCTTGTGTACGTCTTCCATGCGATGCCTTCTCCCGGGCCATTAACACGAATCACATGTCGTGATGGCCAGAGAAAAAAGGCCTGCCCGAGAGGGCCAAAAGAGGATTGGGTGTGATTACTCAAATGATTTGTGCCGCACCGTGACCTCATCCGGACTCTTCAGCACACACGTGTGTGAGAACTTATCATGCGGGGATGTTTTCCGCACCCTCCTGCAGTGGCCATAAACATTTGTTCAAAAAATGTTTGATATAGCGTCTTGGGAAAAGATGACAGAGTTCAGGTAGTAAACAGCAAATGGTTATGTCAAAAAGCCACACTTGAGCCCCTTTGCTCATGTCAAAAAAAAAAAGCCCCTTTTCAGTTTTGTTTACTTTTATTTTTTAGCTTATATTTATTTTATTTATTTGTAGTTTAGTTTTTCTTTAGTTGTAGATGTCACAAAGAACATTGTAGCATCAAATTTTTTCTCTTCTTTTGGCCATGTTTGTTTTCTACCAAAGGCTTGTTTTCTCCGCTTTTTTGTCAGAAAGGGAAGAACAGAAAAACTAGGAATAAACTTGCTTTTGGGTGAAAGCACCCTTGTTAGTTACGATGCTTATATTGTCATTGTCGGAAAGCCAATTTGAAAGATCCATCAAAATGCCCCAAAACAGCTGGCTATATGAGGAGCTCTGCCAAAACCAAAAAAAAAACAGAGTTGGGATGAAATGGGTTGCAAAAAATACAAAAAGCCAAAACACGCATGTCTGAAATACCAAATGGGTCGATTTGTCCAGCCTTCGTAGAGCAAAGCGCGGGAACCTCTCTCCGGCCAGAGGTTAGCCCGCAGCGACCGCTTTCCAGCAGCTGCTTCCTGTTTTCGGCTTGATTTTTGCCTCATTTGCATATCGTGCGTACGGGGGGGGGGGGTGCCGGCGCGCCATTTCTACAGTAAAGAAACATCTTGATTGAAACAAGATGAATTGTTAAAGGTCAAGACACGTGCGAGTGGATGCAGATGTCACTGTACTTGCTTTAGAAACAACAAAGCGTATATTCCAAAATGTTCATTAATAGCAAGATATAGGACGTGAAATACTACAAATATTCAATTGAAAAAACATTAGAAACTGATATAAAAGACCATGTATACAAAAATACAGCAGCATATTAGTTTTACATTTATATACCAATTTTATCACAGATTATTGGTCAAGAATAATTGCAAGATGGGGATGGAAAACTATCTCCTTGCTTTGTCTTTTCCAGCACGAAAAAAAGTTCATTGCCCGGCTAAACCTTTCCATGCTTGTGTTTTGTTTTGACCCGAGCCGCCATCCTCGAGCCGGTTCCGACGTCACGACCGCTTCCTCTGTATTGCTGTCTCTGACATTTCTTGTTTGTGTTTCTGCTCAGTGTGGATGATAACGACCTGCGTCCGCCCGTGTACTCTTGCTTGCGTTTGTTTAACGGCAACGTTTCGGACGTTCGGAGCACAAGGCATTCTTAGAAATCTGTATCTGCCAAAAGTGCAACAACGTGAGCTTTTCTCTAATCCAACTTGATTTGCCAGAATCCTCGCACTGCATCCAGCTTTGACAAGTGTTTGGCTCCTGCCATTTCACTTGCAAATTTTTTCACACTTCATGTTTGGGTCCAGGGTTATTCTCAGCTGTTTGTTCTTGTTCTTTTTCTGTGTGTACACGCACGCACACACACGCATCAAACCCCACTAGTTTCATATGTGCATTCACTGAACCCCTCTTTAGTGAAAAAAAAATCGATATATTTTTTTAAATTCAAGACATCGATGTTTGTTACTGGTGCACAAAATGAGCCGTGCATGAACATCACCTTGTTCAAAGAACAAAACCAACACAACTCACCACAAACTACACACCTGCAAATCAGCGTGACTTCTGCTGTTGCCATTGCGAGACCATGCGTCATCACAAATTTCCACGATAAATCAGGTATGTTTGGACCTCCACAGTGGAGGCTCTGCCAAACCCCTGAGACCGACTCACCAAACCCCTAGGGTTGGATCGAACCCGGGTTAAGAACCACTGGTATAGGGTAAACCGGTGGCCGCGGTGTCTCCATTTTCAATTGCACAACTTTACTTCTCTCACCATGTATTGTTCATCTTTGTAAATGACCAAACTTTGTCTTGAACAACAAGCTTGCGCTCCAACTTTATTTTTCACACATCGCCATTGACCGGGAAGTAAGTCTGTCTTCTTCGTTCCGTATTGCTGACTTCATAACTATTACTGAAAACAACGGAAACCTCTGCTGGTTGCATATGGTATTACAGTTAGCCACACATTGTGACTTTTTGGTGAATCTGCCTACGGTAGACATGGCTGGCAAGTTTCATGCGGTTCCCCAATTTCCCCACTGCACGCCTTTATTTGTGACTTGCCATTAATCGAGTGTTTGCATGCGGGCAGGGAGGAGGTGCGTGAGAACTGCGTACGATGGAGAAAGAGGTTCTCCTTTGTGTCCAAGTTGAGCGCAAACCCGCACACGGGCGTGCTGGACCCCTCCGTCTGCCGTGTGTCTGTGAGGAAGGTAAGTGAAGCGAGACAAAATGGCCGTCAATGTTCTACACGTTGTGTCACCTCTAGGCCGCGAGCTCAAACGTGGGCTCGTTTAGTGACTGTCCCCCCCCCCCCTTGCAGGAGCTGAAAGGCGGGAAAACGTATGCCAAGGTGAGAGACTCGCTGGCGCCGGGTGACCCCAGATACAGAAATAAAACATTTGCAGTTCCGGTGCTGAGCACCGCTTCCTGCGAGTGGCCACATTTAGACTTCCCTCCTTGGAAGTGAGGCTTCCTAGAAGAAAAACAGAAGCCGCTTCCGCCACAGCACAAAGAGGGAACGAGACGGCAGATTTCCTTATGCCATAAACGTTGTGCAAATTTTACATTTCAAGTTACCTTCCAAAACTCTTCCATCGCCAGCAAAACATCTCGAGCGTGAATCGATATCAAGCGTCTTCCCGCGCGTGCTCGTATCACGCCCGCTCGTGACGTCCGTCCGTCTGTCCGTCCGTCCCCAGCTGGGCTTCGCGGACCTCAACATGGCCGAATTTGCCGGCTCGGGTTCCACGGTGCGCTGCTGCCTGCTGGAGGGCTACGACACCAAGAACCGACGGCAGGACAATTCCATTCTCAAGGTGAGCATGGCTCGCCCATCTCTGCCGAAAGCCTCGCCAACTGTTTTTTTTTTTTTTTCTCGCAGGTAATCATTGGTATGACCCTCCTTTCTGGCGACCCCTGTTTTAAAACGTGAGTTGTTCTTTTCTTTGTTTCCAAAGAAAACAATGATGACAGACTTGTATGCATCTCTCGTCCTCCCGTGAAATCCAGCTTCCTCAATGACTTTTGCTAGATTGTTTAGCTTTTGTGATATTGTAATGCAAGCACAATAATAATGATGAGATACTCTTCCGTAGCAGAACCATGCATGATATCTTTACCAATGGGGCTTGGGCTCGTGCATTCTGACTTCCTTTAGTCCAGCTGGCACGGCCAAAAGCGTCTCGGTGCCGCGACGCGAGCACGCCCTGCAGCCGGACTGCAAGGGGGAAGGAACCAAGGCGGAACCAGGGCCACCCGGAGGGATTTCCCTGAGCCGAACGCCCAAACATCGGCCCTCCCTCGTCGGCTCAGGTACGCGTCCAATTACATTTAAACGGGCGACATTTTTGGATGACAAAAATCTCCAGTGCAAGTTTAGTCGTCTACAAAATGCTCCCAGCCTTTTCACAAAACACAACTTTCATCACCAACATTTTCAAGCTACAAAAATAACCTCAGTCCACAATTCAATAACAAAAATCAGAATTTAGTTCCCAAACCTTTTGAAAGCTCAACTACAAAATAATTGTTTGATCAAATTTTGAATAAAAAAAAAACTAACTTGCATTTGTAGATAACTACAAAGGTTTTGTCTAAGATTCCAAAAAGTGTGTGCTTTTGTTGCGCTCAGGTTTTCCGGAAGACCCTGAAGGTAACGCGTGCCTTCCCGGAGAACTTTTCCAATCGGGACATTCTCGCAACTCCAGCTACGCCAGCCAGCACAGCAAAATTTCTGGTTTGTTTTTCTTCCCAGACGCGACTAGCCTTGCACCTAGCTTTAGCTGACCCCCCCCTCGCCGTGTCTCTCCTGTGTCCCGCAGGCTACAGCACGGAGCATTCCTGCTCATCCAGCCTGTCGGACTTGACGCACCGCAGGAACACCTCCACCGGCAGCAGCGCCTCGGGGGGTCCGGTGGGCTTTGCCGCAGACGCCCCCGCCGACGGAGAAAGAGACGCTGGGCGCCCGGACAGACCGCCGCGACCTCCCAGGCTGCTTCTGCCCACCAACAGGCCCCCCAGGTACAAGGCTACCGTTGTAGATGTCAAAAGTGGCCCAAAGAATTGCATATGGTCAATTGAAATGGTTTATTTATCTATTCATTTTTTAATGATCAGAACCGCAGGCCCGTTTTTATGATTTTTTAAAAATTTGTAAACATGAATTTGGATCAAAATCTTGAGCATAGATTGAGCTAACAGCACACATTGACTTAAGGTTGAACTTGATGCGGGACTTAAAAAAAATAAAAACCTTAATCTTGTGAGCAAAATATCTGCATGAATTTTGATCAAAAAATGCAAATTTAGATGACAAGATAATGTTAAGCGCCAATTTACATGAGAAAAGGAAACCTAAAAGCCCAAATGTTGTTAAAAATGTCGTCGGAGCTTGCTCATCGTGTGCTTGCCGTACCTCGCTCGAGTGCCTCTCGAAAGGGTCGCAGTTGGCTTGTTAAACTTTTTGTCCGGCGCTCTCATATTGAGGCGTGCATACTCTTTTTGCTGTCTTTCAATATAATTACATTTGTGACTGTTCCTACCTATTACGCAATCATGTTGGTCATCACCGTGCCACTTGTGGCGCTCACCATAGCGAGTGCAAACCAAACAGCACTTTAAAAAAAAAAAAAAGCAAATTCAAAGAACAAAAATCATGTGAATGGATGTCTTGAAAACAAGCAATGTGTCCCAACCCAATCGATCTGCAAAGTTGTGTGTGACTTTCAGGAGGAAACAGGACTCTGTGGAGAGTCAGCCATCTTGGGTGAACGACACACGCATGGACGCCGACGACATTGTAGAGAAGATTGTCCAGAGCCAAAACTTTGAGGACGTCAGCAACACTGAAGGTCTTCACAAATGCTATTCATGTTTAATAAAATAAATCTTTGATGCAAGATATAATCCAACTCAGGCTCTTTTCTTAAATAGTTGAATTAAAATAATGTTTGTAAACATAACATGTAGAGTTGTTTTAATATTACATTGATTAAAATGGGATGGATCGCAACGTGCCCGTAGCTATGACGTCTTCTTTAGCACTAACGTAGCATCCGTTGTCACATCCCGCAGACAGCAACCTGCGTCTGTTCGTCAACCGAGATGGCAGCACGGCGCTCGGCGCCATTCGACTGGGTAACAGGTGAGCGCGTCTCCGTCTTGTGTCTTTGGAAAAACTCTGACCACTCGCTGTGTCCCCTCAGGGTGCCGGCCGGCGGCTATGAGCCTGTGGTCATCGAGAGCCGCTAGATGGGAGGGATTTTTTTTTTTTTTTTGCCCCCTGCCGGCTTCAGCTGGTCTGACGATAGCGCAGGGGGAAAGACAGCAGTTTGCACTTTAACTGCAGGTGGACGTCTCATTTCAGACACTAAGATCCTCGCGGCGTCCTCGGCGTCGCCACCATCGGCAAAATGGAGCGCGGGCTGGCAACATTGAGTGTCCACGCAACTGAATCAAATATCGATGTCACGAGTGGGGCGCGACCGATTAATCGTCCGGCTGATGTTGGCGCTTTTTGAACGCCACCCAAAAAATTAGCTTGTTTTAATCATCATATATTTCTCATTTTTTGCAGATTAACACGTTTCAACATACAACAAAGATAAGCCCATTCAAACATTGCCCTCCTCCCAAATTGGCAAAAATCAGCCATTTTTTCTCTGTTGTGAAGTTCTACAAATATGAAAGTATTGTAAAACAATCACATTTTATTTGACTTGGATTTTTATTCAAATTTTATTCACGTTCCGTGCTATTTGGAGCCCGTGAGCCCGATGCGTCTTTGCATCCGGCAAAGATGCCAATGACGGCCAAGGAACTCGGAGCGTCCCCCCTCCCCAACCTTTTTGAAAGTTGTTTGTTCATTTTCAAGCTGTGGTCACTCTGCTGCCCCCTGTTGGAGAAACCAGTGTTTACAGTCAACACAGTTCACAAAAAGCTTGAGAAATGGCAAGGAAATGTTTACAAACAGCTGGCTGCTTGCAGCGTTTTCTTTCTTGTCATTTGTTTTGTTCATCTGTAGGATTTTTTCAATGCTTTCCAGCAAAATAGTGGCAATTAGTCCTGTTTACTTCCCCCCACAAAATGTTTGATTGTCACACTGCTTTTTTGTTGTCTAGAAAGTCACCCGCATGGTTTGACGCAGTTGACGTTTTGGGGGATGAACCACTAATTTGTCTGGTTGACACCACCTATTATTCTTGTGATACTTGTACTCTCTCTTTTTTAAAGCATTTTTGTATTTTTTGTCCATTTATTCTATGACGGTTTTTGTCCGGAGGATGGATGTTCTAAGCTGTGCACACGACTCACCTTCCCTCTGTTTTGTTTTTTCCACTATTAGAAATTCATACGAGAGTATTACCATACCGTAACAAAGATAGTATTCACCCAAAGGTACCGAGCATCACCTTTGTAACACATCTAAAGAATAAAAATCCACTCTATTACTTGTGTATGGAGTTTTTAATTGTAAATGAATAATCATGTTAAAATTTAATCATTTCAAAGTTTTCCAACTTCCAAGGTGTCTTTAGCCGCTTGGAAATGGAGAATGATCTTCACCCAGCCGATCATTCAAGTCATGGCCAGAGAAACACGGGCAAGGGCAGACAACTATGTACAGAACCTGACCAGCAGAGAGCAGTGTCAACCAATATTCTTTTCACAAATGCATTTTAATATATACAAGTAAAGGTTGTTCTCGCCAGGAGCTCACAATGTGACTAGTACATTTGATATATTCCATACACTACCAATAATATTTTATATCATTAACCTAATACAGCACAGTTGCTATAGTCATTATTCTGAATTATTCTGTGTGTGTGTGTAAATTGACAGTCATCCAAAGGAACTGGAATGCTTTAATTGAATTTGTTGTTTTGAGAAAACGCTGATCAATGACTTTCGCAATTACCGGAGAAGTAATTACCGGACAATATGCATGGATGTCTCGTGCACGCTGCAGTGGCGTCAATAAATGCAAGCCGAAGTTTACTCACAAGGCTCCGCTTGACCCTTAAGTCTGTTAACACGACGGCCGGAAAAACTAAATGACATCTAATTGCTGCAGTCGACACTTATAACACATCAGAGGTGCTTTCTGTAAAGCCGGTGTCGGGGCAGTCAACAAAGGACATGATACAGTATTTGCTTATTTTATTGATCTTAACCATGCATGATGCATTGATAAATGCCTGCACCCTCTGTAGTTGAGTAAATCAATGCCCAACACGACAATGGATTGTCAATTATTTATCGAGTGTTTTTCCCACGCTGCAGAATCGACAGGTCGTCCAGAAGCAGGAAAAAAAGGTAGGGGGGAAAAAAAAATGGAGTGGGTCACGTGACCGTGGTTATTTCCTGCTGCACTCACTAGCGTTGCCCGGCCCCCCACCACTCCATCGCAGCTCCTCAGCGGCACTGTGTGCACTCTTCCTCGGACTCGCTCTCACGCTCGCCCCTCAAGGCCTCGGTCGAGCACCACACGGACTCAAAAATCATCAGTTTCCTCATCCTTTTTGGTTTAAACTAAGTCGGAGGGATAGAAAAGAACAAGAAGCCCACCTGTGCTCATTATGGCGACAGCGGCGGTGTCTGCCCCGGCCGGTGGCCCCAGCCCCGGCCCGGGGACCGAGCTGGTGCGCGGGCAGGCGTTCGACGTCGGTCCTCGGTACAGCAATCTGTCCTACATCGGCGAAGGAGCCTACGGCATGGTGTGGTGAGTGAAGCCGTGCACCCCGAAGCCACCTTACGTACGTCAAGAAGCCGTTTTCGCCGGAACACACCTCCGGTTAGCCCGTTAGCTTAGCCACACGGCTAAATGCTATGTTTGGTTTGCTAGCCGCCGCTGCTATTGCGTCAAATCTCGTCTAATTAAACGATTCTTTCTGTCACATGACATCAATTTTGCGTCGCTTCTATATTTACCTGGACATAGCCACAAATTCATCAATTCAAATCACTAAAATTGAACGCGTTTTATTTTAACACTTCGAGCAATCAACAGATTTCCTTGTTGAAAAAAAAAAGTGATTTAATCGCTGCAGCTCAGTACGCACACACACACACACGCGCGCATATCTATCTATCTATCTATCTATCTATCTATCTATCTATCTATCTATCTATCTATCTATCTATCTATCTATCTATCTATCTATCTAGCTCATGTTGTTGCCAGGTAAAATCAAACATGTTTACTTGTATACAATGAAAGTATATCTGAAATCAATGCAAGTGGATTGAATGTTGGTATTATCCACTTTTATGATTTTAAGTATAGGAGAAAGGTGCAATATGGCTTTGCAGTGTTTTATATCATTTCCTTTTCACTAATTTGTTAAATTTCCTGTGTGTGTACTTCGCGTCCATGTTTCGAGTGTAAGCGGTGCACATCAGCTTCAGAAGCTGACAAAATATTCTTTAAAAATCGAGTCAAATCAGTTTAATTGACTTTAATTAACCGATTTAAAAAAATATACCGGATAGAATAACTTTTATAGAATAATAAATATTTACAACAATAAAGTAATGACCCACAAGGAGAACATTTGTCTGTTTTAGGGGGGAAAATTAATTCGTCGGGTGTTTTTTTTTAATTTAATTTTTAATTTTTTGTTTTTTTACAGATTACATTTGCTCTAAGCATCCAAAACGATTGACACAATGATAAAATTGTTGACAATTTTCTTCAAAAGTGCCTTATTTTGACTTTTCCCCCTCTCTTTGCTATCGTAAAGAAAGACAAAGACAGGTAAAGACCCAATGATTGTCACACACACATCTGGGTGTGGTGAAATCTGTCTCCGCATTTAACCCATCCCCGAAGGGAGCAGTGAGCAGCAGCGGTGGCGCGCCCGGGAATCACTTGATGATCTAACCCCCCAATTTCAACCCTTAATGCTGAGTGCCAAGCAGGGAGGCAATGGGTGCCATTTTTATAGTCTTTAGTATGTTTGAACCCACAACCTTCCAGTCTCAGGGCGGACACTCTACCACTAGGCCACTTGTGATGCACGATATTGTTTTCCGATATGATCAAATCTAGGTATCGGCGCTGTCTAACGTCACTCGTAACATAATTTTCATGGAGTCAAAAGGAGCAGCCAGATTACGCAATGGCAACAAGTCCCTTGTGACAAAACAGGGCAAGATTGTTAAAGGCGTTGAACAGCCATCCGAAATGATCCTGAAGTCCAAGTGCTGACGCGTGGCACCCCTGCCATCATCTTGAACGGCATCGTCTCCGTGGCAACCAATCTACCAGTGACATGGTTAGCCGCCCCCCCCTGCCCTTGTGGCCAATGACAAGAGACTGAGACTGAGGCGGAGACTGCGTGAACATTCATACGCGTTATCTGGACTTTTACGGCAGTGACGAGAAGGTGGCAAGGTACTACTTTTGCCACAACAAAGTCAACCCACTTGAACGTAAAGCACAAAGTCTGTCTACGATATCCTCAACTCACTTCAACATGCAGTAGCCATGAGATGGTGCCAAATAACTGCTTTTGTCTGAGTGGAGCTCCTCAGCTTGGTTGAAATGCTTCTTTGGCACCAAGGTGCCAGCGAAGAGTGGCAAAGCACTGCAAACAAATTCGCTTTACTCCCTAATTGCTCACTACTGCACGTGGCTATTCGGGTTTTGCCGGTTCATTTCACGGATGCGTCGTCTTGTGCAGCGTTCAAAGCCTCCGCACGGCATTGGACTCCTCGGTGTCCCTTTGTTGCCTCTGATCTACATCCCCCCCCCCCGCCTCCATTTCGTCATGGTAACAGTGTTATTACATAACGCGACGCCAAATGCGGCGCGAAACCTTTGCATTCCCGTCTCCATGGCAACACTGCAGCAGACTAAGAAGCAGGAAATTTGACGGGACTGTCATCGTTGCTGGACCGGAATATTGTGAAGGGGACATTGTCAGAACGTCAGAGTCGCTTGGTGTCTGAATAACATGCATTTGTTTGCATCCATGACATTCCACTTGCGCTCCGCCCCAAAAAATTGTTTCAAATCTTGTATGATTTTCTTGTGATTTTCTTTATCTTACGTTGTGTCAATGTGGGAAAAAAAAATGGCTAAATTAGAAAAGGGGTAATATCCTGATGAGTCAGTTGGATGTTAAAGAGCAAAAGTTGTGTTTTGCCGCCATCAGGTGTATCATTTGCAAGGCAACGATTTCACTTTTTGCGTCACCGCTCGATGCCTAGCCTCCGACAACGTACATTGTGGCGCACGCCGCGGACACCTCACCAAATACACGCGAGCTCCTGTCAGCCATTCGTGAGAAGCAGCGGTTCGTCACACACTTTGAGGTAACAGCATTACGTGCACATTTTGCAGCTCTGATTACCTTTTGACTTGCATGTGCTTCTGTGTCATTCTTGAAAGTGGCCAATCTTCCACCGGCCTCGCCCACCACGCTTACGTCACGACTCGGCTTAATTCGGAGACTCATTTTTTTCCCCCGGCAAGATGCCAACGTTGCGCCCTATTTTGTCTCTTGGCATCCACCGTATTCCTTGTTGGAATTGGTTTTGAGCGTATTTTATGAGCTGATGGACACAAGGAAATGGTCACGAATTTCATTCAATTTGAAAGGAAAATGCTACGTTGGGAGAGTGTGAAAATCCCTAACGTCCACTGAAATGCATTTGTTAGTTTGTGTGTCAGATTAGTTTGAATTCATCAGCTCATAACTCCGTTCAAAAGATGAACGTGTTAACACCATGCAGAGTGCAGCACACACGGTTGTCAGAATCTTGCAGCTCTGCCTCCCACGTGCGCACACACACACACACACACACACACACACACACACACACACAGGCGCACATTCTTCAGAGCCAAGTGGAAAGGAAGGTCAGTCACATTTCCCTGGCAGAAGGCTGGCATGCCGCTGTTTACATTGGGTTGTCACCATGGCAACTGCTTTTCTTCTGTTACACAATGTGGGCGTTCTTTGCGCTCCATAGCGTAAAAAAAAAAAAACTACACGACCGGGGTGGGGGGCACACACCAGTTTGTCGCTGTTGATATTGCGCATTTACACACGATTCAGGTCACCCTGGAAGACCGAAAAAATGAGACGTAGCAAAGCACAATTATTTGACCGGGCAAGCTTTTAGTTTGTTGTGCGGCTCCTTTGTCAAACTGTACAAAAATACAAGATGTCGACTGAAAGTGAGGTCAAGCTGCCCTTGTCTTGGGCTCGCATTGCGAACGGAACTTAACTGAAGTCCCCGAACGAAGGAGCCGCGCCCTCGAGGGGCCACGCGGGCCCCACGGCCCGGTGACGTCGCTTCCGCTCCACGCCATTAACGATATTTCCGCAGCTCGGCGTACGACCGTGACAACAAGCTTCGCGTGGCCATCAAGAAGATCAGCCCCTTCGAGCATCAGACGTACTGCCAGCGCACGCTGCGCGAGATCAAGATCCTGCTGCGCTTCAAGCACGAGAACATCATCGGAATCAACGACATCATACGCACGCCCACCATCGACCAGATGAAAGATGTGTATCCTTGACCCGCTACTTTCCACACCCCCTTGTTTGTAACGCTCAATTTTGACAATTTGAAGTAAAACGAGTTGTCCAAAGAACAAATGGGACGACTCCTCCTTCTGGATGGTTCGCTCCCCCATCCTGAAGGATGAGCCCAATGGGAAATCGCTCGCGGGTCTTGGCAGATGACACAAAAGCCAACTTGGCCCGAATGGTGATTTAGTGACTTTTGCCGAGGCTTCCTCAACGACGTCTCTCAGCTACATCGTGCAGGACCTCATGGAGACAGACCTGTACAAGCTGCTGAAGACGCAGCACCTGAGCAACGACCACATCTGCTACTTCCTCTACCAGATCCTGCGAGGCCTCAAGTATATCCACTCGGCCAACGTCCTGCACCGCGACCTCAAGCCCTCCAACCTCCTGCTCAACACCACCTGCGATCTCAAGGTAGGGCCCACTGTCTTCTGCCGCCATTTTTTGCATCCTCCTCACCCCGCCCGCCCCTCAGATCTGCGACTTCGGGCTGGCCCGCGTGGCCGACCCGGACCACGACCACACGGGCTTCCTGACGGAGTACGTGGCCACGCGCTGGTACCGAGCGCCCGAGATCATGCTCAACTCCAAGGTACGCGCTTGTTTCCGATTGAACTGGGAGGAAAGGTGAAAATGGACTTTGACAAATCTCGTCCGCATATTGTGGCAAAAGGTGGCGAGAACTTGCACGCACACGTGGGAGTTCTTCTGCCTGACACCCAGCAAGGCCACCGGAGCAATCGTTTCATATTCATCTTTCTCTTTGCGCTGACTAAGAAAAGTCCTTCAGTCCGCTTGTTTGGTCCGGACCAAAGGCGGACTTAATATTTTTTGTTTGGTGCGGTTCCTATTCAGACTGTACAATTTGCAAGTGAAGTATACACATCACGCTTGTGGCGATCTGTGCTCCAATTGGACCGCAATAACCAGGGCGGCACACAGAGCGAACCGAGACCACTTGACAGTGGGGTCTGAATACACCCTGAAGGACTTTTGAGAAACAAGCAAATGCACTGACGCGTCTTGCCCAAAGTGCTGCCTTTATCGCAGACAAAATATGCTGGCTTTCTTGAAATGGCTCCGTCGTCAATAAAATATCTAAGAGGATATTAAGCACGTACATGTGCATGACATGTTTCCGTCAATCCTAGTCCATTGCACACATCTGACGTCTTTTTTTCAACTGACCTGGCTCATGCGTCCTGCATTGGGCATGACTTTCAGGGCTACACCAAGTCTATTGACATCTGGTCGGTGGGCTGCATCTTGGCTGAGATGTTGTCCAACCGGCCCATCTTTCCCGGGAAGCACTACCTGGATCAGCTCAACCACATTCTGGGTCAGGCCAATATTTTGTTTGCTTGCTTAGCCTTCGTCTCCATGTCTTCTCGCCTATCCTGACACAAATCATCTTGTCGTCCTTCAGGTATCCTGGGCTCGCCCTCTCAGGAGGACCTCAACTGCATCATCAACATCAAAGCCAGGAACTACTTGCTTTCTCTGCCGCTGCGCTGCAAAGTACCCTGGAACCGCCTCTTCCCCAACGCTGATGCCAAAGGTCTGACAGAACACACAGAGGGATGCAAAAGTCCTCAACGGGTTACCTCACCATAACAGGAGACTTGGTTTTCTTTGACTGCTTTGTGCCATTCACGCTGAATGGTGGTCATTGATTATTTTAACTGTCTTTGTTGTTGTGGGACTTAGTATATAATTCCTGTTGCGTTGCGGACGGCATTTTGCACAGAGCTGCGGCTGGTCTCAAGTACGCTTGTGATTGCTGTGGCTCCCTCTTGTGGACAGTTGGCTTTATTACAATTGTTTTTGTGCTGTCTGTTTCTGTCAGCGTTGGATCTGCTGGACAAAATGCTGACCTTCAACCCCCACAAGCGGATTGAGGTGGAGGAGGCCCTGGCACACCCTTACTTGGAGCAATACTACGACCCCACCGACGAGGTGAGTGACGGACGCCTCGCAGGACGAACGGTAAGCGTTCACTCCCCGGTGTTGACGTTGGCGTTTGGCCACAGCCCGTAGCGGAGGCGCCGTTTAAGTTTGACATGGAGCTGGACGACCTCCCCAAGGAGACTCTGAAGGAGCTCATCTTTGAGGAGACAGCACGCTTCCAGCCCGGGTTCCGGTCCTAACGCTTCACGCCAGGTCAGGAAATGGCTTTGGAATGCCTTGCAACAAGGCTACGCAATGGCTGAGCAATGCTCCTCACAGCACAATAGTCTCACCGTTTTTGTAAATGACCACAATGCTATTTTTTTAAAGCTATTTTCAAATGTGACGCGATCTACATTGAATCATCAAAACATGCGTATACCAACCAAATACACATTTTTAATATTGATAAAAGAAACAATATAAGGCCAGTTCAATACATATACAACCAATTTTTTTTTTTTTTGCCACACAACACTTAAAAAGGTCCCTAAAATGACATTGTCAAATCCTATGAAACTTGAAGGCAGCATCTCAATCGACCTCGGGCAGGTGGACATTTTCATGTGTTGCAAAATGATGTTGCTTTGGATCACTACGAATGAAAAGAGTAACACCACTCTTTGTTTTTGTTTTTTTTTTTCATCCTGCAGATGATTCCTCACCGCTGCCCCGCCCCTCCACACTGTTATCGCTGTGTTTTTGTTTTATTACTTCCGGTTTTGCTTCCCAAAATTTTTGGCTGTCGCTCATCAAGTCCACTTTGCTCAGGAATGGCGTCATGAATCAATCAGTTTGTCGTTCCGGGATGTGGGAGACTGGGTTGGGGGCTCGGCTTTTGGGGATCCATCGCAGCTTGGGGTGATTTTTTTTTTTTTTTTTTCCTCCACCCACACTTCCTTTAAAAGGCTTATTTTGGGATTGTCATCTGCACATCACGCAGCCCCTCCCCCCCAAAAAAGAGCCATTTATGCAAAGAGTCGACATTATCAGCCAGAAAAAAAGCCATGGTTCTGATGGTTCTCATACAAAATCATCCTTTTCTTGTACATGAAGCTTCTGCTTAGCCTCTGTGGGTTAGCACGGAATGGTCTTAATGTGTTTGGAAGGGAAAAGAAAAACACACCCCATAGTTTATCCTTTCTAAATAGTCCAATATATGTTCAGGTTGGGAAACGGACTCTATTTTCCTTGAGTGTGCGTACATGCCCATCTGAGAAGACAAGTGTGTGCCCCTTCTGCATGACTGTTAGCAGCTGTGTATAGAAAGAGCGTGTCGAGTGCCACGCGGGCCTTCACCATTTCGCCTCCAACAAGGTGCTTCAGTGGCCTCATTTTGACTACAACCCCCCCCCCTGTCCGCTAATTACGGCACGAAAACTCTTGAAGCAAAGAAAAAAAAGAACAGCTCTGCTCCATTTTTTTAATCTTTTTTTTATACGGCACTTTAAACTGGCAGCTACACAACTAACTGCGAGTATAGTTTGAGGACTGTCGCAAATGCAGGATATAAACTCCAAAGGCCATAGGTTCTGTTCAATATATAAAAGTAGGGCTTCAAATTAGCTGCTTTCTCAGGATGGCTTGGGATGCTGTTTTTTCCTCACAGCCATGAACGCAGCACCAACCTCAGTTGCTCAATAGTAGTTTAGTGTCCCTCGAGAAATCAAGCAAGTTGAATCCAAACAAATTTGAGTCACATTTTTTGGGGGGGCGGGTCAACATTCGAAATTGAGCCCCTGAGAACTAGAGTGGACTGACCCAAAGTTTGTCATTTTGCCAACGTTTTGAAATGACCTAAGTGGAGTTAGCAAAATCTGTGTGGCTCAATTAGCCTGCAGCTAATTAGCTGCAGTTCTTGTGGCTAATACAACTGGAAAACCTTTTCTTGCAAATAAAACTTGCAAGTCTTGTTGGCGCTAATTCATTTGATATTCTGCTTCCCCTAAAACACAAAGGCAGCAGAAAGACTAACAATCTGCATTGTGACCACATTCACTTTGATCTAGCTGGCAGCTAGATAGCGAACTAGCTAGCCGGCTTTATTGGTATTATTCGGTTTGTAATGCTGCTTTCCTTCCAAACACAAATGTAGCAACCTAGCAAGTTTGTTTTTAGAGGTGCTGGTTTTACCCCAAATGAACTCAACTTTGTTGACAATACACATGTGGTATCAGCTGACAGCTAACTAGCTAGCCTGCAGGCGATCCTTGTTACTAATCTGTTTTGCACAGCATTAGATTTAGATTTTTTTCCCCACCCTTCACAAATTGCAAATGGAGCACAAAGATGCTATTTAACTTTGTATTTTGGTTGTCATTTTATCCCAAACAAAAACGAGATCAACAAAGTTTTATCTGACAACATACATGGAGTAACATGCCAGCCTGCGAGCGCTCCATGTCGCTAATCTCCTAAATTTTTACAAATAGCTTCAATCAAATGGGTATGGCCTAGCCATTAATGAAAGGAAACAGTTGACTTTAACTGATTTTGTACTTTGTTAGCAGAGTATATATATATATATATATATATATTAAAAAAATGTCAACTACTCTTGTGGCAGCGGCGGCCTGTAGGTGTGTATTTTTTTGGGGGGGGGGGCGTTCAAAGGCACCGGGAAGCAGCAGCGTTGGAACGGTTTGTGTGCTGATCAGCGCTTGTGCTCCGTTCTTTTGTCTGTTTGTGCCTTCTTTGACAATTCCATGTGCAGCTTCTGATGTGATCAATCAAAGAAAAAAGTGAGCTTTGTACATTTGAAAAGATTTGTTGCCACTCCTGTGTGTGTGCGCGTGTGCAGGTTTGTGTGTATGCTTGCGCGGTTTGCGAAGAAAAACATCTATTTTATTTTTTCCCTCCCTTTTTGTGCAGATATTTTTATTGTCCAATGAGTGTTTTGATTCTATCAGAAACTAAATGATCTCATTGCCTCACCATGTTTTGATTGTTTGTGAAGAAAGATAAAGATTTAAAAAAAAAAAGGTCCCACTATTGTTTTAAAGGTGCGTCCGCCTCAAATTTTTCATGGTTTTGTTTGTGTTTCTTGGGTCAGTTTTATTTTGCTACTGTGTGAAGAATTTCGCTTTTATTGTTGAAGACTGTTTTTAAAAAGTGAATTATTCAATGTTTTTTTGGAAGCCAGGAAAAAGAAAAACACACAAAGAAAAATTAAACACACTATTGAAGAGACTGGACCACACAACAATCAACATGTACACTGTTGCCAAACAGTTTTCTTTGGCGCAAACAATTCTTGGTGTATTTAATTAGAAAATTATCAATAAAAACATGTTTTACCCCAATAGTGCCACACTTGTTTCCAATGGATTATTTTTCATTGTGTACATTAGTGATTCATTTCAAAACTGGAAGTTAAAAAAAAATCTTCAATTTTTTTGGCGGGGGGGGGCACAAACATAAAATATTGTACACTGTCACTCTTGTCATTTTGAGGCGTATAGAATATTGGTACAAGAAATATTTAAAATCAAATACATTGGTTTCACATAATTTATACTAATTAATATTTAAATCCCACAACAGGTCAAGCTGACCCAAAGTCTGCAATCTACCAGGTAAAACTGAAATGTAATCAAAAGTGAAGAGAATGTGAACCTTATTTTTAGTTTTAATCTAATAGTTTCCAAATGAAACTGAAAATGTCTTTTAAAAGTCTTATTAAACTACTGGGAATAAACATTGGGCTAAGAACAACTGTGGGGAAAAATATCAAAATAAATGAATTTGGGAGATTTTCTATAGGGGTCCTCGTTATAAACCTGAACCCGCCATGTGTGCAATACAGTAAATTATGATTAAGGGTTATATAAGTAAACTTGTTTAGAAATTGCAATATCAGTGTTACAATCATACTTTCATTTTTTTTTGTCCCGCAAAATACATCAGTGTTGTCACACTTGTAATATTGTGACATTAAAATACGTTACTCATCTCAAAACAAATAATATAATTAATTTAAAAGGCGCAATTGCAAACGCCCCAAAAGTCGAATGTTTGATGACAAAATGACTAACGATAAACTTTAAATTAAAACAATGACGTCATCTTATGTTTACTTGAGACGCAACCACGTGGTCGTAACGCAACACGCTTCGCCACTGACACGCCCTGACGTCTGGCACGTGTCCTTTCTCGGCGGCGCGCGCAGTCGAAATCAAGCCAAGCTCATTTGCCTTTTGTTCTCTGCCTTGGATTGGCTGTCTCCTTCCAGCCCCGCCCCACCACGCCGTCGATTGGAGGCTATTCGTAGCGGTGTTTAATAGCTAGGCTACTGCTGCCATCACGGTCCTCGACAGAACTCGGAGATTGTCGTTTTATCATCACAACTAGTACACAAAAGAACGTTTATTGCAACACAACGACCACATGATGACGCAGTGACGTTATCTTGAGGCCAGGAAGGCAGAGAAAGGAGGTTATGGCTGAAACACAGCAACCAGCTGTAAACGGTGGCGAGAGCTAGCGTCCGTAACGACGTAAACATCCACTATAATAAAAGTTCTTCATGGAATAGGTTAGTTTAAGGGTCCTTTTAAGCCACTTGAAAACTACATTCCAGTGGGTATTGAAAAAAAGTTGATGTTTTCGCATTACAAGTTGATCCAGGAAATTCCCCATGGCACTTAAAGGCAGCACAAGCATGAGAAAGAAAAGCTGCTTTATTTGCACTTTTCCGCCAAGTTTTGCGCCACAGCCCTTGCGTTATTTTAACATGTCGTCGCTGTCACGATGCGCCTCGTTGCTGTTTCTCTGAATTATTGATCATCGGAGGCCGGAGCAGAAAAACAACCCCGCCGATTCCGTCACAGCTCATGGCCGAGAGAGAGGCGCCCTCGTCCCGCCTGACAATCCGCCGCTGCCACCCGCCCGCGAGGATCCACCGGCCAACCAAGCATCATCCCAGTGCCAGGCCGCCTTACATGACCGGCAAGTCGGCCTAGACTGACTGGCTGCTGCAGCCTGCATGGGACGGTGATTCTACACTACGGGAGTCAACGAGTGTTTTCGGGGGTGAGTGACCTGCTTTGGAGGAGACGCTCGCCAGTCATTGAACATCTCATGATGGTCCTTGAATGTCTCACAATTTCTGATCGTTTTGGTTAACGACGTTGTCGCTGTTTTGTTGAATAATTCATGGTTGTTGTTTTTTTAGGGACAGTCATTTAATATGTTTTTAACAAAACAGACACGTCAATGACATAGATTTATTGTTGTTTTGGTCTTATGAAAAGCAAATCGACGCTGTCCCTGCGGTGTGGTGTTTATGTGCGGCTCGTCCCTCTCCCCACTGCTGTTGTTTTCATTGATGTCAGTCAGTCAGCTGCTTAACAAAAAAAAAAAAAACGCGTTCGTCCAATACTGACGTCATTGCCACGACGGATGTGCTGTTTTTTCGTCTGTTTTCATTCGAATCGCTTGCGTGAAGTAAAAACGTCCTTAGCACAAGTATGAGACGTTTCATCGATTGAGCCTTTCTAAAATTAACCCAATGTGCGTGCGCGTGTGTGACTTTAAAGTGACCTCAACCAGCTTTCTGCTCATGAGTGATTAAATATGACAGCCAATGACGTTCCTCTTTTCCCGCATAAATTTGATTTTGCGACTAATGAGCCGTGATTTTAAACAAAACGACACGAGGCAGGAAAAGTAGCATTATTATTGTACCTGATATTCTCATTCTCGTCTTGTATTTATTTACACATCCGGGTACCTGCCTACCTGCCCACCCCTCTCTCCCCCACTTGGCACGTCACGTCACATGGGAAATAATCCTACCAGTAAACACAACAACTTGGAATGCTCGAAAATATCACCGCAGATAAATTATGTGTATAAAATTAATAAAACATATCTAAAATGTCCACTTTTTGACTATTTGTAAGACAAACCATATTTAATAATTACATCTTAATCTTACTGAAGGTCAGCAAAACAACACAAATCGCAACATGGAATAAATTGTTTTTATTATTTATTTTTTTAATCATCTATCTGGGGATAGGTGAGTCATCTTAATAACATTAATATTATACCGTTTTTCTTCCTCATACGGTAACTTGACGGCCATACACAGCTGCGTTACAGTTTTCACTCTCATTAGTTGTTAATTTTTATGTTTTTATTCTTCTCAAATCTTGACGTGAATAAATATGTATGCATATTGTCCACCAATCTCCATCCATCCATCTTCTTCCGCTTATCCGGGGTAAGGTCGCGGGGGCTGCAGCTTTAGGAGGGACCCCCAGACTTCTCTCTCCCCAGCCTCTTCATCCAGCTCATCCCGGGGGATCCCAAGACGTTCCCAGGCTAGCTGAGAGACATAGTCTCTCCAGCGCGTCCTGGGTCGTCCACGGGGTCTCCTACCGGTGGGACATGCCCGGAACACCTCCCCAGGGAGGCGTCCAGGAGGCATCCTGATGAGATGCCTGAGCCACCTCATCCGGCTCCTCTCAACGTAGAGGAGCATCGACTCTACTCCGAGTCTCTCCCCGATGACCGAGCTTCTCACCCTATTTCTAAGGGAAAGCCCGGACATCCTGCGGAGGAAACTCATTTCGGCCGCTCGTATCCGGGATCTCGTTCTTTCGGTCACGACCCATAGCTCGTGACCATAGGTGAGGGTAGGAGCGTAAATCGACCGGTAAATTGAGAGCTTTGCCTTTTGGCTCAGCGGAAGAGAGTCCAGGCCCTCTCGAGAGGGCTTGTACCGGAACCCAAACTGTGTGTGGAGGCAAGTCCGACTATATCTAGTCAGAACTTTTCTGCCTCGCACACCAGCTCGGGCTCCTTTCCAGTCAGAGAGGTGACATTCCATGTCCCAAGAGCCAGCTTCTGCAGCCGGGGATCGGACCGCCAAGGTCCCTGCCTTTGGCCGCCGCCCAGCTCACAATGCACCCAACCCCTTTGGCCCCTCCCACAGGTGGTGAGCCCATGGAAAGGGGGACCCATGTTTCCTTTTCGGGCTGTGCCCGGCCGGGCCCCATGGGCGAAGGCCCGGCCACCAGACGCTCGCCTTCGAGCCCACCTCCAGGCCTGGCTCCAGAGGGGCCCCCAGTGACCCGCGTCCGGGCGCGGGAAATCTGAGTCCATATGTCTTTTTCGTCATAAGGGGCTTTTTGAGCCTTTTGTCCACCAATAAATGACATTTATCTATCTATTCTGTCACACAAAACAATGTTAATTTTACGAATAAGAGCAATCATGATAATCAGATTAACAATATGAATTTTGTAAAATATGGTGCACGTCCGACAATTAAAAGCAGTTATAAGTAAATTAATGCAACTAAATCACTGTTCAAAATAGCCACCATTAATGTGAAGATAGTAATATTTAAGTGTGGCTAAGAAAGAAAAAAAAAAAGCAGGATGTTCCGGGGTTAAAAAAAAAAAACATCTGAATGCGTAGCTTTCCATCTTTCCAGGGGGACGTGAAGGCAGCGCCGCTATTGATTGGACAGTGTGGCCGTCAATCATCTTTGCAGCGCCCTCCCGCGTGTGTGACGTTTTCGTGCCAAAGCGGTCAGACCAGTGCCAGACGTGCACAACAAAAGACAACAAAAGCACGCGTGGGGGCCAAAATGCGAGCACGAACCCGACACACTTCCACACATGGACAGGAATCGAACACGATGACTTTTACGAGGAGATTGTGACGAGTCGACAACAAGGAGCTTGTGTTGCGTTCGGGTGTTTCCGAACTCGACAGGCTGTCGTCCTTCTCAACAAACATTCAGGTGCGTGACAACACTTATTAGAAATCAGTGTTTTGTTTTGTTTTTTATTTTATTTTCGGAAAATCAACCGAGAAATACAACTAAATGTGTGCTGTCGTGGCGGCGTCACGGGTCTGGAGACAAGTTGTGAAAAATGATCGCGCTGAATCGTCGTCAAGGAGTTGACACAAAAGAGTCGAAAGTACGCGAGTTTTTGTTGATTGAAGTCTTGATTGGTGTCGTGGGGCAGAGAGGCTTTTGTCTGCACTTCTCATGCGAGTGCGCTTGCTTCTTTATTGGCTCTGATCGCTTCCTCTCTTTTCCCCCCCATTCTTACCTGTGCTACAAACAAAAGAAACAAGGCAATGAAAACCAATCAGCTATTGTTTGTCATAATGCAGTTTAATATGGTAGCATTGTTGTCTTGACTAATTCGACGCCGGCGCAACCTGACAAACTGTATTTTGTCACCAACAAAAAAAGAAGAAAGAAAGAAATAGAGCAGCTTCGGTGTGATGACTAAACTTAAAAAAGCTCGTCCAGAAAGGTGGTGTGGGGTCGTAGAGGCTTCAGGTGCCCGAACCATGATTGGGAAATGCATGTTGCGTTGTTGCCTTTTTACCAGCTGACTTTTTCTCTTAGTGTATTTCTTTCTTACCTGCAAGGCGAATTAAATGTCGTGTTCAACATAGCAGGTTAACACTGTTGTTAAATTTATAAGTTTTATTGATTATAATCAACGACATTACAGGTGTCGTGAGGTCGTGGTGGCTTCGGTTGCCCGAACCGTGCTGGGTCTTACGTTTTGTTGCCAGTTGCTCTTTGTATGTTTTTATGACTTTTGCCTCGTACATCTTGGTGGTATGTGGGGGTGTACATTTTTTGCCACCTGAAGCATTTCATCCCGCTTGTCCCTTACCTTAACAAAATAAAGAGGCGACTAATTAAAATCCATTTAAAAAAAAAAAAACTGTCGTTGGTGTTGACGTTAAACGCGCATTTAAACATGTTGAGGACAGCGTGGTCTATTAAGTAAACAAAGGTGTTGTATAGTCGCGGATCCGACTATTTCAAAAACCAACAGTCTTTTCGTTGACAAATAATCAGCAGACGCGTTTTCTAAACATGTTTCGTGTCGAGCGAGAAGTCGAAAAAGTTTCCATGGATTTTTTAAACTTGAGTTTTGAGCCAGTGTTGTTGCGAGTGTGACTGCGCAGGCGCAGAAGCCTTTGTCATCGCAGACGGTGAGCAGGAGTGCGCGAGGATTAATTAAGGTGGGCTAATTAGATGAAGAGATGAGAGCTGTCTGACACACATGCAAACACAAGCACACACAGACGTCTATTGACCGCTTTTGTGTGAGTGTGTGCGCGCCACGTCTACTTCCCGTTGAGGTCTTTTGTTTGATGTCAGGCTTTTTCTCCTCTATGCAAACCGTTTCGAATTCACTGAAAACGTGTTTCTTGTGTTGTCAGGCACAACATATTAGAAGCATGAACAAAGCAAGTTAGTTTTTGTCATTACTTTCCTGCACACGCGAAAAAACCTTCACAAAGTTAATTTTCACCATCATAGTCACTAAATCAACTTGAGACCTCAACATACATCCGTTTCTGTCTGTAAAATGTTTTCTCATGGTAACTAAACAAAAGGAGAAAAATGAGAAACAGCGCCGTCTGTAGACGGCCAAGGGCCAGTCAACAACAACAAGACGTCATAGTCCCGCCCTCATCGTGTTTGATTGACAGCAGTTCCGTGAATGCCTGGCCGCGTCTCTGCGTCGTTGGGGTCATGTTTTTTTCTATAGACTCGTTCGAGAGACTATGTTGAGGTAACACTTGGAGGATTAATTTACTACATTCACATTATTGTACTGTATTATTTTGTAAACCTGTAATTGCGGAATCTCTCAGAAGTTCTATTCTTTTGGTATTAATAAATTCCCTTCCATCCATTTTCTGTACCGCTTGTCCCCATGGGGGTCGCGGGCATGCTGGAGCCTATCCCAGCAATCATCGGACAGCAGGCCAATCGCAGGGCACACAGAGACCAACAACCATCCGCACTCATACCTACGGGCATTTTTGGAGTGCTTATCAGCCCACCATGCATGTTTTTGGATGTGGGAGGAAACCGGAGTGCCTGGAGAAAACCCACCCAGCCAGAGGGAGAACATGCAAACTCCACACGGGGAGGGATGGAGCTGTATTCGAACCCGCAACCTCTGAACTGTGAAGCGGACGTGCTAACCAGTGCCCACCGTGCCCCCAACCGCTAAATTCCCCAGCAATAAAATTGAATGAGAATTCCGTTCCAATTTCAACCTCTCCCGGTCGGTCCGTGTCAGTCAAACACCGTTGACAACGGACTTAGCGGTACCGTGTCACGTGCAGGTACCGCGCGATAGATAGATAGATAGATAGATGGATAGATGTGATTGCCGTGATGTAAATGTGTCACTTATGATCTCACTGAGGCAACTCGACGTGTTTAGCGATGTCGCGGCACTTTATGGCGACACGACTAAGGCATCACGTGCTACTGTGTGTGTGTGTGTGTGTGTGTGTGTGTCGCATCCAGGACGCAGGTGCAGTTTCCAGGCGCGGCGTCGGCGTGGAGCTGCCACGCGCCCGAGCCCACCAGCACCACGACGGCCCTGGCTTGGATCCTCCGGTGTCTGTTCTGCCAGCAAGTCCAGCGGAGCTGCAACCCGTCCGGCCCGGACGCCGGCGAGGAGCCGCAGCCCCCGGACATGGTCAAGATGACCAAGTCCAAGACCTTCCAGGCCTATCTGCCCAGCTGCCACCGCACCTACAGCTGCATCCACTGCAGAGCGCACCTGGCCAACCACGACGAGCTCATCTCCAAGGTATCCCGGCCGAGCTTTCAATACAGGTGGGCGTACGCTCGGCAATTAGCCGGTTTTGGTGTTGGGGAGAAGGCTCTGGGTTTTAGTTTCAAGGAGGGAGACGAGGGACGTGGTTCCAAAGCCCCATCGGTGCTTTCAAGAAGCGCCGGCCAGGGTTTCCAATCAACCGGGCTCACAGCTTCAACTTGGGCTTGGTGAATCAAGTTGGGCTTTTCGGGCCCAGGTTAAGATTTAAAACCGAGTTTGTGCCGCGGCCGTGGACGGAGCGGGAAAATGGGGGCGGAGCGAGCGTTACGTGTTAACGTGACCTTCTTTTCTCTCTTTCAGTCATTTCAGGGAAGCCAAGGAAGAGCGTATCTCTTCAACTCTGTGTAAGTTGCACACGCACGTCCATCGCCACACGCTTACTCCAAAATCACTTTCGCGGTTGGCGGCGGCCATTTTGGCTCGCTAAAAAGACATCCGTGTTGGCTCCAAGTGGTGATTTTCACGTTCAATTTGGTCTTTTCTGGGCCTCCTTCAAATGTCTTGAAAATTCAGCGGCCAAACTTTGTTCCACTTTGCAATGTGAAATTTGGTGAGCCAAAGTTGCCTGTGGGGCCTTCAACATCTTAATTGACATCGTCTGCGCTTGACAGGGTGAACGTGGGCTGCGGTCCGGCTGAGGAGCGGGTTCTCCTCACGGGTCTTCACGCTGTGGCCGACATCTACTGTGAAAACTGCAAAACCACCCTGGGCTGGAAATATGTGAGTTGTAAGCACGGGACGCTTTTTGCTCTTTCGACTGCAGGCCCATCTGTCTCCGCATCCATACGTGACGACAACAAAACCTTTCTCTCGGTAAAAAACGAAATCGCATTTTGGCTCTGCGATTCATGACTTTATTGTCGCATGGAAGAATAAAAAAGTTATTTTATTCATGATACATTTCACTTGATTGACCTTTACGCTGCCAAGCATTAGAATCCGCCGAAAAAATAAAACAATGGCAACAGTGGAGCCCCGGTGTACTCAAGAACAAGTCAAGTCAATCTTGTGAAATTCCGTGCAAGGCTTTAAGGTCTTATTTTGAGACGGGTGCTTCACATTGTCAGGATGAGGATTCCCAATTCAAATGAGGGCTTTTTAAAGCAACTTGCAATTGTGGCTAAGCTAACACGGGCATCCATAAATGTTTTCTTGTAAAACAAGGAAAGCGTCGCCAGTGTGGCTAAGCTAACGATAGCGTGTGTTTCAGGAGCATGCCTTTGAGAGCAGTCAGAAGTACAAAGAGGGAAAGTTCATCATCGAGCTGGCTCACATGATCAAAGACAACGGATGGGAATGACTCTTGGAGGCTCACTTGTTTAACGGCGACCTCCGGTTGACCCCCCTCATCCCCCCCCCCCCCCCCCCCCGCCCAGGATTGTGACATCATCACACCACAGGAGGCAAAACTGCTCCGAAGCAAATCATTGTGTCATTGTGGCTTACCGCAGGACAATGATGGACCACTTTGGGTTTTTTTTTACCTTAGCCGCTAAGCGGTTAGCCTCTACGCACCATTTTTTGTTTTGTTTTTTTATGTGACGTGTTGCAAGCTTGGACACGGTTTTGATGTAGCAGGGGTGAAGGAGCTAGCATGGTTAGCAATCTCGTAGGCTAGCAAGTTAGTGAGCTAGCGCATGGGCACTGGATTTTATTTGCGTTATTTGCGATATTTACACCAATCTGCTTTCTTCTTTGGTGTTTTCGTTTTCAAATTTCAGATCACGTTACAAATTTCAGATCATGTTACAAAAATGTCAAAGCAGTATTTATCTACCATAAATATATTAAATGATGCGTGTATTATATATATATATATATATATATATATATATATATATATATATATATATATATATATATATATATATATATGTGTGTGTGTGTGTGTATATGTATAGATGTTTGGGTAATTGGAGAGTGGCTGGTCCCATGCGAAATTGATTGCAGTTCCTTAGAAAGAAGCTATTTAATGCGTCGATATTAAACGTCTGTGATACATTTATCAAATGATTTATATTCTATACTCGGTCAGTGTCTTTAGCCGCCTTACTCACGTATGTGTTTTGCACTTTCCCGAGGCTTCATGTCACCTTGGAGGTCAAACCACAACGTTACTCTCATGACGTTTTCTCGCTTTTTACCGTTTCTGGGATGATTGACCGTAAACGTTCTACAACCTGTGGCGGTAACATTTTGCCTTTTTCTTTTTTTCTTTTCTCCAAATGATCAATGACCAACAGTTTGGATGTTCTCATTTCAATAAGGACGGTAACATTTTGTCTTTTGGAGACAGACCTGTTTGAGTAATGATGGAAAATTGAATTTTTTATTTTCATAGTTTTGACGCTTTGACTTTTGGTGATGAGCGATCAATGTTTTCCGACGGCACCTTTTCTCATTTGGCTTCTGTGACGGACAGCTTGGTTTTCAAAACCTTTTTTTTTCAGTTCTCTGATTGGAAAAAAAATTCCAGTTCTTTCAGTTCAGAAATATTCCTAATTTTCCTTTTTCTTATTTACTTTGGGGATGAAATACACCTAAGATATATTGAATATAATATATTGAAATTCACCTAAGATATATTGTTGTTCAATTGCTCCCTTTTAATATTCTCCTTGAGTGATGACAGCTGCAAACTCTTCACGTTTTAGTTTTCTGTGAGCTCTCTATGTCGTTTTTTGTAATGATGGACAAACCGTTCGGACACTTTCCTATTTTGCTTTTGTGACGTTCGACATTTGATTGTCTTTAGTTATGCTGTGACATTTTATTCAATTTAATTACTTGTGTGATGGACAATCACTTTGATTTTCATTTGCGACTTTTTATTCTTAATGTGGACCGTTCTGACTTGTTTTCATAGGAACAGACAAAATCATTTGTTTAGTTTTGGGATAGTTCTGACTTGGCTCATTTTACAGTTTTAATGGTGGACCGACATTTGTAAAATGACTTGTGGTTTATTTCTGGGAAGATGGCCATTTTTTTTTCTTTGTATGGTGGCATTTTCCTTCTCTCTTTCATGATGTATAGACTAGTGCATCATCATACAACGGTTTGACTTTTGTGATTAGCGACAGCTTTCTGTGCACTTTACAATCTGTATGATTTGATCGCCTTCGGCTTCCTAGCTACAACCAATCTCACGCCTTTGCAACAAAAAAATAACTTTGTTGTGTTGTGCAGTGCAGAACCCTCTCCCCCCTCCTGTTGAGTCAAAAGTATAAAGACGCAACATCCACTTGTGCACATTTGGCTGGATGAGAAGTGATTGATTACTTTGCCGGCAAAGGTCAGTCCACTTACGCCGCCTTTTTTCCCCCTCAAAAAACAAAACTGTTTGTGTTTAGCATTAGCAACTCTCCTCGAACGACAAAGCGCGGAGACATTGTCTCCCGTTTTTTACACAGTGACGTCATATGTAAGCTTTTTATAAGTATGTTTCTATTGGCTTTTTTTCTTGTCCTGACCCCAACTTGAAGTACTTTGGTGTCGGTGTGCGTGCATGCGTGCGTGTGAAGCTAGGCCGCTTTTGTTTACTTTGCCTGCTAGCTTAGCTTGTTTATTTAGTGCTGGCATTGGATGTCAAGGGCAAGCTGGAAACTTTGCCGTCATCTCGCAGCAACGGCCATTTTAAGTTTGCTTTTTTTGGGGCGCACGCTTGATTGTATTTCCTGTTATTTATTCACATCGTGCTGGCCTTAGCAGTTTAGTTCCCAAATCAGGGCTCCCTGCTGTTTTTTTTTTTCTTTTCAATCATCCTTTAAAAAAAAAAAAAAGTTTTGTTCACACTGCTTGTCAAGTTCAAGTCCTCGCGTAGAGTTCGAAGTGTCATCGCCTCACCGTTTGCATTTGTGACTTGGGATTTACACGTTGAAGTCATTTCAACGATAGCGGCCCCACTGAGATGGAATGGTCCAAGGAGGCAAAACACTGCGTTCAACTTGTGAAAAAGCGTCACGGACTGGAGAATCTCCCTCCAGCAAACTCTCTACAATGCATTCGTTCTAAAAGTCGGAGTCCGGGACTGTCATGTAACCGTTTGGTTTACCACAGTGGTCAAGAGAAGCGTTTGTTTGCGTTCACCTGGCAAGCCCAGCGATGGGCGCCATCTTGTGTATCTGTCATGTCTCGTTTGTGCCTGTTTACTTGCGTTTCTTCTTGGGATGATTCCGACACTGCTTTTGATTTGCTTTGCATCGCCTCATTTCACTGGTGTAAACGATCTGATACCACAATAAATTTTCAATGCTATTAACTTGCTGAGCTGTCATTAAGCAGGTGAGTGTTGCTCACTCACGTTTTCACATTTCCATTTCACATTTCAACTAGGGTTAGGCTTTCAGTCAGTTTTTCAACTAAGCTAAGGTTTCAAAGTAGAGGTTGAAACTAGGATTTAAAAAAAAGATTAGTGCTTCAAACTAGGTTTAGGGTTTCAAAGTAGGGATAGCACACATTCATCCTAGTTTGGGTGAAAATTGGACCGACCCATTCGTTTTGCCCAAAACAACCCAACAAGTGGGTTTTCTGCAACCCGAAGTTGGGTCACCTCAGTGGGCTCTTGTGGGGATTTAAAATAAAATAAATCCTGCAAATATTGGAATTTGCTGCTGCCAAACTACAAATATGCATGGGCTGTGATTTGATGTTTTAGTATTACCATTCACCGCTAGATGGCAGGAGAAGGATATTTGCAAGGTTTGAGAGAGGCACCGAACTGGACCCCCCTCGCTTCCCGTGGAGTCTCCACTGTGGAAGATTTCACCTACGTGAAGCTGGCCCCCCCACCCACGCAAAATTTTGCGTGGGGCGGGGCAGCTTCACGCAGGTCTTGCACCACGCAAAACAAGCACCCTCCCACCTCATCTGCTGCGAAGCCCGAAATGAGTCTTCAGCAGAGTGCAATATTCGTTTTATATATTGTAAATTGGGTGATTCACTCAAAGTATGCTAAAAATTACGTCAACAACAGACTTCTTCAGAATAATAAAATGATAATAAAAGTACAATAATCCCTCGTTTATTGCGGATAATTGGTTCCAAGACCACGCGCAATATGTGAAAATCCGCGAGACCTCCAAGACATCTCGTGTGGGGAATTTTGTCCCAAAGTGGATACTTTTTAGTTGTTATTATCAATTTGACCACGAATGAACAACTATGTGTCTTTGTGCTCCTGTTAAACAAACGTATCGTTGTGGAAGAAGCCTTGAACGTTCTGACGACTCCCCCGCAGCAAAGCCAAAGTAGCGTGATGAGTCTGGTCGTTTTTCAATTTGTTTGCCATTACTGTGTGATGCTGTCACATGTCTGCTGGTCGGATGGAAAGACTCGGCCCCGCCCACTAGTTTCAGGCAACCTTGGACTTGCAACATAAGTAACAAGCAGTGTTACCGTTTATGTGTCTGCTCCTTCTTGTTGACAACTCAGCCCCCTTTCTAGACCGGTTTAGTCGGCCTCGAGATCATAATGAAAATTGTCAGGCTTACTGGTTGATCAGTGGATTTTTGTTTTCTCCTTTTGTTGCTGATCAGTTGGTTCCCATTGTGACCTGCGGTAAAAATGAAAGAAAATATCATATTTGTTTTAAAAATTTGCATTCTTTATTGAGTACATTGTCAATGGAATTGCCACTCGGTTCCATTTCACTCAATTCCAGGTTTCTCTGTATGGGTGGCAAATAAGTCACGCCCTTCTCCTCAAATCGAGTCACTTTGCTACAAAGTAGCGAGTGTTTACAAGCAATGCCGAAAGGAAAATGCACGTTCACAGAGGAGTCGAATCAAAGATTCAATAAAAAGATGATACTTTTTATGATCGTATTTATCTTATAGATATTATGAATAAAAAGTATTCTACATATGTTTTGTGCTTTTGCACTCGAAGCCTGCGAGGCTCAATTGGAGACGCTTTCCCCTCATTTCTCTCAGATTCATTTGCTCATCTTTCATTTTCATTCAAAAGCACGTCGGCTAAATGTATTTTCTCATGTTCTCTGAAAATCAACATGAATTCTGAGAGGCGTGAATGGAAAAGCTTCTGTAGTCTTGTCTACCCTTGAACATAAATTGAGTGACACCTCATTGAATTCCAACTTTCAGACTTGGATTTAATTATTTATATTTACAGTTAAATGAGTAGACTGCTTTTCGCTGTTGTTCACGTCCAGAACATTTACAAAGTTACAAAAAAATAAAGGAATCAAAGGTTGCAGTGCTGTTTTCTTTTTTTTTTCCCCCGCGTCGCTTGAGAGTGCTTTGAGATGACTACCTTTGAATGTGACGTGTTTGACGTACGCGGCATGTGGGCGTGGCTGCGCGCGCGCGCCACTCCTCACGTCGCTTGAGAGTGCTTTGTGATGACTACCTTTGAATGTGACGTGTTTGACGTAGGCGGCGTGTGGGCGTGGCCTGCCTCTAGCTCGGAGCAGGGTGCACCAAACGTCCATTTTTCACTGGACTAAAATCCACTAGCTATTCTCAGTGGGGCGACTTATTTCTTTTCTCCCGACTCCAACCGTTGCGACCCTCTGAGAGGGGGGATTTTCCTCCAAGATGTGGAATAAACTAAAGTGTGTACTTCTCCTGATTGGCATATATGGGACATGTGCTTCAGGTAAGCAATTTGTATCTTTAGTCCATTAAAACAACAGTAAAGAGCTGGAGAACCGATGGAATGTACTGTACTGTGAGTTCGCATGACTGCATCTGGTGCCTGAGATAAAGAATAAATCATTGCAATGTCACAAATTTGGACGACAACCACTTTAATGAACTTTGAAGAATCCTCATTATTCGGACACTTTGATGTAGTTGCTGTGTACAACTTGGTTTGAGAGGAGCCTAATTGCTTTGCGCCGCGGTCAATTGTCCCGGACCGGACCTTTCTTGTTATCGAGGCTTGCCTTTAATCTCATTTTCGTCATTCATGTGTGCTGCTGTTATGTCCGAACGAACGAGCTACTTGACTTTGAAATGACGAGCTAAAACCGCTGAGTCAAGTGTCATGGCTTTATTTTTATTTTTTTACGGCGGCAAACGAGCCGTTTCTGAATTGTAAGTGCGCACTGGCTGTCAGTATGATGTATTGAAGTTGAGCATATAACTTCAAAATATTCTATCTAAAATTGTCCTTTAATTTTGAAAACCGAATGTGTTTATATGTGCTGTCGCGTCACTGGGCTTTTCCTTCCATCTCTTTTTTCCGCGTTACTTTTGTTTTTCCTTCGCTCTGTTTTTTTGTATCTTTTTATTCTTAAAACATGGGCACACTTGGAATTCAGGAGCGGCTGATTAGACTTTGTGACATTTCCGTAGATGAGTTGCACCGTTAGGGTTTAAGACAGAGAATGACCACAAGACACAATAATAAATGATATATAATAATAATAATGATAATAGTGATAATACTAGTTAATAATAATAATAAAAGTAATACATTTATTATTAATAATGATGATAATAATAATAATAAAAAATCAGAATAATAATTTATCACAGCCCTTTATACAAAAGATTATGCACAAGTGTATATAGACAAGATATTTCTTGGCGCCCCTATTATAAGAGTTTTTTCATGATTTATATGAGCTAATTATAATAAATAATAATCATAATTAGTCATTATTATTAAAAGTTTCTTACTGTCCTTGATACAGTATTAGCAATAATTTCTTACAGCCCCTTTATACAATAGATATTTCTTAGCACCTCTGTTATAAAAAAATCATGGTTATTATGATCTAAATCTAGATCATAATCATTGTTGTATTAATTATATTGTAATTATATTATTAATAATACACCTTCGTGTTTGGTCTTATCATCACACGCAAAAAAGTTGCAACACAGTTGTGCAGTTCATAATAACGCTGTGCATCATCAAAATGTGTCGGCATAATGTTTTCAAAGATTGCAAAATTGAGTAGGACTTTTATGAGACAATGATTTCAGTGCGTGTTCATTTCTCCTAGTGAATCTCAGGGCGCATCTGAATGATTGCATTTGCCCCTCCGAGTCCATGCTTATGAGATTTGATTGATTGATTGATTGATTGATTGATTGATTGATCGATCGATTGATTGAGCCCGCAGTTTAAAGCCTTTCTTCTTCATCAAACACTCAGTCCAGCCTGGGTTGCTTGGCTTTGTACTTTGATATAAGGAAGGACGGGCTCTTCTTGAGCTAAGAAGGGGGGGGGGGGAGCGGTCCAACTGTTGCAACGTGTTCCATTCGATTGAGTTGCGTTGTGCTTTAGCACCCTCCAGTGGAGAAATGTGTGATGACCTGATTTGAGCTTAGGTCATTGGTCATCGATATGCCACACGTGCGTAACTGCTGGGTGGGGTAATTGCTGAGGGTGAAGATGATGATGATGACGATGATGGCGTCTTTTAAGTGGAACAACTTACACCATTGGTGGCTGACTACATACTTTTTGCCCCACTTTACATCTGAAGCTTGGTATCTTCACTTTGGGGCAATTGTGTGCAATCCTTGGCAGGCGTAAGTGATGCTTTTATGCGAACAATCAGCAGCTCCACTTTGCTGCATGGTGCTGGCTGGACCCAAAAATGAAGGAAGGGGCCAAAGCGACAATGGGCGTTGGCCCCCCCCATCCCCCACCCCACCCCCAATGAAGAGCACAGAGTAAAAACATGCAAGTGTTCCATCAGCGTGCTCTGATCTGTCCGCGTGATCCCCAAATTGTGCCTTCAGCCAACAAGTGTCTTCCCGGGTGGCTCGAGCGCGACTCCAACTGCTACAAGAAGGAGATGAGGGCCAACGGATGGCTGGGGGCCCGGCACCACTGCGTCTGGCAGGGCGGCGACCTGGTCTCCGTCACCTCCTCGGCCGAGGAGGACTTTGTGAAGGACACCATGGGCAACACCCGCTTCTGGCTGGGACTCTCCAACCAGGTGAGACGGAAGCAGTCGTGAACTCTGCAGCAACAACTGGAACTGTTTTCTTTTTTGCCCCCCAGAAATGCGACGACGTCTGGTGTCGCTTTGAAGGCGGGAGCCAGAAGCTGACCTGGTCCGATGGCAAGAAAACCACACACACCAACTGGGCCCCAAAGCAAATCGAAAGGTAGGATGTAACAACTTGTTCTGGTCAGGCGGACACGCGTAAAGGTTCTGGAACCAATTTTGAGAACGAGCACTCAAGGAAAAGTAGGAAAATGTTCCTTTTTATAATCTACCGACAGCGCCGACGTCGCGTCCTGCGCCTACGTCAACCAAGGAGCTTATCTTTCGCCTGGGAGGTGGAGGTCTGGCTCCTGCGCTTCCTCGTTGGCCTACATGTGCAAACGGCCGCTGAGTAAGTCTGCACGTCCGTGGTGGCCACGTTGCTGATGAAAGGTGAGATGCGCAAACGGGTCTTTTTTTTGCAGGCTGCCCGGACGGACGGACGTGTACCTCCAAAAGTGTTTCTGCTGTAATGAAGAGTGAGTTGCAGCACGCTTATTTGCACTTGAACCATGTCGTCATGGTTTCCTCTTCAATGTTTTTCTTTGTGGCCTCAGCTTCCGACTGCGACGATGGCAACTTCCTTTATGGCGATGATTGCTATCTTTTTGACGCGAGGTCTAGAACTTGGGAGGATGGCGAGAAGTTTTGTCTCACCCAGCGAGGCCACCTGGCTAGCATACACTCTAGGCAAGATGCCCGATTCATTATTGGTGAGCACCAAGAAGAACTGCCACAGTCGTCATTTGGCTGAAGCTAAAATGCCCTGAAGCTCTTGTTCTCCTTCCTTTCATCAAGATCACTCACCCGCCTCTTACACTTGGTTGGGAGAAAGGAGGAAGTGCAACAACTACGAGTGGACTGACGGAACACCTTCTAATGTAAGTGGATTGCTGAAGGCCTTTGGAAAAGTCATGTTGCAGGCATCCGTCTTGTCTGGAGGCATCGGGCAGCCGCTTACAAAGTATTGGCGCTCTGATTTTAGAGAGGAGGCGGTTAAGATGATATATCCCGGACGGTGGCTCGGGTTTGTCGGGTTAGTTGCTTTGTGCACGTTTCCCCCAGACATTCGGGTTGCCAGGGCGGGCACAACGTTTTATTGCAATGTTCATACTACTTTGACTGACAAAGTGAAGCCAACAACCAAAGTGAAACTTTAATGAGAGAAGCTACAAAAACGCTGCAAGTGAGGAAATGCGGCGGGAAGATGACCACATTGAATGCAACGCGCTAAAGTTCTGTCCAAAATTTCATCCGCAGGACTACAGTCCATATTACTACTTGAGTCATGGTAATGGCTGTTCCCGCTTGGATGACAACTACGACCTAGACAGAGGTGGTTCTTGCAGCGCGACACGCCCACTGGTCTGCAAAACAGGTGCAAACGTCCCTCCCGAGCGCCCCTTTAGGATGTGTCAAGCATTGGCTCATATTCGCTGCCCTTTTTCTGCAGCCAAGCGCGGAGGGCCTCCACAGCTGCCACCATTAGTCGGCCAGCCGGGTAGGTGTCCCGCACTGTCGCCGTCTTACGCTGTCATACGCTGTCTTACGCTGTCTTACGCCGTCTGGCTCGCAGACTGGACTCAGAAATGCGGCTGGTGGCTGGATGACCCCACCAACGACTTCTGCTACCTGATGATCCGCCAGCCCACCAAGACCTGGCAGGAGGCGCAAGACGACTGCAAACGCCTCCAAGGGAACCTGCTCAGCATCGCCGACGACCATGAGCAGACCTTTGTACATGGTAGGCGAAATATTGGCCATGAACAAGTTGTTGTTGTTATATGTTCATTCCGAACCTATTCAAAACATGAAAATAGGAAAATAAAACACCGCTTTAAAGTGCCATGTCCAAAGTCACTGAAAGAAACAACCCAAAACCCCCAACAACAAAGAATGCTCGAGTAGGAGGAAGCAGAGCTTTTTAGATTCCATTCAACAAATAATTCAAAACCAAAGTGGACACACTTTCAGAATCCTTTTTGCATGTGTGTAGTCAGTTTTCTTTCAATTTTTTTTCCCCCCACATACATGTTAAGAAAGCAGTTTTTCGACACTTTTTTGAAACAGTTTGATGTTTTCACTATTTACTTACGTGCTCATTTTCCAGACCATTCCACAATTTCAACCGTTTTATGATAACGTTCCTTCTTACGTGTCCTCATAATGCTGGTTAATTTATTCTTGTATTTTTATGAATTGTTTACACAGCGTGTTCTTCTTCTCCTCGCAGGCCTTTTTAATTCTTTAGTGACCCACATGGGCTCTTTGCCTCTTTTTTGTACTATTTGATGACAGGACAGGTTTTATGGTACAATGTTTGAAAGAACGTTAGAAATCCACGTTCCTTCCTCGTCAAGCACAATCCAGTCCTGTTTCAACTCTTGACTCTTCAATATTTGTATGTTTGTATTTCAACCGGTTGGTGTCCTTGGGTTTCCAGTAGTTACAGTCAAAGAAAATAAATACAGGCAAATGGTCTGTATATAAAAACCCACTCTTTTTATGTTCTGCATCTGTAAAGGTTTTTTTTTTTTTTGGTCAGATGCTGGTTGAGGTCTGATCCCCTCAGCCGTCTACCCTGTATCAGTAGCTCCATTTTGTGTTTGCAAACCGCACTGTTATGGCTGCTTTGCTTTTAATATTTCTCGATGGTCCCCCTGTCTAACTTAATTTCTTTTGAGCTGAGAAAGTCGATCACCCGGAGCTCAACGGATGACGCGTCCGCCTCACTCGGCTCCTCTTGATGATGTCGTTCATTCTGGTACAGTTTACATCAAGGCTCTGACGAAGGCATCGTCTCTGTGGTTGGGCGTCAATGGCAGCATCCAAGACGAAGGCAACAAGTGGGTTGACGGATCCCTGCTCCGTTACGTCTACTCTGCTTTAGGTTTGTCGGAGACGGTTGTCTGCTGCATTTTGGAGGAACGGAGGAGCACTGAGATCTTCTCTCCCGCCCCCCAGGTACCGCCGATGGAAATTGTCTTTCCATCCTCACTGACACCGGCGACTGGAAGTACGACTCGTGCAACAACGTGAGAGGTTACGTCTGCAAGAAGAGAGGAAATGGTAAGTGAGAGGCAACGCCCCACCGACTGTCATTGCCCCTTGACGTCTGTCTGTGCCTTGACGTCAATTTTCCTTTCCTCTTGCAGTAAAGGCTACGCCGGCGCCTAAGTGTAAGTCGCCTTTTGACTGCGTCGAAAACCATGATCCTGCAGTCACACCATGCCAACCAACAAATTGTGTGCTTTTTCATTTTTATGAAGTACTCAGCCATGTGTTGAATGTTTTTTGCATCGTTTTACCTTGTACAGCGGCACTTTGGTTGTTTCCCAAGCGCGAAGGTGAATGTTCCGGAATCCTTTCAAAATGTAAATGTCTCTGATGACATTGGGCTAAGCTAACCAAGTCGAGTCCCGGATCTTCCAATTTGCCCGAGAAAATGTAGATTTGGCCAGCCGTGACCCGCAAATTGCCCTTTGCTCAAAATGGTGGACTGGAGGGCAAAAACAGGAGTGTACTCTCATCTGTTCCCCAAATTGTGCCCTCAGCCAACAAGTGTGCTCCCGGGTGGCTCCAGCACGACTCCAGCTGCTACAAGAAGGAGGAGGAGCCCAACGGTTGGCTGGGGGCCTGGCACCACTGCGTCTGGCTGGGCGGCAACCTGCTCTCCGTCACCTCCTCGGCCGAGGAGAACTTTGTGAAGGGCACCATGGGTGAGGACACCCCCTTCTGGCTGGGACTCTCCAACCAGGTGAGACTGAAGCGGCAGTGGACTCTGCAGCAACAACTGGGACTGTTGTTCTTTTCCCCCCCAGAAATGCGACAAGTTCTGGTGTCGCTTTGAAGGCGGGAGCCAGAATCTGACCTGGTCCGATGGCGAGAATACGACACACACCAACTGGGCCCCAAATCAAGACGAAAGGTAAGACGTAACAACTTTGCATGCTGTTGTCAGACGGAGGTTCTGGAGCCAATTTTGAAAACAGCCACTTGGGGAAAGGAAAGAAAAGAAAAACACGGGAAAATAATTACTTTTTTTTTTTTCTCCCGACAGCGCCGACGTTGCGTCCTGCGCCTACGTCAACCAAGGGGGAAAGGGTGATCCCGGCAAGTGGCGGTCTGGCTCCTGTCTTTCCTCGTTGGCCTACGTGTGCAAACGGCCGCTGAGTAAGCCTGCACGTTTGTAATCAAGTTGACTTTGAAAAGAGAAAAGCTCAAACGGGTCTTTTTTTATGCAGACTGCCCGACGTGTTCGCCCAAAAGTGGTCTTGCTGGAGTGAAAAGTAAGTTGCAGCACACTTATTTGCACTTGACCATCTTGTCATGGTCATGTTTTTCTTCGTGGCCCCAGCCTCCGACTGCCACGAAAACACCTTCCACTATGGCGATTATTGTTATCGTTCTGAGAAGAAGGTTAAAACCTTTGAGGAGGCCGAGAAGTTCTGTCTTGCCCGGGGAGGCCACCTGGCTAGCGTCCACTCCAAGAAAGAGGCCCAATTTGTGTATGGTGAGCACCAAGAGCAACCGCTGCAGTCGTCATTTGACTGAAGCTCTTTTTGCCCTGAAGCTCGTGTTCTCCTTCCTTTCCTCAAGATCACTCGCAGACCTCACAATCTGCTTTCGTGGGACTCAAGAAGGAGGACGACGAATACGAGTGGAGTGACGGAACAACCTACGTAAGTGAAATGCCTTTGAAAAAGTCATTTTTTAAAAGATGAGCTGGGAAAGTCCAAATTGGAGCAGGATAAAAAAAAAAAGTGGAGAAATGCCGCTCGAGGCTTCAACGATTGTCTTGTTTTGGAGGGGAAATGGGTAAAACTTGGGTGCGAGTGAACGATTGCTGAGGAAAGGCGTTGGGAAGCCGAACGGACAGAGTCCAACACGCTCATGTCGTCCGCAGGACTACGACGATTGGCAAGATGGCGACACCACAGGGGACTGCGCGGTCCCAAATTCTGTTGGGAAGTTGAGTGCCAGCTCCTGCACAACGCAGCGGCCATTTGTCTGCAAAACAGGTGCGAACGCCCCTCCCGAGCGCTCCTCCTGCACACACCAAGCATTTGCTCATATTTGCAAACACCCCCTTCCCCCGCAGCCAAGCACGGAGGGCCTCAACAGCTGCCACCATCAATCGGCCAACTACGTAGGTGTCGTCGCGCACTGCAGCCGTCTTGCCCCATCGGCACGCCGTCTTATGCTGTCTTACGTCTGCAGGCTGGACTAAGAAATGCGGCTGGTGGCTGGACGACCCCACCGACGACTTCTGCTACCTGTTCAAGTTTCAGGCCAAGACCTGGCAGGAGGCGCAAGCTTACTGCAAAGGCCGCCAAGGGAACCTGCTCAGCATCGCCGACTCGCTCGAGGAGCGCTTCGTACACGGTAGGAGGCCATGAATTAAAATATATTGGCCATAAACAAGTGGATCAATTCTTATTTTCCAACATGAAGCAAAGAAATAGAAGCTAAAGTAAATCAAAAAAGGCGTCATGTCTTCGTACGCGGTCTTCATACGCGGTAGGCTGGCGAGAAAAACCTTTTTTCCCTGCTATGCCTTCTTTTCCAACTCAAAACCTGAGACATGGCCAGCTATGCTTGGGTGTTTTTTTTGGTTTGTTTCACTCTTTGTTGCAGTATTGTTAGCGCTTTGTCATGGCCGTGCCACATCCATCAAGTTGAAGCGCAGAGTCAAGTGTTGAGTCGTTTTGGAATAATCTTGCATCTTCTCTTTGGGATCCAAAGGTATCGCCAAGACTATGATGGGTGACGATGCCTCCCTGTGGTTAGGCGCCAGCGCCTCCATCGAGCATGACGGCGGCAAGTGGGCTGACGGATCCCCCTTCTCTTACCTCCACTCGAGTGCAGGTCGGGCAGAGGCGGTTGTCAGCTGCACTTTGGAGGAACGGATGAGTGCTCAGAGCTTGTTTCCCCTCCCTCCAGGTGTCACTGAAGGGGGGAAATGTCTTTCCTTGCTCACTGGCAGCGGCGACTGGGAGCGTGATGAGTGCGACAACAAGAAAGGCTACGTCTGCAAGAAAAGAGGAGAAGGTAAGTGAGATGTGACGCCCCACAGTGGACCGGCATCACGTGTAGACATCCACTTTCTGGTTCCCGCTTGTAGGAAAACCAGCAAAACCCCAGCTGCCACATGACGGTAAGTCACCTTGTACGTCTCTGTAAAAAAAAGACATTGAGAGAAGTCAATGGTTGTGCTCTCACAGGCTACAAGGAGCAACGTTTCTGCCAAGACGATTTGAAATTCCTTGGATGTCCCGATGAAGGAGTCATCCGCATACGGTCGGCTTTCTATGGACGAAAGAGTAGCGACGTCTGTCCGAGTGGCGGCGGATCACGCGGTAAGAATCCTCCATTGGCATCGTTGTTTTTGGCTCGCTGTCCTGGAGCTTCTGTCTCGAGGTTGATTTGACTTTGAATAAAAATAGAAAACGATGAAAAAGAGCTAAGGCTTTTTGGATTCCTCTTTTTCTAATAGTCATTAACTATCAAAATTCCCTACGTCCTGTGACAAGTTGGAGTATGTAAGTGTGCGAATAAGATGCGCGTAAAATGCTGGTGTGGTGTCACTTGCAGATGACTGCAGGGTGGAGGGTGCTTTCTCTCACTTTAGAGGATTGTGCGACAACTATCAGATTTGCCCCATTCACCCTTGGGATACGGACTCCTGCCCTGGTGTCTCCAAATATCTCCACGTCGTCTACAGCTGCGAGAAGAAAGGTGGGCTTCACATCCTGACACTTGCCGATGGATGATGTGCCAAGGAAAGAATCCAAGGATCCCCAGTTAGAGCGTCGGCTAGGAACGGGTGACCAGACATGAGAATGACTGAGCGAGCGTTCCTTCCACATTGTCTTTTTGTTTTTGTCTTTCCCCAGTGTGTCTTGATAGTCTGGGCATCGCTGACGGGAGGATCCCAGACTCTAATTTTTCAGCCTCTTCCTCTGCGATCAATGCCGAACCTCACAAAGCGCGTCTGGGGGGAAGAGGTTGCTGGATACCCTCCAGATTGAGTACGTAAAAAAAAAAAAAAAAAAATCACAGCTCGTCCGTCGTAGTTTGGTATCCTGAGCAATGGAATGCCTTCCGCCCTCAGTCGGCAGCTGGATCCAGGTGAACCTCCGTCAGAACTTCAAGGTGACAGGCATTGAGACCCAGAGGTGTACATACCAACGGCAAAGTGTTGGCGTATTTGAGATGCAGTTCAGTATTGACGGAGTGACTTGGTATCGCCACCCAGTACAGGTGAGCGGTCGCTGACTCTCGACTTTGTCGTCCAGGCGGTTGTTGTCACTCATTGCAAACGCGGTGTTCTGTTTCCAGCCTTCTGTGGGGATTTATCTACTAACCAGGCCTGTGTTCGCCCAGTACGTCCGGCTCCTGCCAAAGTTTTTAGGCCTTCGCTTTGACGTCTTGGGGTGCACGTCTGACGACACCGCTCGCAGTGAGTACGACGTTTGGAGCGCAGTGAGAAACTAGCAAGAAACGGGTTTTGATTTTCCCTTCTGACCCACAGACATCTTATGCAACAGCACAGCCGCCGACCTCGGCCTCGACGGTTCAATGACGTGAGTCGGACTTGATAAGACGTTTCTTGCTGAAAAGCCTCCTCTTTACTAAACGAACTACTTTCGCAGGGTGCAGTGCCCACCGGACTGCGCCGAAGCCGGCTACAAGGTCTACGGAATATGGCTCTACAAACAGGTATGTTAATTACCGCACGACCTGCAAGCGGAGTTCTTGCTGTATGGCTGAGACGGTCTCTGAGTGCAGGACTCAAACATCTGCGCGGCCGCTATTCACTCGGGCGTCATTGAGAATGAAATGGGAGGAGATGTGACTTTGCTGAAGGGACTGCCACAGACAGCCTACGACGGCTCCACCTGTAACGGAATCATCTCGGAACCGTGCGTGCTCCGCTTTCACTGATGAGTCCACTTAAAGATGCCCGACTCATTCTCACTTTACTGTCTGCAGATATGTGAACAAATTGGCTCCGTCTTACACTTTTGCTGACACGGGTGAGTAGAATGTCCAGAATAGAAAGCATTTCTTCACGTGACGCCATCTTGCGCACAGAGCCGAGATGCTTGGGACCTGACTGGGAGGAGTTTGCGGACTTCTGCTACAAACGTTTTGATGATACAAAGACATGGTACGGCGCTCGACACTCTTGCTGGGATCTCGATGCCAATCTGGTGTCCATTCGCTCTGAGGCTGAGCGGGATTGGCTGCAGGACCTCTTGAAGTCTGGTGCGCGCGCGCCAAGCGTCACTCACATTGGCTCGATATCTGCCATATCTGGAAAGCCATTGAGAACTCTGTTGCCGTTTTTTCCGCTGCAGCCCCTGGAGACACGTGGACCGGACTGAACGACCTGGTCAATCTCGGCAGATTCGTGTGGTCGGACCGTCGGGAGGTGACCTTCACCAACTGGGCTCCGGGAAAACCTACCGGCCTGATAGAGAATTGCGTGGCCACCTTGAGCCAGGTAGGTGCAGAAAAGATTGGCCCACTCGCCGAAGACAAGTTTAGATTTAAAATCAATCTCATTTTGACTTTCAGTCTGGCAAATGGAAGATGGTGTCCTGCATGGAATTAAACGGCTACATGTGTAAGATGCCCACAGCGCGTTATCCGCTGGATTTGGAAAGTGCCAATGAAAGTTGCGAGTAAATCATATGAATGCAATTGACCTTGCATGATCATTCTGCTTGGTTTACCATGCATTTTGATTGACCGATTGATTTAACATGCATTATTATGATTGATGAACCATGCATTAGTCGTCTTGTTAGATTTACCATGTGTTATTATTCTGTTCAAGTTACCATGCATTCTTCTTCTTCTTCTTGACTTAACATATGATATTGTGATTTACCATGCATTATTATTTTGTTCAATTTACTATGCATTATCATGATTGATTAACCATGCCTTTTTGTTATTTACCATGTGTTATTATTCTGTTTAAGTTACCACATTCTTCTTCTTGACTTAACGTGTGATATTATGATTCACCATGCGATATTATTTTGTTCAATTTACCATGCATTATTATGATTGATTAACCATGCATTAGTCGTCTTGTTAGATTTACCATGTTATTATTCTGTTTAAGTTACCATGCATTCTTCTTCTTGACTTAACATGTGATATTATGATTTACCATGCAATATTATTTTGTTCAATTTACCATGTTATTATTCTTAGATTTACCATGCATTTTCATAGTTGATTTCTTATATTTCATTTACTTATTGTTAAATTTACCATGCATTATTATTCCATCTGTTTTACCATGTTTAATTGACCCCAAAAAAACAATAAAATAATAAAGACAATTGGTGTCACCTCTCAACTCATTGGATAGTTTACTGATTTGGACAGGGCAATTTCATAATCTGGTCAATTAGATCATACTTTAGTACTCCCGATGTACGAGTATTAGTCAGACCTCCTCGTGACGCCATTTTGGTGCATTTTTGCATGGCTCTTTGTAACAATTTGGAAAAAAAGATGTACTCTATTCCTTTCCACCTCATGAAATCCATCCATTGTCCTGAAGTGCCTATCCTCACGAGGGTCGCGGCTCGCCTATTCCAGCTGGGGGCACATCCTGAACTGAATGCCAGGCAGTGGCAGGACCCACATCATTCCCATCACCCCCCTTCCAAAAAAAAAAAAACCCAAAACAAGTAGGAGCGGTCAATCGGCCTATCATGAATGTTTTTGAAACGTGGGAGGAAACCTACGCATGCAAACATGCAAACACCACACGAGATGGCACTAAAGACTGCGCCTAACGTACTGCGCAAATCAAGCATTAGATATCGAAATTCCACCACACGAGTGTCATGCAAAAAAAAATAATAAAAAAAGTCATAAGATGACAACCATGGAAACAAATTTATGGCATCATGACTCCTGACTGTTTCATGCAAAGATGTGCACTGCTCTTTTGAAGCACTGAACCGAACTGACCCAAATTGCAAATAGGCTACATAAAATACATCTTCGGGTTTTTTCATGCTCACTGTGGTACCTTTTTTTTTTTTTTTTCCGTTTTGCAAAGCTTTTGATTGTACAGCCCACTAGTGGTACTCCTAGGAATGGACAAACCTTCACACATAATACAAGGGTAGCGAACTAACTCAAAACATACATTTAGCATACGCAAGCAGAAATAACAAATGGTCACATCATAAAGATTTAATTGCAGGCAAACAATACTATAAGTATCATAAACACACAATATAGTATAAAAGAACATTCTTTTTGACAGCCTCTGTGGTTGCCAATAAACAGTCCTTGAGCGTGAAGCTGCCCCCCCCCACGCAAAATTTAAGGAAAATAGTCCGATTCGTTTGTGCTTCGTTTGTGCTGGTTTGTGCAGCAAAAAGTATCGTTTGTGCTGCTATGGGTTTTTAGTTATGAACGATTATTTTATAGGTCACCCAGAGTTCACCCCCCCCCCCCCCTTTTCCCCCCAAATGGACCCAAATGGTACCGCTCGTTTGTGCTTCGTTTGTGCTGGTTTGTGCAGCAAAATTTTTTGTTTGTGCTGCTTCCGTTTCGGAAATATGACGCATTTAATTTCTAGCGATGACGTGCCTTAATGCAGCGGACTTGAGCCACTGACAGATAACGACATTTTGCTTCTTTAAACATACAAGTTTTGGATACTCACCTGCCCTCGACTTTTTAACTTGCAACAAAACGGGAACACTTCTAAGAAATACAAAGAACACATCGATCCATGCCCTTCTTGGTGCTTGTTTTGGGCTTGATCTAGTTTCAAGGTAGAAGTAGAAGATTTCAAGCAACATATTTAGCTAAAGTTCGTCGTGCGTCAGTGGCATTCCAGGAGCTTGAAATACGCGGTGACGTCTAGCGATGACGTCACCGCATTGCGTCGCGTGATATATATATATATATATATATATATATATATATATATATATATATATATATATATATATATATATATATATACATACATACATACATACACACACACACACACGCACACACACACAAAACCGTAGCAGCTCAAACGAACGTTTTTACGGCACAAACTAGCACAAACGAACGGTACCATTTTGGGTCCATTTGGCAGTAAATGGGGGGGAGGGTCGACGTCACGATCTAAATTAAATTCAAGTAATAGCTACGAAAACGTACGAAGGTTTTTGGAGCACAAGCGAGCGGTAGCCATTTTGGGTTCATTTGGAGCTGATGGGGCGCCGGGTGGACTCGGGATGACCTATAAAATAAAGTCTCATAACTAAAACATTGCGTTGCAGCACAAACAAATTTGTTGTTGTTGTTGTTGTTGTTGTTGTTGTTGTTGTTGTTGTTGTTGTTGTTGTTGTTGTTGAATAACGATCGTCCGCAAAAATAACACTGGGTCCCCTTTGTGACCTGCAGTGAAAATGAAAGAAAATGTCACGTATGTTTTCAAAATTTGTATGATTTATTCAACTGTAATTTCTTTTTTTTAATGGATATTTATTGAGCGCACAGCTATCCCACTCGAGACCTTCCAAGACATTTCAAGTGAGGAAATGTGTCCCTAAGTGGATACTTTTTAGTTATTATCAATTTGACCAATAGTGAACAACAATGTGTCTTTGTGCCCTTGTTAAACAAACGTATCGGTGTGGAAGGAGCCTTAAACGTTCTGATGACTCCCCCGCAACAAAGCCAAAGGAGTGTGAGGAGTCCAAAGTCATTTTTCAATTTGTTCGCCATTGCTGTGTGGTGCTGTCACGTGTCTGCCGGTCGGAAGGAACGACTCGGCCCCGCCCCCTGGTTTCAGGCAACCTTGGACTCGCAACATAAGTAACAAGCAGTGTTGCCGTTTGTGTGTCTGCTCCGTCTTGTTGAAAACCGAGCCCCCTTTCTAGACCGGTTTAGTCGACCTCAAGATCATCATGAAAATAGTCAGGCTTACTGGTCGATCAGTGGATTTTTGTTTTCTCCTTTTGTTGCTTAATACTGATCAATTGGTTCCCATTGTGACCTGCTGTAAAAATGAAAGAAAATATCACGTTGGTTTTCAAAATTTGCATTATTTATTGCATACATTGTCAATGGAATAGCCACTCGGTTCCGTTTCACTCAATTCCAGGTTTCTCTGCATGGGTGGCAAACAAGTCACGCCCTTCTCCTCAAATCTAGTCACTTTGCTACAAAGTAGGATGGGCTGGCCAGTCTACACCGAGTGTTTACGAGCCATGCCGAAAGGAAAATGCACGTTCACAGAGGAGTTGAATCAAAGCTTCAATAAAAAATATCAGACTTTTTATGATCATATTTATCTTATAGATATTATGAATAAAAAGTATTCTACATTTGTTTTGTGCTTTTGCACGCGAGGCCTGTGAGGCTCAATTGGAGACGCTTTCCCCTCATTTCTCCCAGATTCATTTGCTCATCGTCTCCTCGTTGATTTTCATTCAAAAGCACGTCCGCTAAATGTATTTTCTCAGGTTCTCTAAAAATCAACACGAATTCTGAGAGGCGAGAATGGAAAAGCTTCTGTAGTCTTGTCTATACTTGAACATAAATTGAGTGACACCTCATTGAATTCCAACTTTCACACTTGGATTTAATTATTTATATTTACAGTTAAATGAGTAGACTGCTTTTCGCTGTTGTTCACATCCAGAACATTTACAAAGTTACCAAAAAAATAAAGGTATCAAAGGGTGCAGTGCTGTTTTCTTTTTTTTTTCCCCCGCGTCGCTTGAGAGTGCTTTGAGATGACTACCTTTGAATGTGACGTGTTTGACGTACGCGGCATGTGGGCGTGGCTGCGCGCGCGCGCCACTCCTCACGTCGCTTGAGAGTGCTTTGTGATGACTACCTTTGAATGTGACGTGTTTGACGTAGACGGCGTGTGGGCGTGGCCTGCCTCTGGCTCGGAGCAGGGTGCACCAAACGTCCATTTTTCACTGGACTAAAATCCACTAGCTATTCTCAGTGAGGCGACTTATCATTTATTTTCTCCCGACTCCAACCGTTGCGACCCGATGAGAGGGGGGATTTTCCTCCAAGATGTGGAATAAACTAAAGTGTGTACTTCTCCTGATTGGCATATATTGGACATGTGCTTCAGGTAAGCAATTTGTATCTTTAGTCCATTAAAACAACAGTAAAGAGCTGGAGAACCGATGGAATGTACTGTACTGTGAGTTCGCATGACTGCATCTGGTGCCTGAGATAAAGAATAAATCATTGCAATGTCACAAATTTGGACGACAACCACTTTAATGAACTCAAGTGTCATGGCTTTATTTTTATTTTTTTACGGCGGCAAACGAGCCGTTTCTGAATTGTAAGTGCGCACTGGCTGTCAGTATGATGTATTGAAGTTGAGCATATAACATCAAAATATTCTATCTAAAATTGCCCTTTAATTTTGAAAACCGAATGTGTTTATATGTCTGTCGCGTCACTGGGCTTTTCCTTCCATCTCTTTTTTCCGCGTTACTTTTGTTTTTCCTTCGCTCTGTTTTTTTGTATCTTTTTATTCTTAAAACATGGGCACACTTGGAATTCAGGAGCGGCTGATTAGACTTTGTGACATTTCCGTAGATGAGTTGCACCGTTAGGGTTTAAGACAGAGAATGACAACAAGACACAAGACACAATAATAAATGATATATAATAATAATAATGATAATAGTGATAATACTAGTTAATAATAATAATAAAAGTAATACATTTATTATTAATAATGATGATAATAATAATAATAAAAAATCGGAATAATAATTTATCACAGCCCTTTATACAAAAGATTATGCACAAGTGTATATAGACAAGATATTTCTTGGCGCCCCTATTATAAGAGTTTTTTCATGATTTATATGAGCTAATTATAATGAATAATAATCATTATTAGTCATTATTATTATTAATAGTTTCTTACAGTCCTTGATACAGTATTAGCAATAATTTCTTACAGCCCCTTTATACAATAGATATTTCTTAGCACCTCTGTTATAAAAAAATCATGGTTATTATGATCTAAATCTAGATCATAATCATTGTTGTATTAATTATATTGTAATTATATTATTAATAATACACCTTCGTGTTTGGTCTGTTATCATCACACGCAAAAAAGTTGCAACACAGTTGTGCAGTTCATAATAACGCTGTGCATCATCAAAATGTGTCGGCATAATGTTTTCAAAGATTGCAAAATTGAGTAGGACTTTTATGAGACAATGATTTCAGTGCGTGTTCATTTCTCCTAGTGAATCTCAGGGCGCATCTGAATGATTGCATTTGCCCCTCCGAGTCCATGCTTATTAGATTTGATTGATTGATTGATTGATTGATTGATCGATCGATTGATTGAGCCCGCAGTTTAAAGCCTTTCTTCTTCATCAAACACTCAGTCCAGCCTGGCTTGCTTGGCTTTGTACTTTGATATAAGGAAGGACGGGCTCTTCTTGAGCTAAGAAGGGGGGGGGGGGGGGGGGAGCGGTCCAACTGTTGCAACGTGTTCCATTCGATTGAGTTGCGTTGTGCTTTAGCACCCTCCAGTGGTGAAATGTGTGATGACCTGATTTGAGCCTAGGTCATTGGTCATCGATGTGCCACACGTGCGTAACTGCTGGGTGGGGCAATTGCTGAGGGTGATGATGATGATGACGATGATGGCATCTTTTAAGTGGAACAACTTGCACCATTCGTGGGTGACTACATACTTTTTGCCCCACTTTACATCTGAAGCTTGGTATCTTCACTTTGGGGCAATTGTGTGCAATCCTTGGCAGGCGTAAGTGATGTTTTTATGCGAACAATCAGCAGCTCCACTTTGCTCCATGGCGCTAGCTGGACCCAAAAATGAAGGACATGCAAGTTTTTGGAAGGGGCCAAAGCGACAATGGGCGTTGGCCCCCCCCATCCCCCACCCCACCCCTGACAGAATCCTCCTGCATTTGGTTGAGATGCCCCCAATGAAGAGCACAGAGTAAAAACATGCAAGTGTTCCATCAGTGTGCTCTGATTTGTCCACCTGATCCCCAAATTGTGCCCTCAGCCAAACAGTGTCTTCCCGGGTGGCTCGAGCACGAGTCCAGCTGCTACAAGAAGGTGGAGGAGCCCAACGGTTGGCTGGGGGCCTGGCACCACTGCGTCTGGCTGGGCGGGAACCTGCTCTCCATCACCACCTCGACCGAGGAGGACTTTGTGAAGGACACCATGGGCAAGGACACCCGCTTCTGGCTGGGACTCTCCAACCAGGTGAGACGGAAGCAGCAGTGGACTCTGCAGCGACAACCGGGACTGTTTTGTTTTTTTTCCCCTCCAGAAATGCGACGACGTCTGGTGTCGCTTTGAAGCCGGGAGCCAGAAGCTGGCCTGGTCCGATGGCGAGACAATGAACCACACCAACTGGGCCCCAAATCAACTCGAAAGGTAAGATGTAACAACTTGTTCTGGTCAGGCGGACACACGTAAAGGCTCTGGAACCAATTTTGAGAACGACCACTCAAAGAAAAATAGGAACATGTTCCTTTTTTTTTCATCTACCGACAGCGCCGACGTCGCGTCCTGCGCCTACGTCAACCAAGGAACTCGTGTTTCACCTGGGAAGTGGAGGTCTGGCTCCTGCGCTTCCTCATTGGCCTACATGTGCAAACAGCCGCAGAGTAAGCCTGCACGTTTGTAATCAGGTTGACTTTGAAAGGAGAAAAGCTCAAACAGGTCTATTTTTATGCAGACTGCCCGACGTGTTCCCCCAAAAGTGGTCCTGCTGAAGTGATGTGTGAGTTGGAGCACGCTTATTTGCACCATCTCGTCATGGTTTCCTCCTCAATGTTTTTCTTTGTGGCCTCAGCTTCCGACTGCGACGATGGCAACTTCCTTTATGGCGATGATTGCTATCTTTTTGACGCGAGGTCTAGAACTTGGGAGGATGGCGAGAAGTTTTGTGTCGCCCGGCAAGGCCACCTGGCTAGCATACACTCCGAGCAAGAGGCCCGATTCATTACTGGTGAGCACCAAGAAGAACCGCCACAGTCGTCATTTGGCTGAAGCTCTTCTTGACCTGAAGCTCTTGTTCTCCTTCCTTTCATCAAGATCACGCAAAGTACGGATTAACTTGGGTGGGAGAAAAGAAAATGGGCTACAACTACGGGTGGACTGATGGAACAGCTTCTGTAAGTGGATTGATTGCTGAAGGCCTTTGGAAAAGTCGTGTTGCAGGCATCCGTCTTGTCAAGAGGCATCGGGCAGCCGCTTTCAAAGTATTGGCACTCTGATTTTAGAGAGGAGGCGGTTAAGATGATATATCCTGGATGGTGGCTCGGGTTTGTCTTTAGGTCTTCAGGGTTAGTTGCTTTGTGCATGTTTTCCCCAGACATTTATTTGGGTTGCCAGGGCGGGCACAATGTTTTATCGCAATGTTCATACTGCTTTGACTGCCAAAGTGAAACAAACAACCAAAGTGAAACTTTAATGAGAAGGTACAAAAACGCTGCAAGTGAGGAAAAGCGGCGGGAAGATGACCACATCAAATGCAACACGCCAAAGTTCTGTCCAAAATCTCATCCGCAGGACTACAAAAAAACTTACAGCGTGTCCTATGGTGGTGAGTGTTCTTATTTGGGTTCCAACGAATACCTGAAGAGAAGCCTTGATTGCCACAGCAGATTATCAACGGTCTGCAAAACAGGTGCAAACATCCCTCCCGAGGGCCCCTTTTGGATAGGTGAAGCATTTGCTCATATTCGCTCCCCTTTTTCTGCAGCCAAGCGCGAGGGGCCTCTACAGCTGCCACTATTAGTCGGCCAACCGTGTAGGTGTCCCGCACTGTCGGTGTCTTATGCTGTCTTGCACTGTCTTACACCGTCTGGCTTGCAGACTGGACTGACGCATGCGGCTGGTGGCTGAACGACCCAACCAACGACTTCTGCTACCTGATGATCCGCCAGCCCACCAAGACCTGGAAGGAGGCGCAAGCCAACTGCCAACGCCTCCACGGGAACCTGCTCAGCATCACCGACCATGATGAGCAGATCTTTGTACATGGTAGGCGGCCATTTGTTGGTGTCATGAATGAATGAATGAATGAATGAATGGATGGACGGACGAATGAATGAATGTACGAATGGATGACTGAATGAATCAATCGAACAAACGAATGAATGGTGTCGTTCCAAAATGCGCTTCATGGGCTCAATGAGCGGGTCAGTAAAGCGTATCTCTGGAAGATCCACCTAAGAGCACCCCAATCCACTGACTTTCAAAACCGGACTTAAAACTCACCTCTTTACTCAAGCATTTCCGTAATTCCTGTTCTCATATCCTAGTTGTCGTCCAGTTGTTTTATACTTGCCCTTGCTTTGTTTTCTTGTTTTTACTTGCAATGTAGCACTTTGAGATTCCTCCGAATGTAAAGTGCGTTAGAAATATAATTTATTATTATTAGATCCTGTTTCACCTTTGCCTTGGGTCCACAGGTTACGTCATGTCTCTGCCCTCTCTGTGGTTGGGCGCCGATGTCTCCACCACGAAATATGACCCCCAATGGACTGACGGATCCCCGTTCACTTACATCCACTCGAGTGCAGGTCGGTCTGAAAGCATGTCTGATGCTTATCGGCTGCACTTTGGATGAACGGCGGAGCGCTGAGATCTTGTCTCCCTCCCTCCCTCCAGGTGACCCCGGAGAGGGCAAGTGTCTTTCCTTATTCACTGCCAACGGCGTCTGGAAGCACGACACGTGCGACGAGAAGAGAAGCTATGTCTGCAAGAAGATGAAAAAAGGTAAGTTGTATGCTCTGCTGGCCGTCATCGCGCATTGACGTCTGTCTGTGCCTTGACGGCCGTTCTTTGCCCTGACGGCCGTTCTTTGCCCTGACGGCCGTTCTTTGCCCTGATGGCCGTTCTTTGCCCTGACGGCCGTTCTTTGCCCTGACGGCTGTTCTTTGCCCTGACGGCCGTTCTTTGCCCCGTCTGTGCCCTGATGTCAGTCTTTGCCCTGACGTCCGTCTTTGCCTTTCCTCTTGCAGGAGTGGCAGAACTTTCGCTGTCTTCTGACGGTAAGCAGCCCGACAAAATTAGTCACAACTTCTGTACAATTTTTCTTATTTTATTATGTCCGCAAATGTACTTGAATGTTTTTCGCGTTGACTCGCATGTGGCGGTGTTTGTTTCACAAGCGTGCTTTATAAAGGTGATTTTTTATTTTTTTTTGGTAGGGAACATTTCAAATTGTAAACGTCTCTGATGCCATAGGGCTAACCCAGTGCTTCTCAATTATTTTCTGTGATGCCCCCCCAGGGAGAAGAAAACATTTTGCGCCCCCTCCATGTTAGTAACATTAAAGCAAACAAAATATAAATAAAAAAGATCAACTTACAATAAAGAATAACTTTATTATTAACATTGTTTTTAGTCTGTAACAGATCAAAGTGCATCACTGCCTGAAATAAAATATCATAAGTATTCAAACTATAAACATTCTTGAGCAACTGCCATTTTATGCTGAAGAAAATACAATAAAATAATAAACATACATAGTATTAAATTAAATAACAGCAATAAATAATATTCAAAGTAATCAGCAACATTAACTCAGGAGCACAAGATATAAAAAAAAATGTAACCTACAAAAATACATAAAACAATTTGTGCTGTTCTTTAATCAAAACGAGGCAGCACTCCACGGCTCTTCTGCCATGGTGTGTTTTTTTTTTTTTGCACTCAATATGGTACGCTGCTTTATATGATGCTTACAGTGCTTGCTGAATGACTAAAGTAGCATTCACAAAGTGGGATGATTGCTCAATATTTTTCTATGGTGTTCCACTGCACTTTTTTTCACCTGCTCTGTTCCGTGCGCTCTCCACTGTAGAGCGGAGACTCCTTGCGCACACTCTTCCAGTGATACCGCCACCTACTGCAGTGGATGTCTAATTACTCTCTCATCTAGTACACCCAAAAGAAAAGCGTGTTCCCCGGTGTCACACGCGCCGCCCCAGGAAGCACTGGGCTAACCTAACAAGTCGAGTCCCGGATCTTCCAATTTGCCTGAAAACATGTGCGAGACAAGTTTTGGCCAACCGCGACCTGCAAATTGCCCTTAGCTCAAAATGGTGGACTGAAGAGCAAAAACAGGAGTGCGCTCTGATCTGTTGCCCAAATTGTGCCCTCAGCCAGCAAGTGTGCTCCCGGGTGGCTCGCGCACGGCACCAACTGCTACAAGAAGGTGGAGGAGCCCAACGGTTGGCTGGGGGCCTGGCACCACTGCGTCTGGGAGGGCGGCGACCTGCTCTCCATCACCACCTCGGCCGAGGAGGACTTTGTGAAGGACACCATGGGCAAGGACACCCGCTTCTGGCTGGGACTCTCCAACCAGGTGAGACGGAAGCGGCAGTGGACTCTGCGGCAACAACTGGAACCGTTTTCTTTTTTCCCACCCAGAAATGCGACGACGTCTGGTGTCGCTTTGAAGGCGGGAGCCAGAATCTGACCTGGTCCGATGGCGAGAATACGACACACACCAACTGGGCCCCAAATCAAGACGAAAGGTAAGATGTAACAACTTGTTCTGGTCAGGCGGACACGCGTAAAGGTTCTGGAACCAATTTTGAGAATGAGCACTCAGGGGAAAATTCCTTTTTGTTTTTTAATCTACCGACAGCGCCGACGTTGCGTCCTGCGCCTACGTCAACCAGGGGGGAATGGGTCAGCCCGGCGAGTGGAGGTCTGGCTCCTGTGATTCCTCGTTGGCCTACATGTGCAAACGGCCGCTGAGTAAGCCTGCACGTCTGCGGTCACGTTGCCGTTGAAAGGCGCAAACGGGCTTTTTCTTTTTTTCTTTTTTTTTTTTTCTTTTGCAGGCTGCCCGGAGGGACGGACGTGTTCCCCCAAAAGTGGTCTTGCTGTCGTGAAGAGTGAGTTGCAGCACGCTTATTTGCACTTTAACCATCTGGTCGTGGTTTCCTCCTCAATGTTCTCCATTGTGGCCTCAGCTTCCACCTGCGACAATGGCAACCTACTGTATGGCGATCATTGCTACTTTTACTCGAAGCTGCACAAAGATTGGGAGGATGCCGAGAAGTTCTGTGTTGCCCAGAGAGGCCACCTGGCTAGCGTCCACTCACAGCAAGAGGCTCAATTCGTGTTTGGTGAGCGCTAAGACGAACCGCCGCAGTCGTCGGTCCCACAAAGCTGCCGTCATTTAGCTGAAGCTCTTCTTGCCCTGAAGCTGTTGTTGTCCTTCCTTTCCTCAAGATCACTCTCAAAGCCTTTGGTATTCTTGGCTGGGACTGAAGAAGAAAAGCAACAACTATGAGTATAGTGACGGAACAGCTTTTGTAAGTAAATTGCTGACGGACTTTGGAAAAGTCATTCTGCACGAGCTAAGTTGGGAAAGTTGAAATTTGAGCACAACAATTGCGCGGAGGAAGGCCGTCGAGAAGCTGAGAGTCCAACGCCCTCATGTCGTCCGCAGGACTACCCCGGGTGGCAAGAAAACACCACGGAGGACTGCGCATTCCCAAATTCTGTTGGGAAGATCGGCGGCAGCCCCTGCACAATAAAGCGGCCATTTGTCTGCAAAACAGGTGCAAAAATGTCCCTCCTGAGCGCTCCGTCATGCACTTGCTCATTCGCCCTCCTTTGCCATGCAGCCAAGCGCGAGGGGCCTCCACAGCTGCCACCATTAGTCGGCCAACTGGGTAGGTGTCCCGCACTGCCGCTGTCTTGCGCGGTCTTACGCCGTCTGGCTCGCAGGATGGACTGACACATGCGACTGGTGGCTGAACGACCCAACCAACAACTTCTGCTACCTGATGATCCGCGAGCCCACCAAGACCTGGAAGGAGGCGCAAGCCGACTGCCAACGCCTCCACGGGAACCTGCTCAGCATCACCGACCATGATGAGCAGACCTTTGTACATGGTAGGCGGCCATTTGTTGGTGTCACGAATGAATGAATGAATGAATGGACGAATGAATGTACGAATGGATGACTGAATGAATCAATTGAACAAACAAATGAATGGTGTCGTTCCAAAATGCGCCTCATGGGCTCAATGAGCGGGTCAGTAAAGCGTATCTCTGGAAGATCCACCTAAGAGCACCCCAATCCACTGACTTTCAAAACCGGACTTAAAACTCACCTCTTTACTCTAGCATTTCCGTAATTCCTGTTCTCATATCCTAGTTGTCGTCCAGTTGTTTTATATTTGTCCTTGCTTTGTTTTCTTGTTTTTACTTGCGATGTAGCATTTTGAGATTCCTCCGAATGTAAAGTGCGTTAGAAATATAATTTATTATTATTAGATCCTGTTTCACCTTTGCCTTGGGTCCACAGGTTACATCATGTCTCTGCCCTCTCTGTGGTTGGGCGCCGATGTCTCCACCACGGAACATGACGCCCAATGGACTGACGGATCCCCGTTCACTTACATCCACTCGAGTGCAGGTCGGTCTGAAAGCATGTCTGATGCTTATCGGCTGCACTTTGGATGAACGGCGGAGCGCTGAGATCTTCTCTCCCTCCAGGTGACGCCAAAGGGGGGAAGTGTCTTTCCTTATCCACTGACAGCGGCGTCTGGAAGCACGACACGTGCGACAAGAAGAAAGGCTACGTCTGCAAGAAGATGAAAAAAGGTGAGTATGTTGTGATGCTCCGCTGGCCGTCATCGTGCATTACGTCCGTCTTTGCCCTGACGTCCGTCTTTGCCCTGACGTCTTTGCCCTGTCTTTGCCTTTCCTCTTGCAGGAGTGGCAGAGCTTTCACTGTCTTCTGACGGTAAGTAGCCTGACAAAATTGGTCACAAATTCTGTGGAATTTTTCTTATTTTATTAAGGACGCAAATGTACTTGAATGTTTTTCGCGTTGACTCGCATGTGGCGATGTTTGTTTTACAAGCGTGCTTTATAAAGGTGATATTTTATTTTTAGGGATCATTTCAAATTGTAAACGTCTCTGATGCCATAGGGCTAACCTAATAAGTCGAGTCCCGGATCTTCCAATTTGGATGAGAACATGTGCAAGACAACTTTTGGCCAACCGCGACCTGCAAATTGCCCTTAGCTCAAAATGGTGGACTGAAGAGTAAAAACAGGAGTGCGCTCTGATCTGTTGCCCAAATTGTGTCCTCAGCCAGCAAGTGTGTTCCCGGGTGGCTCGAGCATGGCACCAACTGCTACAAGAAGGTGGAGGATCCCAACGGTTGGCTGGGGGCCTGGCACCACTGCGTGTGGGTGGGCGGCAACCTGCTCTCCGTCACCTCCTCGGCCGAGGAGGACTTTGTGAAGGGGACCATGGGCGAGAACACCCGCTTCTGGCTGGGACTCTCCAACCAGGTGAGACGGAAGCAGTCGTGGACTCTGCAGCGTCAAGTGGGACTGTTTTTTTTTTGCTTCCCAGAAATGCGACGATCTCTGGTGTCGCTTTGAAGGCGGGAGCCAGAATCTTACCTGGTCCGATGGCGAGACAACGACACACACCAACTGGGCCTCAAATCAACTTAAAAGGTAAGATGTAACAACTTTGCATGCTGTTGTCAGGCGGGGACACGTAAAGGTTCTGGAACCAATTTTGAGAAGGACCACTGTTCCTTTTTTTTTTTAATCTACCGACAGCGCCAACGTTGCGTCCTGCGCCTACGTCAACCAAGGGGGAAGGGGTGAGCCCGGCAAGTGGAGGTCTGGCTCCTGTGATTCCTCGTTGGCTTACATGTGCAAACGGCCGCTGAGTAAGCCTGCACGTCTGCGGCCACGTTGCCGTTGAAAGGCGTAAACAGTCTTCTTTTTTTGCAGGCTGCCTGGAGGGACAGACGTGTTCCCCCAAAAGTGGTCTTGCTGTCGTGAAGAGTGAGTTGCAGCACGCTCATATGCACTTTAACCATGTGGTCATGGTTTCCTCCTCAATGTTCTCCATTGTGGCCTCAGCTTCCACCTGCGACAATGGCAACTTGCTGTATGGCGATCATTGCTACTTTTACTCGAAGCTGTACAAAGATTGGGAGGATGCCGAGAAGTTCTGTGTTGCCCAGAGAGGCCACCTGGCTAGCGTCCACTCATGGCAAGAAGCTCAATTCGTGTTTGGTGAGCGCTAAGACGAACCGCCCCAGTCATCGGTCCCACAAAGCTGCCGTCATTTAGCCGAAGCTCTTCTTGCCCTGAAGCTCTTGTTGTCCTTCCTTTCCTCAAGATCACTCGCAAAGCGTTTCGTATTCTTGGCTGGGACTGAAGAAGAAAAGCAACAACTATGAGTATAGTGACGGAACAACTTTTGTAAGTAAATTGCTGACGGACTTTGGAAAAGTCATTCTGCGCGAGCTAGGTTTGGAAAGTTGAAAGTTGAGCACAACAATTGCGCGGAGGAAGGGCGTTGGGAAGCCGAGAGTCCAACACCCTCATGTCGTCCGCAGGACTACGCCGAGTGGCAAGATGACACCGCAGGGGACTGCGCATTCCCAAATTCTGTTGGGAAGATCGGCGGCAGCCCCTGCACAACGAAGCGGCCATTTGTCTGCAAAACAGGTGCAAAAATGTCCCTCCCGAGCGCTCCTTCATGCACTTGCTCATTCGTCCTCCTTTACCATGCAGCCAAGCGTGGAGGGCCTCGACAGCTGCCACCATTAGTCAGCCAACAGGGTAGGTGTCTTGCACTGCCGCCGTCTTATGCTGTTATGCCTTCCTGCGCCGTCTATCTTGCAGGCTGGACTGACAAATGCGGCTGGTGGCTGGACTACCCCGAGGGTGACTTCTGCTACCTGATGATCCGCCAGCCCACCAAGACCTGGCAGGAGGCGCAAGCCGACTGCAAAGGCCGCCAAGGGAACTTGCTCAGCATCGCCGACTCGCTCGAGCAGCGCTTCGTGCGCGGTAGGGGGCCATGAATTAAAATATATTGGCCACAAACAAGTGGATAAATTCTTATTTTCCAACATGAAGCAAACGAGAAATTGAAGCTAAAGTAAATCGAAAAAGGCGTCATGTCTTTGTATGTGGTCTTGATATGTGGAAGGCTGGCCATGAATTTGCTAATTCTTTGATTAAAAACCTTTTTTTCCTGCTACGCCTTCCTTTCCAACTCAAAACCTGATAAACCCGAGCGAGATATGGCCAGCGTTGCTTGGTTGTATTTTTTTGTTGTTTCACTCTTTGTTGCAGTATTGTTAGCGCTTTGTCACGGCTGTGCTGCACCCATCAAGTTGTAGAGTCAAGTGTGAGTCGTTTTGGAATCATCTTGCATGTTCTCCTTGGGATCCAAAGGTATCGCCAAGTTTCTGGGGATGAATGATGACGTCTCACTGTGGTTGGGGGCCGACGCCTCCATCAAGGGTGACGGCGACAAGTGGACCGACGGATCCCCCTTCTCTTACCTCCACTCGAGTGCAGGTTGGGCTGAGGCGGTTGTCAGCTGCACTTTGGAGGAACGGATGAGCGCTCAGATCTTGTTTGCCTCCCTCCCTCCAGGTGTCTCTGAAGGGGGGAAATGCCTTTCCTTGCTCACTGGCAGCGGCGACTGGAAACGCGACAAATGCGACGAGAAGAGAGACTACGTCTGCAAGAAAAGAGGTAAGTGAGATGTGACGCCTCGCGGTAGACCGTCGTCACGTGTCGACATCCACGTTCTGGTTCCCGCTTCTAGGAAAGACACATCAGCTGCCGCCACATGACGGTAAGTCGCCTTCAACGTCTCTGTAAAAAAAGACGGAGAGAAGTCAACGGTTGTGCTCTCACAGGCTACAAGGAGGAACTTGTCTGCCAAGGCGATTGGAAAACCCTTGATTGTCCCGATGAAAGAGTCATCCGCATACGGTCGGCTTTCCACGGACGGAAGCGTAGCGACATCTGTCCGAGTGGCGGCGGATCACGCGGTAAGAATCCTCCAGTGGCATCGTTGTTTTTGGCTCGCTGTCCTGGAGCCGTTTCTGTCACGAGGTTTTCACACGCCGTCGGCGTTGGAGGTAACTTGTTAGTAACATTTAACTCAATATCAATATCCGTGGGCATTGACGTGTGAGCGATGGCAATAGAAAATGTTTGACTTTTTCTTTGAATAAAAATAGAAAACGATGAAAAAGAGCTAAGCCGGGCGCTTTTTGAGCCCTCTTTTTCTCATAGTCATTAACCATTCAAATTCCCTACTTCCTGTAACAAGTTGAAGTCCGTATGTAAGTGTGCGAATAAAATGCGCGTGAAACGGTGGTGTGTTGTCACTTGCAGATGACTGCAGGGTGGAAGGGGCTCTCCGTCACTTGAGAGGATTGTGTGACAACTATCAGATTTGCCTCAGTTACCTTACGGATACGGACTCCTGCCCTGGTGTCTCCAAATACCTCCACATTGTCTACAGCTGCGAGAAGAAAGGTGGGCTTCACATTCTGACACTTGCCGATGGATGATGTGCCAAGGAAAGAATCCAGCGGATCCCCAGATAGAGCGTCGGCTAGGAACGGGTGACCAGACATGAGAATGAATGAGCGAGCGTTCCTTCCACATTGTTTTTTTTTGTCTTTCCTCAGTGTGTCATGATAGTCTGGGCATCGCTGACGGGAGAATCCCAGACTCTTCTTTTTCAGCCTCTTCCTCTGCGATCAATGCCGAACCTCACAAAGCGCGTCTGGGGGGCAGCGATTGCTGGAAATCGTCCAAAATCTGTATGTAAAAAAAAACCCCACAGCTCTCCGTCCGTTGTTGTTGCTGGTAGTTTGGTATCCTGATGGAATGCCTTCCGCCCTCAGTCGACAGCTGGATCCAGGTGAACCTCAGTCAGAACTTCAAGGTGACAGGCGTCAAGACCCAGAGCTGTACATACCAATTTCAAAGTTCCAGCGTATTTGCGATGCAGTTCAGTATTGACGGAGTGACTTGGTATCGCCACCCAGTACAGGTGAGCGGTCGCTGACTCTCGACTTTGTCGTCCAGGCTGTTGTCATTCATTGCAAACGCGTGTGTTTTGTTTCCAGCCTTCTGTGGGGACGTATCTACTAACCAGGCCCGTGTTCGCCCAGTATGTTCGCCTCCTGCCAATGTTTTTGGGCCTACGCTTTGACGTCTTAGGGTGCACGTCTGACGACACCACTCGCAGTGAGTACGACGTTTGTAGTGCAGTAAGAAACTAGCAAGAAACGGGCTTTGATTTTCCCTTTTGACCCACAGACATCTTATGCAACAGCACAGCCACCGACCTCGGCCTCAACGGTTCAATGACGTGAGTCAGACTTGGTATGACGTTTCTTGCCAAAAAGGCCTCCTCCTCACTCAGCGAATGTCGTCCGCAGGGTCCGGTGCCCACTGGGCTGCGCCCAAGCCGGCTACAAGCTCTACGGAACACGGCTCTACAAACAGGTATGTTAACTACCGCACGACCTGCAAGCGGAGTTCTTGTTCTATGTCTGAGACATTCTCTGGGTGCAGGACTCGAACATCTGCGCGGCTGCTATTCACTCGGGCGTCATTGAGATTGGAGGAGATGTGACTTTGCTGAAGAGACCGCCACAGAAAGCCTACGACGGCTCCACCTGTAATGGAATCATCTCGGAACCGTGCGTGCTCCGCTTTCACTGATGAGTCCACTTAAAGATGCCCGACTCATTCTCACTTTACTGTCTGCAGATATGTTGACAGATGGGATCCGTCTCCGTCTTTCACTTTTGCTGACACGGGTGAGTCGAATGTCCAGAATAGAAAGCATTTCTTCACGTGACGCCATCTTGCACGCAGAGCCGAGATGCTTGGGACCTGACTGGGAGGAGTTTGCGGACTTCTGCTACAAACATTTTGACACGAAGAAGACGTGGTACAGCGCTCGACACTCCTGCTGGGGTCTCGATGCCAATCTGGTGTCCTTTCGCTCTGAGGCTGAGTGGGATTGGCTGCAGGACCTCATGAAGCTTGGTGCGTGCGCGCTAAGCGTCGCTCGCATCTGCTCGATATCTGCGTGATATCTGCTCGATATCTGCCATATCTGGAAAGCAAATGAGAGCTCTCTTGCCGTTTTTCCTCTGCAGCTCCTGGAGACACGTGGACCGGACTGAACGACCTGGTCAATCGCGGCAGATTCGTGTGGTCGGACAGCCAGAAGGTGCCGACCTTCACCAACTGGGCTGCTCCGGGAAGACCTACCGGCGTGATGGAAAATTGCGTGGCCGCCTTGAGCCAGGTAGGTGCAGAAAAGATTGACCCGCTCGCCGAAGACAAGTTTAGATTTAAAACCAATCTCATTCTGATGTTCAGTCTGGCAAATGGAAGAAGATGTCCTGCATGCAACTCAACGGCTACGTGTGCAAGATGCCCACAGCGCGTTATGCGCTGGATATAAAAGGCGCCAATGGAAGTTGCGAGTAATCATATGAATGCAATTGACCTTGCATGATCATTCTGCTTGGTTTACCATGCATTTTGATTGACCGATTGATTTACCATGCATTATTATGATTGATTAACCATGCATTAGTCTTTTCGTTAGATTTACCATGTGTTATTATTCTGTTTAAGTTACCATGCATTCTTCTTGTTCTTCTTGACTTAACATGTGATGATATTATGATTTACCATGCATTATTATGATGATTAACCGTGCATTAGTCTTTTTGTTAGATTTACCATGTGTTTATTATTCTGTTTAAGGTACCATGCATTCTTCTTCTTCTTGATTAACATGTGATATTACGATTTACCATGCATTATTATTTTGTTCAATTTACCATGCATTATTATGATTGATGAACCATGCATTAGTCTTTTTGTTAATTAACCATGTGTTATTATTCTGTTTAAGTTACCATGCATTCTTCTTCTTCTTGACTTAACATGTGATATTATGATTTACCATGCATTATTATTATTTTACTCAATTTACCATATTATTCTCTTAGACTGACCATGCATTTTCATAATTGATTTCTTATATTTCATTTACTTATTGTTGAATTTACCATGCATTATTATTCCATCTGTTGTTTTACCATGTTTAATTGACCCCCAAAAAAACAATAAAATAATAAAGACAATTGGTGCCTCCTCTCAAGTCATTGGATACTTTACTGATTTGGACAGGGCAATTTTATAATCTGGTCAATTAGATCATACTTTAGTACTCCCGATGTACGAGTATAAGTCAGACCACCTCATGACGCCATTTTGGTGCATTTTTGCATTGCTCTTTGTAACAATTTGGAAAAAAAGATGTACTCTATTGCTATCCACGTCATGAAATCCATCCATTGTCCTGAAGTCCTTATCCTCACGAGGGGCGCGGCTAGCCTATTCCAGCTGGGTGCCAGGCAGTGGCAGGACCGTCGCGGTCAATCGGCCTATCATGAATGTTTTTGAAACGTGGGAGGAAACCTACGCATGCAAACCCCACACAAGATGGCGGGAGATGGCACTAAAGCCTGCGCTTAATGTACTGCACAAATCAAGCACTAGATATCAAAATTCCACCACACTAGTGTCATGTAAAAAAAAAAAAAAAAAAAAAGTCAAGATAACAACCATGGAAATATATTGATGGCATCATGACCCCTGACTGTTTCATGCAAAGATGTGCACTGCATTTTTTAAGCACTGAACCGAAACGGGAACACTTCTAAGAAATACAAAGGACACATCGATCCATGCACTTCTTGGTACTTATTTGGGCTTGATCTAGTTTCAAGGTAGAAGATTTCAAGCAACATATTTCGCTAAAGTTCGTCCTGCGTCAGTGGCATTCCAGGAGCTTGAAATACGCGACGCGATGCGGTGACGTCATCGCTAGAAATTAAATGTGTAATATCTACAAAAACGAACGTTTTTACGGCACAAACCAGCACAAACGAACGGTACCATTTTGGGTCCATTTGGCAGTAAATGGGGGGAGGGTCGACGTCACGATCGGAATGAAATGTGTAATAGCTACGAAAACGTACGAAGGTTTTTGGAGCACAAACGAGCGGTAGCCATTTTGGGTTCATTTGGAGCAGATGGGGCGCTGGGTGGACTCTGGATGACCTTTAAAGTAAAGTCTCTTAACTAAAACATTCCGTTGCAGCATAAACGATTTTTTTTTACGGCACAAACGAAATAATCAGTTTTCCTTCAACGTTGCGTGGGGTAGGGGGCCAGCTTCACGCAAGTGTAACAAGCGCCGTGGCCGTTTGTGTCTGCGCCCTCTTGTTGAAAGGCTTATCGGTCCATCCGTGGATTTTTGTTTTCTGCTTTTGTTGTTGAATAACGATCGTCCACAAAAATGACACTGGGTCCCCTTTGTGACCTGCAGTGAAAATGAAAGAAAATGTCACGTTTGTTTTCAAAATTTGCATTATTTATACAACTGTTATATCTTTTTCTATGGACATTTATTTAGCGCACAGCATGCCGCTCGAGACTTTCCAAGACATCTCATGTGGGGAATTTTGTCCCTAAGTACATACTTTTTAGTTGTTGTGATCAATTTGACCACTCGTGAACAACTATGTGTCTTTATGCTCTTGTTAAACAAACGTTTCGTTGTGGAAGAAGCCTTGAACGTTCTGACGACTCGCCCGCAGCAAACCAAAGGAGTGTGACGAGTCCAAAGTCATTTTTCAATTTGTTCGCCATAGCTGTGTGGTGCTGTCACGTGTCTGCTGGTCGGAAGGAACAACTCGGCCCCTCCCTCTAGTTTCAGGCAACTTTGGACTCGCAACATAAGTAATTTTCTCTTATTCTTCTTATTGCACAGCTTTGAGTAAAAAAATACCTTTTAAATCATTACTGATGAGCACGCTGTCCAATTGGATTTGAGCCTCGATTTGTTGCCTTGTTAAAGTCAGTAGAATTACCAGTGCAGTGACAAACTGCACAAAACTAAAATTGTAATGTAATACTTTTGGTTTTTATGAGCTGAACTTATTGAGTGAAAAGACGGTACGCAACAGGTCCATTTTGCTTAAAAAACACTGGTAGCAGTTTGGCTCTTGCTGCTGTACAGCAAACTGGCCACTAGATGGTCGTACGTGCACACGGCTCGGTTTTGGCCTGGCAGGGAGATTGGGAAAATAGGGTAATTTTTTAGAAATAGATAAAACGGGGTCAAGTTGAAAAAATGCTGGGAGGGTAGTGACTAGTGATGAAAATAGAAAAATAGAGAGGAAAGGTTGTGTGTGTGCGTGTTGTGTGTGTTTTTTCAAATGTTCTTTTGGGTCCTGGGTGGTTTAACAACCTCTGAGGGGTACAGTGCCCCAAACACAGCACCTGCGTCTCCCTGCAGCCAAATACGCACACACATGCACACACGCACGCACGCACACACACACACACACACACACACACACACACACACACACACACACACACACACACACACACACACAACCTTTCGCACACTCTGTCTAAATCGTCACATGACGCCATTTAGACTTGTAACCTTTTTTTTGCCAATGTTTCATATCCCTCACGCTCTTTAAGCGTCTGTGTTCCAGGCGATTTACTGCATCCTACATTTGACTTAAATGTCAGACCGCCGTCGACCTTAACAGCGATCTCACTTGTCTGTGTCGAAATTCTCGGTGCATTTGTCACCGCAAGTGCCCAGGCGAGACCTGAAATGTGATATAAACGCAACAACGCATGGGTGCTAAATGCAATGTGTTGACTCTCTACTTTGCAGTGGACTCAATCGAGGCCCTCGGGCAAGGCGCTACGATACGCCCACTCGCCATCTGTCTCGTAGCTGTACTTCAAATTTGGTATCAGTTGGATAAAACCTCCAAGAAAAGTTCTCTTTTCAAAGAACCTTGGAATCAACCCAGTTTGTATCATATTACCTTCATTGTACCAGTTTCTTGATTCCTGTAAATGTTCTGCATTTTTTTCTAAAAAGGTTTTGACATTCGTAAGATTCTTTTTTCCTCAATGTTTTATTCATATATTTGTTTTTCTTGGTAATGCAACTTTTTTCTCCTTCTTTTACCAAAATGCCCCTTTTTGTACAAAAGATTTCAATTACCTTTCAAAATTCCATTTTTTACCACTTCTATTTTGTAAGATGGTTTGAAAAAAAAAAAATCTGTCCGCGGTTGATGTGTAAACATTGCCAGAGTGGTTAGAGTTGACCACCACACACGACAGCGACTGGCATCAGCCTCAAGAGACATTTTGTCCCAAAGTCATTAAAGCATAATACAAAGTGTAAAAATGTCTAAATAAGCCTCCTAATTCTCAGACAGTTAATGCATGCCATGGGAATCCTCGGGAGGGCTTCAATTTACCATGTTTTATTCATAGCGCCCAGAAAACAGACGGCGTACACGCCTGTCATTTGCATGTTCACACCTAAACTCGACTCCCCCGCCCAAACTGTGAGTCAGCCCTCGGTTTGTGCGAGAGAGTGCGGGCTTGGATGGCTTTCTTGGCAAAAAAAGGGAAAAAAAAGTGTTGCTATGTGATGAGTGCCAAACCAGTTTCTGTATTCTTGCAATGTTGTCAGTTAACTTTTTAAAGTTGTCTCTTGAAATTAGGCAAAAAAACAACCTTGGAGACATTTTGATAGTGTTTTCTCAAACCTTTATTTATTTAATTTGTGTACAAAAAAAGGTGTGTGCTTCAAGTTGGACTTCTCAAGACTTCTTTTGTGCATTTCCTCTCGATAGACATGGCGACCAAAATGTCTTGTGGCTGAGTGGAAAGGGGCTTCTCGGGGTGAATTTTTCCAAACTTAGTTGGTCTTTGGACCAAAAAAAAAAAAACAAGTCAAACTGGTTTCAGCTGGTTTTAATTTTTCTGAGGCAGATTCATCTTTGACGGACTCCTAGAATGTGCCAGACTGACCTTGAGATGGCTGCTAGTTTTATTCTTAAACATTTTTGGGGGCGGGGGTGAAATGAATGAATGTAAAGTGCAATATAAATATAATTTATTATTATTATTATTATTATTATTAGGGCATTTTGCTTGATTTCAATGGGAACAATCGATTGGCAAGTCAAGTGACCACTGTAAGTTGATGACGCTGATTCTTCACTTTGCAGACTTTTATGCCGCGTCGGTGGTTATTCCAATATAGGTATTATATACACAGAATGAATATTTCTAGTCAGTGATGCGTCTGCCTTCTCCCCGCCGCCTACACGACATTTGCATGTGGGGATAAATGATGTGGACGTCTTCTGGTAGACGAGCGGTGGGAGGAAGAACGTCTCTTCGGTCAAAATGTCATGACATTTTCTCAAATGACTCCGCGCACGCCGACATGTGTCGCGCTCCAACCACTTGATTTGCGTGCCCTGCTGCACGGCATCATTACGGTCCATTTAAAATCCAACTGAAAAAAAATTGTTGACCTCGGCAATTAATGAAACACAATAAAAGAAAAAAAAAAAAGGTATTTACATTCAGAGTCAGCTATGATTGAAAAACCGATAATTGTAAGATTTAACCTGTAAACATGAACTGACTGACATAAAAACGTCAAACAAGGAAAAATGTGGTTGCATAAGTGTGCACACCCATCCTCTGTGGACACCGTGGCTGTTTTCCGGATGAACCAATCATATTGAAACTTTTGTCAAATGGGAGGCCACATGCACCCGGCAAACCAAATGTCCACGAGTCTACATCGAATATTACCAACCCAAGAAAAGATAATGGAAACTAGCATTGCTGTCACTGTAATTGTAGACCGTCTAGCGGCTGCTACTTCTACACATGTAGCAGCGACATGCACAACACAAGCTCCGCCCCTAATGGCACAGAGATGATGCCAAAGCACTACTTTTGTTTTCAGCTGGACTTTTGGCGCCATCTTGTGGTATATTAGATAATGGAAGAAGTGCACAGACAGTGAATTGTCAGTTTTTTTGGCAAGCGACCAAACATTGGTTCAAAGTAGAGATACCAGAAAAACGGGCCGTACATGTGGTTACGTCCCACCATAGATGCTAATTATTAGAAGCATTCTGTGCTAAACAGCCTGAGCTTAATAAAGGCACTTTTAAGGCTTCTGCTGGCCTTCGTTGTTGTCTCTTCGCTCGCGCGCGACACGTCGCCAATCAGCATGAGAGTGCCGTGCAATCACAGCCAATTATGTCCCTTGCGGTGTGTGTGTGCGCGCACGCGCGTGTAGGTCTGTTCTGGCCTATTAGCGAGTGACGCCGCTGATTAGCTGTCGACGCTAATGCCGGCTTTCACAGTAAGCTAGCAAAAACCAAAAATGAAATCTTCGGCATGAAAAAAAAAGCAATACTTTTATTAACTTTGTTTTGTTGCCTTCTATTGTTTGTTTTCCCTAGAAAATGATGACAGTTTTATTGTTTTGAGTAAAAGTGCTATTTTTAGGATATTTTTGGGGGGTTGGATATTTTTTATCAGATACTATTGTAATTTTATGAGAAAAAATAATAATAATAATTGATGCCCTGGACAGTCAGTCGGTGTTGAAAAAAAAATCCTAAATAAGCAAAGCTACTAATGATAAGACTTGCATTAGGGCTGATCCCTTTTGACAATGTTACACTGTGATCAAAGCTTGTTTGTTAACCAAAACAGTGTGTGTGTGTGTGTGTGTGTGTGTGTGTGCGTGCGTGCGTGTGTGTGTGTGTGTGTGTGTGTGTGTGTGTGTGTGTGAGTATTCATAATTAAGCAAAGCACTTTGAAGGGGAGCGACAAGCGATAACAATTATTATGGGCTCATTCAGTTTTTTTTCCGTTTAAAATATATATCGTAAATGTTTTTTTTTTTTTACAACCCTAATTTGAAAAGTGCCCGTTTGTGCTGAAGGTCCCAAGGGAGGGGAAAAAAAGTACAAAATAGCCACGAAATATTGGGAAGAAATCTTTTTTATTTTGAAGGACACTTTGGAACAAATTTGTTTTTCGATTTGAAGAAACTTTTCGAGTCCTTACGTGAGCGAGGAGTCGAGCGAAAAGGCACCTAAAGGCTTGAGTAGGGCCGCAGCTCACCGCTTCGTGACTGGCGGTACCATGGGGGAACTGTAAAAGAAACTGTCACGTCTTGTCTCCGGTTGTTTCCTCGCGTGTCGGTGTTGTCGTGGTTTCCGTTCGCGTGTCTGTGCACTCGCCCCTCCCCTCCTGTGCCTACGCCATCATGTGTGTAATCGTCACCTGTCCCTCGTTACCTGTCGTGTATTTAAGTCCAGTCTGCGTGTCATTCTCTTGTTAGATTGTTCTGTTAGTTTTTCGGTTCCTCCTATCATTCTTTCTCTTGTTAGTTTGTCGGTTCGTCCTGTTACTCTGGCCCTGTCAGTTCTGTTTCTGTTAGCCAACCCTGTCAGTCGGTCAGTCAGTCCCGTTGTCGTCTGTTAGCCCGTTCTACTAGTTTGCCTCCCCTGTTTGTTTGTTTGTTTGTTCCTGCCTGTTCCTGCTTGCTGGTTCCCCTCATCCTCTCCTCCAACAACCTTTTCCCTCATTAAACCCTGGTCCAAGCTGCATTTGGTCCAAGCTACTCAGAAACAAACGACGACATCTTGAATTTCACGTGGAACCGAACACACAATTAAATCCGGAAGAAGACCAGGGTCTCAATTGTTTACTTCAAGGTAAGGAGCATTCTTTTTTCCACAGATGGGACTAAGGGAAAAGTGTGCTAAAGGGGAGACTGCGAGCGTCTGTGTTTGTTTGCTGTTATCTTGCAATCCTGCATTCTTAAGCAATTCAGGAAGCCGACAATAGCGTTTTTTTTGTTTTTTTTGTCGTGCGCAAATTCAATAGTGACGCAACAAATGCATCTGAGTGCGGACTGTGGGCATATTGCAGCAAAATTACAGAATGTTTATAAGGAGTATAATAAATATAAGTATATTACTTCAGTTGTAAGACATGACAACTACAGATGCCAATGTCGACACATGCTTTTGAGTATCATCCTTGTATTCAACAATGAGACAACGAATTTATCCAAGAGGAGACTGTGGGCAAAATCTTCAAAGTGGAGACTGAGTGCACAACTACTATATTTCAATCCATAAGACATGGCGACCGAGCAAGCTAACATTAGCATCTGTGTTTATATTGTTTGCCATCCACAAAATGTAACAATGAGGCAACAAACGTATGAGTGGAGACTGTGGGCAAAATGCAGCAGAATGGAGATTGTTGACTGCAACACTCTAATATTAGCATGCGTGCCTGCAGCTTTGCTGTGCAAAATATTTGCTCTTTATTATTTGTGTGTTCATACTTTTTTTGGTTCAACATTTGTATGCCACGAATGTGTGCTTGTGTGTACGCACGATGCAGGTCACAGGCTGTCAACAATGTGCGGAGATGAGGTTCGCATGAACGCTTCAGCACCTCGCTTTTGGCTGTCGGCTTTTCCCGCCCGGGCGTCCTTTTTGTCTGCTGTCGGTCTTTGTCGACACGTGTCTTCTGTTGGTCTTTGTTTTTCTCTCGCAGCAATGAAAAGTCTTTAATTCATTCCAGCTGTACAGGTTTGCATTCGCAAACATATGATGCAGGTAAATGAATTTGCCTCCAAATTACGATTATTCCACACCTTCAATCAACTGCTATGCTACCACACCAAGCAGCAACACAAAGAGAGACTAGTTCTGCATGCCAATCCGCACATGCATGGACGCCAACACAAGTCTGACACGGACCCAGAGCGCAGCACTGAAACCCAAATTATCAGTTACAAACGTAACAGCACAAATCAGTACAATAGGTAAACAACACAGTCTTATTAATTAATCAGTAACCGGTTAATCGATTGTAGTCTATAGTCTTTTGTCCGTACTATAAAAACAAGCTACTGTACAGCTCTGCCAGTCAAGTGATACTTGACTGTTTTGGCCACCGGATGGCAGTAGAGGGCTTTGGGACGGCCTTGTAGATCAAGTACAGTAAAGTGTGTGTTCGTGTGTGTGACCAATGGTGAGCATAAATGTAAAGGAAAGCCGTTGTCGCCCTGTGAAATTGAATCCGAAATGTCTTCTCGTGTTGAGTCCATGTAGTGTATATATCATATATCCCATTGCATAAAGGTTGGCTTTCACTTACCGAACCAAAACGGGTCAATTTAGCAACAGAAAAGGCGCCGCATTATTCTCCAGGAATGTTGCGCACCCCCCTTTCACGTTGGCGTAATTGAATCTGATGATTTTTTCAGGTTGCAAACAGGCTTCGATTTGATATTTGGGTAAGGGAGGTGCATCAATTGTTTTGCAATTCTAAAAATGAAAGCAATATTTTAGAGAAGACTTCAAACTGATTACGTGAAATGTTTTGTTTGCATGATTTATATTATAGTGTGTGTGTGTAGTATCATTTCCTGGGCCAGATATGTGTGTAGTATCATTTCCTGGGCCAGATATTTGTTAAGCTTTGGTGTGATCAGTTTGCCTTTTTCGTGAGGTAAGGCTTTTATGATTATTAATAGGTGTGTGCTTAAAAAGTTTAGAAAAGACTGGTGTCAGGTCGCATTCCTAAAGAATGGCTTGCCAAAGTATGCACCAAACCCCCCCCCCCCCCCCGCTGTCCATGTGCATTATTTTGTGCTGTTTGATATGATCTTTAAAGGTCTGTACTTGGGGTAAGGTGTTTGCCTACTCTTTTGCGAGAAAGGCTTGATTATTTTTTTTTCTTTTCTAAGTGGGTGCCTCTTCGTTTGGGGCGGTGTCACATGCTAAATGTGTGAAATGTGCATCCCCAATTAAATATGCTCATTCAGTTGAGTTCACATTAAGTCTGTAGACACGTTTTGCTTATGTTCTAAGGTTGTGTGCAGGTCAGCGAGCTGAGTCTTTTAGGATGTTAGAAGTGAAACCACTTATCAGCAAGAATGTGTGTGTGTGCGTGTGTGTGTGTGTGTGTGTGTGTGTGCGCGTAGTGCTAATGCACATAGGTGTGATTAACACCTCAGCACATGGTCTGAGACTGCTAGCCATACTGCTAAGCGCTATGTTCGCCTCAGCATGCGTGACAGTAAGTAAACGTGTGTGTGTGTGTGTGTGTGTGTGTGTGTGCGCGTGTTTGTCTGTGTGTGTCATCTGAACAATAACAGCCTTGACCTTGAACTCATCATCCAAACTTGAAATACAAAGAAGGTCTCATTAATGAAAATCAATCAATTCAAAGTGACTTTATCTTCACGGCACAACTAGGTCATATTATCATATTGTCTTCCTTTTTACATGTTGATAAAGATCCAGTTCAGTTCAACTCATTTTTTTCCCTAATAAGCTGACATTTTCCGACCGTTGGAAAGGGTCACATTAAACCAAAATGGCCGACTTCCTGTATCTTTTCAAGAATGGCTTCTTGGGACTTTCAACCCGTGAAACGCATTTCCACCAGTTTTTGTGTGAAAGGGGCTGGGACCCTTTGTAAAATAGATGAAGGCTTCAGATCAAAATGGCTGACTTCCTGCTTCTTTTCCAGAACGGCTTTCTGACTTGTTTTTTTTGTGGGTTTACAGGTCTACCAAACTTGCCAAGTACAACAAGTTTAGGGAGCGGAATTAAAAATGAAAACGAACCTCACCTTTCCCGTAATTGAGGAACCAATATGTTTTTCACACGAAGTTGTTAAAAATGGCCGTTTAGCGGCAAGCCCCCCACAAACGCACTTCAAGTATTTTGAGAGAAATAATTTGGCACGAGCGGGCGGCTCTAAAAGGGCGCTTGTCACTCGGCGTCCTTGTCAGCGACATGTCAGAGTGTAATTAGCAGGCTGGCGACGGACGAGCGTCATTTCACTTTGAAATCGAAACCGGGCCGCTCCGAGGTTGTCATTAATGAGACGACTTCCTCCGTGCGTGTGCAGGAAATGGACTTTTTGGAGAGGACCACCAGTGCTTGGCGGTAATTGCAGGGGAGGGAGGGTGCGAGGGCAAAAGAAAGCAAGGGACTCGAAATTTATACCCCCTTTAAAAAAAAAAAAAAAAAAAAAAGAAGGAAATTGTAGTTTGTTCAAGAAAGCGCAGCAGTCGTGAACTCCCAAAGTGATGAACGTGTGTGTGCATTTCAAGGCTGTTTAAACACTCGTCCGCCGGGAGCCAATCGACTAAACACACACACAAAAGCACTACCGGCCACACCAGCTACAATCTCAAATAATTGGCTGGAGATCGTAAAGAATCCAGATCCAAGAGATTATATATTTTTTTCATGAGTCATTGTGTCAATGTTTCCAACTTAACAGTGTCGCACACAGATATCATGAAAAAAACATGTCTACTTTCATGTTTAAAAAATATAATCCTGCTCAATCCAAACTGCGACCCTGCTGGAGGTCCACAAGATTGAAAATGGGAGGAAAAGCTCTCATACGTGTGAGAGCTAATGTTTCAGCCATTTCCTTGAGTCAATCAACTTTTATTGATGACATCTCAGGTCCCTCGTGGACTCCAGTGGACGCTTGGGGTCCCCGGATCTGTCTTCATTGTATGGAAAGGACTCGGCAAATGAAGTAAAGCTCAAGGAATTCAACATGACACTTTCAGCATGTGTGTGTGTGTTTGGGAAGGAGGGCAGGCAGCAGATGTTAAATCAGCACGGTGACCTCCGCATCGATTTGGACATGCGGTCGTTCGCTGTGTGTTGACACGATGACGAACGGCAGCGGAATGGCTGGCTGGTGAGATGCAGCGATTCCCGTGCTAGTGTCACATTGCTGACTAGCTTTATGCATTTTGTTGCCGTCTTTGCTCTTCTTCACGCCGAAAGCACTGTGGGCGACATTGCACGCACGCACGCACGCACGCACGCACGCACGCACACACGCACACACGCTTTATCACTGTAGCCATTATTTTTAATTGATGGCAAAAAAAAATCCTCACTTGTCTTATTTTACTATCTATTAAAATTCACTTCTTTCTGTTGACAGAAAAGGAACGATGTCTCCTTTTCAATCAATAAAAGCTCAGCTATACTTTTTATACCTCTTGCTTTTTTTTGTCTTTCAGTTGTGTAAGAAAAAAAAAATCTAACAAAAAAATTCCCTTTTTGCTCCACAATGGCATTTCCATGCATTAAATGTTCGCTGGCCCCCACTCCCTTTTCTTTTGTTGCGCAGTTTGTCAATAAGTAGCAGCGAGACTGCGACATTAGCTTTTTGACGCTAGCAAGCTAGCCGCCGGCTGGCTAGCTGTGCGTGCTTGTCACTTAATCCTCAAAAGGTCAAGTGTTTTCGGCAAGCGCATGCTTCACGCAGCGCGACCAGTCAATGGAATGATGTCATCGGCGAGACAGGAAGTGAAATATTGCCCCCTGCTTAATGACATCACATGACATCTCGCTTTTCATTTAAAGGCAAACCGCCAATAAGACGAATAGCTCGACGGGACGCCCCCGGCGTGCTTCGTCGCGACCCGTCGCCTCGACTCGGCGGCTGAATGATCGGACGCCGTGACCGGCTCCCTCCGGCATGAGAGAAAACGCACCTTCTCATAATCATCATCGTCGTCCTCCTCAATCTGGACTCCGGTGCCAGACGAGTCAGCCGGTAAAAAGTCCAATAAAAGTAATAAACGTGAGTGTTGCCCGGTTGGCCGCGTACGAGCGCGCCATCATCACTCAGCATGCGGCTAATGAAAGCGGAGGCCGCCGAGATGATCTGCAAATGAGCCAATCAGTCAGCTGGGAAGAAAAGTGAGAATTAATTAGAAGCCATGATGATGATCACCAAGATCAGTCAGTCAAAAAAGTTTCATCATTCACTTCTCGAAGTCGATTGGGTCAGCCCGCCGAGCCAAGTGAAGTTTGATCGACGTGTCTATCATGACTCAAGTAGCGCCACAAATAATAATAATAATTAAAAAAAACGCCCACGAAGTCCGCCAGTTCGGCCGTCTTGGACTCGTTTTGGCCATTTTGAATATCCGGCCCGTGAACCCAGTCTTACTTATCAACTTGGAACATCCCAATCAAGCGTAGTCTCACCAAGGACACAGGAAGTCAGCCATTTTGCTTGGGTTGGTTTTGGCCTTTCTCATTGACTTCAGACCATCTGGAAGCATTTTTGAAAAGCAAAGCTCATTTTACTTGGCAACATAAAATCAGTCGATTGCAAAGATGCTGATGAGGCCAGAAAGGATTTCCCCCCCCCCCAAACATTTGCAGGGTTCTTTCAAATTTGGTGCACATTTAACTTGATGAATTGCTGAAACTGAATGGCGCAAAATTTGCGCGCATGTGGGTGGAGCGTGGCGGCAAAGTTTGATGACTCGCCCTAAAACGGGAAAGTCGCCCAACTCCAGCAACTTTGTGTTAATTGCTCCCGGCTTTGACTATCTGACATCTCAGCCGAGCGTCTCCTGAAAAGACTCTGGTAATCGTTGCTATCAAACGCTCTAATTAACGCTGCTTCTGTTTTGCTCCCCGCCTTTTGACAAAGCGGCGAGCGAGATGTGCGCCGGCGCTGCCCTCCCGCTTCCTCTTCCCGCTCGCCTTGCATCGGAACCATCTTCATCATCGTCGATTTGTGATGAAGACGCCAAGTCCTTGTCAGCCGCGCGCACCTGCCTCCCGCTTTCTGACGTTTCTGTCCGTGTACGACATCACTGGTATCGGGACGAAACATCCAATGTCACAATTGGCTACGCGTTTTCTCCAAATACGTGTGTGTGTGTGTGTGCGTGCGTGTGTCAAAGTCTGCTTTATTGTCAATTTCTTCACATGTCAAGACATACAAAGAGATCGAAATTACGTTTCCTACTATCCCACGGTGACAAGACATTTTACACATTCAAGTAAACGATACAAAAAGTAAAAATGAGAAGGTGTGTGAATGTGTGTGTGCGCGCGTGTATGTATATTACCCACATACATATACATGCAGGTGTGTCTTATCGTCACTTTTCAATTCCAGTAACAAGACAAAACGGGAAAAAGAGAAAAGCAGCATAAAGGGCTCATTCATTGGAAAGTCTAATTGCAGCGATGTAATCTTGCTAATTGAATTAGCAGCGAGAACAGCATAAAAACAAAACATGGATGTTAGCTGATGACTTTGACAGAAGATGATGAGTTCTTTGCCAGTGAATTGCTATTTGACTCACTGACAGAAAACCTAGGTAACCAACTAAGTGACTGATTGGTTGACTAACTACTGACGAGATAATCGACCGAGTAACCCAGCAATGCAACTGACTCACTGTCAAACCAATTGTCAGCAAACTAGCTAACAGACTAATTTGGTATTTGATTGGAACACTACTGACTAAGTGAGCATTTAAGTTGGGGAAACAAACACGACGCACTGTTGAGCCAAAACAAAGGCGGCTTTTAATGACATAATACAAACACATATTTGCATAAGAGTTACCGTGAGACAACAAAGAAAATGAACCTGGCGAGAAAGATGAGGTGGAAATGAGGAAACGTTTGTGAGATGAATAAAATAAATTACAGGCAAAAAATTGAAGAAGCAAGTCCAGAAATGTCGTCTCGTTGTTTGCACAAATGCACTTCTTAATAGCAATTGGCAATTTGCCTCACGGGCTGTTCCGTGCGACTGGCTATTAGCGTCAATAAGGTAAACGGTGTGCACAAGCGCCCGCCTGACTCGACAAATTGCCTCTTTTATCACCAAAATTGGGTGCGGAGAACACAGATTGGGACCCTGAAAACATCTCCCGCTGTGAATATTATTCAACTCATTTTGCTTTTACGTCACGTGAAGATTCTCAAAAAACTAGCGGAAATTATGACACGTCGAAGGTTAAAGAGGATATTGCGACTAGAAGATTTTTTCTTTTTTTTTTTTTTTAAGTGGGTTGCTCTCGATTGTGTTGTGGCAGGTCACATAGCTGCGATTGACAGGTGACAGAAATCAGGCCTTGTCCTGGTTGGTGCCGAGTCAGGCCGAGATAGATTCCGCCCCCCGTGCCCGGAAACATGTACTGCATGTATGCGATGCTGTATGCTATACAAATACTGCTAAACGCTGTGTACTATAAGTGTGTGTCAATGGTTGTATATTTAGGGGGGCAGAATGTCTCCAAAGTCAATGACAAAAAAATGTTTTCCTCCCGAGTGTGTGTGTGTGTGTGTGTGTGTGTGTGTGTGCGTGCGTGCGTGCGTGCGTGCGTGCGTGCGTGTTATGTTTCAATGTTGGGCAGCACAGATTGCAAACAAGGAATTGAAAAATGAGGCGTTACCACCAGCAGACGACAATTGATCAACCCCAAAACCTTTTTTTTTTTTTTTGCGGTGGGAGGTGGTTTCATCCTCTTTTCCATTCTTTTTTTCATTTCCTCCCTCTGTCTTTCTCCTCATATTGTTCATCTTCATATCTAGGGTTTAATGCGAGATTACAGCTAATATTGAAAATGTGACTCATTTTTACAGTAACTTTCATACAAAAAAAATAAACATAAATTGTGTGCCGTCACAATTTGCTTGACTATAAAACATGATAGTGGGACTCAAACAGAAATCCAAGCCACAACCGAGTGAACAAATAGCTACACGACAACCGATGATTTTATTATTTATTCATTTCAACATTTCTTTTTCTTATTTTGAATTTTAACCAAAACTTTATTGACAGTTGTGGTTATTACAAACAAAGATGTCTTTCCCCTACATTTCTTCTTTGTGTCATTTGTGAGCTTTGCTACTTAGCATGACAGCGCAATCAAACTCACACACACACACACACACACACACACACACACACACACACACACACACACACACACACACACACACACACACACACACGACTTTCACGTTCTTCATTTAACTGGTGTGTATGTGTGTGTGTGTTTACTAGCTTGTATATTATCTGTCAGGTGCACATTTTGGTGAGTGCGTGTCCCAGGTGTTGCGGATGCGGCGTGAACGCTCGCGGCTGTGGCTATGCTAATGAAGCTTGTTGACATCACAGACATGCACACAAAGTTGTTTTTCGAGACGAGAGGAGACGTCGCACAGGGCAGACGCATGACGCAGCCTGCAATGTCTTGTGACTCTTGTGCCACACTTAAGGCCCATGACAAGTTTGACCTTTGTTTGTAGTTTGGGAAGCAAGCCGCGTACTTCTGCACCAAGTATTTCATGCAGTAAAGAATTAACCGTAATCGCACGACTGTCGAGTCCGTTGCAATGCGAAACAAAGATATTCTACATTTATTTGGGGTGTTTGTTTTCAACAAATGAAAACAGCAGATGTCCAATGATCATCAGTGTCATCACGAAAAACATCAAAACCGAGACAAGGACATCACAAATGAATCCCAACCACATTTTTAGAAGCGTTCAATGGAAGTTTGGTGTCGAGATGAAATAATAACGAGGTAAATAAGTCTGCATGAATAAATCAGCTTGGCCAAGAAGGAGAAAAGTCACTTTTGGGATGTGTCATGCTGTTCCACCAGCGCCATTAGCTTTGCCACAGTGGGAATTCTTCAAATGAATAAATGAGCATAACATCAAAATCAGGACACAGGCACTTTCCCTATCCTGCTTAAGCGCAGCTTTCAATGGCGTCCAAATGTCCAGCCGGGTCCTCGCAAGCGTGTGTGTGTGTTGAAGTTGAGGCCAAGCAAGTGTGTTTGTGTGTGTGTGTGTGCGCGCATGTGTGTGTCGTTGCCTTGCTGAGTCTGCAGAAAAAGAATTAAGATCTTGACAAACACACACACATTTCATCTCACCTTAACACTCTCTCTCTCTCTCTCTCTCTCTCTCTCTCTCTCTCTCTCTCTCTCTCTCTCTCTCTCTCTCTCTCTCTCTCTCTCTCTCTCTCTCTCTCTCTCTCTGCTGTGTCTGTCTCTCTCTCGCGCGCGCACACACACATTTGCGAGGGAAATAGGATTAGATGTAGCTGAAGTTATTACAGGAAAGTGTTTTTGTTGCTGCTCTGCACCCTCACAGGTCACACATCTAGTGAGTGTGCGTGCGTGTGTGTGCGTGTCCTTGTCCAAATGACGTTTTGTGCCTTTTGTGGCAAACTATCTCCCCGGGTTGTGCTTTCAATGTCACTGACGTCATCCAGGAAGTAGCGTCCGATTTTATAGACGCCAAAGAAATGTGTAGAATCCATTTTGAATTTCAACTGTGAATTTCCAAGTGTGCCGTCGGATGGACGACCAGCGCATAGTGCTGCACAAAAATGGAGAGACAAGATCACACATACTTGTTTTTGTCCCTTTTAACAGCTCACATGATGATACCTAAACGTTATATCATCAAGCGTTTGTTGCATGTCAATAACAAATGCCCCAAACCCGGATGGATGACTTGGGCAAAGGTCCCCTGGCCCCTTAGCCACCACTTGTGCGCGCCCCTGGTAGGTTCTATGTCCAAATCTGGCTGCTTTGCTCCATGCAGGTAACGCAACCCTCACTAGAAGTTAAAATGACGTCCATATGTTGGAGTCTTGATTTTATTCACGCTCCATGTAAAAAACGAGGCTGGAAATTCACTCTTGTCTCTCCATCTTAGTGTTGCTCTACCTTTAGTCCAGGGACACTTTTCTTTCACTGCTAGAAAAAAAAATGCACACATAAGCTTCTTTCAGCCCATTAGTGTGTGTGTGTGTGTATAGGCCCTAATTTGATGTCTAAATAAGTGGTCGCTGCCTTCCAGGCCTTTCCTGGCAATACATCACAACGGCAACAATGGAGGCACCGGTGCGGCAGTCCCCGGGGAACCGCCGCTTGGCTACTCACACACGGCCTTGTGGGAAAGGCGAAGAACGGTAAATGACACACACACACACACACACACACACAAGGTGTCTTTTCTGTCATTAGTGTGTAAGAAAGGCAAGGTGGGTTGTCTCCACAAGAGCAAACACGCTGATGAATAATTGAAGTCTCCTTCATGTCAGCATAAGTGACAGCATTTAAGTACATAACACATTCACACCAAGCTCACTGTAATGAAACGTAATGGAGTAGAGTTGCCTGACAGTGATACGTCTGCCCTGCCAACGCTCGTTGGAAGGCTTAAAGTTCTTCGTTTGGCGCTTTGGGAAGATGCTTAGGATCACATTGCTTGGAAAGGATGATGTAGCAATGAGCAAAATTTGTGGCTCTGCATTCACAAATTGGCAGAACCTCTGTGAGTCTCATTTTTGTGCTGAGGTCAGCGCGTATTTTATTGCTAGCCTGTCATTTATTAAAGGGTGCCTGATATTTAAAGCGTAAATTGTTTTGTTATAATGTCTTTTAATATGTGTCTTTTATTTCGATATATATTAGATATAATATTTGTGTATTTTTCTCTCTTTTTTTTCCCATTTTTAGATACCTTTTTTTTAGATCCTTATGAGCATTCTCACTTTAGCTCTCTAATCCCAGTCGTGTACCTAATATTGTGATGGATTGAACGGATTGAGTTTTGCAAACAACACGGTCAGCCGAAGTTCAACGCCAGTTCTCACTTGACCGGCATATAGTCCTCGCCACCTCTTTTCTTTTTCTTCGTCTTCTTCTCTTCCGCTTTGTTCATGTTCAATCAGTGCTGTTGGCCCGGTGATCAATTAGCGTGCTGGGGAATCAATTAAGGCAGCCGGCAGGCAAAGCAACTATTTATTTACGGGGGAAAAAAAAAGCTGATGGCGTTGATTAGGGTTTAACACGCATAATGGACACATAATGAAGATGGAATGAAAGGGCTGAAAGGCTTCGTCTTGGCGACAAACTCGGGCCGCCGGGAGACGTTTGCAGCATAAAGCAGCAGCCAGAGTCCATTGGGAAAAAAATAAATGTATTCCATTTACACAAAGTTTCTAATATTCTCTACGGCCTTCTTTATATTTGTAATGATGAATGTTTTTTTGTAAGCGAATATCTTGCACTTTCCAACTTTTGAGGTCATTTCAAGTATTTGTAATAAATTCCCGAGCAAAAAGATGCTAATGCTAAATGCACTCTATTTCACGTTCTTGGTCCGACTGGAAAGCGCAGCTCGCTTTGTGACTTGAAAAGATTTCCTTCTGAAAAACGGAGAGGAAAAAGAATTTAACGTGGACTTGCATGGAGCACCACTTTGTCAGCAATTTTTTTTTTTTGTTGCTTTTTTTTGTTCTTGTCAGAGGGTTGGCTTATTTAGCCCACTTTTCCATGCGGTGGTCCCACGTACGACATTAATCTTTCATGCGATTATTTTTCTGTGAAGGCAAAGTATTCTCTTTTTTCATCTGTCCTCTTTTTTTTATCTGACACGCTGCTATTTTTCTTCTTTCATTCTCCCGCCATTTTACTACTTCATCATCTGCCGCCGCGTGACAGCGACACATTAATCCTGCCGCACGCACTCTCGCACGCACGCACGCACGCACGCACAATAGAGCACAGGTATAAACTACTTTCAACAGATTCTGGATTCTCTAATGGGATCGTCACAAAAGGAGCGCACAGAACACCAGTGGGCGAACGCTATTCCTCATGTTTTTAAGTGAAGACAAAATCTTTTCAAATTTACATTCATTTCCTATTTTTTTTCTTTTCTTTTTATGATAGTCTTGCCAAATATTTGTGTGAATTTCATTTCACCTTTCATTTGTCTTCGAGTTAATGTATAACAATAAATATTACGGATGTCCAAAAGCAGTACGAGTACTCACTTCTTGAGTAGTCACCCAAACCAATAGCAAGTACTGATACCACTTTTAATACATCTAATTCCACGGCAAAAATGATGATTTTAACAAAAATCTTCAGCTCAACTGGAAAGTGCATTTTATTTGCTAACGCTTGTTTGTTAGCGCTTTTTTGCTAACGCTTCAAGTTAGCAAACAAGCTCTAATGGAACGACGGGCTTTTCGGCAGAGGTAACAAATAATCAGCCAAACATCTCGTGTGGTTCAAATCGCCTCCATTATTCAATCGACAGCAGGTGAGCGTCGGGCTGGTGGAGCGTGACCGGGTTTGGGTCGGAACCGCAGCGCTAACGGCCGTCTTTGTTTGATTCCGCATCGACTTGATTAAGCTGCCATCATTATCCTGGTTGGGAAAGCGCCGCCGCAATCGGCGTCCCTGCAGATTTTTGCCTCGGGGGCGAGTGGGCCCTCCAAATAAAATACACACAATATAACACAACATCAACAAAAAATCCATCCGACGCAGGGGGAGCCCAGCATTTTAAACAGAGAAACACCGCTTGCCGCCTTTCAGCCCTCCGATAGTTGCTTGACTACGGAAGCGATCAGACAAAATTCATCCCACTGGAACTTTTCCCCCAAAGAACCTAAAACAGCAGCTTCAAAACAAAATGGCTTCTTTAGACTTTTTTTGTGGGTCGACTCGTGATAAACGTGTTTACCAAATTTTATGCCAATTGGTGAAAACAAGAACACGTTGCCCGACAAACTCTGAGGACTGCTCAGGTGAAACGCCTGTGTGCATGTGCACGTGTGCGTGTGTGTGTGTGTGTGTGTGTGTGTGTGTGTGTGTGTGTGTGTGCGCACCTTGGACAGGAAGCGTATCCCAAGTGCAGCTGGTGAACCTCTGGGTAGCCAGCGGAAGCTCCGATTAAACCTTCCAACTTCCCAATGCGAGTCCGGATTAAAAACCCGCAGGAGTGACCTCAGCTGTCATTGACACACGCACACACACACGCACACACGCACACACACACACAGACACACACACACACACATAATTAAAGCATATTAAAAGGAAAGTCGATATATGTACGCCCTGCGCATATATGCATACAAATAACACATAAGTTAAACATATGGAGGTGTGAAAACACATTATGAGATATTTACATATAATAATGGACTGATCAACATACACACACGCACAATGCAGAAAGGTGCTAATTAAACATTGTGACAGGTGATGTCGCTTACAAACACCCCACCTGAAGAGTACCCACTGTGTCAACCAGCTGTCATGTCTCTCTCTCTCTCGCACACACACACACACACACACACACACACACACACACACACACACACACACACACACACACACACACACAACACACACACATGCACATACACGTTTGCATATAAATACATTCACTCACCCACTCAATTTTCTTCAACCAAGTCATTGTATTTTAAAATAATTTCATACTTTCTTTAATAAACAACTTCAATAATTTGTTGATTCATAAATGGAGATATCCGTAATTATGTTTCACAGATTTTGGAAACTATATTTTCATCCACATCTGTAATATGGTCCAGAATTACATGTTTAAAACTCGTTTGTTAACGGTAGGGAAGAAAAACACGTATATGTATTTATTTCATTGTTGTTTTTTTTTTAAGAAATATGTATATATATTTTTTAAATGCAGTTTTTGATTTATCAAAAAGGCTTGATTTTTTTTTTCTATTCAATTGAAATATCAACTTCATAATATCAGGTACTGATTTAATAAAAATCATTTTTCAAATTCATAAATGAAAAAAGTATAGTTTCTAAGTAAGTCAGAAAAATGTTGGATGATTTATTTTTTAAATCCAATTTTTGATTGATCAAAAAGGCTTAATTTTTTTTTTTTACTATTCACTCATTTGAAATATCAACTTTACAATATCAGGTACTAATTTAATCAAAATCATTTTTCAAATTCATAAATGACAAAAGTATGGCTTCTAAGTAAATCAGAAAAATGTTGGGCGATTTATATTTTTAACAATAATTTTAGTCCATTTTTTTCTGTGAATTTAATTTTTAAGAAATGTAAGCGTGCCTTCAAAACTACAAATAAGTTCTGAAAATCAACACCCATTTTATTTCCTATTTTGTACAGTGTCTAATTTTGCAGTTTATTTAATACTGAAGTCAGTTTTGTTTGGGCAAACATACATACGTATAATTTCAATAATACATCATTTTTTTCCTCTAACAGCTCACCGATCCAATTTGAATGGCGCCGGATGCGTATGAACACATTCCAGTTGATTTCATCCAAGAAAAACAACAAGCAAAACAGGAGTGAATGAGGCTGCAAGTTGTTTACATCATTAACATTTCTGCCTTCACAATCAAGTGTGTTTGTGTGCGTGTGCGTGCGTGTGTGTGCGCGTGCATGCGTGAGTGTGTGTGTATCGGGTCGTCATGTGTATGCTGCAGGTCGTCTTTTAAATAATCTGCTGGGGGATAAAATGAACGATGCACCTGGAATCCCGGCGCTCATATGAGCTTGCTGCCAAGCAAACTTTCTCCTGCCTTGGCCGCCATATTACCCTAAAGTGTGTGTGTGTGTGTGTGTCCAGGTGTGCGTTCACGCCTTTCCGCGTTAATAAAGGCGGGCAGATATAGCCGTCAGCTTGCTCTGTTGATTCAGGCTGGAGGCCAAAGCGCTGGCGAATCCTGGCTTGCTGGCTGTCGGGATCCATCAGTGTCCTTCCATCTGTCCTGACGAGCCCTTCCTCCCCCGCAACTGTCAGCCCCCGACTCGCATCTGCTCGCGTGTCCGCACCGGTGTCTCTGATCTGTCGCGGCTAATTCCAGGGGCTTACGTTCTCCGAGAGGCTTCGCTTACTCGCGACATGGCATGCAGGCAGCGAATAACATTGGTGGCTTGCTTGGTGAAGCAGCATGTGGTTGTTCTGAGGAGATCTCAAACAATTGGATGTTTGTGATCACCAGGCTGTGAAGGGAGCCATCCTAATTACCGCAATGGAGTAAATTGAACTTTGACGTACTCATTTAAACTCAGAGCGTTCTCTTGGGGGGGGGGGGGGGGGGGCGTAGACTAGACTGGACTGGTTGGCAGCCAATCACGGGTTGCTGTCTTTCCAAGCGGACCTGGCCTACGACAAGACCTCGCATGTCAGAATTGACCCCTTTCTTGAACCTTGTTTTGTGGCACACCCTTAACTTCCTCACGTCTGACTTTGCATTGGACCCGGAGGTCTCCTACCTCAGATGTTGCTGTGCTGATCCAGTTCGCAGTAGCAACTTGAATTAGATATTTGCTCTTTGCTGACCTTTCTATTTTTTTTTACCTTTTCATTCATCCCTCGCACATTGCTTTTTAATCTCTCCCTCCTTCCTTCCTTCCTTCCTTCCTTCCTTCCTTCCTTCCTTCCTTCCTTCCTTCCTTCCTTCCTTCCTTCCTTCCTTCCTTCCTTCCTTCCTTCCTTCCTTCCTTCCTTAGCTTTGCCCCGAGAGAGTTGTGACATCAAGCGGCTTAAGCGACAACGTGGCATCCCATCCAATGAAATATATATGCCCCGCCCTCCCCCGCTTTCCTCGATATGTCTCCCATTTGCACAGGAAAGAAGAAGAAAAAAAAAAGACGAGGAGGATTCCAATGAAGCGATGGCCAATTCCCGGGGATGACACGCGTGTTTGTGCCACACGATTGCCGTTTGCTTTTCATCTAGCGGATAGATTGGGCTCTTGACCCAACACCGCTACACCCCCCCCTCCCCCCCCAACATCTTTTGAAAGACAGTCATCCTTTCTCGTTGTTTGCCAATGGATTCTGCAGAGGAATTGAAAAGTGTTTGTTGAATTTTTATTCTTATTCTTATTATTTCTATAAAGGTTTCTCCCTACTATCAGATATACAGAATAGAGCATGTCAATATTTGGGGATGATTTTTACAAAGCAAAGGTATTTGTAGTGAAAATTTACCAGGCCGCTACATGTGAATGAATCCAAAAATGTCAGTGAAACAGTGTGTGTGTTTGATTCCGTTGCCATGCCTGCGTGCTCTCAGTGTTTTTCCATGCCCACGACACTATGCCAGTCGGCCACGCCCACCTAACTAGCCTCCCTGCTCACCCGTGCGGGTGCTTCAAATCAGTAATTGGCCACAATTTATGCTTTCCATTTTTCACCACGCCCGCCTGTAATTTCCCCGCCTGGTTGTTTTTCCGGCAATTTTCAGTTCCCGTCCACCACATGTCCCTTTGCTCTTCCTGCTTTCTGTTTGCCCGTTTGTTGCTGTGCCGCAACAACAATCTTGTGTGGCGATTTGTGCTACGACTCACCTCTTTTCTTCTGAAACTGTAATGTCAGACCTTAAGATTCAAAAATTTTTATTCGCCATGTTTGGGCGTGCCAAACAAGGAATTTAACTTCAGTACATCACAGCCTCTGTTCTGTTTCGTCTTAGTCTTGCACCGATAGACTTTCCGTTTGTGTGTGTGTAGCCTGCTTAAAAAAAAAGCGAGAGAGAGAATAACTGACTCAGACTGAAAGATTTGCACAAATGAGAAGCGGCTATCGCGGACAGATGGGCCTTGCTACTTTGCGGAGCTTTTTAAGCCTACACCATCTAACGTGGCCGCCAAAGTTTGATCATTTTGAGGATTTACGTGAAAAGCGGCCGCGAGGGCACGTCCATCGCCGCCTGCGGCTTTAACGTTGCTTTTGTCTTTTGTTTGCCGCGCGCCGCGACGTAATACCGCTCTAATCGTCCATCTGCGTCCGAATAACGCTCAACAGACGCACGCCAGGAGCCAAATGCAAAGAAAACTACACTGGGAGAAAGACTGAATCGCATAAAAAGCTTCGGTTTCGGTTCAGTCAGCCATTCTGAAGATGTCTGGGACAACTTATTAGTGACACGCGAGGCAAATGTGCGTACCAACGTGAAGGCATCATTGCAAAGAAACGCAGCTTGTTTTGACAAAAACTTTTAGATCAAATACTCTTTCTACCACTTGCTTCTTAGCAAAACGATCCTTTCATGAACAATTCTTGTATTCGATGAAGGTCCGTCGTTACGGTTTTAATGTAGCCTTTCTAATGCCTGTTCATGTAAGGAGCGTTTCCCAACTAGACGCTTTAAACATTTGATTGAGGAGCCTTGCTGTTGACCGCTGTTACTTTGTGTGTGTGATCTTTACAGCGGGAGGTTAATCTTAGCGTACGACACTCTGGGCGACGAAGGGGAGAGAGAGAGAGAGACAGAGAGAGACAGAGAGAGAAAGAGAGAGAAAAAAGCAACGAGCAGAGTGGACTTGTGGAAGGAGTGCGCCGCTATTTAATTAGCCTCGGATGACTGACTGACTGACTGGATGGCTGGCTCGGGAAAAAGGAAGGCGAAAAAAAGGAAGAGAAGTCCACTTTTGCTGGCTGTCAAGCAGCCTGTTAGCCAACCTCTCCCGAGAGTGACGGATGGCAGAGGAGGAGGAGGATGGATGCTGACGGATGGGCAGAGAAGGGCCGAGTGACAGCTACAAAATGACAAGCAGACCAGAGAATAAAGAATGACCGCCGCCGCCGACGGGGACGAGATTACAGGCATCCTGATGTCGACTGCTAGTGCTGATGCTGCCTTCTAACGCGCTGGGGGAAATGCGACATAGGACACCTGGAAGATCACCAGATAAGACCTCTGAAGTGTGGCGTTGAAAACAAAGTAAACGGGAACATTCCACATGCAATTAGCCAGTGACTACAAACCAGTTAGCTGCTCATTTGTAGCCATTGCTAATTAGCCAGAAAACAGTTAGCGGTTAGCAGACATCTTGAAAGCAACATGCAGTTAGCAACCCGCTAGAAAGCAGTGAGCTGCTCACCCCTAACCATTGCTAACTAGCCAGAAGAAAGTTGGCGGTTAGCAGACATCTTGAAAACAACATGCAGTTAGCAACCCGCTAGAAAGCAGTGAGCTGCTCACCCCTAACCATTGCTAACTAGCCAGAAAACACTTGGTGGTTAGTGGACATGTTGAAACCAGCATTCAGTTAGCATCCAGCACTAAGCACTTGTCGCTTGTGTGCTGCGTTCCTCGTATACGCTCTGCATAATACTCTCCAGATAAAACTTTGTCTCTGTCGGGTACATTTGATGTCCCCCCCCCAAATGTGACAAACCCTGTAAATCATCATTCCTCCAACATGCTAACTAAAAGCTTACAGGGTCGTTAAAGAGGATGTTCTTCTTCTAGCATTGTCTCCTCTGAGAGAACAAACTTTCTCACATACTCGGCGTCTAATAAATCTAAAACATCTTTTATAGGATTTTGGGTCGAGTGCTTCAATCCAGTTGAGTGGAGCAAGATTGAATCTGCGAGGCCTATGCCGCTATTCAAGGTAATATTTGCTGACCATCTGCTCCTGCAAAAAAAAAAAAAAAAAAAAGAGCAACTTGTCCAGACAGGCTATGGCGCAAGTGTTTGAACCTGACATTTTCTCTCGTTTATGAAGGGGACAATTTGATACACTCTGTCCTCCCGTGAAGCAATTCTTGTTTTACCTTTATAAGAATCAAAATGGTTTCATTTTCACTTTGAGGCAGACAGGTGAGGGGTTAGCGAGTTAAGGGAGATTGCTGTAAAATGGCCCGTTTCAAAAACACATGGTTGACTTCCTGTGTCCTTTCAGGCATGACTTTTGTGTGAGTCAACACATGATGCCTACCAAATTTCAAAACTGTCTTTGGAGGGGCTGAATTTTGAAATATTCTGTAGGATAGGTTCTTCTATGACGAACCACCATAAATATGGCCAAAATCATGTCAAAACAAAATGGCGTATTTCCTGTCACTTTTTAGCCTTTACTTCCCGGGACTTTTTTTTTGCAGGGCCACTCATGACAAATGCGTCCCGGCGCTGGAGTCGACAAAAAAGTCCCTGAAATGTTTGCTTTCAACCAGAATGGCCGACTTCCTGTTTTTTTTTTTGGCACCTTGGGACATTTTCGCGCGTCTACTCATGATAGCCTCGTCTCCTAAATGTCATATTTTTCCACACACACGTGTGTTTGTCTTGTTCCTCCATCTTGCCGGTGGCTTTTCAACCTTCCTTCTTCGCCGTCTGCTTACCTTGATAAATAAAACGTCTCGTTTGGTAATACGCATCCTCGGGGGGCTAGATAAACATCCGGATTGAGTGTCGGGGATTGGCAATCTTCAGACGGCAGCCGAGGAGAGTGCCTCGGCCCCCCCGAGGAGACGCTTTGACGCTGGCGTCGTCGTCTTCCTTGCGCTCGTATCTGAAGATGCTCTTCTTACGCCGTTCAGTGCAATCCTGCGAGTTTCTCGGTCAGGCTCATTGGATCGACCAATATGCACAACAAACAAATGTTTGATGGCGAGGGAGGGGGGAAGTTCTTATTTTTTGGGGGGAAAAAAGTTTTATTTGAAGAATTGTTTGTCACCCATAGGTTGACAACTATTTGTGGATTTTTTCTTTTTGTCTAAATATTTTTAATGCATATCTTCACGGGCCCACCCAGCCTCTCTTCCGTGCCAACTGCGGAGGTCCACTCTAGATTTCACTTATACTTTTATTTGGAGGAAAAAGAGGCAATTTTCAACAGCAGTCATATTTATTAGAGAAAAGTATTTTTTTTCGGGGGAGCGGCGCAACTTTTTAGAGCATCAAGATACTTTTGAAAGAAAGGCGCTTTTTAAGGCAACGATTCCCTGTACGTATGACTTCACTGTCATCCATCGCATTGAGTCAATTTTGAATGCCACTACAAGGTATAAAATCTTTTTTATATTTATTTTCTGACATAAGGTCACTTTAACAGCTGTTTGACATTTTTCAAAGGACACTCGCACCTTGGGGGTCACACGCGCATGCATGCACACAGTGGGGAGCACTGGGAATGATTTTCAATCTGGGAAGGTAAATAGTCACTGTGTTTTGACAGCTCGCAATCTGCGTGTCATGTGCGCACACGCGCGCACACACACTCTTGCGCATGGAGCGGAGTCACACACACTGACACTGAGTTAAACGTGTATATTTGTGTACACACGGTATTCCATTAGAGAATAGGTGTCAAACTTAAGGCCTGGGGGCCAGATACAGCCCAACACATCATTTTATGTGGCCCGCAAAGACAAATTTGCATGGACTTCATGTGTCAATCCTAAAATTACAAATTGTCTTTGCTTTTGAAAAATAGAGATATTGCTAGCAATTTTTATCACCATTCATAGTTTTAAAATATTTGAACAGTTTTTACTTAGTTTATGCTTTCAAAACTAGTTATCATCAGTTTGTTGTGTAGCCTATGCTGTATATAATATAAGGCGTTGACAGTCATAATGGCCCTCAGAAGTAAACTATGACTACAATGCAATCCACGACAAAAATGAGTTTGACATCACTGCATTAGAGGCTCACAAAGGCAGACAAGAAGGCCGAAAATGAGCCTTGCGCCCAAACGTATTTGGACCCACCAGTGACTGTGTGAAACAAATAGCTAAACAGAACCTGGTCGCATGTTAAACCAGCGTACCGGTTGTATAAGGGATGCAAATTGCCAAATATTGGTATGCCTTTTGCATTAAAAATATAAATATTCTTTTGAAGCAGGAAATAATCAATACAAGCCTTTGTGAAAGGTTGTATGCAAGCTAGCGTGTAGATGAATGTCCTGCTTGTGTGTTTTTCCCCACTTTCCCTACGTTTACAAGAGGACGTGTGTGCAGGCATCCAATTACATCAACCTACAAAACAGTTCATCACTTTTATTTTCTATGTGCGTCTTTTATGTCGCTAACCTTGTTAGCCGCGTATGACTTTGATGTATGAGTTGCCGGCTGTGAAATAAAGCGCTAGGCTAGGCGCTACATCAACTCCCTGGCTTTTTGAAGTCATGCAAAGTGAGCTTGTCGCTGACAGCTCTGCACGCAAGTTTATTACAATTATGCATTGTATATCTTCGTAGTGCGCAAACAGTTCACGTTCAACTCTGTTGCCATTTTAGGAGTCAGAAAATTATCAATTCACCTAATTATTTGATGATTTGTTTAAGGTTAGACTCACACCTCTAATCTCCTCTCACAATTCATGGTAGTTGGTGAAAACAAAAACAAAAAACAAACACAAATACACGTCATAGTTCAACCTAAAAGAAACCTTCAGTACAAAGTTGCGCAAGAAGAAATGTGCTACCGCTTTCTCCCTTTTGGTGCCACTAAATACAAATAAAGGGTCAAATTTGCTTCAATTGCAAATCACGCAGCCTCAGGGGTGCTTGACTTTATTCCTGTTTAATTTTGCAAGTAAATAATAAGATGTAAACAAGTTCCCCTGCACAAGGAAGCCAATTAAAGAGAAAAAATCAAGCAGCGAACGCCTTGCCGAAACGGAAGTAGCGACAAGAAGGACGCTACTTGTGGTAATTACCTGTGGACTTTTTCTTTTCACGCTGATAACGAGCAAAAACACTCAAACGCACTCATTCCAGATAAAAAGCTGCGTTTGAAACGCAAACACGCGCGCACACAAATGAAAAGCCCAGAGGTCCGCGTTTTTAATTGAACTTTCAAGCCCAACTCGCTCTTCGTGTTTTTTTTTTTAAAGTTTAGAATAGAATCTAATGCCAAAGATGACGCACAGGAAGAAACGTCAATAGTCTTGGAACATTGGAACAAATTAGCTTTTGGGCTAATGCAAAATGCTAATAAGTGAAAAGTTGGCAAAACATAAAGAATACAGTTGAAATTGAATAAAGTTGGATTTCATCAGGATTAAAATAAAAAAAAAAATTAAAGGAAGAGCCCGACAGTATTGGTTTAAGGAATAATTTATGGATTTTTGAAAAATATTATTTGATCAATCTTACAGGAATATTTATTTGAAATTCTAATGGAAAAAAGAAAAAACTTGTGCAATGAAATTTCAAAAAATGATTAGAAAAAATCACATTTGTGCAAGGAAAAACAAGCAATTTTCTTCACAATGTGTTTTTTAACAAGAAAATGACACATTTAATCAGGGATCAAAATAATAACTCAACATAATAGAAAGGTTCAAGTAAATTTACAATAAAGCATAAAATACCATCTGAGAAAAAGCAATCCTCGGATGCTCACCATCCAAGCTGCTCATGAGCTTTGCACTTGCCGCATGGCCGTAAGGCTGTAAGGCCCAAGTTTATTTTGTCCCACACTTTCTCCATCAGCCTAGGATTTTTTTGCACTTGAACTATATCGGTAGGCTGGCATATTGCACAGCAGCCTGCCTTGCAGTGGCCACAGAATAATTAAGATATGGACAAACACACACACACACATTTCGTCACACCTTAACTCTCTCTCTCTCTCTCTCTCTCTCTCTCTCTCTCTCTCTCTCTGTCTCTCTCTGTCTCGCTCGCGCTCTCTCTCCCTCAAAGTCCTGCTTGCTCGCCCCTCTCCACCATAAAGGAGATTTATGGACGCGAGTTTCAGCGCACCGTCTGAAATATGAACGACGGCGAGGAGACTCTGGAGCCAATTAAAGAAAGGAGATGTCGCCTTTAAAGTGATTTGTAAAGTGCTTTACGGCATGTTGACGGCACAGCTTGCCTTCTAACCTTGCCGCACATCTAATAAACACACACATAGCTTTTGGAGGAAAGAAAAAAAAAAAGTAACTTTAAAGGTCAGCGGAATGTCTCATGCAGTGTATAAAGCGCAAAATACCATGAGAGCCATAGAACAGGAAATGCAGCTAAGGGCCGCTACGCTAACTTGCAGCAAAATGCTAACAGGCTAACTGGTTTTATTCTATTCTCAAGCAATCACTTTACATCATTTGCTATACTTCCTGTTGTAACACAAGACAAAAACATTCCAAATGCAAAGAAGATGGCTGCCAATAAGCGCAGATCGTGTTCATCATTTCTTCTTCCATTTCTCTTTCACAAGGGGGATAAAAGGATTTCCAGACCCAAACAAAATGGCTGCTGAGCGGGAAATGTGAGGGCGAGACGGCGCTGCGGTGAAGGAGGGTCGAGTGCGAGTCATCTCGAGTCGCCATTTTGTGTCACTTCCTGGCTGCTAAAAAGCTAATCCTGTTAGCCGCCACGCCAGCGCCCAGCTCCAGTGCTGACCGGGCGAAAAGACGCTCAAGTGGAGGGGAAGAGTAATTAGAGGTACACACACACACACACACACACACACACACACACACACACACACACACACACACACACACACACACACACACACACACACACACACGCGCGCGCACACACGCACACACACTGTACTTAAACACTTTGTCAATCGTCACCTTTGCAAAGTCAGACGAGACAGAATGACACTCGCTGGACACTTCACCCCTACTGAGAAAAGAATTATTAAAGTGGCAGTTACAATAGATTTTTTTAATGTCATACATGTATTGAATAACCATGTTTTTATTGTATTCATCACAAATTCAATTCTAATTAGCGATTGACTTAATACAATAAATTAATTTTTTACATGCATATTTAAAATGTTTTTATAAAAATGAATACAAATGCGTACGAAAATAATGTTTTCCCGTTTTATAAAAAATTAAATTAGTTAAATGTAATTGTATCAATACAGATTAAAAATATATAATCACAGTTTGTTTTGTCAATTTAAAAATAAAGCATGGTCATGCTTTTCAGTGAATGATTTATTTTGCACTTATTAATTAGCCATGTATTTAATGAAACAAAATATTGAACGTACGTGTAAATGTTGTATTTGTTTTTTATTTTTACTGCATTATTTACCTTAGATTAATTAACCAATTTTGACAAATGAATAAGAAAATGAAAGAAAACATCCCTCAATACATTCCTCCTTTCAAGGGAAAAACGTTGACGTTATCGTAACAATAATTCTAACTTGAACTCGTGTCGCCTCTTCAATGACAACAAACCAAAATGGCCAAAATGTATAGTCAAAATGTTGCCTATACAGCTTCAAACCACTTTTTACAACAACCAAAAGTCCCTTGCATCTAACAATAGCCTTGTGTAGGACATGTAGCTGTGTTTTCAATTATTCATGCATCCATCCGTCGTAAATATTGCGGCATGACAGGAGTGATGTCTCTGCCATTTCCTTACATTTCGGCTGACGCGCCCTTCGATCCGAGGCCGATAAACATTGATTTTATTAACATTTGTCCATGTGGTGCCACACAGCGGCTTGACATTTGGAAAAAAAATGTGTGTGTGGCTATGTGTGAGGTGGGGCGGGGGTGTATGAAGTTTACTGTAACATCAAACATTAAACCAAAGTCCAACATGTAATATTCGAGATGAGCTCAGCGATGCGTTGATATCGTTGTTCCCGTTGCAAACATGGCAACGTGGCTTTCTGTCACTCGACGGCACACTGTGTGCGCGCGTGCCCAAGTTTTTGTGTGTGCTCCGCCGTTGCCACATTTTCTGCTAATCCCCCTTTTGCTGTCTCTTCGAATCTACTGCAGCCTCTATCATCAGTGGAAACAAATAGCTTCACACTCCCCAGACACAGCACACACACTTGTTTCCTCTTACACTCCTGACCCGCATTATTATTTTTTTTCTCTCACCTTCTATACCAAAGATGCCTTTGTCATGTTTTCAACAGGAGACCAAACATTCTAAATGAAGTATGGACTCTGCGTGTGTCTTTTTGGACACAAATCACAAACTTACATGTTGGCCACCCTTTTTTTTTTTTTTTTTTTTTGCGTGTAATTTTATTGTGGCGCCGGGGAGCGGAGAGCCGGAGCTCTGATTGGTTGCCGCGGTGATAGATGCCCGGCCAGTTTTCTGATTACTACGTTCTTCGATCTCCCGGGCTCCGCGTAATCAGAATAAATGTCCCCCAAGGGTGGAAGATGTGTATGTGCGTGTGTGTGTGTGTGCGTGCGCGTGCGAGCATGTGTGTGTGTGTGTGTGTGTATGTGTTTGTGTTTGTGTGTGTGGAATAGAAAACTGAGGAGAAAGTAGGTAATAAGAACAGTTAGCCTGGGTCGAAACACAGCCGCAAAAGTCACAAAAGGATTTTGTCTTTGTGTCGTTAATTGTAGAATTCTGATTTCATCCATAATCCAAAATGTGGATTTCCACCATACGTCTACTACAAGATTCGTTTTGCAGGAATGAGGCCAAATTCCAAATTGTCCTCCTTTTACAGTGTTGGACTTTGGAGGTTGCCACTCACTGCGAGGGACACCTTGTGTTGGCGCAACAGACATCAGATTGAATTTCTTTCTTTTCTTTTTTTTTTTTAAGTAGGCTGGAAGATTCAAATAGATTTTTAATGAGTGAAAGTCATCACAATTTTTGACGCGGCGGCTATTATTTTTCTCTATTTCCTGGCGAGAGGAGCGTCTCCTCATTCATCATGAGTCTGCAGTCAATTTTCTTATGAATTCAAAAAGCCGCGCATACGGCCGTGCTCAGGAAATTGTCTACAGCCGCTGAAGGCGTCCGGACATCCATCATCAGCAAGAAGAAGCAGTGGCGGCGGCACCGAGAGTGACTCACGCAGACTGTCACAATGAAGTGTACGGGACCACTTGGCACAACATTGGCTTGCCGTTCATTTCACAACTCCGTGGGTCAAATTGACAATATCCTGATAGCTTGTTAACAGCAAATGGGAAAATTGTGATGATTTTCACTCACTGAAAATTTAGTTATTAATTGGATTGGTAGTGGGCGGCATGTAGGTAGGTAGGTAGATTGGTTGGTTGGTTGGTTGGTTGGTTGGTTGGTTGGTTGGTTGGTTGGTTGGTGGTTAGGAGGTTAGGTGTTGGTAGCAAGGTATGTTAGGGTAGTCGCTAGATAGGCAGGGAGGGTGGTTATGGTTGCTTGGTCAGTCAGTAGGTTGGTGGGGTTGTACCTAGTGAGATGGGGAAGTAGATGGTAAAGGTAGGTAGGTATGAAGGGGAAAAAAAAAGTGCTTGGTGCTGGGTTGGTAGGGCGAGTGGTGGTTACGTAAAGTAAGCAGCAAGGAATGTTGGTGGGAATTTTAGCAAATTGACGGAGGCAGGCGGGTACTGTTGGTAGAACATTGAAGTCCGGCCATCAAATGCTTTCGTGTCCAAAATTGGTTACGCTTTTCAAATCTATGCTGACCGTTTCCTATTCCAACTTGAGTTAGCCGACGTCATGTTTGGCGATCTGCTCGTTGTACGTGTGCGCGCAATTTAGCGAGCGCTCTAAATGACCCATTTGGACAAGATGATATTTTCCGAGGGACTTGCTCACATTCCATCGCGACTCCCCGAGGCTTTCCAGGCCGGACCCCCGCCGCACGCAGAAACTGCCTCTTACACACAGCTCCAGTCTTCTGTTGCGCGCGCGTGTGTGTGTGTGTGTGTGCGTGTGTGCGCGTTTCAATCAAAACTGGAGGCCATCATCTCAGCTGGACTCCGCCTCCCGTGCTGTTTGTTATCACACACTTTCAGCCCTGCGTTCACATGAACAAAAAAGGAGCAGAAATGTTGAAGGTCACACAGAGGTTCAGCTTTGACTCCACACAAGTGGCAAAGCCACCATCTTGCCCTCAGAACTTAGGCTGACTCTTTGGGCCAATTGAGGCCAAGAAAGCAGAATGGACAATGCGGCTGCACAGACTAAATCTAGTACTCGGTAGCGCCTTAAGACTCATCGAGTTCAAAAGACCTTTTTAGAGTCTACGCAAAAATAAGCACCCGTTTTTTTTCTTTAAAGCAATCTCAACGTAGAACCTGTCGAGCGGATGTCGTGAATTGTTGTACCAGAGCTCGTGGCGAATATACGTGGTCCCGCTCGTCCAAGCGCACTATTCAGATTCATATTTCATCCATGGAACAACGTGAATTCAACCCCAATCCATTTGCCTCCGTCTTGGTTGGCGGCCATTTTGACATTCCTATGCCCTCCACTGTCGATTGAAATCGATGTCCTCAGGCTCGCATTGACAACATCATGTGACCAAACGGGGCTAATTGTGCTCAAGTAAAACATACAACAACCAAAAAACATATCAATGAAACAAAATGTTGACTGCCGCCGATGAATACGTGTGTGACCCTCCCTCTATTCCTGCCCATGAATATTCCTGGGCTAAATTTCGGTTCCTGGTATCGGTTATCAATCATCACTTAAAAGCCCGAACTACACTCACCTCGTTTTTCTTGTGAAAAAATATTTGGTTGACGCTGATGGAAAAGACCGACATCCTGATTGCGTCAGCCGGTCGTCCATCCGGAGAAGTTACGGCGTGGTTTCGTCCGCCGCCGCTGCCGCCGCCGCTCGTATTTTACGCTCATCCGTCACTTCGCCATGTTGTAAAAAATTGGCCCAATTTGCTTGCTGTCCTATTTGTATTTCTTTTAGCCGCTGTGACATTTGTGTATGTTAGTTGCCAGGCTACGGTATAAATCTATATTGATGATAGGGCCGTCCGTCCCCGCGGGACGAGGCGGATGAGAGCCAATCCCGCTGCCTATTGACTGCTGTAGAATTGCTTTTGTAATATTGTTTGGGAAGACAGACGACTGGAGGGGGGAAAAAAAACATTCAACCGAGGTGTGATATTTTTTTTTCTCAGTTTCTTTTATTGTACCTTTCTTCGGAAGATGGGGGGGGGGGGACTCTCAGAGGGGCGAAGAGATGAGAGATGACAGGGAAGTGTGGAAAATTACAGTGCAGAATCAATAACAAAAAAAAAAGGGGGAAGACGGTGGATGATGGAAAAAAGTTGAACAGCGGAAAAGGCGTGAATTAATATACACACGAGAGGTTAACGGTTGCGCCACAATGCGCGTGGCGGATTCAAAGACGGGAAATGTGATCGGTGTGATTGAACGCAGGCTCATTTTTGGACAAATACATTTCTGTCAATTCTACCAAGAGATCTTTCTTTTTTTCGTTTTCCTGTTTTTTGTGATTTGATGGACGAGACTCGTGGGGAAGGACTGGAGCCGACAATCGTGAATGCTAAACTCATCTCCCATTTAAAAAAAAAAAAATCCTATTGTGTTGAGAGGTCAATACGAGACATCAGAGCCAATCAGGAAACAAGCTCACAAATAATCATGGTCACCGTCAAAAGTGGAAATCAAGGCAGCGGCTCAGAAAATGGATAGAAAATGAAGGGGCGAGTCTTTTGTGTTGATTGTTGGCCGTATAACTCATGTCCCCCAAGTTTTTGGTCAAGTTGATACGCATGCTGACAGCTAGCCGAGCTACTTCTTGCCGAGTCAGCTTCTGTTGTGTCAAAGAGTCGCAAACGGCTCGGCAAACATGAACAACAAGAATGCGAGACCCGATTGCTGACCCTAACCCAACTCTAATCTTGGCACCGCTAAGAACCAAACGCTAAGACACGTAAGAAGTGATTCCTCCACGTCGTAGCAACATCCGCATTGGACCTGATAAGCTAGCAATTAGCTTCTGCTACTGCATCATCTATTAGATGTATAGTGCGCCCTGACAATTTGGTGTGTGTGTGTGTGTGTGTTTACCCTGTTTAAGTGTAAGCACTTCCTGTCTGGGCCTGAAAACTTTCAGCGACAGCGAGACGTTGCCGTAAAATGGGAAGATTTACATCCAAGGGGACCCAGCTTTTTGTTTCCACAATGCGGCTGATAAAGCAGAGTTATGTGCCCACAACACGCATACATGCACACACACACGCACGCACACACACACATACACGGTGTTGCAGAGAATCTCCAGCTATTGTTGTTGTTGGCGTTCATGTTGGAGATTGCTCTGTCAGCAAAAAGTGTGAACGGCGTCTCCAAGCAGTGTGGATGAGACACAAGGCAAGGAGCAAAGACAGGGATGGGTGTGCGCGTTGTTTCAGCGTGCGTGCGTGTTTATTTGCACATGGTCTCGCTTCTCCTCACTTCGCCTCGGCCCTGTCGTGTGGATTCATCAATCTCGCACCAGAACTTTCTGCAAAGGCTTAGCTGCAAAAGCATAAAATACTAGTGATCAAAAAACTATTTATGGCAGCGGGCCTACTTTCTCAACAAAACCTATTCTGTCTGTCCATTGCACAAAAGCCTCGCTCTGTGTTTGCCCACATTAAAAAAAAAAAAAAAACCTGAGGGGAGCGGCAATGGGCAAAATGTCATTTTGACGTGTGCAAGATTGCGGCATTGTGTAGGTGGCGGATAAACGGCGAGGTGTCATCCTCCACGGCGGCGGCCAAAGGCGAGTAACAGCAGCCGATGGCGCCGCACTTTTTACAATCGCACGCCGGGGCGCCATCATTGCCACCTTTTCTGTGTAAACAAGCACAGCGGCGGGGTGGCTCGCTCTCTGACTCGCTCAATCATTTCTTTTTTTTTTCAAACCCGGCGGTGCAATCGCACACTTACATCCCGACGTGCGTTTTGACGTGGCGCAATTGCACTCACCGGCCACAACATCACTGACAAACTCTGAGCTGTGTCCAAAGATAATAACCCTGTGCAACTTGATTTGGCAACCCGCCGAGCTAGTCGTAATATTTGGACCCTTTCACTAGGGGACCTACCACAACCCAACCCGAACCAAAATAACCAAAATAAAAACTAAACCCTAGAGTGGGATATGTTCACCCTAACCTACCTCCCTCCCTCTCTATCTCTATCCGTTGCGTGCTACAAATGCATCTAATACACGTTTACGTGAACGAGGCCTTTCAGATAGCACAGATACAATCCACACACACGCACACACACACACGTACACACACACACACACGCACACACACAAAGAGTAAATAGAAAGTTTGGGAGTGAAAGCAAGAAAAGGGTTTAAAGGCTTTTTGTAATCTGCCATTAATTTAGCTTGCAGCAAAGCACAAGGGGGATGCTGGGAAATCAATGCAGCCTGATTGCTACATTTACACAACAGCACAAAGCGCGTACGCTGTCCGTTTGCTTCATTCGCCTCGGGCCGAGCCAGGCCGGGCCGGCGGTGAGTGAGTTGGGGCCGTATTGGACAAAAGCGGAGCGCTACAGCTCAATGTTTTTACGACCGTCGCCGCCGTGTGACTGATTGCTCCGTGTTAGATTGAGTACGAAACAAAAAGGCAGCAAAAATCCAAGTTTAAAGCCACGCTCGCTGCATTTGGACATCGAGGGGGAACCGCAGCTGGTAAATGTTTGAGCCTCCTCCGATGGCACCGCAGCGGCAAAACGATCCCTTCCGGAGCTTCCGTGATGATTTTTGGCCTTCAAAGCTCGCTCTACTGCCGTGGTTGGATATGTGGCATTGTAATCTAAAAATAGATACACTAGAAATTCAGATGTAGCGTGAGTGCAAAATATCAACTATTGGTCAAATTCTATAGCTGTGGCTCTCCTTTCCTACAATTGGGGGCATTACAGTAAATTCATTGCTCCATTTTTTTTTCATTCAATGAACTCAAACTGCCAATAAAAAAAAAAAAAAAGTTAATTTTCTATCATTTGTCCCCTTTAATGACGGCATGTCGTAAAAGGCAATCATTCTGAAAACTTCAAAAGTTGCTGCTGCCTGCCTGGAGGCTTTGGAATTCTACGGGAGTGCGCACAGCTTCCAGTTTTGGATGTTTATGGCAATAAATGCCAAGGCGGCGGGAAGCGATGCGCCGCAGACGCTTTCACAGTTTTCATCAGGAATTCGCCTCGTGTGGAGACGGCAAAGAAATTACACCCCAACACGTTCGTCACATTTGCATATATTCATCTTTTTATATATAAATTCTTGGGGCACAGTCTTCCACGACCCCCCCACCCCTGCTCCCACAGAAGCGCGCACACACACACACACACACACACACGCACACACACACACACACACACACACACACACACACACACACACACACACACACACACACACACACGCACGCATTTGGCTGCATCCCGGTCATTAATTCCAAGCAGTGGCCAGCCAGCTTTAATGCACGCAGATGAGATTTAGAGGCCAGCTTCCCCCAACAAAGAGTCAAAAGGACAAAGCGTGGCCGTTGCGAGCTCGGCCCTTCAATGAAAGCATAAAGATAACTATTCAATATTTATGAAAGGGTGCTGCTTGGCGCACGCACGCGTGCACGCATAGCAAGACAGCACACGAAGCAAACAGCTTCCTGTTGACTCATTCATTACATCAATTGATTTAGTTGAAGTCTCCCTGGTGGTCCTTGTGCGTTATTAAGATTCTTTGTTCCATCGTTTGTGTCTCTGTGTGCGTGCGTGTGTGTGTGCGTGTGTGTGTGTGTACGTGTGTGCGAGATCATTTAAGTCATATCAGCATGTACACTTGCTTTAATGGTTTTTGAAAAGTTTAGTACAGAGGATAAAGCTCTCGGGCCAAAAACACCTGCCTTTTGCAAAAATAAAACTAAAAACTAAACATGAAAACTAGTAAAAACTAGTGACTAAACATGTTTTGGGGGCTTGTGTTGTTTTGTTGTTACTGTCGGATATGATAACAATGTTAGGTATACAGTGCAGCCACCCAAGGATGTAGTTCCATTTTGAACCACTAGACACAAAAGTGGCAATAAAGCAGAAATGCTCTCTTTTGCTAACTAATGTATTTGTGTTCCCCAGAGTAGTTGTTTGAAGGTTTAAAATGACTCGATACTAATTTCTGCTAGCCTGTTGATGGTATTTTGGATGACATGTTAGCATAACGCTGAGCTAAAAGAAATAACACGGGATTGTTGAGCACAGCATGTTGCAGAAATGCACAATCAGGTCTAACACTCAACGTATAAAACTATTTTTCTTTTTGAGACCAAACGTAGCCATGAACAGCAAAATATTTGCCTGTTATAAAATATTTCTTTGAAAATATTTGCAGTTTTCGGAGGGGCGTTGAGTAGTTCCAGGTACTGTAAATGCAGTTTCAAATGGCGTTGGTTTTTCATGACATTGGCGCATTTCAGGCCAGAGGAAAACTTGACGAAGCCGTGCTAAGGAAAAATTACAGTAAGGTGACAAAATGGCGAGAAAATTGCGTCGCAAAACCGTCCTGGCTTGTCCTCATCGCCTCCCTCCTCTTTCGCAGCCTTTTTTTTTTTTTTTATTATTATTATTTCTGTGTGTTTTTACAGCCACATCAGTTTAAGTGCCTTCTGACTCAATTCCTGCTTTGCCGGGGCGCCACGATTTACACCCCTATTCCAGGCGAGACGCAACGAAGGTGGGGGGGGGGGGGTTGGGATGGGATGCGGCTGGTACCGCCAGGATGAGCCATTACTTGTCAGATTTACAATCTTCCAGACTATCTCCCCTCCATCCAACCTCTGAAGGGTTCAAGGTTCAATTCCATTTGGAACCCGTTTAGCTAGAGCGCATCCACCGGCTTCTCACATGGCGTTGGCGTTTTACGCCCGGCGAGATCGGGCGCGTACGTCTTCGCCAGCCGCCTGATGCCGCGGCGGGAGATTTATGAGCCGCCGCTTGACAGGAGAGGGCGCGATCGTTCGATCCCCGCTGTCGTTTTTTAAGTCAGGACGCTGGGCTAACCTCGCTTCCTTGAAGGAATTAAAAGGGGGAGCAACACAAATGGGAAAATGAGAGTCAGGAATGATGACTGGGACAAGGAGTAAAGCTTTCAGGCATCCATCAAGCCTAGCGCTCGATGAATTGATGAGTAAATCAGACAGCAAACAGTCAGTCCGGGCTAACGCTCCATTAGCGGAGAGCTATGTCATCATTACACGCCATCGTCCGCAGGCCCGTGGCGAAAAATCGGCCATATATTTCCAAGCAGGCAGCGAGCACGGGCTGTCAATAATGCGAGAACTGTGCTCAATGAGGGATTCCGTGTCAAAAAATGCCCATTAAAAGCAAGTTGTGGGGAAAAAAAATGGCTATCAACATAATGTAATGTAATGTAACGTAATATAATATAATGGCAATAAATATATATATATATATATATATATATATATATATATATATATATATATATATATATATATATATATATATAAAATAGCATTTAGAGGCCAACAGAGAAGGCCCGGCTGCTCCTGTTTGTGTCCGCTTCCACTGCCTGTGACTGCCATCCAATACAATACATGCTGTAAGCCAAGAAAATTTTGCAGTGTGTGTGTGTGCGGGTGTGTGTTTGTGTGTGTTTTTGCACTCCAGGCTTGTCATCCAATATAAAAGCGAACACCTTCTCGCCCGGATATATTGATCATCGCATTAAACGGGATTTAGAGTTTAAGAGAATGGGAATGTGCTGAGACAGTTTCTGCGGGGCGGCTAATGGACTGTATGACTTATATAGACATGCACTCGCGTGCAATGTATGGAGCGCATATGTATATAAAGGAAAGCGACAGCTGCAGCTCTTGCACTTGCTCTATGCTGCCCAAGGGACTGCTTAGCCCAGTGATAATGTGCCTTTTTACGTTTTGCATAAAAGGTGCACAGTGTCATTTATGAGTGAAAACCTGGTAGCGGCCTGTAACACATTCTCGCTGATGTCGCCAAAGCGCAAGGAGAGAGTAGCGATGGGCAATCAGACGGCCCACGATGGACTTTCCATCTTCTTTACTTTCATTTCATGAATCGTTTTAGCCAGGCCGGTCATGACTTGAGCTGCAGCGTCCTTCCATCGCAGAGATGGCAGTAGGTCGGGCCGTCACCCCGTGAGTCAAGTTAGGTTTTGAGATAGGTGATTGGAATCGTCATTAACTCAGATAGGTCGTTAGTTGGTTAGTCCACCACGCCTGGTCAATCAATCAGTCAATTAGTTGATCAGTTAGTTAATTGAGTGGTCGGTCGATCAGTTGGTTAAACAGTTGGTTGACCGTCTGTTCAGTCAGTCACTTGGTAAGTTTGACAGTGACCCAGTTAGTCTGCTCGTTTGTTAGGTAGGTGTTTGGTGTTTAGTCAATTGCTCAGTCAGTTGGTCGAGTAACTGGTCAGGAAGTTAGTTTGCCTGTCTTTCAGTCAGTCACTCACTCACTCACTCACTCACTCACTCACTCACTCACTCACTCACTCACTCACTCACTCACTCACTCACTCACTCACTCACTCACTCACTCACTCACTCACTCACTCACTCACTCACTCAATTAGACTGAGAGTTAGTTGGTCGGTTAGTTAGTTTGCTGTTAGGGTTAGGAAAAATGGATTTATCTGTTCCACATAACTTTGGTTGGTCGAGGGACACGTAGACAGTTCAGACATCCATACGATGACACACTTCTTCTCGTACTGCCATGTTTAATACGCAGCCACGCTGGCAGCGATGCAAATAAACCCATCTGCGGAACACGTGCGTATTTCCGCTTGTTGTTTTGCGGCGGCTCGCTCGGGAGCGCGTGAGCTTGAAGTGGGTTGAACACCAAACCTGATATCCCTTTTCAGACAGTCCCGAGGGACGCTATCTGTGCTCCGTTGATACCGTCTGTCTGTCTCTGGGCGAGGCGAACGGAAATAATCCCGTTGTTGTCTGGCAGCTCGCTCATCTGCCTCAGTGGAATTGATTAGCCCCAAAAGGTTTGCTTTGGAATTCACTGTTACGGCCTCAGACTATATTTTTGTTTGATCACTTGTGCCCGCTGGACGTTTTATTAGGTATACCTGCGCAATCGGGCCCGTCTTCTTCTCATAGCGCTCGCCTCTCCGCTTTATTGCGAACCATCTTTTTACATTTCGCCATCTGTCATTGGTCCTAACTTTTACAGGAGCAGGAAACAACAGACCGAGAAGACTTTTAATTGGCCTACAGAGAATAATGGTGTGGTTGAAGGCAAACACAAAATAATTAAAAAAAAATTAAAAAGAGGAGGGGTGGGGGGGGGGGATAGCAGGTGTTTGATGCTGGCTTGCTAGCTCTGAAGATTACCGCGGTACCCCCGGGCATCCCCCAGGGGCCCGCAGAGGGCGCCAGAGGGTCGGGGGAAAATATGCCTAATGATGTTGTTTAATCTCCGCGGTGAAGCTCATCATTTGGAACATAAGACGATACACCTAAGGAAGCTGAAATTGTTATTACATTGACAGCTGTGCCTTTGAAATGTGAGTTTTTTTCTTTTTCTAGTTTTAGTCAATTTTTTTTTTGTCCAGAAAATAAGACCTGGTCTTTTTTTAAACATTTTTTAAAAAGTTTTTTATTCATTTGTTTTTTTTATTTTGCAACATAGCATTCGCGTCGGGTATAAATTTCACTTTAAAGAGTGATATTGCGGTTCATGTTGTGTGAAGTGCGACCTGGCAGATGCGCAAACGACCAGCCAGACGAGTGAAGCCAAGCCAGCTCTGCCACACTGACATGTCACCATCGTATAATCGTGTATATATATATATATATATATATATATATATATATATATATATATATATATATATATATATATATATATATATATATAAAGGCTTGCGTGAAAACAACGAATTTACGTCACTCCACTTCCTTTTAGTCTTCCAATTTATTTGTCTTATTTTTCCAACCTCAATTCAAAATGCGAGGCTCGCTTTGGTGGCACCAAAGACTTTTTTTTCGTCGCCGTCACGTGTCGGATTAATGTACGCTTACCGGAGACGACAACGGACGAGGTGGCTTTCCAACCTCTTGGGCGAGAAATCCTTCATGTCTTGAAGAGAAAAAAAAAGAAAAAGACTCATTCTCTGGCAATTTCTCACTCGGTTGCTTCTGGCAGTCCGTCAGACGCTCACGTGCCCACGCCCGAGTAATCCCGCCATCGCGCGGCCTGTTAAGAGGCTAATTACAAACTATATTGGCCGTCACAGGCTCCTAATCCTGCTGCGCCGTTGGCGTCGGCCTATTAAGGACCTCCGGGGATTACGCTAACAATCGCAGCGGCTCTTTGATGCAGACCGGGGGATCGGCGTTAAAGTGCGCGGCCGACGTCCCTGAGGCGACTGCTAAGTTTTTTTTTTTACAAGGAAAGGTTGTGACACCAGAATTAAGCCGGACGTCGGGCCGACGACGGATCGTTCGCGGGAGTCGCCTGGCGAGCTTCTCACTGGCTCCACCGAAGTTAACAAAGTCCAATTCCGCTTTGAGAGAATTAGCGGCAAAATTGCTTCATCCCGATCAAGTTAGCGTTTTAAACTCAGAGCTTTGGATCCCGCATAAAAGTATTGTATTTTTTTTCAGCCATAAATGTTTAGTCGTTCAAAATTGTCAATGAGAAAAAAAAGCATTTTGACTTTAATATGTGAGGAATGCATTTTCATGACAAGAAAGCTTTTGTGGAAGCGCTCGTTGATAATTGTCCCCCCCATATGATTTTGCATAAAAATACTTTTTCATTTACAAGATCACATGGAATCCAGAAACAAATTAACATAACAATAATTTCTTTTTTCGGTTTTTTCCCCATTTCCATCCCTGCTGTACTTGACTTGAAATGTTGCTCATCATTTTTTGTTTTTGTGGCTAATCAAGATTCTGATTCCATGAGATCGTCTTCCTTTTCTTTGGAAAGAGTTCAAACACGAGAGCCTTTTGTATCAAAGAAGAACTTTTTATTTCTTGGCACATTTTGCTCACATCAGAATACAAATGGAAATGGCTTTTCTGCCTCGACCGAAAAAGCGGCAGCTCCTCCCAGCAATGGCGACGTCGACTGCCATCCAAGTCGTGACTTGCCTTTTACAAGCCTTGCCTCTCTCTTCCTGCCATTTTTATAGCTTTCCATTTGTGCACGGCGCTTGAGGAAAGCAACCATTTGGTTTGCCACCATCTTGCACAACCACTGCCTTTTCTTCGACAATAACAAGCGTGACGATAAAGCCACCCCCGAAAAACATTCCCACGATGCTTCAGCACGGCGGAGGAGGTGGAGAGCGAGGAAATCATGGAAATAGCAAAGCTAAAAAGCTCATGGGCAAATTAGGGACGGAAAGGAAACGTGAGAAAGATCTTTGGGTGGGTGTGGGGCGTCTGTCAGGTGTTGTTGGGGGGGTAGTCAAGCAGCCGGGCAAAATGTGCAAAGAGGAGGCGGAGGTGACTGCTGGCTCTCCGGTGTCCTCCATCTTTGATGGAAATGTACTTTGGCATCTCCGCTCACACGCAATTAGAGTCCTTGCTAGGCCAGCACGCGCACATGAAATGGCCGCTTAATGACTTCCTCGGCAACGGCGGCCCTCCATCTGGAGCGTCTTGTTAAATCCCCCCACCCCCCACACCCCTCCCGCTTCCACCCCGCTCGTCGATGACGCCACCTCTTGGCCGTCACGTGAGGCCTCCGCCTGCCGTCTCGCGTCGTTCTAAGCATGCTTTACGGGTTCGGCCTGCCGCCTCACTTTTTGCCAAGCCAACGGGTGGCGCATCAAAGTCTTTGTAAGCGGATTTTTTAACACCGTGACATATAAAAAAAAAAAAATAGCCTCGGCAGCGGAAAAGTTTCGAGTGTGAGGAGTATCTGAAAAATCGAGACAGTACATTTTTTAAAGGTTGAATGAAGGGTGGGCGGCTCTGTGGGGCACTGGATAGCACGTCCGATTCACAGTTAGGAGGGTGCGGGTTCGATTCCACCTCCCTGTGTGGAGTTTGCATGTTCTTCCCGGGCCCACGTGGGTTTTCTCCGGGCACCCCGGTTTCCTCCCACATCCCAAAAACATGCTTGGTAGGCCGATTGAGCACTCCAAATTGTCCCTAGGTGTGAGTGTAAGTGCAAATGGTTGTTTGTCTCTGTGTGCCCTGCGATTGGCTGGCAACCGGTTCAGGGTGTCCCCCGCCTACTGCCCGGTGACCCCTACGACCCCCGTGGGGACTAAGTGGTTCAGAAAATGGATAGATGGATGAATGAAGAGTCGTGAAGTCGACAGAGATAGGCAGCATGTACACCATGTGAGAATGGACCTATGTGGCCACGACGTGTGGTGTGGCGTGATGTGGCGTGATGTGGCGTGATGTGAGGCTTTGCCACCTCGCTGGGGAGGGACCACTTTGGATCTGTGAATGCAAAGATGTGCATTTGTGTGTTTGTGCAAGACCTCAACAAGCTACACGTGCACTCTTGTCGTACGTTGACACTGGCAGCTCGTGCGCACACACTCACACACACATGCACGTGCCCACGCACACACAAACACACACGCTGTCAGTTGTACTTTCCTGTGCTATTTGTCTCCAGTTTGTGGAGGCTCACAAGAGAGGAATGACACAAGCGTGCTCATGCAAGCATTCTTCCCACAGAAAGCATTTTTGTTTTCATCCTAGGGTTGAAATTTTGCCAGTCTAAATGTCTCAGGTTGAAAGAGGAGATATTTTTTCCAAAAATCTATGCCACTTGAGATTCATTTTTGGATGTATTGTATTGTCATGGAAGAGCAGCATCGAGCGTAGTAACTTTGATGTACAAGACACTAAACTAACTTACGACATATTGATTCTCATCTCAAAGTTTTCTTTGAAAATGTATACAAAAAACAAAAGTTGAATTTTCATTTAAAAGTAGAGTTTTTTTTGTCAAAAATTTGAGAATTTTCATATAAACTGAAAATAAAGTTTATTTTACAAAAAGTTATTTTATTATAAAAAAATGATTATTTTAAAAAAGTTGGATTTGGAAAAAAAATTGAAATGAAATGAAAAATCTCATGACTTTTGTGTGAATTTCTTGTTTTTTAAATTTTTTTTTGCGCTTTTTTCACCTCTTTCACCTAAGAGGCAGGCCTGTTAGCTTCTGGGCATTTAGTATTTTCCTTTGCGGCATTGTAAAGGTGGCATTCTCCATTTGGCAACATGTGCAAAGGTGGAAGTAGCGAAGTGAGCGCGGGAAAGGGAACATAACCCGCCAATGTAAAGGCGGAGGGCCCGTCTACTCGCCTGCCTGCCGTCTTTTCATCAGCGCGCGAGCGTGGGCGACCGCGGCGGCGACGCCGGCGTCGTCTGATATTGCCACTCGCTGCCGTTATTAATACAGTCACTCTTTTATTTATTCATTAGTGAGCTCATATTTTATTTATACGCTCTTGCCTTTTTTACTTTTATTTACGGCGAAGGATGCAAAGCTTTTCAGTCGACGCTGTCAGTGACAGAGTTTGATCAAACCATCAGATCCTGTGTGTGTGTTCATGTGTGTGTGTGTGTGTGTGTGTGTGTGTGTGTGTGTGTGTGTGTGTGTGTGCGTGCGTGCGTGTGTGCGTGTGCGTGTGTGTGGCAGTCAAAGAGATAAAATAAAAAGAGCAAAGAGTAGAACTGTAAGCAAAGATCCTCCTCATTATGTACATATTGACAGGAGAGTAGTTTTTTGAAACGGGTCGGGACGAGGAACAAAGAAACGGCCGCATATAAAAACAATCATCTCTTACCAATAACGAAATAAAGTTTAAAATACTTAAAAAGACAACTAACTATATTTATATAGGAAAAAAATGAAGCCCTTTGTTTTGGTCTTTGTCAAAGAATATGATGCTTGAGTTTTTGGGGTTTATTTGAGTTTTTTTTTCAGTCAAAGGTCAAACTATCCTTTGCTGATGAATCCAAAACGATGGTAACCTTGATTGGCACTGGTTCCGATTCTGCTTTTGGTATCGATACATCTCTACTCACCGGATTCATTTGCGCATCCTGTACGTGTCACATGCGCACGTATGTTCGCAACAATCACGTGAACCATTTTCACTTGATTACATTTGCACTTTTTTCCTTCCTTTTGACTCTTTCTGGATGCACTCAATGAAATGAGTAATGACTCCGCCAATAAAACATGAGCATTGATTGGATAAGGCGCGCACACACACGTGCACAGATCAATGGCGTGCGAGCTAATGGGCTGTCATGACCCGTACATCGAGCCGAGAGCGTGAAGGCCTTGATGTGCGCGGAAAAGCCTGGAGGGATGAAACTCGCCTGCAATGGCCTGCACGCGCATGATTTAACTCTCGTCATTCCCTCTTCCCAATTCCGGATGAGGCTTAGAAAATGGTGGCCACAAACCAAAATGGCTGCCTTCCTCAAACCCTCATCTGTGTCCGCCATCATCTCGAAGCGAGCGATCGCATTTGGAAGTGCTGCTGTGGAATTTTGGAATTTTCCTGGGGGCGCCATTGAGTGACGCCTGTATCCTTTTGCTTGCATTTGCCGGCTTTGATCTTTTCCTCACTGTGTTTACAAAACGTCTAACTTGCATTTGCCATCATTCCCCAAGAACCCTCCACCACACGAGGCCACCAATGATTGACGATAGAAAATCATTTCATAGCGCAGAATTTTGATGCTGGAAATTGCGAGAGTGTCCAAAGTGTCCATTTCCCAAAAAGAAAAAAAGTCCTCAGCGCCCATTTCTTTCTTTTCATTAGCCGCGCTTGCCTCCGCCATACGTCTTCCCTCCGCCCACGTTTGTTACATCTCGCCGAGCAGGTGTGGAAACAATGAATCGAAAAAGTCAAGATGAAGAAACTCTCCGACATCCTGTCGCCGACTAGAAAACGCCTCTCAGCGCTTTTTCCCTGGTCCCGATCCAATTTAGCTTTCCGACTCTCTCCCCCACCCCTCCAATTTTGTTCTTTCTTATGACAAGCTCCTCACCTCCATCTTTCCCCTCACCTGCTATCTTTGGCTAGCAACATGAAAGGCTAAGCTACTCGCCCATCGCCAGGGGAGACGAGGGGCAGCGAGTTAATTAACTTGCTATCTAGCGCTCACTCTTAGCGCAAATTGGAACTCTTAATAAGAGTACACCAATATATTGGGGCCCCGGTTATCAAACTGGAGTCCCTGAGGCCTCTGGGAAGGGAGGGCTAGGGCGGGGCCGGGGGTGGGGTGGCATAAAAATTATCTGCGATATACTGAAACACTGCGAGTAACTGACGCCCACCCAGGAAGCTTTGTAATTGCCGCTTGTAGTTGTTTACTTGTTCACTGTTGGAAAAGGTGGCGAAATGAGAAAATTAATCTCCTCCCCTTACGTATAACACTTCCGTGGCCACAAGATGGCGCCAGGGAGATATTTTTGTGTTAGAATGCTTTTAGCCAGACGCACAAGGAAACTAGTTGTCGGAATATATTGGTGAGATTACACCTTCAAACTACCGTCGAGTCACACAGACGCAAATCTGCATCCTTTGATTCCCAGATTCGTGGATTTTTTTTTTCCCCCCGATAGCTTTATATTTTTGATTTTTTTTTTTTTGTTCCCCCCTTGGATTGTTTTCCCAAGGTCTCGGGCTGCGTGCGGCCCGCAGACCGCCGATTGCCCCTCCCTCCTCTACACGCTGGTTTATGTTTAATTGGTTATGCAGGGTGCTATGTGGAAAAATGTCCCCGTAGCCCAAAAGTTTGAATTAGCAAGCGCTTACATTCAATAATCCTCTTGTTGGGGATGGGCTAGGAAAAAAAAGTGCAAAAAAAAAAAATTGAAGCGGTAGCGCCTCGGCAAGGTGTCGGGTGTAATTTCACGCGTTAGAAGCCGAAGCCCACCTCGCTCCGTCTGCCGTCCCTCTGGCCGTTTTCCTCCGTGCGCCGCCCAAACCCTTTGAAGGCAACTTTTCTTATTAGCCTGGCACAAAAGGCAAGCGAGAGACGCGCTTTGGCAAACGCTCGCCTCGCCGCCTCGCTTGTTGGTCCCGCGGGGGGGCCGGCTAGGGCGGAGACTCCAATGGAAATCGTCAGATGCTTTTTCCGCCCCAACCTCGCTTACCTTTTTCGGCTGACATGAGGGTGCGCTCCAATCGTCACCCACCGTTTACATCTTGATGTCTCGAGCCCCCCGTTTGTGGCCGTTTGAGGCCTGACCGAGACACCCGGCAAGTGTTTGCCCTTTGAAGTGAAATTGGACACTGGGGGGAGGGCAGGGGGACAAATTCCGCTGGGACATGTGACCAATACGCGGCGGCGCTTGTCTGAATCAAAATGCAACTGAAGGAATTTATTTTCTGAGACGGCTCCCGCTAGACGTGTAACCATAATCTGCGTTGCCAGTGTAAATCAAATAAAATGCGATTTCAGTTGGCCAGGCGGGAATGTCCTCGTTTGCTTTGTAGCCCTCCTTTGCGCTCCAAATGAAGCGAGTCCTTGAATGATTTGTAATTGAGTCGTTCGACTCCCCAAGATGGGAAGACGAGGCGAGCGAGCCAGATGAAAGGAGCTGGGCCCAATGATGACTTGCAATGGAAGCCGAGGACCCGCAAATGGAATTACATGAAGAAGACCGTTCTGCTAATCATACAACCGTTCCCAGAAGAAGAAACGCTACGTCATTTGCGTTATATGCAATTTGCTGATTTGTTGGTTCTCCCACTTGCCCTTGCTTTTTGTCGCAGTCCAACGAACAAACGAGCCCAAAGGTTATCAAATCTGCAACTCAATGTGCTAAATAACCCAACGTTGGCTAGCATTGGTTGGCTAATAGTTTTAAGAGTCAGACTTGAAGCGTAGCCGTTGGTGGGCAAAAAACGTGAGCTTCTCCCTTTTTGGGGGTTTTACACTCCAAAGTCTCATATCTATTCATTGCAAGCACCGGTTTGAATTGCAAAAAAGGCATCTCCAATTTCCCAATGTAAACAAGCAAGCGTTCAATCCTAATTTTTCAACGCCGTAGACAAGAAAGTCCCAAAGTCCTGAAATTGGCCCCCGCAAGTCGTGTGACTGGCGAAATCTTCCTGTGATGAAATGATGAAAATGTTTGCGCACTGACGACTTGTAATCACCGAGCGCCGCCGAGAACAAAAGCCCGAGCGGCACTCTATGGTCACGACAACGGCGGCGACGAGGTGCGTGGCGATAACGCATTGCTTTCTCCATCAGCAGTTTTGGGAAGCTGGAGGGCCGCCGAGGTTCACGTCCGCATTGATCAGCGATGCTTTCCGTTTTCAACTTCAGACACTCAACTTTCTTTTTTCCAATGGAGAAATTACCGTGCGCCCTATATTTGATGTGATGGAACTTTCCGGAATGGATGCGTAATGAGCCGGCGGGCCTGCAAATCAGTGAAGGGAAAAAGTAATTTAAAACACAGTCCCGCTCCAAAGTGCCGACGTGGCGTGATTTCCTCGGTGACTTCAAACGTACACTCTGATTTGATTTGAGTGATTTATTTTTTAAAAGAAATATTTGCTTAGCGACGAGCGCAAAACCTCGGCGATTGGGAACGTTACGCTCAACTTCTCGTGGGGGAAGTCGGTCCAATCGACCGATGATCCGAGACGGCGGTCAGCAACATGATGACGGAGGGCACTGGGTGACCGTGACCCGCGGCCCTCTTCCCAAAATAGCTCACCAAACGTGGGAGATTGTGATTTTGTAGGAATGCTGTCAAAGTGATCATTTGAAAATACAAACGTTGACTGTTTTATCGGAATATTGTTTTCCCATTCCTTGAGCATCAACATGACGTGGGCGGAAAACTTTTCACAAAGCAATATGGCTCTAAAAAGAGCAGATTTGTTATTACGATCTCAAACGGACAGTCTCAAGTTAGTTCAGTTGGCATAGTGGTTTACTGAGCTCGGGGGGGTTGTGAAGTTTTGCCCTTGTGTGATTTTTCACTTTCCATTGTCACACAAACTATTCTGCGGCTCTGCTTTGGAAAAGAAAAACATGTTGACACTTGAAGAGAAGCTCGCTTCGAAATTTACCTCGCAATAACAATCAAGCAATCGACTGTGTCTGTCAACCAGAAAACAAGCCAGGCCCTCAGCAGCGAATATTCTCAGAAAGTTAAAATGATGACCAATGTAGATTCTCAATCTGGATTTTAATGAGTTGTGATTTTCTTTGAACTTTCAAGGTGCTTTCGCTTTAGCTGCCTTTCAACTACCAACATAAAAATCTAATATCTATTCTTTAGAATCTCTTTGGGAGCAAAACTTTTGAGCCTGTTCTCTCAATTCTATACGTGGATGTCTTCGTTTCCAGCGCGGCATCAAATATTCGACGCCTTTGTCTTTGCGGGCGGCGGCGGGGAAGCGTCGTCAGCGTTTGAGACAGACGGCGTGATGAATGAGAGTGATTAATGCCTCCGACGACGGCGACCCCCGAAAAAAAAGCGACTCTTTTGTTCCTGTTAATTATTCAGGCCGTCCCTAGAATAACGATAATGTCATCAATTCTTTATCTGCGTGCGAGAAATGCGAAAAAATGTACAAATGCAAAGGTGAGCGGGCGGACAATAACTCTGGTCGACTTCCTGGCCTTGCATTTTAGAGTTCGGGTTCAAGAGTGAGCATCGAAGGCTGGCTGGTCATTATTTTCCATAATTAAAGCAGATGTTTGGAAAAGATTAAACAAAAGACAAATGAAGGAAGGCTTTCAAGAAGGACGAGAGAAATGATTACCTCGGAGAGCTTGAAGATTTGGACAATGAAAAAATTGATTCTTCAGATTTGCAGTGATTCATTTGATAATTAATATTTGGTAGATTCATCGACTAATTCGTTGAAGGCCTTCTTTGAAATTCTCCTTTTCTGTTGACCCCAAAAAACCTCAGTCGGTGCAACCACCTTGTCGTTGTGCTCAATGAACGCCAAGTGTGGCGGGATGACGGCAAATAGGTTGTTGTCGAGAGAAAAGTCAGGCGCAAGTGCCGATTGATTCTGGCATGCCGGCGTCTTTGTTTAGTGTCGGTGTACTTTTGGAATGCCTGGCATCTTCTCTTGGCTCCGGGCTGGGCCTCGGATCACAAGCTGGCAGCCGAGTGGAAAGAAGGATCTGAAAGAAGGCAAGCTCGTTGGCTGCTCCTGTCTTTCTCTGCAAACTTTTGATTTGAACTGCGATTGAACTAAAATGGAGCCTAAAAGCCGAGGCAAACAATGATTATTGTCACTCTCGTTTTTCGTTCCCTGGACCGGCAGTAAAATACAAATGATAATCGCCTTTGCTCCACCTGACTTTTCTTAAACTATCAATTTTGTGATATAGTTACCTTGTTCCCTAATTGGTCAGTTCATTAGCTACTTACCTGGTCATTTAGCCAATCGGTTGATTAGTTTAACCCTTGATTAGCTACTTTGTTAAGTAGGTGGTTTATTTGTTACTTTTGTTTGCTAGTTAGTCCATTACTTACAGTATGAGCTAGTTTATGACTGGGGTCTTCTTGTATTGTTTTAGTTCGCGAGTTATTGTGTATGAGTTTGTTAGCTAGTCAATTTGGTTTGCTAATTCATTAGTTTGTTTTTACAGTCCATTAGTAGGCTAGTTCATCATTTGGTTGATTCAAATTCTCATAAGAGTTTATTATTGTTTGTTTATTTGCTAGATTAGTTTATGAGCTTGCTGGTTGGTCAGTTACTAGATAGCAAGTTAATTATATTCTTAGCCATCTAGCTAGCTAGCTACTTGCTAGTTGGCTTGTCTATTTGTTATATGTTATCTAGTTTATTTATCAGTTTAGTTCAATGGCTCACTTAGTTAGCGAGTAACAAGTATGTTAGTCCATATTTTTGCAGCTTTTTTTTAGGTTAGTTAGCTTGTTACATTGTTACAAGTTAGCTCGTTTATTGACTCGCTAGCTTTACATGCCATTTAGTGTACAAGAACCAACTGGCTTGTACCTCTGTTGTTTGGCCTCTGTTGAATTTGATTTTGTCATTCAAAATCGCAGACTACATAACACAAAGAGAAATACAAATTATTCAAAGAAACTTTTTTCATCCTTCCTAGTGTTGTCTATCTTTTTACACAGAGGGACTTCCCCCCCCTTCCCAATTTCTAAACAAACGCTAATGCCAATGAGCACTCTGAAGCTTAAAGTCGTTTTTCCTAAAGTAACATTATAAAAAAACATCCCAAACTCTTAGTGGAGTGATAAATTAAATCCTCTGTGTGCCTCCTAAGTGCTTCATCACAGATTAAAGCAAGTAACACTCAACAAGTCTTAAATTCTCAAAGGCTTGATAATTCTGTTTTAAGGCAAATGACTATTTTGTGACGTGCGTGTGTTGAGGAAGGCGTGTCTGTGTGTCTGTGTGTGTGTGGGGGGAGGGGGGGGGTACTTGAGACCATCACAAAGTAGCTCCAGAACTAATGATCTCCATCATTATTGTTACAAATTAGCTAAGATTTGTGTAGTCTTTATCACCACAGTGCATTGTGATTGGCTGCTTCCAAGCTCGTGTGATGCGACTATGCTTGCGTTAAGTGATCTTGCATCAACGCCATAACGGAGCATACTTCTTCTTGGGGTCTAAAAATAAATGCACTTAGTCTGCCGTGCAGTCATATAGAGTAAAAGTGTCTGCTAAATAGCGTTTAGCATACTGTATGGCTGCCATTAGCGCAGAGCGTGTCATCTATCTGTCCGTTGGGCGCCATTTAGGCCGGAAGTCGTCAGGCCAGATGACATTCGGACACTCGCCGGCTCCTTACCGGGCCAAGGGGGCAAAAGGGACACGGCAAGTTATGCCCTAGTTTTATGCATTTATTTGGAAACTCTTTGGCCAAATCCAAACCTCATTCAACTCATCTAGTGCAAAAGCTAAAAAAAAAAAAAAAACAGCAACAAAAATTGGAGTCACCTCGATTTATTGTGGCTTATCAAAGCACTTTTTATCCAAGAGGACAGTGAGGGCACAGTGCAGCAAAGTCGAGACTGGGGAGTAAAACATTGCATCATCAAGCGTCATATTCGATCAAGTTTTTGAATCAATATTTTATTAAGTGTACAAATATTTAAAAAATATGCTGCCCAAAATACAAAAATATTAGATGAAAAAACATGCACATCATGGAATTTGTAAAATATATATTTTCACACTAAAAATGGACATAAGTAATATAAAATACCGGGGAAATAATTGAGGAAAAATCATGGATATTTGGAAAAAAACTTTCTAAAAGTAAACATAAATGAATTGTGGCTTTGAAACAGAAAGAATATTTCAACTCGGACAATATAGATGACAATCCACCTTGCGCTGGCGACTGTGGGAAGTGGAGGTAAAACACACACACACGCGCGCACACACACACGCACACACACACTACACGCACACGACAGTAGCAGTAGTCGCCGTCTGCGCCGCAACTCTTCTTCTGTCCGTTTAAACACTATCAGCATCAATTGACTGTCAGCTTTTCCCGCGGGACAATAAATCATCCAATTAACACTCAGCTAATGGGCACCAGTGTAATTAGAGCTGTCAGCGCCCCCTCGCGCCCCGCCCCTCCCTTCCTTCGTTATTCCAATGTGCAGAGTCAACTTCTCTTTTAGTGCGACTCATTTTGCCCTGCTGATTGCTACTTGAAACGCACGCACACACAGACACACACATACCTTTGTGAGATTAGCATAAAGTAGCGGCGAGGGAATACGGCATTTAATGACCGCCGCTTGTAAACACGAGCATACTAGCGTGCCACTGACAGACAAGACACTCAAGCACTAGAATACATTTCTGTCACAAAGAAAAATAGAAATGCCCTTGCAACACAAAACACACTCAGCGGCTAACGCTTAGCTGCTAATTGTATAAAAATTGGCCATGGAAAAAAAGATGCATCACAACTATCCCAATCGCATACAATCATTTGTTTCCTTGATATTTTTTGTTCTAATGTTCCTTACATGTCTATCTTATGTATTTTGCTATTTCGGCTCAATATTTTGTTCTAGTATTTTTTTCTTGAGCTGTATTTATTTGTCTCTTTTAATCCAGATGTTCATTTCCATTTTTTTGTCTGACCAATACCAGTACAAATGTTCACTCTTTGGGGTTTTTTCTTCACTATTTTTGTCATATTTGCAGAGGTGTCATGATGCAAGAAGTCATACAGGAGCTACCAACACTTAGCTGATAATCATCGGAGCAAAAGAAGGATGCCTCAGGTGAGAAAACTCAATTAACTGCATCGTGACAATCTTTAGATTTCTTAATCTCTTGTTGGAAATGTTTCTGAGGGGCTGCCAACCAATTGAGAAAATGAACCAAGAAACTTGTCTAATGCTTAACATTTTTGAGGGAGGATTTAATTTTTAGTTTTTTTTTTTCCTCAACACATTGTCATTACATTTAGAATTAAAAGAAAACAGTAGAATGATGAAAAAAAATCTGAAAAATATCTAGGATTTTAAAAATGTATAATTTTTTTCAATTTGATAATGTGGATGTCATTTTATTTATATCTTGGATACTTTTTTTTTTTTATAAAAAATGTGTTACTGTTTTATCTTAGACCAATACGAAAAGAAACATTTCCATGTCAAGAACAAATCTGATATTTTTGTTGAATTTTAGTCAATACTTTTCTTGTGGTTTTCATTATTAGAAAATATCATTTTTGGGCAGGTGTTTTCAAGAAAATCTCTGCTTGAAAAAAACAATAGAGAAAATGTAATTTTAAAAGGATTTTTTTGTAGGAAAACGAATTTTGGGAGGCTCTACTCTGTTTTACATTCATGTATCTATTTTTAATAGTTTTCTTTTCAAAAGAGGGAAAAAATGGGTCCTAGTTCCTGCAGACTGTAACACCTTAATTGAATTGCTTCATGTGCAGAGCCTGAATGTGGAGTCGTAACTTACTTGAAGGAGGTCGTAAGAGCCAGATGTATTTTATTAAGATTATTATGCAATTGTTTGCATTTTGATCTGTAAAATAATTCTGCATGCTGGTCAGCGGAACAAAAACTTTCAAAAAATGTTTGAACTACATGTGCATATTTGCTGGCCATTATCCCTGATTTTGCCTGGTTGTGAATTTTGCCTTGGTGGAGCTCCCCACATTGTCCTGGCACTTCATTTGCCAGCCCACACGAACCGCAGCGGTCTTGAGCTCAAAATCAACATTTGTGGCAAGCCGGGCCTCATTGTTTTGACAAAAACACACAGCAGCAAAGATGTTTTATTCATCCAGTCGACTCACTTAAGCAAAACAAAAAGTCATGAGAGCAATTGCTTGTGTCAGTCGCGCGTGACCAAATTCGGCCCGCATGGAAAAACAGACCGCCGCAAAATTAACAACCCGTAGACGCCTAGGCTACATGCACCGTGTAAAATAATGATTTGGAGGGAATAAAAGTTTTACCAGAAGAAGAAAAAAAGACCTTTTTTATTTTAATCTTTTTTTTTTTTTTTTTTTTTACAAAAGTCAGTTTTTCAAAATATTTTTTTTAATAAAAACAAGTTTTTTTTTATGAAAGTCAGTTTTTAAAATGATTTCATTGCATAAAACAAAATCATACCAGCGTCAAAAGGTGTGCAGCCATGTTTTAACAGGACAAAACATTGTCCATTACTTACTAAAATCTGTGAATTTTTCTCCTTCATTTAGTAGAAACAGACAAGTCATTTTCTGCTCTCTCAGACAACATTTGAGATGCCTGGCTGATAAACAACATTGCCGCCTGACATTTTAACAATGACGGGAAAGGTTCTTGCCATGTAGGTGATAATTGATCAATGGGGAATTAATTCATTTGAGAAAAGCCAAAATAACCTTTGAATGGAGCCTTTTAGCTTATTTTGAACATTTCAGGTTGGTTGGTGGTTGGGGAAATGTCCAATCTGTACCGACTTTGACGTAACTGCAAAGTTTGATCCAGAACTGACGAAATTACGTTTTTCTTCACGTTTAGCCCCCAACGCCTGTTTAAAGTAGTAGTCCTGCAAAAAGCGTCTCAAGAAGCCATGCGCACCAAATCGACTTTTTTGCTTTAGCAGCAGCCGTGTGACATATATATACAACGCATATGCGTGGTCCTTTTCTCAAAGACACTTGTCAAAAAATGACAGTGCTTTCCTTCATAATGCCTTTTTTTCCTCATTGCCACATTTGGATTATTTTTTTTGATTATTTTGCATTCTGTTTTAACAACTTATATCGAAAGTCTTGTGTGTTGTACGTGTTCCATATGTCATACGGAATCCTGGCATTTCACCGCTGGACAAAGAAAGGCAGGGAAGCCAAAGATGTCGTTTTTCTTATGAAACTTACTCGTGCAGATGCTAAGCAACAGCTGGGCACGTATTGTCGAGACCAAAACAAGCATCAGAAGAATGTCACTTGATGGCGCTCGGTCCTCCGCCGAGGCTTAATGCTAATTGTCAAAGGCAGCGGTGTCCTCCCTGATAAAACTAGCAAAAGCCAAGAAGGGCGTGTAGAGATGACGAAGCAACAAAAGCAACAAGATGACCACAAGGCCGCAGAGAAACGACTCAAAGAGATGTTAGGCGGGCGCTATAGTTTATGCTATAAATACAGTCCCGCGTCAGTGGCGCCACCTAGAGGAACGTGTGCATCAGGATGTAGGAGAAAAGTTGACAGAGCAAAGAGCAAACACCAGGTGGAAAAGCCACTCACGTTGAACTCGTGCATTAGAGTCAAAGTGGCTTTTGTTCTTTCTTGTTTTCTCCGCTTTTTGGTCAGAAACCGGTAGTTTCATGCTCTACTGCTCATTATCGATGAAAGGAAAAGGCTAGAAAGAAAATTTTTCTTTTCTGCGATTAATATTCCGTGACCCGTAAGCCGCCACTTGCCCATCCCTGATTTGGAATGCTCCAACGTCCTTTGTGTTTGACTCACAAAAACACAACATAGAACAACACATGACAGAATACCCTGTAAGGTAAAGCCAATTGGTGCTGGCTCCTTTCTTCTATCAGGGCAATATTTTCTAGGTCAGAGATGGACGGGAAAAAATGTATTCCATATTTCTTGTGCTATTGTATGGCTTGGCAGTGCAGGATGATGTGATTTCAAGGTGACTGCACGGTGATATGGAAACCAACCTATGAGTAGATCAACCTTCCTTGTGTGTGTGTGTGTGTGTGTGTGTGCGTGTGTTGGCCTAAAAATAGGTGCCATCATAATCCAATAGTAAAGACACAAACACACATCTCATGTGTGTGTTTTTGAGTTACTTTTCTGTAAAGAAAGACAATTTATTTCTTGAACAAAAAAAAAAAGACTCACTTTCTCATCGAATCGGGAGATTTTTCTTCCCTAATATCTTTTCTTTTTTTTATTAATTTCATAGCTTGACTAGCTCACATGCAAATTTGTGAGTCATCAAATCTGAAATGAAACAAGTGAGTTTGGGTGACTTTCACAACGGGATTCTTGTCCAAAGTCGTGATGGATCAAGACAAACAACGGCACATGTGACCCAGACAAGCGTGCTGCTGTTTTCTAGTCCATGACCGCGTTTAAGGCAAACTAATAGCGCTGTGCCGCCACCATAAATCTCCAGGAAAATCGCATCACTGAGATGGAGAGCTCACTGCTATCATTTCAATGCTGTGTGTGTATTTGTGTGTGTGTGGCAGAGGAGAAAGAAGATCCACTCATGCACTAAAGTCTGCCATTTTCCTTTCAAGCCGCCATTTTGTGGCTGCGCTCCAGATGTACTACAACCAAGATCAAGCACATTTCACCTTGTGACATGAAATTTGGTGCTCATATGTATTATGAGAAGACCTGCGAAAGAAGTCAGCCATTTTGGTTGCAATTGGCTATTCGCGGCAATCGGCTTCCACTTCGTAATAACCTCTTGAAAGTGACTGAACCGTTTCACTTAGCGACGTAAAAATCGACTCGTTTGTATTTTGAGACATTTGCCGAGCATGTGCAAAAACAAAATTGTGCTAGAGAGTTTTGAAAGATTAATCCTTTTTAGCCTATTTCTCTTGAGAACATTTCATCTGACAGACATCTCTATCGTGAGCCATCCCACACAAAAATGCCTGAAATCACACAAGGAGTCCGCCATTTTGGCTCGCAGCAGCCATTTTGGACTATTTCCTGAAGTTGCAGACACAAAAGGCTCCTGGAGAATATTTGAGCCCCCAAAGTCATTTGGCAATTGGAATTTGGAAGGCATGTTTGTTGTGATTAGACCCACCAAAAAGTCTGAAGGAACTATGCTCGAAAAGAAACAGGAAGTCTGCCTTTGTTGCTTTCAAATGGCCTTTTTGGGTCATTTGAAGGATTTTGTGTCAACATAGTTTAACAATCCACCATAAAAGCTTTACTTTAATAAGTCGACCCCACAAGGTCAGAACTTGAGAAAGCCCTACTCCCAACAAATCTGCCGCTTTACAGGTTTGCAACAGTTGGTGGCAAGCCCGTTTCAAAACCACCTATAAAGGCAAACCAATGAAAGGAGCCAATGGGATCAATTGAAAGGAAGGTACCGATTGATTCAAATAAAAACAGGGGAACATAAAGGTAACAAGTAGAAGGAGACACACATAGGATGACTTGCTGTGACAATAAAAACTGGCGACAGGCGCACAAATCGACACACAATAGCAGTGGTGACAATCCAGCCTATAAACCGCACACACAAGGGTCCGCTTTTTAATCCTAACCCGGAAAAAAAAAAAAAACACAACCTAGGCCCGGCGAGGGCCGGCGGGATTTCCATTCAATTGCATAATGAGTGTAAAGAAAACAAAATGTCTGCATTCCTGATGCGTCCTTCTCCTTCCTCTGCTATGAGGAATATCTGCAACAATGAGAAATGAAAATAACTTTGTTAAATTATAAGAACCCAACTCATGTTTATTTTCTTTGCAACATTGCAAAGAAGATAGAGGAGGAATAAACGCGGACCCATGATTGACCCTTGAGGGACCCCGCACAGATGCAGAACCTTGGAGAAGGAGTTTTTTGACAGGGATGGGGGATATTCACCAACCCAATGGCTCCAGATTGATACTTTTTACTAGGAGCAAAGTGACCCCTAACCTCAAACTTAGTCTTATTTGCTTTCAATTTCTTATGCATTCCCCCCCCCCCAAAAAAAAAAAATCCAAAAAGTCATCCATCGAGTGTTTGCGTTTGGACCGCTGCGGTTTGCAAAGTTCCTCAGCGGCGTCAGCACGTCGCGCGCATGAGTAATTGGACGTGGGCGACGTTAGCGTGCCCTTGGTGCCTTGGCCCCGATCAATCTGAGCAGGAAGTGTTGGCTTTAGCCCCGCCCACCTGCCACGGCCAAGGGAATTCATATTAATCAAGCATTGATTCCGCCCGAAAGACTGACCGCACGTTACTCACCATCTATTCATCCTTTTATGTGCTCCTCTTCATCCTCTTCTTCTTTTACATCCCGTCCTCCTCTTTTTCCATCTGCCTCCACTTATTTTTTGTCTTTTAGCGTCATTATCCCATTATCCACCATCAGCCGCCTCACTCCTTCCCATTCTCCATTTACCTTCTTTCATTCCGCTCTCTCGTTTGTCGCTCGGCCCGACGTGCGCTCCCTCGTTCGTCCTCTCATCGGGCCTTCTTTACAGCCCAGCGCAGGAAAAAACTGAGAGAAGAAAGAGAGGAAGAGAACGAGAAGGGCTCAATAAAACACAATGGCCCATTCTTGTTGTGTCATTCCATTAGTCACCTGGACGCCAGGATGGAGAGTGCCGGGGCTTTGGGACTGAATCAGAACATGAGCAAAATCCAGAGAAAAGGAAGAAAAGAAATAAAGTTTTATCCCTAAGAGACAAAAGTGGCATTTTTTTCAGGGGGGTAAAAATGGTGATACAAGGTGTAATCTAGCAACAGTTTTGTTTCATGGAAAAATAAGATGTTCAAAAAATTGTCACTTTTTTGTCAAAGATAATCTTTGGAAAAAAAAACACTGTGAGAAAAGTTGTAAATTTCATCCATCCATTTTCTGCGCTGGAGTCTACCCCAGTTGACTTCGGGCAAATTTCAATTGTTGAAATTTGACACATTAGGTCAGATTGAAAAAAAAAAAAAAAGTTTGTAGAAAAAAAAAATATTTTGCTCTTAGAAAAGAAAAAAAATATACGTAAATATATTTTTACAAATCCTGTTTCCAATCTTGAATACCGACAAAATTGATCACTCGTAAAAACTAGTTGCTCAACTCCACACGACATTTTTATTCTTTATGTTTTCTTGAAAAAAACTTTTTTCATCATATGAGCCACTGATATAACCTCTTATTTTTCTCTTTCAAAGGAGTCTCGGTGGCGTTTTTGCCCCTGACAAGTTGAAGTTGCGTGCACTTGACATATTTTATCTCGGTGAGCCAAATTGCTCCCATTAATTTAAGAAATTGAAGGAGAATAATGGCGCTAATGGCGCTTCCAAATCTATTTGAAGACTTGTTGCCATCATAAAACCTTTTTATTAACTTGACAAGTTTTGTGTCAGTTTTCATTCATTTTTGCTATTTCCCAACAGACTCCAAAAAGCTTACTTGAGGGAGTGGGGGGGGGGGGGGGGGGGGGGGGGGGAGTTTATATCATTAAATACCGTTAAAAAAAAAAAAATCTTGCAGTGCCTGAGAAATCAAAGTTTCATCAGTTCCAGTGCTTGCATCCAAGAAAGTACTTTGAGAATTTTTTTCTTCCCCAGGACGGACGGCGGCACAGCGGCAATTACCGGACCATCATTGCGCTGTCAGTAGTGTTGGCTCGTGAGTGAACGATTCGTTCAAAAGACCGAATATTTTCAGTGAACGAGAGTGACATTTCCTAAAGTGAGTCCTTCTTTTTTTTAGTTCATATGACTTCAACCAGTAGGTGTCGGTAATGACCATTGAAGCTGGTGCCACCTCGCCGTTAAACAAAACGAAGAAGAAAATGACGTAACTTCCTGTTCACGAACGAGTCGTGAATTGCATTTCCCCTTCACCACCGAACGAATCTGCTTTGCATTTCCAGTTCATCGCGAGAACGGATCAGCGTGGGAACGAGTCCTGACTTTCCCGTTCGCGAACGAGTCAATGGGTCAACTGCCTTCCTTCCCGTGCAACAACGGATCAGTCAGTGAACGTGTTATGTCTCCCTCCTGGCGTGAACTATGTAAGCCAGGATGTACATTTACGATTTGCTAAGGAAAGAAAGAACCACTCACTGAAAGACCACTTCTTTTATGCGCGTTTTCTCCAAGCTAACGGCTAACTTTATTGCATGAAGGGATGCGCCGTTATGCAACAACGGGGAGATTATGCTTCTCTTTGGGTAATCTTGATTTTATTACACTTAAAATAACGTGTATGTATATATACGCCTAAATATTGTTATCCAATATATCTACTGCAAGTTCACATTAGATTGCTGGTTTGAAATTTACTTTTATTATTATTATTTTAATCAACATTAAAACTTGTTAACACTTGTCTGGTGTTTTATTCCTTGTATTTATTTTTTTGGGCATGAAAACAAATCTGACGTTTGGTTAGCTGCTTTATATGGTAATATCTATATGTGTTTTACGTTGTGTATAATGTGTTGGTGTCTCCCAAAATAAAGAGCAAGTAGTCAAATACACATTCTTGACACGTACAAAAAATAGGTACAATAGGTAAACTACACGAGGAAAAAAATAAATAAAGGGTTAATTGCACAACTATGCACATACTCACGCCTGGGATCGAACCAAGTTCTTACCGAGCAAGAGCCCGTAACATTATCCAGTTGGTTATTGCGATCTGGAAACCTGCCGTCGTCTGGACTGTTTTGTACTAGTGATGTGCATTCCAGTTTGAATTGAATCTTTAGAATTGGTTCGCTCAAATGTTTTGTTCAAAAGAATCGTTCACTGAATCGTTCGCTACAATTTCTTATTCATTCATTATTATTATTATTATTTTTTACCTCGTGTAGTGTACCTATTGTAGTGTCCATGAAGTGTACCTAATCACAGGCCACTTCATTACGGAAAAACGTTAAGTGAAAGTGAAAAGTGCCACACCCGCCCTCACCCTCACTTTCTGATTGGCTGTTTGATCTGTGACGTCACTTGGACACTCCATTAGGTACACCGCCATTTTCAAGTGTACATAATAACAGGCCAGTTCATTAGGGAAAAATCACGGCCAAAGCTTAAGTGAAAGTGAAAAGTGCCACACCTGCCCTCACCCCCACTTTCTGATTGGCTGTTGATCTGTGACGTCACACGGACACTCCTTTAGGTACACCGCCATTTTCAAGTGTACCTAATAACTAATAACTTTATTAGGAAAATATCATGGTCAAAGGTCACAGGTGTCAAGCTCTAGTCCTCGGGGCCGCATTCCAACATGTTTTACAAGATTCCCTCGTTAAGTGCACCTGCGTGAAAAGTTTTAGCCACTTTCACGTTCAAAAGTAGCTAAAACTTTTCACGCAGGTGCACTTAACGAGGGAATCACATGGACACCCCATTAGGTACACCACCATTTTCAAGTGTACCTAATAACAGGCCACTTTATTAGGGAAATATCATCGTCAAAGGTCACAGGTATCAAGCTCTAGTCCTCGGGGCTGCGTTCCAATAAGTTTTCCAAGTTACCCTCGTTAAGCGCACCTGCGTGAAAAGTTTTAGCCACTTTCACGTTCAAAAGTAGCTAAAACTTTTCACGCAGGTGCACTTAACGAGGGAATCACATGGACACCCCATTAGGTACACCACCATTTTCAAGTGTACCTAATAACAGGCCACTTTATTAGGGAAATATCATCGTCAAAGGTCACAGGTATCAAGCTCTAGTCCTCGGGGCCGCGTTCCAATAAGTTTTCCAAGTTACCCTCATTAAGCGCACCTGCGTGAAAAGTTTTAGCCACTTTCACGTTCAAAAGTAGCTAAAACTTTTCACGCAGGTGCACTTAACGAGGGAATCACATGGACACCCCATTAGGTACACCACCATTTTCAAGTGTACCTAATAACAGGCCACTTTATTAGGGAAATATCATCGTCAAAGGTCACAGGTATCAAGCTCTAGTCCTTGGGGCCGCGTTCCAATAAGTTTTCCAAGTTACCCTCGTTAAGCGCACCTGCGTGAAAAGTTTTAGCCACTTTCACGTTCAAAAGTAGCTAAAACTTTTCACGCAGGTGCACTTAACGAGGGAATCACATGGACACCCCATTAGGTACACCACCATTTTCAAGTGTACCTAATAACAGGCCACTTTATTAGGGAAATATCATCGTCAAAGGTCACAGGTATCAAGCTCTAGTCCTCGGGGCCGCGTTCCAATAAGTTTTCCAAGTTACCCTCGTTAAGTGCACCTGCGTGAAAAGTTTTAGCCACTTTCACGTTCAAAAGTCGCTAAAACTTTTCACGCAGGTGCACTTAACGAGGGAGTCACATGGACACCCCATTAGGTACACCACAATTTTCAAGTGTACCTAATAACAGGCCACTTTATTAGGGAAATATCATGGTTAAAGGTCACAGGTATCAAGCTCTAGTCCTTGGGGCCGCGTTCCAATATGTTTTCCAAGTTACCCTCGTTAAGCGCACCTGCGTGAAAAGTTTTAGCCACTTTCACGTTCAAAAGTAGCTAAAACTTTTCACGCAGGTGCACTTAACGAGGGAATCACATGGACACCCCATTAGGTACACCACCATTTTCAAGTGTACCTAATAACAGGCCACTTTATTAGGGAAATATCATCGTCAAAGGTCACAGGTATCAAGCTCTAGTCCTCGGGGCCGCGTTCCAATAAGTTTTCCAAGTTACCCTCGTTAAGCGCACCTGCGTGAAAAGTTTTAGCCACTTTCACGTTCAAAAGTAGCTAAAACTTTTCACGCAGGTGCACTTAACGAGGGAATCACATGGACACCCCATTAGGTACACCACCATTTTCAAGTGTACCTAATAACAGGCCACTTTATTAGGGAAATATCATGGTCAAAGGTCACAGGTGTCAAGCTCTAGTCCTCGGGGCCGCGTTCCAATATGTTTTCCAAGTTACCCTCGTTAAACACACACAACCGATTCTAAAGATTTTCACTTAAAACTGGAATGCACATCACTAGTACAAAACACTGCAAGCAATCATAGGCTGCCAGTCGGAATAGCTGACTGGTTACTAACTAGGGTTCTAACTCGGTAGGAGCTTGGTTCGATCCCGGGCGTGAAAAAGTATTCAGATGTGTAACCCTTTATTTATTTATTCTTTTTTTTACCTCGTGTAGTGTACCTATTGACGTGTCCATGAGGTGCACCTACACATATTGTCATATAAAGCACTTAACCAAATGTCTGATTTTTATGTTTTAATTGGCGAATATAAAAACAAGGAATAAAACACCAGACAAGTTTTAACATAAATGTTTATTGAAAATGATAATATTAAAAGTAAATTTCAAACCAGCAATCCAATATGAAATTGCAGTAGATATATTGGATAACAATATTTAGGCGTATATATGCATACACGTTATTTAAAAACTACTATAAGTGTTATAAAATCAAGATTACCCAAAGAGAAGCATAATCTCCCCGTTGTTGCATAACAGCGCATCCCTTCATGCAATAAAGTTAGCCGTTAGCTTGGAGAAAACGCGCATAAAAGAAGTGGTCTTTCAGTGAGTGGTTCTTTCTTTCCCTGGTAAATCGTAAATCTACATTCTAGTTTACATAGTCCACACCAGGAGGGAGACGCAACACGTTCACTGACTGATCCGTTGCTGCACGGGAAGGAAGGCAGTTGACCCATTGAGTCGTTCGCGAACGGTAAAGTCAGGATTCGTTCCCTCGCTGATCCGTTCTCGCGATGAACTGGAAATACGAATCACTCACTCACAGATTCGTTCGTTGGTGAAGGGGAAATACAATTCACGACTCGTTCGTGAACAGGAAGTTACCCATTTTCTTCTTCGTTTTGTTTTACGGCGAGGTAGCACCAGCTTCAATGGGCACTACCGTCACCTACTGGTTGAAGTCATATGAACTGAAAAAAGAACGAATCACTTGAGAAAATAAAAATGGCGGTGTACCTATTGCAGTGTCCGTGTAACATCACAGATTCGTTGAACGATTCGTTTGAACAGATCTTTGAGAGAATTGATTTCAAAGATTCAGTTCTCTTAAAAGAACGGTAATGCACATCACTAGCTGTCAGGCAGGGGTCTAAAGGTACTCCTAAATTGCCACAGCACTACTTTTTCTGTTGTTCTTTTCTGCTGATGGTGCATATATATATATATATATATATATATATATATGCAATTTTCACACACATGCATCAAGCCTATATATAACAGGCATACTCCAAGCGCCCCCACCCCCACTGTATGTCAACCAGATGCTTGTGTTGTTGTTAGCCGTAATGGAAACTGAAGTGCGTTTGCTGCTATTAGCGTCTCCCCTTTCAAATAGCTGCTATTATAATAATGACGCCCCTTTTTATCATGATTATTGTAACAACGGTGAGCATTAGCGTTACCAGGTGGAGGAAAATGTCGCCACTGGAGCACCCCTGCATGCAACCCGCCTCACTTGGAAAGTGGCTTTTTCAGAGTTTTTTTTTTTTTTTCCAATTCACTTCCTCCCTTTCAAAAACGGTGCAACCTTCATTAACTTCACTAACCCATCCTATGAAGTGACCTGAAGTTTTCCTCGCTGGGTGCCTTTGGCTCACTTGGGAGAGCAGGTTGCACCACTGTGCAAATCAAGCCACTCAGGAATAGATTTTTTGGTTCTAGGTGGTAAACGTTAAGTATTTAAGGTGACCCCATTGACAGGGTCACTGTGTGAAACCATTTGCAAAGTTTCTGTTTAAAACAGGCATAAAAGGTAGCATTCCTCTTTTTTACACTGCTCTCATAGTTCATAAAAAGGATCTTGACTTGACTTTTGTCAGTTTTCGTTTTGCTGAGTTCCGTAGGAAATTCTCGGATGCTGATGTACCCAAGCTTCACTTACGGCAATTACTGTGGACACTGTAAAATAAAATTAAATACGTACACACACACAATACATATGGACATTTCTGTGAATGGAACACCATGCTTTAATCTGCATGGCCCAGTGTGCGACATGTGTGTGGACAAAGTGGTGACACGTGAGCTCTTGTTGTAGATCCTGTTTATTTACCTATGTACAACATTTGATTACATGGCCAGTAACGTTTACAAATAATAAATATTGCCATCCCAACGATGTGGTTGTCTCTTTTCATTGTCGTCGTTCTTCGTGTCATCACCTGAGCTTTTAACACAAAACGACGGTTTTGTGCGTGCGCCGCCATCCCCTTTGACCTCGCCTCAGTGCTGAATTGAAATAAATAATTCATTTCTAAAGTAAATACTTGCAAAGAATACAAGGAAAACCAGACTATATTTCAAAATAAAACTATAAAGAAGTCAAATCTACAGTAATACAATAAATGGTCTCACCTACAGGAAGAAGGAAGTCTTTTCACCCAATGGGAGGACGGGTGGACAAAGAGAGCCATCGTTGGCAAGAAGTTTGAAACAACAGGTAGTGATCTCACTTCCTGTTGCCAATTGTGCAAGTTTGAGTCTTGGTTTATTTCCTTCCAATCTTCTTTACTTTGAAGACAGGAAATGACTCCATTTTACAATTTTGTCCACAGGAAATGTCAAAAACTTTGAGTATATTAAAAATAGATCCTACACGTCTAACAATAAATAAAATTACAACATAAAACATTTTCATGGGCGTGGCAACTCTTGTCCTTGTACTGAAATGGCAACAAACGAGCCAAGTTGATGGTTGCTAGGTAAACACTTCCCAGCACGCCCTTCAAAGTCAAATCTCTTTTTATTTTCACATCCTGCCACTACTTGTGCAAGTTGGGGTGCCCGTTGTATCGCAGTCCCCCACTTTGGACACGAAAAAGCTTTTACTTTGTGGACAGGAAATGTTGAACAATTTTGGACACAAGAAATGTCAAAAAGAATCACCACTTTTTGACAATATTAAAATAGGTCCTAAACCCCAACAACATTTTGCATGTGACAATAAATAAAATGGTTTTTATGCAAATGGAAACACTTATTGTGAAAAGCACGATGGTTTCCTGGTAATGGCAACGAAAGAGTCAACTTGGGCGCAGATTTCCATTTGACTCACTCATTTTGAAATCTTTTATTGCATGAGCTTGACTTCCACTTCCTGTTTGTGTTAGGCAACATTCTTGGCTTGTCCTCGCCCGCCGTCCGTCCCTTTTCCCGCGCCCATGCCATTTCCGCTTCCGTCCAAAAGGCATCACAGGTGAATTGTTTTCATGGGTTCACCAAGACCCAAATGCCTGGTTCTGACTGGACCCCCCCAGGCACCATCCCCTAAAATTATACCCCTTGGTCGCCCGGTTCGATGCCTGGTCCCCCCCGACAGAGTCACCTGTTGTCGCGCAGCCTTTCCACGTGGCTCCGGGTATCCGACTGGCCCATGTCCAAATGGTGGCAGACTCTCCCCCTCTCCTTTAAGACACCGACCCCCCTACCCCTGACCCCCCGCCGCCTGACCCACATAGTCACAAATTGTCTTGCAACCTCTCCATATAGCTCCTGATTTCCGACCGGCCCATGTCCACGTCGTGGCAGACCCACTTGATGTCATCCTCGCCGCCCTTGCCGAGCAGGACCGAGGGGTCGGCGTATGGGCCGCCGGCCCCACCCCGGTGGTGGTCGTTGGGGAGCACGGTGGCAAATGAGGTGAATTTGACTCGTTTGCGTTTGCCGGTGGCCCTGGGAGAGTTGTTGAGATGCTCGGCGTCGTGTCGAACGGCGGGGATGGTGGAAAGGCACTGGTGGGGGTCTGGGAGAGCCCGGGGTAAGGTCTGGCTACGGGAGATGCCCCGGTGGCCCCCGCCGCCCCGGCTGGCGGCCACGGCCAAGGCGGTACCCGCCCCGTTGAGAAGGTACTTGCTTTCTTCATAGGCGTCCTCGCCGCGGTCGATGATGGTGGTGCACTCGTCGGGCGGCGCCCCCGGACACGGATCGGCCTGGTCCGGGTGCTCCGCCAGGAGGTCGGCCTCATTGCCCAGCCAAACCCAGTCGTGGGCGTGGTTCATGTTGCCGCCTGTCTCCAGCACAGGCACCTGCTTGTGGCGGTACCTGACAAGGACATGCCACAACGACCTCCGTCATTTTTGCTGCCTTCAAAACCACTTACATCTTCTTTGCCAGCTTCAATGTCAAGTTATGTCATCTTTGGTACCTTGAGCTGCAGATTCTGTTGCCTTCGGCACCTTTACAGTACGACTTTGTTTCAACAGGTGGTTGGTTGTGAAGTTCTTTATAGACATTTTAAAGCAAGTCGTGTAATCTTAGGGTACTCGTGAGAGGTTTTGACTGCATCTACTGAACTTTGTATGTCATAATGGATGTTTTACTCTGAAATTCTAACCTAAGTTTGGAAACCTCTTATTTTGAAGCCCCTTGCTACGCACCAACAGAGCGGTGCTCCCAATTTTGTTGTATACCTGTTGTATAATCACAATAAAGGCATTCTCCTCTTCTCCACTTTGGAACTCTTACACTCGTTTGCAGCCCTACTTTGAAATCCTCTTCCTGGTTTGGATGTGTACTTTGAAATGTAACCCAGGTTCCACAGCCTACTTTGAAACCATAACCCTATTTTTGCTGAAACCTCAACCTTAGTTTGAAACCTTTCTTTGAAACCCTAAGCCCAGGATTAAACCCTCATTGGAAATGCTAGTCCGTTCATGCGTTCAATGACTTCAGCTCAGCTCATTGTAACAGCAAATACTGTCATCCTTGGTACCGGTGACAGTGAGTGGTGTCATCTTTGGTACCCTTAACAGCATCTTATGGACTCTTTGAGACCTCAACAGTGAATTTTGCTTTGAACCTACCTGAAGGCAAAGCTGACGCAGTTGATGAGGAAGACGAGGATGGCCAGACAGAAGACCCCCAAGAGGGCGTACATCCCGATCTCCAGGTCTGACAGTCCCCTGGTACTCTGGCTCAGCTCGCTGTCCGAGGCTCCAGGCACCTCCACTTGGGCCGGGTAGCCGGCGTAGTCCCCTGCCCGGCTCGGACTCCCTCCACCAACCCGGCCGCCCCCGCCTGCTTTCCCGCCCGTCGCCCGATGGGTCACGGTACTCTTGGTTGTTAAGCTCACCTGACAATTGGACGATCAATCAGCAAGTTGGCTTTTATTCGCGGGAATCGGCCAAGTACAAAAAGATTTTTGTTGTTGTCCAACCTTCCTCATGGCGCCTTCCTCGCGGTCCACAGCCACTGCCACACTTTTTGACTCCCACTCGACTCCGTCTCCGGCTCTCAGCTGCTCGGTGTTGTTGTCGGGCCCTCCCCCTTCCTCCGGACTTCCGCCCTCGGCGACGCCGAACTTGACCACCACGTTGCCAACACCTGACGCCAACACGCTCTTCCTCTTGGACTTCTGACAGGTCTCTGAGATCACCATCTCGACGCGCACCAACGCCCCCTGGCCCTCACCTTCCGCCACCACTACGGGCCAGTGTTGTTCCTGAGGGAGCAATTCCACCAACAAGAGGGCACATTAACGAGCTTCTTGACTGACCCACCAACCGACCGACAAAGTTACTGACTGAACTAACCAGTTGGGTGACTGAGTGACCAACTCACGACCTGACCCACTTACTGACTGACTAAATGAAATCCGGCTGGTTGAGTGACCAACTTTTGAACTAACTTAGCGACTCTCACTAATTTTCTGACTGACTGACTGACCGACCGACCGATTGCCTGGCTAACAGACTGGTTGAGTAACCAACTTAAAACAAGTAAACTGATAAATAAATGACTGATTGACTAACTAATTGCTTGACTTACTAACCAAATGAATGACTAATATCAACCTACTGTCATAACTAAATGGTCGACTAAGAGTTAACTGAGTGACCAACCGGCTAACTCGCCGACCTATTGACGATAGAGCCCTGGTTAGCTGTGTGATGACCTGACTAACTGACTGACTAACCAACTAACTAACCACCACGATGTACCTGTGTTGCTCCTGAACAATTTAACCAGTAAGGGGCTAAAGGCAAAACATTGCAGGCGCTAATTGAAGCTCCTACCTGATTGGTTACGGAGATGACATTGTCGTCCAATGACACGGCAGACAGCAGAAAGTCCTTGGGGTCGTATATGTCAAGCGGCGTAACGGAGCCGTCGCTGTAGTGGATCCAAGCACTGATGGCTGCTTCCTGAAATGGAATCATAAGCACTTTGAACGCATTTAGCTTTTCACCGCAGCACAATCTGTTGTAGATACCCCATTTAGACCTAAGGTAAGAAGACTAACTGTTCAAAGTGGACCACCATGGCACCGCCATGTATGAAAATTGGTCTTATATCTTAACTAACGCGCTGGTTAGTTGATTTACTAACTCAATCAAACCAACTGTAACTGACGGACTAATTGATCGACCAACTACAACACACTTGAACTGGCTAACTGATTGACTGACTGACTAACCAAGAGGCTAAGAAACAAATTGACCATATGAGAAACATACTAGATAAACTGCCTGACTTACCTACTGAGTGACTCATTAAGCACCTGGATAACTAACTCATTTGCTGACTAACAATCTGACTGAGTGATTAAACAACCTGCTCGGTAACCCCGATCGTTTTTGACTGCCGAAGAACTGACTCGGCTACCAACAGAATACGCGCTTGTCTGATCAACCGACCCGTCAACTGACGGACAAACTAACCAAACATAGACAAACATACTGTGAACTGATTTACCACTCGTAAAAATGTATTTCGTGATGTGCGTATTGTCATGGCAACAGGCTCCTTCCTGCCTCTAATTGAGGTGCGCACATCTTAGTACAGGTGGGAACATGATAGTAGCGCATATCTGGCATTGCTCAAGCAGACACACACATACACGTAGCACTAACACACACACTTAGTGGAGTTTGTTCGTGGCTGACAGTTAGGCAGGCGGCTAATTAGGAGCCGATTATCACATAAGGCAGATAAGCAGCGTGAGATGTTCACAGCGAAGGATTACTCTTTGGATCGGCTGATTACGACCTCGGGGCTTCTCCTTCCACACCGACCTGCCGTCTACTTGTGCGAGTGTGTGCCCTGAGTTTTGCTGAAAAGATACAAAGAGCCCCCCAAGTGAAGTCAACTCTCCTATTTCCGATTTGTCGAGCGTAAGTATAACAGAAACGCAATTACCTGATCATAAGCGCTTTAGCAAGTGCACATGGGACACTTTTAATGGTCATTCCAAGGTTCAACTTTTAGTGTCTAGCTTAGCTTTGCTAAGTGACAACAAAGATACTAGAGTTGTAATTACAATTGAGACTGTTGTTTTTTTTTACTACAGCAACAATTTTACAGTTACGCCTAAAAGTGGTTCTACTTTTTACATTTGTACAACAGTTAAGAAACTCACCTGACACACAATTCCCTGACACGAAAGTGAATCAGTTTTAACACCAAAAAAAAAGTGTCATTTATTTGGACTCAAAAACAAATTTGACAAATGATGATTAAAAAGAAGCGATTGTGTAGTGCGTGTCCTCCTACCTGTTTGGGCGCACGCAACAATTCGCTGGCGGTGGCGGTCATCAGGACGGCTTGGTAATTCCCGCCAGCGGGCGCCAAGCTGAGCGTGAGCGAGGCCACCAGCTGGACCCCCATGTCGGCGATGGCGACCTGCGCGTTAAAAAATGATACGTCACAATTAACAATACCAACCACTGTAGTTACAATACAATGCACAAAATAAGTTTTAAAGATTACGATTTATGATTTGTTCTGCAATGCGATTCAGGCAGAGTATGATTACGGTTGACTGTACTTGCATTTTTCTTACCTTGTCATCCAACACGGTCACCGTCTTCTCTGCCAGGATGGAGTCGGACAGAGGTGACATCACCTGCCGAGCAAAAGACAGGCCAACTTTATATTTGTAACCGAGGTGACAGCGTTTCGACTGACTTCAATTCAATGGCCAACTTCAAAGTCCGACAATGACAAGTGTGATATCTTCACAAATCAACGCGACAAGTAGAGAGTGTCACATGAGCCGACGTGTGAATGGAAAGAACGGAAAGGCAAAAATTGTCACACTCATAAATGTTGACTGGGATACCCACAGGAAATGCCGGCTAAATTCTGCTTGTGTGTGTGAGCGTGCGTGTGTGTCAAGTACTTGGATAGTGGTGATGCCTAGGTCTCGTCCAATCAGAACGCGTCCGTCGACCAACCTGGCAATGCGTTCGTCTTCCACCTGGGTAAAATAAAGGTCACTTTATTAGGTACTCCCTGATTAAACCGGTACCTAATGAAGTGTCTGGTAATCATGGCGCAGGTACCTTGAGCTGATCCAGAACCAAGTGAGTGATGTCGGCCTGCCAGTCGGAGCCCAGCATGCGCACCACCTCCCCTCCCGGGTCGGACGGCTCGGCCACAAAGTGCGTGAGGACGCGCACAAGGGCGTACTGGTACTGTAGGACAAGGCACGCGTCAGCACCGAACATCTTCATCGGAAGATCTTTGCAAGCAAAGAGGAGAACCTGCAGTGTGCAGCCTTTGCCCTTCCTCTCGTCGTCCTCGTCGTCTTCGCTGTCTCTCGTCGGCCTGATCAAAGATGCCGCAGACCATGTTCATGGAAGGAAAAAAAATCATTGAGGTGGCAAGCTAACACACATGCTTAACATATTGAATATTATATTCAATGACTCTTTTTGCAAATATATACCAAAATCCCAAAATATATATTTTTTGCACGGAAATCATTTGTGGTGGAAAGATTGTGGTAAAAAAAAAATCATGAAAAAATTCAATCCAATTTTTTTTTCTTGAGACTTCAATTTTTTTTTCAACACATAAGTTCTTTCTAGCAAAACAAATCAGGAAATAACACTTCAAACTAGACAATACATTAAAAGATGTCAATCCTCAGCCCTTTTGTTTGTTTCTCTGAGTTTTCCATTTTTTAAAATTTTTTTGTATGACAGCTAAAACCGCAAACTTTTGACCAAAGTGAGAAGAGAGAGCGTTTCCATATTTTGACGCAGCGGCAAACTTCATTGTGTCCATGCGTGACAGTTTTTGAAATTGGTGAAGGGCTCCTTCAGTCTGGACGCTTTCCAAGCCCAAGTTTGATTGGTTCCCTCTCACCTTTTGCTGTTGGCAGCGTTGGGGGAGATGGGCACACGCCAGCCTTTGACCTGGCTGAGCTCGGTGTCGGATACGTGGATCTGCAGAGGCAGCTTGGGCACCCAAACGTCCAGCGACAGGCTGGCCGTCAGGTGCATGTATGCAAAGACCACCGACACCTGCAGACGCCCGCGCATCTCCTTGCCATTCACCAGAACCTCATCGCAATTCCCGGAAACCTGCGTTACAAACACAAGGCGGCCGCTGGAAATAAAGTTGGACTGTATTCGATTGTGTTTTAGCGCACTTTGAGGGACTTTTGCTGAGTTGGCAATGTGAAACGAAATCAAGTTAAAAACATCCGTCTGATAACACACACAAAGTGAACAAGTGTATTTTGTTTTCGTGTGTGTGCGTGTGTATGTGTGTTTGTTGCTGAGTGTGAGCTTTGAGGACACTGAAGAATGGTTTTAATCTGGGTTGCTTTGCCACAGCAACCACGGCGACAAAAGCCAGACGCGAGGAATTGGGAAGCAAAAAGCGGCGGCCTCAGCACTTCAACAAGTGTGCGGTGGAGGAGGAAAAAAACACGCACACAAAATCCCAAACTGTCAAACTCCATCCGGCAGCGCTACAAAAGCAATGGAAACTTCCGCCTAACTTTCTCGACTGCTTCAAACAAATATCGTATTTAGCTTGGCTTTGCTGTCTTTGTCATTTTATTTTTATTTTTTAGTTGAAAGAGAAACATCCAATCATGTGTGGGTCGATCTTGTGGCATACTATACAATTAGCGCTATATGCTAATTAAACAGCTGATTATACATACCACAGGTTGGGGCTATAAATGCTCACTGGGTGGGTGGGCCGCTCTATTAGGTACACCTGCACCGTATCATAAAGCGGGCAGGAGAGCCGGAATACATTGTAACGGAGGATATACATACATATACTTCTTGGATGCAGTATAGAAAAATAGTTTTTTATTTATTTATAAAAAATAATAATATCTACACTTTATTTATAATGTATTTAAATGCATATCAATATTAATATTGATGATATATATAACATTTTTATTGAATATGTACGTTAAATTGCGAAACGACTTATATTAAAACGTGATACTTTTCCTGGCATGGCTGCCATATTTCTTAGCATGCAATTCGATGGGACTTTTCTTCATTACATGTCCCCGCAAAGCCCAATTTTGCCCGAATGCGGGCGCCCTGCGCTGCACGTTTTGTCAGAGAGAAAAAAATCACCCCCTTTTCACATGTGCAACATCCCCCGTGAGGCCGCACAAGTATCTGCAATTGCGCTCGGCGTGACGCCCGCCGGGGAGCCCAACCTTCAGACTATGGTGAGGCTCTCATCCAATCAGGAGGCCCCTTCGCCGAGCGGGGGCGGGTACTGAAGTGGCCGAATAGCAGACCCGCGGATGGGATCACACCTCCCACCTGCCTGGCCGTCATTTGAGAGGGTCACGCCGGGGCCAATCGCCTCCGAATCGTATTCAAAAAGAAGAATGGATGATTCTCACAGCGGATAGCTTGGCCCTTGAGGTGACCACCAAAAAAGTGCTTCAATTGGACTCTTTTGCGCCGTGTTCACCACAAAAATTTGTGAATCCCACTCGTGACACCAAATATACTTTCGCCTCGAGGCAGTCGTCACAAAAACGCTGGAATCGAGTCTCTTCTTCATTGTGTTTCGCATTGACTTCTCAACCCTAATTTCTTATCCCAGCAAAAGAGCAAAATGAATTTTCAACGTAAAAAATAGGTGTAAAATCAGATCCAAACTTCTGAGCTGTACCACAAATGCTTAACCTTTTGAATTTTATAAAACGTATCTCTCCTTGAGAGGGGAGGGGCATTGAGGAAAAAAACAAAACAAAAAAACAATCCCACTTTTGACCTCAACCACAACCATTGTGCAGGCTTAGCCGAGAAACCTTTGGCCTTGAAGTGGACTTGAACGTCAACAACCAAGTGAGGGTGCTGGACTTGCTCGCTTGTTTGGGGACTGCGCTGCACTGCTGCATGCTGTGAGAAAAAAAAATAAAAAATCCCGTTCAACTCTCCCGCTTCTGCTTTTGTGTTGAAGTCGGCAAAGATGCAATCTACTTAGCTTCAAACGTTTGCTTCCTTTGTCAAACCCGTCGAGTGGGCTTGAAGAAAAGGTGTGTGCGTGATGTGCGTGTGTGTGCGTGTAAATTAGCAGCCTTATTAGCATGGAAGTCAACGCTGGCCCCAATATGTCTGCTTGCGTGGCCTCAGTATGTGTGTGTGTGTGTGTATGTGTGTGTTGGTGCGTGTCAACTTTTAAATTTACACACATGTGAGCGAGCGTGTGCTGAGTTGTCACACGCCGTTATTCAAATGAGACAAAGCGATCAAAGATACCGGAATCATATTTGGAGTTAAAGCGAGTCAAAGTTGAGCCGTGTTTGCTCAGTCGCTGCGTTGCCGGACGAACAAGCACTTCCCTTTTGGGTCTCCGATTCAAAATGTGCAAAGCAGAAGCGAAATCAAATGGGACAAAAAGAAAAATCACGTCAAATAATCTGCCAGCGTCCTGCATTCACCTTGAACCAGTTGATGAATGTGAAGATTGTTCAGTTTCCAACACACGCATATTGTTTAGTGTTTAGTGTCGACTGCTGCTGGCTGTGTATGTTAGCATGCTAATTTGCGGCTAATTAGTTATCGACCCTGGCGGCCATGTTTTATGGAGGCGTGACACGGGTCACGCTCGACAGCCGGGCCCTACTTCACACATTTGCGGCGATCCAACACCTGGCATGTGATGTTGCGGCAGACAATCTTAGATGTAGTGTGTTAACTTCAAATTTCCAAACCCTGTCAAGACAATTCGGAGATTCGCAAAATGCAAAGGAAGACGCAAGATGGAGAATCTTTTTTGTTTTGTTTTGAGAGTCGTTCCAAATTTGGCAAGTTTGTTAGCAAAACTCTTCGCAGTACTGTGTCACTTTCTATTGTTCTATTTTTATTTTCACCGGGACTTGATTGCACCCGCTGTGCTGTCCGCCTCGACTGCAGCACATTTCCATGCACGCGCACGTGTACACGAGAGTGCGGGACCATCAGGAGTGAAACTTTTGGGTCACGGTGACAGTCTGCGAGCAGCCTGACATTGCGTCCGTCCGCTCCGTGGACTTAAAAGCATTTGATGGGCGTTTAAAAAAAAAAAAAAAAAAAAAAGCTGTCAGCGAGGAGTTACAAGTTCATTGTGCCGGCGGGAGTCGAAACAAAGTCAAAATGTTCAATAGGGTTGGAAAAGTCACTTGGGGCGTTTTAGCGGGAGAAGAAGGCGGGCCTCAGGGTTTACCCCCCCCCCATCCCACTATAGAAGTGATCAGAACAACTTGAAATACAGTCAAGCCCTGCTTCACTAATACTAAAAATATGAAAAACCATATATGGAGTCGCCTTGTGCTGAAGAAATGCGCGGTACTCGTTACTTGGGGAATGACAAAACACAAATATTTGCAAAAGAGAAACAAAAAGGAAGACAAATCGGTAAATGATTTTCTTGAAATGTTGTCATTTTTGTGTAATTTTAAGCACCTCCCTTGCACAATACAAAATTAAGCCTAATATTTAATAAAAACAAGAAAAAAGTGCAATTCATGCAAATTTGATGAGGCCTTCCTCCAGTGATTTATATTGTAGCAGTCAGCAAAAGTGCGCGTAGGCACGCACACACACACACACACACACACAATTTCCAAGGACAAGGTGTGCACGCGTGTGTTTAAAGGTCACCCGTGTGTGCTTTATTAAATGTCGCTCAGATCAATTCTTAATCACCCTTGTGTCCATACGGGTACAAACAGCCCTCTTAAGGCACGCACAAACATCATCCAATCAAATTGCGACAATGCGAGAGGAAATACGGGTAATCCAGTAATGAGAGCGCAGAAAGCTTGCCCTTCACATCACGAGACATTTCTACTTATAAATAAACTTGCTGAACGTGGCTTTCCGGAAAGACTAATTTTGGGAAGAAGGATTTTGATAAAGACTGAATATGTGTTTTAAGTTCTTGATGCTATGATACTTGCTTGAGCAGACAGGAATTATACTTGCACACACAGCCTAAGTGACCTTACCACCACTTCCTTTAGATCTCACCATACACTCACAGAGTCTGTTAAAAAACTGCGTAAAGTTTTTGGAAGCAAGAACTAACACGTACATCTCTAACACGTACATCTCTAACCAAAAGGGCAGATGTTTCCCCAAACAAAGGATGTTTGTGTCACCCTGTTTTGCCAGTTATTTTGAAAAACATGTAACCAATCAGTGTCAATAGATGAAACATCATAACCATATTAGGATTGCAAGCAACCGCCAAAAAACTCACGCTAACGCCCTTTTGAGAGTATAAAACGAGGTCTAAAAGAGAAGAAGGGCGCTCTTGCTTAGGATCATCTATACATATAGATGGTGACTTTGTAACAGCCCAAGATCTTGTAATAAAACCCTTTCCTTACAGAGAAGACTTCTGACTTTTAATTCTCAATATGCCAATAAACCAACACGTCGCTTCAAGACCAAAAAGTATTTAGACCTTTTCTGTAGCCATCAAAGGGATAGCAGAATATTTTGAACATGAGAAATGTTTTTGTAAGCGTGTTGAAAAGGTGGACTCAATCTAGAGCAGCAAACACAGGCTGAAAGACACGCTCAAAGACACGCAATGAAATGAGTGCCCTCCGTTGCCGGCGTTATTGATCACACTTAAACAGCGGGGCTCCCGTCGGTCGGCGCAAGGAAATTGTCTCCATATTGAAAGTGTCACAGCGAGGGTGCGTTTCATTTGCGCTTCCCGAGGACAAAGGAGATGCCGCGCCGGAGAAATCAATCTTCTATCTTTGGCCGGGCGAGCGAGCGCATTCCTCTGCTTGATTCATTTAGTGTTTCGGCGGCGGCGACGGCTAGCATGCGCGTTAGCGTCGTCCGCCGCCACTTTAAAGTTTTACAGCCGGATGAATTTGCCACATTTGTGCGCCATAAACGTTACGGCTTTATAGCCCGTATAGATTTAACTTTGTGTTTGTGGACGCTCTAATTCTTCATGGGATTTGTTGTTAAAGAGGGGAATGGTGGGGAGCGACCAATCACAAGAATGAGCTAAAAACAACAACAAGCCTCCTCATAAAACTGTAGCGCATTTAAAAGTGACAACATATCTAAAAAAAAACAAAAAAGAAAAGGCTGTTTTTCCATGAGCCAAAGAAAATAGATTCTTTCATTCCTAAAAGAATACGGATAATGGAGAGAATTTTGCAAACTTCAAAAACTATTTAGCCTTTAACAAATGTAGCATGTCAATGGTGAAGGAGAATTTTGTCAAGTTCATGGTTTCTAAAACTAAAGACAGTTAGGAGTTGGTATCTAAACAAATATAGCCTAATTGTTTTTCAAATCATCAGAGACAATTTAGACTTGAGATAATGAATAGACTCTCTATGGGTTTTGTAAACGTCAAAGACAAATCTCGTTTAAGACAGATGTTGAATATTGGCTCGTGAAGACATCAAAAACGACTTACAATCTTGCAGTCATGTTGATAATTTTATAAATATAAACTAAACCTATTCTAACAAATTGAGCATGCGTTGTTCTGCAAATATAAAGAACAATTGGAATCTTAAACTAACATAGCATACATTTGTCAAACAAAAATATCAGAGTCAATGTTTTTATAAACAAAGCCAATTCTTAGTAAACGTTAAATACGTATTTTTGAAAACATTAAAGACAATTTTGAGTTAAAAATCTGGGTGATGTGAACAACAAAGAACTCGCAGTCACAAAAATGAGCAAGAACACGAAGCTGTAAAAGCCACAATTTGCCAAACGAGGCCCTTTTTTTTAACCAAGGTTGGTAAATTGGCGTCATCATCGTCATCATCATCATTCCCGAGGAGACGAGTAGCGTAATGAATGAAGCCATTAAACGCTCCGCTGCTCAGAGTGAATTAAAACCACAAAGTAGGAGGTTTCGGCGAGATTAGGAAGCGTAAAGACGAGATCTGGTTTACATGCCACGAGAAGAAAAAAAAAAAATGTTTTCCACAAACCTTGTGTTTGTTGTTTTAAACAAAGGCATTTTTTTATTTGATTATTGCAAGCTTGCTAAGTAACATAGATTTTGTTTACTTGGATGCACCCATCAAGTGCGTTCTCAGAAATATCCAAGACAACTCTTCAAATGACCTAACATGTTTTGTAAACATTGAAGAAAATCTCAATGTGCATTGTGTTGGACCACACAAAATTCAAAGGCGATTCAAAAAATCTTAATCTGGTCTTTGATGAAGCTATCAGACACATTTTGGTCAACATCAGACACTTACCTTGAGCACGTGAACGTCGGCCGAACTGCAGCTGATGGCGTCGTCCACTTCCCTCACCTGGCCGTCCGTCCCGACCGTCACCAGCTTGACGGGCAGAGATACCCGGCGCCCTGTGAGGATGGCCGTGTTCAACACCTCCGTGTCCTGTCCAACACACGCATCACAATGACACATTGCTCCTGGTCAATGTACGCATTCTAGCTTCATGCTCCATATTTTTTTCCGCTTAATTTGAGGCAAAGCTCGCAAATTGAAAAGTCAGAATTTGCTAGCGATCGGCACATAGGCCTAACTAATTATTTTGTGGATTTTTTTTTTCAAGTAACTCGTCATTTAAATCCAAAAACAATTTTGTCCGTTTATTAAAAAATAGGACATTGGAATTTGCTAGTGATCGGCACGTTTGATAGCCCTAACTCGAGCTGCAGCTAATGATTATTTTTCTAATCAATTATTTTGTTGATTTTTTTTTCCAATTAACTGATGATTTAGATCGAAAAACAATTTTTGTCCATTCATTCAAAAACAGAACATTATTTCAAATTGACAGTGGAGAGAAATGAATGAACATGAATGGATTACCGAATTAGTCTAACATGTTACAAAATCAGCAAATGTTCCTGAGAAGTCTGCAAATGAATTATTTTGAAAAGAAAAAAAAACAAGAAAAAAAAAAAAGGAGTCTGCTTTCAAGGAAACAGATTAACTGTTGAGTGGTTGAAATTTTTAAGGATGAAATGTCTCTCAACAACTAATCGAAGATCATGATAGTTGTGAATTATTTTGATAACGGATTAGTTTGTTGCTGAATCAATGAACGATTCCAACGCTCAAACTAAACGGTACAAGTTTGGGCAAATACAGGAGACCAAATGCTGATTGTAATCAGGACTGCGATTAGACGCTTGCCACCGGCCGGCGTCCATCTCCATAAGATGGCACCACGCTTGCGAAGGGGGGATTTATCCCTACGCACGCACATGCTCGTGATTAAAAATAAAGGGAAAATTGAGTGTGCCGCTTCCACAAATCGGTCCTGCTTCATGTCAATCAAAGAACCCCCCCCCTGCAAATTATGTTTTGTAAATATCAATGATGATTTAGGAATTCAAAGATCCTGCATGTATTTTTGTAAATACAAACAATGAATCAAAGATGAAAAAATGTTTTTGGGGCAATTTCAGTCTTCAGTGATCAGACCTTGAATTTCTCATTTGATCAACACGAAAACATTTTGCTTTGTTTTGTGACATCAGCAACAGCCGCAAATAAGCGTTTTTGCCAAAAAATCTAAGACAATTTGTTGATTTAAAGATGCCAAAGTACACATTTTATGCAGCCTGAAAGACAATGGAGGCTGTAAAATGTTTGGTAGTCAGGAAGCAAGTGAGGTTGAGAAACAGGTGAGGGGGGGGGGGGGGGGGGGCAGCCAGCAGGGATTAAAGAGGATTAAAAGCATGACAAAGACAATAAGACAAGAAAAAGTGATGAGAGAAGATATCAAGCAAAAGTTTCTGCCTGCAGGCTAAGTGGGAAGAGAAATGTTTACCCGCCACGCGTGTGCATGAGCATTTCATCACATGACCAACACGCTCGCGTGCATGCGCGTGTTAGTCATGAGATGAAATGCGCAGATAAGATCGCATCCACATTGTCGCGATCATGACTGCAGGCTGCAAGTGCACGTCGATGTCACCCAGTGGCCACAAAAGGCGGAGGCGGCGGCGTCTCCAAACACACCAGATTAGCAACACACTCACAATTCTGCATGGTTGCCAATGCAAAAGTATTGGGACAAGCATCAGCGATTGAGGTTGAAATTATCTGGCAAACACGATACAGGTGCTCAACAAACGTTTTGACAGACTTGCCAATGGCCATATTTCATTCAAAGGCCGATGTTTTTTTCTTTTTGAGACAATAAAAAAAGAGCAGGATAAGTCTGATGTTATTCCAGGACAGCTCGGACAAGACGCTTGGTCACCTGGGCGACCGAGGTTTGAGTGTTTTCAAGCATGAATGAGCGTTTGTGCGGACATATCCAATTTTGTGTGTGTGTGTGCGTGTGGAGCTAAGTAAAGTAACATCCAACAAAAGACCGGCAACAGTGGTTTCAAGGTAAAAAACAAAATGAATTAGGCTCCAATTTAAAGACTGCCTTGCTAAGTGTACAAACTTGAATGTCAATTTTTGTGTGTGTGTAATTTTTGCATTTTAGCAGAAGCCGGAACTCTTCACAATTCCAGTCTGAGTTTTTCTTTTTTGTATCCCTGACTGCTGTTTCAATTTAAGTCACATGACATGATTGAACTTCGTCTTAGTTTTTTTTTTCCCAAAGACATAAATCTGACATTCAAACAGGGGTGTGTAGACTTTCATGTTCATGAAAATGTATCTGCTTAGTCTTCCAGCAGCCTATTAAAGGTTGTTTTATCACACAAGTGTGAGACATTTGCACCCCTCCCGTCTCAGGGCCGTTTATCCTGCAGATTCGTTTGCTTGATTTACCGTCAATGTGCCGCGCGCGCTCACACACTCTCTGGCTCCTCCTCTCTCATATTCGCCACTCAAATAAGTCAGAGACGCTCGTAAAAGGACAATAATAAGAATAAAATCAAAAGTGCTTTAATTTGTGTGCGGCCATGCGGAGAGATGTGAAGCCATCTGAACATATGGCGGCTTGTGCCTTTAGTGTGTGTGTGTGCGTGTGTGTGTTGTTTACGGCATGACACGGCATTAATATGCAGTAAAGTCAGTGGCGGTGTACGCGTGAGCAAATCTGATGTGCAGCTTGTTAAAAGACCAATTGCAATTTTTTTATGGGCACAGAAATGTTGAGATGTCAAACAAGTGATTCATTCACGCACACACACGCACACGCACACAGACACACACACACATAGGTCGCTTTATTAGGTACAGCAGTTAGGGTGTAGAGGTGGAGGTGTTCGCAAGTTTTTGAGACAGGTACAATTGATGTACTGCACAAGTGCACTGTGGCGAACTTGAGAGTCGTACGAACTAATTTGACCCAAATACAGAAAGTAGCCAATGGAAACGCAGCATCGCTATCGTCTTGATCTCACTTCCGTAGCCGTCGCATTGGATTGGCTCACGCTTTGGTTGGAAAATGGTAAGAAATTGAAATCAAAATAAAATATATAAAAAAAAAAAAATCATGTTGAGCGTAAATGCAATTTTACTGTTGGTCCCTCTTCACTGGGTTCTCAAAAATATTTAAGGAAACCGATAACTTTTGTCCATGTTGTCACACAAGGTTGGATGGGCACATGGCGGTGAAATGTATTTCACCTAATAACAAGTTACATGGATGCAAATCCACAAAAAAATACAAAAGGCTCCTCAATACCATGTTGTGTTGCTAAATAAATCAAAATGCCTTGCTCACAAATTGGCTAATATCAGATTTTTTTTTTAAATGGTCAGGGATTCACGTTCACATTATCATAGCATGAAGTAAAAATGTTCAACAAGTGACATGGGCGGCGCTTGCACAACAAGCTACTGAGCCAGTCTTCACTTTGCACTCTTTAATTCTAAAACAGAACAATCTGGAAATTTCACGCCCAAACCTAATCTGCCAATTTTACGCCCAAACCTGTTAGGGTTGACAAATTATCCTGATCGTATGACTATGTTGGAATGTAGACTAGAATTATTAACTTAGTTTAAACCTTTTACCTTTCCTTGACTCTGAAACGTTTAACGATTCAGTTGTTGAAACTTTTCAAATGGTGTGGAAACATTCTTGCTTAGTTAGTCATCTAAAATGTTCCACTAGTTTCTGTTTCCACAACCTTGTAACACAATGAGCTGGGACCCTCCATATTAATTAACCAGTTGCTGCGGTGACCACCAAACATGTCCAATCTCACCCCCACCTTGCTTCTCTCAATAAATATGCTCTTGCAAGAATCCAAAGTCAGACTTTGTTCGATCATCGCTGTTTGCACAGTGACGAACGACCTCTCCACTTGCAAGTGCTCAATGGGCATACTGTCTCCCGTGTGGTTCTTGCAAATAAGTTAGAGTGAGCACCACTCTAAGAAAACCTAATCTGCCAAATGTTTTCCAAGTGGTGTATAAAGACAGAACTAGATTCCAACTTCTGCGAGGGCACTTTTGTTTGAAGCGCAGCGAAGAAGCACAAACAAGTTAGACGACGTCAAATAAATAAAAGATGGCCGACAAGAGCAGCATTTATTCCTTCCTTCCCTCTCAGACCCCGTGGGACGGTCAGGCTTTTACTTTTAGCGGCGGGGAGCGAACGAGGACGCGTAATGGCGGCGGTCGGAAACATCACAGAACATTATTACTGATCCAATTTATGTGCTGAAACATCAGCACATCCTTTCCTGACCTCCCTTGGCTTTGATGTAGCGTAGCCCCCACCCCGCTAACAAGCTAACAAGCGGGCTGCTCTTTACCTTGTTTTAGCTTCAGGCACTGGGAGGCACATCCTGACCAAGTTCCTTTTACAGAAGATGTGCATATTTCCATTATGTCTATTTGAATAATCTATTTCCTCTGTGAGAAATAATTTGAAAAACAGACTGAATCACATCTGATAAGATGAGATTGGTTGACAGCGAACATACTGACAGACAGAAAAATAAAGTTGCTTTGCCTTGCGGACCTACTGGCTGATCGACGACGGACCGACCGAAAGACAGACAACACATTCGCTGTCTTACAGACAGGCCCCGGTGACAGTTACCAACAGACGGATCGGCCGGCCGGCCGGCCGACAGCAGACTGGCACAGCAACTGACCAGCATGCACCGCGGTGGATTGATAGCAAAGGATGTCAAGAAAATAACAAATGTCTCGCAAAATGATGGATGGATTTTCTAATGACATGAAAAAGTAATAATGAATGATGAATGAGGATGGGCGGATGGATGAGTATCGCGATGATAACGTACCGACATACTTTTCATTGTCGTTTGAAGTGTTATCGCATTTCGCTTTTACGTACGTAAACGCCAACTTAAAGAAATCAAACGTAAGATTGGCCTTTCTGCTTGTTTTGGAGCACAGAGCGCAGTCTTGTTCTTGTCTGTCTGGTGTGCAGCCAAGGCAGATGCCCACCACGGCAAATTGGCTTTTCTCACCAGGGCTAGTAGGCCGGATTAGCTTGGCGCTAATGGAAGCGAGAGCGAGCTTTCAAAAGCATCTGGAGCAGCTGGATGCTCCCCCCCAAGCTCTCATTTTTGTTCTGGACAGACGGGAAATGGCTGTTCTAATCCACAAGCACGTAAGAATTCCTTTAATGTCACAGCTCACTGTTTGTTGAAACATTAATGCCAGATAAGCAAGAAGTAGGGGATGAGCTAGGTAGAGAAGGAAGAATGGCTTGGTGTAGAATAAGACGCGCTCAATCAAGAAATGATCCTGAGACCGATCCCGAGATCAAAACCAATCGGGAAAACGGCAATACTGGGAGAAGAGGAAGTGAGAAATTTGGTATCGCAAGGGAGGATGAATAAGAAATGGGAGTAGCTGTAGGGACAAATGAACTACACGTTAAGCGTAGAAGATGGAGGTATAGAAAGGGATCAGGATCCGATGGGTAAACAGACAACGGAAAGAGAAGAGTTGACCTGCGCAAGTGGGACGATGCCCTGGATGTTGGCATTGCTGACGTACAGGTGCGAGACTTTCTCGGCCGAGGCCGGCGCTCCTGACGCGTACTCCACGCTCCAGTGCAGAGTTTGGGTCGGGGCCAAGGTGATCACGTTGTCCACCTCAAAGTCCAACTGCATCACCTCGTACGACGGGCGCTCCAACCTGGCGGATGGAAAACGGTACGATTCCATTAGTAATAATCCGCAATCAGGGCGCTTGACTGTTTACTTTTTGCTGTTTCAATAATAATAGACGCTCCCCTCGCCCAAGAATAATAATAAACATTTTAAAAAAAATGTAATGGTCTCCAAACCAGGAAGTAGGCTGCTAGCATACCAAAGAAACTTTTTTTCCATCGGGAGGATTTTCTTTCACTTTTGGTTGTTTGACTAACAGTGGGAGCTAACTCCTGTTGAGCATAACCAAGACTTTAAACAATGACACGGTATAATCACAACATGCTACAGTCAAAAAATTACAATCTTCTATCTCCAGTATTTTTTCACTATGAAGTGAGAATAACTTTCCAACTATCAAACATGATACAGTCTTGTTGATCTTATATCCATCCTCAAGACTTCTCCCGCAAGCATACGGACAGACAAGTGCAATTTTCCCCTGCTTTTAACACTTCTGAGACATCCTGCGAACATTTCTGTCTACTTATTTTTCTTCTTGCGTCATTAAATCTAAGGGGGAAAAAAATACAGACAGTAAACGCTTTCATTGATTTGTTCTCGCAGCTGTGCCTCAGTGCTCAAGTCAAGTCAACTTATTCATAAAGTGACAAGAACGTTGATGATAACACAGCTGGATATCCATATAGCGTGTGTGTGTGTGTGTGTGTGTGCGTGTGTGTGCGTGTGTGTGTGTATGGGGGCAGGAGTAGGAGTCAAATAACTTAACGGCACATTTGAACAGCTTCACGAGCGTAATCACAGCCTTTATCGTTATATCGATAGCACAAAACAAGCGGGATTGAAACGTTTCGCTTTAACTGTCACTTTATGTCCTCTTTTTACCTGCTAAAATCCATCTCATAAATAGAAATTACCGCAATAAGGGATACGATGCTGTAGAGTCGAAAATGCCAGCATACCTTACCTTTTTGTACTTTAAGAAAACGCAGACATTAGCATAATTTCAAATAATACCTGCGTGAGGAGAAGCGGTTCAGAAAAGTTACAAACGATAATGTGAGTTTAATTCATTTTTCCAAAACATATGACAAGTGATCAACTGGATAATACATAATGAGTTTTAAAAAAATTATTGAGAAAATGAAAGATGGTTGCTATCCGTGCCTGCCATTTCCTCACATAAAAAAATGTGTTAAATGTGCATCTGCGGGAGCGGTGTTGTACATTGTTAGCATAGCATGGCTAGTTCAGAGGAGTCAAAAGGACAACTGAAGTGGCTTCAAGTGTACATCACACTACATCCAGAAAATAGGTTACTCGAAATTATGCACTTGCATGCATACTGGATTAGAAGTTGACAGCGCTAGACTTAATGTTTACAAGACTGTGTGACAAGGAATCCTTGACTTTGAGCTAACAATGGTATGCTAACAGCTAACAGTGCTACAATAATACTGCATTGGAAGGCAAGCCAATGCTCGAGCGACATTTATGTACATGACAACTTCACACTGCAAGCTAACATTGCTATGCTAACAACACCGTACAAGGTTGTGTACGATGGATTTATTTATATAATGCATTGTCACAATAGCTGCAGAATAATAAAGACACCAGAATATACATATATATTTTTAACACAAACTACACATTCTGGCATGATAACAACAGATACGCTCCATGAGGTAAAATTGATTAGGATTTTTTTTTTTAAGATCATTATTGCATTTATCGAGACAATTTGCTCTAATGATTAGCACTTCCCTGCCCCCAGATGATCAGTTGGCAGAAATATAAGTTTTAATGTCAAAGTGTTTGAAAAAAAAGTGTTATCGTAATTAGCAAATACACTGATGGCGTTTTTGAAATTTTAATCGTTTTTCAGCATTTCCATCACTAGTTTAATGACTCAGAAAAGCATCCCGATGATTAAAAACTCACAAAAATCTCCCAGTAGAAAACACATGCTATTAAAAAAATGAAAGAATAAAAAGGCATAAATGCACTCCCACCTAATTTGTGAGCATTTAATTAGCATCAAGACTGAAGTTAATTTTTTCGGTTTTAATGTATAATATCAAATCTACAACTTTTAAGACAGAAATTCACACACATCTGCACGGGGCTGTCACAGGTGTGTTGGTGACAATAAACAGACAAGAAGGTAAAACCACATCACTCAGGACCAAAAGTCGACAACACGGTCACACAACTGTGTGTGTGTGTGTGTGTGTGTGTATGCGTGTATGTGCATGCATGAGTGTGTGTGTGTGCAAGTGACACAGCTGGTCGCAGCCACGCTGGGCCTCTTGTCAGTTTGTGCTAACACAAGCGTGTCAGAGTGAAAGGACATAAACATGCACACACTATGTTGCACGTTGTGCACGTAGGAGTGTGTGAGTGATGTTACACACACACACACACACAGCAGGGGTGTCACAGCAGCCGCTTTACATGGAAATGAAGCCAACATGCATGTAAAATATATAGTGTGTGTGCGTGTGTGTGCATGAGTGTGTACGTGTGTCTCTCTGAGCTGTCAGCTTGCACGTAAAGGACAGTGTGGACATTTGAGGAATGATCTTGCAGAAAGTGAAGGACATGCATTAACCACCCCCCCCCCCCACACACACACACACACTTACATGCGCACACACAGTAGAATAGTGAGTAGAACAGCGACCCCGCCTCCCTCCAGTGCAATGTAATGTACCACCAAACCAACGAAGCAACGATACCGCTACCTACCAACTAACCACCTACCGACCTCCCAAGTTATTTAAATGTACGCACTAAAAACTGCTTGTAGTTAGATTCCAGCATGTGCGTCTTGGATTTGTGTTCTATTGTGATTGCCGGCCATATCCTCCTCCTCTTTTGTTGCTTGTCGCACACGAGAGGACGAGCTAGAAAATGTAACAGCGGGAGGCCAGCTAATGTCCTCCTCACCGTCCAGCCACTTGTGACGCTTATGGCTCATCAGACATGCTACGACATGCGGAGACCCCCCCCAGCCACCGACAAACGCACACGAGCACTCGTCCCCCTCTGCCCTCGTACACGTTAGTGAGTGTGACACACACGTACGTACACACACACACACACACACCGACATGCAACATGTAAATGCTTTTAGGGCAAGGCCACTGTGTGCGTGTGCGTGCATCAAACATCTCCCACTGCGATTTTCCTTTTTCTTTAAATGCAGCCGAAAGCTTTTGCGAGCACGGCGGGGTGCTGGGATAGCAAAGATGAAAATGTAGGGGGGGTGGGGGGGGGGATAAAGAAGAAATTGGAAAAACAATGGAAGGAGATGGAGAAAGTACTTGTTAGGATTTGGAACGGCAAGGAGGAAGGAGAGTTTTGTTACGAGGCTGAAGCCATTATACCCAAAAAAAAAAAACCCAGCTTTTTGATGACTTCAGTCTTGGAATAATTATTTTCATTATTGTCGTCACTTAACAGAATCTGGGCTCAATTTTGAACCAGGGAATCCAATTTTTGGAGAAAAATGTTGTTTTTAAGCAAGGTCAGGCCAAAATGTTCAAAAGAAAATCATGTTTCAGGTTTCTTTTTTTTTTTTTTTTTAAATGGAGAATAATGTTATAATTTTGAGGGCAAACAGTTTGTTACATTTGTGGACAATATCAGATGTTTTCTAGAAAACAAAGGTGACGGTTGCCACTTTTTGTACGGCAGCCAACTTTTTGTGTTCCAAAGTTGTAAACATGTCAAAAAGTTGTGCGAGCTTCTCGTTTCTCCTTTTTTGTGGAAATCTATTTTGGAGTGAACGTCGCAGATTCGCCGCTGCCGTCTGGAGAAAGAACAAAAGAAGAGAAGACAAGACGCCGCTTTGCGGGCCCCTTTTTTGCCGTCTCTTTCGACGCGTTCTTTCCAAGACGCGCACGGCGGGGAAAAAAGGTCATTACGGTGAGATGAGAATCGGCTTTTACGGCTGCGCGTTTCATTTTTATCGTTTTTGTTTGCCTTGCTGCCGGGAACGCGTTTACTTAGTCACTGTTTCCCCCGCTCCCTATAAATGTATATTTTATAAATGTATAACACCAAAGTCCACCGGCGCTGGCGGCGTCATGCTTAGGCTACGCTGACTCGTGTTTCATCCAAATTGAGTTTAAAGCAAATCAGAGGTTCAGCAGGAAGCTTCCAAATCCTTAAGCGGGGTTTGCCTTGCGGTGAAAAATGAAACCAAAATGGCAGGTGGCCCGTCTCGTGTCTTTCTGAGCGTGACTCCTTGAGCTTTTTATTTCTCTCCGTACTTCACTCATGACAAATAAGTCGAGCAAATTGTATGCTCCTAAGTCGAAATGTCTTTGGGATTTTCAAACAATTCTAACGACATCTGGAAATAAGTCAAAAAAGGCATTTTCAGTCTAGTGATTGACGTGAAGCTTTGGGGACTGAATTTCTAAAATAAAACATTCAAAAATCCATCCGTTCTTCCATTGGATTTTTTTGGTAATGGTTCAATTGAATATATTCTTGGAAAAGAAGAATCACTTCCAGTATTTCAGGTTTTTGTTCTACCCTACACAGAGTAATTCCAAATAGCGCTCAAAAAAAGAAGGTAATAATGAATTATTAATCGGCCAGTCTAATTATGGCGATTGTGCGGGTGTGCGTGTTCCTGAGAGAGATACGATCCTGGGGAAATTACATCTAACAGTCATTTATCACAACAAATAGAGTGAAAAACAGCAGTTAGCCGAGAAGCCGTTTGCACACAAAAGAGACGACGGCAGCACATTATTAAAATATTATTCAAATATGCTAAAGAGGTGAAGATGAGCATCCACAGGAGACAATTAGAAGATTCTCAAGAGACCACCCAACAGCTTTTTAGGGACCCCTCAAAAAACATTAAAAGGCACTACGATATACGTAAATATATACACACACATATATATGTATATATATATATATATATATATATATATATATATATATATATATATATATATATATATATATATATATATATAATGTGTGTGTGTATATATATTCCAAAATGTGATTTACTTTATGTTTTTAAAAATGATCGTTTGATCGCGTGTGCTGGGACTTGTCCCGGTGTATATTTAGCCGCTAATAGCGTATAGCAGCGCACTGGGCCGCAGTGACTGAATCAGGCCAGGTATCAAGCCCTGCCTGTCAGCCAGGCCGACCGCCCGGCTACCCGGCCGGCCCTTTAAAAAGATAAATAAAGCAAGTCAAACTCCCACAAGGCCCAGTGCTGCCTGCCTGCCTGCCTGCCTGCCTCGCTCGCTAGTTGACAGCAAGTATGGAGGCGGGGCTTGGTACCTTTATGCTAATGTTTGGCTAAGGGAGCTTGGGAGGCAACATGGCAAGCTGGGAACACGCCCCAAGATCACCCAGAAAGCCCCTCAAGAAGTGCTCGTGTTAGATGGCAAGCGGAGCGGTCGCAGTGTGAAGCACCAGTGACCCTGTCAATCATGGCGATCGAGGGCGCCTGGCAAGAGAAGAAAAAGCAAAAAGAAGCAAAAAAAAAAAAAAAAATGGAGGTCCAAGTCTGCTGAGTGCTAAACTTTAGCTTAGCGATTTAAGAGATGAACAACAAAATTACAAAGACAAACAATTGTCATGTACATATGTCATGTCTGCAAACGGAACAGTCAGATGACAATGCTAGTTCGGCATAAGTCATTTAGCGTGAATTTCCTCGCAATCTTGTCAAATATGGATTTGAGTTATCTTCCAAAGTTTCTCGTTTTTATCACTTTGCGTCCGTAGGCGGCTTCCTTCGCCGCGATCATAAACGTTACGTTCGCCGGGAGAGTTTTCCAGCTCAGGGTCACCTGTCGCCGTAATGTCTCGCCATTTGTCCCGTTGTTGTAGATTTGCCGCTCTGTCAGTATTAGTTGTGTGCGCTTCCCTGGACGAAGTCTTGGAGGAAGGAGTCGTCCTTCCACAACAAGCCATTCTTGTCCGCGTCTTCTTTAAACGCAAAGAATCCCGGCGGCTAATGAATGCGAGCCAGCCGCATGTCCATAAAATTTTACTGTACATCTTTTTACGACGGCCAGACGAGGCCGTAAACGGGCTTTTAATACGGCCCGCCGTGCCCCGGCGGGATGTTTCCTACAACAAGACTGAAATTGTGATACGTGTTCGGGTCATTTGTGTCAAAGCGGCGTTTCAGATGAGAGCGGGAGAAAGTGACATCAATCCGAGATGAAAAACAACGGCGTGGCGCAAGGTGACGGCAAACACGGAGAGTAAAACCAATGTTTTTCCTGGGGGGGAGGGGGAGCAGTGTCACACGGATGCAAACACATTGAGTACCTTTACAACAGACCCCAGAAGCCGCGGTAATAGTTGTTTTCTTCACAGAGGATAAAGAATATATTTTCTGTAAGTATCGTTATATTATGTGTTGCTCAACCATTTGTGTTCAAACATGTGCTGTCTGTTAGCCCACCTATGACGTTCTGCATTACGTGTTAGCATCATGCTAGTGGATACTTGTCTTGCCTTGTGTAATTTTCTGTTTAGTTTGACAGTAAGCTAAAATGTGAGTAGTGGTAATCATGATTCTTCGATTATTGATCACAACTATTGATTATGTTAGAGAAAATGTCTGTATTTTTACTGCACTACATTTCAACAAACAATACGTGAAGTTGTGAGTGCAGAATGAAAGTTTAAAAAAAAAAAAAAAGATTACAAGGATGAGGACAAAACATGACCTAAGAATTTTGAATATACCAACTAAATGAATAGGAAGCTTAATGAAGTCTTAACCATTTGTTCGCCCCCTGGTGGTTGGCGCTTCATTAGCTAGATGCAGCTGCGCCCACCTTTTATACATAAAATATCGCTGGCAATGAAGTGAATTTCATTATGGTAATCACCATCAAATGATTTCCTATGAATAAATTGAATGGCATTGTAGCTGAGTTTTCGTTGTATTTATTGTAATGCTACCACTTATTTTGATGTGACGCCAGGTAAGCTCAGACCAAATCTTACATATTGTTGGTACACTCTGGCTCGTCTGCGTTCCCAGAATGACTCTGCCAACAAAAAGGAACATTGGCGCACTAATTTCTTTGGATTGAATCATGACGACTCGCAAAGATTAGACTACTTCCATTTTAGACTTTTTTTAAAAACACACATTACCGAGAAAATCAACTTGTGTGACGTCTGACTCATCTGATTCATGAAGGAGGGGGGGGAGGGATTCTAAATGCAGCTTACTTAGCCCAGAATGAATTGAAAACGCACACAACACACACACGCACACAGTCTATTAGTCGTTGATGAAAAATGAGTGTCGGCGGAAAGCCAAAGTGGGAATGACGGCAAGAGAAAATGAGCAGAAAAGGCAGAATGAGTTTCATAAATTGCAGAGGGTTGCACCTGCTGCCCCACAATTTGGCGCACCCCCAACACCAAGCGTACCCTTAAAAGAAAATCAAGCATCCAAACTGAAACTGTGCACTCACTTGAACAGTCGGCGCACCGCATTTCCCCGTCAAAGAAATACGTTCAACTAAATTTGAGGGAGACATAGGTTTTAAAAGTGCAACAAGAAGAAAAATTTGAAAACTGCATGTGCACACCCTTCGCACGCTCTTCCCTCCATGCAGGATGCTAATTCAAGGGAAACACCACAAGTTTAACTCTCACAACAGCGATGTGTTCATCGACGACTAAGTTTAAAAGACATAAAGTGAAAACGGAGTGCTAGCATTCTGTCCAACGCGAAGGTCACCCTGTCACAGTGACCCGGTCCCGCTCACTTCCTGCCCGACCCGGGGGGTGCGTGCCTCCCTAAAAGCACATTATCAGCCACTTAGCGGCGCTTAGCATAGCATTGATTAACGATGAGGTGGCACAAAACGTCGCCAAGTGCCCCCGCTCGATGGCCTTTTTCCGTTAGCTTTCACGCTGATGTCATGGCCATTTGTCGGGACATGCTAATTTGCTAATCAGAGCATAAGCAACGGTGAGCCTCGGGGTCCCGCTTTTTGGCCCCGCTCTGGCTAGCGGCCAGTTCGTGCTGGTCATACATTTTAATGGACCTTCACACACAATTTCATCGGGGTAGGGGGCGGCTGAAATTACCCCCCAGGGTGCCACCAAAAGTAAAAATCTTTTTTTTTTTTAAATACATTTACCATCAAAGTTTGGTTATTTAAGGCAATACAGCCACCACTTGAGATCTCCAAAACTAGGTGTATATTTTGGGGGAAAGTATTATGATTTATCTATTTTATTTTATTTATTTATTGATTATTTTTATCATACTCATGATAGACAAGCTGACCATGTTTCACGTTGCTAGGGTTTCCAAAACCGTGGTCAGCCTCTCTAACGTGAGATGAAAAAAATAGTCTCAATAAGGACTGTCTGAAAAAGCACAGGAGGTGTGCAATTTTGCTTTGAATAGGCTTTTTTGGAGTCAAATTGGCCATTTCCAGGTGAATGCCTCCTGATCCAATTTCCAGCAGATTTGAACCAAGTACACTCGACAGATGGCTGATGCTTAATTGTGAGGAATATGATTTCCCATCAATTGATGTGGGCGGGGAATGGCAGCCAAGTTTGATGTCTTGCCATGAAACACAAAACTGGAACAAGTCACCTACATGAGGTTAGAACTCGGCCAGACATCTCATGATGCTTCGTCTTTGCAAAATTATTCACGCGTATTGACGCGCACACGTCTGTGCAGCAGTACATATCGTGGCTCGTGTGCCCCCCCCCCCCCCCCCCCCAGACACACGTTGTGTTGTGACACGGAAGCGATGTCGTCGCCGGGGGCAGTGGTGGGGGCTTAACAACAAATGACCCCATTGTTAAGACCCTTGTGCTGCACATCTGGCCGCTCTCTCGTGAATATTTACATGCAAGCAAAACGAATCGAGTGAATGAACTTTGACACATACGTGCTTCAAAGAAACATGTGGAAGATGTTTTTTTTTGTGTTGCCACTGCACAAGGTGTGCCTGAGTGGCTTTGGTGTGGAGAACATCTTGCAGATGACAAATTTCACATTATGACTGCAGGGGCAAAAACGTTTTTAAAAAATCTGATGAAAAATATTCTATTTCAATGTTGTACCCTTAAAATTGCTCGGTTAAAAACAACCCAATTTGGGTGAAAACTTGAACTGAGCCAACTTTGGGTTATTTTGCAAAAAAAACAATTTGTTGGGTTGTTTTGTACAACAAATAGTTGGGTTAAATAATAATATTAATAGTAATAATAATAATAACAATAATAATACATAGACTGTTACAATAGAAGAAGTAATCAAACTATTCAGTTCCAATATAGGATAAAAACAATTGACAAAGGAATATAAAAATAGAAAACAGTATAACAAATTAATTTTGTATTCCAACAAAATGGATGATGTGATACTGGTATATTTTTCTTAAAAAAAAAAACAGCATAAACATGACTCAAGTCAACTTTAAAGAACGAAACACAGGATGCAAAACACTTCGAAAACTTCCAGAGTCTGAGATGAAACGCACGAGCGAGATTGGCAGATGACGTGGTCGCCTAGCAACAAGGCAGGCCATGTGCGGCGACTCAATCAACTCTTGACGAGGAACGTGCTTGACGCGGGTGGGATTTGTTGCTTATTCATGTTCCTGACGCTGCCCTCGCCTCGCCCTCGCCTCGCCTCGCCCTCGCCCTCTTTGTTTGTTTGTCGCAAACAAAACGCCGCCTCTCTTCCCTGCTCATCAGAATGCGTTGTGCCACCTCTCTGCTATTCCGCCACCCTCAGCCAGCCACTCTGCTCGTTTCCACTTTCTCACTTTCTCATTTGACGCCCCGGCCGCACAGGAAAGACGGCAGACAGCTGGCAAAACATAGAAAGGAGGGAAAGGGGGGAAAAAAAAAAAAAAAACAAAGGCAGCGAAAATGCTTGTTAGCGCCCTAGCGGCCCAAATAAACGCAAGATGACACACCTGACTGATAATTAGTCTCGGGAGCATTTGAACTGATGCACACACACACACACACACATGCAAAGTGCCACCTGTGTGTGTGTATGGGGGGGGGGGGCTAATGGGCATCCTGGCACACATAATCATGCCGTTAATCACCAGCGGTTTGCGCCGTGTCCGCTTTTAAAAAAGTCAATAGCAGTCCAAAAGGCTAAAATGCGACACATCAGTCAGCATGTTTAATGGGCGACCCCACAAGTGTGACCCCGCCGCCCCCTTCCCCGACAAACTTCCTCGCCTCATACGAGCCAAAAATGTTTTTACACCTAACGTCGCACGAGAAGCCTGCGCTCGGATGCTTCGGCTGATTCTTACAAGCGGCTCCCAGATCCATTTTATGACACCTTAAAGCTGCTCAAGGAGACGCTCAAAGCCACAATGGGCTTTTTTTTTTTAAGGGCAGGGAAGAGCAAGACCAAATAAACACAAACTTTACCACACAGATACGGTTTCTCTGGCTATTCAAAGGTATTTGTAATTTCACAAAAGTGAATAATGGGAAGAAACATGCGCACACAAATGTTATACGATCGAAAAATAAATTGGAGGAATATCCAAGTATTACAAGTAGGGCCGCAACTAACCATTATTTCAGTTATAGTGCAGTGATGACGAGTTAAAGTAACTTTTCTTTCTGCAAATCTCATGACACTCATTTTTTTCTGCGGCGATGGCAGATCATCGCGAACGACCGATTGTGAACGGCGACAATGCGAGGCAGCAGCCTCATCCTTCTTTTTGCGTGTGCATGTTTGTGAGGTCATTAGGTAATCAACAGATGCGCCAGACAGACACACGGGAAGCGCCTTGTTAAGAGAGCCAAACGGAGATGGAAATAGATAATGAGAGAGACGCCGGCTAAACAGCAAGAAATGAAACGGAGGCAGGGCGGGGTGAGGGGGATCGCGTCCTGGGAAGGGGAGGGAGGGGTTGACACGAGCGCAGGTGTTGTCGACAGCCCCCCGCCGCCACATTGTACTGACAGCGGCCACCGATAAGTGACAGCGACACGGCGCCAGCTTTTGGAAAGTGCATGAAAGGCTGCCACTCCACAACGCGCAGGAAGCAAAACAAAAAGCAACGACAAAACGCGTACTGCTGACTGCGCATGATATGACTTGGGATGTTGCATTTTTGATGAACGTGGTGAAAAGAATCGAATAAACAGCGGCCGCGGGACTTCTCCGGCGAGAAAGCCGGAGAACACCCCAAATAAACAAATACGTTTAAAAAAACAAAAAGGAGGATGAGCACGTTGTATTATGGAAAACAGAAGAGGGGATTTATTTGAGGGAGGCGTTGTTTTTAATGGTCCCAATGCACACGAGAGAAGAGAGCGTTTGAGTCTTGTTTTATCCCAGGCTCAGATCAATGTGGTAAAGGCCGAACTAATGATCCCTTTCTTTCCTTGCAGTCGCATTTTTGATATTCGTGAGAGGCATTTATTTTAATCGCGAAAACCGCAAACTTTAATTCCTTGCGCTCACATTTTGATGTTTGAGGGAGGCACTTCTTTTAATAGCGCAAGTGGTGCAAAAGTTAGGGCAAAGTGTCATTTGATTCTGCGTTCAGTTAAAGGTGGAACTAATTTGATTTCCTCGCCATCAAATTTTGATATTTGAGGGAGGTGTTTATTTGATGTTAGAGTAGATCATTTGTGTTATACTCTCATTCCGATCAAAACGGCGCCCTCGCTCAATGTGGAACTAATTGACTTCATCAGATTTGGATCATTGAGGAGAGGCATTTATTTTTTCAAATGGATGTTGACTCATTGAGACACCACTGCTTTTTGGCTAGATGTGCAAAAAGGCAAAAAAAAATAAAAAAAATGTAAACTTTGTGCGGGATTAGCGTTAGCTCGTTGAGTGCGACACCTCGCCCGTTCTGTGAGGATGGTGGTGGGAACGCGGCGGGTCGTGAAATTTTTTTTCGCAGGATACTTCTGGCATTATGCACTTCCCAGGAAATCATGAAGCCAGAACCTGCTACGTCATGCAAATAATTAGGCAAGACCCCTTGGAACAAGGTTTCTGTGAATTTACCTCAGCACTATGGCCGCGTTAAATTGTCTATATTCAATCATGGACAACAAATCCATGGATTTATAACACATGCGCATCAAATGCCCCAAAAAAAAAAAAAAAAAATCGCCATTCCTTCATGCACTGTAGGTTCTTGTGAAAATTCGGACAATGACCTTTTGTTACACTCGCACGAACGAGCGAGTGCCATTGTTGTGCTAAGGATATGCATGACGCTAGCGCTAATGTGTGCATGACGTAGCGGGTTCTGGCTTCATGATTGGCTGAGAAGTGTACATAATGCCAGACTTATCCTACGGAGAGAAAAAATTCACTGGCGGGTCCCACGTAGGTCGCTTAATTACCCGCCACACGCTGCGACGCCCCGCTCCCAAGGGCGTTTAACAGGGCGAGAGACGTTGCGAGCGAGGCGTTGAGGAATGGGATGTTAGCGCAGCGGGACCGGCTAGCGTGAGGCTTATTTAAGCGCGACCTACAAAAAAATATCACAAAGCATATATTTGCTGGGCGCCTCTCTGCGTAGCGACTTTCTCCCACGCGTGTGATGGAGCGCGCCCAGGTGGCCGAGGTCATTGCACCGAGTGACAGAATGATGCTAAGCTAGCGAACGCCTCGCCTACCGAAGAGCGGTAATTAGCACACGCGGGTCAGAGCTCGGAGGCTGGCGCCGACGGGGGACCGGCTTGTATGGGGAGGGGGCCGTGACTTTGTATGCGATGTATTCATTTGCATAAATGTATGCACAATTTCATAGAATGCATTTGGAGTTGAAGGAGGCGTTTATTATTCGGACAAATGCACACACAAAGCTTGCGAAAGAAGACTCGAAAGAGACGTTTATTTTAGCTAGCAATAATACTAAAGGACAAATGTATTTTCTTGCCATCCATAGTTTGATATTTGGGCAGAGGCACTTATTTTTTCACGTGAATGGTGGTGAGTCAAGGCTTTATGCGGGACTACAAAACAATTTCGGGAGAGGCGTTGATTGCGCTCAAGTGTCGTGAACGTCAACTTGAGACGAGGTGAAGTATGTCACTTGGAAGGACAAGACGTCCCCAAAGTGCAACGTGTCCAACCTCGGACAAGAGGCTTGACTTTTGATACTTTAACAAGGGAATTATTTCAATTAAGAAATGATGAATCTGATAATAAATTTCTTTTTTTTTTTTATTTAAGATGAAAATTATGGGAACGGATGCATTTTATTGTGTAAATAAAGAATTTTGAACATGTAGTAAATCAAAGTAAGTTAAAAAAAAAGGGGAATATATCAACTATCATATCATTGTGATTATTTTACCTTTTTAAGCGTAAGCCTAACGCATAAGACCAAAACATTTATGTAAAATAAATCCAATTTTGTTTGCATGGGAAGCAGACCTTGGAAAATATAACTGCATATTAAATTGCAGTATTGAATGGGGGGAGGGGGGCAGGATTTTTATTAATGGTTCGGTCCGACTTCACGCTAAAGTAGATTTCCATGTAAAGTTACAACAAACAAAAGAGAATATACACATTTTTTAAGTGCAAATAAAAAACATTTGCCAACACCGTGACCAGACCAACATGACGTCTCCGGCTCGACGTGACGACATGGCTTATTCATCCGCTGCTGTCATACGTTTCATAAATCTTACATGGGTTTATCATAATTTATTCACGTAAGAGGCCAACACTGTGACTTGACTTCATGTACACGTGCGCATGCGGGAGCGTTAAAGAAACTCTTCATTCTCAATCGGAACAACACAAATAAGCAAATCAAGTTCAAACCATGTCAGTTTAACAAAATTGAGCTTTCAACCCAACATTTGGATCTCATACAAGGATTAGGGTTTTTCAAAAATGGAGGATTAGGCTTTCAAAGCTAGAGTACTTTCAAAACATCAATTATATATATATATACAGTCAAACCTCTACATACGATTGCTTAATCATACACATATTTCAGTATACGATGTGAAATTTGATCAAATATTTGACTCAACATCCAAAGTTATTCCCAACATATGACGTCATCATGGTTAGCCTGCTAGACGGTTAGTGTCACACACACACACACACACATATATACATATATATATATATATATATATACATATATACATATATATATATATATATATATATACATATATATATATATATATATATATATATATATATAATTAATAATTATTAATTACTAATTAGCGGACGACGGCTCGACTGTACACATCAACAAGTCGGTGCGTAGCGTAGGATTTGTTCTGAGCGTGGATGGGGCCATGTGATCAATTCCCACGCTCATTCATAAAAAACGTGCTAATATCTCATTAGAGATTAATACCCATCAGATCCTTTTAATTAGCCCGCCAGCCAGCCAGTCAGCCCACACGATCGCACTCACTGCTTGTGTGGCGCGCGTGTGCGTAGATGTTTCATTTCCAACTCGTCGTCAAGCTCCCGTAATAATTAGAAGTGCGTATCTGGTGGGTTGCGTGCGCGGGTCTTACACTCCCACGTTGTCGTTAAGCTCTCTGAATAATGAGGAATTTGTCTCTGTTCTATTGCGCTGTGAGTATGCATCCATTTTCGATTGTCACAATTTCACTGTCGCTGTGAGATTTGCAGCCAACAAGTATAGTACAGGCAACCGTTCTCCTTTTCCACGTTCCTACATTAACATCCGAGGTGACTATACTAGACCCATATCCTGGATTCCCCGGTTGTGGAAGCTGAAAAGCGCCTCTCCGACATTTGACGATAATCGGGTAGAAAATAGTGGGTGGTGCGTGTGCGTCTTCTACCTGGTGGTGGCGGTGGCAAACGATTTCCTTTGGCACATGACGGCCAGCGAGCCTCCGCCGGGCGCCATTTCCTGTTTGATCTCCCAGGCCACCAGGTCGCTGGGCTTCACCGCCAGGAAGCTGATGCCCGACTGGAACCAAACCCTGCACACAGCCACAAAAGCCACAATGGCTGATCGATGCTAATGCTCAACAAATGCTAACACCACAGGGTTTCAAATCAGCATCTCAAGTTTTTAAAACAACTGCAGTTTCAAACCAAATTATGGTGTCTTTGCATATCTGCTTCAAACATTTCTGCCTGGACGTGGTACGGCGTGCGTGCGTGCGTGCGTCAAGTGTGCGTGCGTTGGCAGAGACGAAACGCCTCCACGGACTCTGGAGTTGATTTGGATTCGAGACACAAGACGAAGCAAAACAATGTCATCATTATTCTTCCTCTTCTTGTTGTTGTTATTTTTATGCGCTTGTTGATTCAAGTCTTGCCAAATACATCACACGCACAGGCACCCAGGCACGCACGCCGCCGCCTCCTCCTCCTCCTTCAGCTCACATTATTTCCTATAGGAAGAAACGGAGATGAAGAACATTCAACATCGCTCTCATATAGTGAATGAATACTTTTCAAAAATGACTCATTAGTGGGACAAAACACGTTTGCTTTGACGGACGAAAAAAAAAAATTCCTGGCTCTTGAAACTGTTAATCAACTTGCTGCAGTACACACGCACACACAGAGCCTGTGCTTACTTTTGAATGACATGAATGGTTAATAATAATAATTTTAAAAAAAACGGCTGCTGTGGTTGCAGTTCATGCTCTCGTCTCACGCCAAGAGCTCTCCCTAAAAGAGGTAAAAGCACGTGTCTTTGTGAGTTGCTCTCCGCGCCAATCGAAAGCACGGCGCAAAGGTTAAAACAGTCAGTCGCCTGCCGCGGGAAAAGATGTGGCGCATCGGGGTTCCATTACTGTCATCTAAAATTAAAAAATAAATATTTTTCGCAACGCTCTCATGCGCTGGCTGTTCTTCAACAACACTTCAAACTTGCTTATGCGTTTGCACACATCGCTTGGCAGCTGGCGACAACGGTGCTCTTCACACACACGCATACAACACGTGCCTAAGTGGCGTACTTGAAAAGACTGCAAGACGTCGAGAATTCAAATAACACGTCCCCGTTGCCATGCAAAGAAAAAGGCATCAAGGCAAGTGAGAACACCATTGAAAACGTATCTTATCTCTGCGTGGGATAACAATGGAAATGACAAACACAAAAAAGGAGAAAGCATTTGATTATTTATTTATTTTTCTTATCCACGTTGGTACTGAGGGCAGAAGGACAAGAAAATGGCAAAAACGAAGTGCAGTGAGCTGGGTAAGAAAACGATCAAAAAACAACAACACTAAGAGAGACGAGGCTCTCCTCCGATTTATCCAAGAAGAGAATGAGGGCGGTAAGGAAATGGAGCATTTCAACAAAGCAGAGACTGGGATGTTTAAAAACGCAGCTACTGAAAACGTGGGCTCAAGAGATAAACTAAAAAAAAAAAAAAAAACAACAACAGTTGGCAAGAGCTTATCCATAAGGAGATTGAGGGCAGGAGCGCTACAGCAATGCTGAGACTGTGGAGCAGAATACTGGGTCTAATGACAGCCCATGTCGGAACGAGACATTTGGACAAAAAAAAACAAATGAAGAAGCTGGTGAGACATTAGAACTTTTCAGCCGAGTGGAGACTACAGCAGACAATTTGAAAATGTGATGGAAGAGGCCACGTTGACAAAAAAAAAAAAAAAATTACGACTGAGGGACTCTGATCAAGAAGGAGACCGAGGTTAGCAAAATGGAATACTGCAGCAAATATGATAAATTCAAAATTTGCATTTGTTGGAAAACTAAAAGGAAAAAAAATGCAAAACAGATGAGATTGAGGCCCTCCTGAGTTTGATCCAAAAGGAGACTGAGGGCAGGAGGACAACGGCGCAATAGTGAAGCTAGCGACAGCATTGTGAAGGTGACACACGTGCGCAACAAAAAACAAAACAAAAAAAATCAAGTTCTGAAGGTCAACAACATTGGCTTGAACGATCATGAAACGTATTTGAAACAAGTTCCATCGGGTGTGCCCAAACTCAGGCCTTTTTGGAAGGCGTGCGAGGCAAAACGAAGCCATCTTGAGTGAGGTCGCCAAGAGGGCGGCGAGTGACAGTCAGACGAATGGACGGCGGCGACGGCGGCGGTGACCTTTCCCACATGCGCGAGCGGCTGGCGGATAAACAAATTGACTGACTGCTGTTCTCTCTGCGCGCCGGCGATTGTCTTTGACGGACAGGTCTGTTCCACCTCCCGCCGTCCGTCCGTCACTACCTCCCTCGTCCAGGTGCTTTGCCGTGATAACAGCCGTCCTGTTGCTACGCTAGCGTTTTCATCCTTCTACGACACTATTATTCAAGCATATGTCGTGGACATGGTTGGGAAAGCTAAATGCTAAAGGGGTCAACGGTGCAGTTTGTTGGTTCAATGGATTCAAAAAGCTAAACGAGTAAGAGCTCAAATCTCAACTCGAGCGTCATCCGATTCGGACTCCAAGTTCTCACCCTAACCGAAAGCATAAGATTTCAAACTAAACCTCAAGTCCAACAGCCTGGCCTTAATTTCAAACACAAGCCTAATTCAGAGACTAGTCCTAACGATTATGATAAATCCTACTTTCAACCCAGAGACTCCTAACCCTAACTCATACATAAGATGTCATTCTCAAAAGTTCGTAGTCGCCCTATTTTTCAGCGAAATGAGGACCGCTTTGACGATTGAGCTGAGTTGACATTTCGACCTGGTTCAGATCTGCTGGAATTTACCGGCCGTGTTTCCAAAGCACCATCGTGTTCATTGTTCCACAGCAAGTTTGAGATCATAACGGAAAGACTGTGCACTTGAGGCAAACTGCTCCATCTCCAGACTTTGGAGTCGTCTCCTCCTGGAAGGTGCACTTGGCGTCCTCTCAGAGCTCCCCCGGAATCCTTTCAACATACACCTACTCGCTGCTCTCATCCCGCTCGCACCTCCTTCCTTCCCTCCGAGTCCCTCTCGTCTTCATCTTCTTCCCCCGTAGCTCTGGCTTCCTCCCGCTGTGCTGCTCTTATGTAAGTGCCACACAAATGCTTCCTGAACCTGACGCCGCTCAGTCTGACAGGCTGACAAAGATTTGACTTTCCTGATGCTGTCTTCTCAACGAATCCGGATAACCCCTTTCACACTGAGCTTGGAGCAGGCCTTCCTTCTGAGCCGAGAACAAGTCACTTGTCTCGACCCCCCCCCCTAAAAACCCATAAACAAAATAAACAAAAAAACAAATCAACCCGTGGTGATTGTAGCAATGAGACACGCTGAAAACAGGAACAGGGGAGCGTGAGGATAACCTGAGCTTTATCTGTGCGGACTCTTAAAAGCAGAAAAATAAAAATTCTTGAATCTTGAAAGGAACAGAAAAATGGAGACTGTGGAGTATATCACTGCTGCTAACAAGGTAAAAAAAAAAAAAAAAAAAAAAAAAAGGTCCTCCATTGTTTCGATGTATGATTTTCTCTTGAGTTTTATCCAAGAGGAGACTAAGGGCGGCATGGAGAAGTTCTTGGCTTACAACACTGCTGATAGCATATGCCAGAACAAGTCGTTAAACAACATTGGACAACAAAGGTCTCCTGAATTTTACCTAAGAGGAGACTCAGGGCAGCGGTGAACGGTACAGCAAGATGATGAGTGTGGAGTTTACTACTACATCTGTAAGGTAACTTGGGAACTAAATATGGCAACAAAAACAAGCTATGAGGAGTCTTCTGTATTTGACCAAAAATGAGATTATGGGCAGCTCCTGAGAAAGGGCAGCCATGAGCCAGAGTAATGCACTAAAGTGGAGACTGTGGATGACAGGCTAAGCTAGCATTAGCATGCATCAGAAGATGAGAATTGAATATCAGAGAGCCCAATTTGTTTTACCCATGAGGAGACTGAGGGCGGGAGAGAAACAATGAGTTGCATCCAAGCTGAGACTCTGTTGTATCATGCTGACGCTGTAAACTAAGCTAAGCTAAGCTAACATCTGCCATATGTGCTTACAAACCAGGGAGACAAGCCTCTCCTATGACATGTGATCCAATCTTTCCATTTGTCGGCATGCGATGTCGTCAAGTGTGGCGTCCCGCCATGCCGGACGTCTTATTAATGTGGCCTGCCTCTTATCGCTCTCCACTGGAGAACTCATTACCACATTCTTCTTCTTCTTCTTCTTCTTCTGCTGCTGCTCTAATCTCTGACTAATAGCTCACACACGCACATAGGCACTCTGTAACACACGCAGCTGTACAGCGAGATCAAGCCTCCTTTTTGTCATCTCGGGGGGCCGAAAGTGAACATCTTGCTGACGCTGAGCAGCGGCAACGACAGCGTGACCGGGCACCTGCTGGGCCAGTAGGAAAAAGAGCAGAAGAGGAAGCACAAGACGACGATTGGCAGGAAAGAACCTGCTCCCGTTTGGAGTGCGGTGAGGCCAAAAGTTGGCAAGCTGCAAAAGTACGCTTGAGCACACGATGCTTAACGTCAACTCGACAAATACATACCATGATGATTTAGATTTGCGTGCGCATGTGTGTGTGAGTGAGGTATCCAAAATCATGTTCCGCGGAGATGAGTCCTTCCTGCTAACCACAAGTAAATAGTAAACTTACTTTAATGAATTAGCCACATCCCTAATCAAGCTAATAGGAGGGAGGGGTGGTGGTAGCGGTGTCCGGGAATCAAACAATGCAAGAAGCAAAATACAGATGGGCATAAATGAGCTTAGTGGCGCCTATAGAAGCGGACAATAGCCACCAGCCATGTTCTTTCAACACAAAAGACGACAGACTGCGTGAAAGGACTTGACGCTTGAATCTAAGATTAGCACGGCAGGGGAAGGCGCTCGTGCTTCATGCCTGTAAACACGTGTTCACTAAAACAAAAGCCGTAGCATCGGCGCATCAAACGCAGAGTTGTCATCGTCCCCCGCTAACACCATCGTTCCATGCTTTTGCATTGCCTTGATTTTCGCACGCCGCCGCCATTTTACGCGCTTCGTTAGGCACGCCGGCAAAGAGTGAGGATTCCGATACTACTAGTTTGATTGCCAAAACAAAGAAATCATCCATATAATATCATTTTGCATGTTGGATTGTTGATAGCAGCAAATTAGCCAAGTACAATTACCACACTGTGTGGAATATTATTATCACTGACTGCTCTGTTGATTTCGATCGGTGACATCCGATAAAAGGGCTGAAAATGATGTAGGCGGAAGAAACGCAAAGCGCAACAGCATTTTTTTCTCTTTTTGTCGTCCGGGTCCATTAGTCCGTCATAACAGCCGAGCTGATGTCCTCGCCGGCCTAATGGGCATATTAGCGCGGCTAATTAGCTTTAACGAACCAGCCGGCGACGGGACTCGAGGTGGTTGCTCGCTCGGTCACGTCGGCGAGACGAGCGGCTGCTTCAAATAAGTTTTATGTCAAGTTTGACTTCAGGCGGGAGTGGCACTGGACAGCTTGCAGCCGATTGGTCACGCCGCTCCGCTGCGTCGCGCGAGGCCTCCACCGGTGGTTGCCTTTTGCTTTTGGAAAGCGCATGTGCTTGTTTGGCGTGCGCTTGAAATGCAAATGCATGGCCGCTTTTGATTGTGTACGCGCCTGGCTGCTTGTTGCACGACAGAGGAGCGCTCCATTTAGACACAGGCACGCCTCTGTGCTCACGTCTTTTTTTTTTTGGCGTCAGGAACTCTGCGGCTGCTTGAAGTCTCTTTACAATTTGCATGTGTGTGTGTGTGTGTGTGTGTGTGTGTGTGTGTGTGTCTGTGTGTGCTTTTACTCCGCACTTACCTCAAAGTTACCCCAGGAGCACATACATATATATTTATATATATATCAAATATAGTATATGACATACATATAGATATACTCTATATATCTATATGTATGTCAGCGTCACATGGGTGCCCCCGTTTTGCCCATTTTTCTTTTTTTTGGTCAAAAAAAAAAAAAGACAGCGAGCATAGCAGGGTGACGCAATCTGTTTGGACCTCGGCTCGCCTTTAATTCCCCCGCCGATTAAAGTCCTCTTGAAAGCGCCACAAAGGCCCAAAGCGGATGAATGGAAGTTTGTTCAAAAGCGTGGCGCCATTTCCAAATGTTTTTCCTTTGCTGCAGTTGCCAGCGACACACAAACTGAAGTAACCTCACCGAGATGTAACCGTATGTCCTGAACAGGTTGAATGGAATTTCAAAGCACTTTTGACGATGAGCCACATGCTGCTTCACCAAGCCAAATGGGAAGTAATACTTAAGAAATTAGCGCTTCCATTATCAATTGTGCTGATGGATCTACTTCCTTATTAGTTGATTCATTCATTTTCCATACGGCTTGATCTTCACTAGGGTCCCTACCCAGCAGTCAGGTTGTCGGGGGGTCAGCAGGGGACACCCTGAACCGGTTAAATGTGATTCCGATGGTGTTTACGATATCAAGAGGACATTACATTTTCTGTCGTGCTGCTTGAATGGAGCCTATGCACAAAGCGTCCCCTCCAGGATGTAAAAAAAACTGCTTGCGGCTTTTGCTCATCTCCATCAGCCACGTTTCTATAAGTAGCGCCTTTATCTGCTCGCAGGCTTCCACGTGTTTTTTTTTTGCTCTTTTCTTTCCGTTCCATTTCCTCACAATGGCCTTCTTTCCGCTTTAATTCACGGCAGAGACGGGGGGAAAAAAGTAAAACGCAATTCACCAAATCATTTTCTCTCTTTGTGCATCTCCCCGCTTGCTCGGCACGACGGGGAGCCACGACCCAAACCCCCCACCTCCCTGACAAACAACTCGAGGCTTCGGCTCCATCCTTCTTACAATACAGATATATTGGAAACATGAGTAGTTAAACAGATGAAGGAAAAATAAACAGGGATTTTTTGGGGGGGTGTTTACATACTTCCACCAGTGTATAACAGACGGATGGACAAATAGAAATATTTAACATTTGAGTTCCAAAATGCAGCCCTCAGACCCATTTTCACTTAGCGATATTGTATTTAATAGCCATGTCTATGATGAGAAGAACACGTCAAAATTTCTCTGGAAGCTGACATCCAAAGGGAGACAGCCATTTTGGTTCAAAGCGGCGACTTTCAGGATTACCACCAAAACAAACTTTGTAAAAATACAGCTGCCAAAGTCTGTTTCTTATAGAAAAAAAACTTTTGGTAACCAGACCAGAAAGACGATATGTGAAAAAGTGTTCTCTACTATCTGGTGTATATGCGGGCTCAGGCAGAAAAGTGAGTATTGATGGATTGAGTGAGTCAAATCAATGGCTGGGGGTGGCTTTGGACAAATAAACGCCAAAGTGGCCACCAGAGGACTCGGCCGCTTCCTGGCAAGTTCATCTCTTCTCTGATCCGGAGGAGAGAAAAAAAAATTGACTAAGCTGTACACCTCCCAGTGCTCACAAGTGCTCACAAGTGCACATGCGTATACGCGTAGAATGAAAAGATAAACCAAGCAAGGCTGAACTAAACTTGCACAAAAAAAAAAAAATCGTGTGTACGTTCTGTGTTGTTTACAAAGGTTTGTGTATTAATTTCTATCTGAATTAGATTTTTCCAGATCTATTTACATTCTATTTATCTTACCGTTATGCTTCTGTACTAAAAAAATATTTTCAGTTTTGTACTGCATTTTCTGCATGCACATTTCTGTCTTTTGCATATTTTCTTTTTTGTGGGGTAATGCTACATATCTTGCAATACAAATTCATGTAACAGTATGTTCTATATTGTCTTGATTTTTCATATGCTTAATTATTTTCCATTTGTATCTATTTTTATTTTATTAATTTTCTTTTTTACTAAAAAAAAATTCAGGATAAACCATTGGTATATTATTACAAGTAAGACTGTTTGCATGTGTTATCATAAAAAGTGATACAAACAACAATCTGAGATTTTTTTTTTTTTTTTGGTTGTGCGTCTTTCATGGCCAATCCATGGCCAGCTTCCAGGCCGGCTCCGGCGTGCTACTCCATCTCCTCAGCAGTTTAGCATAATCACATCCCCATCGCTGTGATGGAGCACACTTAGGCCTGATTAGGGCACACACAGACACACACACACGCGTGCACACACGCATGTGCGCACTAACGCTGGGCTCCACTTAAGCTTGATAACATGTCTGACTGCGTTTCTAGCATGTCCGATTATCTACTTGTGTAGCCCGAGCATAATTCTGAGGGAAGTGCCAAAAGCACCAGCGCAAGGAAAGCCACCGCTGGGCCAGATGCCGAGGATGGATCGCAAGGACAACATCGTGAGGCCCTTCGGTCTGATCCAAGAGGAGACTGAGGGCAAAGTGGAGACTGCGGCCAAGCGTCTGGTGTTAAGGCACAAAAAAACAAGCCGAGGCTAAGCCGAGGCGAGCATTTGTGCTGAGGTTTACTACTTAAAAGTGACTAAATGAAAATGAGGCCAAAGTGCAGCAAATTGAAAAATGAGGAGAGGAGATTGAAATGTTTTATTGTTTTAAGCTGCAACAAACAAGATATACGTAGTTATTAATTAAATTAAAAAAAATTAGTGTTGGCCCCAAAAAAGCAGGAAATTGACACTTATTTACAAATATCAGTTTTCATTTATTTTCAATATTTTTGTCAATTTTCACATACTTTCCAAATATTTTGCTTATATTATATACTGTTTTTTTTTTTTTTTTTACAGATTTGTTTATCCTTCTGAATTTCTCGGTGAATTTCCCCCGGTAAACATTGCATTCATGTTTTCTGTATATGTTTAACTGTATTTGTTGTTTTTGTAGCTGTTTTTTTTTTTGTCCTGCAATTCTTTTTGTGTTTTTAAAAACAATATCTGAATTATTGTTGTTTGCAAACTTTTTAGTCTGTTCTATATTTGCTGTATTTATTTCACCGTATTGTACGTTTAATTGTATACATTTGCACATTGCACATTTTTGCAATTGTTTGCATTTTGTCAATATTTTTTTACGTTTTTCTGTATTTTCAATACTTTTTTTTCAAATCATACATTATGTATTTTTGCATGTCTTTGAAAGGAGCCCATATAAAAAGTACTGATTCCCCTTGGATAATGACGTTGACCTCCCGTGACCCAAGCAGAACCTTTTAGATGAGGATCCACTAAAATTATGCAAAAAAAAAAAAAAGTCCCGCATCAGTTCATTGTTATGGAAATGCTCTTTGGTTGTTTGTTTGCACACACGTCATTTGTCACACCGAGAGCGGCCGAGACGAACACCAGGCAGACGTAAACGCTGCCAGGAGTGCAGGAGTGGATTATTTTCAGCCGGCCAAGCCAGAACACATTTGTTTTTCGGGATAATGGCGGGCGGGAAGCTCGCGTCGAGCCCTCAAAAGCACACCTGACAACCAATTTTCCAAAGCTTCCATGTGAGGCTGCTTTTTTTTTTTCTTTTACAAAGCTGCACCCTTTCCCAAGGTGAGTTTACGTACACAAAAACAGAAAGCAGATTCGCGGCATGTGCATGTCAGGCCAATAGTTGGCGATTCACTTATACACGTGTATACACACACACACACCGATTTTGGTCACAGTAGTTTTCTTGTCGACACCGTGGCTTGTGTCCAAGGGCTGCCCACTGATCGGTCGACAAACCGAAACCAACCGCCACACCGCTTGGCGGCTTTGCGCTGTTTGAGATGCCTTTTAAAATGTTTACATTGTCCTGTTCTTATCGTAAACGTTCCTCTGTCAACGTCTCCCTCGCCTACGTCTTCTTTTCTGTTTTCCCGCTCTCCCGGCATGCCCCATGCATATTCATGAGCGTGTTATTTGCATTGCTGGCTCCTGAAAAGAGGCTGAGTACACAAAGGTGACAGCCATCAAGCTCAGGAGGCGGCGGCGGCGGCAGCAGCGTTGAGCGATGACAGAAAAAAGGTGGATGGGGGACTCAAGGAACGAAGTCAAAACAACAGGAGGGGGGGAAAAAAAGCTAGCAGAGATGGAGGATTTGCATTCCTTCCTCAGGTTGACCTGAATGACCCTTAAAATTATGTGTTTTTTGTCTGCCTGTCTTTTTTGTGGGTCTACTCATGATAGATATAGCCACGACATTTCATGTTGCTGAGTAAAACTGTGAGGGATGACTTTTCAAACAATTCAAAAGTGCCTAAAGATTCTGAACATTCAGAATGGAGGCCTTGCAAGCCTACCTTAGGACGAACTGCTCAGCATGCGACTCCGTCTTCATGTAGACAGCGAACGCCACCGTCTTCCCCAGCCGGACGGGGCTGGGAGGCACTAGGACGTCCACATTGTGGTCCAGAGTCAGCATCTCCCCTTTGGGTGCCACCGGGCCCACGCTCATGCTCACTGGGCCGGCTTTCTGCATGTCCTGAAGTCCTCCTTCCACCAGGGGGCTCCACGGGCTCAGAACTCCGAGAGGCCCAGTGTTCACATTCGGACTCTTCCACGGTTCATTCACAATAGAAGGACATTCCAGTCCGGCTCCCTCCACTGGTATAATGGAGTAGTACACATCCAGAGAGGGCAGTGCCCCCTCCGCCGGTCGTCGTTTGGCCTGCAGAGGTATGAACCAGGCGGGGGGGATTTCCAAGCGGACCACGCAGATGCCCGAAGGCCCCAGCAGCCGGCAGCCGCCAGAAGGGGCCGCCTCGCTGGGGTCCCGCACCGCCAAGGCTCGGACACACGGGAGGAGGCCCGGAGGAGGCGGGTCGGGCTCGTCCCAACGGCGACCCACCAAGTAAAAAAGAACCTGAAACGCAAATGGAGAAACATTTTGAAAACATCACAGACACTGTAACCTGATCTGAAAGTTGACTAGGAATATCAGTGTGATGTCTTGTTAGCCAAGTGTCTTGTAAACACGCTTCAAATTTGGCAATAATCGGGAAAACTGATTTGAGGAACTCTTGGATACGAGTAGGATGACCCCAAAATGGAAAAATGACAATGGCAGACTTTCTGTGTCTTTTCAAACAGTGATCCTTTAGACTTTTTTGTGGGTCTACGTACTTAGCAGGCGTAGCGTCTTAATTTTCGTAGGTCACGATTGCGTACCAAATTGCAAAATGGACACTCCAAACCAAAATGGCTGCTTCTTTCCAAGCATAGCTCCTGGAGACATTTTCTGATGGGTCTACTCATGAGTGACACACCTACAAAAAGTCCTGTTACTAAACAAAAAAAGGCTTTACGGGCTGAACATCTGTCTACAAAAAAGCCCTCAAAGTGTCCACGTATGAAAAGCGATACCTGTATCCAAGGTTGGGTGGACCCCACTTTGGGCACTACCACGTGGCCCTTCACCTTCCAGTTGAGGGTGACGTGGCTGGCGGCGGGCAGCGGACTGGCCAGCGGCCCCTGCAGCAACTCCAGAGGGATCTGCTGCTCGGCGCTCAGGTTGCCGTAGCCGCACGCCACGCCGGGCAGGGCATGCGGCGCCACCACGCCCGCATCCAGCCGATGGAGTAGGAACGGCTCGGTGCGCGACGCCAGGCTCCCGTTGCGCATCACGTCCCGGTTGGCGTCGCGCAGGAAGAAGGCCTGATCGACGCCGCTCAGCTGGCACCGCACCGGCAGATAAGTCGATAGCGAGGCCGAGAAATGAGGCTGGGCAGAGTCCGGTGTTGCCTGACCGGGACCGGATGATCCGGAGTGACCGCCACATACTGAAAGAAGAAGCAAACCAGGTCAGTGATCTGTGGGAGGGGGGTTTCAAACAGTCGGGCATCTTCTCAAGGACAAATTGCAACTAAATAGTATTTCTCTATTTCAAATCTTGCAGGGATGGCTTTCATGAGTAGCCACAAAGAAAATACGGCTCAAGAAGCCAAGCCTGAAAAGGCCCAAAGTGCCATTTTTCTTTGAGGCTGCCAATTTAGGTCAAGTCAAAAATTTTTTTACACATGTCAAACCAAAAGAGACATCTCCAGATACTCTTCCAAAAACGTTTTTCAAAATGAAGGTGCTGAAATTAGGTTCGTGTGGAAAAATCAAAATTGGTGGTCATACCGAACTTCAGCAGTTCCATAACCCAATGTCTGAACAGAGACAGGAAGTCGGCCATTTTGGTTTCAAACACTGTACCAACCATTGTAGCTTTTTGGAAGTAGCTTCAACGGCTCTGCTACAGTATGTCTTGGCCCCATTTTGTTTGGTTATTGTCAGTATAATGCAAAAACGTCAGATTCCCAGAACCCGTCTCTCGGTGTTGACTGGGGAGTAAAGACAAGAAACATACCATTTCAATGCCGCACTGGGTAAAATTGTCATTGTTTGATTTGTTTAAGCTTGCCGTGGAATAATACATGACTTTGCATATATTGCGCCATTAAGCCACGCCGAGACACATTTCCGGGGAACTCTTGACATTTGGACACGAGCGTTATCGGATGTGGGCGGCGTCGGGCGGGGCACTAACTCGGGCGTGGAGCGCTAACTCTGGCGTGGGGCGCTAACTCTGGCGTGGGGCGCTAACTCTGGCGTGGGGTGCTATCTCTGGCGTGGGGTGTTAACTCTGGCACGGGGCGCTAGCTCTGGCGCGGTGCACAAGCTCTGGAGGCGGGGCGCTAACTCGGACGTAGGGCGCTAACTCTGACGCGTGGCTTTTTCCATGCCCAATTCCAAAAGGATTTACAGCAGCGTGCAGGCAAAATGACACACAGTGCTCCCGCACAATATATTCCCGTGCACTTTATGATCCAATTCCAGCAGTATTTACGATACAATTCAGGGAGGTTGCGAGGGAGGATTACTGCGGCTTTTTCTGGCCTATTTCTTATCAAAAGAAGACAAGGTGACGGCGTTCCGCCAGGAGAGCAACTTTGGTTCTTTCCTTGACTATCCTCATTAAAATGGGCGTGTGTATTCCATACTGCGGTTCATTCCTGCTCGATGACATTGAACTCGTTTATGGCAGACATTGCTGCTTTGTATTTTTGAGCTCAGATGGTTAGTTGACACAAGGTTCAACAGTGTCTCCAAAAAATGACAAATGATTCACATTGGGAGAAATTGGGAAGAAATGTTGACGTAAGAGTAGCCACAAAAGAAAAGCTAAACGCCAACAAAAGGAAGTGGGTCATTTTGGCTCGAAGTAGAAGGTGAATTCCCGGCCTTGATATCATTATTGGTCTAAACGAGCACAGAATCAGTGATTATTGAATTTAATTCATGCATTCATAAAATTATCCTTGAATACATCCATTCACAGATATTCTGGATGGCGAAAGCTGTTGTAGCGGTTGCCCATTCAAGTCATCCGCGCACGTATCGCAGCGGCAGCGGGTCATCTGTGCTGGAGCCAATGACGGCTCTTAACGCCAGCTTGCAAAGCTGTGACATCAGGCAGAGCGCCACGCGTTGAGGTGACACCAATCTGCTCCTCTATGCACTCAAAAGTCCCAAAAATATAAACTAAGTCATTCAATGCCAGCGTTTGTGGAAAAAGTTGGGATTGTCGGCGCTAGCTCGTGCGTGCGGCGCTAATGCTCCCATCCAAGGGTCACGGCGAAGCCAGTGTGTGCGTGTGTGTGTCAGCTGCTCTCATTCCCTGCACGGGAGTATGACATATGCTTCATGAAATTGCCGGCGACACACACGCACACCGCCGCGCACACGCACGTACACACCCGCGGTTACACCTCCCAAGGTTTGGGTTTGAAGCAGACGTTTTTGGGTGATGCTGGCTGTTTCCCGGAGTCCTTCAAAGACAAACTTGGATACTACGCGGATGGTTTGGATGCCGGCAATTTGAAGCCAGGATTGGTAAAACTTCATTTTGTTTTGAAACAGCCCTTTTAGTTTCAGTTTCCGTTTGAGTACAGGAACAGGAAATTTGCTCGTACTCTGTCATAGGCAGACTGACAAAAAGCCTCAAGAAGTTGGAAGATATATAGGAATTTAGCCATTTTGCTAGGAGTCCTATCAGGGGGTTTTGGTAAACTCCAGGGGCTTGAGTAGGGACAAAAGAAAAAAACAAAAAGAAGAAAAAAAGTATTTTTCACTTTGTATCATGAAATCTGGTAGGCGTGTCTAACATGAGGAGAGCCACAAAAAAAAAAAAAAAAAAAAATACAAGAAGCCATGCCTCAAAACACTTTGTGCACTGACATGTGCTATTTTGGTCCAAATGGTCCATCCATAGGTCATTTTTGGCCATCTCAGGGGTCCTTCAAGGCCAAAACTGTCCTGGCGTTTTTATCGAGTTGTTCCCAAATTTGAAGCACGTATACCAGACAGACTCCTTGAGTGTCATTTGCATTCAGACGCGCTGGATGTCATAAAAAAACATTAGAATCTTCTCCCGGCCTGTTTCTCATCTGATGCTTTCTCACCGTCAATACAATCCCCCCCCTCCCCACCCGTGCACCATTCAAGCCCGTGCACCCACCCCGCGCCGCTCTGAGGTATCACTGCTATTATATTATTATTATTATTTGTGTGCGTGTGTGTGTGTGTTGCGTTGGAATGGCTTGCCCCAGACAGCGCCGCGCTGTCCCACCCTCATTATATTTTCACACCCGGCTACACTGGCACGTTGCAAAGGAAGCATGCGCGCACACACACGCACACATACACACACACACACACACACACCCTGTAAATGTCTGGTGCGTGCGTGCGTGTGTGTGTGTATGAGTGTACATATGTGTTGGCAGTTTGGATCCACCAGTGCGGAAATGTGTCCTTATTTTGGGGCATTTTGAAACAAATGGATGGATGGCTCCTCACATTTTGTAACGGGTTCTATGAGCTTCCATGTTCTTTCTTTTGTTTTTCAATTTTTGACTTCATTTCATAATTTAACCTTGTTTGTTCAGGTCACCCACACACGCACACAAATAACCCAAACAACAAAAACGCAATCATTCTCCAACTCTAATCAGCACTAAAGCAAACAAACAAATGAAAGGATTCTTCGTCTACACGTCGACACGTTTTCTTTTTGCGTTGCTGTATCTTGGATGGGCGGAAAACTTCATGACCAAGAGCGGATTTTTCCATCTTGGTTCGCTGGCTGTCTAGCAACATCTAGTTTTGTGCCGCAAGGACAGCACAGTTCAATTCATCTTTTTTTTTTTTTTTTTTTTTTTTTTTTTTTAATTATCCTGTTAGATGAAGAAAGTTCTTTGAATCTGAGTAGAAGAATCATCCTGAATGTCCCTTCCTGAAGGTGGATGATTGGTTTGGATGCACAAGATGGCGTTTGCTGCATTGCGCGTAGTTTCCCGCCAAACAAGCGCGCCCCCCCACCAAACAAGCCCCCCCACACCTACCCACCCATGAAAAACAGGGGGAAAAAATGGAGCGCAAGGACAGTGACAGATGGTGGCTGTTGATTGTTGACATGCAAAGACAAGAAATAAAATCAATAAATATCATATTCCTTCTGGGTTTTTTTCCCCAGTACTATCCATCCATCCGTTATCTGAACTGCTTTATTCTCACAAGGGTTGCGGGTTTGCTGGGGTTTGCTGTGTGTGTGCGTGTGTGTGTGTGTGTGTGTGTGTGTAAGAACCAAACATACATCCCCTGATGCTTGCTTGTGTTTGCGTAATGTAAAAGAACCAAGCGTCAATATTTAACCAACGCGGCATCGAGTATCACTTTCTGCTTCCTCTCACTATCGGCTGCTTTTGTGTGTGCGTGTGTATCCTTGGAAAATGGAACAGAATGGACATTTGTGTGTGTGTGTGTGTACGTGTGTGTTGGGGGGGTGGAGAAGAATGGCAGATGGGCCTCATCGTATCTGTACATCTGGCTGTGTTCCTGTCCAATTTTCCACGCGTGCACGCACACACAACCTTGCGACACTCTCCCTATCTATCTAATGAGATCCATTTAACAACATTTTTATCAGTCTTTGATCTACATTGACTTCAATTCAGACGCTTGGTTGGGATTTGGTGCCAACTTCAGGAAAACCAAATATAACACCCCCCAAAAAAATTTATTGTATTGAAGGTTCCTTTGAATTAAAGTGTTTGGTTAGTATGTTGTGGTGGATTCAGCAAAAATGTAAAATGATACTGTCCAGCTAAGGGGTATAACCCCCCCCCCCTTTTGGTGCTAAAACGTGCCCTACTAGAGCGAGAAGAATGACGCAGCCCAAACGCAAAAGCATCACCTTGGCCGAGAAAATGAGAGTTTGCGCTGCGCTCACAAGGCCCAATGAAAAGATCCATCGTGACCCAATGTTCTTTGGAAGAATGACGGCCATTGATCACGCAGATGGCGCGCCGTCTGCAAAACCTCCAACCACCACGGCGGCGGCGGCAGCGGCGGCGGCTCAGCCGTTCCACGTGAGAGGAAAGGAAAAACGATCATAGAGCGACGGAGAGAAGGATGGACTTTCTATTTCCGAGCCTGACATTTATCAGGGGGGTTATTTTGGCCCTCTCCTTTGCCGTCCCCTTCCGCTCTTTATGCTCTCGACTCACGTGCAAGATGGCAAAGCGCTCAAAGATGCTAAACGTTGGCAGGACGGCACTCGACGCATACATTTAGCAAAGCTAGCTAGCTAAATGTATGCTTAGCGATGCCGAGCTACTATGCCGGCATTGCAAAAATGCTGAATTCGACTTTGTTGACAACACTCTTCTCTGCGCCATGCCTTTGAATTCAAAATGAAAGGTCCATGCCAGGGGCGTGGGGAAAGCAACTGTTTTTAATTTCTCAATTGAATTTGGACATTTTCAAATCAAAACAAAGGATGCGTGTGGGGAAGCAGTGTCCTCCAAGAAATGCGTGAAATCAAGTCCTCTGTGTCGGACGGGAAGAACGTGTATTTTCCCCCCTTTAAGAAAATGAACATTTCTTTGATAAGTTCCATTTCGGCTCAAAACAAAGCCAGCATGTCCGAGCCCAGTCGTCCATGTTGCTCTACCTGCTGTGTTCACACTACAGTTGTTGATTGATGCGCCTGTCAGTGGGTCAGTGCGCTCACATTTCCCCAGACACGCTGCGGCGAGCTACACACGCACACACAAACAGCTTTGCGGTGTGGCCCGGCAGCGCTTTAATGTGTGCGAGGTGTCATCAGCCATCACGCCGGCCATCACGACGACCAAATGTCCAAAAGCGCAGATGAATGGAGAACATTGCGCTTTGGTTGGCTATATTGTCTTTTTTACGGGATTGTCGCAACTTTGCTTTCCTAAATTGTCATGACTTGGGTTCAATAAGGCAGGCATAGACAGCAACGCCTTACAATTTGTCAACAAATGACCTAAACTTCCCGTGATTTGTCGGGCATGACTTTTTTTTTGGTTCCTGTACATGTGACAGACATGCTTCCCAAAATGTCACGCTGCAACATCAGCCAGGCTGATTTTTGGAAACGTGTTCAGTGAGACGCTCCGGCGACGTGATTTAGGCCCCGGGTTTGGTGGGGGTGTAATAAATCGAGCCAACAGTGTCTCGGGCTCAGCAAACTCGGCAGCCGACGCAGCAGCTCGAGAGAGAACCTCTCAAGCTGAGCAGAGCGGGTCAGGCCCGAGATCGCCTGGCTGGCTGTGAATCACACGGAAGCCCCACCAAAAAAAAAAAAAACACCCAGCGTTCATCTACACTGGCGAGAGCCAACTTGTAAAATAAAAAAAATTAAAAAAGGGACTCTCAGCCTGGACAGACTGAATGGAGCAACTGGAATCCAACCGAGCAGAGAAGGAAGTGATGACGACCATCTAAGCGCATGTCACTTCAAATGTCATGTTCTCATCTTTGCTCAAACACGTCAGTTTGCCGCATTTGATGGACAAAATTACACGGGCAATAGTGTTTCCACTGCAGGTAGCAGTAAGGTGCATTAAAGCGCAGCCCGTCTAAATGACATAAAATGTCGTCTGCTGAGCCCAACCCGTCCATTCCATTGACAAATCACGCTGCGGAAGACAATCGTGTCCCGTTACAGCGATAACGCAGATTCAATGCAGCCCGTCTAAGCGTCATTTAAAATGCCATCTTAGCTAAGCATGTCTGTTTGACTTGTTTGATTGACGAATCATGACCTAGCAGGCGATTCTGTTCCATTCCACTTTGACGAGCGGCCCAAACATGCATCCCGTCTGAGCAGAAACGGTCGTTTTAGCGTCTTTTTTGCAAAACACAAAAAATTCATTTGGTTGACAAACCATCATTTAGTAAGCAATATTGATCCCTTCCATTTTTGCAAGTCTTACATCTTTTTGAAATACATCCACTTGATTGAAACGGAGCTGTTGAATTGGAACACGCGGCCCATCGAAGCAGGGAACTCTATTTGCTTCACAAGTGCTAATCATGTCCTTTTGGGTAGCGTATTTGCTAAAGAACACAGAGGACATGGCATTGACTGGCTGACATTTGCCCCGACAACACCAATCATACCCGATCAATCCTAACCTTTAAAAAATCTGCAACATTGATTTAAAGATTTTACATTTAGCCTGGGAGAAAAAAAAGAAAGAAAAAGATCGCAATGACATCTGTGACCCAAGGGTGATCTTAACACATGAGGTGTGAGCTAACACGTCACATTAGCCATGCCGTGTTGTGATTTGTTTGCCTCCCTTCAAGCGTCGCGGCGACTAAACAGAAATGACGGGACGCACTTATAATTAGTCTGCTGAGTGACAGAGTGAGGAAAAAAAAAGTTGGATGTGTGATGGAGTTCAGCTCAACTTCTTTAAATGGAAGTTAGACTCTGGAAATATCAACTGTGCAACAACAACGTTCATTCACCGTCACTTGTTGCTAGGCAGAATTAATACAAGGTCCCCGAAAATACGTTTCAATTAAATTCAACCCTCCATCGAATATTATATAAGCAGCGTTAGCATGCACGCTTAAGTCTGACACTATGGATTTAAAAAAAAGAAATAATCAATCACTACTTTTGCATGCATTGTATAGGTGGGGTGTTTCCAAAGCAGCAGCAGAGGTTATGATTTGTATTCTACACGCAGTCATTGATACACAGCTATGAGTATGCAAGTGTGTGATTCTGTGTGTGCGTGAGAGCGCACTCTCACGTGCGACTAATGCCTCAAAAATGGCCAGGACGTGACGACAGGCAGCGCCGATGTTGATGGATGCGTTCAACCACGGCGGGAGCGTTAATTAGCGTCAGCGAGTCCCTAAAGAGATGCCATGATGTGACGCCATTTGTCTTTTATGAAAACAAAAAAAATAATCCATTTTAAAAAATGGAAATTAGCACTCTGTTGTTTTGTTGTTGTTTAAAGTCTCACACGAGAGCACACTGATAAGTTATCCTGAGTTGGACAATTCTGCTGCCAGAGCTTGTTTAAGATAATTGCTGGAAATTTCCTAGGCAGGCATGAGCAAGCAAGAGTAGACCAACAAAAGTCATGACCTTCCAAACCGTCCAGGAAATCTGTACAACCGTTTCACTTTTAGTTTTCAAAGTTCTTAAAGTCAAACTCCACCTTGGGAGATTTTTGAAAGGCTGTTTCAGTTTGCAAAATCTTCATCAGTTTTGCTTTCAAAGTCATTGAGTCATTTTGGCCACTCGCAAGGATCCCTCAAAGACAAACTTTTGAAAGTTTTTTTTTATTCCCCCCTCAAAACCACATAGATCAAACAGACAAACTACGCCAAATAAAAAAAAAAAGGGGGGTTATCCTGGGGAAAGCGGCAAAATTTGATGATTCGCCGTAAAACGCTAAGCTCCAATAAGTCATATGACACCATTTCCCAGCGGTCTTGAGCACAGCATAGAACTTCTCGACAATTTTCAGGCAAGTTACAGGGGAAATCACTGGTGTGTCTTTGCTGCACTGGCTTGTAAGTAAGTGGAAGGCAGGTGAGCATCTCTACTTAAAAAAAAAAAAAAAAAAAGTGCACAGGTCTGGCTTTGTGCTCATTAAACTTCATTAGCGGGACAGTCAGTGCTTACGCAGAACTGTGCGCATGTGTGTGCGTGTGTGTGAAAGATGGGGTGCCACTTGGATTTTACACTAGTCAGCACATGCGCTCACATAACGGCTGTTAAAAATACACGTGTGTGCCTTTAAACGGGGCGGGGTGGTGCGAGGATGCGAGGTTGCCATGGTAACAAAGCGCCCCACCTTTTACAATCGATAGAGAGATAAACGATAACAAAAAAAACAAGATTATCCTGCCAATCCCAATTTCTATTTTGAAGACATATCAGAGGCTTTGAGCATCAATGTATGAAATATATTTTACAGTTAATACAGAGCCAGAAAGTCTTTTTTAAATTCTTCAGAAAATCAAGCAAATCGATGACTTCTTAAAATAGTAAACTACAAGCTAACTGACTAGCTAGCTAACCAAACAAGCGTGAAGTAGCCTGATGGTTTCCGAGTGCCCGCGCGTGGAATTAACAGCAAAGATGGCGGCCTCTCCGAAGCTTGGGCATTGACCGCAACTCGGCTGTCCTCCGCTGACCTCATCTTGTCATTCTTTCACTCGCACCTCACATCTCCTGTGCGTGTGCATATCGCCTGAGTCACACCTCCAGTTCCTCGCTGTGTGTCTCTCCCCACGCGTAATCCAAGCCTATCTGGCAACAACACGCCGGTAATCCAACCTTTGCTCCACACACGTAAGAATAGAAAAAGGAACCTATTGAAGGGACTGGTGGATATTGAGGAGTTGTAATGAGCTGGGGGGGGTAAAAAAAAAAAAAAAAAAGCTTGATGTCATTTGGATGACCGCCAAACACTCGAACGAGCGATTTTCATGAAGAAATTAGATGCAATCAACATGTTCAGGCCTTTTAAATAAATACTTGCGTCGTACACAAGCAGTCCGTAGACGGATCAAATTGTCATATTTGTTGAAATCGCAATTTCTTCATATTGGGGACATTTTTGGAAACGGCTGCCTCGATTGGCCGCTCACCAGTTTTTTTCACCAAAACTAAACGCTACTCAAATGCATCCACTGCTAGGGGAACGAGTTTTGTGAAACCTTCACCTTCTTTTCATTAAAGTTCAAGAGTTGATTTTCCTCATCTGACCCGAGTGAAAGACCATGAGGACTTTTTCAGCTCCCGATGAAGATTTTCATTTTTCTTATTAGAACATTTCTACACACACATTCGTATATTCATTAGAAAAACATTGGTTTATTTTATTCGTTACTTGAATATATTAGAACTGAACTATTGTTTGAAATAATTTTAATGAACCCATGTACGGGATGCTCATGCTAAATACTAGCATGCTAACATATTCTGCTTAACTTCACTTCATGTGACACGCCATATTGGGTCGATCGTCCTCAATACATTTGTTTTTGTTTATGAAACGAGCGCGACTCACTTCATTTGATCTTTGACGCCAAACTCAGAAGAGCAGACACACACACACACACACAGACGAGACTGAATTATTGAGTGAGGCCTGGAGAAAAGGACGCTTAGCGTTTATTTCCATGAAATGATTTGACGCCCGTTATTTCACTCTTTTGTTCCAAATCAAATGTGCTTTCTTAAAAGTAGACTTCCCTGCGGTTTTTTTTGACAGAAAGAAAGAAAGAAAATTGCTCGCATGTCAAACTGACTTTGGATCAGTGTGATTTTTGAGGGGGTGGCCTCCTGCACTGTTGATATTGGCCGTCCTCTATACTGCTAATACACACACACACACGCACGCACGCAAAAACACACACACCAGCACACACACGGTTGCTGACCTGGCAAATGAGGGTTGGCAGGACAAACAAGTCATCAGATGGAAAGTTTGCGGACCACTGTGAGGTCGTACGTAGTTTTGCCAAAATCAAAACATTTTTTTCCAAGCAAAAACATCCTTCAACTTTATTGCAGGGAGCAGATTGAAGCGGATAGATTACAGGAAAAGTATACGAGTAATCAATTGATAAATAGATTTTGACCGCTATTTTTATTGTCAAGTTTGCCTTTTACACATGTATTTACCCCCAAAAATCCAAATACAGAATTTCCACAGCAAAAAAAAATAAAAAAATGTATCATTTAAATTTGGTGTGCCGGAAAACTATTTCATGCGGGAATAAAAATGGTACACATGAATTCATGTGTACAATTCTAGGAAAAGTGTCAAATTGCAATGGGCTCATCTCTCGAGTGAAAGATCTTTGGGTGCCAAAACACACGCTGACACGCTCATAAAAGCAAAAATGGCCGCCCACTACGACATGTGTGCGCGCGCGCGTGATAACTTGTTTGCAGTGTCGCCTCAATAATTCACCAGCTTCTTTTCGCCCCGAGGCGGAGTGCCTTGCGTTGTTCGGAACAACTTATGTCTTTCAACCACACGCAGCGCAGAGCAGAGCAGAGAGAACTTTAAATGGAAGTTCCAATTGCATGTTTTTTTGCTGCCGTATCGCGGAAATCCCAATTTGGGTAATCTGATTGGATGGTCGTAAGTCCCATCATTCGTAGATGATATGACATCATCACTTTTTTTTGGTGGGGGGGGGGGTTGTTTTTTGTGGACTTGCTTTGGGTCAGCTGTTTCCAGGGCTGAACTTCTTTTGACACTTTATTGCAGGTAGATACAAAGATGTAGTTGTGCTTGTGTGTATCTGTGCGTACATGTGTGTGTGTGTGTGTGTGTGTCACACATCACTTCAGGCTTAATTACAAGCGAGGAGCAAACGTGACAGGCGGTGACCTAATCCTTCATTCATGCAGCATATTTTTTTTACAACTCCAAATAAAATGAATGCGTGTGCGCATGCGCTTATACGGCTTCTTGAAATTGTATCGTCAGTGCGTCGCTTTAATTGTGCAGAGTGACACATCTATTACCCCGGCGTCATTATCAACATCAAGCAGCCTTTCGCACACACACACGCACACACACACACACACAGCGTGATTAAAACTGTGCATGTGCGTACGTGCAGTTATGAGCAAGTATTAAAGCTGCCACTCGGCTTTCGAGGCGCTCGCTAATATGCCTTTGAAAAGACTCCCCACCACACACACACACGCACACACACAAACACAACAAATAAGGCCAGTGACTGTCGTTAGCCACACTTCCCCTCGTTATCTTTCCCTTTAATTGCTCAGCTGGATCTATTTATAGACACACACACACGCGCAATGTATGCATCGAGAGGACCGTGCTGAGATGTAAAGATACGGCCACAGCAGGGCGAGAAGATGCCGAGATACAGTGATGCTAAACTGGCGTGACGCAGAGGTGCAACGCCATTGACATGCCACCGGGCCGTGATACTGAGACGAAAGAGCCCCTGATACAAAGGTGCCTTGACAAATGCGGCCAAACGCCGAGAATGCCATTAAGATGCTGAAATACGAAGATGCCGAGACACAAGGTAAGCTACGAGGATGGTGAAATTCGAAAGAGACGCCGAGACTCAAAGAGAAATAAAGGTGCTGAGATGCTCGGATGCTAAGATTGCAAAGTTGCTAACAGATTCTAAGATGCTGAAATGTTGAGATCGTGAGATGACCTGAAGCTGCACTCGTATACTGAGATACAAAAATAAAGACGCAGCGTTTCAAAGAAGTTAAAGGAGGCCCAACGATGCAAAGATGCTAACAAACGGAAACGATACAAACACGTGTCAGTTCTGAGATTCCGAGATACGAAAGTCGCAAGTTTCACACCGACGCTCTGCAAGCGGGTCAAAGTGCCACGCACTGGCCCAACTCTGTCAGGGAATAAACAAAGAAATATTTCGTTCGACAAGAGCGCTAGGGCGGCCGTGTACATTGGCAGATTATGTTCACGGCAAATGTGTTCTTTCCGGTGTGTGTGTGTGCCTTGGCCACCTGGGGTCAGTATAATACAGACATTTGCTTGAGGTGAAGGAGACGCTCACAATTGTTCAATTGTAAAATAAATATCACTCCCTCTTTGCAGAGGATAAAGAATACATGACGTTTGTGAAACATCGCCTGTGCTCAAATTTCAGTTATACATATAGTTTCGATGCTAATTTATTGAGGTTGTCTTGGGCGCTTTGCATTGTCTTAAGCAAAATGGAGTTTGCTCAGGAAAAGCTATGTGGTTGTTCTAGTACTCAAAATGAAACTCACTTTGTTCATGAACTTCAACTGGGAGTCTACTGAATGACAGCTTGTTTCTGAAAAAATGTCAAAAAAATCGTAAACCGGATCACGCGCATCTCACCACGCGTTAGCCGCACGCAAACGGAAGCTAATCCAAGGATTTTGTCCTTTAGCAAGTTAGTTTCCCTCCCGCCCGTTGAGGGAAACCCGGCGCGGCGCCACTTAACTTCCGTGCCGTTTGAAGCGCTCGGCTGAGAGCGTGCACAAAGCGTGCAAGCAGCCATTGATCAGAACGCCGAGCAATCAAAGACAGAATTGGAGGAAGGCAATCGATCAAAGAGGCTCCATCGTATGGAGCGGGAAAAGCTGTTTATTTAAAAAAAAAAAAAAGAAGAGGCTTTTTATCAAACTCGACAGCCACACACACGCACACACACGCACACAGCGATTGAAGCAAAACAAACACACACACACACACACACACACACAGCAGGGCTTTGACAGGATGGTGCCCACGCAGCCAAAACACAGACATGCCGACACACAAGCTGCAAAGGGAGGCGGAGGTGGGAAAACCAGGACGGGAGAAACAAAATAAAAATGAAAAAAAATAAATAAAAAAGCGACGACGAACGAAGATTCTACATTTAGGAGCAGGGAAAAAAAAAAAGTCTTAAATAACCTCATGGAGTGTTTGATTGATCTCTAGGTTCTTGGTTGTTATTTTATTTTTGTTTTTAAAAAGGTCACTTTACAAAATAGCACACATATTATTATCGTTATAAAAATTGAGTTAAACAATTTGATGATAAACAAAAGTTTTGATTACAAAAACAAAGTCAAAGTTATTTGTTTTGTTTTTTTAAATCAAAAATTCAATTATTAAATCCAAAAAAAATGTGTCAATACAAAACTGGAATAAAAAATTGACAGGTATTTGATGTGACTGAATTAAATCAATTTGGAGTTGAGATGAGCTCACTTCCTCTTTTGTAAAACTGCAAACGGCGTTGTGATTATATTTTCTGCAAGAAAATCAGGTTACAAAAGCCAATCAGCATAAACACAAAGTTCTCCCGTCAATCACAACCACAAAAGTGGAAAAGTAGAGCAGTGAGGAGGAGAGGCGACAAATTTATTATTGTTGAGAAAAAAAGAAAGATAGCTGCTGCTTCTCTGCTAACAAGGAGTCGTTGCCGGGCGCACACGCTTTCAAACCACTTCCTGTGAACTAGTCGCCGTCTTATTTTTATCGCATATGATGCCAACAACTTTTGCCGACACTTTGCGGCGGAAAAGTTCAGCCGGAGTTGAAGGGGTGGCGGCAGCAGCAGAAGCAACAACGGACGAATAAGATCAGAATTAACAAGCCAAAAAAAAAAAAAAAATGGCCTTACATGAAATGAGACGCTTTGATGTGTCATTATTGTTACTACGACGATGGCGGATGCTTTCCGAGTGCGCCGGGCTGTGGGTGGGTGCGCGGTTGTGGGGAAAAAAATCATCCATTTTTTCTGCGCAAATTAATATCGTGCTTCGTTGAATGTTTCACGTGGCAAATTGTCATTTGGCCACACTGGCAGGTGCGAGCGAGCAAGCTAGCATTTGGCAAAGTGACGGAGCAGAAGCGGCGTCAGATGTTGTTTTTCAGGAACATCCTCCCCCTTCTTTGTTCCCTTTCGCCGCTCGGGGAGGCGAAAGCGCCGGCAAGCCAAAAAGCCGGCCCGTCGCCACAATAACGTGAGGAAATGAGAGTCAATGAAGAAGAGGCGGCCAGACAGCCACCAAAGGAAATGAGGAAGAAATGAAGAGAGCCAGGAGCTTTGATAAGGGACAACGCAGCCCGGCAGGTGCAGGAAGCTTTTCTTTCATCTTCCTCCACGTCTTCATCCTCATCTCCCTCGCCCACTAGCTGCAAAAATGCCAAACGTGACACTCCACCCGCAATTTGTTTCGCCGTACTGCAATAAACTCCAGGATGAGGTAAGGGATGAGGTAATGCTTGCACGAAAGAGGCGAAATTGCGATAAGACGTACGTATGCAGGGTCTTCTGGCTTCTGTACCTGACTTGGACTGTAACATCGTGCCCACAAAAAAATCACAAATCATGGATTTCCACCAAAACCAAAAAAAACAGATCATGAATTAAAAAAAAAAATGATAATGACAAAAATGGTACATGCTAATTTTTGCTAGCACCTCTATGATGTTTTGCATCATAGTTTAGCATCAAGCTAAAGGAATTTGGGAGTATTGATGAGCCATATGCTGCTTACAAAGATGAACTTTATAAATATCTTCATCGAAGAGAAAAGGACAGGACAAAATATATATTTGTAATCAAAATTCTTTTCTATTTGGTGAGTCACTTTTACAGGAAGGTCAAAGGGAGGTCACAGGAAAGCAAGATGGCCGGCGAGGCACCCTTAATTGCAACCGACTCATTTTTCTTCTCATGTCTTTCACGTCTAACGTGTTGCGTCTGCACGCACACTGGGATGTTGGCGAGTGTGTGCGCGTGCGCACGTGTACGTGCGTACATACATGCACAGCTGTCGAGGAGGGGATGAGGACTAACGATACCAATGTATCATTGTGTGTGTGTGTGTGCCTACGTCCCGTCTGACAGAGAAGTTCCCTAATTGTGGATAAAATATGGCAGCGCACAGTTGGCCAACTCATCACTAATAAAAAAAAAAAAAAACACCAACCACGTGTGTGTACGCACAAACACCACACACACACACAAACTATTAATCCGTGTGTAGATGGTGAGCGCACACGTCCAACAGATTTTTAACATTGTTAATGACATGTTCTCAAATCTAAAAGAAAATATAATAATATAATAATAATTAATATTACTTTGCTTTCTGGAAAAAAAAAAAAAAAGAAATTTAGATTTAATATTTCTGTTTCGTTTACAACAAAGAAAATCTGATTTTGTGTTTTGGCATTTTGCTTCCGTACGAGAATGTCTGACATCCCGCTGCAAACAAGGCAAACGAGTGCGTGCGTGAATGTGAGAGAGAGAGAGACAGAGAGAGAGACAGAGAGAGAGAGATAGAGAGAGAGAGAGAGAGAGAGAGGCAACACTGTAGGGCATCACCTTGGCAGAGGTATTAAATCTTTTTCATCCTCTCCCTGGGCTGTCGGCAGAAGCGGGAAGACAGATTTACTTTCTCTCGCTCTCTTTCTCTCTCTCGGACTTCCACACTCACACACACACACGCACGAGCGTATCTCAACATGTTCCTAGTAAAGTGTCAGCGGCTGACACCAGGCAGAACAATTCAGCCTGGCAGGTACTGAATACACACCAAGAAAAAAAAAACCTTCAAAAGTAGCACAAACGTGAAGTAATGGCACACTTCCCCAACAGGAGCGAGCGGGAAGTGTCCAAATACTTTTGTCTGCGGTCTTTCAGCATCGTGTGTGTGTCTCAGTGTGTAATCAGCAAGGTAATGTTTTCTCGGCATGGTATCAACTTTTTTTTGGGGCTCACAAAGTTGTGGTGATGTCTCACACACGAAAAGGCACGATTGTCGTTTTTCTACCAATTGCGACTGTCAACAGATGTCCTCAGTGATGTCAAACTCAACGTAGCGTCGAAAGCTATCTCATTGCGTGCGTGAAGGTCACGGAGGTCATTTCAAGGAGCCCTTTGAAAAGGTGAACCCGACGCATGTTAAAAGGATGCCGTCAAAAGACGCCGACTGTCCTCTCGGAATTTGTCCCGATGAAGAATTCACGACGTGTCAAAAAGGGGTCGGCGGCGAACGACGCCAGATGTGCTTCGATGCTGATTTAGCACCATGGACCGCAAATGGACCTTTCTTCTCACATTCCACGGGAATTATGTTTGTTAAATTTAATTTCCACTTGCAAAAATGTCATGCTTTGCTTTTCTCCAACTGTATTTATTTTCATCTCATTCTGTCTAAAATAAATCCCCTTGCCATTTAAGTACAAACGGAGGCTTCAACTGAGCTCTTGGCAAGTAGACGGTGACAAACGAATCAAACCCAGACGCAGGAATCCAAAAGTCCATTTTGCCGTTTGTGACTTTGATTACAGCAGCATTACATGATGAACTTCTCAAGCAGGTTAAGCTGCCACTTTGTCTCACGCTCGTGGAATGCTAATCAACAGATGTCATCACGCACTTAAAGAACGGCAAGGAGGATAAGCTAGCGCAGGTGCTTGCTTCTTAAAGGCTAACACACCGAGTGGATTGGAGCAGAGAGGGAGACAAAATAAGGAAAGACGAGCGGCGGCGCAGCCTGCCAAGGCGGCAACAGAAGTGCGGATTGGAAAAGGAAAAAAAAAGAAAGAAAAGACGGCAAAAGAAAAAGTGCTCGTCCTCGCGCTCACCCCGGCTAATATCGCTGGGGCCGTTTGTCTTGTTAGCCGTTTCATTTCTCCAATCTGCACGCTGATGACAGCAACAGGCACCTTACCTGCCTCATCTCACTTTTGTGGAGGACTGACGCAATAAAAAAAAAAAAAAAAAACATGCCGCAGCAAACTCAGCACTCACGGCAACAACAAGGGAGGATGAGGCTCCTGTGAGAACGCCAAGACTTTTGGGAGTGGAGACAAGACCGGGACGAGACCGAGACCCAACGTGGGCTCAGTGACACATTAATTGCTTGCCCATTAAATTGAAGAACAGCAAATCAGCTCTGGTCTTGACCGGTGTCCACAAAATCCCGAGACTGGGCCAGTTCAAGACCGGAACGCGACCAACACCTTCAAAATGTGCTCTAGAGACCATCATCAGAACACGGCTCGGTTTGGTCAACATCTTATTGGTCAGCACTCGCCTAATTCTGCAACTTCAGATTGTGCTGCAACTATGACCTCTATTTTAGTTGCATTAAAAAATAATAAAATAAACCTTTTAGTTTGAGTTGCAAAGCACCGAGGCGACCGAGTTTCTGATTCTAACTCGGCAACGGTGGAGCTGGCCTTTGAACACGTTGCAAGACTTGGTGCGGGGCCTGCAGCTGTCCATGGTGCTGATTCCACCCAACGTCAACGGCAGACACAATAAGACTAAAAGTATTCTCCAGGCATGAATCATTCAAACAAGGCACAAATCAAATAGGACAAAGTAGTAACTCTTGCTCTGAGGTTGCTAGCCTGGGAGCAAAAATGCGGGTTGCAAAGTAGGAAGCTAGCTAGGTACAGTAGGTCGCTAATTAGCCGATTAGATTGCTAGGGAGGTAGCTCGTGTAACAAGTAGCGAAAAAGGCAGCGAGGTAGTTCACTAGGCAGCTAAAATGAAGGTACCCCAGTTTGCAAGAAGTGGCCCGGAAGTATTCGTGGCAACTTTTACTTTTGCCTTGAACAATCAACAAGGTACCATCCATCCATTTAAATTAAACTGTTAGTAATTTTGCATCGTAATAACTTCAACAACACGTTAAACTAATCATTTCATTTTAAAAGTAAATAAATGAATTAAAATATTTTTAAAAAATTAAATTGAAAAATAAACGTGATTTACAAATTTATGTGAACTCGTTCTAGAAAAATAAAAGAATCAAAGTCAAAAATGACATCCTGAAATGAAAATTTAAGGGGAATCTTGAGGAGCAAATGGCGGCTGGATGACAATGAGGAAGACCACGGGCGGGGGTGGGGGGCGAGAACAGCAAAGCGATGAAGAGGTGGGAGTCCTTATCGGAAAAAAGCAGACACCTTTATCTGCCTGCCCTCCAGTCCCACACGTGCGCAAGCACGCGTTCGCACACACACACACAAAGTCATCAGCGTGACACTACTGAGCGTTAGCCATTAGCCAGGTAATGGCACACAAACATCACCAACCCAACGACAAAAGTATCGGGACGCGTGCGAGCCTTTGGGGCAGTACTGCGCTGGGCCACAAAATGTCAAGCAGCACTGAGCACACAAGAAATGATTGCGAGGATTTTGTAGGCAGCCTTTGGGTGCGTTGCTGCTCAAGGCACGTAAAGTAACAGTTAGCATAACATCCAAGCTAATTTCTATTAGCCCGTCCAAGACATTTCTCAGGTTTTGTTACCGTGAAGCTAGCTGACTTGAATTCGACCAAATATTTTTCATATTCGAACATGTCTCGAATATGTTTATTTCTCTACCCTTTTTTTTGTGAACAAAAAAATATTACAATTTGCATCTTTGTAAACAAAAAAGTAAAGATTTGCCCTGACTAAAATTCAAATTTGTTTTGCTATCTCTTGGGGTCAGGGTGGAATTTATCATTCGACAGAGCCCCACCCACCTGGGTCGACAACAAATGGGAAGCAAACAGAGCGGAGTGCTCCCACGCCCCACCCACAGGTCCCATTTTGAGGCCATGAATAAGCATTAGCAGCCAACAAAATGTCAGCTAGCACGAGGGGGGCTAGCACTGCCCAAACGCAAATGTCAGAGGCCTGTGTCCAGTAATGCATCTGATGGAGAGAAGAGGGCAAATGTCAGCTGTTCCTCAAAACGGCAGCGCCGAGCCGCAACTTCCGCTGAAAACACCGCTTGAGTGACTCAAGGCTCTTTGTTATTGTTTTTTACGACGCTTTGCGGTTGAGGGAAGATGTGCAGCAGGGAACATTTTCGTGGAGCGATTACATTACAATAAAATTAGCGAAAACTATTTTATTCGGGCAAAGTTGGAAAAAGATATTTTCAATTTCAGCACTTTCTTTTTTTACATTTGACATGGAAACATTTTAATTCGAAATTTTTTCATGTCATCATTCATGTCGTTCAACATGAAAATCGAATTTCGTGTGTGCGCGTGTGTGTGTGTGTTTACTTTATAAAACGGTGAGAAAAAGGCTGCTGACACCTCAGCGGGCTTTGCAAAGCCAAATAATGGGCTAAATAAAAACACACTGATGAGTTGAGCACACACACTTGAGTAGTTTACACTCACACACACAAGATTCTTTAATTCCTTCTTTTCATATCGTCCTTGTTTGCCTTCCTCGATGCTCATTTCCTCTTCCGCCCTCCCTCCCTCCCTCCCTCCCTTCGAAGAGTGTACATTGTAGCATGTTTTGGAACACCTCGTCTGATATGTAGTGCGTGTGCGTGTGGTGGAGAGAGCATTGGCGATGGATGCATCAGGAGGCCCCGCCGCCACGTCGAGGTCACAACCGTCAACACCGGCCTGTGCTGCCATCACCACAATCACACACACACACACGAGTCAAACACTTTAGCAAAGAAACGTGCGCGCGCGCACACAGACTTTGGACGACCTGCAAAAGTTGTCATGTATTATTAGATGGCACGGGAGCTCTCGGCCGTCTCGGCCTTTTGCCTAAGGAGCCCCCTCCCCTATTTGCATAACGAGCTCCCCTATCTGCACATCTAATTAGAAGGCCGCCGTGCCCTCCAGCTTGGTTAATTGGTTAAGGAGGACGTGCACGCACGCGGTTAGCGGGATGCTAATCACTTTGCGGCTTCCTTGACAAACGAGCGCAGGAGGACCAGCTTCCCGCGGCTCCGCATTTGTGTTTCAACGGACGCTTTCCATGTGTTCGAACATGCGTGCGAGTACGTTAAAAAATAGAAGGTTGCCTTTTCATTGACAGCTCGGCGCTTCCGTATAGATTGTCACGGTCAGTTGGCTGCTCATTTCTGCTGCGCACGATGCTGGTCATTAATAGCACAGCAGAGATGCTGGCCAAAGCAAAGTGTTCCGCTCGCTACAGTCGACAGACCCTCACTCACCAATTTCGCGGCCACCGGGAGGCGACGATGTGCGTGGCACGCCGCCGCCTGCAGGCTGCTGAGTTTTTGCACCTCCGCCTCGCTTCTCAGTCAGGCCTCCTCTTCAATCTTTTTTTTTTTTCTTTTTGGCTCATCTCTTCCGCCGCCCCAATTCTCATTTCACACCACAACAACTGCCTTCATCCCATTTTTTTTTTCTTCTCGCACTCGTTGGCCTCGTCTGGCCTTTTAATGTCCCCACGCACTTTTTCTTCCTTCTTCCTCCTCCTCGCCGCAGCGGGAATGTAGCGGATGCCATCGAGTGTTGTCGCCTGTCCCCCGGCAACAGCCCCCCCCCCGACACCTTGCTTGAATACAAGGAGCTGGATCACAGACACACCCAGACACACACACTACCCAAATGGGATTAGATTGTGCTTCACTTGCACATTTTTGCTCTTTTGGAGACGTGTTGGCTGACCACGGCCATGCTGGCCAACGGGAGACCAATGGTGGGGGCAAGGGGGGGTCCGGTTTAAGGTCAAGTGTTTTGTCGTACTTGCATATTTTACGTTTTTAGCAACATTTGTGTATTTTTTTAGCTAATATTTTGCTTTGTGTTCTGATGTTTTTAATATGTAGATGAATTTGAACTATTATAGGGGAATGATTTTGACTTTCAATAGGATTGTTGTTTGGTGGTTTGTTTAGGGAATCATGTTTATTATTTTCTTCTGTAACATTTTGGTTATGTATTTTTTCCTCACACACTTTTTTTGTTGCAATCATTTGACTTTTTTGTCCAACTTCTGTTGTATTATTTAATATTCATCATATATTGTTGTTTTCATTGACTTTTTGTAAATATTTTCATGCCTATTTTCATCTTATAATTCTGTTGCTTATTTACAAAAAAAAAAAATGTCACCCTCATACTTTGCCTGCTTCACTTATTTTCACTCTTTTTTTTTTATGATGCCACTGCAGCAACCTCAAAGGAGAAAGGAACCACCTGTGAGTGTCGCATCTTTTGCAAACTTTGATGTTAACTTTGTGGATGAATTTGTGGAGGAAAAGGTTACTCGTCCTCATCTTGCCCTTTTTGCCATCCTGTCTTTTATCTTTGTGTTTGTTTCTCATCAAATGAGGGGGAAAAAAGCCTTTGTCCCACTTTTCATCACCTTCATCCATTTGGCGACAGCCTCCCGCACACCTTCTTGTGCCTGCCCCCGCTCGCCTCCTCGCGGCAACATTCCTGTGAGAGAGTGTGCCCCACATCCAAATGATTTTCTATTAGCGCCTGCGCCTGTTAACAGTGCTGCGTTTGATGACGCTAATCAAATTGAAAACCTTCATCTCGCCCGCCTCACCACCCCGAAAGCGCCTCTCGTTCGTATGTGCGTGTGCAAAAATCAATAGTCTGCTGTTCTGTGCCGGTCGTAAACAAGTGTCCAATCTGAAGTGCTCTGATTTCTTCCCACTGCAGATAATGGAAAGAGAAAGACCTAGCCAGTCCGGCCCACCGAAGCAAAAATCCAGGTAGAACCGACACTCTACACAATCAAGCCCATCAGTGTGACGAGGGATACGCCGAGGGCAAACTTTCCGGCCATCGGTCGGAAACCGGGGATTCTCATTCGGAAATTCCTAAACTGAATCGAGGGCCTGGTACATGTCTGCCTGCGGCAAAATGATTGGCTGCTGCGCCGCCGCTGAATGTAGCGTTGCCTGGATGCAGCAACCACTGCAACATCTCAGCTCATCACATCTCACCACATCAGTACGGCACTAATATTTGTTGTTTTGCACAGAGTACAAATTATATGTGAGCGTGATCAGCAAATACAGGGGGAAAAGTTCATAAACTGTCCAAAACTGTCAAAACGCTGATAAACCTTCAATAAATATCTCCTATGCAAAACGGACTGCAAATGGCAGAAAACATGCCCCCCCCTCCCAAAACTTGCTGAAAATATTTCACAAACTGCAAAAACACAAACATTGAGGCAAAAAAAAAGGTCTGCAAAGCTCAAGTGCCAATATGCGGGGGTCTATGTGTTGCTGCTGCACCGTTTGTGTGCCATGGGCCACACAAATTACATGTCAATCAAAGATGACGATTCTTTCATCCACACCACTAGGCGCTGCTGTTGGCACCTCACAAACACATGAGTTGAAAGATTGTGCATTTAATCAACGTAGCCTTTAAATCCCAACACGCGCGCGGTCATTACTCGCACACGCTGATAAATGACATCGGATTAAAATTCTATGTTAATCCATTACGAGTCCCGTCTGAGTCATCTTGTCGTAATAATGATCCACCGCGTGTGTGCATGCCTGCGTGCGTGCGCGCACACACAGTCAAGTGAAGCTAATGTAAAAGGAAATGTGGTGCTGATTAATGCAACTTTGAACCCTGCAGACATGACAAACTACCCCCCCCCATACTCACACACACACACACACACACACACACCAACAGGAAGTGACACCCAAACCTCCACTAATCAGCGTGTGAAAAAGGCAAGACTTTATGCACTGGCACAGTTGCTCAGGTCAGAACTTTGACCTGATGTCATCTTACGCACACTTGCGTCATAAGTGAATCTGAAATAAATCACATGTGGTATGTGCACTGCTGTCAAAGCCAAATCTGGTTCCAAATTTGATTCAACTTGGTTTTACCTTATTACATGTGGTGTCTACATTGCGACCAATCTTGATGATATCCAGATTACATTTCTTTTGATGCTGCAGTACATGGATTTGGAAAGTTGTCCTTTTTTTGTTTGTTTGTTTTGTTTTATACTGCAACAGAAAAAGTGTCGCGCAAATGGCACAAAGCAACCGTTCAAATACAAACAAATTCAATCCAATTAGATGAAAACAAATTACCCAATTCAAACACGTACCAAAGCCAAAATGGACCTCAGATGTTCCAGATTTCATACTTGGTGATTCAACTTTTTTGTGTGTGTGTGCCAACACAGCCCCAGCTGTTGTGTTCAATGACCAATGACTGCCCCCCCCCCCCTAACCCCGCAACCGCATGTAATCGCTGCACTTTTTTTTCCGGTCTCAAGCCAGCGCACATCAGCACGTCCCGTTAAGTCTCCAGCGAAGCGTAAGTCGGGTTTGATTAGCACGCACTCGCATAGCAAGGGCTGGCAAAAGATGTCACACTCTGTATCCAAGTACAACACTGGTGAGTATGGTAAAAGTACTACCGATTTCATTCCTTTATTTAAGTAAAGTAACAAATGGAGACATAGGAGGCACGAGTACTCTTTCTCTTTAGTCAAAGTCGATATTGTGTTCAAAAGACTGCTCATAGCATTAGTACTGAATCAACTCTTGGACTTAAGAAAAAAAAAAAAAAGAGGAAAAGAGAACAGAAACGCATTAAAGGACAACAGGAACCATTTTGCTGTTAATCCCAAAGCTGGTAAAAAGAATTTTACTGCATACTTCAGGAGAAGTAAAGATACCTTCATAGTCAACTCTTTTAAAAATGACTGAAAAGCACATCAGTACAAAAGGAAAAGATGAATTGTACTGCCAGTTGCGAGCGGTGCCAAGAGTACTCTTTGTTGTAGAAGAGATTTGTGTCAAATAAATAATAATAATAATAATAATAATAACAATAACAATAACAATAATAATATAATAATGCAAAGACTTGAGATATAACTACTGCTTCAACTCTTGTACTTAAAAAAAAAAAAACCTGCGTCAAAACCAAATAAAAAATTTGAGCAGTTTCTCTGATCTGTTGCCACCCACAATATTGTGACGTCGCATCAACCTGACCAGACGAAAGAGTACATTCTCTTCTTTTATCAGAATCGTTCCACTTTGCTTCGCAAAATGCACAATAACACACACACACACACACACACACACACACACACACACACACACACACACATTAAACTGGCATCGGGCTCTTACACAGCAACACGTCATTGGCATGCGCACGTGCCAATGTCGTTACACAGAACGCGAGCATTTCAATTTAGTAATAAATGTGAACGCAGACCGTTTCAGGTTTTCACGACAAGTTTTTATGCTTTTGTTATGCGCAGGAATTCCGTCGACCACTTTACCACCGCGATTATGCAGTCGCCAAATAGTCACGTGACGCTGTGCCTTGTGCGCGCACAAGACACTTTTTGCAAAACGTGTGTTGGCTACAAAACTTCCGTTCAAAAAGTGCGAAAAGGCTCGGTGCAAAAAGGTTGACCAAAAAATAAAGCATTCAAATGCATAAGACGCATCACGTCAATAATTCTGCTGAACTTTTCCTACCTTCGCAAAAGACGAGCAGCAGCGTCCAGATCCAGAAGGTCGCGCGTCCTCGGAGTGCTCTTCCGACTCCTCCCGCAACTCTCGTCCGGGGAGCCTCCATCCTTCTTCGGTCCCGTTCGGATGAGGCCACTCGATTCCCGCCGGCCAGGGTACCCGATCGCGGGCGAGGGGAGCCCGTTTGCACCCGATCGCGGGCGAAGGGAGCGCGTCTCCTCGGTGGCGGAGCAAAGGCGCTGGAGCGACTAAGGGGAGCGGCAAGACGCCGTCAGCAACCTCATGGCGGACTTGAGTGGAACTCTTTACGATCCCAAATGGGGGGGATTGGAGCGGAACCGGATTCGATAGGGAAAACGGCGAAGCTCCACTTTGCGTTTACAATCCCAAGTTCAAACACCTGCGAACAAGTTCACAAGACAAAAAACAAGAGTCAACAAAAGTCCAGTGTCCAACTGCAAGCAAAAGTGAGTCACGTGATTTGAATACATCCAAACGGGCTCAGAATGAGGATGTTGGAAATGATGAAGATGGTGCGCTCCTTCTCGCCACCCAACAGATACTGTGCTGCTCTAGCGCGGGGCTCCAACTACAACTCCGGTGAGCGAGCGAGCGGGTGCGCGAGCGTGAGAAATAGAGAGCGAGTGAGAGAGAGAAAGTGTGTGTGTGTGTGCGCGCGCGCGTGCACGTCAAGTCGAGAGTGGATCAGACGCGGCATGGAAGGAGGAGGGTGCATATGGCGATAAGGGGGGTGGGATTTGGCAATCGGACTGACATTTAAGACACGAGGGTTTGTGTGTGGGGGGGGGGGACTCAGGCGTGTTCATTCAACTTCATGACAGACATGTATAAACTTCGTCAGTTAGTATTATTTTAATTTCAGTTGATATGCATTCCATGTTTCATACTATAATGCAGGAATAATGATATAATACTGTTGGATTCTCAAAGTATTATTAAATGCCTGAACTGGTATTGTTTGACTTCAAAGTATTTTATATTAGTTCTTATATTCTTAAGAATATATAGCTTATAGTTCACATGTAACCTGTTATGATTATCTATTTTCATCATTTTTTTCATGAATTTTAAAAGTCAAAACACATCCCGTTACTTGTCGATTAAAGATCAATAAGACAATCGAGTGTCCAGAAATGCGTGCGCGAGTGGCGTTCGTGCCCTCTGTATTATTCATTCACTGACACGCGCGACACCTGTTCTCCGTGTAATCGATAGACTCTCCAGGCGCGCGCGCCCTCGCACGCACACCACGTGAGCGCGCCTCGGAGAACCACTTTGTAATAAAACGCATCTACTTTCGATTGACTCACTCCTGTGTGCTGTGCGTGTTTGTTTGTTTGTTTGTTTGTTTGTTTGTTTGTTTGTTTGTTTGTTTGTTTGTTTGACTCTGGGGAGTCTTTATGAGAGGAGCAAGCGCACTCCCTGGTGGCCATCAGGTGTGCAAACATCTTTCGTCTTGTCCGTAATTAGTCACAAAAGGAAGAGTTTTTTTTTTTTAACAAAAAAAAGTCAGGTTTAGTATTAAGGGACCTTTAGTGGGTGTGTCCTAGTGAGTGACGTCAAAAGCTGGAGTCAGTGCAGTTGGTCAGACACTTAAAGTGTGAGCCTCTTCTCCTTGCTAGTGTTTTAATTTTGAATTTGTGTGCCGTATCACAAGCTCGTAGTCAAGAAGGCTAATTTTGCTAATGCCACTACGAGCTAACCGTTGTCTTTGACCGTTTGCAGGGACGATAGCCAACCCGGACATTTAGGCTAATTTCTGTTGGCTGTTAGCTTCACATCTTAGGATAGCATTAAACTCAAAGACTTTCTCTTAACAGGTTTCCTCTTCATTTTCTGACTTTGTTGTTATACAGGAGTCTAAACCACAGATGTCAAACTTAATGCCCGGGGACCAGATATGGCCCGCAATATTCTTTTACATTGTTGGCGACAGCAAATATTCCGTCTTGCTCCAATGGTAAAATTGCAAATTGTCTTCAGGCCAATTCAAACCAACATGGCAGACTTACAGCTGTGGGCTTTGGGAACTAGCAGGAGTTTGTGATTGGGGGATTATGTAGTAAATACAGACCAAAACGACCTGAGATGGACGCTTCAAGTCAAAATGGCTTACCTCCAGCAAATATTCCGGTGTTGATTCTTTTTTGTGGGTCTACTCATCAAAGCCCAAATGCGTTGTACGTGTGTAAAACATGTGGTCAAGTTCTGCCGTTTCATTTATTTCCGATAGGATGTTTCTCCATCTATTGGAAGTGAGTCAGCAATTTCACAATGACGTCGGAGCTCTTGGCGGGTATCCGGAGCATCGGTCGTTCAAATAAAACCTCGGACTTTGGCGGAGGTCTCATTTCAATTTGCGCCTCCCACTCTCGCCCGATTGCGCAGTAAAAAGCAGAAGAGCCATTTTTGGTATGGCTTTCAGATGGCTTGAAAAGTGCCTCGTCATCCCTTATCACAAATCTATGCCAGGTTACGACCGACGACAGTGACGGATGGCTTCTTTTTCCGATGCGTAATGAACGAGGGTTACGGGATGCAAGCTTCCTCCGATAGCAATGAGCAGAACCAAATCGCAAATCGTTATCAACTACTCAGATTGCTCGCTGGGGTTGATATTATTTTGAGAACGTCATTCATTGTTGTTGTTTTTTATCCATTAATATACCTGTCAAACTGACTTCAAATATAATTCACTCTTAACTACTTCAATAAATATAAATAACTGTAATAAAATGTCATTTAAGTACTGTGGATATGGTTTCATTGCTGCTCACTGAAATGATTAACTTAATAATTATGAGCAAAACATGCTTAGAACAACTGAATTTAAACAGTTTATGAAAATTCAGCGCCCGGAGTCATTTTCACAGGAAATTTGGCTGACACTCAGGGGAATCTCGAGAGGTTTGGAAAGATTCAGACTCAGATTCACTTAGAAACTTTAAAATACGGTGGACTCATCCAGAATCAGTAGACCCACAAAAAAAAAAAACTTCAAGAAGTCACCCTTGACAAGATACAGAAAGTCAGCCATTGTGGTTCAAAATGGCCACTGAGGTCATTTCCGTTTGGCCTGACAAACGTTTGCTGTCTCATTTGTCTCATTCGCTTGACTTTTATTAATTTTATTTATTTATTTTCTTTAAAATCGTTCCTGATTTTACAGTTTAAAATTTTAAGAGATATAAAAACGATAGAGGAAGATAGAACTGCTTGATAATCCAAATAGAAAAATTTCCACAACAATCCCAACTTCCCACAACAATCCCACTTGGTTCGCATTTGACTTTCTAATTTAACCACATTAGCCACTTTAAAGTTATTTTTGTTTTCTTACCAGTTGCGTCTTGCAATTCGTGACAAGGAAGAGTCCGACAGGGTCAATTGAGCCACATAAAAACGTCTCCTAAGTGCCTCCTGGCAAGCGTTCATGCGCCGGCGCAGGTGAGCGAGCGAGAGCACTTGATGAGAAGCGAGTTTCCCCCCACTCTGTAGTGTGACGTCGCCCTCTGCAGGTGGGGAGGGAATCAGAGCGGATCTTGCCAAGATTTTTTTTTTTTTAATGTGATGATTGCTCCTCCAAACAAAACACAAGAACGTAGATCCAACACACACTCGCACAGAGCGGCAGCGTTGGCCACACTTATTTTGTACATCTTCCCGTGATATGCAAACCTGTCAAATTTCATCATTAGAAGACCGAGAGACTTCAGAGGATGTATTTTCAAAAATGTTATTGGAAGGACTATGAAGGACACCTGGGGGGAGGCGTCTTTCAACCAAAATGGCTGACGTGTGTGTTTTCAGGCATGAATTCTTGAGACTTTTTTTGTGGGTCACCTCCTCATAGACATGCTTACCTAATTTTAAGTTGCTAAATCAAGCGAGCTTTTGAAGTTGACTTTTGTAATACTCTTAGTTATAATGCCAACATATCCAAGTTACAAGACGTCAGACTTCCTTTTTTTTCCACACATGACTTCATGAGTGTTTTTTTTTTTTTTTTTGTGGGCCTATTTATGATCGACATGTTTACCACGTTTCACATTGCAAAGTCCAACAGGCTACGGCGATGAATTTACCATAGCTGAGCCTGAGGCTGTTTTGAAAAGGCCTCATAGCACTTTTGTATTGCTTCTCAAATGATTCAGTTGCAGTCAACAAACCAATTACAGCTTGATGACGATGATCAAATCCAAAACAGGCTCCTTTACCACTCTAAATGAGAGCATACAGCGTTTTTTATACCTTGGGCAGGTTCCTATTGCAACATTGATCGCCATGGCGACAAAGTCCACATCAGAGTGGCTGCCACCTGAAAATTGTGCAGATGTGCTTCGCTAGTTGTACCCTTTTGCTTCAACCAACGAACCAATAAGGATGTAAAAATATCATTGGGTGCTTGCGTTCGGGCCCTGTGAGGATGCAGTTGAAATCTGATTACTTAAAAAAAAAAAAAAAGATGACAACATTCCCTTGCTAATACCGTACTACTCATTTTGTTTGACATGGCAACACATGGAGGCTGAAATCTGAGTGGACAGAGAAAACTATTGGGACTATATTCACATAATGTCAAAGTTTCCACTTTTGCTTGTAAAAAGTTCGCTAGATAGTGTTTTGACCAACAAACAAATCGTGTGCGGTATCATACACACGATGCCATTGTTTGCCAGCAGAAGCCCTGCCCTCCTCCACATCCCCCTTTTGCCTTCTCTCTGTCACGAGACAATCCCCGCAGATTCACCCTTCACAGCTCGCAGCGTCGCAGCCTCTCAGCCACGCTTGACATTCCCGGGAAAAAGCTCGCGGGACGGCTCAAGCCGAGCATCCGCCTGTGCCAACCCCCATACAAACGCGTAAAGAACCCCCCGCCCCCCGCTGATGACCTCACGCTGTTCACGCGAGAAGGAAGGACAGGGGAGGAAGGCGGTGCCCGTTTCGAGCTCGCTAACCTTCTTAAAGTGTCGTCACGCAAGTAGGAAAAGTTGATCGTATAAAGATGGGATCTAATAGAATGTTTCTAGACAACCTCCCCCCCCCCCCAAAAAAAATCCCATACTTCACCTCATTCACTCCCATTGACGGCTATAGACGTCAAACATCTATTTTAATTGTGCTGGCAGTGAATGAGTTAATATCGATGAAACTACGAGTGATCGATGTCCCTTGTCCCGCACCGCCAGATTCTTCTAGTGACGTGTATTCTGTCCAAGGTGAAAATGTTGGCAACTCTCCCTTCTGGTGGAAACATTTGAGAGTTTGAAAAAGTGTGGGCAGGTCCATTTTGAATGTTCACGTGGAAGATTTGTTTGAATTCAGCGTGTTGTCTTGGGTAGCTTCTGGAATCGATAAACAAATTCAAATAAACATAATAGACTCTGCGATGACATTAAATAAACAGTTTATACATCGGGGTGCCGCTTTCTCGCCGCCGCGTCCCCCCAGTAAAAGTAAAACTAATCACCAAAGAGCGTTAGTCAATCTGTTTTTATTAGCGACGCGCACGCATACAAAGTGTCCCGGCCGGGATAACGATTTGAACAAACATCCAATTTGCCGGGCGGATTACCCGCGAGGCCTCGCTGGGAGGAGGTGGGAGGTGACACATCAGCGAGATGCTAATAAAAAAAATTCCACATGCGCACACACACACACACGGCCGTAAATATTAATTCTCCACAGAAGCCCGTTGCGACTGGCAACTTAATTACACTAATTTCACTGTGATTGTGCCCCACAGGAGTGCAAAAACCCAAACGCACACACGCATAAATACACAAAGGCGAGCACACGCATGATAAGTGTTCTTCGGGCCAAATGCGGAATTAAGGATATTGTCATCGCCGATCATTTCCCCCGCTAGGACCGACGGCACCAATTAGCCGTTGCAGCTAATCATCGAGTCCCTGTCCCCGATGTCATCTTTGCCTTTGCCATTTTGCGCTCCTTCTTTCTTCAGTACAAAAAAAAAAAGTAGCATAAGGTTAGCTAAACCCGCACTGAGAATTTGGCAGCAACTTCCAAAAATCGCATTCACGCAAGTCCCGGTTGAAGGTAACTGTCAAAAAGAATTAGGCCTTGCGTATCTACGAGCACAACATCTTTTTGCCTCGCAGCCTGCTCGCTTATTGCTGAAAAAGGGCTTCGAGTTCTTTAGCAATCATCGATGCACCGTAGTTATACTACCAATAGGAGATAACGTCCTGCTTCTACGAACCGATACCAATAACCAATATTTTTTTTTCTGTGTGTGTTTTTGTATGTATCTGTCCATATGTATAAGATACTCAAGAATTTTAAAAATTCTAAATTTCAAATAAGTCCTGAAAGTGCATCACTGACTAAATGCAAGGAGGAAAGCTAAAGCTAGCGAGACTTGCGAGGCCACATGGTTTGGAAAGCCTCGTTTTTGTGACAACTTTCAGGAAGGCAGTGTCGTCTTTTGCGTTATCGTTTAGCCGTTCAGCAGAGAACAAACGTTTAAGCGATATTATGGCGATTAAATGAAATTATTTTTTTGAAAACACCTAACTAAAAAAATACTTTTAGTAAAAATAAAATCGAATAAAAAAAACAATAATCAATTCTAAAAACATTTCCAAAATACAAATGAAAAATTTACCAACAAATGAAAATACAATATACACAGATAAACGTCAAACTGCAAAAAAAAAAAATGGAAAAATAGAAAATGAAACTGTAAAAATGTGCAATGGCGGCACACAGTGAATAAAAAGTGTACGTGTAAAAAAGCTAAAAGATGGTAGCGCGTGTGCTTGTAAATAGAGGCAGACGGGCAGATGGAGACGGCGAGCGAGTGAACGGCAAATAGTGTCGCGTCGGCGACGGGGATGATGGCGCGGAAGCGAGCGGGACAGCGCTTGTTTGGACAGATGGCTGCTGTGTGCTAATTACAGACTGAGCGCTTGACACTGTGAACACAATCAAAGTGGAAAGTGACGCACGCACGCTCACACAATCGCAGAGTGCGCGTTCGCGCGTAAACAATGCCAGAGGACAACAAAGTCACGCAAGCCGTTTGTGCGCGTGTTCTCCTCCATTGTGGAGGCTAACGAGCTTTGTGTCGCTATTAAAACCTACTTTGCAGATTTATTTACATTTGCATTAACGTCCCACGTCAACCACAAGTTGGAGTCTGGCGTGCAATATACAGTTCGCCGAATGCTCAGGGGTACTTCATGGACAAAAACAGAGACGTTGTTTCAGTAGCCTAATAGTAGTCAGCTACGTCGTTCTAGTTGGGGGAAAGTCCATCCATCCATCCATCCATCCATCCATCCATCCATCCATCCATCCATCCATCCATCCATCCATCCATCCATCCATCCATCCATCCATCCATCCATCCATCCATCCATCCATCCATCCATCCATCCATCCATCCATCCATCCATCCATCCATCCATCCATCCATCCATCCATCCATCCATCCATCCATCCATCCATCCATCCATCCATCCATCCATCCATCCATCCATCCATCCATCCAAGGCCGCGGGCATGCTGGAGCCTATCCCAGCAGTCTTCGGGCAAGTCGGCGGGGAACACCCTGAACCGGTCGCCAGTCATTCACAGGACATCGATAGACGGACAACCATCCGCACTCACACCTCGGGGCAATTTGGAGTGCTCAATCGGCCTACCAAGCATGTTTTTGGGATGCGGGAAGAAACTGGAGTGCCCGGGGAATGAGTCAGACGTGCTAAGCAGTGCTCCACCGTGCCGCCCTGTGTCTAATATTATTTTCCTTATTTTATTTTTGTAATTTAACTATTATTCTGGTTATTTAGCATATCATTTAGTTTCTTTTTGTTTCTTCATCATATCCACATTTTACTCTGGGTCTTTCAATTTCAAATCGGCACTTATTTTGAAAATTACAATTTCTTCTAATATATTCTCCAAAATAAAGTATATATTTTTAATATTACCAGCACACATTTTCTATATTTTCATTTGATTAATGTATTTATTGGCTTACTTGTGTTATTTTATTATTTGAAAGAATTATTGTACATACGAGCGCTGTGGTTGGACAGCTTACCAAAAGTGCCAAGGTTATAATGTCATGCTAGCTACGTAGATTTCCAACGTAGCTAGCGGCAGAAGTTGGCGAAAAACTTTGCAGTTAAAACTTGCTGTTTCCAAATAACTCAAGGCTTCTTTAGCGTGTTACTTTCTTGGGGGGCTGATTATTTGTCATCATTTGCCAGCAGCAGCAAAGTCATCGCTAATCCTCCAGCAAAGAACGCTTAAACCACCGCAGCTGTGGCCGTCAAGCTGCCACCTCGAAGAGCGCCCAGAACAAAAACGTATAGTCACACTGACGCTTCGAGTTTGTTTAAAAATGTTCAACTTCCTTAGCTAGAGCTTTCTAAAGGAGGAATTTCAAAAATAAAATTAAGATAGGTAGGTAGACAGAGAGAGATGGAGACGCACACAGGTAAGAGCCTGTATCAGCTTGTCAAAAACAAAAGGCAATAATAACAGAGGGCATGTGTTATTACCTGTGTGTGTGTGTGTGTGTGTGTGTGTGTGTGTGTGTGTGTGTGTGTGTGTGTGTGTGCGTCCACGTGTGTGATAGTGCGTGCATGTTGGGGATGCTACAGTCATTTCCAGCTAAATTCACAGCCAAGTGCATCCCTGAGGCATCCGTGCACATGTACACACACATGCACACACACACGCACACACACACACACACACTTAGACGACAAACAAAATGTCCTGTCCCAGGAGTATATGTTTCCTGTTGAGCAGGATTAGACAAATCTGAAGACACAGACACGCACACACACACACACACACGCACGCACACCTTTTCTGAATATTCATAGCAAGCTGTTGCACTCCTGGCCTGGATCAAAATGTGAGCTTGTGTGTGCTTGTGTATGTATGACATAAACTAGAAATCAAACAAAGTCATTATTCTCCCTTAATTTCACCTCACTACTCAGTAGAAACACACACACAAACAAAAATAAAGATGATAGTATTAGAAGCTGCTCTTATTACAACACTCAAGTACAAAGTTCAGATAGCTTTGTTGTTAGCATTTGCGTGGACAAACCACGGCTGGCATGAGAACTTCTGTTCAACCGTCAAATCCTTGTTCCTGCTCATGTCGACTTTTTCCTTTCGAAACAAAAATAAAAAACAAAGCAGTCTTTTTCAGTTAATAGGAAGTGTCAAAATGGCCTCCCCCTGAGATGGGCTGAAACTTGGTGCTTCACTCATATTCCACAAATTCTATCTCAATCCGAATGCCGCGTTTAGACGAGTACTTTTCCTTTGAATGTAAAATAAGAAGTGCTGAAATGACAAAATGGTCAAGTCGGTAATAAGAATCGGCAGGCTCATTTGACGACATGAAAAATCACTCCTTTATTGTGCGTTATTGTTATGAAGTTCGAGAAGAAACGATCTGAGCTTGGTAAACAAAAGGTCCCGAGAGAGGTGACGCACGTTCATATCGCAGGCGGTCGATGGGTGAGGTGAAAATCTTCCCACAATGCCGAGCGGATTAATATGGCTGACTTATTTAGCCGCGTGCGCGCGAGCTAATGATTTCTGAGGCTCATTTAGGGAAAACTCCCACAAGAGGGTTCGCGGGTGTTATTATCACTTATGGATTCAATTCTTATTAGCACGCTGTCTGTTTTCAAATCACAGATTTTTATCTTTGGTATGCCCAATAAAGTATGCACACTGTGATGGGTGTGATTTTTTTTTTCTTTAGCAGTATGCACACCCATTACGTTCTGGCATAGCCTTGATTCGAAAACACTGGAAAAAAAGAAACTTTGCATCATGTCATGAAAATGATGTCACAGGGGGAGTTGACTAATTGGGCCAGCGTTGGACGTTTTCACTTTTGGGGTGTTGCTAGCAGTTAAGACGTTCGTGCCGAAGGTAAAACAAAAAAAAGCTGTTGAAATTTTTCCTTGTTATCCCATGAAAACAATATTGGTGATACACTTTCAATTTTACAAATAAAATGGATCATTTTATTCCAAAGCTATTGTCCGTGAATTAAATATATATTTGTAATGGCATTTCCCTCTGTAAAACAAATTAACATTAAAAAAAGCTGAAAATGTTTGAAATGCATTTCCAATCTATGATGACGATTTTTAATAGCTAAAAGTAAATGTAAACTGAGTGTATTATTTAACGAGATGGATTTGCTGTGAAATACTGTCCAGTTGTATTTTCTCTGCAAGATATTTACAAACCAATTCTAAGATTAAACACAATGAAATAGAAAAAAAAATATCCAAAATATAATAAAGCATTAAAATGCACATGTTTAAAAATGTAATCAATACTCGCTGAGTTTTGAATGATTCTTTTGGAGATACTTTCATTACGTTAATATCGCAACAAAATCGATAACTTCATTTTAAATCATTTGCACCAATACAGAAATAGATTCAGACATGAATACAATTACAATTATTTTATTATTTTATTTCCATCCCTCTCTGATAGTCAATCAAAACATTGAGGGTATTGGATGTGTTTAGAATGTGTACCTAATGAAGTGACCGATGAGTATGTGGACAAAATGAGAGGTCACACAAGGACAGACCACACAAGCGTGTGCGTGTGTGCGTAAACTGGCAACTCTATTTATGCACGTGCGTTTGTTTGCACAGTACCAAGCAAATTTGGAGTGCGTGTCTGTTTAGTTTAGTCAGTGGGTCAATAGTAAGAGTAGAATGGAAGCTCCACTTATATCTCTGGGTGGATCGATGTGCTAGCACGCTAATGGAGTACGAGCGTGGGAAAGATTAAAGTAAGTAAGACGAAGTCAAGAAGTAGAGCCGAGCTGGCGTAGGATTTGATTTCATCAAGGACGGACGTCTTGTTTGAATAGATACGTTGAAAATAAACAGACGGGCTCAGACGTCCAAAGTTCTCTCGTTGACAAGCTGCTGCAGCGCAGGTAAAATCATATTAGCAAACATATCTAGTTTGACATCTCAAGCCATAAGAGTTATCGTCAAAAATGGAAAAAAAAAGTTTCTGGCCAAGTGAGACAAATAACCAGCTGGATTATTAGCCTCGGGACAAAAAAATGGAACCAAGTAAGCCGATCTTGAGATCTTGAGTCTGCAGATAACTGACTAATTGTCTAAGAAGTTCCCTTAATTGAATACAGGATTTCTTGGCACTTGTAACCTGACAACCTTGTTGCCAACCAACCAAACCAACCAAACCAACCAAACCAACCAAACCAACCAACCAACCAACCAACCAACTTTCGTGGAACGTCAGTGAATTCTGAATTTCTTAGCATTTGCACAACATTGTTAGCTTGTGCAGCGTAATTAGTTAAGTAGGTAGCTAGCTGATTAACTAGTAAACTAGCGAGCAAACAATCTATAGCACATTTCTTTCAATGTTATTCTTATTCTTATTTACTGACTGGCTGACAAATTTTGTATCAAACTTACAAATTAACCAAAACAAAAAACTTCCCTGACAATGTCATTGAAATAGTGATTTTGTCTGTTCTTAATGAAGCAGTTCTTGTTAGCTTGTGCGACCCGACCCATTTCGATTCAGTTGGATTTAATATTTCAATCCCCGACAGAGAGTGGAAACAGATTTTCATGCTTTTTTTTTGGGGGGGGGGGGGGGTACAGGTTACCGCCAAGAATCAACTTTGACAGTTTGATAGTTGGCAAAGAGAAAGAACGTGTCGACGCAAACAGGACACAACTCAAGCTGTGACGGTGGGAGTACGAGGTGGCGCGCCCTGCTGAGACATAATCTACAAAAAGAAAGATGTGATTGACACGTGGAATTGCTTTTTTTATAAAAAGAACAAATGAGAAAAAAAGTGTTGCTGTGGAGTTTTTATAGACATGACTTCCACTCCAATGGCAGCTGTTGCACCATTCACGGCACAGTGGAAAAGATATGCTTGAAATTCAAAAATTAAACCCAAACTTGTGACATTTGTCAGTGCACTCTGGTCTAATATAGAAAACAGGTTGACAGTGGAGAAGACGCGCTGGCCATCACTACACTATGAGCTAACTAATCATAGTTACTTAACTCTGTTCTTATCATTATGACATTATTTGCTAACTTGCTAGCAAACTAACAATCCAGTTGGGCTGTTAGCAATCTAAGGAGAAAAATAAAATCACCAAAAGTTGGACAGCAGGCAAATTAATTGAACAAAGAAAAATGTAGAAACTAGCAAACTATCTGCAAAGAAATTTAAAAAAAATCACACACACGAAGGTGCAAACCATTTGCTAGAGAAAGCAAACCGATGAAAATAACACTTTGAATGACTAACTAGCTATTACACTAAAATCGAACGAGCTCCAGTCACAAACTCATTTAGTTAGCTCCGTATTTTACTAGCACACAAACTAGCTGCAGTTACAAACTGTCTATTGAGATAGAGTAAGTCGATCATATCGAGATTTTTATACGCTGACTGGCCTCACCAATCACAACAACAGGATTTTTATGTATTATTGAGGACATACTTGACTATATGGCTGAAACTGGACTATGTGGTATGAATTCATATTCTAGTACACAAGCTATCCTGACGACACCGTCTAACAGTATTTGAAAATGATAGGGATTCACAAAACGGTAAAAGTGGGGACATTGGTATCGTCAATTTGTCTTCCAATGACAGCGTAATAACGGCGCTAAACGAGCCTCTTCAATTCCCACATCCGACCGAGGTGTCATTAGTCGTTATTGTGCAATTTCGTACCTCCCAATCTCATAAAGCGCTCAGTCCCATCGCCACACTTTGAACACGTGCTCCTTTAATTTTCCGCCTTCCTAAACAAAATGCAAACATCTCAAAGTACATATGGAGGGGGAGAAGTTGTTCTTCCTTTGATGAGTGACAGGTGTTAGCGAGCGCCCGCGTTTCGAAAGGTTACTGGGAGTTTCTCCGAGCACGTTTGAAGGCAAAACCACATGTTGATCGAAATGGCATGCTGGCACGCCTGCGCACACACAAAATATCTCAATTCAGGAAGATATAGAAGGCCAGGACACAAATAGCCGTCACGACACGACTTGTGCTCTTATCTAAAAGAATGAAAAAATATCTTATGTAAAAGCCTCCACTTACAATTAAAAGGCATCTTATTAGTTTAGAATTTGAAAATAATTGTCGTAAATTTAATCATTTTGAACGATGAATAAAATGCAATTGCCATGAATCAAATCAACGTCAAATATATTAAAAAATAAACACACTCATTAAATCAAGTCTGGTGTCCAACCTTAGTTGTTTTTTTTTTTTTTAATTTTGAGAATTGATGATGTCTTGTTTGGTCATTATAAATATTTGGACATTTCAACAACATGCACAAGAACAACATTCATAATATTTATTTCTAATACAGGAAATGACTGACACGTCTGCATGGAATGGAAAACCTGTTACGTTTGTATGTTAGACACAATGTGCGCGCTTTTAGTTGTGTTGGCGCGAGTTGCACCTGGTTCATGGAACCAACCGATTTAAAAAAAAAAAAGAAAGTCAAAACTCTAACGCGACAAGTATTTGCCTATTTGAGTAAATGTGCAAAGTAATCATAAGAATTACCATTTGAGCGACACACTGTCCAATGTGACTATTTTGTCACCGGCATTTCATAGCAATAAAAGTCCCGATACGTTTTTTCCGAATCATATTTTTATCAAGCCTATGAGTAAGAATTGATGTTAAAAGCAAATCATTTGTCCGCTTGAAACGGTCAGAATGTTGATTATTTCATTTTTTATTTTTAATAAGAATAATTGCAGTTCAGATTCAACTGCAAAATCTTAAACAAATATGACTGATCGCAACCCCCATGCTGCTGAAGAGAAAAATTCAAAAACCAGAGGGGTTGGTTTTGCCAAAACTAAAATAGAAACTGTTCCAATCTCTCATCAGACCACAACAATAAGAATTCAAGTTCATCCATCATCTCTGTCCAAAGTTCAGTGTGATTTTTGCATCCCGCGGTTTCCAGACGTGAAAATAGCAGCTAATGAAAGCAAAGCGCTGATGCTAACGTACCTCTTGGCTTTGCCGCTCTGGGGTTCGTCAGGCAGCTTGACGCCGTTGTCTTCTGTTCTCTTTTGCGACCTGCTGGTGGCTCAGAAGTTTTGCAGTTCTGGAATGTTCTTGTAGAGGTCAAGAGAGTCAGGGTTGGAGAAAGCCCCTCGTTGGGACACCTCACCCCCTGCCAGAACCTGCTTGACCGCCACCTCCACCTTCTTACCGCTCAGCGTGTACTAAAGGACGACAACCACAAATGTCAGGTCGGTTTGGGAATTTTCATTTTGGTTAGTTTTTGCTGCATTTTCAACTTTCTCTTACCAGCAATACATTTTAATGTGATGGTGACAGTTGGAATTAGTTTTCTCTATTTGGGGCGCCGTATAAATGTTGAAATTGAAATGGAATGTGACCAGAGCAAGCGGTTTTGGACTCACGGGAATGTCGGCGGTCTGCAGCAGGATGGCGGGCACGTGTCGGGCGGAGAGCGCCTTGCGGATGGCCGCCTTCACGTCGACCACCAGTTGGCCACTGAAGGGCTTCCCTGGCGCCATTTTGAGGAAGAGGATCACCCGCTCCTCGCCGTCGGCGTTGTACTGAGGCACGCACAGGCTGTCTGATACTTCCTCGAAGGCCTCCACTGCGGTGCGCACAAAAAAAAAAAAAAAAACACGACTTGACTCTCATAGTGGCTAGGAAACGTTAACACACCCCTCTTCAAAGGCCCCAAAAATGAAATCAGGGTGAATGGTTTTAAAATAAATTCACAACTAATAATTGAATGTGGTTGCACAAGTGAGCACACCCTCTTGGGAATTTACATTCAAACTCATTTGTGAGTCTGCTCACACCTGCCACCGTTTCAAGGGCCTCTGATTCGCGCCACGTCAATGCTCTCGTAGTTTTTTTGTATATAAAGGTATATAATTCATCTCCCTTTAACGCATTTGTTCCAATTTGATTTTTGGAAAAAAATTCAACGTAGACGTTAATTTCCTCGAGACTCACCGATGTTGTAGATCTCCGAGCTGCCGAAGCGAACGCCGTTGGGATTCAATGTTCCATCACTGCGGAAAAAAAAAAGATTTGAAGTTTTTGTCGGGATTACACTCTTGTCACGACTGACTACTATTATTATGCTTTTATTATTGTTTTGTTTGTTTATTGTTATGCATTTAACTAATTGAAATTATTTCTTTGACTAGATTCTACCGGGGTTCTTTTCACGTCGGTGTCTGTACAAATTGTGCTTTTCAACATTGTGCTGAATAAGGAAAGACAATAAAAAAAATCGACAGCGGTTCCTTGCACATACTCCAGTTGCACGTTTTACTGACCTCCTGCCGAGCATGACGACGCCTCCCGTCTTGGGATTGATTTTGCAATAGTCGCCATGGGCCCAGACGCCTACAAAGACCAACACAGCACACAAATAGTCATTCTTGTCAACTGAAGTCAGATGGCCGAATGAGCCAGTTGGGACTTGTGTAGGCAAACGCCTTTTTGGTTTTAAGTGATTACATTAAGATATTTTTCTATTCTTCCTTTTCTTTCCCCTAGATTTTTTTTTTTTTTTTAGATTTTTCCAATATTTATGTATTTTTACATTAAATAATTATCTATCCCCTTCAATATATTTCTGCACTTTGTCCATATATATTTTATATTTGCTTTGAAATATTTACAATTTTTAACAAATATTTCTTTTTGCAACCAATGTTCATATATTTATATACAATTTCATCAAATGCTATTCTTTTTATTCGTGTTTCTTGGATCCAATATTGACAGTAGTCAACAAAAAAATTTATTCACAGTGTTATTATTCATTCTATATGCACATTTTTAATATTAGTGTCTTTGCACATTGGTATATTTTGACAAACATAAATTGTGTGTCACTTGGAAAGGATTTTTCAAAATCCCCAAAAAAGCTGTCAAAATTGAAAAGGACCTATCCCAACTTTGTACTGACCCGGGAAAGTGGAGAAGTAGGCTTTGTGGTACTTGCTGCTGTTGTCGTCGTTCCAGAATCGCGTGGGTTGGCACGGGATGGGTTTCAAGCACACCAGCTCACCACTTTCTCCCCAAACAGGTTTTCCTACACACACACACACGCATACACACACTCGCCGTTATGTCCGAGAGTCTCTTCCCGCTCGGGACGCTGTTTTTAGTTTCCGTTTGCTTTTTTTCTTACAAAAAGTGTCTTTAAATTATCCTTGGGGGCCGCAATCAATGTGTGTGTGTGTGTGTGGGGGGGGGGGGGGGGGGGGGGGGGGGGGGCAGCCAGGCAGGCAGGCTGGCAGGCAGGCAGGCAGGCAGGCCCTGGAAACCATTGTAAGCTTGTTCACCCGTTACGCTCAGTTCTTACCCTCAAAATTCCACGCTTCCACGGCCATGCCCAGGTTTCTTGTCTGGATCTCGCCCCGATACACCGGAACTGTTGGGTTCTGCCCCATGAAGCAAGACACAATGTCTGTGCCGCCTGTGGACAGACCAAAAAAGTTCTGTTTCATGAGCGACAACATTTTGAAGACTTTGCTGAAGATTGACAGACAGGTCTAGCAAATTGTGTATGACAGACTTTGAACAAGCCCTGAAAATGGCCAAACATGGCGTCTCCACAACAAAATGGCAGACTTCCTCTTTCGTTTCGAGCCCTGTGGGCAGGTCGAAGTCCAATTTTAAAGGACAAACCTATGTTGCCTAAATGACCTTAAAATGGCCACTTCAAACTCGAACGGGACAGGAGCCATTCGACTTTTATGTGGGTCTGCTGAAGACAGACATGGCCGCCAAGTGAAAATGGCTTTGGGGTCAGATTTCTTCCCCATTTGTCTCTTTGCGCTTTCCAATAATGCGGTGTTCGCATTCATCTCCTTTCTTGCCATTGTTGGTCGTCTACCTGGTATGCATGGCAGGCAGGCAGCCGCCATCATCCATCTTGTTTCTTGCCGGCTTGCTTTCTATCTCTTCTTTGTCTCCTCATCAATCCCTGGGCCTCACTTTTATGATATCGGGCTCTCGTAGCGAACTTTAATGAGATCCCACGGGGGTCGGCAGGAAACTTCTGATTAAACGCGCAAGCTCACGAGTGGGAAGATGCGCAATTATTTCATGATTGTGCCGACTTAGGCGGTCACACAAAGTGTATTTTAGGCACCGTTGCTTTCTTTGGTGTCGCGCGCAGGTGAAAGTGGAGAATATGTCGGATACTCTTGAGTGTATGCCGAAAAGCGCTGTTCTCAAGAGCGGACGTCTATTTTTAGCCCACCGCGCTTCTCATGCCAGGGAACTTTTGACTGTGACAGAGTTGGCGGTCATAACCTGAGGCAGAGGCTGAGAAAGATGGGCAGAATTGCTTGGGGGGGCCCAATTGGCGAAAAATACCCCACAAAGGTTTAGACGAGCTGTCGTATTCAGCGCCGTAACCTGGACTTAAACTGGCCACTTGGATCTACCACGGCAAATGTCCTCTTGCTTTTTTTTTTTTTGGTGGGGTCTATTCATGATCTCACAAAGGTTAAAGAGGCTGAATTGTCAAACACAAGAACAACATGACATAAAACAAGACGTGGAGCTGAGGGAAAGAGTGGCATATGGTGAGTCAGACCATCTTAAATCAGGATGGGGGGGAAGCGAGCAGTCAGTGCTCAAATCCCCCAATGAGAAGCCACGGGGGGCCTCTCATCACCCGCTGAAGTAATTCTCCCTCTCAGGCTTGAACAGAGTCTGTGTTGTCAGGATGAAATGGGCAAAGGGGTCCCGTGGCATATGTCACAGTGACCACCAGTCGGCCGGCCGCATATGCTGGGATGAATCCACACACACACACACACACACTCAGGGGTCAAGGCGAGGTGGGCTGACAGCCAATAGCATGGCTATTGTTGCCCTTGACAACTGGAAAAAGCAAACGGGGCGCGGCTGACTGGTGAAATTGGTGCAAATGAGCATGGTGTGTAAATAAGACCTGTCGCTTAGCAAAACTGGGCGAAATAAAGTTGGCGAGCCTCAAATGGTCACGTCACTCACAAGTGACGCAATCGAGCGCGCTCAGTGGCTTAAAGATGGACGCTAAATGTCGCCAATTGCAAGTGAGATCCCCTGCTTTTCATCATCCGTGGAAAAAGTTGACCAATCCAACATTTTCTGCCTTCTCAAGCATTCACCGCTAAGCGAGACGCCACCCCAAGAGAAATGCAAAATGGCTGCCTCGCTGGTTCTTTTCACTCGTGACCTTCATGAGACTTTTTTCTAAGTCTACACATGACGGACAATGTCGCTAAATGGAATTCAGGCGAGGGGCGGAATTCTCAAGAATCCTCTACTATCCAGCGTCAAAAATTGTAAATAACTGAAAACATTGCTTTCCTCTACTAGTTGGGGTGAAGGAGAAATCTATTTATGGATGTGCAAAAGCCTTTTACTGTCCGTCTTTTCACGCCTCCTCCACTGAACGTGTGTGTGTGTGTGTGTGTCAGTCAGTAAATGTTAAACGCTTCAGAGCTCACACAGAGAGACAGATAGCATTCTGCCACCCTGTCAACGCAACAATGGGCTGAAAGGGCCTTCGTGGGTGGCAGTGTGTGCAAAAATGTACATTCTCAATACATTTTCCCCCTTTATGTGTCAATCCTTTTTGTAAGCCGGTGTGTGGGGAACCACTCCAGGGGGAATAAAAGAGAGATGAAAAAAAAAGAAAAAAAAAACAAATAAATTAAAAAATCACCCGAGATGGAGCCCAGCAGCACGTCGCTCTTGATGCAGCGGTATACGTAGTCGTAGCTTTGGGGCTTGAGAGGGGAGCCTGTCGACAGGATGGTGTGCAGAGACTGAAGGCTGTGGGTTTCAGCTGCGGAGGATAAAAAAAAGACAAATTTGATTTTAATTGACAAAAATTCCAAGGGAAAAATGTAAGATGCACAAGGGTGTACACGATTTATTGGATGACAATTCACATTGTTGTTGTTCAATTGTGTTTCCAAAACCAAAATTATGAAGATGGGGGAAAAAAAATGGACTTGGTTTCTGTCGTTGTCGATTCAATTCAAACGTGAGCCTTCGGGATTTTAATCGATCCACTGATCCATTTCTTAGGCACGAGACAAATAAATAAATAAAGCTGATATTCAATCGAATAAATCTAAAAAAAAAAATGACTAAACATGAACAAGCCTGCTTCACAAATGTGAATTTGAAAATAATGTGAAAATTTACAAGGTGACAAAATTAATCAAATACTTGACAAGTAAACCGATGAACTATTTTACTAATTGAGTACTCGTTTAGAGCCATTGACTAACTCAAATCCTCTGATTTTCGCCTCTCAACGAGAACGATTCTCTGATTATTGTAGTCTTGAAAGCAGACTGGTTATCTATCTGTCTTTGGGCAGCAGGCGAGGCACACCTTGAACTGGTCGCCAGTCAATCGCCGGGCACACACAGACAGACAACCATTCACACTCACACCTAAGCGCAATTTGGAGCCGTCAATTGGCCTACAGTGCATGTTTTTGGAACGTGGGAAGAAACCCACGTGCCGACAAAGAAATCAATAAATACTGTGAAAGAAAAAAAAAGAACAAGCCAATAGGTACATCTGCGCTCCGACCAACCAGATGAAAAACAAAGGGCGTGCTCTCCTCAAGCTGTGTCAGCAACACACACACACACACCGATTCATTAACACACGGAAACAGGCGGCAATTGACAGCAGTCGACAGGGCCAGTGGATTTGCACTTGAACAATGAGAGCAGATGGACACGCTAACGCTGATGACGGCGAGGGGCCGAGCCGGCTAATGTTCTTTTGGCCGTTTAGGCGGCGGCCGAGCAACAGTTTGCCGTGCTTGACACTCAATCACGGGTATAAAAGGGCCCGTTACGCTTCTTCACACGAGTCGCCGGCTAATTGCTTTTAGTGTTGCGACTCTCCCGAGATGGAAAAGGCGCCCGGTCCGCGCTCATAATGGGAGTCGTGTCGGTGATGATTAGCCACCCCGCTAATCTTACGACCGACCCCCTTCCCCCCGCCCCGCTCCGAAAGCCCGACGCGCCGCCCTCGTTCTCCGCTAACGGCCGCGCCGTTGCCTTTGTTTTGGCTGGGGGAGAAAATAAACATAAAATGAAGAAAAATCTGCATAAACCAGACAAATTGGTTACATAAATGGTCGGGGGTGGAATGATTCAACAAAGCCTCTTCACGCTGGCGCGTTGAGTTGCGGTTGATTCAAACAGATTTCATTTCATTTTCCCGTTTGGTGTCAGAAGTGGGATGGCTCGTCCTGTATGGCTAAGTCGAAGCCTTCCCACTTCAATGAGGGACGCACTCCCCTCATTGAAGCCCACCCCAGGATGAGCATCCTGCTTCTGACACCACAGAAGGCGCGTGGGCGTCACTGACCGGGCTTCAGGTTCCTCTCCTGCAGCACCGACAGCCACTTGGCGCCAGTGCCGAAGATGCTGATGCTGAATAAGAGAAAATGATCGCTGTCAATACTTGAACCAAATTTACGTTGCAAAGTCAAACGGGCTTCCAAAAACTTTCTGGGAGGACTTCAAGGAAGGGCCGCTGAAATGTTTTTGTAGTCCTTCTTGATCTTCCCCAAAAAACAGACAAATTGCGCTTTTTTGTTTTTAGAAGCTGTTAGGGAAACTTTTGAGCCTGGCGTCAATCAGCATCCCCCGAAAGAGCTCCATCACCTCACTTCCCGAATGGTGACAGAAGCGTACAGAGCAAAAGTGTGGCACGCTGCCTTTCAGACGCCCAGGGGAAGCTGCGAGGGCAGGAGATGCGTCGGGTACAGAAAAAGCAGAACTGCTGACTAACGAGCCGCTTTCAATGTGGATTTCTGCATTTATTGGCTCCCGTGAAGCTAGCGAACGGCCCGCTTGCTGCTGCTCTAATCAATTACGGCCATGACGGGTTAAAGGTGTGCCTGTGCGGACTTTTTGGCCAGAAATGACCGCGGAGAGGAGCGGCCGCCACAGCACAGAGACAGATAGGTGCTTTTTCCAAACGGAGAACCTTTTTTTGAAGCAATCGGTGCAGACACATTCCCACATTGCAGTGCCGCAATGGGGGATGATTGGGGGGGAGGGGTGCCGAAGCCCTGCGGGAGAGACTGACATGAACATTTTTTTTTTACACCGTCGTCCTGCAAAGGGAGGTCGGAGCGTCTAATTGGGGCTAAATCTGTCAGAGTCTCCGAGAGGTTTAAACTCCGAGTGAAGCTCCCCGGCTTTTGATTTGGACTTGCACCGCTCCGCTGGGCTTTTTACGTCCTCTAATTGGCATTTACGACTACTCGCTGTTGCTTTTTGCCCCACGTGCTGATCTCTAAACGTCTACGAATCTTTAACCAAAAAACATAGCATGCGCTCTTTAGGGCGGGAATGTCGTTCGTTCGAGAGCTGTTTAAAGATGAGCCAGCCTCCTTCGGACCTTTTTGAGGGTCGACCCATGATAAACCTACGTAATCGATTTCGTGTTTCCGAGCGGAAGGAGCTTCGGGGAGCAAACTCCCGACCCGTCGACGGCTCGAATGAAAATGGATTGAACTGAAGTCTCATGGCTCTGTGGCCACGACCCAGGGGACATGCGTCTCATCTTCCTTTTTCTTTTTTTTACTTTAGTGGTTACCGTAGCGATTAAAGCTGCTCCCGGTTGATCGGATGCGACGTTACGCAAGAGAGAGCAGCGTTATCTTTGACTTTATGTGGTTTGCTTGGCGTCAAAGTCGATGGCCCCAATTGGGTTTTTTTGTTTTCTCTTCGTCTTTCTCCGCCCGACGCTCCAGTGAACACGTGCCGGTCACGCCTCGCCTCGTATTTAAACAACACCCGCCCCCGGGTGTGAGCACGTACAAATACTTTGTTACCGAGCTCAACCAGACATTTCAGGTTCTCCGTGCTTCACTTTCGTTTCTCTACCCTATTTGGGGTTTTTTTTTCTGGTGACTTTTGTTTTTGACTTATTCTTGCTTTGTCTTCTTGCAGACAAACACGGCTTAGGTTTGAGAATAAGGTTTCAAATTAGCGTGTCAACAAGGCTTAGGGCTTCAAACCAGATTGAAATTTTGGCAAGGATTTCACTCCAAGGTTCAAATTAGGGGCTTTGCTAATTAATGTTTCAGACCTGAGTTAGGTTTTCAAATAAAGTTCTCAAGCCTGGGTAACATTTTTGAGCTAGCCACCACGTCAGCTTTAGCGTTAGCAATACACCTCAGCTAACATCATTTTTTTGCCCAACACAAATCATTGGAGCCGTTCCCCCTCGTTATCTCATTCTCATTTCTTCTTGGTCACATGACTCTACGGCTTCCAGTGCCACTCACCCCAGCGTCTCGGTCAGGTTCCAGAGGACGTTGGGTGTTGGCATGAGGGGCGAGCCATCGTACAGGACCACTGAGGCGCCTACCGCCAGCGATGACACCAGCCAGTTCCACATCATCCAGCCCGTCTGTTGAAATTACACACACGCACACATACGACGCGACACAACGCAATCCAGAGGTTGAAAACAGCGCAATGCATCAATGAGGGCCGGTCGTCGTGGCAACCTACCGTGGTGTAGTAGATGATGACATCATTGCTGCTCATGTTGCCGTGGAGAATGTGTTCTTTTAAATGTTGGATTAGGGTGCCCTGAGTGTGCAAAGACACACACACACGAACACACACACCCCAAACAACGGTTTCATTATTAGAGTTTCAGAAATGTTCGAGAACCACTGTACACGTATTCAGTCGGGCAGAGTACTCGCCGATCCAGAATATCAAAAATACTACAGGATACCTCTAGTATTTTTGAATCTAGAATATCAAAAATACTACAGGTATCGATACCTTACTTACCTGGGTTAGCGTTTCAAATTAGGGTTCTCACCTAGATTTAGCATTTGCTAACTGGGGTTAAGATTTTCAACCAGGTTTAGTGTTTCCAGCTATGGCTTCCAATTAAAGCTTCCAGACCAGGGTTATGGTTGTAAATCTAATTTGTGATCTCAGCCAGAGTTATTGTTTCAAAGTAGCATTTGAATCTTGGGCTAAAGTTTCAAATTAGGCCTTCAAAATACATTGATCACGCAGGGCTTCAAATTAAGGTTTCAAGCTAGGTGTAAATTTCAAATGTGGCTTTTAAAACTGTACTAGGCTTCCAATTTTGTCTTTCCATCCGAGTTAGGGTTTGAAGAGAGGATAAGATGAGGAAAGGACTTTGTGGGGCGTTTGCTGAGTGTGCTGATGGAACTTTGCTGCTCTCTGGTGGAAAGTGACAGCAATAGTTTTACACACAATGAGCTGCAACACTTGGAAAGGAGAGCTTAAGTTTCAAGCCCGAGTGCTCCATGTTGTTCTTCTCACCCCAGCCGAGTGGACCATGCACTTGGGAGCTCCGGTTGTTCCTGATGAGTACATGATGAAAAGCGGGTGGCTAAACGGCAGCTGCTCAAACTCCAGCTGGGGGAGATGATCACCATCGCCACGACCGGACGCCAGGAAGTCATCTATAAACACACTGGACGGGACAAGAGAAAAAAATATCTCAGAAATATAAATTAAAAAACACAGAGGCTCATAAAAACAAAAAACAAAAAATTTTTTACCCGGTATCTGTCAAGTAATGGGAGACTATGGTATAACTTTACTCTGAGGGAGGAAATAAAAAAAGACTCCAATATTCTCCAATATTACGCAAAGCATGCTAGCTTCAAGTTATTTGCTATTCCAAGTTGAAGACTAAACAAGAGAATTACAAATCAAAAGGATGAAAATGTTCAACCAAAACAAATCAGAATAAAAGCCCCATAAGCATGTACTGTGGAATGCCATAAACAAGTGAAAAAAAATTAGCATTAATGCCGTATTTTGCCATTATTTGTGAATATACCTGTTGGGGATTTTGGAGAGGTTAACGTGTTGTTTGTCGCGAGCGTATGGAATCACCACCACCTTCTTCAGGTCAGGAAGGCCTACAGGACACACACACACACACACACACACCTTGGGGATTTTTGTTCTTGACGCACAAGCAGAAGCGGGCAATTTTTCCTCAGGATTTAAAAGTGGTACTTCAATTAACTGGGTTTTGACAGACAACTACATTGAAGGTAAAGTGTTTTAGGCTTGACTAAGGCTTTTAAATAAGGATTAAGGCTTAAAATTAGGGTCTCAAGACTGAGTTAGGGTTTTAACAACGGTTAGTGTTTTAAAGCAGAAAGAAGATGGCTACACCTCACGAGTCGGGCAAATACTTTCAAAGCTGGTTTAGGGTGTCTGACAAAAGAGTTAGGATTTTAAAGTTGGGTTTCAAGTTGTAGTTGGGGTTTGCCCCAGGTCAGGATTAGGGCTTCAAGTTGGTGCTCCAAACCTTTGACGACACAGGTGAGCTTCTCCATGTGGTCGTGAGTTTTCCCATTGTAAACCACAGCGGCGACAGACAGCAGCAGCTTGGGCTGGATTTGCGAAAACCGGTCCAGAACGCCCTGAAAACACCACAAATACTGGGGGGTAGGGTTTCAAACAAGGCTAAACGGTCCAAAGTAGGGCTTCAAAAAAAGGTTAGACTTCAAATTTGTGTTCCAATCCAGAGTTAGGGTTTTAAACGCACACTAGGGCTTCAAAAAGTAGGATTTCAAGCCAGGGTTTTAAACATGTGTTCGGGTTACAACTTAAAACAAAGGCTAGGGGTTTCAAATCAAGGTAAGGATTTTGAATTCATGCTTGAATGCTTGGATTCGGGTTTTAAACCAGAGCTGGGATTTCAAATTATTTTTCAAGTCAAAGTAAGGGCTTCCAAAAGTAGGCTTTCGTTAATTTGAGCATGGATAATTAATTCAATTAATTAAATTATTATTATTAAATTATTTAATAACTAATTGAATTAAATTACGTTTCATAAAGTCTGTATGTTTTCTCATCAGAGCAAAAATAAATAAAACCAATAAATACTGGAGCATAATTATCAACTAGAGTAATTGTATGGAATGTTACTTTTTACTTTTATTCAAGTCACAATCGATAGTAATACGAGCAATAGTTTGAGGCGTGAGTCTTCCTCCCTGCGTGTTGCGCTTATTGTTCCCGCTATTGTCCAGAGGAGGCGCTACAACACCGTCAAAGACATTTCAAAGCTGAGAGGTGCAAAAGGTAAGTTGGCAATGTAGTCCTCTGTAACTTGTTAACGGCCATAAGCTTCATATTATCATGCTGCGACACATGCTTTTCAGAAGATACAAAAATATTTGCTTACATTGACGCCAAAGTCGACGGAAGTGGAGCTCCAAATGGCTCCAATGCTGGCCGCTGCTAACATGGCTTCCACCGCGTGGATGCCGTTGGGAAGGTAACCTGCGAGCGCACGCGGGAAAATTAACACAAGACCAAGACGTCATCACAAATATAATTTCAAGTCATACAAAGCAGCGGTACGTAAGAAGATAAACTCCAGATCAGTACAGCTTAGCTTCTGTTAGATGCCACCATCTTGTCCGACCTGACCTTACATGCGAGCAAAGTGCTGCTGCATGGAATGAAAATGCCTGCTCTGCCATAACATCTCGTGATTTATTGACAATAGAGCAAGGACCCTCACGAAATGTTTGCGTGCACGTGTGCGCGTGTTAGCTCATCAGCTAAGTGCTCGTCTTCGTCGTAACTGGGAGGAACAAGGACACCACCGGCATGGTTTCATTCATTTCGCTTCATAACATGAGCACGCTTTATCCCAAGATTGGTCGCCATTACTGTAGAAAATTGTCCAGAAAACATTGACAATAAATATTTCGTAAAACATATGATCATGGACGTTCAATACCATAGGACGCGTGCGTATGGAGGGTTGATTATATTATTTAATAAGGACGGACAGTTGAGCGCCCAAGACGCGGGGCTAAGGACGGACCGGTAAAATTTGGTGAAGTGCTCATCTCTGATTTTCATCATTCAGAGTAAGATTCTCCTCAGAGTTTCTGAAGATCAACTTCAAATGACACCTCGTAAATGTGTTGGAGATGGAGGGCAGCATCAATGATTGCGTTTTTTCATCAGTTTTTTTTCACCACTAACATTCCGGCAACTCACCCACAACTCTGTCTCCCGTCTGGACGCCCATCTTCCTCATGGCGGCGGCAAACAATGCCACGTCACGCTTCAACTCCCGAAAGGTGACTTTTACGATCTCCTCGTTAGCCTCGGCTGGAAAGAATAACTCAGTTAGCTTAGCATTCCCGCGACATGAGAGGCCTTCCGTTTTGACGTCGGTTTTGGTGGAGCTTGTGCACCGTAGAAATGAAAAAGTCTCCATTTAAACCAATACGACTAATAATGTTGAGCGTACTGATATTTTATGCAAATATATACTGGAAATGCAAACGAGAAAAGCTAACACAGACATATCAACTGTTGTTAAACGGGAATTGATCTGATACCAACTACCACCAGGGGCCGATATTGCCTATAGGAACACAAACACACAGCAAAACAGCGCAGATGTAGGGGCCGAGAGATGGAACCATAATTACATTAGAGTTCCGCAAGGAGCGCGCTGATGATAGCGCTATCTTTAGCCAGCTCGCATGCGTGCATGTGCAGTGTACTCACTTGCGGCATAAAGAGCCACTTTGTCCTGATCGGCGTGTTTGAGCAGGTTCTCTGCGTAGTTGAGGCGAGCACCTGAAAACCACTCAGGAACGTCCGAAATACGCTTGGATATGTCCACGACCTGCACACAGAGACCCATGTAGCACACATTAGCAAACACAGGCACTCACGCACACAGAATGTGCACAGCTGCACACAAGAAGGTACGCACAACACGCACACAAATGGACACACACATGCAGATATATTAAAAAAAATACACACACAAGGAGACACACACACAGGTTATTTGAAAGTGACACTATGCACTGTCACTAGAGACATTTTTCGGGAAAACTTGTTTTTCTATCAGGTTGTTTTATCCAAATGCGGCAAGCAGCAATGGCTGTCACAAGATACTTTAACTTTATAACAATTTGACTTTTTATTTTTACCTGGTGGTATGGTTTGGAGCTAACCACGCCGCAGAAGCTCCACACATTTGCCCAGAAGTCAGCGAAGCAATCCACTGACCACTGGTACAAGTCGCCGTAGTTGACTTGCGGTGAGAGACAAAAACACGGGTCAAGGAGCAAATCAGGCCCACCTCACTGTATCCTCTTCACTCTTGCTAACTGCTACCGCACTGTTCGGGTCTGCACTTCAGGTCAAACACGCAAATGCAAAGTGAGATCACTCGCAAAGAGCAACTTCACTCACTACTTGCTGTTGATATCACAAGGTACATAACTGACCCCCAACTATAATTACATTGAGTTTTTTCAGTACATATAATTGTTAACCCCCAAAGTTCTTGAAAAAGCAGAACCGGTGACAGTGAGACGAGCTTCCTGCAACAACATAAACAGGTGTTTTTATACTATATATTTTATTTTGGGGAAATTATTTTTTTCAACTATTAATGAATATTGAAAAAAATCCGTGAAAAGGCGATGGCGACAATTTGGCTCAGGAACGGATCATTCCCAGTTCTTGGTGTTTTGTTTTGTACTTATTTATTTATTTCTGTTTGTTTGCTTTCTTTGTATAAAAGGAAGTTTTTATAAACCGACCGCAATCTGAGAGGGTCGCTTGTTTGTTTTAACTGGGGTGAAGAACCTGTTATATTTCCACTAAGCGGCCTTGACGGAGATACACAGCGTCATTGTCACCAGTAATCCCACAACGATGAAAGCAATGGAAACTGAAGCCACTACAAAAGACACGCAAACGAGCGCCACTGAACGTGCGACTCACCCAAGTCGAGCCCGTGCTGGCGGTTCACCTGCCGCCTGAACTGGTCCATCCGCGTGTCCCTCTTGGAGTCCGGGTACCACAGCACCTTGTTGTCCACCTCCATAATTGTGTCGCTCTTGTCTTTGGACATGTTGGCGTCCTTTCCCGTCTTCACTTGACGACACGTCGCTCGCTCGGACTGGATGCAGTAAGCTAAGCTAACAGTCAGCTAGCCAGCTTGAGTCGTCCTTGCGCTCCAGTGGGAACCTAGCGCGTATGAGGGGCTGTCAAGGAAGCGAGTCCGGAGGGGCGGGGCAAAAAAAAGAGCTGTCATTGCGTCGTCGTGACGTCACGACGATGGGTGTATCAAATCCCATGAGATGTTCCAGCGACGTTTCGAGAGTTGAAACTGTGATCCGTGTTTCATTCATCCAATTATATTCAATTATTCAACTCAATTTCATTGATGCCATGCAATTTTTTTTTAAAAAAAAGGTTGCTACTTCTCAGAGTGTCTATTTGGGGACTCTCAAACATATTTCACCTATTCACAGATTTTTTCAAGTCCTCTATTTGGTGAAAAAAACTCATCTGTGTGCGGGTTTTTTGTCATCCTCTTGTGGCCTCTAAGATATTATAGTACATATATGTTACAGTAAATACTTTATGCGTCTATTTTTTTATATGATAAAAAAAATAGAAAATTATCTATAAGTGTTTTGGATGTTTTTAAATGTTTCCAAAAAATGTGAATGGTTATTTTTGTACGTTTATGTACAAAGGACTAAAATGAGAGGGTACTGCTTGTATTGTTTGAATTGCAAATTAAACACAAACATCAACATACTTTGCAAAGTATGCTTGTTGTTTTATATGCATAGTAAAATATGCACGTAACAACACAGCACAAAAGTAATGCAGGAAATAGTATCTTTTTTTGTATACATATTGCTAAATGAATGGATCAAAGTTGTTTTCATGCAGATACCCTTTCTTTGAAATGTGTCCTATAGCTTGGTGAGGACGTGGAGGTCTTAAACGCCTCCTAACGTGCACGCGCAGGCAAACCTTCACGCGCACGCCGCTCAATCCGCCTGTCAAAAAAAGAGCCGGGCTGTGATTGGCCCTCGGGGCCCTGGTTCCACATCAGCCGACAGATGGCATCATGTCGGAGGAGGAGAGGGAGGCGACTGAGGAGGCGAAGGGATAGGGGAGGGGCGCTGCTCCTCATCAGCAGCCAATCGGAGGGCCAGGAAGGAGTGACGCCCGAGGGGTGTGCCCTATCAGGAGACAGGGGGTCAAAGCCTCATTGTGGTCGGTTGAATGGCAGCCCTCACAGTTAACAGAATAAATATTTGTTCCACTTATTTGAAATTCAATTTTGCCAAGTCAAAATGAACATTTTAAATATACGCTGCTGGAATTGGAATTTCATTACATTCACACACACACACATACACAAACACATACAAAGAAAGGGTCCATAGAATCCATCTTTGGAGAAAAAGAAGAGAGATTATAAATCTCGGTTTGACTGATGGGGGAATGAAGTTTGTCTTTTTGGATCCGCTCTCAAATATTGAGCGCACGGCATAAAAGTCACTCATTAGCACCGTGCAAAACAGCTGCAGGCTTTCGACGCCCGATGGAAAACAGTGGACGCCGCCGGGTGCCGTGGCTCTGCCGTCTGTCACAGCTTGAAACCCGAATGAATGGAGACCACGCCGCCTGTCAAGTTGTGGTAGCGTGCGCAACAAAAACCTGCCTCCTCCAGCAGTTCCTTCAACTCCTCCTGCACATTGCAGAAAAAAAGGAAAGGCTTCTTAATGATTTTTACATAGTAAGGTTTTAAATGCTCTACACCATAACACCTTTATTTGAAAAAGACCAAAGAAAAATGACCATGTACAGTAAGGCTTTTTTTTGGGGGTGAAAAAATGTACCATGCATAAGTGAGAATAAAAAAAAATAAATAAATCAACAAGAATTTCATACAATGACTGAAGCATGATGACAAAGGTAGTTTTTGTTGTTACCTGAGCTGGAAACTTGCGGATGCTTTCCACCAAATACTGGTATGACTTCCAGTCTCCGGCAATCACTTCTCCCAAAACCGGGATCACCTGGAAGCTGTAAGCGTCGTAAAGCCTAACAAAGAAAAAGAAATAGCAAGAAAAAAAATTGGCAAATTGTTCAAAAACAGCATCAAATTTGATCTTTGTAGAGTCGCGGTACGCTTTAGGTTCACCTGGCCAAGATGGGATTGGTCACCTTGCTGAACTCCAAACACATGAACCTGCCTCCAGGCTTTAGCACTCGCAGGGCCTCCTGTAGGGCCTCAAGAGAGAAATACAGAACTTTTTTTTTTGGGGGGGGGGGAAGCAAGTCATTTTACAACATAAAAGTCGGATTTTTACAAAAACATTTTTTTTTTAGATCTCTGGATTAAATACTCTCACTAATAAATTTATAAAATTATTTCCTTTTTTTAAAATAATCTATTTCTAATTCAAATTTGAGAAGACTCATTTTTGATTAGATTTTCGTTGTGTTTTTTTTGTGAACATTCCAAGAGCATCTCAGGTCCCGCAAATGACAAAGAACAAGAATGAAATGATCGAAAAGTGCTTACCAACTCCACACGCGTGACGTTGCGAAGTCCAAACGCAATCGTGTAAATATCAAACTGATCGTCGTCGAACGGCAGCTCCTCCGCGTCCCCGACCACCCAGAGCACATCTGACACACATTCGCACACATGAATGAAGACTTGGATATTTGGCTGAGCAAATGTAGCGCACCCTGACTTGAAAGTGCCTCGCTGCTCCCTTTTTGTCCGTGCAGGTCTATTTGCTCACCGCTAGCGAGGCCCTCATGGTGAGCTTTCTGCTTGCCCACTTTGAGCATCTCCTTGTTGATGTCACAGACCACCACCCTGGAATCTCGGGGTCCGCCTTCCTCACCCTCCCCGCGGTTGCCCGAGTAGTTGTGAGACATGTCCTGCCTCGACGCCGTCCGTCTGGCCTGCCGCTCTTTTTGCGAGGATGTGTATTCCAGGAAACGGAATGCAATGTCGCCTGGGAAAAGAGGAGAATAGATTAAGCATATTTTGCTGACTTCTGAGTTTTTCCGACGTTCAAAATTTAATGTGTCCGCCTAAGCCCGATGTCAGGCCGTCACAGATGATACAGCCATGTTTTCCTTAACTCTTCATATCTTCCAAAAATCACAAAACAATTGCACACTGAACAAACTGGAGGCTCGATAGCTTCAACCAGTGATTCTCGAATATTAGGGAAAGTTGTTTAAAAAAATGGGTGGCTGGAACATGGGACACTAGCGCTCTCTTGTGGTACACGTAAGAAACACTACACACAGACTATTCAGTTGTGAATATTTCGATGGTACCACCTCTGGCTCAAAAAGATCCCCGCTTTTGAACATTGGGCGCACCTGTTCCGCCGGCCACGTCCAGGAGGTGCACCCCGGGCTGGGGGTGCATAGCATGCAGCAGTGCGTCTTTCCACAGACGATGGATGCCCAGACTCATGGCGTCATTCATCACGTCGTACTTCGGTGCCACGTTCTCAAACACTTTATACACTACAACAGTGAGAAGATGTCAAAAGCATGTCACAAATGTTCAGAATCACATTTTGTTTTGACCAAACTCTATCTGACTGCCAAAACATACATAGTTCCTTGCAATTAAGACAAATCTCAAGTCGGGACTACTTGGCAAAAGTAAAAAATTAACTCCACCCTAAAATTCTGCAGTATTAATAGCTGCTTATTTTTGGAGCAATTTCCATTTGATTGATAGTTTTCAATGCCTGTTAGAAAATGGTAAGGTAGGAGTGTTGTTGAACAAATGTTATCATACTGCACCAATCTCAGCATACCTGGCATAGTTCATTTTTACTTTTCACAGTTTTAATGGATTCGCTACAAAATGTTTGACTATGATGTTTGCACTTTTTAAGTTAGAAATGTAAAAGTGAAAATATTTGATTTTTCCCGTTCCATTGTGTTGTACTAGACTTTATTGGGAAAAATATCCATTTCATATTTGCTTAATATAAAGGTGACAATCTAGTATGAGCGTCTTTATTTTGCTAATGTCAACAATTACCCCTATCTCAGAATTCGGCAAGATGTATAGCACCAAACAATACTCTTAATTTGTTTTAGATATCCATTTGTTTACACGTTTTAATGGCATGAGCTCTAAATTTAATGGGCTTTCTTTGACCAAAAGTATCAATCCCAGCACACAAAGTTAGAATCCGAATTTACATGTAGAAATTTCTAATGTCATAAATATCAAATGTCTTATACCTGAGGCAATGCCCACGATTTACAAGGCAAGTAATTTTTTAAATAGTGAGATTCAAAACGAATTTCGTTCTTGACTTACCTTTCTTCGACTTCTCACCCTCCGGAACAGTTTCAAAGCCAAAATGAGTGTTTTTCTCCGCGGCTCCATCGCTAAAACTTCGGCAGGATGGTGGCCTACAGGCGGGGGAAAACAGACGCCGACTGCCCGCCGCAGAAAGGAAGACTGCCGTGGTAGATGGGTGAAGAACCCACCGGACAACGGAGGCCGCCATCTTTATCGAGGCGACTCAAATCTACGTCACGTGACGTAATCAATAGGCGACTTTTTTATTTATTTACTTACTTATTTATTTATTTTAATCAATCACTTTATTGAAACTTGTTTTGATCACCGTAAACAATCAAGCCCAAGCATATTTCCATCGTGACAATAGAGACTGAATGCATCAGCAAATAGCCTTAAACTGCAAAATGCAAAAACGACGGACAATTTCCTGCAAAGGTTTTCCTACACAGTCGGCATCTATTTATGTGTTCATGCGTAACATTAAAAAAAAAGAATAGAAAAACAATCAATCGGCACCTTCATGTCATTTTTAGGTACAGTAGGTGACGGAATGGCCGCCCCTTCATTCACATTGCGCAATTTATCAGAATGCCGCGTTTAGCAATATTCTTGTCAGGAAACACTTGGGCTCGACTTCCACATTAAGGAGCAGTAACCCGGCGGTACGACCAGCCGAGGCCGGGTTCGCCGGCGCTGCCGGGGGTGGTGGAGTTGCCGAAGCTGTCAACCTTGGCCAGCTGGCGCAGGTGGAAGAGCAGTGTCAGCTTCCTGGTCATGGAATGCAGCGCAAGCGCGGCGGCCACGACCTGGGCCAGCGCGGCGGTCAGAAGCAGCGAGTGGACGGCACGCTCCAGCGGGAGGATGAGCTCCCCCTCGTCCGTCACAAAGAACAACAGCACCGGCAGCTCCAACGACAGCGTCAACACGCAGAAGCAGCACAGCCATGCAACCTACACACACATGCGCGCGTATATACATTAGTTGCATGCAATTTACAAGTATACACACTGCATAGTACTTTTGAGTACATCAAGTTCTGGTGTATATAAAGCAGTTTAAGAGCATAAAGTAGATTTAAAAAAAAAAAATGACAGAAACATTGAGAATCTTATCTACTACAAGTAAATAAAGTACATGAAGTAATTCCATAAATGATGAGGAAAACAGAATGTGAACTACAAAAAGAAGCGATCAAAACAATGCATGCGAAGGAAAGCTCTCACGTTCTGGTGCAGGTTGCCAAAGTAACCCAGGTAAAGGCGGACAGTTTCCACGACAGTGACGAGTGCGATGCCGCTGATCGTCAGACCCTGATAGTATCCTGGAAGATACGCAAACTGGAAAACAAACACACAGGCTTTGAGTTGCCTGCAGGTCTGCTTGAAATCGAGCTCAGCAGTGACGGCCCGGGCAGTGTAATTTCCTCGGAACGTAGTGGAAGCAATCTTTTGGAAATGTCAAGGACAGATTGAGGGAAATCATTCATTTCTAGCTTGCAATGCTGATCATTCCTGGGAGCTTAGCAAATTTGTCATTTCAAGAGTCCGAACGCCACTGGTAAATCTTTTTCGCCTTTTTGGGAACACAGGACCGAGCTCTCATTTTCAAAAAGGTCGGTGCGCCAACCCTAAACTAATTCACCCCATGAATACCAAACCCAATCTTAAAGGTAACTCTAATCCTGACCTAAGGATCTCCATTGGAATCTTTGAACCCCAAAAAAGAATTTTGCAACCCTGTTTGTTTGTTTTTCAATTTCTGGGATCGTGGATGAGGTTTGACAGTGACGACGACAATAATAACAGAGTTGGCTCACTGGCCCGGTCATGATTAGTCGAAGCGCTGACCTTGACTTGCAGCATGCAGACGGACGAAAACCACCAGCAAGGCACATAAAAAATGTTGAAGTAGATCAACATCTGAAGACACACGTCGTACCACCATGCTGAAAAGGCACAAATTGTACAAATGTCATACACGTACACACACACAATGTTATGAATGTTGACTGAAATTTTATAAAAAGCTTTTTCTTGGAAAAAAGAATGATCTCAAAGCACTATATATTTTCTTTGATTAGCACTTTTATTATTATTATCATTATTATTATTGTTATTGATTTCTAAAATGTTGGCTTTTCAACTAACTACAAATCAAACTTGCATTTGTTGTGTGTGTTTAAATATTCACGTTTTAGAAGGCAGCCATCTATTGTCCGCATGTGTTGTTTGTGTCGCTAATCCCCCTCCGACATATGCGGTGAAGATTGTCGTCGCTCCATTTGAACATGTAAACCGCTTTGATCGATGATATCTGATGATTATCTTTTCCCTTCTTCCATAATGTTAACCTTTTGTCTCATATGTGTTTATATGTTTAATAAATCAAATCAATCAAACTCAAGAATGAGGACCAACCTGAACGTGAAACTAAAGACGAAGGTGAAAGGTCACGGGGCTCTCTGCAGGCGGGCGAAGAGTACGCGCAGGCCGGGCCCACGCCAACGTTGTCGGGAACCGGCGAGTAGAACGCGGGCATCACGCAAACGTGCGCAAAACGTGCGCGGGGGCAGATAATCAGATTGGCAAACAGGAGGCGGGCGCCTTGCGGATTAGTCCAAATCTTCTCATGAGTCAATCTGAAACGATAACAGCGTGCAGACAAAATGCGACAGGAGCCCACCATGGCGCACATTGTATGTCGTCTAGAAGAAACACGACTCAACTAATGGCAAAAGAAAAGGACAGAAATTCAATAAAATACGCTTCAAGGGCGCAGTGACACCGTACTGAAAAGAAAATTGAATAATCGGACAACAACATTGAACACAGTGACTCCTCTCTTCTAAGAACTCCGGATTTAACGGATTGAAAAGAGCGATCGGTTTTGTCCAGTAGATGTCAGAGTCGAGTTATTATAAAATTTCCTGCAATTGCCGCCAGTAAACGACGCTGTGGAGCCAACGGCAGACAGACAGAGTGGTTCAAGACGATGGAAGACCTGAACGATGGAGGACCAAAACCCATCCATCCATTTTCAGTGTGCCCTGTGATTGGCTGGTAACCGGTTCAGGGTGACCCCCGTCTACTGCCCGATGACTGCTGGGATAGGCTCCAGCAAGCCCGCGAGCCCCGTGGGAAAAATATCAATCTGTTTTTTTCAGCTATATATTTTTTTATATTTGTATTTATTTTCACTTTTACTTAGTTTTAATTTTGTTCGTTTTGGTCCTTTATAAAACTACAGCTGAATTCAATTCATTTCATTTCTTCCTTGTATATAACTTTCTGGCTTCTGCTCACATCTTAGATTTATGTACAATAAATATTAAGCACGCTCAAGTATGTTGTTTTTTTTTTTTTTTAATTGGATCAGATACGTGAGGAATAAGCGTACGACGGGCGCGCACTGCGTCAGGCCAAGCGAGCCGTCAGAACGAAGCCGGGTTTTTGTATTTTGGGAACACCTTGAGGCTTCGTTCGTCATCAATGGCGTGTGCGAGACGCAGTGGCGGCGTTTGGCTTTCTGGGGTACGTCACAGCTCGTCACGCAGGGCATGCAAGGGGAAGTTCTGGAACTCCTCTGGCACTGCTTCGCCCTTCTGCGACCGCTTGTAGAAGCCAAGGGAGTCCAGTAGGGCAGCGATCTCCACCGCCTTCATACCTTTCACGCCAACCGTCTGCAAACAGAAAGAGACGCAAAACAATTTGTTTTTAAAAATAGTTTTACAGTATTAGGAGGGAAATCAAACAATTTTTGGAAGAAAAAAGTTTTCAAGCAGAAAAAAAAAATTGACTAACTTTTTTTTTTTTTTAGAACAGAAGTTGAAAATATATGGGCTAAATATTAAGCTTTTTTCTGACGTTCTATTCTTGTAAAATTATTTTGTGTAGATATGTTGCAGAAATCCAGCTTTCATAAAAGAAAAAAAAAGAAAGCTTCAGTTCTGGTATTGTTTGGATTTCTTAGCTAATACCCGCAGCCTTCCACCTCTCTGAATTTGAGTTGCCAAAAACGGGGGAGTTACAAATCACCTTCACGACCTCGCCCTTGTCATCATAAAAAATGAGTCGAGGGTCCACTTCTTCCGAAGAATCATACTCCAGGTTGTGACTGGAAGAGGAAACCTCGAATCAAGGAAACTTCGACTCGAACGCACCTCCGGTGCATGGTTTCAGAAACGATGACGCAAACAAAAGAAACGTACGTATTATTATTATTATTTTTTAAACATCGTAAACTATTTTGCATCATCATTTACTCGAGTAAATTCCATTTTCATTCGGCAGCATAAATGACCAAATGTGTTATGGCAAACATTTAAGACGACTTGCGTCTTGGAAAAAAAGATGTTTGTGAGGAAAAGGTGTTGACGAGAAGGATACTACAAAGCCCAGCGCTCCATCAGGAATTGATGGAGCTCGGGCATTTTCTTGATGCCTCATCCAACCACGCTGGGAGCCTGGAAAACAAACAAACAAACAAACAAACAAACAAACAAACAAACTTTACATCACCCATTTGATATATATTTGTGTGATTTTTAAATAATTAAGAATAATCCAATTCATCAAAAATAGAAAACTTGCATTTTTGGTATGAAAAATGATGTATTCACCTCATTAATACAGTACATCGCCGCTTATTGTGAGGAAAAACAATTCCGTTGGCCGGCAAAAAGCAAAAATCCGTGAATCATTGACCCACTTTAGAATTGCATCAGGAAAAATTAAAACAGAAAATATTTCATTTGTTTGGCATTCACTTACATGCACATTTGAACCGATTCAATATTTGGAGCCTTTCAACATTTTCCCAGGGCTGATTTGGATGTGGAGGACTCACCAGAAGTTTCCCCCGCGCAATGGTGATGTGACCGTCCGGTGCCGCCGTGGTTTCGATGTCGTTTCCCGTTGCCACCAAGACAAGGCCAAGGGTGAGCATCAACAAAGTGGGCAACATGATGTTGTCTCAGCTTCTCCGAGCTGCTTTGGCTCATGCCGACGTGTCCACCTGGTCTAAACTCGCATGGGCGAGACCACCTCGCATCATAGTTGGATTCCTTCCAATCCAAAACAAATTGTGTCAAATTGTGACATGACGAGCATCTGATAACTTTTTCGTGATTAAACGCACGAGTCTTCTTCAATTGGCTTAGCGTCTTGATCCTTGGCATCTTTAAGTTCTCATCATTTAAAAAGTCACCCGTCAAGCCTGAGTTGGTGAGATGGTCCACATTTGATGGTGTCAGAGGTGACATCTGGGTCCTTATCACCTTTTCCCACACAGCTTTGCACAAAGAAGCTTTCAAGAGCTTCCGAACGTACGTTTCCTTGTAAGCGATGCCAACGTATTCGCTCACAAATGGACAAAAACAATTTTGTCTTCCAATACATGAACGGCTCAAGTTGACAGAGTATTATAAATAAAGATGTATTGTATATTATTGTTAATTAGCTACGTACCATGAAGCTCAAGTAAAACGTGACTGAAAATGTGGTCGGTTTGTTACAAAAAATTGTTTTTGCCGTCAGAACTTTTAATGTTTTTTCATACATTCATATTCTCTTGTTATGACAATTTGATCCAGTAAAACACTGTATTGATGATTTCCATTCTTAAACTTACAATCATACTGGAAACACAAATTTAAAAATCTCAACAAAAAAGTAAAAAAAAAAAAAAAAAAAGATATGACAAGATAGGATATATATTTCTATATATATCTGTATTCATATTTGTAAAAAGCATATTTATAACCTTTGGGAAAAATCAAAGTGGTCCCACACACACCCTCTAATATATTATATGAAAATCTAATTGATGATTTTTTTCCAACTCTAATTTTTTTTTTTAATCAGGCACCAATAGAATGCAAAAAATAAACTGACGAATAATAATAATAATAAATAAGAAAGTGATTGGATTGGTCCTTGAGGTAAAAATGTGAACTAAAACGACGTCAACTAACAACAGTGTGATGTTATAAAACACGTACTCCCGTGCGGATCTGTCACTCGAATGTCATCTTCACAAAGTCACGAGATGGATGTTTTGTATTTACAATATTTATGCACACAATGGACCCTTCTGAAATATGAAACGCGAATCACACATCATGTTATGGTTGATCTATGTCATTCAAAAAACATCAGCCACGCCCGTTCACGAGTTAGCAAGAGATGCCAACAAGAGCGAGCTCCTGTCCAACATTCAGTGTACGTGGTTAGCAGTACGCCGTGCTACTTTGCCAACTTCACATTGTCAATCTTGGGAGGCATAGCTCCCAACTCAAGGCTTTGCCCTGTCAAAAGTAGCCTGACTGTTAATTAGAGTGCATGTGGTCGGCTGTTAATTGCTTCATCGTCAGAGTGCATCGAAAAAGCCCGATTGCTGCGGTGCGCCATTTAGGATAGCATGATGCTAACTGGATGCACACCTCCTTCATTATTTGTCACATTACGCTAACTATAAGCCGGATTGTTGAGGTGTAAGTAGTTAGCGGTAGCGCTAATGGAATGTTCGTCACTCTATCGCTAATGGCCTTATTATGAGCGGTTAGTCACGTAGCATAGCACGATTGGATGGCTATAGTAATAATAATTAAAAAAAAAGAGCACTTTTGTTTACGTGGGTCTGTTTTGTCGGAAAGTACCACTAGACTAACTAGCGTGAGTATGTGGCGTGTGTGTTTCACAATAGTGACTGGCAGACAAATCACATTGTTTGGCAGCCATTTTGAAGGCTTGTCTACAATACTGACAGGCACCAACAAAGCAGCTCCGTTTGTAAAATCCATTCGGATTTCTCAGCGTTCGGAAATTCCTCGCTCTTTTCACCATTCCTTGAATGTTGCAGAGCGTCAACGGTGTTGTTTTTTCGTTTGTATTTCCACAGATGTAGCAAGGACTTGGGGAGATTGTGAAGTGGAGTGAAAGACGGGCAGTGCAAAAAAAATACAAAACTAAACAAAAACAAAGAAGGCCCAATGTGGGCTCAGTCCCGTCCAATCATGCCCCGCGGGGTTAGATATATCTGTTCACAATGCAGTCCTCAGCCGGACCGTCTTTTTGTGTCACTTTTGTTGTCTTTTCTACTAAAAGAGGGCTTTGGATCCCTGGTTCTCAAACTCTGACCAGGCATCATTCAGCTCCATGAAGATCATCTTAGCGTAGTCCTCGTATGGCTTGCCAGTTGCCTGCGGGGTGATTCCGTTGATTCAAAAAGAGAGAGGAAGAGACAAAACAGGATTGAATGAATGCTTGTCATTAGAGGGGAAACAATTATCTGATTAACCCACGCCTAATCAAATGAACTGTTGATAAAGATGCATGGACCTTGCTTAATTTCAAATGGCCCAACCCCCTGAATTTCAACCTCTCATAAGGTTCGCGTTTTGAGATTTCTGCCGTCTTCCATTAGAGCAGACTGATTTGCGTTGTTTTTCTTTCTTCCAAAATGAAACACGGGCAAAAATCTTCTTTTGCTTTCCGATATAGAGTCAACCTTTTGACCCTTTTTCACCCCTGATGGATTTCTTACCAACCAAACCAGTAACTGCGTCATCGTCAATGTCCTGTTTTTGAGCAAAGTGATCTTTCTTTTAAAAATCCAAATTCTCAATCAAATTTGACCAACATTCAGGCCGCTCTGTATTTCTGTAAAATACCATTTTTGGGCGCTGCTAAAACCATTTGCTGCACAAGTTACAGCCGTTACCAACGCTGTATCATGAGCTCCTTGTGGGCGTTTTATTTTTGTATTTGTGTCTTGGACTAATTGTCTCGTTCAATGAACGGCTCTAAGTCTTCCCAACTTGCTCAGCTTAGTCAAAAAGGGGCACTCGCAAGCCAAGGGTCCATTGCAGGTCTCACGGCACGATACGTATTGTGTCCAAAGCGCACCTTATCTGGATGGACCACCAGGACGGCCTTCCTGTAGAACTTCTTCACCTGGTCGGGCGTCACCAGGTCGGCCATACCCACGGGCCTCCAGCGGCTCTCGCCCTCCCACAGCACCGTGTGCAGCGTGGACAGCAGCGCGCGGATGTTCCTCTCCTTGCCCTCGATCCAGTCTAAGATCTAAGGGGAGGGAGGTCAAGAGTCATCGGAAGGCACGTGACTGAGCCAAAGAGAACTCCAAACTCAAAGTTACAAACTGAAACAAAGAATACAAAGACATTTGCCAATGGATGGTCCCTTTTCAAGTTTTCCAAAAGTTTCCAAGAGGTTTTGCATGCCTGAAAAAGGAGGTCGCGTTATTGCAGTGCGCCGGAAATTCCGTTACATCTCGGTCGTTGTCAAAGGTTTTGAATCCACGCTTCCTTCTCAATCAAAAGTCACTCGGGAAGGGAAATTGTACCTGCAGTTTAAGCGGGTCCATTTCCTTTGTGAGCTCCTGCCTCCTCATTTCGGCGATGGTCCTGGGCCCTTTTTTATCCATCTTGGAGGAGAATCCCTGAGTGGACAGCAGGTCCCCAAAGTCGTCCTCCTTGACTTTGGGCTTGGGGCCTGCGTAACGGCAACGCAAGCGGCGAGAAAGAAATATTTTCAGAGCACATTGGCGGCACACGCACCAAACGTGACGGCGGGGAACTACCGAATCCCGGAGGCCGAACCCCTCTCTCCTCGCGACCCCCGATGACGCTGGGGAAGTTGAGGTTGTAGTTGGCCTTGGTGGTCTGAGGGCCAGCGCCCTGGGGGGGCGCAGACGCTTTGGGCGCAGAGCCGGGACCCGACTGCCAGGTCTTGTTGTGGCCCTGGGGGGCTTTGCCGGCTTGCCAGGACGCCGGACCTTGAGGCTGAGCTGAACTTGAAGAGGAGGGCAGTGGAGCCTTGCTAGGCTTGGAGAAGTTACCAGTGGTCGAACCTGGAACAAATGCATCACGTTCAATTTTTGGGGGGCGTATTCATTTTGGGGTAAATCCTATTTTACTTGCAGTTCCCACATCTTGGATATTCAAATCAAGGGGACATGGATAAGCGCTTTGGAAAGTGGATGGATGGATGCTAACACTTACTTGATAAATTGGAGCTTAAATTCCCCAAATCAGCAAAGGGATCGAAGGTCTGAGACTTGGCCTTGGACATGGAAGACATACTCGAAGCTACGAGCACACGAATATGGGAAGTTAGCCCCCGCCCCTCAAAACAAAAGGAAAAAATAAAAACTACCTGATGTATTCTCATACATTAGGTGATCCTTACCTGTGCTGACATAGGCGGGCCTGGCAGTGGAGTTCATGGCCGCCGACGTGCTGGCTGCCCAGCTGTCCCACCCGCCCAAGAGGTCCGGGTGACTGGCCGACGATGTCATCTTGGGAGCATTGTTACCTAATTGATCTGACAGCAAACACAAATAGGAACACGCCGGCATCATGCGCCAAAGGAACGGGCGTCACTCACTCAGGTTCAAGAGGCTGGCGTTGGAAGCGGAAGCGGCTTTGCTCTCAGACCCCATCAAGTCCCCAAACAGGTCGGGGCCAGAGGCCTGCCGGGACGAGCCCACGCTGGAGCCCACGCCGGAGCTGGAGCCCATCCCAAACGGGTCGAACGGGTCGCTTGTGGCTGCCCAAAAACACACACACGGTGCCCTGCATATTTACTGGACCGACAAATCCCAAAAAGGTCGGTATCAGTCCGACACCCCCGCTTTCGATAATTGCACATCCCTATATTGAACAAAATATCAATAAATGGGAGTTCAAACCAAAATTTGCCAGCACAACGTCACGCAAAATTCGGTGTAATTGAAAAGAGGCATCTAAAACTACATAAGCCCGGAGTTCAAATGACTTTTATGCCTGAAATATTGTAATTCAACCCAAATGTTCTCACAAAGATGCTTACGTTTGGAGTTGCTAAAGAACAAGTCCTCCTGGGTTGCCGTCGTGTGTTCGGCAGGTGGTGCAAACAGGTCGTTGAGAAGGTCGCCATGGCTAGACGAGGCCTTCAGGCCAGCGGCGGTCGTCGGCGGCGCTTGGAGTTCGGAGTTCAAACCTAAGAGATCGGCTGTGTTGTCGGCGGGTGAGTCCTCGGGAGATGGGATTGGAGTCTAGGAGGGAGGTGGGGTGTGCATTAGCTTCTCATGCTAGCAAGCAATATGCTTACACTGCTATGAATACTTAATTTGTTCTGACAGTGGCGGGCATGCTAGAGCCTATCCCAGCAGTCATCGGGCAGTAGGCGGGTGCAAACCTATACCAGTTGCCAGCCAATCGTAGAGCACACAGAGACCAAAAACCACGGGCAATTTGGAGATCTCAATCTGCCTACCGTGCATGTTTTTGGAGAAAACTGGAGTGCCCAGAGGAAACCCACGCGGGCACAGGAAGAACATGCAAATTCCACATGGTGAGGGCAGGAATGGAACCCTGCATTTCTGAACTGTGAGGTGGACGTGCCAAGCAGTGCCACCCTTCTATTACAATCAAGGTTGATTCATGTGATGTTGATTCCACAACGTTTAGATTTGGACCATCTGTGACTGGTGTGGAGCGTGAAGCTGCAAAGTGCCACGTTAGCTTCTCCCCGGAAAGCCTCAAGCGATATTTTGCGTACCTGGAAGTCGGCATCGAAGAGCGGCTCGCTGTTATCCCGCGCCGGAGGCTCCCCGCTGTGGGTCGAGCACGAGTAGGACTCTCCTTCCGACTGGTCACTCAGATCTTCCAGCTCATTCGAGGACCCGCCCGTTTGGATGCCTGATGTGTCTAGAGGCCCGCCGACATCTGACAGACACACACAGACAGGCTTATGAACAATTCAAAGTGTAGAAGCTTTTAAAGCACATGGAATGACCTCGCACCTTCCCAGTCCAGCGTCTGGAAGAAGTTGTTGGCGCCGGTGTCGCTGCTCACGGGAGAGTCCGTTTCCGAGGCGGTCGAGCTTTGCGAGGCTTGCGTGGGTTGCTGAGGCGGTTGACCGGCGTCATAGAACGCAGAGGATCCCGGCTGACGTGGCAGTTCCGGTTTACCTGCAGATCGTGAAAGGTGAGCAAATTCTTTCATTCTTCTACTGCCCGGCTCTTTTGACCTTAAATTGGTCCAAAAATGGCCAGCAGAGTTGAAAAACAACGTTGCTTCCAAAAGGTGTAATAGCGCCATCTACCAAATTTGCTGAGGATCTCTTGCTGCTCGTCGCGGGACGAAAAGAGGATCTTGGGGTTGAGGCCCTTGGTTTGAAAGCTGTCCCACGGCAGAGTCTTGGCGCTGGCTCGGTCCCGGGGCTCCACGTCAATGTCCAGGTTGACCTGGAACAAGTCCGGATATTTCTCCTGGATGTCGCAGGCGTCCAGGTCGTATCTGCCGGAAAGCAATGTCACGGCAGAAGAACAAAGATGCATTTTGTTGGGATCAAAAAGTCAAAGTTTTGAGATTAGAGACATTTCTCCCGTTACTGAGAACGAACCCTGCGCCAATAGTTTGTGTGATTTTTTTTCCTTTTAATTTTCTGGTGCAAAATAAGAAAACGTTTCAACGTAAAAAAAAGAAAATACTGACTTACTTGGCAAACTTCACAGTGGTAGCATTTCTGGGCACAAAGCCTGTGTGGAACTGGATCTGGAACATTTTCATGGAGGCCATCTGAAACAGCAAACGCAGTATATAAATGACTCCACCGAGGACGACAGAATGTTTTGGAAATTCCGCCACTGGGAGCGGCTTTCACCGAGGAAGATACGACGACGCTGGATCAAAAAGTATCAACGACCCTGCCGTCTTGCTTGGAAGTGCACACGTTCCAAAAAAGAAGTTTGCCCAAGGGATAAAAAAATGTGTTCATCATAACGGGACCAAAAAACTCTTTAGCGGACGTACCGAATTTATTCTAATTATCGCCCATATTCTAATAATCGCCCAGTGTGTGTTAGCAAAAAGTGTTCTCTATTAATCGCCCACCCCCCCGGTTGGACATAAACCTTCTCTAATTATCGCCCTGGGCGATAATTAGACTAAATACGGTATTCATTCTTGCCTTGGCCTGCAGACGTCCTCCCAGCGTGGACCTGGCGTGGTAGATCACCACCAGCACGTCTCCTTGGACGGTCACGTTGAGAGGAATCTCCGCTCGTCCGTCCTCCATTTTAAAATCCCTGTAAATGGAACATGAGCTTCACACTGCTGAAACATTTTATTCCATTCCATGCTTGCTTGAAAAGAAACCAAACGCAGACATACTTCATCCGGTCATACTCCTGCGAGGTGGTGAGGACCCTCTCGTCGCCGACGTAGACCTCGCAGAAGGGCCGACAGCCATTGCGCTGCTTGTTAAACAGCGGCACGGGCGTCATGGTGATGGCGTGGATGAGAACGGGCTTGCCGTGCGGGACGATGGGCTCCTCCGCCATCATGTCACACATGTACTCGATGTACCTGCGCAAATCAGCCGGCTGTCACGGCGCCGTAACGGAAAGGGGACACAAACGCGGGGCAGCGGTGGCACCACCTCTTGTGAGATGGGGCTATACCGGGCGGGCACCGCTTCATGGAGAACATGTAGACGGCCGCTTCGGCCGTGGTGAAGAGGCGGCAGAAGCACAGGAAGGAGCAAACGGCCACGGCGGACGCTGCCCTGCCGTCCTGCGGCAAAAACAGACGACGCTGCACACAAAAGTCAAGAGCAGCGCGGCCACCTTCTGGCGCCTGCTTACCAGGCAGTGGATCACGCAGATGTTCCTCTGGTCCTGCTTGAGCCACTGGTGCATGTTCTTGCACACGCTGTACAGACTGCGCAGGTGGGGAGAGCGGCGAACCTGCCAGTTGCATTCCGAGACCTAGGCCGGGAAAACACGGAGGACGCCGTTTGCGCACAATCGGAACAATCGACATCAACCAACTTGTCTATTAATCGACAAAATAATCGACAGCAGAGCTTGCGCAGGCTGCCCACCCGATTGTGGAAGCGGGACGGCCTGTAGGAGCGCCTGGAGAGGTTGTAGACGGCGTAGTGTCCTGGGTGCCGCGAATCCAGAAATAGGCGCACGTCCTCGATATTATTCTTTATAGCAGACTCCACCCCTTCGGCCGGGAAAGACATGACTGCATACAGATGCAAACTTTACTTGTGAGACGAAAAAAGGGAAGGAAATATTGAACAGGTGAGTTCCCGACCGAAAACTAACCTGCTATTCTCGAGGTGATGTAGGAGATATCTAGGTCACCTTTGGCGTAGCTGTAAAACAAAGGGCAGGGTCGCAGAGGTGGACAAAAAAAAAAAAGTGCTTCAAACATCCTCCCTGCATATGACCGCGACAGCCATATTAAGTAACACACTGCGGGTCAAAGTGACCCGTTTTAAAGCCGAACAACTGGCCCGGCACTCCCGATACATTGCGAGTCAAAGGAACCCGAGTTCAGGTCATTGCGAAACGTGGACATCCAGAGGCATAATTCTCGTTTTGTCGGTTGTCAGGAGTACAAATAATGCACCCGGGTCACTTTGAAATTGTAAAATGTCTTTTAACCGGGTCAGTTTGAAAGTTAGCATGCATCATTATGTGACGTGGAGTTAGGACACTGCTTGGTTAGCAATCATTCATGCATTGACGCACGTCTCTTCTTCGTCTTGAGGGGAGGCACATTATGCCGCTTCAAATCAAATGACAAAAACCTCAAACGATTGATCCTCGTTATGATTGCGGAGCACGCGCAAATTAGCAGTTATTTTGCAGACATTACAAATGCAACAGAGTTGAACTAAATCAAACACACGCTCAGACTACAGGAGCTTGGCCGAGGCTCAATGTTTACCTTGGGTTGCTAGCAGATGGAGACATGGTGAGGGATTGAACGGAGAGAAAAAAGGAAAAACAAATAACATAAAATGACCAAAACAAATACCAAGGGTGAAAAACAATGAATTCATCCAAACAGGAGGAGAACAGTGGAAAACCTTCAGACTTTGATTTGCACTCTGGCATAAGGAGCCGGGAGGAAACAGTGGCGGCGACGTCCATGTTAGATCGGTCGATAAAAGACAAACAAGCATCTTACCTGGCTACGGACTGGATAACCTTGGAGGAGGTATCCTTGATGTTGGTCAGGAAGCGCTCGGTTCCTCCCTTGAGGATGTCCAGGAAGCCGCTACCCGACTGGTCGGGATCGTAAATGCCTTTATCGTATGAGTTTAGGGAAAATGTGGGCAAAATTATCAAACCGATCTCTTACTTATTATTAGCATGACAATGGTGTACAGTCTAAATGTATTTTTTTTCCACCAAATAGACAACATGTCAAAGAAACTGGTTTTAGCGATTCATCAATTAGCAATTTATACAAAGAGTTTTTATTTGTACAGATTTGATTATTTATAAATGAGTAGACCCAACAAGTGCCACGCCTACAAGCAGACTGTCTATCATCCCCATCACCATAGAAAGCATTTAAAAACAATTCTAAATCCCATTATGGACAAAAGAAATAGCGCTCACCTGCATTGTTGTGTTGTATCTGCGAGGGGGCCGTGACCGTCGTCGCCGCCGTCGATGCTGCCGCCGCCGCCCCGTTACTTCCGAATCCTCCATTCTGCTCCAGGAGCTGCAGACATTCATATCCGTCATACATGGGACGCCAGCAGTAGTAGGCAGTCAACATCATGCCCTTCCAAAAGTTTCTTTCAACGCTAACAAAATCCCGAGACGACGATCGGCGCTATCTACTCCGCTTTCCTTGCACTCGACCGTGTCGTCGAAGGGAGTTCATGAGGAGGCGGAGGACAATAATCTTCTTACGGGCAGCAGGGAAACCCCTTAACGCTAATCAGATTAGCCTTCTTCCCTTCGAAGGAGGCTGCTACGGACAGAATCGGGAGCTGGAAAGTAGCGTTTCTCAAAATGAGGCCCGCGAGCCGCAAAACAGAGTGGCGCCTCCACACACCAGTGACCCCATTTAGCAATTTTCCAACATAAAAATTAGAAGCAAACAACCGCCTCATTTTGCGTCGTCTAAATCTGTTGAGCTCAATCATAATTGGGGTCTTTAAGCAGCTGATCTCAGAACACAAATAGTAGAGCAACATATTTAAATAAACAGGCATATATTCTTTATCCTCGATGATGGACAAATAATAAAAAGACAAAATTGTGTCTAATCCGCACGCACCAGGAAGAGTCGCTTCATGCCCATAGAACTGAGCAAAACTGTGGTAAAAATGTTTCAGTCTATGTCCTTTCAGTAGCCTCTCCTCAAATTTGTTTTTTCTTGAGTTAAAATGTGATTCGATAATTAATGCAATTTCTTTTTATAAATATGGACCTTCTATTGTGCTCATTTTTACGAGAACTCTTCAGTAGAGTTATTTATATAGACGGACGGCCCCTATCAATTATCTAAGCTTACGACTGTGTATATAATGGCTACAAAGTGGAGGCTTTCTGACCTTGAAATCAGCTTAACATAAATGGCAACTTTGGTGGAGGATTTGCTCATTAATGAAGTGGCATAATTTGGGATAAGGATCGTGGCTCAACTGCTAAATGTGAGGCACCATGCCGAGCGGGCGTGAAGACGGGGGTTCGAGCGGGGATTTATTTGCATTTCAATCGGTGCGGCGATTCAAGCGTGCTTCCATGTTGGTGACAAATGACTTTGCTGATTTGCTAACAAGTGCAGCGCCATAACAAAAATGAATGAGCGACCATTCCGAAAAGGTGACACTACCTCTGTGATGGGGGACTTGGGGTTGACGTTTCGGGCCGCCGCTATTTCCTGAAGCTGGTTGACCACTTCTGTGATGGAGAGCCGCTCCCCAGGATTCACTTTCAACATGGAGCCTGCCAAGGGAAGAGGGGTACTGCCACGTGCTTCCAGTACCGACTCTAGACGCGGCGCACTTACGAATGAGATTGTGGTAGACTGTGTACTTGGTGTCGTTCTGCGGCACGGAGTACTTCCCGTTGACGATCTGCAGCTTGGCGCCTTCCTCGAACGGGTGTTGCTTGAAACACAACAGGTAGAGGATGCAGCCCAGGGCCTGTATGGGGCAGGAAAAATTAGGCATGGGGAATTCATTGATTACTCATGTATCCGCTTCCTTGCTGATTGTCGTAGGATGGGATACAAATTTGCTTCAACTGGAGATGGATGGATGGATGGATGGATGGATGGATGGATGGATGGATGGATGGATGGATGGATGGATGGATGGATGGATGGATGGATGGATGGATGGATGGATGGATGGATGGATGGATGCATAGGGTGGGTGGTTAGATGGGTGGGTATGGGTCTGTTGACATTGAAATCTGTTGGTTTTGTGCTCAGGTGATTAAACACAAGGTAAAACGGAGGTCTGACCCAGATGTCTTGCTTCTCATTGATGGGATAGTTGGAGTACAGGTCGATCATTTCCGGTGTGCGGTATGCCGGAGTGGTGTTCCTTGTGATCTACGGACAGACAGGCAGACAAACAGAGGTGTGTACGCGCACACATGAACACACACAGGTACACACTGTAAGGTTGCTAAATCCAAAGCAACTGCTCCAGAAGACTTCAGCTCAGAGAGCCACACGGTCGTCTTTACTTAGACCTAGCATATGTAAAATCAATCCAATCAAATTCAGCAAAGGTAACTGCTAACAAATAGCAAAAATGGTGAGGTGGAAATAAAAGGCCAAAGTCCTGAATGAGGGGAACAACGCGAGGTTACAATGGTTTAACCGTGGTGGTCCAATAAAAGCGTGTGTGTGTGTTATCAGCGTGACGGATGTGCGCACGTCTTAACAGGTTTACAAACACAATCTCGGGGCACATTTCGTTGGGGTCAAAGCCGCACAAAACATCATGGACCGCCCGCTCGGTTATTCAATCAACAGCGAGCCTGGTGCTTGTCAATGTGATTTCTCCTACGGGTGCGGCGGTCATGAGGGAGGGGGGGGAAACTTCATGGTTATTTAATGGCAGCAAACGACCTTTTCTTTTCGTATACGTTTCAGAACTTGCAATCGGGGGGGGAAAAAAAAAACATATTTTGATATTTTTTCTTTCGGTCTTTTATTCTAATTGTAAGAAGTATACATAATCAAATATCTATGCCATACTAATAATTCTATATATACACATTTTAGAATGTAAAAATAAATGACAAAATATATAGCAAAACTACGATCTAATAACTTAACGCATTGATTTAACTGAACAGATTAAATAATTATAAAGTATTAATTTAGAGCAAAACACAATACACTGCGGTACGATACAATATTAAGTACATATTTCATTAGACGGACATCTTTTGTATTTATAATTATGCGTGGATAATTATGAAGAGAGGGAAATACGATCTAAATTTAAACTTCAAAGTCATTTTTGAGTAGAAACGTGTAGAAAAGGGTGTACTTAATAACAATATGATCATTTCGACGGGATTATTTTCTTTTCTTTCTCAGCATTGTTGTTAGGCTGCTTTGCCATTCATATACTTGACCACCAATGCTTTTGAAGTGGACTTTGTTTTTTTGGAATCAATTCGAGACTATCCCCAAACGTTGAATCACAGTGCCGTTAAAATGTGGGCAAAGAAGCGTGAGGTCGCGCACGTACCTCGTCCTCCACCATGGACCTCTTCTGTGCTGACCAGCTGTAGTCGGGGTCGTGAGCCACGCTGGTGGCACTGCCAAAGTCGCACAGTTTGACGGTGCCTTGGTTACTAATCAGCAGGTTCTCAATCTGCAAGCGAGAGATGGCGACATGGCTCAAACCATTGTTAGGAATTACTAGTGATTCGCTCTGAGCAAAAATTACCACAACATACTTAGATAGGATTTTGACAAACCAAAAAAAAAAAAAAAGGTCTGAAATTTAAAAAAATGATCAACTGTGGTCAGTTTCTTGAGATGTGCGACGCGGTGTGTGTGCAAAAGGTGATGTCATTGTTGAGGCCCACCTTGAGGTCTCTGTGGATGACATGGGGCTTCTGCTTGTGCAGGTGCTGCACGGCACGACACGTCTGGTAGAAAACCTTCAGCACCGTGTCGCAGGAGACGGGGGCGCGCTGCTCCACTCGCCGAAGGAAGTCCACCAGCTGGCCTGAGGGTGAGACCAAATGTTTGCAGGGTCCCCATTACCTTCTGTCTCAGTGGCGTTGAAACACAGTAGCAACACGCAGAAGACAGACAAAAATCTGTATTTGGCGTTTACTACCACCTACAGGACTGGAGAGGAACAGCACTGCACTGCGCAGAGGACAACAAATTGATTCGGTGTAGAGACCATGAACGAGAGCAGCCCAAAGAAGAAGAGGATTGTTCTAGGTGTTATGGGACTACAAAAATTGTTTTTTTTTTTTTTTAAATTTATGATATATTGTTTAAAATGCTCAGCAGAATTTTATTCCATCAAATATCGGAATTAAAAAAATACGGGTATAGAATACTGAGCTGTTGTGACCCATCTTCTTTGCGTAAATTCGTATGTATATATTATCCTTGCCCCCCTGGTGGCCCAGGCACAAACACAAGATGGCGCACCACGTCGATGCTGCAACGATTTCATGTTGTTTCATTCCAAACAGGAGATAAAAGTTGCCCTCGAAAGCAGTCATATTCAAACGTCAGAAAACGGGTGAAGGTTCAGCCAAGCCACAGACGGCCGGAAAAGAGGAAGTCACGACTCATGGACGTACCTTTGCAGAGTTCAGTGAGGATGAGGAACTCGGCCTGACCCGTGTCCGACTCCTCTTTGCCAATGGAGGCGGCAGAGCAGAACTGGACCACGTTGGGGTGCCCCGACAGCTTTTTCTGCAAAGGCCGACCGGGAAAGTTTTTACAAACTTTGAATTTTCAGATTTCGAAAGTAAGGGTGGCGGGCGTACCATGAAGCAAATTTCCTGGATTATTTCCTTGTTCTTCTCATCCTCGTTGGACAAAAGTCGCTGGAGTAAAACCCAAAAGCAGAATTTGACATGTCACGCTCACAAGGTATAAAAGCGGAATGAATCCGGATTAAAACACGGAAGGCTTGTATTCAACAAGTTTCCTCTGACCTTCAGAGCATAGTCTTTGCCACTGCTGACGTCTTGGGCTTCGTAGACAAATGCGAAGCCGCCTGCGGAAAGCACATTGTTAACGATTCTCCCCACTTTCTTCGTCAATGTTGCTTTAATTCTTCTGATTCTGATTTTTGGTTTCACTCCTATTCTTCATTTTTGTTTTAATTCTTACCATTAGTCATTGTATTTTTTTAATAAGAAAATTGGCCGTAATCTTCTCTTTTTCTTTTCTTTTTAACATGACCTGGTTGTGTTCGTTCTTTCTCTACATCTTTGCTACTTTAGATCTCACTCCATCTCACTTAAATAAACTCTAAAATGCATTCACCCCAACCTTGTTGCCTTATTTCTTATCGTATTGAGTTGCGATAACCCTGCTTCTCTATTACTTGATTGATTGATTGATTGATTTAACTTTATTCATCCCACAGCGGGGAAATTCACTTGTCACAGCAGCGCACACGAGTGCAAGAATAATACGAGTGCAAGAATAAAGCAAGGGCCAAAATTTCAAAAAAAGGGTAAATAACAGACAAGGACAAACACAACTTTACTTTAATTGTTATAGTTTCTTATTTGTGTTTGTCTATCTAGCCCTGGGATCGGCTACTTAAATGTTGGAGGGGCCCCCATTTTTTCTTCAGTGTTACTGGAGGGGCAGCATAGGATCACACATTCCCCAACCTGTTGAATGGCAGCGGGCTGCTAGTTGTCATCATCCCTGATCTAGCCTATAAAGGTCAGCTTTGGAGATGACATGTCTATTCTGTAGGACTTTTGAAGGAACCCTTAACAAAAAAGGGCTATGATTGACGATTGAGATGTTGGCAAAGCTTTTGTGTACTCAATTCAACATGATTCAATGGCTCCCAAATTCTAGGAGATGGTGTCCAAAGAATGTGAATGGCTATGTCCGGAATTAATCGTAGGTTGGGGAAGAAGGGGAAAAAAAGAAAAAGAAGACAATCAGTTGAATTCGTGAACAGTGGCGCACGAATATAAAGCTTCACTTTGCAGACAGCTAGATTTTCCTGCAAAACAAACATCATCAGCAGTTTGGAGTTCAAGTTGTCACGCAGTCCTGTTGGTAGACAGTCAAACCGATGCAATTGCCCCAAAGTTTAGTTTATTGCTGCATATCTACTTAAAAATACGCGCTAACGTAACTGTCATTTATCGGCAACTGAATAAATTGTTAGCAAGTTAGCTTCCCGGCTGCGAGTTAGCACGAGTCCACTGTCAATGAACGAGAATGTGTATTCCTTTACCTTCCGCAATCACCCGCTTGATCCGCAGTTTCATGTCACCCAACTCGACCATCTGCCCCACAAAGTCATTCTGGTCCCGACTTGCCGCTCCGACCGAGCCGGGCCCGGCGAGGAAATCCAGCGCCGATTGGAACAGTGACATTTTGTCCAATTTTTCTTTTTTCTTTCAGCCTTCTTCTTCTTTCAAGGTGCACCAAACGGCCGACCAGGGACAGCTCAGGGTGTGGGGGACGTTGGCGACGCCGACGGAGGTCCGACCGGACTCGATGATAGATCGTTTAGAAGAGTTGAAAATCTGCTGACATTTTCTTCCTGTTGAGGTGTTGACGACGAAAGGCCGCAGCCATCACTCCATTCTAGCTAGAGACTACTTCCGGGATGCCTGGTGATGTCACGACACGAGCTGATCACGTGAGTGACCTATGGTCACGTGAGCGGAAGTAAGAAAAATCAAGCTAAATCGGGTCTTGCAAATGGTGTACGCATAATCCTTTTTTATTTTTATTTTTAACCCTGAGATGCACTAATGACTTTAGCCTACACTCTTCCATAAGTGGGTCAAAAATGACCCATATTATGTGTTTTAAATGCCATTTTTGTAATTTTGGTTGAGAGTAATTCACTTCTATGATATTAGGTATTATATTTATGATCATACAGCAATGATTCAATAGTCAGAAGTGGAATCGAACCCGCACCCTCCTAACTGTGATGCAGACATGCTAACCAGTGCGCCACCAAACCGCTACCCACTTATGCATGTAAGGGTTAAATTAAAAGAAAATGATCACTTTCAAAAAAAAAGGTTAGGGACTTGCATTTCTGGGTCGAGCTAGAGTCGGGTTTGTGTTCCTTTTTCTTTGTCTCCAAATTGACCTTTTTTATTAGGAAAATGACTGAGGAAAAGCTACTATAGATCTTCATTCATGTAAATTATGACAAGATTCAAAAAAAAGAAGTTTTTTTTTTTTTTTTCATTTCAGTATGTACCCATCCATTTTCTGAATCACTTCTCATGAGGGTCGCTATCCCAGCTGGCAGTAGGCGGGCAACACCCTGAACCGGTCGTCAGCCAATCGCAGGGCACACAGAGACAAACATTTGCACTCACGCTCTCACCTACGAGTAATTTGGAGCGCTCAGCATGCATGTGTTTGGAATGTGGGAAGAAACCCACGCAGGCACGGGGAGAACATGCAAACTCCACACACAGGAAGGGCGGAGCCAGAATCGAACCCGAACAATTTTGTATGCCTTCAAAATGTGTTTGCATTGAATGAATGTGATGTCCATGTGGTAAACATGTGCCTTTTTTTTTTCTCAGCATCAAGACAGGACAAGGCAGGACTTCCTTGAATAAAAGTGTATATTTGACACACATCTTTGTACACTGGTAATTACAAAACAGTCTGCTACGCTACAAAAGTTTCTCAAATGTTTTTTTGTTGTTGTTTTGGTCAGAAGATTGAATCATCCCGTCTCAACTGTTGTGCAATTGTGAACACACGCGTATTTACAAAGTCTTACGCCCGTAAGTGATTTCCGTTGTCTCTCCGATAAACTCTGAACATAAGACATGGCTTTGAGATAAATATATTAGTAAATAAATATTCAGAGAACATATTTCCATTCATGAAATGCTTTTTTTGCTGTACACGTACACAAATATACACAAGGTTGATGTCGTAAAACATTCGCAAATGGGACTGGCTGACGGACAAATAATTATACTCTTTCTTACATTTTTTTTTTTTACAAAATATTCATTTGTACACAATTTCATCTTCTTAAGTGCTACAAACATGAAAAAAAAACACATTAAATAGTGACTCATGTACCCCCAAAAGACAACAGCAACAAATGTGTTCCGCCAGCATGCAGGTTTGCGATGCAAAAAGGCAACTTTTGGGGACGCCTGTCCTCTGCGCGTGCGTGCGTGCGTGTATTTCATAGAAACAGTATGGAAAGCAGTCTGCAGGACAAACAGAAAGGCATGAACGTGTATCGTATTTCAAATGCATTGTTTTCTTTTTGCTCCAACTCGTCAAAGTACAACAAGGAAGCCTTTTGACGTTGGATTTTTTGCTTTGGCCTTTTGGCGCAAGCCCGCTCATGGCCAAAACCCTTTGAGCACGGACTCCAGAGCCATGCTCGCGTTTGTGCTCACCAGAAAGAAAATACCTTTTAGCGCACGAGTAGGACGTGTTCAAATGACGATTGGAAACATTTTCTTTGCGCTGAAGACAAAACAACGTCGAAATGAGAAAACCGGCAAAAAAATAAGTCTGCTGGCCGCCAGTCGCACACAAGCGCGCAAGCTAGCGGCCCGTTTCTGTCGTGCTAGTGAGGACAAAGAGCATACGAGGACCTTGTGCTGAATATCGAACAAATGCTCAAAGGGCTTTCGGAAACATCGTGGAAGGATTCTGACTGACTTTCTGCGGGTTTGGGTTTTAAGTCTCCAAAATTCATGTAAACGCGGTAACGTTTTAAAGATTCAGACCACAAAACCTCTTTCACTTAGCAACCCCAAATTGGTACAAATGGTCAATTCCATTGTGATTGAATATTTTCTCACTTTAACCAGTTTCAAGTGTTAAAAATAGCACACGACATGTATTTTTCCTCCACGTGGTTGACGTGGTGGCCAGCTCCGGTGGCAACAACACAATCACATCTTGCTTGTTTTGGTATCGCTACGACCGTACAAACTGGCTCGAAGCTCGGAAGGCAGTGTAAGATGCAGATGTCCAGCCCTCCTGGATGGCCGCTCGGACACGTTCACGAACATTTCGGTAGAAAGATCCACGTTCCTACACGACGACATTCACCAGAAACCAGCATTTGGGCAGACATCCCCAGGTTGTTTACGCAGCCGCATTCACCAGAAAGCAAGGCGACTGGAGGTTTCAACCGACCGGACAGTACCAAACACAATTCAGCCCTCAGTACTTCGGCCAGGAGTGTTTTCAGAGAGCTGCGGCGGAAACAAAGCCCTGGTCTCCTCGCTCTGAGGGTACGAGCCACCTCGGGTGTAGAAGTCGTCCTTATGCGCTTCCGACCACGTGGCGCCGGAGTCGGGCAAAAGGCTGCTTTCACAGTCACTGTCCTCGGGGATAATGGGTATTCGCTGGCTGAGTTCGCAACAGCCCTGTGCCGGTTGGGCCTCCGACTCGGCGTACTGCACGTTGACGGCGTAGTCCTCCGAATAGTGTCCCCTGTGGACCTTCATCTCCTTGTAGAAACAGCAAGGAAGTCCTTCCGAAGAAGGGCGCGACAAGTTCCCGGAGGGTCTCGAAAGTCCGGACGTCTGCTCCGAGTCTCGGGCCTTGGAGTCTGCTTTCTGGGGAAGCGCCTCGAAGCAGCAAGTGCACCCCGGCGCAGTTCCCATCCCGAGGTCGCTCACCTGGGCCCCGACGTCCGCGGCGGGGGGTTCAGGGACGATGGTCTCCTCGGGTTCCAGTGATGAGCGACCGCTGCGGTTGGGCTCCAAGCTGCAGTTGGCCAGCCGGTCCCCGGAGTTGTAGGGAAGCTGGAGGCAATCGCGTCCCGAGGGTCCCACGGATGACGGCGTCGGTTCCTCAGGGGCGGAGGGGCACGGCGCGGTCCCTGCCTCCCCCCTACAGGGGCTCTTGCTCCGGTAGACGTAGGGATCGTAGTCGCTGCTTAACGAGCTCCGGAAGGTGGAGCAGCTCCCGTACACTCCCTGGTTGCTGACTTCGGTGCAGTCCAACATGGAGTCGCTGGAGGAACAGTGGCACGGGCCCGAGCCGCCGCTGCTACTGTCGCTCCCGGGGCAGTCGGCCAGATAGCCGCTGCACGCCGAGCGGTGGCCGTGGTAGCAGCTCAGGCTGGAAGCGTCGGCCACCCTGGAGGACGCCGGAGCCATGTGGACCACGGCAGGGTACAAAAGCCCCTGCTGGAAGGCCCTCTTGTGGCCTTGACCCCCCTCGGGAGGCTGCTGGGGGAAAGTCAAGCCCTGGAAGTAGTAGTGCTGGTACATGGTTTCGTACTGGGAGAAACAGGCCGCCCGCGAGAAGTTGCGGCCGTGGAATTTGGGGCGTTTCAAAGCAGGCTGCTGGGAAGGCGGCGGCGGGGGCGCTTGGTAGGCGGGGGGTCCATGCTGCTCCAGGCCGCAGCGATGAGGGTTGAGGGAGTGGTCCAAGTGCAAGGCGGCGGGGTGGTAGCTCCGCAGAAAGGACGAGGCGGCTCGGGGCGGGTACAGGCCCGGAGGGTCGGCGTGCTGGTCCACCGTGAGCACGGTTATGGCGTTGCCGTGAAGGTCCACGCTGGTTCGGGTGGGGTAAGCCGTCACCTGGCCGGCTCGGTGCACTCTGCCGGGGTAGTGGACCGGCAGCACCACCCTCTGCTGCCGCCCGTGAAGCGGGTTGCCGGACTCCATGCAAGTGGGGCCTGCGTTTCCCTTCTTTTGCTCTGTGGAGCCAAACAAACACACTTCAAACAAATGCGACGGGTCAAGCAATGCAATCCAATCGCTACGGGCTGCTTCATTTTTTTTTTTCATTTATGACCTGGGAAGCATTTTAAACTGTGATGAAAATGCATACTGTTTTCTCCAAGACTTTCATTCCTACAAACAGCCAGCGGGTGAAGCACTGCAGAACTTACCGATGATGTTGTGTCTGCAGTGGGGACAGGTGTGATGCTGGAGCAACCAGGGGTCCACACATTTCTTGTGGAAGCGATGAGCACAAGGGATGACCCGCAACTCCTGCAAGGGTGGGAGGGGGAAAAATAATACGGTTAAAGAATCAAAGAAAATCGCTTACGTGAGGAGAGCTGCTTTTACTTTCCCAAAAAAGAAGCAGTCCGGGTCTTGTATGCGTCTTATCAATTCAATTTGGTTCACCCACATGTATGTATTACCTCAATGAATGTTTGAGAAGAGGCAGTTGTAAAAAAAAAAAAAATAAGAACACAAATATAGCCGTTTCAAGTTAAATACAACTGAATCGCAATAGACATCTTGATTGAAAAAATGCAAACAAAACTTGAAGCCGCTGCATCATTAGGCACAGCTTGAACATTTTATTCGCATCCCACTAGAGGGAGCCATTAGCGACAGCGCGCTTTGTTGTCGTTTGATACTGATTGGCATTACTGTCACGGTTTTTGACCCCCCCCCTTGCGTACCTCTCCGTCGATGTACTTCTCCAGGCAGATGGCGCAGTCGGACGTGGAGCTGCTGCTAAGCGAGTCGGACGCCCCGCAGCTGCTCTCACGTGCCACTTTACCGCCTTTGGCCTTAAACTTGCGTGTCTCCATTTTGTCTAGTGCCTGGCTGGCCATCCGGTTCATGGAGCTCTGCGCACAAAAACAGACAGAGCAGAAAAAACAACAAGGTCGGAATCGCAAAGCAGACATGTTACGACGTGCGAGGTCGTCTAAGATGTGGTGTGTGGCGAAAGACAAAAACACAGAAGCGACGCACTCGCCTACCTGACTCCTCCTCTGCTTGAGCTTGATCTTGACAAGCAGGATGAGGCAGACGAGCGACACCACCACGAAGAAGGCCAGGAAGATGCCCATGTCAAAGTACTCGGTGGGCTGCTGCGCAACGTCACCCGCCATAGCAACAAAGTGCAAAAATTAGCATCAATGTGGAAATATTGCCCAAAATTCAGTGCACATGGGAGGAGCGTGTTTTTTTTTTCTTCTTCTTCCGTAAACGTCTCGACACGATCATTGATTTGAAATGAGCCGTACCCTGGGCGGTCGGTGTTGTATCCTGGCGCGCGCCACTTTCTGCTTGTTGACGATGTTCATCAGCTTGACGGCGTCGTTGCCCTTCACGTAGACCACGGGACGTTTGAGGGGGTCGTCCGCCACCTGGTTGAGCTGAGGAGACAAGAGCCACCGCTGCACGTGAGCTACCCAATCCGGATCGGACACCCGCTCGAGACAAACGTGCCAGTGGAATCTGAAAGGCTGCGCTCGAGCCAGTGTTTTAATATAATTAAATCTCGTAATCTAATATAATAGAAACGCTATATTTAAAGTTATAAATTCATTAAAAAAATGTAGGCATTCAAATGAGATTATAAAAAGTGTATCTCATCCAGCCCACTTTGGGATTATCATCCGAGACAGTTTGGGGTCAATAGGTCACATGACTTGGAAGTTATTGAGCTAAAATGCTAGTATTTACCGAAATAAATTCATTTAAAAAAATGTAGGCATTCAAATGAGATTATAAAAAGTGTATCTCATCCAGCCCACTTTGGGATTATCATCCTAGACAGTTTGGGGTCAATAGGTCACATGACTTGGAAGTTATTGAGCTCAAATGCTAGTATTTACAGAAATAAATTCATTTAAAAAATTTAAGCATTCAAACGATAGAGGTGTATCTCAAGCAGCCCATGTGGGACTATCATTCTTCATAATTTGGGGTCAATAGGTCACATAACCTTGGAGCAATTCGCCAGTGCAATGAAATGACACCACGTCGTCACCATATTGTGCATTGAAGGACGCTGCCTATTAATTTGTACAGAGATAGTCCTCCTGTCCAAATTCACCACGGCTCATGCGGTCCACAGAGGCGGAGCTTCCAGGGATGCGAAGGACGCAGCCTTCGAACTGGCCTTGGAGGACACAGCCTGCAAATTTGGACAAGATACACTTCTGTGTACCAACCTGGTCGATGGCATCCGGGTTTTCTGACACATCGAAGATGACGGCGGTAGCGCCTCGCTGTACTGCTCGCTTGGCCTGAAAACACACACGAAAAACACGCAACAGTTTTGATTTGGGTTGACTATTAGAAAATGTACACTAGGGGGAGCTCTCCATCAGATGCAGCACACACGTGGTGACGGAACCCGCAAGCAAAATGTAAACACACGCACATACTATATAAGGTACATGTGGACACTCTAAAAAAAAGATAAGAACTGCCTCTGTGGAAAAATGTTTTCCCCTACATAGTTGCAGTTCAGCAACTGCAGATTTTAGAAATTCACAGATTTTTTTTCTTTTTTTTTTTAACCACTATTTCGGTATTTTTTTTTACGAGACGTAATATTACCAGGAACATTTTTCTAAGTCATTTTCTTTGCTATTTAATGAATATTTTTTTTTGTCATTTGTCAATGTTAGGTAGCAACATGAAACGGTCAAATTATTAGGAACAGCTATTTCACTTGTCCATTTGTTTCCTGCACTTTTCATTGTTTTTTTTGTTTTTCTCTCGTTTTGCTTGTCTTCTTGCATTGGGAAAGTCCAAAAGCTTCTTTTCACACTCAGTTTTCCTCTATAGCCACACACACACACACACTAACACACACGCACAAACTCACTTAATTTGGCATTTGTCTGCAGCTTTGATGTCGTCTCTCCCAGTTAATAATTAATAGCTGTGGCTGAGAAGTTTAAAAAAAAAACAAAAAAACGAACAAGTCGACGAACTCCCTCCTCAAGAATCTGCAGTGCAGCGACTTGCCTAACGACAACAAAAATGTCCCCGCAGGCAAACTGGCAGGCCTTACAAAAAAAAAAAAAAACATGGGGCCAAAAAAGAAGTGACAATATATTTTCTTTTGGGAAAATATTCTTTAAAAAAAAAAAGTTATTATTTACAATGAGGATTTGGCAATGGCGACACATAGCCCAAAAAAGAGGCTAAAATATAAAATTGTTGAAATTTGGAAATGAAATCCAGGCATGACAATTTGCCAAATTACTGAGAAGTTTACTAAGCAGATGTTAACATAGAAAGTCTTCTGAATACATCGTTTTCATTATAATAGAATGAAAACAAACGATATCAAAATGTATCTTTAAAACAAAAAACAATTATCGGAAAAATAACGTTTATTTTGCAAGAACAAAATAAAAAAAACACCATAAAAAACAGCTAACAATTTGGTAGAAATAAAAGCAACTGGAAATTCAAAAAACAACGAGCACGAAACTGTAATATTTAGCAATATGGTATGAAAAATCATTTGACATCCTCAAGGCTTGATGACAGGTATGGACCGAGGTCAGGTATGGAGTAGCGGCTGTGCACGTGTGTGTGTGTGTGTGTGTCTGTGTGTGTGTGTGCGGTTGGGTGCCGGCTATGCCAATTTGCTGCTGGCTCGTCAGCGCGCGCAATCTACCCCGGGCGGGCGAGAGGACAAAAACCGCAGCCGCAAAAAGAGCAGCCGGCTACTGAGTCTAGACGGCGAGCAAAATGGGAGCTATCTTTAGCCTCGCCACATCGGCCTGGCAGCTTGGGATGCTTTTTCTCTGCGTAACCCAAGCATGCAAACGTATGCACGGCACGTTTGCACACCTGGATTGCGCCTGCTTCCGCTATCATGGCCTTATACTTTTGCCGCTCCTTTGGTCTTGTTCCTCTTCCGCCACCGCCGCTATAATTAAAGCAATTAAGTCTTCAGAGGACTGCGCACTGCTATTACGCCGTAATTCCATGTTGCCTGCTGGCTTTATTAAAAGATAAAGGCATACTTTTCTCCCATAGCTCTTCTCATATGTGGTCGCCCCTCTCGCCGTTGTTCGGCCACAGTTGCCCAAAAATAAAAGCAAACATAGCGGTCGGTTCTGCGCTTCAACTCCACCGGCGTGTTCTGCTTTTTGTTTGGCTTTGAGGAAAACTTCAGGTAAAAAATGTCGTGAGGTTGTCTAGCAGACGTGGTTTTTTGATTCATATTGCGTTGGCGGAACAAGAATTAAGCGTCCGTTTTGTTAATGCACCGCCCCCTGTTGTCCATGTAAACTTTGGAATTCTTGACGCCGCAGGAACCGAGAGAACTCGTACTCCCGACACGGCGCGGAGCCTCTTCGGTACGTCTCAAAGTCATCCCCTGAATCTTGCGTCTTCTGCGCTAGCATCGATTGTCGCCGCCACGTCAATGTCGTGACCCAACGCGCGGCAGGTCGGCTCCGTTTCAAGCCACCTGACAGCCTGTAAACTGATGAGGCGAACTGGGACTCGGCGCCAACTTCCTCATTCCTGCAAGTGGCAAACTGGTGAGTTTCCTCCCATTAACCTTGATAATCTTTTCCATTTGCCACACCACAAATGTCACTTCAGACGTGGAAAACAAGAGTGACATTGTTATCATGTGAACAATTCAGGCCTAATTGAACCATCCCAAAAAAATATGGGGGAAAAAAAAAGATCAAACAAACTTTTCTACCTCAAAACTATAATGAACAATTTCAAAATTGTGTTGAGAGCCACTTCGTAGACCTTTCCGAGTCACATGCTCAAAAACAAAGGTGCTGATTGGCCGAGGAGGAACTCTGCGCATTATTACTATCTAACCATCGAAAAGACGAATACAAGTCGGACGGTTGGCGCTACTTTTGCCAGACTTGAAGTTTAGATCACGTTCACACTTGGATGGCGGAGCAAATGTGAAGAGTTTAGTCACGCCAACATAAATACACTCGGGAAAGAAGTCACTTGAGGTACTTCCAGCGCTAAGTGGATGTCATATAACTCGGATGAAGTGCACACCGTCGTCTTCCAATAGAGTCAGGTGCCAACACAAGCTGCCCGACTGGCAGTATCGGAGGACACGGGCATTGAGCGGGCAGCGGCTCACCCCAACAACAACAACAACAACAAAAATCACGTTCCATTCAGTGCTTTCTGTCTGACGTTACAAAGACACATCACTTGTTTCCATGTCATTTTCTTTTCTTCCCGACCAGCAAGCACTCTCTCTCTTCTGCCCACCATCCGTCCATCTGTCCATTTGTCCATCTGTCCATCCATCCATCCCTCCCTCCCTCCATCCATCTCTCCCTTCTTGCCAAGAAACAATGTGGAGCAGCCAGTCACCAGCCATTGCGTAATCACAATTATCCTGTGCTACCGAACATTGTGTGTGTGTGTGTGTGTGTGTGTGTGTTTGCGTGTACTGAGAGGCTTCTATGTATGTTGTACTCAGCAACAGCACGTATCGCCATGTATTGTGGTTTAACTAGTTGCCATGTTATTTAGCTTACAAAAGAAATCTGTGAAATTTATTTAAAGACATGAATACATTGTATTGGCCTATTTTAGGAAAATGTGGCGACATTGATTTAACAAAAGTTAGTGTATTGCAAAGAATCATGTCCTCCACCCTAGCGTCTTTGGCCCCCGCGCTACGTCTCAAATATTTCTGAATTTGGAGTTGCACGGCGTAAGTGCAGTGGCATGCCGTGCTGTGTCACGCTAAGAAACACGGGAGAGATCCATGCTAATGTCCATTAGCCAGTCAATAACGTTTGCCTTCATATGTTAGCATTAAGCTAACAGAATTTCATTAGACGATGACCTGCTTTTTTACTTTTTGGTCAAACATTGCACACTTTAAATATACAGTTCAATCAATGTGTATCTATTTTTTGTCATGTTTTTACAATATATACTTAAAGCAAGAGTAGGGGGTGCTAAGGAATCATTTCAAAAGTGTGTTTTGATGACTTTGAAAGTGTGACGTGGGGGAAAAGCATCATATATAAAAACATGTTGGTATGTATCAGAATTACACCTTCTGCAGAGAGTCTACAGCACGACTGGAGTATTTATCTTGATTTTAGAGGGAGTGCTCCGACTCGGGCTTCCCAGCCACAGGAGCAGGACGAGCTGCTAATTAAATTTCCTCGGCGTGCCTCTCGTGCTGTTTTCTTACCGCTTTAGGACTGCAGCCCTTTGTGATTTGCAGGAAAACAAACAAACTTTCTGTGAGCCGAGACAGGAATACCACTTTTTAAGCACAGAGGATGTTTGGATGAGAGCCACTGGATCTCTCATTCAAAATTGCAGACTCAAAGCAATCACTAGTTTTTGTGTGATGTAATGCGGCATCCTGAGCTACTTATCTGATAACGATAGCTTCTGCCAGCATGATCTTAAAAAAAAACAAAAAAAAATCCTGTTACTGAGTGACTTTATGGCCCTGACACAAATAAACGAGGACGCTAACATTTGGTGGTGGTGGTGGGGGTGGAACATACGAGGCCTTAACAGTTGTATTTTACAAGGTCATGGGGCAAAACGAGCAGCGGGTCCCAATTAAGACCACACACGCATGACCAAGTTCCCAAACCCATGTAGCTCACTCCGTAGCCCATACCACCACCAGCAATTACACCTCTCGCAATGTACGGCACCTCATCAGTGTCACAAGCTTGGGGGAAATTCGCCCCTTGAGCCTAAAATATGGGGGAATTGAATCTTAAAACAGGGGCTTTCAACTGGTTTTGTCCAAGGGACCAGAAGAAGCAACTCAGGGATCGCTTGGACTATTATCTCCTTTTGCACCAAAGGAGGATAGACCTACACAGACTTTGCATCTGTATGTCTATTTTGAGAATCTCAGCTACATTGGTCACAATTTAGATGGGTCGATGATTCACAAAATTAGCTGGAAAATAAATTAATTTTGTTTTTGAAAATGTTACAATTATTTTCTATTTCCAATTCCACGGACCACCTGCAATAGTGCCACGGACCACTAGAGGGCTGCGGACTACCAGTTGACAATCCCTGCTTTAACAGGTACTTCCGTCAGACATATAAACAATTATTCAACATCAATAGCCACAGACGCTGATCATTTCAGTAGCAAAGCAAGTTTGAGGATTTCGTAACCGTAGAATGCGGCTGGATGCTTTGAATCGTATTCATGTAAAAAAAAAAAATGGCACGAAATATCCCTTGGACCTCTTCAGGGGTTCAAAGCGTGAATGAAGTTCTCACAGTAAGAACAAAGTGATCAAAAGATCTTATCAGCAACCACTGAAGAAAGCACTTCTTTCATTTTTTTTTTTTTGGTGTGAGTGTTCTGTTGTGTATTTGTTCTGTGGTCCCAATAAAGATAACCTCGGCACGACTGTAAAGCGGCCTTGAGCGGCGGGCAAAAATCGAGATGGCGCAACACAACCCTCCATTGTTGTCTTATCTGGCAGAGTGTACCCTGGCGCTCGGTCAACAATTAAACCAATGACGTGCATTGGCAAGAGTAGAAAATTCTGCCTTTTAAAAGATAATCACAAAGGAGAAATATAAAAATACCATTTTCCAACATCCAAGGCGACTATTGATTTTGGTGGCGAGGCACTCTTGCAGGAAATAGTAATGGCTGTAAAATATTGCTGCATGCTTTGCATATGCGAACACGATCGCCATCTTGTGGACAGATGCCATCATACCGTGACCAAAAAAAAACAAAAAAACAAACAAACATTCCCCCTTAGCGAATGTCAATATTGAAGAAACACCTTTGGAGGAAACAGGCAGTGAAATGGCATCGCATGTGTGGTCAGGTGGATAAATATAAACAATATAATCTCAACAGGAGCGAGACGTCCAGTCAAACGAGTGGATTTTTTTTTTTTTTTTTAATGTTAGGGCCAGTGAGTCAATTGCTGAGGCTTGTGCTCACTGAAGCAAGCGGGCCTTCCTCCTCCTCCTCATCACATGATGTCGGACAATCGTGGCCGAGCATAAAAGCAGCCCGAGAGCATAGGATGCCATTCTCGCCCCCGCTAATCTTCTAGCTCTGGAAGCATCTCCAGATAGGAACGGGCCTCAGATTAGCAGCGCGGGGGCCCCTCTCGGAGATTCCGCAGCGGGGCGCGCGGATTCTCACGCAGACATTCCTCGACAAAAGCTTCAGCCAAGATGAAGGGGAGGGAAGGGGAGGCACGAGGCGGTGGCCCAACCGGCTGGGTGTCCGGCCCTCGCTTTTGATCAGACGTTCTCAGGCGCAGCTGAGATTGAACTCTCGTGAAACGATATGTTGGAGCACAGTAAAGCCCGAAATCCAGTTGTGATCTGAAACTCATTGTAAACATCACGTGACTAAAGCTGGAGAACAAGTGTGCCGTGGCGCTCTTTTAGCCTCCTCGCATCGAAAGCCGGCCGAGTCCGTCCCGGGCTCACTCGGTGCCGCATGCCACGAGAAGCTTCCCGGTGCCCATGGAAACGGGCGAGGTGGGACCCTCGGGGAAAAAGCGAAGCTCTTCCACCAGCACCCTGCCAGGAAGAGCCGTGGGACGCTTGGGGAGCCCAGAGCTCCGTAAGCCGTTCTCCAGCCCCGGACCTCCTGCCGGTGCTTTTTATCAATTGCTGTGGGGGAGGGGTGGAGTACGAGGTCACCGTGTTACTTTACCTTTTGACTTATGTTAACGCTGGGGGGGCGGAAAACACAATCATATTCACTCTGCCCTACATGACAACCAGGGCATTGCTGCCATTTTATCATTTGTTGGCATGCTTTTTCATGAGCCCTGCCTAATAGTAAAGTAGTGCTTTGACGCCCTCTTGATGCACAACTTTTTGAAAGGGCCGCAACTACCCAACACCTTTCAAGTTGGAGTTTTTCTTTTCACGAGACGCCAAGGGTTCATGTATATGGGAGGCCGCAAAGCAATGGGCTGAAATGGCGGAAGGAGACCCCCTCGCTTTGGCCACACACATTGTTCCTTCCACAGGCCGCTGCGGATTTTAGGACATAGGATACACATGATACGCTTGCGTGCCCCCTCTGGCAAACTTGAAAGCAGCTTGCTCGCTTTATTTCAGGGAGGAAATGGCATGAAAACCATTCCCCCCCCCCTTCTTCCACTGTTCTCTTTGCCGCTCTCTGGGGTTATTATTAAGCGCTTTGTAGTGGGCCCCGGTCGCGCTCTGAAATATTATCTTGGCACGCGTTGTTTTAACCTGATGGTGCTTGACGCAGGCCACACACGACAAGCACATAACTGCTGCAGATGATGACCTACGCTGGACAGACAGACAGACAGACAGACAGACAGACAGACAGACAGCTGCTGCACTTTGCCTTATACTGATGCAGACACGGCACCAAACCAGCCATTGGACGTTTCAACTTTTTGTCATCCAATTGAAGGTTAGGAAGGTTTTCCAACATTAGGAAAAGCCGGGCGCCGCCGCTACTACAGCAAACGGGATCAAGGGTCCCGAACCCGGCGCGGCTCACACAAAGCGGACAGGAAAGCAGGCAGGAAAGAAGTGTGTCAAGATATGTCACACGCCAGCACTTTTGTCAGCTCGGCCCGCCGACCTCACACGGCCGAGCGGCCGACCCTCGCCGAGCCCCTCGTCGTTTCCTCCAAATTCTTCCTCCTGCTCATCTTTGACTTTTTCAAAGCTTGAATTATAGCGATTCAAACAAACTAGTTTCATGTCATTGATGCACTCGATTTAGAAAAATATTTGGCAATACTGAAACTGCTTTGGGACCATCAAAACCATTTGCATCGACCACCTCGATAAAATGGCCGTGGTCGTGCTTTAAATAGAGGCCAACGTGCTATGCCAAGCACAGCTGGGGTTCCCAGATAATTTTTATTTTTAGACACCGCTCTGAGTAAACAGCCCATTTTTGCGCATTCACACAAATTTAGTAATCGAGTAATTGGATTTTTTAAATTGAGCAGAATAGATTCCAGCTCTGTTGATTTCAAAGCCACGATGTTTGGGGCGCTCAAGCCAAGTCTTAAACAACAAAGCCCGTCTTGAGGAACACGGCACGTTGACAGTTGGCGTATTTGGGGACGGCAACAGGCGTCGGCGGCTGCTCTTGTTTACCTTTCCCAGCACGGTGAGACAACTGGGGTCCAGCTCTGGTTGCTCCAGCTTCACCACGCCCACCCAGCCATACTCGTACAGGTCCTCCTCGTCGTTGTTGTTACACAATCCCCAAGGATGCATCTGGAAAGGAGGGGAAAGAAAAGATTCTCAGAATTGGAGTTATCCCCTTCGGCTATCGCACTCTTGAGGCAGAGGAACAAGTTTCAATCGGATCGGCACCTGTTTTCTAAAAACGATTTCACAAAAAACACTCCACAGAGATTGTCGGTGTGCTGAGAACGACGCCCAGCATTTCCAAATCCGGTAAATCCAACAAGTCCGACGCGCTCCAATTTCCGTGACGAATTTGTCACTGGGCAAGAAGCAGAACCCGAATCGATTGGCCTCCCTGGCAACAATGCCAAGAGAAAATGCGCCTCACAATCCAATCAGTCAGCGCTGTCCGCTTGGGGCCCCGCCCGGGCCATTGCTGATGACCCCAGATAGCCTTCATCCCTGAGGTGACCCCTGACCTTTTTCATCAGCTGCAATCGCACTATACACACATATGTCAGTGCATATGAAAAAGTCGCATTTTTGAAGCAGCCTTTCTGGAAATCCAGGACGAGGCACAAAAATAAATATGAACATAAACAAAGCAGTTTTGCCACTTGCTGTGGACCGCAAATGACCTCGCATTTGCTCAGGGCTCAGCTTGCAAATGACTAAACTCAGAAAACAGCTGAGTTGTGATCGGTCGGCGACGCCCGGGGACAACTGTGATGTCATTTTCAACCGACAGCAAGCGGCAAAGTGGCCGCCCGCCCGCCGAGACGGAAAGAAGAGGCTGCATTTCAATCTCAATTCATAGTTCACAAGGACAATATTTGCGTGGGAGCCCATACAACATTTTTGACTTCAACAACTTCTATATTTTGTCAGTTTCGGTAGATTTGCATGAGCAGTGCAAATGTGTGGAGGAAGGCAAAGTCATTTTTTTCGCGGGCCGCAAAATAAATGTATGAGCACCTCCTATTATATACAGTAAAAGCTACAAAACTGACAAATGACTCGTTTTCAAATCAGACGAGTAAAAACTGGTCAAATATTTCCAAAAATGATATTATTAAAAGTGAAGACAATTTGCAATTCTAGTCATGACACATGAATTTGATGCACAATTTGTCTTGGCGGGCCACGTAAAATGATGTGGCGGGCCGTATCTGGCCCCCGGGCCTTGAGTTTGACACCTCTGCCTTAGAAGCTAAGCGCTGCTCTGTGGAACAAGCCCTGCCGGCGCCCCCGCTGCCTGAACACTGGAGCATTGTGCGCGCCCACCGGCCGACCTTGGGAGACTTCTGCGCTGCAAAATAGGCCAATGTTGTTGGTTGGCAAACTTGTTATTTTCCAGGCTTAGCATTATCTCCACAAGGGTTAGAAGATGCTGCTGGTCTCAAACCTTTGACAAAAATACGGGAGAAGCGTAGTTGGTCTAACAGAGGTTGCATTTCTGAAGTTGTGACATTCCAAAGAATAATGGTCGTCTACCTTCGAAAATGCTAGGCGCTCGCCACAAGTACCACGAGGGGGCAGCTTTTGTCCTGCCCCGCCTGTTGTCAGATGCTTGAAAAGTGAGGGCCGCCTGTCACATGAGTGTCCTGTTACACGGGGCAAATGCTCAAAGAAATCCTGGCGAGGGAATTTCAATTTCACCTGTAGCGCACCGGCCGCAACTTTGGAGGGTGTCGCTCGTTCGAACCGCGCTCTGCTAAGAACTTTCCTTGTATGACTCGAGAGTTTCTAAAGAGTCCTAATTCTAATTAAATAATTAGATTTGGGATGTCACGTTTTTAATGCATGTTTAATTACATTTGAATTAAAAGCAGTGTCATATTTAATTTTCACCTATAATTAGCAAAAACTGTTACTTTTGCAGGGGTTTCTTCATTTTTCCCCAGAGCTGTGATTTTCTTCTTGCGTATAGCGCAAACCCATTCCGCTTGTTTTCTTGTTTCGCCAGCAGCCATGAGGGCCTTTGAACTAGGGAGAGTTGAGGGTGTGAGTAGGACGCTTGCGGGCTACAGATGCCAAAAAAATTCAAAGAAGTCTATTCCAAGCTCGGCTCTTGCTGAAGCATGTCGTGCAACGCGCAACGTTCTAACACTCAGCACATGGTGTCCGAGGCAAAAAAAAAAAAAAAAAAGGGAGAGTGAGTGAGGCAGCAGATTGTTTCTTCGTTTATACCGCCTCACCTTCAAAGCAGGTTTTGCTAGATATCCCGTCAGACAAAGTCAACTGAAGCAACGTGTTGTCGATCACATGCACACAAAAACCTCGAGGTAGGCAAACCTGGGCCCGGCGCCAGTCCTCGCACCCTCACGCCTCCCCGGCGCCATGTTTGAGCGTAGGGCGTGCACACCGAGCGCCTGTCTCCCAAGGCCCCGCCGCTGACCTGCAGGTGACCGGGCGGCTTGCAAAGAAGACCCCCGGCTGACCCCTCCTGAGCTCCCTCGAAACGCCCAGGCTCGGTTTGCTTTGCTACAGATTGAAGACACTCTACGGCAGGGATGCACGCGCTTTTTCAGATTGCTAGCTACCATGATGTTTCCAAACCATTCCGAAAAATTATTGAAATAAAAAAATTGTGAATAGCGGAGTTTTGGCTCCGCACTGGGAGTGCTTTGCTACAAACAGATTGTTGGGGAATACGCAGAAGGGACAGACTACTGAGGCATTCTGGAGAAAAATGAAAAGCGAGTGAGCGCCGAGTGTTTACGGAACACGCCGTCGCTGACGCACGAGGGTTGATGCAACTTCTGAAGTCAGACGGCGAGCATTGCTTTCGACACAACATGGGGGAGAAGTCGGCGCCGGGTGTTAAAACTTCACAGTCCCAGACTCACCTCGCCTTACACGCAGGCACGGTCATGCCCCCAAAAAAAAAAAAAAAAAAAAGAGAAAAATAACCAATTGAACCTCCTCCTCCTCCTTTGGCACGGGTGGTAAGAATGTCCACAAAATAAATGTTAAACTGTCAAGCGGGTGCCAAAAGAGGCCACGCCGTGCAGCTGCCGAATTAAGGATCACAGCCACGCCCAACAATCGGAAATGCTCACGGGTGCCAGGTATCGAGGTTTCATCGTGTAATTGGAAAGCAACTGAACCTTCATCAAAGGCTCGCCGCTCAACGGCAATCTTGCGCTTAAAGAAGTTATGGTGAATATGGAGAAGACGGGAGGTGAAGTGACGACAGAGCAAACAAGAATCTGAAAATGGAAGCCTACGGGGGGGGGGGACGTTTTACGCCGACACGTAAAAATGCCTTCTGACATTTTGGACGGCAAAAAAATGGCGGGCGGGCGAGGATTTGCTGAATGCCAAATGGATCCAATGAACACACGAGGGTCAGACAAGAAGGGGATGGTTTTTTTTCTTCTTATCAGCTGCCCGTCTGGCATCATCACAATTGTTTGGAAAATTCAAAGACAGAAAATGTCATAAAATCCAGAGTGGGACATTTTTTGACAAATATTTTGACAATTAGTACGAGGGCCATGGTGGTAAAGTTTGTTGACTCAGCATAAAACACAAAACCAACATACATAATTCAGCTCCACAAGGTCAGAACCAGGACAAACTTACATCATGAGAAGACCCATGAAAATCTCATGATGCAAGTGTGAATATTTTATTGTCCTGTCAGAGTCGGCATGAGCGCATACTTACAGATTGATATAAAATTGAACATATTGTTTTGTATGTATGATAGCGATGCAAGCTACAATCCCAACTTGAGTAATGCAGCATTTGGGAGCTCAAGCAAGATGGTCTTCTTTTGTTGGTATTGTTTTTTTTTTTTTGCAATTTTGAGATGCTGATACACAGCCATACCAGTGCAGCACTGGGACCAGCATTGGGACCAGCGCTCGGACCAGCGTTGGGACCAGCGCTGGGACCAGCGTTGGGACCAGCGCTGGGACCAGCGTTGGGACCAGCGCTAGGACCAGCGCTGGGACCAGCGTTGGTCCCGATTCCCTTCCGGGATGTCACGCGCAAACATCCGCACAACACGCTCCACCCTGCCTCTGCTCTTTTTCCCAGCACTGGAAATAACTTCAAAGTAGGAGCCGCGAGCCCGGAGGAGTGCGGCCGGGGGATCCAGTTTCACGGGAGCAGCTGGGAGGGCCCTCCAGGTGGGGCCCTCGCTCCTCCTTCTCCTGTAACACAAGCGTTGGCGAGGGATCCCTGGAAGAATGCACTTCCTCTCTTTTGTCTTTTCCGCGGCGACCGGACCGGGTTGGGGCAATTAGCAAGGCTAGCAACACGTCCGCTGTTTATTTTGGCAGTCCATTTGTTCAAAGGGTGAGCACGGGGGATCAGTCTTTAAGATAATAGAGTAGAGGGTTTCATTTAAGAGAGACTTTGTGAAATCTTTTGAGTCGGAAATGAGCAGGATGTCCTTTTTTCCGAGCTATTTTTCGTTTTCTCATTGAAATTTGACTTTTTGGTTTGTTTAGTTTTTCCTGTCTACAGTAATAAAATTAGCCGCGCTTTGGAAAGATTTCCAAAAATACGTCAATGGCATTTATTCCCCACCAAAAAAGTGTATCAGGTCTCCAAAGATTAGGAAACCCTGCCCAAGATTGCAGTTTACTTTTGAATCCGTTTAAGTTCGTGTCCCAAAGGTGAACCCTCGCCATCGTCGCCATAAAAAAGAAAAAAAAATGGCGGCACAGTCGTCGTAGCGACGCACAAAGCAAACAAGTGGGGACATCTAATATCATGTCAATGTTCTGATATGTGGCACAAGGCTGAATACTTGACAGCTTCAACACTGAGCACAACTGCCTGGCTTGTGACTCTATTAACTCTGTGCCAGGGCATCCTAAAACCGTCAATGGTGTGTGTGTGTGTGTGTGTCGCTTGCACGTACACACACACACACACACACTCTCTTAAGTCTCTCCGGTGTCACTTTCAGCTCTTCAGGCTTTCAAATCCAGAGTGACACGAACAAAGGCCCGGCCAGCAAAGTTCAAAGGTCAACATTGGGCGGGATGCCAACATTTTTTGGAAGGAGATGAGGACGAGTAGAGGAGGGGAAGCAAGGGCACCCGAGCAGAGGTGGCAAAAGGAGAAGCACAGATACTCACGTTAAAAGAAAACAAAAAGTCACACGCTTGACTCTGATGCAAATGATGATAAGAATCGTGACGGGCTTCAGACGAGCTATGTTCATTTTTTTCAAGTCAAATGTTCTTGTCCTACAGGCAAAGAATTGATCTTAAAATAAACAGCAAACTCTTTGCAGTGTAGCATCTCAAGTCAGCTCTTCTTCATTTCTGCCCCGCCCCAAATGTCCGAGTCACTTGGTAATGAGCTATGATTAATGGCAGCATTAAGCCCCCCGCAGGAGGTTGGCGGCACATACCTGGCTCGGTCCGTACGTGCGTTGGAGGGCTGAGCTAAAACTGGACACTTGGGGGTGGGGGGGCGGGGGGGTTCCAGTCATCAACACCTAGGCTCTGACAGGCCTTTGAAGCACCGCTGCTTCTTTGATGGCCCCGGCTGAGGAGGAATGCCCCCCGCCCCCTCCCCAAAAAGCCCCCACAGTTGTGGAATGTGGCGCAAGCTGCTGCAACTCGGTGCGCTGGAGCGGGATTAGAGGACGGGCCCGGACTGCCCTTCTTTCCTCCTTCCAGCCGGACAACATGGCGGCAAGTTGGCCTTTAAAGTGCACGGCAACGCTAATTGATCTTTTCCACGGAATGTTCAAAAGCCACAAAATTATCGTACCTTTTGTACTGTGGAAAAAAAAAAAAAACCTTGGGTCTGTTTTTTCACTTAACTCGTTTTGCTGTCGAAGGAAGGGCAAGATGACATCAGCGTTTGGGATACAGCCACGCAGGCGGGCTCATATGCCAATGGAAAGACAAGTTCGGAGCAATCAGAAAGAGAAGAATATTCTTTTTTTTTTGTCGCTCACTACTTTTCCACTTAACCAAGCATGAGAAGAATCGTGCTTTTCCTAATCCTTACTTTTTAAGGATCCAGGAAATGATTGTTTTCGCCACACTCTGCCTACATTCAATGCCATAGTTAAAAAAAAACAAAAAAAAAACTTCAGCCATCTTGCCTCCCAAAGAACTGGCTAATGGGCCCGGAATGGCAGCTTCACACAAAAATGGACGACCATTCTGGCAGAATCATCGAGACGTTTTTGAGCATCCCATACTGCTAATCACATCTTCATAATTTCAGGTCAACTGAGCGATTAAACCAAACAATTTTTTTCAAATTTCACAGTATGGAACGGCTAAGTGAGTTTTGGCATGTGTTGTTTGAGAGCTTGCAAAAATCGGTGCGTTTTCAAAGATTTACTCATCCAAAAAAGCGCTGTCCTTGCCTTGTGCTGCCGACTGGTAATTACATTTTAATGGTAGTGCAAGTTCTGACTGTCGGGATGTGCTTAATATTATTAGCATTACTGGCCGTGGGCTGATCATAGAACGAGCCGCAACTTAGAGCTCGTCGTTATAAAAGCAGCTTTCACCTCGGGCCTTTCCAACAAGGTGTGCCTAATAAAGCGGTGGTTGTTTACAGGAAAGCAGATGATCATACTCGCAATGCATGCACACACACTCGTGCATGAGTTGGAACAACACTGACCATCCAGGCCCCCCACCCCCCAACTCCAAACGGGCCTCAGTGTTTAGGCAAGGAGGAAAGCCGAGGTGGAGCTAGCCAGCATTAGCGCCGGTTTCAGGTTTCACGCGCTTCTGACTTTATTTTCTTTGAGGAACGCCAACTGGGGTTCCAAACCGCACTGCGGGAAGTGTTCACCTACACCGTTTCCGGGATGAAGCGTTGGGGTCACACTGGTTGAGGGGCGGGGGGACCAGAAGCTCAAATAACGTGGAATGTTTTACGACTGCTGCAATTAAGCACTTCACAAATGTGAAATGTCTTCGAGATGCTTTAAGACATTGGTACATTCTAATTTAGAAAATCAGGTGAGTCCACCCGAGTCCCATGCGGAGCAGCTTGTCTCGCTCATGCGCTATGCTAGTCAAAAGCTAAACCCACACACAAGCTGGCAAAAATGACACTAAAACACCTTTGGAGAGTGACTTTGGAAAAAGGAGATGGCAAACTGTTGAGAAAGAAAAAGGATTGTATTATTTTCAAGGGGGAAAAAAAAAAGATTGCCTAAAAGATGGGTTTACTCCCACGGGGTAGTTCTCACGCTCTTAATGAACTTACTGTGTGTGACATGTGGCGACAGGTTTGCAAATATCTCTAATCACCCCCCCCCCCACACACACACACGCAAAATAAGACAAGAATCCACCATCTTGGGCCAACTTATTAGCGTAACTGTGATTTCTCATTTGTTTTTCTTTATATGCTGCCGCTCTGTCAAAACAAAATGGTCTTTACTGTGACAGAAAAAAAAAAAAAAAAAAGCGAGGATGGATTGATTCCTCCCAGTCATGGATTTCAAGATTTTGCTCCCTTCTTTCTTTGCTTGTGAATAGCTGCATGATCACCTTTCAGGACAACGTGGACAAGGGGGGGGGGCAACTGGGGAGCTCCAGCCCTCCAAGATCATTGGGACAGAGGCAAGTTCTTCAACTCCAGAAAGGGAACAGGAGCAAGCGGAAGCTATTTGGATGTGCTCCAAACCCACCAATTGTCCTGACGTATCTTTGTTGTGTGGCGTATTAAGGCTCAAGGAGGAACCAACCAAATGATTTGGATACAGACGAGGATAAAGAGAACCTTCGGCTGATTGCTAGTAAAGAGCAATAACGGCGGACGGAGTGGGCCGAGGCAGAAGCAAAAAGGCAGACATTTTCCAAATTAACAGTTTAACAAGAGAACTACCGGTAGCATGTATGGAGCTTTCTGGGAACTGAAAATGGATACTAGCAGGGTTCATTTCGCCCAACAGTCCAAAGACAAACTGGATCATTTTGGGTCCACGTGAGAGCAGCACCAAGCTAGCAGCTAACGCAGAGCGCCATCCCTCATTGTGCAACCAAGTTCTATCGCTGCGCCTTTGGGGTGCCTCTCCCTGTGCTCAATCTGACAAGTGATCAGGTTAGACAAGTCCCTCCATTCAAGGCCTCGCCGTAATAGCGATATCCCCACCGAGAGAGAGAAAAGAGAGAGGGAGGCGGCAGAGCAGGAGAAGAAGAGGAAGAAGGGGAGGGGTGAAAATCCTATCTGAGAGATTAACTGGCAGCACCCAGCCGGGCCAGTGCTGGGTTCACTGGCTTGCTTGGTGCTATCTTACCCACTCGTCTCTTGTTCTAAAGCAAAGCATGTCTTTGATACCCGACGAGAAGGAATCTGGAGGCGTTACAGGTTTCTTTTGTGCTCGGCTCACACAGAGTGTGAGTGCGTGGGCTTGTGTGTGTGTGTGTGTGTGTGTGTGTGTAGCCGGGCTGGGATTTCTTTTCTCTAAAAAGCACCCTCCCCTCTTTCTCTGTTGCCTTCATCTCCGGCTGCCCTTCCCCCAGCCAAAACAATAAATCAGTGAATTATAAACCTTTTGTCCTTTGTTTTTGTTTTGTTTTTTTAGCGCCGTGACAACTTGAGTCTCAAGAGCTCACCAAGAACTGTTCAAGATCCGAGAGATCCAAGTCACCGTATTTGGGGATGAAGAGGGCAGGGGTGTCATTGGTGTGGGGGGAGTTGAGGGTTGACTCCCCAAGGAGATTTTCTTAAACCCATTACATCAGCTTTTTTTCTGCTTCAGGGCTTCCAAGTCCTGTGAGGATATAAAATGACCTAAATTGACACTTGGGGTGATCGTGGTTGTTTAAACTGTGGTCAGGCATATATATATATTTTTTTTTTTTACCAGACATAAATAAGATAAGCCGGTGTCTTGCATTTAACATATTTGGGAACCGGGCTGAATCTAAAGTGGCCCGTGGTCTGACAGGAGTCAGGACTGTTTCTACAATTGGATCTTGATCAAGGCATGTTAAGGGAGACATCCGAGAGGACGATCATCTCTGCATGTTAACGTGGACAATTATGGCAGATATTTAGAGGCATGGCGTGGCATGATAAAAGTGGCCGTTGTAAAGCAAGCTTAGGTGATTTTTTTCTAAGCAGTGAGCGAACGGGAATGTCAAAGGACTGAGCTCCTCCTCGGTCCCCTAATGTGATCAAACGGGGTCAGGTTCCCCGAAGGAGGTCAAAGGAAGCAATGGAGTGGGGGCTAAAAGAAGTGAATGGCCGGCTTTGGTGCGCCGTAGGAAGCCGGCCGCCAGCGGCACAAGTGAGCACAAAACAACACGTCTCTCACACAACCGTCTCTCAAAGCTCCAGTCCCACGGTGAGAGGGGGGGGGTATTAGAGGAGTGGGCTTAGGACAGGGTAAAGAGCGAGCTGGGCAAACAGCGAGGGGTAAGGGCTCAAAAGGGGCCCGGTTGCCCGGGTGAGAGGGACCCGCTTCTACAACAATGTCCACGTCAAGCGCGGGCCAGGGCCTGCCGAGGTGCGCTCCCTGCCCGTTTGGAGGTTAGCCGCGTGGAAAAAAGAGGAAAGGAAAAGCCCTGGCTGGCAAAGAAAAGGATCAAGTATGGATGAGGTCATTCCATGGTAGACACATGAGGTCCAAAGTTGCAGGAAAGCAAAGCCTACGTGAATATCTCAAATCAAGGCAATGTGTTGGTGAGGTCAGAATTGAACTTTTACAAGGCAGCTTTCGCATTGACTAAAAACAACCACTTGCAATGAGCTAGCTCCTGATCCATATGTGGACCACCTCTACCTGAAGTTGTTTACTTGTTGGGGCAATTGTAACTCCTACCCAGCCAGATCTCCCTCGTGCTCACTGTCCCCACAGAGCCCCAATAGAAAAGAAAAAAAAAGGGAGGGGGGGGGGGGAGCTGCGGCGGCCATCGGACAAACGCTGTTCTCTTAGAACTCCGCCGAGGGAAGCCATTGTGCCACAGTGAAAGGTTGGGGAGGGGCCAGGGCTGCAGCAGAAGCTCCATCGGCGGGCGGAGAGAAAAGGCAAGGCAAGGTGGCGGGCCAAGTTGAGGCCTCGCCGGGGTGCCGGAAAGCACTCGGGAGGATGCCGTCCTGATTAGGATTCAGGCCAGGTTCTCCAACTGAAAACTTGAAGAAGCTCCACCGCAATGTGTGGCAAACGGCGTGGACCAAGAACATTTGACCAAATCTCGGATACTTCCTTCCAATTGGGAGGTTTTGGGTGAACACCCAAGTAAGAGTTTGCCAGCTTCTGGAATTGGATGGATGCTTCTCTGGGCAAAATTTCAAGCGTGGGTCCTTCAGGCAGAGACGAACAACCATCCACGCTCACAATCACACCTACGGACAATTTTGGAGCGGTCAATCAATGGGTCAATAATCACGCACACATCAGCGATCCGCTGACGACTGTTTATGAAGTCACCGTGGCCCGCGGTCGCTATTCTTCGGAACGTTTGTTTAGCGGCGGGCCCGGTGCGCCGCGCGACACAAATGTCGCATTGTTCCTGCTCCTGTTTTCTCTTGGGCTGTGGAGAATGAGGGGGAACTGGGGGTTAGGGTTAGGGTTAATAAACCCCCGAGGAGGTAAACATCCAACCCCTTTTACAGACAACGGCACTTCCTACAGACGGACGGCCATTCAAAAGTAACGGACAACTTTGGACACATTGGATCAGAGGTGGGCGGAGTTCGCTCGTTCATCCTGCCCACCCAAGATCGACATTATCGACATTTGTTGTTGGCTCATCACAATACAGTAATTGCTCGTTTATCGCGGATAATTGGTTCCAAAAACCACCCGCGATAAGTGAAATCCACGAAGTAAGGTCACCAACGAGAAGTACTGGGCAGGCTAACGAGTTAGCGGAAAGATGCTAATTCACGATTGTGCTAACACGCGAAAACGGACTTCTAAAGGAATGTAAACAAACATTTGGAGCAACGCCACATTGTCCTGAAGGTTAGACAGGTTTCCTCAATTTAGAAGTTTTATTTTGACTTTTAAATGTGTTTTTATTTGGAAAAAAAATCTGCGATGTAGTGAAGTCGCGATAAGCGAAACGCAAAGTAGCGAGGGATTCACATTGTCGTTCATGTATGAGAACAGTTTGCATAAATAATTGACCTCTTACGTTTTTTATGGGTTGAAGATTAAATTTTGTTTAAATTTTTTTGGAACAAATTTTGTCATGAAGCTAAGAAATATTTCTCAATGTTTGCTCAATTGATTGTCTAAAATAATCTGTTTTACATTATATTTTAAGAGTTGGATTTTGTTTTGCTTTCATACACAACAAATGACTTGGGCCATCTGACCATTTTAAAAATTCCAACATGGCCCTCAACCACCAAAGTGCACCCAACCCTAATTGAGGTGCAGTGGAGGAAAAAAAAAAACAACTAATTATCCAAGGCAAAGCAAAGCGGCTCTTCTTGCCACGTCACGACTTTGCCGTCTTGAAACTCCCCCGAGGGATCGGCGATATTTGATTTGTTTTTATGAGACAAGAAAAGCACTTAGCCGCTTCTAACCTCCGGGGGCATTTGGCTCCACTTCTGAAGGGGCCGCAGGTTGCGAACGCACTGCCGAGGGACGGACGTGGCAAACACACACACCCCGCCCCCACCTCACCCCTCCGGAGATGCAAAAACAAGCTGGTACAACTCTGCAAAGCGGGCCCATCAGAGACAGGAGCGACTTCGGCGCCGTTTTCGCTAGCGCTCTGTGCGGCCTTTGGGCTTCTCGCGTACACGCCCACATATTTAAAAGTCCATTTTTGAGCTCATTGAGACAAATATATGCATGCACATTGTCATAGTATTATATTCTGAGCAATAGTTAGAGTTGCCGCACACTATACAACGCCACTGACTACTCTTGCCGCTTTTATTCCAATTATAGTTTCAAGGCAAAAAGGTTTTGTCGTGGTCGATTTAACGGTGGTAGCTGATTTCTTTTCTCAGCCCTAAACAAGTCGTCAATTAATATGTATTCAAATAAAAGATTTATGATACATACGGTAAATGTTTTGGTCCGCCACCTGTGTTTTCTTTTGTTTGAGTGACTTTTTGAAGCGAGTTGTGAGGATCCCGGGCCGACTGGCACTTCAAGTCGTCTATCTGGCCTGTTTCTGCACGAGGAATTCCAATGTACCTCCCCAGAGGAAGCCGTGCGCGACTTGAAAATGGAATCTGCGCGCACATCCTCGAGGCCTCTCTGGTGGGAGGACTGGGTGCGGATCAAAGAGCGTCTGTGAATCTTTTGGAAAAAGGAAGCGCGCGTGTACGCACATGTGCAAGAGTCCAAGCTCTCATCCTGCATTGCGTGTGGAACTCCCATCTCCTGCTTAGACCATTTACAACTTCTACAACTTTTTGGGGGTTGATACAATTAAAGAAAAAAAAAAAAAAAAAGATGAAAGACGACTCTCGCTAAAGCCTTTATGGTCCCCTGGGGTTGCGCCGCTAACATGTTAGCGAGTGACTCACACAGTCCAGTGAGCAGTTGCTATTTTCCTTGGCCAGCTCAAAGGAGTGATGGAACATTTTGTAGCAGCCATGGCGGCTCCTTGGCTACCTTAACCCTTCTGTTATGTTGCGGCTGGGATTGACCCATTTGAAAGAGGTTTTCTCGCGGTACCTTGACGCAGGAGTGGCACCACTTTGGTGAGTTGGTGCTTTGCATTGCCGTCCGAAATTTGAGGGAACAGCCGAGCTTCGCGTAAGCCACTGCTCGAGTGAAGTGAACAAATAAAATTGGGAAATTCAATCATGCCCAAGAAGAGGCACTACAATCACTTTCGGCCATTTTTTTTCTGGATAACATTAAAAGTTGAAAAAAACAACAACAATACGATCAATAACAACAACGTGTGTAGCGAAATGGCTCGGTGTTTGTACCAATAGCTCCGACAACAGAGGCCCTTTTGTCAGGATGACCCGAGAGCCAAAGAGACAGACCGGCCGCCTGTCATCACCACCACAAAGTTCTCCATCATCCTCCGCACAAAAACCAAGAGCACAAAGTGACCAATCCGAGGCATTCCAAGAATCCGCTTATCAAACATGCCATTTTGTTTTTAGGAGCTTGCAGGCCTGCGCTTTGGATTGCCCGTCGTCGGCACGCTCTGAGTGGAGGGGACAGGTGCCGCCACGACCTCCCCTCTCTTAGGACGTATGCATCCCATAGCGGTGTCCCCTTTCAAGATGGGGACAAACCAGTTGGTCCTGCTAGGGTGCAGCGGGGGCTGAACCACCAATGACCCCACTCCCCCACCCTTTGTCGTGATTTTGTCAAACAAGCAGGAGTGTAATCAAAAATACATCTAAATCAGATCTATTTGGGTGGGGCCTTTGGTCCGATGTGATCACTCCCAAGCAGGCCTGTGGCCAAAGCCGGGCGGGCGGCTAATCCGACGTTTGCCCGAATCGCCTGAAAGTCACCTTTGAGGCGAGCCGCTCGTGTCAGGAATGCGCAGGCTCTTTGCATACCGCGGCGGCCCGGATATCCTCTCGTTAAAAGAGGACCCTCTAAGCCGGGGCCATGTGTTGAGCCGGTTGGGGTGGGCACAGTGTGAAGATATTTGCAAGGGGCTTTAGGGGGGCTATTGAAGAAGATGCGCAGAATTCAATTTTACGTACACACGAGTACAGAAGATGCTACTAAACTACAGTGACATAGTATTTGTAGTTCATTACTTCCAAACCACTGTCTACTTCCACTGTTTTAGCTAAGCTAAGAAAACAACCATCCTAAGAACAAAAGGTCTATTTCTAAATTCCCCTACATACGCAGAATGAGAAGCTATATTTGAGTCTCCTGGCCAGCGTTTAATCAGGCGACATGCAAATGAAAGATTCCAGCCACACTCCTTTGAGCTGTTGTGCACATCAAAGACAGGCCGCAGTCCAAATGTCGCATTCCGCCGCGTGTTTACTTCCAGATGCTTTTGTGGGATGCAAAACGTCGCCCTCGGCGTGACAACTTGGCCGTGTCACATGCCTGTGGGATGCGGCAAAGGGCTGCATTGGCCTCTGGCTTTTTCCGTCCTTCCCGTGCACAGCGTGCTGTGCTCTCTTTTGACAAGTCGTCATTAGCGCGTTTCCATTACACTGCACCCGACCCAGCAAAAAATATTTTCAAAGTGGAATGACAACCTGTGCTAAACCTCCGAGGTGAAGACCATTCCAACTAGTCGACAAAGTACTGACAGAAAGTGGAACAAATGAAATCAAGACACTACGCAATTGAGAATAAAGCTAATCTGTCCAATAAATTGAGGTTTCAAAAGCACTAACGGAAGAAATTTGCAAAAGAAACAAAAGAACGGTAACTTGAGTACAGATGAAGGCTTTCGGGAGAAATCGTACGAGAGGGAAAACTTCAGATTCTTAACATAACGTTCGCTTTTCTGGTTGACATAGTTCATGTCGTTTGGTCGTGTTAGTTATTTTGGTACAAACAAAACAATTGAGGATATTATTACCACTAACATATCACCGAGTTAAGTACGTTGTAAACGAAGGTTCCGATACAAATCATTGCAACGGATTTGCCGACCCCTGAGCTAGGCTTCGCGGAGCCCAGTTTGAGAACGACTATGTTAAGAGAAACAAAAACAAAGCATTCTGGATCGGAAAGTTTACGCTTTTAGCGGTGGAGCGTCTCAGAGAGCGGATTTGAATCACACACATTTCACAGTTCCAGATGACAAAAAGAAATGAATGGCTAGCAAAAATAAGCTCTGGTATTTTCTCGACGCCGAGCAAGCTATGAATTGTGTTCTGTCTGCATCCACATGCCAGGAGCAGTATGTGGACCAACATATGTAGACTTTGTGAGGAAGCATCCATTTTTTTTGATTGATTTTGATATTATGTATTACTTGTGCACTCTCTGCATCCATTACAACCTGGTGATCCTGAAAGGGGGATCCTTCCATCTGTGGTCCCTTCTCAAGGTTTCTCCTTTTCCCCTGGCAGGGTTTTTTTGAGTTTTTCCTTGCCCTTTTGGGAGCTTATGATCAGGCGATGCTTTGAGAATAATTGTCAATTTTGGCTATGTGAAGCCCTTTGAGACTGTTTGTGATTTAGGGCTATACAAATAAACTTGACTTGACTTGAAGCCCCCCCTGACTTACCAAACCCTGAGGGGCAACGTTGGAGCTAAAAAGACCAACCTCAACGTGAACCCTGGATGAATAAGAATGCAGCTGTTGACGCTTATTTTGCGCCCGGCCGGGAAGGACGGCGATCACAAAGCGAGGAGCGGACGAAGCGGCCGGAGCGGGCAGAGCGGGGGGAGCGGGCAGGGCGGGCAGAGTGGGCGGGGCTTTAAATAACCTTTGATGGAGCGGATCTGTCATAAGCGCTGTCAATGAGTTATCAGACGGATGATCATCTTGAGTGAATTTTTGAAAGGATTTGTAGTTGGAGTGAAATAAAACGATGGATAGGTCACGAATAAAGCGTTATCAGATTTCAGACGATTAGCCTTTAGCGCAATTAGCGCGGGTAGCGTTTTGAGCGCCCATGGGAGTTGGTTCCGATTTTATTTTTTTCATCTTATTTCGAATTTTTTAATCCTCTTCTGATATGATATTGGGGTTTTTTTCCCCCATAATTTTATCTAAATGTTTGTAATGTTTCAAAAATGAAATCATTTTGAGTTTCCCCTTTTATCATCAAACATTTTTGACCAAATATTTTTGTACTTATTTCCTAATAATTCTTAAGCATATTATTTAGTCTCATGTATCCCTCCGTGCACCCACTGTTTCGTCAACAGGACGGAGAAAACCCAAACAGCACTGTTCGAAAGCAAAATCACTTCTGAGCTCATTTCAACTTTCAGTGTAAAAAGTACTCAGAGTAGTCGTAGCAAGCAAGAGTTGGCGAGCAGGCCAACTGAAAAGTGTATGAAGTATCGTACTACTGCGCACAAGGAAGCCCTTTGACCTTGATTTGTGTGGAGCCTGAATGCAGTTGGCCCGCGATGACATCATGTGCCCCTTGGCGGTGTCGCGTATCAACATCGGCAAAGACTTTGAAGACTTGGACGGCGCCCTCAGGCACTCCCGCCCCCGCAGTAGCGCCGACTTTGAAGTAAGCGAGTGGAGCAATGCCGAGGCAGCGTCACAAGCTGGCGAGGCCTTCCCTCCTCTCCTCTCCTCTCCTCTCCTCTCCCCAGCCCCGCCCCCTTCGCCTGCCCTGATCCTATCTGCTCAGGCGGCACATCCATGTGCTTTACGCCCGCAGCACAACTCCCGGCAGGCAGCTATTCACCTCTGCACCCCCACCCGGTTCAGGGTTCAGGGGCTGAGTGGGAGGAAGACCGAAAGGAGGGGGGGGTCACACCGGAAACTACGCCACAGGCTGTTTGGTAGTCAATTCGTTGCTCTCATTCGTATACACAATGTGTGTTTGGCGAAGATGTTCCCATTTCTTAATTGTATCATTCTTCAGACTAATATTTTTGTTTCACATTCAGTAAGTTTACATGAAATGCGTGGGAATTTTTGCCTTCGATTTGCCGTGAAATATTGTCCATAGACACACAGAGTAAAAACCTCTCCCATTGAAGACTACCCTAGCGGCAAATTCCAGGCGGACGGAACACAGCCGATCCATCAACAGTGTGGCCTCATTGTGTTGCAGTCCGGAAGGCTCCGGAAGCATCTCCACACGTGTACATGAATATGATGCCCTTAATAAACACACAAACCACGACCTGGGAACCATCCGTGACTTCTGCACAACTTCTATTTCTTTCTATTGTGCAAGGCAGCAGTAGTCATTGATATCCACCCCCCATCTTTTATTTTCCTTCTAAGACATAAGAGGCTGATGCAATGATGTCCACAAAAGAAAAGAACTTTGCACCACACGTTCTTGAACTTAAGGAGCGAGGCAACGAGCGATAACACAGTGCTCCCCCTCGGCTACCACCGCCTGTCCGGTGCCCCCCAAAAAATAAAATACAACAATAGAGGCCGGCGTTGTTGTTAGTTAGCACATTCTGGGCTCACAACAAAGCACGCCGAGCGGCTGGCGGTCATTGTGGCGGCGTGACCCACCACTCCCTTGCCCCTTTGTTTTTGGCGGCCCTCACCATGTCACAGGGATGAAGATGTGGGCGATGAAACGACCTTTCAGCCAGGCGTCGTCAAATGCGGAGGTTTAGAGGCTTCCAAATGGGTGGAGCCAAAGATGGCTAATGTTACACAAACATACGAAGCACATAATTACTACATGGGGGGGGGGGGGGGGGAAGCAAAACATTAAATAGAAAAGCCAAAAATATCACCTGAAAAATAACTGACTCACGAAATGGTAGGTGAAGAGAAAAAAAATGATCACAAATACCCAAAAATACACAAATATCAGGAGATTGAACATGAAAATTGCCTTCGATTCCATTTCACCATCAAACAGAGCCGAGCAATTCTCCTCATGCTAGACGTCACGTTTCCTTTTTCACACAGCTAACTAGTTCCAGACAACATTTACTTGGGGCCACTTTCCAGTTACACAGACCGGCCCCAACCTCTCCGTTGGGCACCCCAATGTTTTCGTGTCAAGTCAGCAATGCGAGGGAGTAATGAAGTAGTGGAAAGCATCAGCTGAGGTCATGTGCTGACAAATTTGCGGTGCCATCAAAAGGAATAAAGAATGGGGTTGGGAAGGGAGCCTTGACTTTGGCCCGGACTTGAAAGTCGAACCCAGCTGCGAAGCGGAGAGCACAGCTAGCTTCCAGACTTGTGCTCGCGTACCGCCGCCGCTACTGGGAGTTGTCCCGCTCCGTGGCACCTCCCGTCTGTGACGGGTCCATAAGAGCCCAGCTTTCCAGCATGCGGCGGGCGGGAGAAGGAGCGCTGGATGCCTTTTCAAACCGCCAGAGCTGTCATTATAGTCTAAATGTGGCGCCACACAAGTCCTGCCAGCTCCGAAAGGTATAGCGGTTAAGTCTTGTTGCTTACTCTTTACAGGACCATAGGAAGAACTAAAGCCCTGACCTGCAAACCAAATGGATCTTTTTTTTAAAGCCAATCCTGACATTTGGACTAATTAAATTCTGATGAATCGGCGAAAGAATTTAAAGAAAACACACAATGTACAAAATTAAGGTCATTTGACTGCTAGACAATACATCGGTACCTCTATTTACGAACGCCTATGCTTACAAACTTTTCGAGATACGAAGCGAAGCCTCACGATTTTTTTTTTTGCATCGACATACGAACCGATATTTGACTTCCGAACCGACGTGTGTCTTTCGTGTCTTCTCGGGGGAAATTCCGTCCGGCACGCATTGTTTGCTTTTACATTGATTCCTATGAGAAATGTTGCTTCTACTTACAAATGTTTCTACTTACAAACCCGATCGCGGAACCAGTTAAATTTAATCCACACAGCCCCCCCCCCACAAATAAGCAAGTTGTGTGCACAGGCATATGTCCACACTTTTGACGATGAAACTGCGCCTGTCCCCACTTATCAATGACAACCATCACCTTGCACAATAAAAATAACAGCCACAACTACAAATAATCAACACTGTCAAAAACAATGAATTGATCCTTGGCATGTACTGCAGTGATGCAATGTAAGTGTCAAGTTCCTTTCGCTACCTATGAAAAATAACAGCCACCCTGTACAATAGAAATAACCGTAATCCAGTGTAAAAAAACATGTCTCGTGGAATATGCGCGGATGCAAGTTATCGTTCATATAGGTTACTAACACTTTTCACACAATGCATATTAGCGCATAAAATGTACTGGTCACGTGACACCAGTTCCTCTGGCCAGTTAATCACAACAGAAAAAAACAACAACAACGGTAAATAAACCACAGTCAACCAATTAGTCCATGGCATGTGCAGTTATATCCAATCTAAGTGTCATATAATGAATGCGATAGCACGATAGAAAATAAAAACTAGAAATAATGCAAAGAAATAGTCCATAGCATTTGCAAACGTATTCAATGTAAGAGTCTAATGTGATGGTTCCTCTCGCTTATTACACCTTGCACAATAGAAATCACTCAAAGTAATCCAGAGAGACGAAAAAACGGTTCCGAGCATAAAATATCTTGACAGGTCACTACGGACAACGCAAATATTTTATCTTAAGCCGCATGCTTACAACAACAGTGCAGCGAGCTATACTATTCAGGTCGTCACATGCATCAATCACATGCAGGCAAAAAAAAAAAAAAAAACGGTCATAATACGAGGAGAGCAAACACGGGACGGGCCGGGCCGGGCCAGGCCGGGCCGCCTCTGAGCGGTTGCCGGCTACGCTAGGGCAAACCTAAATAGACTGCGTGCGGTTTTCCGACGCAAAGCCGACGTCCGGCGCTCGCGCGTGGTCATCAGGCGGCGCCAAAACGGCCACGAAGGCGTGGAAACACGAGCGGGAAGGCAACATTTTTCATTTCTCCGTGTGTCACTCACCCAACAGCGATGAACTCGGTGGACACAGAGCCTTTAATGTGACGCACACATGCTGCATTACACATTCGATTTGATGCTTCTTCCTGCCCTCGCTCGTTCGTGAACATAACCCCACGATACTTCAATTGGGGCAGGGTCTCATCGCCGACCGGAAGAGGGCATCTTTTTTACGACTGAGAACCATGGTTTCAGATTTGGAGGTGCTGATTTTCATAAACAACAGAGCAAATGACGTGGCCATTACATTGGGCACCTGCAGTGCACCTGCTGAGCTATGCAAAACACTCAAAACGTGACACACATACTTTTGCATTGTTTGTGCCTGCCTGCTGTGTGTTTTTCTTAACATATCACAAAACTGCGCAGGTATGTTCTCCATGTGTGCACACAAGCCAAATATACACACACATTATGACAAACATTACAACCATTTGAAAGCCTTATCAGCTCGGCAATCGAGCTTCCGATCAAATATTTGTAAAAACAACATAGGAGTCGTACGAGGCACTATCAATTCAACGGCAGCCAACTCCATGAGGCAAAATAAAAAAACTTAAAAATGCATTCAGAAACTTGGCAAAACAAGTCAAACATCTGAACGCACCATTGCATATGATGCATTCAATGTAAATACAGTAAATTTGATGTACAGACATGTTACAGTGCTTGGCATTTTTTCAAGGATTCTAGATATGGTACATTAAGCCTTTAGCTTATGTTAAATATGCTAAATTAGGTGTATTATTGACATAAATATCATATATTGGAGGTTTGTAGTCACTGAATATGATTCCAATGTACACACGTGATGTCAATATCCTACATTATAAGGAAATAAGCATGAATACTGATGGAAATACTATCATTTAATGTCATTAAATATAATGGTCCGCAAGTATAGACCTTAGTGACAAATCTGTGGCACAACATTAAATGTTATGTACATACTGTACAGTTAATTGGAAGACTGAACATTATGTTACTTTGGTATTAAATGTGATGCATCTTTGGTATGTTGGAGTTGTATACATGTGAAATATGATGGAAATGAGGTTAATTGGCGGTCTGGGCATTAAATGTGACGTCAATACGTTACATTACGCTATCCGAGATTTATAAGGCGCTTTCGATGCAGCAGTAGTCAAGTCACGTTAAAGCAAGGAGCGATATTTGAAGAAGCGCAAATCAAAATGAAAACTTGCGCACCTGAACGCACCATCGTGTTTTCTGTGTGTAACGCCGGAAGTTATAGACCCTTTACTTTCAAGAAGAAAAAAAAACTTCGAAACAACAAAGTTTCTTTGCACCATGCAAACCACTACATGCGTGCACCCAACGCGCCAAACAAACACAAAGAGAAATTTGATCAACTTTGTATTGGAGAACAAAAAAGTTGCCAGTGAGAATGAATTCCACCAGATAGGAGCCATCTTGTGACCGCATTGGGGCAGCAAAGTCGTACCATCTTTACACACGCACACGGGCATGCACGCACCCACGCCTGTCAACCTCCGCCAAGGAAAAGTTAGAAAGCAGCGTGTTTCGAGACACTTGACACGTACTTGGACGATCTCCCCCTCGGCGCTGATGGTGGCTCCAGCCTTGGAAAAGCGTCCCTGCAAGCCCGTCGTGTACGTGGTGTAATCCCCGTTGGCGCTTGACTCGAACAGGACCACCTCCACATAGGCCGTATCCTTGGCGAGGGCGACGCGGGTCTCGGCGGCCAGCACGGCGGCAAGGAAGAGCAGCGCCGCCGCAGCCGAGGAGCCGGGATGGTGGTGCTGGTACTGGTAGGGGTGGTCCCGCTCCGAGCCGCCCCGCCACGGCCCCACCATCGTCGGCATCAGCAGCAGCATCGTCCTGGTAGTCGTCCTGGTAGTCGTCGTTATCATCTCGCCGGCTGGCTTTGCGGCGCCGAGCGGAACGGCATGTCCGACGCGACGCGGGGCGAGAGCGTGGAGTGTTGCGCCGAAATGACTTTTTTTCAAGGGGCGGGGGGGTGGGGGTGGGGGGGGTAAGGAGCGAAAATGTGCGGAAACACACCGGGGGAGCGTGTTTAGTTTACCACTGAGAGTCTGTCAATGACACTGGCTGGCTGCTGCTCAAGCCGCCTCCCCTCGCCCCCCTTCTCACCACCCCTTTCTTTCTCACCCCTCCCTCCTTCTCCCGTCCTCCTCCACAAAGCGTATCTCCTTCGATCTCAATTATGTGAAATATATATATATATATATGTTTTTTTTATCTTTTTCTTCTTCGCTCCCTTCCAAAATGCCTTTGGCCCCGCCCCCTTTCATGCTCAAATGCCAGTACAGTAATCCCTTGTTTATCACGGATAATTGGTTCCAAAGACCACCCGCGATAAGTGAAATCCGCAAAGTACGATCACCAACAAGAAGGACTGGGCAGGCTAACGAGTTAGCGGAAAGATGCTAATTCGCGATCATGCCAATACGTGAAAACGGACTTCTAAAGGAATGTAAACGAACATTTGGAGCAATACTACATTGTCCTAAAAGTTAGACACGTTTCCTCAATTTAGAAGTTTTATTTTGACTTTTGTTGTATGTTTTTGGTTGTTGTTGTTGTTGTTGTTGTTGTTGTTGTTGTTGTTGTTGTTGTTGTTTAAAATCCACGATGTAGTGAAGCCGCGATAAACGAAACGCAAAGTAGCAAGGGATCACTGTAGTCGGATTGTTAAGGGGGGTACTCAGTCGGGAGGTCACCGGGACAGAAGTTTAACTTGGTCGGTTCAATTGCTGTTTGTAATAAAGATAGTTTTTACAAGAGATGTAATATTTTTGAAATACTAATAGCCTCAACATATCTGATATGTTATTAGCACCCTTGAAAATGGCTTAAAAGAAATTGGCCCTTCAAACAACCAAGTCAGATGACTTGCTCCATTTTTGCTCCTCTTATTTATGATGTTATTTGTTTATTATTTATTCATCACTCTTATTTATTCATTGTTTGTGCCTTCTTGTTTTTATTTTCTGCGTTGTTTACTTGTACGTATATTGTGTACTATGTCTTGTCACCGTGGGATAGTGGGAACGTAATTTCGATCTCTTTGTGTGTCTTGGCATGTGAAGAAGTTGACAATAAAGCAGACTTTGACTTGTGTGGCAGAGTTTAAGATGGCACTCTTCGCTTTGGCTGTCGCTATTCCAAACATTTGATGTAATTCATCTTTTTCGTAATGCTATAAGAACGTTTTATGAATAATCCCATCACTGAGCACAGTCGACTTCACTTTTTGGGGTAACACTGCCATCTACTGCACGTCTGAATAGGACACAATTGTTGCAACAACAAACACTTATTGCCCAATGTTTTGATCATCGTTGCCAACTCAAATTCTCTCTATCAATGCTAGGCTAAGCTTGAGTTGAACAAATTTTCAAGCTCAATTTTCTCGATGAAATACTAAAACTGACTTTTGGCTTGCGGTATTAACGCTAAAATAGGCTAAGCTAACTGGCACACTCAGTGATCATCTCTTCTACCTATGATTGATGTCAGAAAACGTTCCCAGTGGTAAACATGCAGCACACCACAATGTCATCATGAGAAAGGTATCTAACATCATCAACCCGGGGAGCTCCAATACTGCGTCCTCCATCCTGCCCTAATTGCTTGATGTCATGACATGCGTCCTCGTGAGAGGCCCCTTCTTCATCATCCTCATCTTCATCACCATGATTCTGGCTTCAAATATAAGCTCAGTTGCAACAATGAGTCAATTGAGCACGTACTGTCCTCAAAAGAAAAGTGGTCAAGGGTACTTTTCTGTATATTAATCAACACAGCCACCTTTTAACAAAACATAGCTACTGTCCAGGACGTACAGGCTAGCCTGCATGCGTAAAAATGATGAGAGTGATTTATGCCTGGGCTTTCTTACATGGATTGTCTTTTAAGAATGCAAAATTTAATACATTAAGATGATTGTTGTTGATTATCAGCGGCAGCAACATCAATGGCGACCCCAGTCATGCAGGTGGCAGTGAGAAAGTGGTCTTGAGGAGGAGGCACAAATTGCTGTGGTCTCAGAGGGGGAGAGAAAATGGAGCAATTTGTTATTGTTAGCGCCATATTAATTGTTGCAGTTGCTAACTTCAAGCACTCGAGGGCAACATGAGACTGCATCACATACAGTACAACTTGCCTTCCTTCGTTAGTAAAACTGTCATGCCAGCTCCACCATCTAGAAATTTCCTTATCAACTTTGTAAATAATATATGATAAAATCCTTTTTTTCCCTTTATTTTATGAGAACAGACTAATAGATGCTCATGATGTTTGTTTTGTCTTGTTTTTTTCCCCCTGCCCTGTTTTGGATCTGTTGCCCTAGGGAAGCAAGTCCATGACAAGGCCTTTTATTATTTTCTAAATGTCCTACTCTGTGCATTAAAAGAAACAAGATTTCAGAGACCGTTGCCCAAAGATACTGTCCTCTTGCAGCCGACCCCCCCTCTTGCCTGCCCTGTAGTAAAATTCGTGTTGAGCAAAAATGAATGCATGGTTGATTAAAATATGATATGTGCATTTGCGCCATTTGCCCATGCATACACACACACGCAATAGCCGTGGGAAGCCTGCAGGCCCAGCCAACAACATCCTCGTACATTGTGGGTGGGGGGCGGAGTGTGAAATGTTGGGAGAAGTAGGGTAAACCAAATATGCCCCAACCCCCAAATTTCTCCAGTCCCAGGGCGTTGCCACTGCTACACAAACTGCTGTGGTTTAAACATGCTTGACCTGACTTTTGTTTACAGAGAGGCAGGCTGTGTGTTTTATGCCTCTTTATTCAAATCAACAGGTTTGTGTCAACGTAAAAATGATTTTCAAAACTTTGCGCCCCCCCCCATTAGTTACAATTTCATGTATTGTTACACTGCCTACCAGTCAGCTGTAGAATAGATTTGAGAATCCTGCTACTGGTCTGTGAATCGTTGAATGTTTTGTGGCCTAGAAACATTAAATAAATGCTAATTGATGAACTATCCATACTTATGTGCTCATTCGTTAGCATTTTATCACTTAGAGACATCCATGAGAAATACAAAACTTTTTCCAAAGTGAAATAACGGAAACAATTAAAGAGTCACTAATCAGCATTTAATGTGTCAGATATGTCCTATGGGTTATTTTATAATAGTTTAAATGTAAATTTGGCAGTGCTACTAGTTAAAATATTTAAAGTTGCCCTGAGGCATGAGCGCAACAAATGAGTTGTTTTAGTGTGTCACGGGACAGAGAATAAAACATATCAGACGTCATAAGAGATGAAAACAATTCTGTACTTGGAGTTCAGGATTTTAAAAATACTTCATAGTACATCAAACGGCAATGTTTCGCTGCCATTAGCTCGACCGGCAATCCTCAAAGCTTTGAAAGCTTTGTGGACTTTGTGCCTTTATGGCCTTGCAAGTGCGTTCTCACAGCAAACTGTTAACAAGTTAGTCCAACTGTGCTCAAAACTAAGAAAAAAAAAACATTGACATTTTGTTGTTATTTGTACTGTGAAAAGATGGCAAACAAACACATCAAATTGTTACAAATATTCTCCCTTTCTAATTGGTATTATTGTGTTTATTGTTGACTGGATTTTTTTGTACAGAATTGTTACAGTATTGTTGACTGTTATCCTTATACACGCTGTATATGTAGCTTTTTTTCATATAGTGCAAATTCCACTTTGTATTTACCAGGTTTTGGTATTATTCATTGTAGCTGGTAGCTATGTATTTATTTACTATTATTGCTATTTCATTTGTATGTGTGTGTTACTAGTGTATGGTATACTTAACTAAGTTGGGCGCTTTTTTCAATGCTAGGCTTTGTGATTTTTGCATGGTTTTAAATATCAAATATATGTTTAACTTGGATGTGCTGTTTAATTATACTTTACTTTTTTTGTTAATGTTTGTAATTGCTTTTGGAATTAATGTTTGTAATTTCAGATTTGTTTCTTTTGTCTTGAATGTTTACTATTTTCTTAGAACATTTTTAGGATCAATTTGGTACTGGTTTTATTTGACTCTTTCTGAATGATGTATGTATTTTAATGAATTTGTTATCTGGTACGTTGATTGCTTGTGCGAAGACTCACTTCAGTGGCATAAAATGGTTCCTCATCAGCCTTGAAACGGTTGATACTGCAGCAGCTGTGTTTCACACTATGACTAAGGGACTTTACTTCATTCCACTGCACTCGAGCGGAGCAAACATTGTGACAAAGTGCTCACTTCCCTGTTAAATGTTCGGCCTCGTACAAGTGGACTGAATCCAAAGCTCTGCAAACTTGCCAGCTTGCTTTAAGTGTTTGTTTTCAAATGGCAGGCATACTTTTATCTTACTGAGCCTCGAACAACTTCATGCCTTTACACAGAGCATTTATATTTTGTCAATGTGTTTCTTAATGATGAATGTGTGTGTTTATTTTAAACTCTTTGTTATAATATGTATGTTTCCTTTTGATCTACATTTTTCACAGCGTGCTTGGCCACCTGTCCAAGAAAGAAGGATGATGCACTTTTGAGCCCCCCCTCACCCCGCAATAGCTTGCATCATTTTGGTCTAAATCCGCTACACCAGATGAAAGCACTGTTTCCTGCACACAAAAAACGCTTAGATAAACAGGATCAAAGGAGGTTTTTTGTCATTTTTATGATTGGGGACAAGATTTGTTTACGCCCTTTGTAAAAGGATGAAACTTAGAATGCAAATGAGGTAAGCATCTTGTCCAATCACAGACCGTAGCTCAGTGACGTCCACGTCTTTCCAGCCTATCAGGCATCAACACGATAGAGGAAAGATCGCCACACTGCGACTCTGTCTGTTAGAAGAAGAGAAGCACCGTGGCCGTAATAGAAATTTGGGCCATCAATTATTTGTGTGGTTGGAGACAGAGGAGGATATCGTGCCGACATGGTGGTGGTAACATCAACGAGCGGAGGCGCCCACAAACTGCTTCTCATCTCCGGGAAGCAGAGGGGCGGCACGTCGACGGCGAGTTTCGGCCGACCCATCTCGGTCGTCCTGCCGTCCTCCTCGAGCCAAGCGTCGTCGGACTCCGAGTCAAGCAGCTCGGCGGTGCCGCCGGTGCGCAAAAGACAGCGGCTCACACACTTGAGTCCCGAGGAGAAGGCACTGAGAAGGTTTGCTTTGAAGACATCTACTTTAGTTTGTGTCAAATAAACATGTGGGTCAGGCGCAGTCCTATAATGTTGATAAAAAACACAAAATGGCGGTGATTTTTAGCCCAAGCCTAATAAAGTAATGCCCTCTTGTTTCTTGCGTTTTTATTCAAGATGTCGTAATTTGTCATTCTTAACCAAAGCCCACACATTGGCTTTCAATACTTATGGATTTGTATTTGTCTGGCCCTTTGCTTAATCTGTTGAGAATTTATTTAGCTTGGTGATCGAGGTGTTTTTAAACCGTATGCCTCTGCTTGTGTCAATTGGACTTTGAAAACTTGCTTATCTGGCTGGCCACGGTGAATCCGCCTTGCGGGACTTTGACGTGCCTGCGTGGCAGGAACATGGCTGACTGGAGTGATTCCGCAGCACGGCGGAAAGAATGCTCTCACTTATTCTCTTCACTCTCCTCCTTACAGGAAACTGAAAAACAGAGTTGCGGCTCAGACTGCCAGGGACAGGAAAAAAGCCAAAATGGGCGAACTGGAGCAGCAGGTCCTGGAGTTGGAGCTTGAGGTATTTTCTTTTGGCGTTGGTTGCAATTATGTATGCAGCTTGTCAGTTTAATTACCCGCTTGGCTTACTTTGGTGTGTCACCTCTATCCAGAGCGAGCAGGACAAACTTGTATTCTCATCTGCATTTTTGCAGAACAAAAAGCTTCAAATTGAAAACCAGCTCCTCCGGGAAAAAAACAACGGCCTGCTTACTGAAAATGATGGGCTGAAGCACAGACTTAATTTGGACGCCTTTGACTCAAAGGAGAAGGTGCGACTCTTGAGTGCAAGCAAGGTTGACAATTCGCAACATAACACAAATCAATCTCTCCTTCATGCCCCCTTTTTTATGGTTCAGGTGTTGGTGTCCAATGGGAATGACTCAAGTTTGGGAATCGGGTTTTCTGAGTCAGCAGCACTCAGGCTACGTGTGCCTCTGCAGCAGGTGCAGACCCAGCAGTTCCTAAACCTGAAAACGTCCCAATGGATACAGATGGTCCTGATGCTGCAGACAATGAGGTAAGTGTGCGCCATGCACCTCAAATCACAGCAAAAGGTTCCAGTAGTTTTGGCAGTTTCAATAGAAAGCCTGTAACGCGCTCTCACAAAACACAAACTTGAACTCTTCCAACGCAATCTAAAATCAAACTTGGATTACCCTAAACCCCCCCCCCCCCCCCTTCTCGCCAGTCTGATCTGTTCCTGGGCATTCTGGACATCTTTGACCCGGAGCATTTCATTCAGTCCTGCGAGCAGCCGTCATTGCTCCTGGTCAGCGGAGGCGATCCACTACCCACCGCCGCACCTGCGCCTCTGGGGACCCCATCAATCAAGCTGGAGACCCTTAATGGACTGATACAATTGGATCACATTTACACCAAGCCAGCAGAGGTGGCCACGGAAGATGTCAAGGAAAGCGACAACAACCTGACCGCTTCCTTTTCCGTCGCCGAGGTGGTGGTGTCGGAGGACGACGTCTGCATCAAAGACGAGCCGGAGGAAGCGGTCATCCCTACACAAATGGACGACTTCCTCTGCCATGCTGATGCTGCAGCCGCCGCCTTCTCACCCGCCCTCGGCGGCCTGGATAAGGAAGCCTGCCTGGCAGACGCCTACAGCGACTCTGGATACGAGTGCTCCCTCTCCCCTTTGAGCAACATGTCGTCGTCCCCGCTATGCTCCGGCAGCCCCTGGGACGACATATTTGCCACTGAACTCTTCCCCCAGCTCATTAGCGTGTGAACGCACTCACAATTGGCCATAACAAACGTATTCAACGTGTATCGCTGGTGCCGAGCTTAAACCTCCTGTTACAATTGTTTTTTTTTTTTTTAAATAGTCGGTCCACACACGTGGGTTGAATGTCTGAAACGGTTAACAGCTGAAACAACACATGCCGTTTTGGGGGTCTCTGGAAAAGTGATCATTTTGGAGGTTGCAAACGTTCCGCCCGACGCCAGCGATATATTAGTGCTAACGTCACCTGTTGGTGTTTCTGGCCAAGCACACTATATCTCCCTTTCACTTTACAGCAGGTCTGTAGCGCTCACCATGCCGCAATGGCTCATGGGAGATGGAGTTCGCTTTTAGATTGCTATCCAGTATTGTATTGGGGGGGGGGGGGGGTCATTTAAATATGAAATACTATTTATTTGTGTATTCTGCTTTTGGGTCGCTGTATACAAACAAGTTTCAAAATGTTGCCAACTTTCCTTGCAAGTCTCCAATAAAAAATAACTTCTGTGTTGCATTTTTTCGTCTTGTTTTCATCACTGCATCATGAACATTCAGATTTTTAAAATAGATTTAATGAAGTACGTTATTGGTTATAAATGAATATCACTTTTGTACCATGTTTTTTTTTAACACTTTTCTAGTGAGTAACTTAAAAATAATTTCTTACTGTATTTTTGGTGTAATCTGGTCCTGCTTGTGTGAGGTGATGTGCTGGCATTTGGACTTTTTCCTGTATAGGGAAAAAGTGACTTATTTTCTGGCAAATAACAAATAGACATAATTAAAAGGTCACATTCAATGAATTACCCAAATAATGACCACCGCTGCACTGAAACAGTGGTTTATTCAATCCAAAGTTTAATTGAACAAATGTAGTGGCAAGTTTGCAAAATGCAATATTTATCTTGGCACGCTTCCTCTTGCCTTTCGTAAGTCACTTCTGGGAAGGAGGCCGGCTTGTGTTACATAACACGGTTACAATAACAAAACATGATACGTGTCAGTCAAATGAGAAGAAACAAGGCTTAGTTTCAGCATTGTTGCTGTCAACTATCTTGTAGCTTTTACCCTCTCAGGTCGGGTGGGCCGCCCGATTAAGATTTGACGTGCTGGTGCCTCTTCCCCCTCCGGAGTGAACGTTACGTGCCGTGACCAGGGCAGGGGAGCAAAACGCTCTCACAAGCTCATTTTAAAGGGGACGTACGTCAAGGTGACCTTCATTCAAATAGTTCAATTGGATCGAGTCACTGCAAAAAACAATTGAGAAAACTTTTGCGAGCTGCCTCTTTCTGACACACGCGCACACACACACGTTTTAAGCTCAGTCTGTTTTGATTCCAATATTATTGAACATGTTCAGTTTTATCCTAACCTTCCAAAAGTTTATATTAAACTTGACCTGACCTTAACTGTTAACAAAATGCCAAATATCCAAACTATTTATAAACTACATTCAGTTATTTATTTATGTATTTATTTATTTTTGCTCCACTCTGGCGGAGCTTGAAGGGAAAAAATAATGACCTCTTTCTGATGATTCATGAGATAGTTCAAGCGGACAGGTCGCCACATGTACAGGAAATGAAACCATAGTAACTGGGGTCTTGCGTAATACGTGACGCACTTCCATTCAGCATCACCCCAGAAGCCCTCAGCGTGTCTTGCTTTGCCTTCATCGAGGCTTTCACATTCCACATTCTTGGAAGAAGCGGAAATGGTCTCTTGGACACTATTAGATTGTGTACCTAATGAAGTGTCCTGCTCAGAATTTTTATTCGCCAAGTTTGAGCGTGCCAAACAAGGAATTTGACTTCGGTACAGATGGGTTGCGTCTCGCAATTGTCTTGGTGACAATGTTCCACCACAATACGTTGGCGAACAAGAATAACAGATTTGTTTCTTACTCTTAGTTTGTTAGGGACTGTCCCGCGTCTGTAAACAAACACAGTGCAGCTTAGCCTCTGCTTTTGGCAGTGCAGCATCTGAATAAAAGCGGTATTCGAAGTGTGTTTGTGCCATAATCATAAAACAAGGAGCATTGTTGCTTTATTATGCCGCACATAAATGTGTTTAAGCTCAAACTGAACTATTTGGAAATGAGTTGAGATGATTTATCATGCGGCTTTTTGGCAAGGTCCTCTTTAAGTCAATTAATTGCAGTGTACACAAGTAGGACCCAACGTTTGAATTTGAAGAAAGAGTCAAAGGACTCGGAGGAGCAAGTCAGCTCACGCGGCTAAACGGCCATCCGTCGGCCAATTTGTTCCAATCGTCAGTTTGTGGCGTATACATTTACCTCGCGGCTATTTCGCTCAGCGTGGCAGCTTTTTCGTGGAGCTCGTGTGACAAGTCGCGGTGAACCCGGCCGGGCGAGCGAGCTGACATTTGTCACGACGACAAAGATAAGCCCGCAAATGCAAAATGAATGAACGCACAAATCTGATTTGGTTACGCTTGAGTGGCGGAATATACTACGATGCAAGTGCAGCACGTTTCCTTGAGTGTTTACATTGGGGCAGAGGAGTTGGACCTCTGCACAAACATTGCTCGCCCTGTGTTCGTTCAAAAGCATTGCAACATGTTGGATAAGATCAAAAGTCAATATTGGAGTTTTTCTCATAAGCCGCAGAAGGAACAGAGTTAAATGAGAGCACGACAACTCCACATGGCTTCTTCATAAGGCATCATGAAGCCATGCGGGGTTGCCGTCCTTCACCAAAAGAAATACATGTTCATTATGACTGTGTTTTATAATGGTTTAAAAGAGTTTTGTTTGATTTTTTTTTCTTCCATCATTACGTTTCTTTTCTGCAGTTTCTCTATTTTTGTTTTTATATTATGTGAATTTTCTGAGGGTTTTTAACATTATTTTCTGATGGGTTTTTTGATCCCAAAAAAGTTTAAACTTTAATCTTTCATGGTATTGATTCAGTTTTGTCTAATTCTTTGTAAATCTTTTTTTAAACAGTATTTCATGCATTAATGAGCAGACATTTTATTTTCAAATGTTTTTGACTTTATGCTTTGTATTTTTTTCCCAATACGTATTAAATATATTTAAAATTCTGATCATTTTATCCGTTTTTTACTATTATTTGTACATATACATTTGTGTTTTAAGACCCCATTTGATTCTATTGCATTGGCTTGGTTCAGAACGTGCAAGTGTACCTTTGTAAATAAACTTGACTTAATTTGTCTAATATTTCCACTGTTGTTGAATATTTTTGAATAAGTCTCGACATATTTGTCATTTAGAATTTCCCCCACAATTAGTTTCTAATGTATTTTTCTACTATCTGTGCATTTTTTAAATACAATACTTCATATTTGTAGAGCTATTTATTTATGTGTTTTAGCATTGCTTTAGTTCTAGTGTGTGTGTGTGTGTGTGCGTACCTATGTTTTGGCTCATGGCACAACCAATTTCATTTTCATTAAAAGGTCATTCCGTTTTAGGTCAACAACAATTTGTGTATAAAAAAAACAACAACAGTCAAAACAAAGTAAAAGTACTCACCTTTCTATTGATGATGCGTGAAGGCAGTGAGTCAACTCTTTGTCCAACACTTCATGACCCAACAAGTGCAGAAAAAAGTTAATTGTAGTAATAATAAAATACAGCACATGTATATGGCGCTTTACTGGACACTCGGAGACGCTTAAAAGTGGATGGATACATTTATTTTATTCATGCACACAAACATGAGGTAGTGGTAAACTAGCCACAGCTGCTCTGGCAATTGGCTAGCGATGAATGCAGGTTGTCTGTCCTATAGCGCCCCCTGCAGGGAAACTCTGAGTAGACTACGTATACGTTCTAAAACAACATTAAAATTGCCGTCAGTGGGCGCAATTAATTGCCCCCTTACCAAATCTTTCAACATTTTTATTCTTTCTACACTTGATATCGTTCTGCCCTTTTAAAGTAAAAATAAGTGGACGTCCTTTTTCTTCTTCGGCGGTAGTTCACCAGCGCTCGAGAAGCTGTAACGTCATACGGACGCCATCTTGAGACGGTATTGAGGACGGGCTCAACGGTAGGAACAGACGAAAAAAAAAAAAAACGTACAAAGTCAGACTCCAAATAATGACCTCTAACGCCAAGAGACACAAATTTGACATTTTATTCGTTCCTAAAATTAAATATTCCAATAGTACAATAAAACGTAATACATGAACCTAATTAATGTATATTAAAGGTAACATGTCACACCCCAGACATGATTTATCAAGTTTCTTAAAGTTTTTTTTCTTCTCTATGACATCTGACTATACTACATACATATATTATATGCCATAATACATTTTCGCAAAGAATTTCCTACTTCGACTGTTTAAAATTAATTTAGTAATGTAGAAAGTAGCCCCTGAAGTTAGGAGAATTGGTGAAGGAAAATAAATATTGATGTCGTGTCGTCATGGACCGCATTACCCTCACATTGGCGTCAATGACATAAAACATTGAAGCGGTTCAAAAATATGTTTCAATACTTGATGGCAGTTGGAAGACAAACAAAGCAAACCGTAAATAAAGCGGAACTTCTTTTGAATATCACTCATTTGTTTTCATTTTTCCTATGATTTAAACAATCTTACAGGGTTACAACTCAAATGTTCGTCCAATTGCTGGATCATAGCCTAAATGGGCAGGACGACGTTTATTCACCATTGCATCGTTTTTGTTCTCGAGCTGTTTTGACCTTAAACGGGACCATTAGAAGGCCTTGTGCGTTTTCATGTGCGACACCATGTTAGCCTCGACACAGAACCTCCTGCCGCAAAGCGGGCACGGAAAGTCTTTTCCTGTCGTGTGTATCCGCATGTGTGTCACCATGGTGCCCTCTTGAGGGAAGGTTTTGTCGCAAATGGAACAGGTGAAAGTTTTTTCCAACGCGTGTGCTTTCATGTGCCATTCCAGCGTCACCTTCTGGGAGAATGGCTTATCGCAAAAGGAACAATGCAAGGAGTCTTGTCTGTGCGAGTGGATGTGATCGCTTAAATTTGTCTTGCAGGAAAATCTTTTGGCACAAATCAGGCAGACCAAAGGTCCATCAACGGTGTGTGTCACCGCATGCGCAATCAAAGCAACATTTGAACTAAACCTTTGGCCGCAGACGCAGCAGCTCGCAGCGTTGTCCCCACCGTGTTTCCTCATGTGTGCTGCCAGGTGAATCTTTCGAAAGAATCTGTGACCGCAAACCGAGCAGCTTAACAGTTTCTTCCTGGTGCGGGTGCTGGCGTGCGACTGCACGCATGCTGTCGGAGCGCCATGATGGAGCGGTAACCAGTCGGGCGAATTGTCATCATCTTCGCACTTCACGAGGGGGGAGCTTAGCAGCAAGTTGCTGCTGCTGGAATCCTCCTCTTCCTCTTTAACGTGGGAAGGCTGGCGATGCTCCAATCGGGAGCTCCCCGCATATTCTTCTGTCAGGCACAAGAAACAAGAGTCACACTGTCCCAACCCTTAACGAGGAAGTCAGCGTAAACGTTTCCTTTACAAATGTATGTTTTTACAGCGTACAGTGAGGCACTAAAACGAATCATCGGCTTTGTACAGTACTACAGCACTGCATGACACGTCTATGTGACCTAAATAATTTTGTTTTCGAAGTTGTCAGTTTGTTTGTCAGTTTGCCGCCTCATCTCACCTTCAGAGTCGGTACCGCTCCTTAAAAGTTCACCAGTGTCGTCACTGTCGGACAACGGAGCGAACAGGTGGTCTCCTTTGGTCTCTGTCATCATACGTTGCGACTCAGTCCGCTCTTCTTCGCTTTTCATGGGGACATCTGCCTCCTGTTCTCTAACGTGGAGGGGCTGCGGATGCTCCAAACTGGTGGTGTCCCCCTGTAGCCGAGGGGAAAGTTCTTGTCCTTGGTGACTGATCGGTAGCTGGACGTCTGCAGGGCACAAGCAACACAAACACAGCTGAGATCACGTGATTGTCTGTTTGGTCCGAATAAGAGCAATCGAGCGCCTATCCGCTCATTTTAGGAACCGCCGTATCGTCACGAGGGTCGCGGATGCGCCGGAGCCTTTCCCGGAACTCTGGGCGTTAGGCGCGGTAGACCCAGAACTGGTCCATTTGTTCTTTTTAATGACTTTGTTTTCATGACTAGTACGATCCATCGTTTGGTCATGAACAGAATTAATTAAATCCCCCTTTTCTATCCATGTATTTCATATCGTTGATTGTCCATACCTCAAAGTAGCTAAACTGAGTCAATAGATATCTGCGACTATTTGAACGCACCTTGGATGTGCGACACCGGTTGTGTCTTGGAAATAGCTTCGAGTTGTCGTCGTTGTCGCTCGGTCTCCTCTCGCGCTCGACAAAGTTGCGCCTCGTATGTGGCAATCGTTTTTTCAAACAGTTCAAATATTTCGTCGGCGGCTGCAATTAGTCGCTGCCTTACCAACGCTTGTAACATTCTTAATGATTATTTTTTTCTTTGCTACTCGAATTTGCTTGTATTTTTTTATTTTTTGCTTCGTCGAGAGTAAACGCACACTTGTGCCCTGTTCTTCTTCGGTGATGGATTTTTCTTCTTCGGTGGTGGACGCCGCTACAGCCAGATCGCAGCAGGATGGAAGAATAAAATTATTATGATATTATTTTGATAAGACGTGTGTGTTGATACCTTTACATTTGACGTGCACATTTTAAGAGCACACAAAAGTCCAACAGAACAATGCCCGTCTCGTCCTTCTGCTCCCCCTCAACCCAAAAGGCGTGTCCCGTGGCAGCAATCTTGCCTCAAGAGCGAAAAGAGCTCAAAAGTTGAGCGGTGGTCGTGTTTATTTTCAAAGCGAGACATACACAATACGTTGAACAACACAGCATTCATGTTGCGGAACAACCAAAAGGTCAAGGGGTATACTGTGTGGGGAAAGTCAATATTGTCTCTTAAAGTCAAGTTAAAGTCCCAATGATCATCGTCACACACACATCTGGGTGTGGTGAAATTTGTCCTCGGCATTTAACCCATCCCTACGTGATTTTGATCCATCCCGTGGGGGTGAGGGGAGCAGTGAGCAGCAGCGATGCCGCGCTCGGGAATCATTTGGTGATCTTACCATCAAATCAGTTCGTCACATACACAATTATTTAACCCCACTTTGATTTGACGAGGCTTCATCACAAACAGCAAAATGTGATTTATGAAGAGATGATGCCTCTGTCATTTAAGCTGCTTGGACCACATACAGTGTGCTTGATGTTTTTGCACACAGTTTATGATACTTTTTTTGGTAAATGGTACCATTTACATGCAAAAAAAACAAAACCTACTTGTGGGATACTTGTTTGTGTCTCTGAACGTGCGCGTTCAAATTAGTCTTAAATGCAAAGCTTGTACCGCAAAGTGAACATGAGAACAATTTCTCTCCGGTGTGCGTTGCTGTGTGCGCAATCAAAGTCACTTTGAGGAGAAAGCCTTTGCCGCAAATCGAGCAACTGAAAGGTTTTTCTCCCATGTGCGACTTCATGTGCACGTTCAAATTGCTCTTTTGGGAGAAGCTTCTCTCGCAAACGGAGCAACTGAAAGGTTTTTCTCCCGTGCGCAACTGCATGTGCACGTTCAAATGGCTCTTGTGGGAGAAGCTTCTCTCGCAAACGGAGCAACTGAAAGGTTTTTCCCCGGTGTGTATCCTCATGTGTGTCACTATGGTGGCCTTACGCGTGAAGGTTTTGCCGCAAATTGAGCACGTGAAGGGTCTTTCGCCGGTATGCGTTTTCCTGTGCGTCATCATATTCACCTTTAGAGTGAATCTTTTTCCACAAACGGAGCAACTAAAAGTTTTCTCTTGGTGTGTGTGCACATGTGATCGTTCAAGTTACTCCTGTAGGAATAACTTTTCCCGCAAACCCAGCACGTGAAAGGTCTTTCTTTATGTTTGCCGTCATTTTCACAGTCTGCCTTGCTCTTTGAGGGTTGTTTCTTGTCGTCGACGTGCGGCAGCGGCGCTAAGAGTTTGTCCGGTGATGAAACACGTTGATGACGCGGCAACGTCTCGGGTGGTTTATCTTCATCTTCGCTCTTCACAACGATGACAGTCAGGGCCGCCTCCTTCTTCACTTCCTTCTTTTTAACATGGAGGGGCTGTGGAGCCTCTTCTTAGTCTGTATAAGATGGGGGGATTGTGGACCTGCCCGGTCCAAACTGGAGCTTCCTCCCTCAAGTTCCTCTAGACCAGCAATCGGCTGCTGAATAGCTGCAAAAATGCAAATAACACCATCGTGTTACAGTTGTTTCGGCTTCCTGTGATATTTTGTGAAACTCATCTTTAATTTTCCTTGACAGTTTTTTTTTTTTCTTGTTGATTGAAGCATGCATTGTTTTGCATATCAGAAGTGTATGTATATATTCATTACACTGTGTAGGATGACATTTTTGTCATTTAGAAAATTTGCTACACAAAGTATTGTTTTAAGGGAGCTGGAACGGAATAATGGCATCTCAATGTGACAATGAAGGCCAACAGCTTGTTCTCGAGACGAGGCAAACTTCCGATAGGTTCTTCTTTGATGGTGGTTTGAACGCGGTCGATCATGAGCCGTGTGAGACGTGCGCCATCTCGTGGCAAACCTGCAGTACTTAACTCAAGAGTGCAGGCGGAGAGCGCTGTTGCCGTGTTTATTGCAAATAAAATGAACAAACTAAACACAAAGTGTCACTTATGGCGGTACGTATAAAGATAAAACCAAAATATTTTGCAGATTTTTCACTGAATCCCTACACCCCAAAATTCGATTTTATTGGTTGACTTCCACCATCTTTTTCAGGTATCATAAATGAGGACAGAGCCATGAAACAAAATATTATTTGCCAATAATTCAAATAAATCACCAAATAGATACAACGTGCAATTTGTTTTTTTTTTTCACTTCCACTTATTTATATGTGGAGCAATACACACCACATGACAATAAATGAAAAAATAAAAATAATAAAAAAAGTGAAAAAGAGCAAAATAAAAAGCATCAGCATCATATGAGATGAACAATAAACTACTGAGCATATTTAAATTTATGAGAACTTCAACGGCGATTTTAAAAACATACAAAGTTGACTTGAAACACAACTATCAATTTTAATTTAAAACATTCTGAGTGTCATTTAGACCCGTGTGTGATCTCATGTGTTTAATCATGTTCACCTTCCGCGTGAACCTCTGACCACAAACAGAGCAGCTAAAAGGTTTTTCTCCACTGTGCGTTCTCATGTGCAATACCATAATGGACTTCAGGTAGAATCTCTTGTCGCAAACCGAACAACTGAAGGACTTTTCCTCTTTGTGCGTGCGCATGTGTATATTTAAGTTGCTTTTATAAGAAAAGGCTTTCCCGCACACCGAACAAGAGAATGACTTCTCTCCGGTGTGCGTCGTCATATGGGCGATCAAAGCTACTTTCTGAATAAAGCCTTCGCTGCACACCGAACAACTGAAGGGCTTCTCTGCGTTGTGTGTCTGCATGTGCGCGTTTAGACTGCTCTGGTAAGAGTAACTCTTACCACACACAGAGCACGCAAAGGATTTCTTCCCGGTGTGTGTGGCGACATGCGCAATCAGTGCCACCTTTCGGACAAATTTGGCGCTGCAAACAGAACAAGCAAAGTGTTTTTCACCCGTGTGCGTCCGCGTGTGACGCGTCAAACTGCACCTGTACGCATAGCTCTTGCCGCAGACCGAGCAGTTGAAGCGTCCTTTGCCCGTCCCGTTTTCTGAGAGTTTGTCGTCATCTGTAATGTTGGTATCTGCGATGTCGCCGCGACGGGACAGCGGGGAACTTCCGCAACGGTCGTCTCTCGGGCTATGGCCACGAAGATGTGACAACTCAGGTAGGGCGTTTTCGGCATCTTCAGCCTTAACTACCACGACGGTCAGTGGGAACTCATCCTCTTCCTCTTTGACATTGATGGGCTGCGCATCGTTCTCGTCATTAACATGAGGGCGCTGCGGATCTTCAACTTCTTCTTTGACTCGACAATTAATTCGATGTTGGGCATCTGTAGGACACAAGTTTTAAAAGGAACCAAAAAATTATGAATTAGAAAACATTCTGATGAGAAGTGCAATGACAGGAAACATAAAAAGACCCCATACAAATCAAAACATTACTGTATGACATATACAACATGGAAAGATAGAGATATATTATAACCTAATGATGCACAATGTAAATAAATAACTTGGGGCAATGAACCACATGCTGCTTCACCAAGTGACAAGGTTTTTCACCTGGAGTCTGGCTTACAGCAATTTTCCTGTTACGGAACAAATAAACATAGCGAAGAAACACATTTTCTTTAGTTTTATTTCGAGTAACAGTAAATAAGTACCGCAACGGCTAGTAGTGAATTGCATTCCGCGCCTTTGCACTGTGCAATCTCTCTTTGTAAATGGGTCCTCCACAGTAGGGAAAGGTTTGTTTATCTACCGGTGTAATAGGAAATTACAATACGACGCGCAAACGATGTATTGCGGTTGTAGAACGCTAGGAATGAAACATTACCATCGATGTGTAGCACAACTGGAGTCTTGGAAACAGGTTCCGGATGTCGTTGTTTCTCTTCGTTCTCCTTTCTTACTTGACAAAGTTCTTCCTTATCCGCTTCGTCCAACTCTTTCCACATTCTTTGAGGTTTTGCGTGCAAAATGGTTTGCTAGATGATACCAAAGCGCCGTTGTTCAGGAACCTTTTTCAAATGACGATTGCCGTCACAGCGTTTCGCCACGCCTGTTGTTGTTCAACAGAGTTTTATTTGTTATTCGAACACTCGATTGCATTTAGCTTAAGTATGACTTGGAGATTGAGTGTGATAAATCAAGGAAGGTTTCTAAACGTTTGCCGCTATATCATGGCGGGGGGGGGGGGCGTTCTGCTATTAGTCATACCGCGCAAGCGCACAACAGACTGCCATCTTGGAAATCTACGGCACGTCTTTGTGGACAGAACACGAGAAGCTAACGCGCAGGCCTCGGGGTATGTTCAGAACAGTGAATAACAAATATGAAAACATACGCTGCAAATGAAACAAAGTGCTGTGCATAAACTCAAACATGAGAATAATATCATACAAATATTGGTGACATAAAAATATGGATGGTGTCCCTAAATACCCAAAAAATTGAAGGGGGAAAATCTTTTTTTGAAAAGGTAAAAAGCATTTTAAAAAATGGTCATATTAGTTTAATTTATTTAATCCGCAGAATAAAATAGGATTAATAAAATGCAGTTCATTTAAAATGTTAGAGTTCTGTATTCACAAAATCTCACCACAATTTTCAGACAGTTTTTATACAATGTTTAATATGTAACATGGTGTAATACATAATACATTAGTGGCAGTAAACACTTTTGTAAGACATGACCAGCTAGTATTTTCCTGGGGCATTGATGACGACAGCAGAACAAATGATAAATCAGTAGTTAAGAAGCCAGATTCCAATTTGTCTCAATGAAAAACAAAAAAAACAATTATATGTGACATTCACTCTTTGAGAACACAGCTAAGTCCATGAGTATTTAGATTGTGGAACAACACAAACGTGGGAACCGCGTAACTCCCATCAAGACGATCAATCAGCTGAGCTGTACGACGATGACGACAACGCGATTTGTTCTGCACAACAGAATCGTGTTTGTAGCTCTTCAGACTCAAGTTTAAATAATAGAAAAGATGTGATCCGCTTTGGTTAAATCATTTAGCAGTGTCCCCACATGTGTGTTGTCAAACTGTTCTTGTGAGCGTAGCTTTTACCACAAACAGTACAACTAAAGGGTTTCTCCCCCGTGTGTGTTCTCATGTGTGTTACCAGATGTGGCTTTTGAGAGAAGGTTCGATCACACAGTGAGCAGCTAAAGGGTTTTTCTCCGGTGTGCGTTCTCATGTGCGAGTTCACATAATCCTTGGACGCAAATGTTTTCCCGCAAACGGAACAGCTGTAGGGTTTTTCTCCTGTGTGTATTCTCACGTGCGTTATCACGTGCGACTTATGCGAGAATGTTTTATTACAGAACGCGCAACCAAAAGGTTTTTCTCCCGTGTGTGTTCGCATGTGTGTGCTCACATAATCTCTCGATGAGAAGGTTTTGGTACAAATTGAGCAACTGTAGGGTTTTTCTCCCGTGTGGGTCCTCATGTGCCTTATAATTTTTTCTTTAGCAACATTTTTACCACAAACTGAGCAGATAACATATTTTTTACATGTTGGTGAACTTTTCTTCCTGCTGCGAGTGGTTTCCTTCTCAGAGCATTTTGACATTTTGTCATCACCTTCCCAGTCTGCGTCGCTCCTTGATGGTTCTTCCATGTCATCATCTGACACCGGAGCTAAATGGTCATCTGGTGGTGGTCCAGCATGATGCTTTCCACTTGGACTTGGATGATGAAGCTGTAACCACTTGGCTGGTTTGTCTAAATCGTCTTCGCTCGTCATAACAATGACGTTCAGTGGCAACGCCTCCACCTTCTCCTCCTTAACGCAAGGTGGCTGTGAAGCCTCCTCTCCCTCCTTAACAGATTGTGGCTCTGGATCTTCCTCTTCCTCCTTAATGTGAGAAGGCCGTTGATAGTCTTGCTCAAAAGTGGAGCTCTCCACCTGGGGCTGATGATGAAGTTGTTCCTGCTGAACGCCTACAGGAAACATTTAACTTGATTAATGGTATCGGTACTTGGTATCTACTAAAGAGTTGAGTAACCGTACTGGTATTGGTCTGAACAAAATCTGATGAAAAACATACTTATTTTTTCCACCCATTTACACTGAAATTGAATATTTCTCCCAATATCGGCCTCGATGACTACTAATAATTGGTGTTGGCGCTGATAAAAACAAATGTATCACTTTCGTGTCAGAATGTAATATCGGCACATGCCTACGGACCTTTTTGACGCCTCTCTCAGCAGAACACGAGCTAACAGTGATCAATTTTGTTCCCTCTGAATTACACACAAGCATTTGCGCTTATTTTTCATTTTCTTACTTACTCGTACAATACAACTTGGTGACATCGGACTCCTCCTCTTCCTCCTTGATTTGCAAGGGCAGTGGATCCTCTGCTTCATGAGGGGGCATGGGTTCTTCTTGGCAACCACTCAGTTGTTGCATGTCTGGAGAGCACAAGTGACATAAGGAGGAGTGCAAGAGCCCAAAGAGGAAAGATCAGTCATTCCACAGTCTAGATATGCTTCCATTTTCAAGGCAATACGACCTGCTACTCTCTTTTTCACTCTCGCTTCGCCGAACAACAAGAAATAAAGCGTTGTTGTGCAGCTTGACTTCCAAAATGGACGCGGGCAATGCATTCTGGGTGAACCTAAGACCTCTAAGGTATTTTACCTGCAAATTTGAAAACAGTCGGGCTTTGGTGGATTTTGATCTGTTGACTGCAGTCAGCCAATGTTGTCCTCGTTCGCTTTTCCACTGGGTGGCGAGTCCAATCAATCTAGCTCGCTTTACCTAGATTGGAGACTACAGAACTCACTTTGGGTAATTTGAGTGGAGGAGACTGCATTCATTTGTTGTAGTTGCCATTCGCTCTTCTTCCTTGTGCGGAAAGGTTCTTTTTCTTTTTCTCTTTGACTTGTGAAGCGATTTTACCGCATCACCCTCGCGTTTTGTTTCTCGACCATTGAGACGCCGACTTCCGTATTCTTCTTCGGTGGTAGTTCAACGGCATCCCGGCACCTCCGCCATCTTGCGGTGATATCAATGAGTGCAGTGAAGGAAAAATAATGAAAAAGGAAACAATAATTCTGCAATTCGGAAACGTAATATATTTGAATGTATAGTATAATGAGTATTTTATTGAAAAAAAATGTACTATTATTGTATCAATGCTAAATACGTCACAAACATATACACCTTGCGAAGAATCAGTCTGCAGTAGAATGAAGAGAAGAACAATGATTTATGTTGCCCTTCACAGCTAAACAGAACATTTACAGCACTTCAAAAGATGAGAATAAAAAATAATAATCAATACGCTTTAGGTGGCGCAAAAGCTGATAGCGGCTAGCTGGATTCTCGGGGACCAATTCAAGATGAAGAAACTGCAGCTCAACCTCCTTGAAGACACTGCCAGGACAATCGAGGGCACCTCCGACATCCATTTTTTCATTGATTTTCATATTATGTATTACTTGTGCCCTCTCTGCATCCATTACAACCTGGTGATCCTGAAAGGGGGATCCTTCCATCTGTGGTCCCTTCTCAAGGTTTCTCATTTTCCCCTGGCAGGGGTTTTTTGAGTTTCTCCTTGCCCTTTTGGGAGCTTATGATCAGGGGATGCTTTGAGAATAATTGTCAATGTTTGGCTATGTGAAGCCCTTTGAGACTCTTTGTGATTTAGGGCTATACAAATAAACTTGACTTGACTTGACTTATACGCGGTCACGTCCAATTTCAATATTGTGGGCTACGACTGTAAAAAAAAAAAAAAAGAAATCACAGCAAAGGTAGACTTTCTTTATTACGGCTTTTCTCCGTTTTCCCTCCCACTTGCCAAAAACATGCATGGTCGGCTGATTGAGCACTCTAAGTTGCCCGTAGGTGTGAGTGGAAGTATGCATGGTTGTTCGTCTCTGTGTGCCTTGCGATTGGCTGGCAACCGGTTCAGGGTGTCCGCCGGCTACTGCTCGATGACTGCAATCAAAAAACCTTTCTTCTTTTTTTCACTTTGCGCTTATTTTGTTTTGATACTTTTGGAAACAAAATAGAAAGTGGCCCACTGAAACTAACTCCCTGCCTCCTCTTTGCTCGCAAGGCCCACCGCCCGTGCTTGTCGTGACCCCACTGATTCTAGACGCACATCATTTTTCTTTGGGATTCCTTTGAGGCGTGATGTCATGGATAAAGTGAGTCAGGTTCACAGCCCATTGCCATACAAAAAAATGACTTAGGTGGGTCTGAGTGCGCTTTTCCTCAGGTTTCATCACCGTGTGTGTATGGGCCAGTCTGCCTGGGGACCAGTGGTGGCTGGGAAGAAACTGACCTTTTTTCTTGTCTGTCTGTCACACACACTCACTCACACCGTCATATTCGGGAATCAAACTCATGGTGTCGCAACACTACGCCATCAGCGGCTCCCCCAAAACTGGACTTTGTAGGCGAGGCGACCCCGTCTGCTGGTCGGATGGAACGATTTGGCCCCACCCTGGAGTTGCAGCCAACCATGGACTTGTCACATAAGTAACAAGCAGTGTTGCTGTTTATGTGTCTGCTCCTTCTTGTTGACAACTCAGCACCCTTTCTGGACCAGTATGACTACCTCAAGGTCGTCAAGGAAATAGTCAGGCTTATCGGTCCATCAGTGGATTTTTGTTTTCTGCTTTTGTTGCTGAATATTGATTGTCCACAAAAACAACACTGGGTCCCCATTGTGACCTGCAGTGAAAATGAAAGAAAATGTCACGTTTGTTTTCAACATTTGCATTATTTATTCAACTGTTATTTCTTTCTACATCTCATGTGGGGAATTTTGCCCCTAAGTGGATACTTTTTAGTTGTTATTATCAATTTGGCCCATGATCAACTATGTGTCTTTGTGCTCTTGTTAAACAAGTGGAAGAAGCCTTGAATGTTCTGACGACTCCCCCGCAGCAAAGCCAAAGGAGCCTGATGAGTCCAAAGTCATTTTTCAGTTTGTTCGCCCTTGCTGCGTGGTGCTGTCACGTGTCTGCCGGTCGGAAGGAAGGACTCAGCCCCGCTCCCTGGTTTCAGGCAACCTTGGACTCGCAACATAAGTAACAAGCAGTGTTGCCGTTTGTGTGTCTGCTCCGTCTTGTTGAAAACTGAGCCCCCTTTTTAGACCGGTTTAGTCGACCTCAAGATCATCATAAAAGTAGTCAGGCTTACTGGTCGATCAGTGGATTTTTGTTTTCTCCTTTTGCTGCTGATCAGTTGGTTCCCATTGTGACCTGCGGTAAAAATGAAAGAAAATATCATATTTGTTTTAAAAATTTGCATTCTTTATTGAGTACATTGTCAATGGAATTGCCACTCGGTTCCATTTCACTCAATTCCAGGTTTCTCTGTATGGGTGGCAAATAAGTCACGCCCTTCTCCTCAAATCGAGTCACTTTGCTACAAAGTAGCGAGTGTTTACAAGCAATGCCGAAAGGAAAATGCACGTTCACAGAGGAGTTGAATCAAAGATTCAATAAAAAGATGATACTTTTTATGATCGTATTTATCTTATAGATATTATGAATAAAAAGTATTCTACATATGTTTTGTGCTTTTGCACTCGAGGCCTGCGAGGCTCAATTGGAGACGCTTTCCCCTCATTTCTCTCAGATTCATTTGCTCATCTTTCATTTTCATTCAAAAGCACGTCGGCTAAATGTATTTTCTCATGTTCTCTGAAAATCAACATGAATTCTGAGAGGCGTGAATGGAAAAGCTTCTGTAGTCTTGTCTACCCTTGAACATAAATTGAGTGACACCTCATTGAATTCCAACTTTCACACTTGGATTTAATTATTTATATTTACAGTTAAATGAGTAGACTGCTTTTCGCTGTTGTTCATGTCAAGAACATTTACAAAGTTACAAAAAAATAAAGGAATCAAAGGTTGCAGTGCTGTTTTCTTTTTTTTTTCCCCGCGTCGCTTGAGAGTGCTTTGAGATGACTACCTTCGAATGTGACGTGTTTGACGTACGCGGCATGTGGGCGTGGCTGCGCGCGCGCGCGCCACTCCTCACGTCGCTTGAGAGTGCTTTGTGATGACTACCTTTGACTGTGATGTGTTTGACGTAGGCGGCGTGTGGGCGTGGCCTGCCTCTGGCTCGGAGCAGGGTGCACCAAACGTCCATTTTTCACTGGACTAAAATCAACTAGCTATTCTCAGTGAGGCGACTTATCATTTCTTTTCTCCCGACTCCAACCGTTGCGACCTTCTGAGAGGGGGGATTTTCCTCCAAGATGTGGAATAAACTAAAATGTGTACTTCTCCTGATTGGCATATATGGGACATGTGCTTCAGGTAAGCAATTTGTATCTTTAGTCCATTGAAACAACAGTAAAGAGCTGGAGAACCGATGGAATGTACTGTACTGTGAGTTCGCATGACTGCATCTGGTGCCTGAGATAAAGAATAAATCATTGCAATGTCACAAATTTGGACGACAACCACTTTAATGAACTTTGAAGAATCCTCATTATTCGGACACTTTGATGTAGTTGCTGTGTACAACTTGGTTTGAGAGGAGCCTAATTGCTTTGCGCCGCGGTCAATTGTCCCGGACCGGACCTTTCTTGTTATCGAGGCTTGCCTTTAATCTCATTTTCGTCATTCATGTGTGCTGCTGTTATGTCCGAACGAACGAGCTACTTGACTTTGAAATGACGAGCTAAAACCGCTGAGTCAAGTGTCATGGCTTTATTTTTATTTTTTTACGGCGGCAAACGAGCCGTTTCTGAATTGTAAGTGCGCACTGGCTGTCAGTATGATGTATTGAAGTTGAACATATAACATCAAAATATTCTATCTAAAATTGCCCTTTAGTTTTGAAAACCGAATGTGTTTATATGTGCTGTCGCGTCACTGGGCTTTTCCTTCCATCTCTTTTTTTCCGCGTTACTTTTGTTTTTCCTTCGCTCTGTTTTTTTGTATCTTTTTTTTCTTAAAACATGGGCACACTTGGAATTCAGGAGCGGCTGATTAGACTTTGTAACACTTACGTAGATGAGTTGCACCGTTAGGGTTTAAGACAGGGAATGACAACAAGACACAATAATAAATGATATATAATAATAATAATAATGATAATAGTGATAATAGTGATAATACTAGTTAATAATAATAATAAAAGAAATACATTTATTATTAATAATGATGATAATAATAATAATAAAAAAATCTGAATAATAATTTATCACAGCCCTTTATACAAGAGATTATGCACAAGTGTATATAGACAAGATATTTCTTGGCGCCCCTATTATAAGAGTTTTTTCATGATTTATATGAGCTAATTATGATGAATAATAATCATTATTAGTCATTATTATTAATAGTTTCTTACAGTCCTTGATACAGTATTAGCAATAATTTCTTACAGCCCCTTTATACAATAGATATTTCTTAGCACCTCTGTTACAAAAAAATCATGGTTATTATGATCTAGATCATAATCATTGTTATATTAATAATTATATTGTAATTATATTATTAATAATACACCTTCGTGTTTGGTCTGTTATCTTCACACGCAAAAAAGTTGCAACACAGTTGTGCGGTCCAACCGTTGCAACGTGTTCCATTCGATTGAGTTGCGTTGTGCTTTAGCACCCTCCAGTGGAGAAATGTGTGATGACCTGATTTGAGCTTAGGTCATTGGTCATCGATATGCCACACGTGCGTAACTGCTGGGTGGGGTAATTGCTGAGGGTGAAGATGATGATGATGACGATGATGGCGTCTTTTAAGTGGAACAACTTGCACCATTGGTGGCTGACTACATACTTTTTGCCCCACTTTACATCTGAAGCTTGGTATCTTCACTTTGGGGCAATTGTGTGCAATCCTTGGCAGGCGTAAGTGATGCTTTTATGCCAACAATCAGCAGCTCCACTTTGCTGCATGGCGCTGGCTGGACCCAAAAATGAAGGACAGGCAAGTTTTTGGAAGGGGCCAAAGCGACAATGGGCGTTGCCCCCCCCATCCCCCACCCCACCCCTGATAGAATCCTCCTGCATTTGGTTGAGATGCCCCCAATGAAGAGCACAGAGTAAAAACATGCAAGTGTTCCATCAGCGTGCTCTGATCTGTCCGCGTGATCCCCAAATTGTGCCTTCAGCCAACAAGTGTCTTCCCGGGTGGCGCGAGCACGACTCCAGCTGCTACAAGAAGGTGGAGGAGCCCAACGGATGGCTGGGGGCCCGGCACCACTGCGTCTGGCAGGGCGGCGACCTGGTCTCCATCACCTCCTCGGCCGAGGAGGACTTTGTGAAGGACACCATGGGCAACACCCGCTTCTGGCTGGGACTCTCCAACCAGGTGAGACGGAAGCAGTCGTGGACTCTGCAGCAACAACTGGAACTGTTTTCTTTTTCCCCCCAGAAATGCGACGACGTCTGGTGTGGCTTTGTAGCCGGAAACCAGGAGCTGATCTGGTCTGATGGCAATGCAACGACACACACCAACTGGGCCTTAGACCACTTTAAAAGGTAAGAAGTCACATCTTCGCATGCTGTTGTCAGGCGGACACGCGTAAAGGTTCTGGAACCAATTTTGAGAACGAGCACTCAAGGAAAAATAGGAAAATGTTCCTTTTTATAATCTACCGACAGCGCCGACGTCGCGTCCTGCGCCTACGTCAACCAAGGAGCTTTGTATTTGCCTGGGAGGTGGAGGTCTGGCTCCTGCGCTTCCTCGCTGGCCTACATGTGCAAACGGCCGCTGAGTAAGTCTGCACGTCCGTGGTCACGTTGCTGATGAAAGGTGAGATGCGCAAACGGGTCTTTTTTTGCAGGCTGTGGACGGATGTGTACCTCCAATAATGTTTCTGCTGTTATGAAGAGTGAGTTGGAGCACGCTTCTTTGCACCATCTCGTCATGGTTTCCTCCTCAATGTTTTTCTTTGTGGCCTCAGCTTCCGACTGCGACGATGGCAACTTGCTTTATGGCGATGATTGCTATCTTTTCGACGCGACGCCTAGAACTTGGGATGATTGCGAGAAGTTTTGTCTCGCCCAGCGAGGCCACCTGGCTAGCGTACACTCTGACCAAGAGGCCCGATTCATTAATGGTGAGCACCAAGAAGAACCGCCACAGTCGTCATTTGGCTGAAGCTCTTCTTGCCCTGAAGCTCTTGTTCTCCTTCCTTTTATGAAGATCACTCAACCTACCTTGACACTTGGGTGGGAGAAAAGAAGAAGGGCAACAACTACGAGTGGACTGACGGAAGACCTAATGTAAGTGGATTGCTGAAGGCCTTTGGAAAAGTCATGTTGCAGGCATCCGTCTTGTCTGGAGGCATCGGGCAGCCGCTTACAAAGTATTGGCGCTCAGATTTTAGAGAGGCGGTTAAGATGATATATCCTGGACGGTGGCTCGGCTTTGTCGGGTTAGTTGCTTTGTGCACGTTTTCCCCAGACATTTATTTGGGTTGCCAGGGCGGGCACAACGTTTCATTGCAATGTTCATACTACTTTGACTGCCAGGGTTAGTTGCTTTGTCCATGTTTTTCCCAGATTTTTATTTGGGTTCCCAGGACGGGCACAATGTTTTATTGCAATGTTCATACTACTTTGACTAACAAAGTGAACCCAACAACCAAAGTGAAACTTTAATGAGAGAAGGTACGAAAACGCTGCAAGTGAGGAAATGAGGCGGGAAGATGACTACATCGAATGCAACACGCTAAAGTTCTGTCCAAAATCTCGTCCGCAGGACTACAAAAGAACTAGGTACTACAGCAATAATGGTGCCTGTTCTGAATTGTATGGGCCCAACCTGTATAGAAATGCTCGTTGCCACGTGACACAGCCACTGGTCTGCAAAACAGGTGCAAACGTCCCTCCTGAGCGCCCCTTTTGGATGCGTGAAGCATTTGGTCATACTCTCTCCCCTTTTTCTGCAGCTAAGCGCGGAGGGCCTCCACAGCTGCCACCATTAGTCGGCCAGCCGGGTAGGTGTCCCGCACTGTCGCCGTCTTACGCTGTCTTGCGCTGTCTTACGCCGTCTGGCTCGCAGACTGGACTCAGAAATGCGGCTGGTGGCTGGACGACCCCACCAACGACTTCTGCTACCTGATGATCCGCCAGCCCACCAAGACCTGGCAGGAGGCACAAGCCGACTGCCAACGCCTCCACGGGAACCTGCTCAGCATCACCGACGACCATGAGCAGACCTTTGTACATGGTAGGCGGCCATGAATTGAAATATTGGTGGTGGTGGTGTTGTATGTTGATTTCGAACCTATTTAAAACATGACAGACAATAGCAAAATAAAACACCACTTTAAAGTGCCATATCTGTCACTGAAACAAACAACCCAAAAACCCCAACAACAAGGAATGCTCGAGTAGGAGGAAGCAGAGCTGTTCAGATTCCCACCCTAATCCGTTCAACCAATAATTCAACACATGAATCAATAAAACACAAGTAGATAGACTTTCAGATTTCTTTTTGCCTGTGTGTAGTGCGTTTTGTCTTGTTTTTCCTCATACATGTTGAGAAACCATTTTTTCCACACTTTTTTGGAACACTTTTATGTTTGCGCTATTTGCGTGCTCATTTTCCAGACCATTCCACAATTTCACCCCACAGACATCCTCCATCCCCACATTTACTTGAGCTCTTTTCATGACATTGACCAGATGAAACGCTTCTGCAATTTCGCCACTCACTTTTCTTGTTCATTGTAATCAGTTGAGGTTTTGCTTTCACTTCTCTTTACAAGCGCTACTACTTCTTTTTGTGCCAACTGCACCAAGAAATATTTCAGCCTTTCACTCCGATTGAGCAGCCGCCATTCGCCCGAGTCTGTCTGGATCCTGTATTTTTCCTGCCGGCTGGTCCCACATTTACGAAAAAAAAAAGATTGAATCCATTCCCCACTGCTTTCATCGTATATTGATGGGTCACTTTCAATGTCATATCGATCTAACAATATATATATAATTTTGTTTTTAGCTCCGTTGCACTGTAATATTGCCCCCTTTGTATTATTTTTACTACAATCTAACATTTTATGATGACGTTCCTTCTTGTGTGTCCTCATACTGCTGGTTAATTTATTCTTGCATTTTTATGAATTGTTTACACAGCGTGTTCTTCTCCTTGCAGGCCTTTTTTAATCCTTTAGTGACCCATGGACTCTTTGCCTCTTTTTGGTAGTATTTTATGGTATAATGTTTGAAAGAAAGTTAGAAATCCACGCTCCATCCTCGTCAAGCACATTCTAGTCCTGTTTCAACACTTGACTCAACATATGTATGTATGTATGTATGTATGTATGTATGTATATACATACACATACACATACACACACACACACACACACATAAATTTGGAGCTGAGAAGTCGATCACCCGGAGCTCAACGTATGACGCGTCCTCCTCACTCGGGTCCTCTTGATGATGTCGTTTATTCCGCTACAGGTTACGTCAAGGGTCTGACCAATGCATCCCCTCTGTGGTTGGGCGCCAATGTCGACGTCAGTGCCAAAGGCAGCGAGTGGGCTGACGAATCCCCGATCGAATACGTCCACTCGATTATAGGTTTGTTGGAGACAGTTGTCTGCTGCATTTTGGAGGAATGTAAGAGCACTGAGATCTTCTCTCCCGCCCCCCCAGGTACCTTCGATCGTAATTGTCTTTCCTTCCTCACTGGCACCGGCGACTGGAAGTACGACTCGTGCCAAAACAAGAGAGGTTACGTCTGCAAGAAAAGAGGAAATGGTGAGAGGCAACGCCCCACCGACTGTTTGTCATCGCCCCTTGACGTCTGTCTGTGCCTTGATGTCTCTCTTCCTTTCCTCTTGCAGTAAAGGCTACGCCGGCTCCTGACTGTAAGTCGCCTTTGACTGTGTCAAAAACAATGATCCTGGAGTCACACCATGCCAACCAACAAATTGTGTGCTTTTTCATTTTTATGAAGTAATCAGCCACATGTTGAATGTTTGTTTTGCATCGTCTTAACTTGTACAGCGGCACTTTGTATGCGGCCGTGGTTGTTTCTGAATTTTCCGAAATCCTTTAAAAATGTAAACGTTTCTGATGCCATTGGGCTAAGCTAACCAAGTCGAGTCCCGGATCTTCCAATTTGCCTGAGAAAATGTAGATTTGGCCAACCGTGACCCGCAAATTGCCCTTTGCTCAAAATGGTGGACTGAAGGGCAAAAACAGGAGTGTGCTCTGACCTGTCCGCCTAATCCCCAAATTGTGCCTTCAGCCAACAAGTGTCTTCCCGGGTGGCTCGCGCACGACTCCAGCTGCTACAAGAAGGAGATGATTCCCAACGGTTGGCTGGGGGCCTGGCACCACTGCGTCTGGGTGGGCGGCAACCTGCTCTCCATCACCTCCTCGGCCGAGGAGGACTTTGTGAAGCGCACCATGGGCGAGGACACCCGCTTCTGGCTGGGACTCTCCAACCAGGTGAGACGGAAGCGGCAGTGGACTCTGCAGCGACAACTGGGACTGTTGTTCTTTTCCCCCCCCAGAAATGCGGCAAGGTCTGGTGTCGCTTTGAAGGCGGGAGCCAGAATCTGACCTGGTCTGATAACCAGACAACGACATACACCAACTGGGCCTCAAATCAACTCAAAAGGTAAGACGTAACAACTTTGCATGCTGATGTCAGGCGGAGGTTCTGGAGCCAATTTTGAAAAACGGCCACTTGGGGAAAGGAAAAAAAACACGGGAAAATAATTACTTTTTTTTTTTATATTTTTATTATTTTTGATATTTTTATTTTATTTTTTGTCCTCTCGACAGTGCCGACGTTGCGTCCTGCGCCTACGTCAACCAAGGGGGAAGCGGTGAGCCCGGCAAGTGGAGGTCTGGCTCCTGTCGTTCGTCGTTGGCCTACATGTGCAAACGGCCGCTGAGTAAGCCTGCACGTCGGCGGTCACGTTGCCGTTGAAAGGTGCAAACGGTCCTTTTTTTTTTTTTTTTGCAGGCTGCCCGAAGGGACAGACGTGTTCCCTCAAAAGGGGTCCTGCTGTAGTGAAGAGTGAGTTGCAGCACACTTATTTGCACTTGACCATCTTGTCATGGTCATGTTTTTCTTTGTGGCCCCAGCCTCCGACTGCCAGGGCAACACCTTCCACTATGGCGATTATTGTTATCGTTACGAGAAGACGGAAAAAACCTTTGACGATGCCGAGAAGTTCTGTCGTTCCCGGGAAGGCCACCTGGCTAGCGTCCACTCCAAGGAGGAGGCCCAATTTGTGTCTGGTGAGCACCAAGAGGAACCGCCGCAGTCGTCATTTGACTGAAGCTCTTCTTGCCCTGAAGCTCGTGTTCTCCTTTTCCTCAAGATCACTCGCAGACCTCACAATCTGTTTTCGTGGGACTCAAGAAGGAGGACGACGACTACGAGTGGAGTGACGGAACAACTTATGTAAGTGAAATGCCTTTGAGAGTCATTTTTCAACAGCTGAGCTGGCAAAGCTCGGGAGCTTAAGATCAGGGGATGCTTTGAGAATAATTGTCAATTTTTGTCTAAGCCCTTTGAGGCTGTTTGTGATTTAGGGCTATACAAATAAACTTGACTTGACAAAATCCAAAATTTGTGTAGGATAAAAATCAAAGTGGGCATAGGAGAAATGCTGCTCGAGGCTTCAAATTTTGGATTGTTTTGGAAGGGAAATTGGCAAAACTTGGGCGCGAGTGAGCGATTGCCGAGGAAGGGCGTTGGGAAGCCGAGTAGAGTCCAACATGCTCATGTCGTCTGCAGGACTACAACGACTGGAAAAATGACGCCAAGGGGGACTGCGCATTCCCAAATTCTGATGGGGAGTTGAGTGCCAGCTCCTGCACAACAAAGCGGCCATTTGTCTGCAAAAGAGGTGCGAACGCCCCTTCCGAGCGCTCCTTCTGCACATATCAAGCATTTGCTCATATTTGGAACCCCCCTTCCCCTACAGCCCAGCACGGAGGGCTTCCACAGCTGCCAGCACTAGTCGGCCAACCGGGTAGGTGTCCCGCACTGCCGCCGGCTTGCACTGTCTTGGGCCATCTGATGCCGTCTGGCTCGCAGAATGGACTGACACATGCGGCTGGTGGCTGAACGACCCAACCAACGACTTCTGCTACCTGATGATCCGCCAGCCCACCAAGACCTGGAAGGAGGCGCAAGCCAACTGCCAACGCCTCCACGGGAACCTGCTCAGCATCACCGACCATGATGAGCAGATCTTTGTACATGGTAGGCAGCCATTTGTTGGTGTCATGAATGAATGAATGAATGAATGAATGAATGAATGGACGGACGAATGAATGAATGTACGAATGGATGACTGAATGAATCAATGGAACAAACGAATGGTGTCGTTCCAAAATGCGCTTCATGGGCTCAATGAGCGGGTCAGTAAAGCGTATCTCTGGAAGATCCACCTAAGAGCACCCCAATCCACTGACTTTCAAAACCGGACTTAAAACTCACCTCTTTACTCTAGCATTTCCGTAATTCCTGTTCTCATATCCTAGTTGTCGTCCAGTTGTTTTATACTTGTCCTTGCTTTGTTTTCTTGTTTTTACTTGCAATGTAGCACTTTGAGATTCCTCCGAATGTAACGTGCGTTAGAAATATAATTTATTATTATTAGATCCTGTTTCACCTTTGCCTTGGGTCCACAGGTTACGTCATGTCTCTGACCTCTCTGTGGTTGGGCGCCGATGTCTCCACCACGGAACATGACGCCCAATGGACTGACGGATCCCCGTTCACTTACATCCACTCGAGTGCAGGTCGGTCTGAAAGCATGTCTGATGCTTATCGGCTGCACTTTGGATGAACGGCGGAGCGCTGAGATCTTCCCTCCCTCCCTCCCTCCCTCCCTCCCTTCAGGTGACCCCGGAGAGGGCAAGTGTCTTTCCTTATTCACTGCCAACGGCGTCTGGAAGCACGACACGTGCGACAAGAAGAGAAGCTACGTCTGCAAGAAGATGAAAAAAGGTAAGTTGTATGCTCTGCTGGCCGTCATCGCGCATTGACGTCCGTCTGTGCCTTGACGTCCGTCTGTGCCCTGACGGCCGTCTGTGCCCTGACATCAGTCTTTGCCCTGACGTCCGTCTTTGCCTTTCCTCTTGCAGGAGTGGCAGAACTTTCGCTGTCTTCTGACGGTAAGCAGCCCGACAAAATTAGTCACAACTTCTGTGCAATTTTTCTTATTTTATTAAGTCCGGGAGGAATTGACAATAAAGGAGACTTTGACTTTGACTTTGACTTTGAAATGTACTTGAATGTTTTTTGCGTTGACTCGCATGTGGCGATGTTTGTTTCACAAGCGTGCTTTATAAAGGTGATTTTTTTTTTTGTTTTTTTTTTTGTAGGGAACATTTCAAATTGTAAACGTCTCTGATGCCATAGGGCTAACCCAGTGCTTCTCAATTATTTTCTGTGATGCCCCCCCCCAGGGAGAAGAAAACATTTTGCGCCCCCTCCATGTTAGTAACATTAAAGCAAACGAAATATAAATAAAAAAGATCAACTTACAATAAAGAATAACTTTATTATTAACATTGTTTTTAGTCTGTAACAGATCAAAGTGCATCACTGCCTGAAATAAAAAAAATAAGTATTCAAACTATAAACATTCTTGAGCAACTGCCATTTTATGCTGAAGAAAATACAATAAAATAATAAACATACATAGTATTAAATTAAATAACAGCAAGAAATAATATTCAAAGTAATCAGCAACATTAACTCAGGAGCACAAGATATAAAAAAAAATGTAACCTACAAAAATACATAAAACAATTTGTGCTGTTCTTTAATCAAAACGAGGCAGCACTCCACGGCTCTTCTGCCATGGCGTGTTTTTTTTTTTTTTTTTTGCACTGAGCAATATGGTACGCTGCTTTATATGATGCTTACAGTGCTTGCTGAATGACTAAAGTAGCATTCACAAAGTGGGATGATTGCTCAATATTTTTCTATGGTGTTCCACTGCACTTTTTTTCACGTGCTCTGTTCCGTGCGCTCTCCACTGTAGAGCGGAGACTCCTTGCGCACACTCTTCCAGTGATACCGCCACCTACTGCAGTGGATGTCTAATTACTCTCATCTAGTACACCCAAAAGAAAAGCGTGTTCCCCGGTGTCACACGCGCCGCCCCAGGAAGCACTGGGCTAACCTAACAAGTCGAGTCCCGGATCTTCCAATTTGCCTGAAAACATGTGCGAGACAAGTTTTGGCCAACCGCGACCTGCAAATTGCCCTTAGCTCAAAATGGTGGACTGAAGAGCAAAAAACAGGAGTGCGCTCTGATCTGTTGCCCAAATTGTGCCCTCAGCCAGCAAGTGTGCTCCCGGGTGGCTCGCGCACGGCACCAACTGCTACAAGAAGGTGGAGGAGCCCAACGGTTGGCTGGGGGCCTGGCACCACTGCGTCTGGGAGGGCGGCGACCTGCTCTCCATCACCACCTCGGCCGAGGAGGACTTTGTGAAGGACACTATGGGCAAGGACACCCGCTTCTGGCTGGGACTCTCCAACCAGGTGAGACGGAAGCGGCAGTGGACTCTGCGGCAACAACTGGAACCGTTTTCTTTTTTCCCACCCAGAAATGCGACGACGTCTGGTGTCGCTTTGAAGGCGGGAGCCAGAATCTGACCTGGTCCGATGGCGAGAATATGACACACACCAACTGGGCCCCAAATCAAGACGAAAGGTAAGATGTAACAACTTGTTCTGGTCAGGCGGACACGCGTAAAGGTTCTGGAACCAATTTTGAGAATGAGCACTCAAGGAAAATTCCTTTTTGTTTTTTAATCTACCGACAGCGCCGACGTCGCGTCCTGCGCCTACGTCAACCAGGGGGGAAGGGGTCAGCCCGGCGAGTGGATGTCTGGCTCCTGTGATTCCTCGTTGGCCTACATGTGCAAACGGCCGCTGAGTAAGCCTGCACGTCTGCGGTCACGTTGCCGTTGAAAGGCGCAAACGGGCTTTTTCTTTTTTTCTTTTTTTTTTTTTTCTTTTGCAGGCTGCCCGGAGGGACGGACGTGTTCCCCTAAAAGTGGTCTTGCTGTCGTGAAGAGTGAGTTGCAGCACGCTTATTTGCATTTTAACCATCTGGTCGTGGGTTCCTCCTCAATGTTCTCCATTGTGGCCTCAGCTTCCACCTGCGACAATGGCAACCTACTGTATGGCGATCATTGCTACTTTTACTCGAAGCTGCACAAAGATTGGGAGGATGCCGAGAAGTTCTGTGTTGCCCAGAGAGGCCACCTGGCTAGCGTCCACTCACAGCAAGAGGCTCAATTCGTGTTTGGTGAGCGCTAAGACGAACCGCCGCAGTCGTCGGTCCCACAAAGCTGCCGTCATTTAGCTGAAGCTCTTCTTGCCCTGAAGCTGTTGTTGTCCTTCCTTTCCTCAAGATCACTCGCAAAGCGTTTCGTATTCTTGGCTGGGACTGAAGAAGAAAAGCAACAACTATGAGTATAGTGACGGAACAGCTTTTGTAAGTAAATTGCTGACGGACTTTGGAAAAGTCATTCTGCACGAGCTAGGTTGGGAAAGTTGAAATTTGAGGACAACAATTGCGCGGAGGAAGGGCGTTGAGAAGCTGAGGGTCCAACGCCCTCATGTTGTCCACAGGACTACGCCGGGTGGCAAGATGGCGCCACGGAGGACTGCGCATTCCCAAATTCTGTTGGGAAGATCGACGGCAGCCCCTGCACAACGAAGCGGCCGTTTGTCTGCAAAACAGGTGCAAAAATGTCCCTCCTGAGCGCTCCTTCATGCACTTGCTCATTCGCCCTCCTTTACCATGCAGCCAAGCGTGGAGGGCCTCGACAGCTGCCACCATTAGCCAGCCAACAGGGTAGGTGTCTCACACCGCCGCCGTCTTCTACGCTGTCTTATGCTGTTTTGCCCTCCTGCGCCGGCTGTCCCGCAGGCTGGACTGACAAATGCGGCTGGTGGGTGGACAACCCCTCGGACGACTTCTGCTACCTGTTCAACTTTCAGCCCACCAAGACCTGGCAGGAGGCGAAAGCCGACTGCAAAGGCCGCCAAGGGAACCTGCTCAGCATCGCCGACTCGCGCGAGCAGGGCTTCATACACGGTAGGGGGGCATGAATTTAAATATATTGGCCATAATCAAGTGGAAAATTCTTATTCTCTGACATGAAGCAAACGAGAAATAGAAGCTAAAGTAAATCGCAAAAGCCGTCATGTCTTCGTATCCGGTCTTTATACGCGGTAGGCTGGCCATGAATTTGCTAAGTCTTTGAGAAAACCCTTTTTTTTTTTCTGCTACGCCTTCCTTTCCAACTCAAAACATGATAAACCCGAGCGAGATATGGCCAGCGTTTCTCGGTTGTTGTTGTTTGTTGTTTCACTCTTTGTTGCAGTATTGTTAGCGCTTTGTCACAGCTGTGCCGCACCCATCAAGTTGTAGTGCAGAGTCAAGTGTGAGTCGTTTTGTAATCTTGCATGTGCTCCTTCGGACCCAAAGGTATCGCCAAGCTTCTGGCGATGAATGATGACGCCTCCCTGTGGTTGGGCGCCGACGCCTCCATCAAGCGTGACGGCGACAAGTGGACTGACGGATCCCCCTTCTCTTACCTCCACTCGAGTGCAGGTCGAGCTGAGCCGGTTGTCAGCTGCACTTTGGAGGAACGGATGAGCGCTCAGATCTTGTTTGCCTCCCTCCCTCCAGGTGTCACTGAAGGGGGTAAATGTCTTTTCTTGCTCACTGGCAGCGGCGACTGGAAGCGCGACAAGTGCGACGAGAAGAGAGGCTACGTCTGCAAGAAAAGAGGTAAGTGAGATGTGAGGTGGACCGTCATCACGTTCGACATCCACGTTCTGGTTCCCGCTTGTAGGAAAACCAGCAAAACCCCAGCTGCCACATGACGGTAAGTCACCTTGTACGTCTCTGTAAAAAAAAACACATGGAGAAAAGTCAACAGTTGTGCTCTCACAGGCTACAAGAAGGAGCTTCTCTGCCAAGACGATTGGAAGTCCCTCGAATGTCCCGATGAAAGAGTCATCCGCATACGGTCGGCTTTCCATGGACGGAAGCGTAGCGACGTCTGTCCGAGTGGCGGCGGATCACGCGGTAAGAATCCTCCAGTGGCATCGTTGTTTTTGGCTCGCTGTCCTGGAGCCGTTTCTGTCACGAGGCTTTCACACGCCGTCAGCGTTGGAGGTAACTCGTTTGTAACATATCACTCAATATCAATATGCATGGGGATGGACGTGTGAGCGATGGCAATAGAAGGTGTTTACTTGACTTTTTCTTTGAATAAAAATACAAAACGATGAAAAAGAGCTAAGCCGGGCGCTTTTTGGATTCCTCTTTTTCTAATAGTCATTAACCATTAAAATCCCCTACGTCCTGTGACAAGTTGAAGGCAGTATGCAAGTGTGCGAATAAAATGCGTGTGAAATGGTGGCGTGTTGTCACTTGCAGATGACTGCAGGGTGGAAGGGGCTCTCCGTCGCTTCAGAGGATTGTGTGACAACTATCAGATTTGCCCCATTTACCCCATTTACCTTACGGATACGGACTCCTGCCCTGGTGTCTCCAAATACTTCCACGTCGTCTACAGCTGCGAGAAGAAAGGTGGGCTTCACATCCTGACACTTGCCGATGGATGATGTGCCAAGGAAAGAATCCAACGGATCCCCAGATAGAGCATTGGCTAGGAACGGGTGACCAGACATGAGAATGACTGAGCGAGCGTTCCTTCCACATTGTCTTTTTTTTTTTTTTTTTTGTCTTTCCCCAGTGTGTCTTGATAGTCTGGGCATCGCTGACGGGAGGATCCCAGACTCTTCTTTTTCAGCCTCTTCCTCTGCGATCAATGCCGAACCTCACAAAGCGCGTCTGGGGGGCAGCGGTTGCTGGAAACCGTCCAAAATCTGTATGTAAAAAAAACCCCCACAGCTCTCCGTCCGTCGTTGTTGCTGGTAGTTTGGTATCCTGATGGAATGCCTTCCGCCCTCAGTCGACAGCTGGATCCAGGTGAACCTCGGTCAGAACTTCAAGGTGACAGGCGTCAAGACCCAGAGCTGTACATACCAATTTCAAAGTTCCAGCGTATTTGCGATGCAGTTCAGTATTGACGGAGTGACTTGGTATCGCCACCCAGTACAGGTGAGCGGTCGCTGACTCTCGACTTTGTCGTCCAGGCGGTTGTTGTCACTCATTGCAAACGCGGTGTTCTGTTTCCAGCCTTCTGTGGGGATTTATCTACTAACCAGGCCTGTGTTCGCCCAGTACGTCCGCCTCCTGCCAATGTTTTTGGGCCTACGCTTTGACGTCTTGGGGTGCACGTCTGACGACAGCGCTCGCAGTGAGTACGACGTTTGGAGTGCAGTGAGAAACTAGCAAGAAACGGGCTTTGATTTTCCCTTCTGACCCACAGAGATCTTATGCAACAGCACAGCCACCGACCTCAGCCTCGACGGGCCAATGACGTGAGTCAGACTTGGTATGATGTTTCTTGCCGAAAGGCCTCCTCCTTACTGAGCAAACTACTTCCGCAGGGTCCGGTGCCCACTGGGCTGCGCCCAAGCTGGCTACAGGGTCTACGGAACACGGCTCTACAAACAGGTATATTAATTACCGCACGACCTGCAAATGGAGTTCTTGTTCTATATCTGAGACGTTCTCTGAGTGCAGAACTCAAACGTCTGCGCGGCTGCTATTCACTCGGGCGTCATTGAGAATGAAATGGGAGGAGATGTGACTTTGCTGAAGGGACTGCCACAGACAGCCTACGACGGCTCCACCTGTAACGGAATCATCTCGGAACCGTGCGTGCTCCGCTTTCACTGATGAGTCCACTTAAAGATGCCCGACTCATTCTCACTTTACTGTCTGCAGATATGTGAACAAATTGGCTCCGTCTTACACTTTTGCTGACACGGGTGAGTAGAATGTCCAGAATAGAAAGCATTTCTTCACGTGACGCCATCTTGCGCGCAGAGCCGAGATGCTTGGGATCTGACTGGGAGGAGTTTGCGGACTTCTGCTACAAACGTTTTGATGATACAAAGACGTGGTACGGCGCTCGACACTCCTGCTGGGGTCTCGATGCCAATCTGGTGTCCATTCGCTCCAAGGCTGAGCGGGATTGGCTGCAGGACCTCTTGAAGTCTGGTGCGCGCGCGCCAAGCGTCGCTCACATTGGCTCGATATCTGCCATATCTGGAAAGCCATTGAGAACTCTGTTGCCGTTTTTTCCGCTGCAGCCCCTGGAGACACGTGGACCGGACTGAACGACCTGGTCAATCGCGGCAGATTCGTGTGGTCGGACCGCCAGAAGGTGCCGACCTTCACCAACTGGGCTCCTCCGGGAAAACCTACCGGCCTGATGGAGAATTGCGTGGTCACCTTGAGCCAGGTAGGTGCAGAAAAGATTGACCCGCTCGCCGAAGACAAGTTTAGATTTAAAATCAATCTCATTTTGACTTTCAGTCTGGCAAATGGAAGAAGATGTCCTGCATGCAACTCAACGGCTACGTGTGCAAGATGCCCACAGCGCGTTATCCGCTGGATTTGGACAGTGCCAATGCAAGTTTCGAGTAATCACATGATCATTCTGCTTGGTTTACCATGCATTTTGATTGACTGATTGATTTACCATGCGTTATTATGATTGATGAACCATGCATTGGTCGTCTTGTTAGAGTTAGCATGTGTTATGATTCTGTTTAAGTTACCATGCATTCTATTTCTTCTTGATTAACATGTGATACTATGATTTTCCATGCATTATTATTATTTTGTTCAATTTACCATGCATTATTGTGATTGATTAACCATGCGTTAGTCGTCTTGTTAGATTTACCATGTTATTATTCTGTTTAAGTTACCATGCATTCTTCTTCTTGACTTAACATGTGATATTATGATTTACCATGCAATATTATTTTGTTCAATATTATTCTTAGATTTACCATGCATTTTCATAGTTGATTTCTTATATTTCATTTACTTATTGTTAAATTTACCATGCATTATTATTCCATCTGTTTTACCATGTTTAATTGACCCCAAAAAATAATAAAATAATAAAGACAATTGGTGTCACCTCTCAACTCATTGGATAGTTTACTGATTTGGACAGGGCAATTTCATAATCTGGTCAATTAGATCATACTTTAGTACTCCCGATGTACGAGTATTCGTCAGACCTCCTCGTGACGCCATTTTGGTGCATTTTTGCATGGCTTTGTAACAATTTGGAAAAAAAGATGTACTCTATTGCTTTCCACGTCATGAAATCCATCCATTGTCCTGAAGTGCTGCTCCTCACGAGGGTCGTGGCTAGCCTATTCCAGCTGGGGGCACATCCTGAACTGAGTGCCAGGCAGTGGCAGGACCCACATCATTCCCATCACCCCCCTTCAAAAAAAAAAACCCCAAAACAAGTAGGAGCGGTCAATCGGCCTATCGTGAATGTTTTTGAAACGCGGGAGGAAACCTACGCATGCAAACATGCAAACCCCACACGAGATGGCACTAAAGACTGCGCCTAACGTACTGCACAAATCAAGCATTAGATATCAAAATTCCACCACACGAGTGTCATGTAAAAAAATAAAATAAAAAAAAGTCATAAGATGACAACCATGGAAACAAATATGTAAAAAAATAAAATAAAAAAAAGTCATAAGATGACAACCATGGAAACAAATTGATGGCATCATGACCCCTGACTGTTTCATGCAAAGATGTGCACTGAACTTTTGAAGCACTGAACCGAACTGACCTAAATTGCAAATGGGCTACATAAAATACATCTGGGGGGTTTTTCATTCACACTGTGGTACCTCTTTTTTTTTTTTTTTTTTTTTCGCTTTGGAAAGCTTTTGATTGTACAGACCACTAGTTGTAATCCTAGGATTGGACAAACCTTCACACATCATAATACAAGGGAAGCAAACTAACTCAAAACATACATTTACGCAAGCAGAAATAACAAAGGGTCACATCATAAAGATTTAATTGCAGGCAAACGATACTACAAGTATCATAAGCACACAATATCGTATAAAAGAACGTTCTTTTTGACAGCCTCTGTGGTTGCCAAGTCCTTGAGTGTCAGATGACGACGGATCCTTAATGCAGTGGACTTGAGCCACTGACAGATGGCGACATTTTGCTTCTTTAAACATACACGTTTTGGATGCTCACCTGCCCTCGACTTTTTAACTTGCAACAAAACGGGAACACTTCTAAGAAATACAAAAAACACACGGTACCATTTTGGGTCCATTTGGCAGTAATTCAAGTAATAGCTACGAAAACGTACGAAGGTTTTTGGAGCGCAAGCGAGCGGTAGCCATTTTGGGTTCATTTGGAGCTGATGGGGCGCCGGGTGGACTCGGGATGACCTATAAAATAAAGTCTCATAACTAAAACATTGCGTTGCAGCACAAACGAATTTTTTTACGGCACAAACAAAATAAACTGTTTTCCTTCAACGTTGCGTGGGGTAGGGGGCCAGCTTCACGCAGGTGTAACATAGGTAACAAGCGCCGTGGCCGTTTGTGTGTCTGCGCCTTCTTGTTGAAAGGCTTATCGGTCCTTGAACGTTCTGATGACTCCCCCGCAGCAAAGCCAAAGGAGTGTGAGGAGTCCAAAGTCATTTTTCAATTTGTTCGCCATTGCTGTGTGGTGCTGTCACGTGTCTGCCGGTCGGAAGGAACGACTCGGCCCCGCCCCCTGGTTTCAGGCAACCTTGGACTCGCAACATAAGTAACAAGCAGTGTTGCCGTTTGTGTGTCTGCTCCCTCTTGTTGAAAACCGAGCCCCCTTTCTAGACCGGTTTAGTCGACCTCAAGATCATCATGAAATAGTCAGGCTTACTGGTCGATCAGTGGATTTTTGTTTTCTCCTTTTGTTGCTTAATACTGATCAATTGCTTCCCATTGTGACCTGCTGTAAAAATGAAAGAAAATGTCACGTTGGTTTTCAAAATTTGCATTATTTATTGCATACATTGTCAATGGAATAGCCACTCGGTTCCGTTTCACTCAATTCCAGGTTTCTCTGCATGGGTGGCAAACAAGTCACGCCCTTCTCCTCAAATCTAGTCACTTTGCTACAAAGTAGGATGGGCTGGAGAGGAGTTGAATCAAAGATTCAATAAAAAATATGATACTTTTTATGATCATATTTATATCATAGATATTATGAATAAAAAGTATTCTACATATGTTTTGTGCTTTTGCACTCGAGGCCTGCGAGGCTCAATTGGAGACGCTTTCCCCTCATTTCTCTCAGATTAATTTGCTCATCTTTCATTTTCATTCAAAAGCACGTCGGCTAAATGTATTTTCTCATGTTCTCTGAAAATCAACATGAATTCTGAGAGGCGTGAATGGAAAAGCTTCTGTAGTCTTGTCTACCCTTGAACATAAATTGAGTGACACCTCATTGAATTCCAACTTTCACACTTGGATTTAATTATTTATATTTACAGTTAAATGAGTAGACTGCTTTTCGCTGTTGTTCACGTCCAGAACATTTACAAAGTTACAAAAAAATAAAGGAATCAAAGGTTGCAGTGCTGTTTTCTTTTTTTTTTCCCCCGCGTCGCTTGAGAGTGCTTTGAGATGACTACCTTCGAATGTGACGTGTTTGACGTACGCGGCATGTGGGCGTGGCTGCGCGCGCGCGCGCCACTCCTCACGTCGCTTGAGAGTGCTTTGTGATGACTACCTTTGACTGTGATGTGTTTGACGTAGGCGGCGTGTGGGCGTGGCCTGCCTCTGGCTCGGAGCAGGGTGCACCAAACGTCCATTTTTCACTGGACTAAAATCAACTAGCTATTCTCAGTGAGGCGACTTATCATTTCTTTTCTCCCGACTCCAACCGTTGCGACCCGCTGAGAGGGGGGATTTTCCTCCAAGATGTGGAATAAACTAAAGTGTGTACTTCTCCTGATTGGCATATATGGGACATGTGCTTCAGGTAAGCAATTTGTATCTTTAGTCCATTAAAACAACAGTAAAGAGCTGGAGAACCGATGGAATGTACTGTACTGTGAGTTCGCATGACTGCATCTGGTGCTTGAGATAAAGAATAAATCATTGCAATGTCACAAATTTGGACGTCAACCACTTTAATGAACTTTGAAGAATCCTCATTATTCGGACACTTTGATGTCGTTGCTGTGTACAACTTGGTTTGAGAGGAGCCTAATTGCTTTGCGCCGCGGTCAATTGTCCCGGACCGGACCTTTCTTGTTATCGAGGCTTGCCTTTATCCTCATTTTCGTCATTCATGTGTGCTGCTGTTATGTCCGAACGAACGAGCTACTTGAGTTTGAAATGACGAGCTAAAACCGTTGAGTCAAGTGTCATGGCTTTATTTTTATTTTTTTACGGCGGCAAACGAGCCGTTTCTGAATTGTAAGTGCGCACTGGCTATCAGTATGATGTATTGAAGTTGAGCATATAACATCAAAATATTCTATCCTTTAATTTTGAAAACCGAATGTGTTTATATGTGCTGTCGCGTCACTGGGCTTTTCCTTCCATCTCTTTTTTTCCGCGTTACTTTTGTTTTTCCTTCGCTCTGTTTTTTTGTATCTTTTTTTTCTTAAAACATGGGCACACTTGGAATTCAGGAGCGGCTGATTAGACTTTGTGACATTTCCGTAGATGAGTTGCACCGTTAGGGTTTAAGACAGAGAATGACAACAAGACACAATAATAAATGATATATAATAATAATAATGATAATAGTGATAATAGTAGTTAATAATAATAATAAAAGTAATACATTTATTATTAATAATGATGATAATAATAATAATAAAAAATCGGAATAATAATTTATCACAGCCCTTTATACAAAAGATTATGCACAAGTGTATATAGACAAGATATTTCTTGGCGCCCCTATTATAAGAGTTTTTTCATGATTTATATGAGCTAATTATAATGAATAATAATCATTATTAGTCATTATTATTAATAGTTTCTTACAGTCCTTGATACAGTATTAGCAATAATTTCTTACAGCCCCTTTATACAATAGATATTTCTTAGCACCTCTGTTATAAAAAAATCATGGTTATTATGATCTAAATCTAGATCATAATCATTGTTGTATTAATTATATTGTAATTATATTATTAATAATACACCTTCGTGTTTGGTCTGTTATCATCACACGCAAAAAAGTTGCAACACAGTTGTGCAGTTCATAATAACGCTGTGCATCATCAAAATGTGTCGGCATAATGTTTTCAAAGATTGCAAAATTGAGTAGGACTTTTATGAGACAATGATTTCAGTGCGTGTTCATTTCTCCTAGTGAATCTCAGGGCGCATCTGAATGATTGCATTTGCCCCTCCGAGTCCATGCTTATTAGATTTGATTGATTGATTGATTGATTGATTGATTGATTGATTGATTGATTGATTGATCGATCGATTGATTGAGCCCGCAGTTTAAAGCCTTTCTTCTTCATCAAACACTCAGTCCAGCCTGGCTTGCTTGGCTTTGTACTTTGATATAAGGAAGGACGGGCTCTTCTTGAGCTAAGAAGGGGGGGGGGGAGCGGTACAACTGTTGCAACGTGTTCCATTCGATTGAGTTGCGTTGTGCTTTAGCACCCTCCAGTGGTGAAATGTATGATGACCTGATTTGAGCCTAGGTCATTGGTCATCGATATGCCACACGTGCGTAACTGCTGGGTGGGGCAATTGCTGAGGGTGAAGATGATGATGATGACGATGATGGCATCTTTTAAGTGGAACAACTTGCACCATTGGTGGCTGACTACATACTTTTTGCCCCACTTTACATCTGAAGCTTGGTATCTTCACTTTGGGGCAATTGTGTGCAATCCTTGGCAGGCGTAAGTGATGCTTTTATGCGAACAATCAGCAGCTCCACTTTGCTCCATGGCGCTAGCTGGACCCAAAAATGAAGGACGGGCAAGTTTTTGGAAGGGGCCAAAGCGACAATGGGCGTTGGCCCCCCCATCCCCCACCCCTGACAGAATCCTCCTGCATTTGGTTGAGATGCCCCCAATGAAGAGCACAGAGTAAAAACATGCAAGTGTTCCATCAGTGTGCTCTGATCTGTCCACCTGATCCCCAAATTGTGCCCTCAGCCAAACAGTGTCTTCCCGGGTGGCTCGAGCACGAGTCCAGCTGCTACAAGAAGGTGGAGGAGCCCAACGGTTGGCTGGGGGCCTGGCACCACTGTGTCTGGCTGGGCGGGAACCTGCTCTCCATCACCACCTCGGCCGAGGAGGACTTTGTGAAGGACACCATGGGCAAGGACACCCGCTTCTGGCTGGGACTCTCCAACCAGGTGAGACGGAAGCAGCAGTGGACTCTGCAGCGACAACCGGGACTGTTTTGTTTTTTTTCCCCTCCAGAAATGCGACGACGTCTGGTGTCACTTTGAAGCCGGGAGCCAGAAGCTGGCCTGGTCCGATGGCGAGACAATGAACCACACCAACTGGGCCCCAAATCAACTCGAAAGGTAAGATGTAACAACTTGTTCTGGTCAGGCGGACACACGTAAAGGCTCTGGAACCAATTTTGAGAACGACCACTCAAAGAAAAATAGGAACATGTTCCTTTTTTTTTCATCTACCGACAGCGCCGACGTCGCGTCCTGCGCCTACGTCAACCAAGGAACTCGTGTTTCACCTGGGAAGTGGAGGTCTGGCTCCTGCGCTTCCTCATTGGCCTACATGTGCAAACAGCCGCAGAGTAAGCCTGCACGTTTGTAATCAGGTTGACTTTGAAAGGAGAAAAGCTCAAACAGGTCTATTTTTATGCAGACTGCCCGACGTGTTCCCCCAAAAGTGGTCCTGCTGAAGTGATGTGTGAGTTGGAGCACGCTTGTTTGCACCATCTCGTCATGGTTTCCTCCTCAATGTTTTTCTTTGTGGCCTCAGCTTCCGACTGCGACGATGGCAACTTCCTTTATGGCGATGATTGCTATCTTTTTGACGCAAGGTCTAGAACTTGGGAGGATGGCGAGAAGTTTTGTGTCGCCCGGCAAGGCCACCTGGCTAGCATACACTCCGAGCAAGAGGCCCGATTCATTACTGGTGAGCACCAAGAAGAACCGCCACAGTCGTCATTTGGCTGAAGCTCTTCTTGACCTGAAGCTCTTGTTCTCCTTCCTTTCATCAAGATCACGCAAAGTACGGATTAACTTGGGTGGGAGAAAAGAAAATGGGCTACAACTACGGGTGGACTGATGGAACAGCTTCTGTAAGTGGATTGATTGCTGAAGGCCTTTGGAAAAGTCGTGTTGCAGGCATCCGTCTTGTCAAGAGGCATCGGGCAGCCGCTTTCAAAGTATTGGCACTCTGATTTTAGAGAGGAGGCGGTTAAGATGATATATCCTGGATGGTGGCTCGGGTTTGTCTTTAGGTCTTCAGGGTTAGTTGCTTTGTGCATGTTTTCCCCAGACATTTATTTGGGTTGCCAGGGCGGGCACAATGTTTTATCGCAATGTTCATACTGGTTTGACTGCCAAAGTGAAACAAACAACCAAAGTGAAACTTTAATGAGAGAAGGTACAAAAACGCTGCAAGTGAGGAAAAGCGGCGGGAAGATGACCACATCAAATGTAACACGCCAAAGTTCTGTCCAAAATCTCATCCGCAGGACTACAAAAAAACTTACAGCGTGTCCTATGGTGGTGAGTGTTCTTATTTGGGTTCCAACGAATACCTGAAGAGAAGCCTTGATTGCCACAGCAGATTATCAACGGTCTGCAAAACAGGTGCAAACATCCCTCCCGAGGGCCCCTTTTGGATAGGTGAAGCATTTGCTCATATTCGCTCCCCTTTTTCTGCAGCCAAGCGCGAGGGGCCTCTACAGCTGCCACTATTAGTTGGCCAACCGTGTAGGTGTGCCGCACTGTCGGTGTCTTACGCTGTCTTGCACTGTCTTACACCGTCTGGCTTGCAGACTGGACTGACGCATGCGGCTGGTGGCTGAACGACCCAACCAACGACTTCTGCTACCTGATGATCCGCCAGCCCACCAAGACCTGGAAGGAGGCGCAAGCCAACTGCCAACGCCTCCACGGGAACCTGCTCAGCATCACCGACAACCATGAGCAGACCTTTGTACATGGTAGGCGGCCATTTGTTGGTGTCACGAATGAATGAATGAATGGATGGATGGATGGATGGATGGATGGATGGATGGATGGATGGATGGATGGATGGATGGATGGATGGATGGACGGACGGACGAATGAATGAATGTACGAATGGATGACTGAATGAATCAATCGAACAAACGAATGAATGGTGTCGTTCCAAAATGCGCTTCATGGGCTCAATGAGCGGGTCAGTAAAGCGTATCTCTGGAAGATCCACCTAAGAGCACCCCAATCCACTGACTTTCAAAACCGGACTTAAAACTCACCTCTTTACTCTAGCATTTCCGTAATTCCTGTTCTCATATCCTAGTTGTCGTCCAGTTGTTTTATACTTGTCCTTGCTTTGTTTTCTTGTTTTTACTTGCAATGTAGCACTTTGAGATTCCTCCGAATGTAAAGTGCGTTAGAAATATAATTTATTATTATTAGATCCTGTTTCACCTTTGCCTTGGGTCCACAGGTTACGTCATGTCTCTGCCCTCTCTGTGGTTGGGCGCCGATGTCTCCACCACGGAACATGACGCCCAATGGACTGACGGATCCCCGTTCACTTACATCCACTCGAGTGCAGGTCGGTCTGAAAGCATGTCTGATGCTTATCGGCTGCACTTAGGATGAACGGCGGAGCGCTGAGATCTTGTCTCCCTCCCTCCCTCCCTCCCTCCAGGTGACCCCGGAGAGGGCAAGTGTCTTTCCTTATTCACTGCCAACGGCGTCTGGAAGCACGACACGTGCGACGAGAAGAGAAGCTACGTCTGCAAGAAGATGAAAAAAGGTAAGTTGTATGCTCTGCTGGCCGTCATCGCGCATTGACGTCCGTCTGTGCCTTGACGTCCGTCTGTGCCCTGACGGCCGTTCTTTGCCCTGACGGCCGTCTTTGCCCCGTCTGTGCCCTGACGTCAGTCTTTGCCCTGACGTCCGTCTTTGCCTTTCCTCTTGCAGGAGTGGCAGAACTTTCGCTGTCTTCTGACGGTAAGCAGCCCGACAAAATTAGTCACAACTTCTGTGCAATTTTTCTTATTTTATTAAGTCCGCAAATGTACTTGAATGTTTTTCACGTTGACTCGCATGTGGCGATGTTTGTTTCACAAGCGTGCTTTACAAAGGTGATTTTTTTTTTTTTTTGTAGGGAACATTTCAAATTGTAAACGTCTCTGATGCCATAGGGCTAACCCAGTGCTTCTCAATTATTTTCTGTGATGCCCCCCCCCCCAGGGAGAAGAAAACATTTTGCGCCCCCTCCATGTTAGTAACATTAAAGCAAACGAAATATAAATAAAAAAAGATCAACTTACAATAAAGAATAACTTTATTATTAACATTGTTTTTAGTCTGTAACAGATCAAAGTGCATCACTGCCTGAAATAAAAAATTATAAGTATTCAAACTATAAACATTCTTGAGCAACTGCCATTTTATGCTGAAGAAAATACAATAACATAATAAACATACATAGTATTAAATAACAACAATAAATAATATTCAAAGTAATCAGCAACATTAACTCAGGAGCACAAGATATAAAAAAAAATGTAACTTACAAAAATACATAAAACAATTTGTGCTGTTCTTTAATCAAAACGAGGCAGCACTCCACGGCTCTTCTGCCATGGCGTGTTTTTTTTTTTTTTTTTGCACTCAATATGGTACGCTGCTTTATATGATGCTTACAGTGCTTGCTGAATGACTAAAGTAGCATTCACAAAGTGGGATGATTTCTCAATATTTTTCTATGGTGTTCCACTGCACTTTTTTTCACCTGCTCTGTTCCGTGCGCTCTCCACTGTAGAGCGGCGACTCCTTGCGCACACTCTTCCAGTGATACCGCCACCTACTGCAGTGGATGTCTAATTACTCTCATCTAGTACACCCAAAAGAAAAGCGTGTTCCCCGGTGTCCCCAGGAAGCACTGGGCTAACCTAACAAGTCGAGTCCCGGATCTTCCAATTTGCCTGAAAACATGTGCGAGACAAGTTTTGGCCAACCGCGACCTGCAAATTGCCCTTAGCTCAAAATGGTGGACTGAAGAGCAAAAACAGGAGTGCGCTCTGATCTGTTGCCCAAATTGTGCCCTCAGCCAGCAAGTGTGCTCACGGGTGGCTCGCGCACGGCACCAACTGCTACAAGAAGGTGGAGGAGCCCAATGGTTGGCTGGGGGCCTGGCACCACTGCGTCTGGGAGGGCGGCGACCTGCTCTCCATCACCACCTCGGCCGAGGAGGACTTTGTGAAGGACACCATGGGCAAGGACACCCGCTTCTGGCTGGGACTCTCCAACCAGGTGAGACGGAAGCGGCAGTGGACTCTGCGGCAACAACTGGAACCGTTTTCTTTTTTCCCACCCAGAAATGCGACGACGTCTGGTGTCGCTTTGAAGGCGGGAGCCAGAATCTGACCTGGTCCGATGGCGAGAATATGACACACACCAACTGGGCCCCAAATCAAGACGAAAGGTAAGATGTGACAACTTGTTCTGGTCAGGCGGACACGCGTAAAGGTTCTGGAACCAATTTTGAGAATGAGCACTCAAGGAAAATTCCTTTTTGTTTTTTAATCTACCGACAGCGCCGACGTTGCGTCCTGCGCCTACGTCAACCAGGGGGGAAGGGGTCAGCCCGGCGAGTGGATGTCTGGCTCCTGTGATTCCTCGTTGGCCTACATGTGCAAACGGCCGCTGAGTAAGCCTGCACGTCTGCGGTCACGTTGCCGTTGAAAGGCGCAAACGGGCTTTTTCTTTTTTTTCTTTTGCAGGCTGCCCGGAGGGACGGACGTGTTCCCCCAAAAGTGGTCTTGCTGTCGTGAAGAGTGAGTTGCAGCAGGCTTATTTGCACTTTAACCATCTTTCCTCCTCAATGTTCTCCATTGTGGCCTCAGCTTCCACCTGCGACAATGGCAACCTACTGTATGGCGATCATTGCTACTTTTACTCGAAGCTGCACAAAGATTGGGAGGATGCCGAGAAGTTCTGTGTTGCCCAGAGAGGCCACCTGGCTAGCGTCCACTCACAGCAAGAGGCTCAATTCGTGTTTGGTGAGCGCTAAGACAAACCGCCGCAGTCGTCGGTCCCACAAAGCTGCCGTCATTTAGCTGAAGCTCTTCTTGCCCTGAAGCTCTTGTTGTCCTTCCTTTCCTCAAGATCACTCGCAAAGCGTTTGGTATTCTTGGCTGGGACTGAAGAAGAAAAGCAACAACTATGAGTATAGTGACGGAACAACTTTTGTAAGTAAATTGCTGAGGGACTTTGGAAAAGTCATTCTGCACGAGCTAGGTTGGGAAAGTTGAAATTTGAGCACAACAATTGCACGGAGGAAGGGCGTTGGGAAGCTGAGGGTCCAACGCCCTCATGTTGTCCACAGGACTACGCCGGGTGGCAAGATGGCGCCACGGAGGACTGCGCATTCCCAAATTCTGTTGGGAAGATCGGCGGCAGCTCCTGCACAACGAAGCGGCCATTTGTCTGCAAAACAGGTGCAAAAATGTCTCTCCCGAGCGCTCCTTCATGCACTTGCTCATTCGCCCTCCTTTACCATGCAGCCAAGCGCGGAGGGCGTCGACAGCTGCCACCATTAGTCAACCAACACGGTAGGTGTCTCGCACTTTCGCCGTCTTCTACGTTGTCTTATGCTGTTTTGCCCTCCTGCGCCGGCTGTCCCGCAGGCTGGACTGACAAATGCGGCTGGTGGGTGGACGACCCCACCAATGACTTCTGTTACCTGATGATCCGCCAGCCCACCAAGACCTGGCAGGAGGCGCAAGCCGACTGCAAAGGCCGCCAAGGGAACCTGCTCAGCATCGCCGACTCGCACGAGCAGCGCTTCGTACACCGTAGGAGGCCATGAATTAAAATATATTGGCCATAAACAAGTGGATCAATTCTTATTTTCCAACATGAAGCAAACAAGAAATAGAAGCTAAAGTAAATCGAAAAAAGCGGCATGTCTTCGTACACGGGCTGGCCATGAATTTGAGTCTTTGAGTCTTTGAGAAAAAACTTTTTTTTCCTGATACGCCTTCCTTTCCAACTCAAAACCTGATAAACCCGAGATATGGCCAGCGTTGCTTGGTTGTTGTTTTTGTTGTTTGACCCTTTGTTGCAGTATTGTTAGCGCTTTGTCACGGCCGTGACACATCCATCAAGGTGAAGTGCAGAGTCAAGTGTTGAGTCGTTATGGAATAATCTTGCATGTTCTCTTTGGGATCCAAAGGTATCACCAACATTCTGATGGGTGATGCCTCCCTGTGGTTGGGCGCCGACGCTTCCAACAAGCGTGACGGCAACAAGTGGACTGACAGATCCCCCTTCTCTTACCGCCACTCAAGTGCAGGTCGGGCTGAGGCGGTTGTCAGCTGCACTTTGGAGGAACGGATGAACGCTTAGATCTTGTCTCCCTCCGTCCAGGTGTCACTAAAGGGGGGAAATGTCTTTCCTTTCTCACTGGCAGCGGCGACTGGAAGCGCGACAAGTGCGCCAAGAAGAAAGGCTATGTCTGCAAGAAAAGAGGTAAGTGAGATGTGACGCCCCGCGGTGGACCGTCATCACGTGTCGACATCAGCGTTCTGGTTCCCACTTTTAGGAACACAACAGCTGCCGCCACATGATGGTAAGTCGCCTTCAACGTCTCTGTAAAAAAAAGACGGAGAGAAGTCAACGGTTGTGCTTTCACAGGCTACAAGGAGGAACTTCTCTGCCAAGATGATCGGAAATCCCTTGATTGTCCCGATGAAAGAGTCATCCACATACGGTCGGCTTTCCATGGACGGAAGCGTAGCGACGTCTGTCCGAGTGGCGGCGGATCACGCGGTAAGAATCCTCCAGTGGCATCGTTGTTTTTGGCTCGCTGTCCTGCAGCCGTTTCTGTCACGAGGTTTTCACACGCCGTCAGCGTTGGTGGTAACTCGTTTGTAACGTATAACTCAATATCAACATGAATGGACGTGTGAGCGATGGCAATAGAAGGTGTTTACTTGACTTTTTCTTTGAATAAAAATACAAAACGATGAAAAAGAGCTAAGCCGGGCGCTTTTTGGATTCCTCTTTTTCTAATAGTCATTAACCATTAAAATCCCCTACGTCCTGTGACAAGTTGAAGTCAGTATGCAAGTGTGCGAATAAAATGCGTGTGAAATGGTGGCGTGTTGTCACTTGCAGATGACTGCAGGGTGGAAGGGGCTCTCCGTCGCTTCAGAGGATTGTGTGACAACTATCAGATTTGCCCCATTTACCTTACGGATACGGACTCCTGCCCTGGTGTCTCCAAATACCTCCACGTCGTCTACAGCTGCGAGAAGAAAGGTGGGCTTCACATCCTGACACTTGCGGCACACACGATGGATGATGTGCCAAGGAAAGAATCCAACGGATCCCCAGATAGCGCGTCGGCTAGGAACGGGTGACCAGACATGAGAATGAATGAGCGAGCGTTCCTTCCACATTGTCTTTTTTTTTTGTCTTTCCTCAGTGTGTCTTGATAGTCTGGGCATCGCTGACGGGAGAATCCCAGACTCCTCTCTTTCAGCCTCTTCCTCTGCGATCAATGCCGAACCTCACAAAGCGCGTCTGGGGGGCAGCGATTGCTGGAAACCGTCCAAAATCTGTATGTAAAAAAAAAAAACCCACAGCTCTCCGTCCGTCGTTGTTGCTGGTAGTTTGGTATCCTGATGGAATGCCTTCCGCCCTCAGTCGACAGCTGGATCCAGGTGAACCTCGGTCAGAACTTCAAGGTGACAGGCGTCAAGACCCAGAGCTGTACATACCAATTTCAAAGTTCCAGCGTATTTGAGATGCAATTCAGTATTGACGGAGTGACTTGGTATCGCCACCCAGTACAGGTGAGCGGTCGCTGACTCTCGACTTTGTCGTCCAGGCTGTTGTCATTCATTGCAAACGCGTGTGTTTTGTTTCCAGCCTTCTGTGGGGACGTATATCCTAACCAGGCCCGTGTTCGCACAGTATGTCCGCCTCCTGCCAATGTTTTTGGGCCTACGCTTTGACGTCTTTGGGTGCACGTCTGACGACAGCGCTCGCGGTGAGTACGACGTTTGGAGTGCAGTGAGAAACTAGCAAGAAACGGGCTTTGATTTTCCCTTCTGACCCACAGAGATCTTGTGCAGCAGCACAGCCACCAACCTCAGCCTCGACGGTCCAATGACGTGAGTCAGACTTGGTATATTTCTTGCCGAAAGGCCTCCTCCTTACTGAGCAAACTACGTCCGCAGGGTCCGGTGCCCACTGGGCTGCGCCCAAGCTGACTACGAGGTCTACGGAACACGGATCTATGACCAAGTATGTTAATTACCGCACGACCTGCAAGCGGAGTTCTTGCTGTATGGCTGAGACGTTCTCTGAGTGCAGGACTCAAACATCTGCGCCGCTGCTATTCACTCGGGCGTCATTGAGATTGGAGGAGATGTGACTTTGCTGAAGAAACCACCACAGAAAGCCTTCAAAGGCTCCACCTGTAACGGAATCAACTCAACAGTGTGCGTGGTGCGCTTTCAGTGGCGAGTCCAAAGACGCCCGGCTCATTCTCACTTTACTGTCTGCAGATATGTTGACAACTGGGATCCGTCTCCGTCTTTCACTTTTGCTGACATGGGTGAGTCGAATGTCCAGAATAGAAAGCATTTCTTCACGTGACGCCATCTTGCACGCAGAGCCGAGATGCTTGGGACCTGACTGGGAGGAGTTTGCGGACTTCTGCTACAAACGTTTTGATGATACAAAGAACTGGCACGACGCTCAACAGTCCTGCAGGAGTCTCGATGCCGAGCTGGTGTTTATCCTCTCCGAGGTTGAGCGGGATTGGCTGCACGACCTCGTGAAGCTTGGTGCGTGCGCTCGCTAAGCGTCGCTCGCATCTGCTCGATATCTGCCATATCTGGAAAGCGAATGAGAGCTCTGTTACCGTTGGTCCTCTGCAGCCCCTGGAGACACGTGGACCGGACTGAACGACCTGGTCGATCGCGGCAGATTCGTGTGGTCGGACCGCCAGAAGGTGCCGACCTTCACCAACTGGGCTCCTCCGGGAAAACCTACCGGCCTGGAGAATTGCGTGGCCGCCTTGAGCCAGGTAGGTGCAGATTGGTAGATTGACCCACTCGCCGAAGACAAGTTTAGATTTAAAATCAATCTCATGTTGACTTTCAGTCTGGCAAATGGAAGAAGATGTCCTGCATGGAATTAAACGGCTACATGTGTAAGATGCCCACAGCGCGTTATGCGCTGGATATAAAAGGTACCAATGGAAGTTGCGAGTAATCATATGAACCTTGCATGATCATTCTGCTCGGTTTACCATGCATTTTGATTGACCGATTGATTTACCATGCATTATTATGATTGATTAACCATGCATTAGTTTTTTTGGTAGATTTACCGTGTGGTGTTATTCTGTTTTAAGTTACCATGCATTCTTCTTCTTCTTGACTTACCATGTGATATGATTTACTATGCATTATTATTATTTTGTTCAATTTACCATGCATTATTGTGATTGATTAACCATGCATTAGTCTTTTTTTTTTAGATTTACCATGTGTTATCATTCTGTTTAAGTTCCCATGCATTCTTCTTCTTCTTCTTGACTTAACATGTGATATTGTGATTTACCATATTATTTTGTTGAATTTACCATGCATTATTATGATTGATTAACCATGCATTAGTCTTTTTGTTAGACTTACCATGTGTTATTCTGTTTAAGTTACCATGCATTCTTCTTGACTTGTGATATTATGATTTACCATGCAATATTATTATTTTGTTCAATTTACCATGCATTATTATGCTTGATTAATCATGCATTAGTCTTTTTGTTAGATTTACCATGTGTTATTAAGTTAGCATGCATTCTTCTTGACTTAACATGTGATATTATGATTGACCATGCATTATTATTATTTTGCTCAATTTACCATGTTATTATTCTCTTAGGTTAACCATGCATTTTCATAATTGATTCCTTATATTTCATTTACTTATTGTTTAATTTACCATGCATTATTATTCCATCTGTTTTAACATGTTTATTTGACAAAAAAAATAATAAAATAATAAAGACAATTGGTGTCACCTGTTAACTCAGTTAATAGTTTACTGATTTTTGGACAGGGGAATTTTATACTCTGGTCAATTTGATCATAATTTATTACTCCCAAGGTACAAGTATTTGTCAGACCTCCTCATGATGCCATTTAGGTGCATTTTGAATTGCTCTTTGTAACAATTTTGAAAAAAATGATTGTCAAAGTCTGCTTTATTGTCAATTTCTTCACATGTCAAGACATACAAAGAGATTGAAATTGCGTTTCCTACTATCCCACGCTGTAGACAAGACATTAGACCCAATTGGTCCACGGACACAACATTCAAGTAAACAATATAAAAAGTAAAAATAAGAAGGCACATACAATGAATAAATAAGAGTAACTTGGTTGAAATGGTGCAATTGTGCATACAGTAGACAGTCAGTACAAAAGCGCAAAAGTACAGGTGGAGTAGTGCAAGGCAGCCATCCTGGTCCAAAAGGCCAGGATGTTATGCAGCCGAGGGGGGAGAGAGTTCAGGATCCTGACAGCCTGGTGTAAGAAGCTGTTGGTGAGTCTGGTGGTGCGGGAGCGCAGGCTTCTGTATCTCTACCCAGAGGGCAGTAGATCAAACAAATTTTGAGCGGGGATCACAATTGTGGTCGCCTTGCAGGTGAGGTGGGAGGTGTAAATGTCCTTCAGGGAGAGGAGTGAAGCACCAATAATCCTTTCAGCTTTGTTCACTATGCGCTGCAGGGCTTTCCTGTTGTATTCAGTGCAGCTTCCACCCCACACAGCGATACAGCTGGAGAGGATACTCTCAGTGGTGCCTCGGTAGAATGTGGTCATGATGGCTGGTGGAGCACTTGTTCGCCTGAGGTTCCGCAGGAAGTACAGGCGGTGCTGAGCTTTCATCGCTCGTGATGCAGTGTTGCTGGTCCAGGAGAGGTCTTCACTGATGTGCACCCGCAGGAATTTGGTGCTGCTCACTCTCTCCACCACAGCACCGTCGATGGTCAGTGGCAGGTGTTGGGTGTGACCTTTCCGGAAGCCAACAACAATCTCCTTGGTCTTGCTGACGTTCAGCGGGAGGTTGTTGTCCCTGCACCACGTGGTCAGAAGGTCGACCTTCAACCTGTATTGAGTCTCGTCGTTGTATATCGCTTTGTAACAATTTTTATATTGCTATGAACGTAATCAAATACATTTATTGTCCAAAGCGCTTATCCTCACGAGGGTCGTGGGTAGCCTCTCACCATAAAAAAAAAAAAAAAAACGGAGACATCCTGTCAAATTTGACGTGAATTTTAAAGGCAGAGCTGAATTTTTGCGTGATTCGAAGGTACAGATATTCGAGGATTTGGTATACCTCCTCCCCCTAGAGGGCGGCAATACGCCGTGATGCGTCTACACTGCTGGAAATCTGACGAAAGAAAGAAAGAAAGAAAGAAAGAAAGAAAGAAAGAAAGAAAGAAAGAAAGAAAGAAAGAAAGAAAGAAAGAAAGAAAGAAAGAAAGAAAGAAACCAATACAAGCCACCGTTTAGGTCACGTGATAGGGCCGTGCCATATCTGACCAATCAACGCGAGCTATTTTTTACCAATGCTCTTCCTCTCCTTGACCCGGGTGTACAACGGAAAAAATGGCTGAAGTCTATTTTGGAGACGCGGAGTTGTTTGAACAACTGGATGACTTAACCCCGGCCCCCACACATATTCGTTTCCCGGGAGAGAACGACGCCGACACGGCAGAAGATGAAAAGACGCAGGGGCTCCGGAGTCTCCTGAACGAGCGCGACGACTCCATTGAAAAGTTAACAGAGGAGAATATCCTTGCGGTATTCGCGCGCATAGCAATTTCCAATGCTAACTGCTAGTTAGCCGTCAGGGAAGGTTTCTTTATGCCCACCCCACCACCCCAAATCACTCCAACTAGGGATTTAACGCCCACCCATAACAAAAGCGATCGACAAAGAGACTGCCCTCCCGTTCACAGTTGCTATGGTTGCAAGCAACAAACTTCGCCTTCGGTCGGTTCGCATTGTGAAGAGAACTTCACATAAACGCAAACGTGGTGCTGTTTACCTTGTCTTGATAAATCGTTATCATTCAAGACTTTAAAGAACAACTTGGATTAACAAATAAACAAAAAGTTTTGCCTCTTACATGTAGCAGTGGTTGTCACAAAACAGATGGTCCTAAACATGCATTAGGTAAGAATGTAATGTTAATTTGCAGTAACGCTCCATAACGGACTTCGAATGACTTATCACCCGACTTTTGAGTACGGATTTGTATATTTACACATATATGTCGTAATTGGCGTGGTCGATATAAGTCATGCTGCACAGTAGTTACTTCAGATTGGATTGTGGGATATGTTACTTTTTTAACCTTCAAAGTATTGTCATCCTTATCTTGTTCTTCACATAAATTGTTGAGGCGAAAGCTGACGATCCTGATGCGGCCCAGGTGACAATATGACACGGCAGTCGTGGGGTTTCATTTCGAAGAGTTGTGGCTTATGTGTGTTTGCCGTTTGCCTTCAGCGGAATCACAATAGACGATGTCGACGTCGATGGCCCCATCGCGCAGATTATTTATTCCAACAATGCCATATCAAAGTAAGTTTTAAAGCAACATAACGTTTTCCAAGTGGAGTTTCAAGATGGGGCTAAATCTCTAAAGTGGGATTTAATCCAGAAAGTCCTTTTTCCAGAAAAACTGACTAAGACGTTTCTTTCCTAGGCAGTGTCGTCAAGAAATCGAGGATAGCGTCTGTGGCGTCATACTGAAACACCATCAAGAGGAAAATCGCAATCGACGCTCAGCATCATCACACCTGAAGCCTCAGGTGTGTGTGTCTTGATATAATATATAATTAAATATATATATAAATAATTCTGCTTTCCATCTGACCCCCAAAAACTTGTCCTCCGTGAAGCCATCGTCATTTGCCTTGGATGAAGACCCACAAAAGGTGACCTCCACCAGCGCGAGAACAACATCCGAAGCTTTTAATGTGAGTACGCACGCAGCCACTAACTTTGATTTCATGGGGCAACAAACGGACTCGACTAGTAAGCGACTTAAAACACCGCCACTCACCTCTCCCGCCTTTTTGAGCTGCAAGCAGTCGCTGCCCATTTAACAAGCAATTTATTGAGAACACTGGACAGAATTAACTTGTTTTTGTAGCACATTAGGTTTCATTTCGCTATGTGGATTTTTCCATCATAGCAATGATGTATGTAATGTAAATGACATATCTTTGCATAAATGTTGTGTGTGAGACAGGTGGTGGGCAGCGTGTTGTACTTTGACAGCTTCAGTGTGGACAAATTGGGACAGCCGCTGTTTAACGACAACCCTCAGCAAACCGACGGATGGGAAGTTCCAACGTATCTTAAAGACACGGCTGAGCCCAGGGCCATTTGGAGCCTTAGAACGCTCACTCTGTTGTCGCTTGTGTCTCCTTTGTGAATTGCCATTTCCTTAAGTGGCGCAAAGCTACCCGCAGGTCTTCAGCCAGGTTATTGGCACAGATGGACAAGAAATAGACGTGAAGGAAAAGAGGTGGTCTAGAAAAACCTGTCGTTGAGTTCACTAATTTACTAATTATTAAATTTTGATTATTTGTGTATGGCAGGTCTAAGTCTATGTGCTTTAACTGCGGCTCGAGTGCGCATCAAATGAGAGACTGCCCCAGGGTGAGTCAACGCATGTTCGTAGAACTTATTGCCTTTATAAAAAAGAAGTCGGTACAGTGGCCTCGCTTGTCTGTCGTCAGCCCAAAGACATGGCAGCCATCAACGAGAGAAGAAAAGAGTTCAACCAGAGCCAGGCCGGTCTCAGTAACCAGCGCTACCACGCAGACGAGGTGGAGGAGCGCTTCTCCAAATACAAGCCGGGCGTCTTGAGGCATGAAATGCCCGTCGCACACGCTGGCGATTTAAGTAAAGCTCCATTTTCGTAAAGTGATGTGTGTGTCGTTGTGTGCAGCGAGGAGCTTTTGTCCGCGCTGGGATTGGACGCCAACACCTTGCCGCCGCTCATCTATCGCATGAGGCAACTGGGCTACCCGCCAGGTTGGCTCAAGGAAGCCGAAATGGAGAACTCGGGTTTGACGCTCTATGATGGAAAGGGTAGGACTACTTGTTGTTTCTTCAATTCATGTAATGGGCATTTATTAAAAAAACGTTTCCGTGATATGTTCTGAAAGCAAGAATGAATTTGCATAATTTTTCATCCAAGATGTCAATATTCAAAGTATCGTATTTTCCCACGATCTGGGGTAGGCTCCAGCAACCCACGTGACAATGAAAGCGGCGCAAATGAATGAGTTGGTCACGTTTGTTTATGTGGGCATTTCTTTTTTTTTTTTTTTTTCCCCCCTTCCCCTGAATCTTTTTTTTTTTTTTGTGAAAAACAATCTCTCGCTGTTGTTTTGATGTCTAGTGTCAAATGACACCTGTATGACCAGCACACAAAACATCTCTTATGATGTTTCCAAACTGGTGGATTTCCCTGGATTCAATGTGCCCACACCACATAAAGTCAAAGACGTGAGTTAACGACACAGTTACCGATGTAAAGGTCAGGGGCAAAAACGAAAAGGTTTTGTCTTTTGTGCTTCCGTGCAGGAATTCATGCGCTACAGTTCAGTTCCCATGCAGAGCAACCACTTGAAGCACAACTACGCCGCTTACTTGTCCACCCACTTTGCTTCGGTAACACTAAACACTGGAAACGTTGATTGTGTTTCACTTCGCCTACCTTCTATTTGTGTCATTATTGTGTAAATGACGTGTCAACAGCCAGACGGCCCAAGCAGGAAGAGGCCCCATGAGTCGGACTCGTCCCAACAACGCAGGAAGCGGCCCCGGTCCAGCCATGAAAACAATTCCGACATGGATATTGAATCAGGTAAACCCAAAATCATATTCATGTTAAATTTGTGATAGCTGGTTAATGGGGTTACTGTAGGGAACACATATCCTGTGTTTTTCGCAAGAATTTATAATAATCTGTTCAATGTTTTATTGATTTTTATTACCTGATCCTTCTTTCTCTTGCGTTTTCCCACATAATTATTTTTTCTTCATGGCAGAAATGGGCATCAATTATTTGCAGATTTTTGCAATATGCAGCCTCTTTTACTTTCCTCCTGCAAATGGTGCAAGTTCATCGTAATAAAAGTTTGACATTCCTGCCCTCTAGATCCCGGAACCCCTTACCACACGCCCCGCCACAGCAACTTGGGCTCCCCTTGCTTCAGCTCGCCACCGCCTCTTCCGCACGGCACACCGCCTGACACCCCGACGCCGCCGCCCTTGCCCAAAAGCACGCCGCCCCCAACGCCAACCAACGGCTCCCCAGCGGCGCAGGGGCCCCACTGGGTGGTGGTGGACCAGGCCAGGGAGGGGACGGAGGATGAGCTCACCCTGGAGGAGCTGGAGGAACAGCAGAGGCTGATCTGGGCGGCGCTCCAAAATGCAGAAACGGCCACCAGTAGTGACCCAGAGACGCCGGCGATCGGAACCCCTGCGATGGGGTCCCCCAGCGCGTCCACCCCAGTAAGAGGTGACTCGGAAATGGAAAAACTTGTAAAAGTGGGTGACTCTCAGGATGAGATTCAAATATTGCCTGGAGAAGTTTGTCCTCAGAAAGGTGGCACACCTAGCCTGGCCGGAATCCAAGATGGCAGTACCCCAAGTCCTGCTGTGATCAAATTCTTAGACGATAACATCCCTCTTGCCCAATCTGTGAACAACAGCGCACAAAGTCCTTCTGCACTTAAATCCCAACGAGACCATCCTCAAAAATCTCAGAATGAAAGTCCTGAAAGCCCTTCACCACTTAAATTACAAGAGGTTAGCCCCCTGAGTCCCAGTCCCTGCAAATCCCAGAAGGACAGTCCCCAAAGTCCTGTTCCCAGAAAATCCCAAAAGGACAGTCCCCAAAGTCCTGGTCCCAGCAAATCCCAAAATGACGGTCCCCAAAGTCCTGGTCCAAGCAAATCCTTAGAAGACAGTCCCCAGAGCACCGGTCCAGATTCCCAAGATGCAAACAGGCCCCCCAAGACCCTGACTCCCAAGGTGTCAGCCGTTCCCCACCGGAGCCGCTTCGCCGAGGGAATCGTGCCTTTCGAGGACACCCCCGAATTCACAGAGGTGGCTGAAGCCACGGGGACGTACCTTCGCATCAGAGACTTGCTCAAGACTTCGCCTCGCAATTTAGCCAAGAAAAAAACAGACTGAAAATAGAGAAGAATCTTCTTGCTTGGATCATGTTTTTACTTGTGTTGTTTTTTTTTTTTTGTAGAGCATCTCCAAGGCACATAAATGCTGCAAAATATTTTTAATGTGTTATTTTTTTATCATTAGTTTTATTTGTAAAAATGTTAATTTGTGACAAAGTGGATTTTGTCTTTTTTGGTAGCCCTATCCAACAGTTTGAAGTAAACATGTCAAACTTGCTGCACTGTCTATTCAAGCTAGAGTGTATTTATTTTTGTATTCTTTTTCTAAAATGTTCATCCATTAAATCACAGGGCAGATATTAATGACCATTTTTACTCGCATTCACACCAGGAGTAGAAATATAAAGTCTGCACCCTAGTTCAAAAGTAGACCATGATAAATTGTCTCAAAGTTTACTAAAACAACAGAAAAATCGTTTCAAGAGTGGCGGTAAATAGAAACATTTTTGCGTGTGTATTTAGAATAGAATAAAATGCCCTTTATTGTCATTTTACAACTTAATTGTACAACGAAATTAGAGAGCTTCTCCCTTTCCAGTGCACTAAGAATGAAGAAAAGAATTCCCCAAAAAACAAACATTACAAAAATTAAGAAGCATACGGGCAGTATAAAGAATAAAAGTATTAAATAAAATATATTAAAATATAAATATTGAAACTATGTTTAACAGACAAAAATAGCAAACTTTTTGTACAAATGTGTGACATACAGCCATATACACCTATATGCATCATAATAAAATGACAAAATATAACAGATGTATTCATATATATTTTTTCTTGGTAAGAAGTTATACATAAAATGATGGATGAATAGAGCAAATCGGGGAACGACACTCATGCGCGATCCACGTTATACACTTGGTTCAAATACCCAATCCGCTGCATTGACCAAATCTGAGCCCTACTACGGGAACTCTAGTTGGACAAAATTTATTTGGTCGGAAACCTCGCGCTTCCGCCGGCACAGGATTTGTTGCCAGAGTGAGAAGTCGAAGCAGCAGTAACCGATAAACTCTTCTCTTTCAACGGGGAAGACGTGGGTTCTATCCACGGCACGCCTAAACAGGTCAGTTCACGCACTGTCAAGTCATTTCAGTCGCCTTTTCAAGTAAAAAATGGGGCAGGGGTTCAAGCAATGCCGCTAAACGAGTGGACGTTGGTTGAAGTTGCCCAGGTAAGTGACGACTTTACTTGAGGCGTCAGGTCGGCTAATGGCTAACGTGGCTCGGTCTTCCACTACCCGCTGTCACTCGGGCCTCGCCCGTTTGATATATGCACTAACTTGCCATGGCGTATTGTCAAAATCGCTACGAGTTACACGATGTTATCCGTGGGGTGGTCATTATTTGTTACGGGGAAAAGTTAGCCCTCCCACGGCCCCGGAGCTGCCATCGCGTAAGCGACATTGCGGATACTTTTGGCCGCCTTCGAATGACGTTCCCCTGTAGTATATCTTTCGCTGTGGTCGGTGGGAGGGTAGCTGGAGTGTTTTAAGGTATATTTTATAATCTATGTTAAATCATTTACGGCTAATTCTAGCCGTTAGCGCGACCAGATGTGCCACCTCAAAGATAGGCGGCGTCCGTTAGCTTCTCGGTTCAAGCTGTCAACGTCAGCGCACTCCCTAACTTTCTCCCTCAGACATTTTTTTTTCTCGTTTTGTTGCATACGGGAAAGTACGATACATTTTTACACGAACTTCTTAATCGACAGTTGCAGAGGAAGTTGGAAAATCTCCATGGTAATTAACCGGAATTTACCAAATTTACGATTGGCTCTGCAAAAATATTGATGAAAGGGTTCCTATCACTTCTGCACTTGTGTCGTAATAGATGTTCCGATACTGTGACAGATGCTTTAAGGTAAACATGGCCCTGTAGTCCGTGCTCCCCTCACAAAAGAAAGCGTCAAATCCATATTTTTTAGGATTAACTTTACTTTGGTAGCATGATGTTCTGCCTTTATATCCTCCAGAAAATGGTCTTTGTTCTCTGATGTTTTTCCCTCCACAAAGTGTTTTGAGAGACTGCATAATTGAAATGCTTCGTGATCCAGGTGACATTTTAGTGAACTGTTTGGAAGGATGTGTGGGTGGGGGCGGGGGTTAGTTGGATGTTAAAATGCTGTTACTCTCCAAGGTTCTGTGAAAAGGAGGGACCCAAACATGTGTGCACAAATTATTGTTATGGCCCTGAAGCATCAATTTGTCTGTGCTCCATGGTTTGGCTTCCCAACACCCCCTGCCACCTTCTCGCCAGCCTCGCCGCAGATTAGTGTGTGGCTACAAGATTCAAGATTAACATGATTGCAGTGGGAAAGTCTCCAAGTGGATGATTTTACTTGAGTGGTCACGCGTAATGCGACATGGCTTGGATGGGCCACATTCAAGATTCTGTCTGGGGTCCACCAGTGCCAGTTGATATATTGTGTGGCATTAAGTGCGGTGGTTTTGGGGTTTTTTTTTCCTGGCGGTCCCATGACCCCGAGGCTGTTCTTTGGTAGGCATAGGGGGTGTAAACTGGAACGCTCCGGTTAAACTGGGTCGATGATGATGGCCGCCTTTCATTCCGCGACTGACAAATATCTTGAGAGTGTGTCTATGTTGAGGTTGGAGTTGTGCGTGTGCATGTGTGTGTGTGTGTTTTTTTTTTTTTTTTGCCTAAGTTTCAAACGGAGTAAATTAATTAAGATGAGATCACTCTTTTTGTGACATTTCTGTCGTAAGCGTTTTCTAATTGGCAATAAAGGTTGGACAACACGGTTCAACTTCAAGACAGATTGGTGTTGAGTTTTTGCGTGGGTGAAGCATGGTGGGAAAGTTTTGACGACTTGCCATAAAACACAAAATTGATGAATCCACAAGGTCAGATGTTGAAGTTTTACTTAAATGAAATTTGGTAGGCATGTCTATCATAGATAAATTCTTGTCCCAACAAAGTCTCAAAGACACACCTGAAGAGATACAGGAAGTCTTCCATTTTGGTTTGAGCCAGCCATTTCAGATTTTAGCTTGCTATCTATTATGTTTTTAATTCAGACCCTGAAACTTGTTTCATTTAGCCACATAGAATTTGGTAGGCCTGTCTGGCACGAATAGGCCTACAAAAAAGTAGCATCCCCGCTGTGGGATGAATAAAGTTCTATCATCATCATCTATCTAACACCTGTTTAGAGTTTTGCTGTCCAAATCCATTTTAGGAAACGGCAAGTTGCACAAAAAGTACTGAGAAAAATGTTCCATGACATTTGAGCAGGTTTATGGGGCACGTTGACAAAAGGTGACGACATTTAAAATCAAACATCGCTCCAATAGGCTTTCTGTGGGCTGCTAATCTGACAAATAGGATTATCTAACACTGCTGGTGGTATCGGATCTGCCCCCAACCCCCGGCCATAATCCAGTTTTCATCTACCAGCCAGACATTCCCATTTCATCTGGTAGAACAAAAAGCCTGAGTGGCCGCGTTTGCCAGTCGATCAAGGTCGCGGATGCCGCCAGAAGAGCTCGGCGGAGGCATGATCTGTGCCGGCGTATCATCTGGCCTTTTGGCGAGTATTTTTAGGCGTGTGACATGGCCTCTGCTGTGCTCACAGGAACAGAATGCCTCCCAAAACAAAGTGGCCGCAAATGACTCAAGGACATATTTACACTAGTGCAGGGGCGTCCAAACATTTTCATCTTCCATGCACACAGTGACCAAGGGGCGAAGAATGACATTATTATGATTAATTACAGTTTATAAAATTATGAAGTGACAATTTGTTTGAAATCTAACACCCAGTGAGTAGATTGTTACTGTAGTCTGTATATTGGTCCACTTCACAAAATTATTCTGATTGTGCCAATGCGCAAATCTTTTTTTTTTTCTTCCCTAAGGGTGTTTTCTTTTTTTCTTTTTCGCTCCAACCTCCTACTGCCTTTTCTATTTTTGGATTTGTATATATTATCTATATATTTTTTTTACATCACCATCCAAGAGCCTTTACCTGGTGGTTTACATGGTCTACGTTCAGACTGCGCCCGTTGACGGACTTTGGCCTCGCACGTCCACGACACCACACGAGGAAACATGAGCTCGGCCAAGGCCAGCGGTATCAAAGTGCCCAGTAAGGTAGCTCGGGTACCAGGTACCGGCGCACCAAAGACCAACCCGGCCTCAGGTAAGACTGCATGCTTTGAACTAGTGACACCTAGTGGACACAGAATGAACACAATTGAAAGAGGAATAATAAAGGATTGTATTGGTTTAACAATTCAGATCAGAAGTTTGCCTTTTTAGTGGCATTTGTATAAGTGGAATTTGTAAAGGCACTTTAGTATATTGTGTATATATATAATATATATATATATATATTATATATATTTTCTGCCACACTTCCTCAAGGTATGAGATGTATGTACTATTTGTCCTGCTTTTCAACAGGAAGTAAAACCGCCGTGGTCGAAAAATCAGCCTCCGGCGTGGACGACAACAACGATGACGGCGATAGCTTCCAGATAGGCGAGCGCGTCTGGGTGAATGGAACCAAACCGGGCTATGTGCAGTTTTTGGGAGAGACCCAGTTCGCCCCGGGACAATGGGCGGGCATCGTGCTGGACGAACCAATCGGGAAGAATGACGGCTCGGTGGCGGGCGTGCGCTACTTCCAGTGCGAGGCCCTGCGAGGGATCTTCACAAGACCGTCCAAGCTGTCGCGCACCGAGGGAGAGGGCGACGGCACCCAGACGGCACCACCCTCCCGTGCCGCCTCGCCCGCCCGGTCCGTAGCCAGCGTGGCCTCCCACGCGCCCGCTGTCAAGTCCGCAGCAGCCAAGAAGACCTCGTCCGCAATCCCAACGGCGCAGTCGTCCAACCTGGCTCGCACCAACAGTGAATCAGTCTCCAACCTGTCAGAGAGTGGCTCGGTCAAGAAAGGGGAACGGGAGCTCAAGATGGGTGACCGGGTGTTGGTAAACTTTGCCGCCTTTTGTTTTCTCTACAATAGCTTAAGCATGTCAGCATAGTCACTGTACAGCAGTGCTTTGAGATAAGAGTCTAATTTGTTCCGTGACCACACTTGTTAATCAAAATAATGAAGAATGCTAAGAAATGTGTTAAGTTAGACATCGGTTCAGTTCATAGATTAATCCGGCTCATTTAGCAATACAAAGAAAAATGAAAATGTCACCTACCTAATTTGTCTAATGATGCAGCCAGCCAGTCTGTATGATTTAGAAAAAAATGTCCGGGTTATCTTCTCACCCCCCCCCCCCTCCCCCCTTCCTGAATTTTTGCTATAGAGTCAGGTACTTAGATGCCAAACACCTCCAATAGTGAGAGGGTTCACTGTAATCTGCTTTGCTCACTGAAATCCTAAATGACATAATTCCTGTAAAGCACCAGAAAGACGTGCCAGTGTTGAGCAGATTGCGGTCAAACTGTCAGCTTTGGTGGGGGGCATGTTAGGACTCTTTGAGACCTTTGGCTACTCAAAACAGTCCACGGTTTGGAGGTTTACCACATGCAAAACGAGATGTTGCACATTCCTCAAAAGAAAAGCGTTAAAGCGGACGTATAATGGAAAAGTCACTTTTTAATTATTACAAATATTGAGTCTGTTCATCAATTACGTATGAACACAGTAAATCTTTAGTTTGAACTTTATTTCTCAAGGTGCACGTTTTGATCTTTAAAGGTCGTTTTGGGGTTTCCTTCCCTTCCTCAGGTCGGCGGTACCAAGGCAGGAGTGGTGCGCTTTATCGGCGACACGGATTTTGCGAAAGGCGAGTGGTGTGGTGTGGAGCTGGATGAGCCCTTGGGGAAGAATGACGGTGCAGTGGCGGGCACAAGGTATGAAGTTTTATTAGCCGTTATTATCTTTTTAATGGGAGGAATTTGATGACCTAGACAAATTCAGAGTTTCACACAATATTTTTTCAAAGGTTTCCTTTCCTGTCTGCTTCCGCAGGTACTTCCAGTGCCAGCCCAGGTACGGCCTATTCGCACCGGTGCACAAAGTCACGCGCATCGGGTTCCCCTCCACCACGCCGGCCAAGGCTACGGCTCGCAAGGCGGCCGTGACGCCAGGCAGCCTGAAGCGCAGCCCCAGTGCCTCCTCCATCAGCACCATGAGCTCCGTGACCTCCTCGGTCAGCACCAAGGCCAGCCGCACTGGCCTGGTAAGATGCGCTGATGACTTAAGACAGATTGGCGTCGACTACAAATAAATGAGTGTGGGCCCTCAGCATCAAGCCTCTTTTCATATCCGTTGCATTACGGTAGTTTGTTTTTGATCACGCAGCTGACAGAAACGTCGTCACGGTACAACCGCAAGATCTCGGGCACCACGGCCCTGCAGGAGGCTCTAAAGGAGAAGCAGCAACACATTGAGCAGCTCATGGTGGAGCGGGACATGGAGAAGGCCGAGGTGGCCAAAGCCACCAGCCACGCCGGTGAGATGGAGCAGGAAATCTCGCTGCTCAGGGATGACCAAGAGCAGGTAACTCTGATGAAACGCGCATTTTGTGGGAAGGGCGGCATCAAATTTGACAGACAAAATGAACATTTTGTACCGTGTGGTTTGGAAGATGGAGGCGAAGATGGATCAGTTACGTGCCTTGGTGGAGGCGGCCGACAAAGACAAAGTCGAGCTGCTCAATCAACTCGAGGAGGAGCGGAGGTAGGGCCAACATGTCAAATTGAGTCTACTGTTAACACTTAAAAGTCTATAGTTAATTATAATTTTTTTTCTCCCAACAGAAAAGTGGAAGACCTTCAGTTCCGCGTTGAGGAGGCGTGCATTACGAAAGGTGACCTGGAGGTAATTTTGATTTCATTTCAATATGCACACGCATCACAATGAATGTGTTTGTTGGATTTTTCCAAATGTATAGTACATACACATTCAGACCTTGGCATGTTTAATGAGACCATTTGCATATGTTACTCCGACACACGCATACATACATACATACATACATACATACATACATACATAGAGCGTACAACAATACTCACAGGCTACTTTCCAAAATGTGTCTGCTTGTCGTGTTTTCAAAAGTCCAAATTGTCATAGGGTCCGAATAAGTCGGTGGTGGTGGTGGAACAGGAAGCACCACATCTGCATTCTCTCTTTATCTACAATGATGTGAGCACAAACTAGCGACTCAATATATATTGATTGATGAGAGTCCTGTTTTTCCAAGTGCAGTGTTCCAGCTCTTGCTCAGGCTGTGTTCGATGGCAGGATTTGTCATCCACTTCCACTCCACTGCGGAAGGAACTCAAACTAGAGCATTAAAACCAGGGTGTCAGGGTTAGGATACGCCTTTTCCCCTTTTTTATCCCCCTCCGTGTATGTGTGCTGTGCACTAACGGTTTATGAGTCACCCTCAGAATGTGCATGGGGCTTCACAACAACAAACCAAAAACCTTAAACCAAAAAGTTTGTTGAGCGCAAGCTGGCGGCTAATGCTGGAACTTTTTTAATGCCTCCCGTTTAGTGATGTTATTGCCTCTTCTTCCCTCTTGTCTTCGTCCTTTTTATCATTTAAAATTTCTCCCCGTGTTGGTCCAGTGCTCGGCATGGAACCACTGGAGATCCCTCCTGTCATCCCACTCCCCCCCACCCACCTATCAGCAATTCTGGTAGCGTTTCCAATCATTTGGACATTGCTGCTTGTATTTCTTTAACTTTAAAATGTGACAATTTGACCTACAAAACCGGAGGGTCAAAATATACCAAACGCAGTTAGCTTAATTAAAGAACATCCAAAAACATTGCAGCACAACATCATACATGGGCACATCCCTCTCTTTCCACCAAGCACAGCTACTTGGACCAGGTGTCAGTTTGCATGTCCCCATTATCCCCTCACCCCTCCCTAATTTCCCAACGTGCACATTGCATCTTTTCTGCATATTCACAAGCTTTATGCTCATGGTGCAACCTGAGCGTTGTGCACTAACTGGTGGTGTCTCCTTCCTTATGCTCTAGTTATCACCCATGACTCCATCCAACTGTCCATTCTGGTCCCCTTCTTCCTCTTGTCTGTGTCGGGCTGGCATGTGATGGTGGCACTGGTGTGTTCTCCTTCTTTCTTTTTCTCCCCCCTGCCCTTGTGTACTAACAGACGCAGACCAGGCTGGAGCATGTCCACAGTAAGGAGCTTGAACAGAGTCTACACTTTGAAAAGACCAAAGCTGAGAAGCTTCAAAGAGAGTTAGAAGACACTAGGGTAATGGTTGCCGTGTCGCGTTAGGATAGGGAGGGGAGGGGGAAAAAAAAAAAACACACACACTTTAGCGAGATGATAGAGTTGATGCAACAGGTGGTATGTCTGGAGGTCCACCTAGAATTGGTTTGTGGTCTATTGTGGAAATAAATGTGAGGGGTTTTTCTCCCCCTCTAATTTCCTCCCTGAAAAAAAAAGTCCTCCAAGAAAGCAGGTGGATTATGTTTGTGTTGAAACAAAATCAAACATTTGCGTTTCATTACACTACTGTGCATAATAATTTGGAATGGTGCATTTGAACAAAAACTGTTACCATTGTGAGGTTTGTTTGAAAACATTCAAATCATTCCCCGACAGTTGATGACTTCAAAATGTTGCTGTGTGGGATTGATAAAAAAATCTGAGGAAAATATAATTTGCATAATCATTTAAAAAAAAAAACAACAACAATTGTAATCATTTTGAATGTCTTTTCACGTGCCCTGCGAGCAGGCTCAGTGTGTCAGATACTTCTGAACTTAAAATGTCTGCCTTTCAAGGTTGCCACCGTGTCGGAGAGATCCCGCATCATGGAGCTGGAGCGGGACCTCTCGCTTCGCACCCGGGAGGTCGCCGACCTGCAGCTCCGTCTGGGCTCCCGGCAGGCCTCCGACGACCCTGACGGCGGCGGCGTCTCTCCCCTATTGGAGGAGATCACGTCCCTGAGAGACCGTCTGGCCTCACTGGAAGCCGAACGGCGGGAGGAGCTGGCCAGCTTACAGGAGAAACTGGAGTCTCACGAGAAGGCGCACGGCGAGGCGACCGCCCAGCTCCAGGCCGCCGGCGTCAAGCTGTCCGGCGACAACGAGCAGCTTCGCATGCGCCTGAGCCAGGCCGAGAAGGACAATGCCGACGTGCTGGAGAAGCTGAAGCTGGAACACGAGCGAGCCCTGGAGGAAGCCGCCGCCGCCCGCAACATGCAGATTCACGAGCTGAAAGAGCGTCTGGCCTCCCTCGCCGAAGACAAGGAGCGCCTAGATGACGCCGTGCGCGCCGGCGTTGACAAAGCTGAGAATCAGCACCTGGTGGAGCTGGAGGACGTCCTCGGAAAGCTCCACGCGGCCGAGCTCAAGGTGAAGGAGCTGGAGGAGATGGGAGCGCAACTAGCGCGCCAGGCCCAGGATGAGAGAGAAACCAAAGAGACGGTGGCACAAATGGTCCGATGTTTGTGTCTTAGCCAAAGCAACCAGAAAGCACCACTGGAAGATCTTCCCAATCAAGGAAACCCACAGGCAACTGAGGTACTAACTATGGTGGCAAATACAAAAGCTTACCTTTTCGAGGATAATTGCTGAAATTGTGCAGAAACTGAGCGTGTGAGTTTGAAGCTAATACTTGATGTCTTGGTTGATGTCAACTGTGGTTTTCAAAAATGCAATCTTGTTTTATTTTCTTTGCTTAAAAGTTAGTTGGTGAACTGAGATCACTGCTGGAAGGCAAAGAGAATGAAATCCTGTCACTACAGCAAAGCTTAGCCAGTGAAAAAGAAACTGTGCAGCAGCAGCTTGGAGGCCTGGTAAGTGTATTTAGTTTTATTTATACATATAAATTGTTGACTATTTATTCATCACAACCATACTTTGATCATTTGCCTCCATTCTGCAGTGGAACATTTTTGTTTAAAAAAAAAAAAACTGAAAAAAAAAACCATATTGGGGATTAATTTTCTCCTTTAAATCCACACATGCACTGAATTAGTTCTAACAAATTGGATGACAGTCAGAATCGTAGAAATATACTTATATTTTCCGCAATGCCCATTGAAATGCATTTGGTGGGTCGCCAAGACTTTTTTTTTTTCTTTTCTTGCCCACAGAAGCAACAGTTGGCTATAAGCACAGAGGAGCAGACTAAATCTGCAAAAACTATGCAAGGTGAGGAATTATTCACTTTCTCTTCTCCTCAGCCTGTTGCGTAGCACCCCGCCTTGTGCCCGTTTCACTAGATCCTCAACCTAACAAAAAAAAAAAAAAAAAAATGTCATTTTTGGTTTGCCAGAAACCCTTGAGAGGTTCAGCAAAAAGGAAGAGCAGTGCACGACTCTTACCACAGAATCAGAGTCTCTCAGGAGTCAGCTTAGTGGTAAGCAGAATAAACGTGCGAAACAACAACTATATGTATGAAGTCACGAGCCGCCACGTTTCTCTCAACTCAGGGCTGGAGAGGAAGCTGGCGGCTGCGGACGAGAAGGTGCGGCAGCTGGGCGAGGACAAGAGCAAACTGGAGAAAGACATTTCGGACATGATGACGGCATCCGGCGACAGTTCGTTGCAGCTGAGCAAAATGAATGAAGACCTTCGGCAGAAAGAAAGGTGCTGAGTGCTGTACCCTTAGGGGGGAAAAAAATTCGATAGGTAGATGTGACTAATCTTTTTGTAGTAATATATTTAATCAGATAAGTTCAACATACGAGGGCAAGATTTGTTTTTTCCCCCGCTTTTAACCGCTCTGCCTGCCCTCCCTCTCTCAGGAGGCTCGAGGAGTTGCAGAGTCAGTTGGTGGAACAGAAGAACAAGGTGGCCCTCTCCAATGAGCAACGGGAGCAGGATCTGTCGCGCAAAGACCGGGAACTGTGTGAGACGCGAGACAACCATGCAGCTCAAATGAAATGTCTCCAGGAGAAGATTGCGGCATTGGTTAGTAGTGATATGGCAGACATATTAGGGGAAAGCATTTTTTTTTTATTAATTATTTGTTGATGGTTCGATCTCTGAAGTCAACGTGAACGTTGCATCCGTCGTCACTCGTGGTCTTTTCTCATACTCAAGGAGATGAGTGTGCAGCAGAGTGCAAGCCAGGCCGAGGAGCTTAAGGACTCTCAGGCAAAGGCTCTCACCCAGGCCTCCGAGGTCCACGGCAAGGAGGTCCAAGGGCTGCGAGACAAACTGGACAATCTGAAGAAGGAGCTCTCCTCCTCCAAGGACAGGAGCCAGAAGCTGGAAAAGATGGTGTCTGAGCTGAAGACGTACAAGGATAAGCTTCAGGTAATGAGTAGGCTCTCTCTTTGTACCCAGCGATCACATAACATGATTTTTTTTCCTTGATATTGTTAATCTTGACATTTGATATTTTTTTAAACCAGGCCTTGACATACTACAGCAGTAGAACAAATTAAACTAAGTCAAGATGCCAGTGTCTTTGCCACGAAGCTTAAAATTCAGCTAATCTGCATCCCGTTCCCACCAATCGATGTTTCTCGAAAAAGTGAAGCTGTGATTACTTTCCTGTTATAGTGTACGTGTGTGAGAAGCCCCTCACCTCCCCTTGGACATTAGCGCTTATGACCCCTCTCGTCATTTCATATAAAAAATGCCATCATGAACTAATCGCAGCGGAGCAAAATGTGACTCAATGTCACGTTTAATCGAGTAACACTGGATTTGCCGCAAAATCCAAATCACTATTGAACGTGCATTCGGTGTTGTGCTATGGTGTCTTTGCCGTTTTTATTTATTTTTATTTCTGCAGCTTAACCTTTGTGTTTGCATTCATACATATTGGCTTGGTTTATTTTGGGGATCACCTTACATTTTCTTGATGTGCATCTTTGAATATATCCTCCTCCTCCCCCCCCCCCCCCCCCCCCCCCCATCAACTTGATTTTTCCCAGCATCTTTCCGCTGAGCTCGACTCCTCCAAGCATAATGTTGAACACTTGTCCGCAAAACTGGAAGAGCAGACTGTTGCTCTGGAGCGCAAGTGTCAGGATAGCGAGGAAGCTCGCGCTGACACGTGCAAATTGGAAACGCAGCTCTCAGAGACGCAGAGCAAGCTTTCTGCTCTCCGGGATCTTTCCGTACAGAACGAGGACCTCCGGGTTACCATAGAGAAGCTCTCAAAGGAGAGGGATGAATTACTCGACGGCAACGAGAGCTCAGAGGTAGAAAGAACGTCACTCAAGGACCAGTTGGAGAAACTCAAAAAAGGTCTCCTGGAGGCACAGGATGAAAACGCCAACCTGAAGAGCACAAATATCAAACAGCAGTCCGATCTTGAGGATCTCCGGAAACAAAACGAGGAAAAGAATGTCACGCTGCTCAAACAGAAGCAGGATGGGCGGCGGGCTGAAAGTCAAAACAAGCAGCTCCTGGAGGACTATGAAAACATCTGCAAAGAGCGCAGCAGGCTAGAGGAGGACCTCAAGGAGAGCAGGTCTAAACTCGCGTGCGAGAACGACAAGCTCATCTCGGAGTTGGATGCGGCTAAAACCGGCAAGAAGTGTCTGGACGCCAAGAACGCAGAGTTGCAGGCCAAGCTGCAGTCTCTCAACTTGGAGAAAGAAGATCTGACAATGACAAACAATCAGCTGCAGTCTCTCGTAGAAACGCTAAGCAAAGAGAAGGCCACCATGTCCTCCGAAATCAGCGCAGTTGCGTTGGACAAAAAGAACCTCGAGGCGTTGAAGGAGGAACTGCAGAATAAGCTCAACCTCGCCAAGAAGGAGCTGGACAGCTCCGTCCACGAATGCGAAGACCTGAAGGCGTCTCGCCTCAGCCTGGTCCAGATGCTGGAGGAGTCCAAGACCAGCAGCCAAGTGACGGATTCCGAAAGGCTTCATCTCCTACAGGAGAAGGAAGACTTGCTCGCCTCACAGAGGAAAGTCTGTAAGGAGAAGGAGGAGCTGCTTAAAGATATTGAAGAGCTGAAAGAGAAGATCAAAGAGTCTGCCCAGCAACTGACTCTGTCCAACCTAAAGCTGACCGAGATGTCTGCAACTTTGGAGCAAGAGAGAGAGTCGTTTGGCACGCAGAATTCCGAAAGCTCAGAGGCTCTGCATGCTCTGAGGAAGGAGAAACTGACCCTCCACGCGGCGCTCGAGCAGCAGAAGACAAATTACGAGCGTCTAGCTGGTGAGAAGGGCGAAATAGAAGCAAAGCACTCCAAGGCCGCCGCTGACATTAAGGACCTCTTGCAAGAGCGGGAGAAGCTTGTGAGTGACATCCGAGCCACAAAGGATCAATTGGACAGCTCTTCCAGAACTCAGGGCGATATCAATCAGGAGAAGTCTCGCTTAGAAGGGATGCTGGAGGAAGTCACGTGCAAAACAAATTCAGTCGAAGCCCAGTTGACGTCTTTGGAAAAAGAAAAGGCCCAGCTCGAGAGCGAACTGGGGAAACGTTCCTCCCAAATCGAACTCCTGGAAAAGGCCAATGCCGATCTGGTTCGAGGATGCGGGGAGCTCAAACTGCATCTGGAGCAATCCACCTTGGAATTGAAAGGGCAAGTCGACAAACTCTCCAAACACACGGAGGAGTCGGATGCTGAAAAGAAGAAGCTCCTCGAAGAGATCCTGGAGCTAAAAAAACAGACGGAGTCGTTGTCCGAGGCCAAGCAGCATCTGGAGGAACGGCTCGAGGCGGAATCCAGTGAACGGACTCAAGCCGCTTGGCAAACGGAGGAGTTGCAGAACACCCTGTCCCGAGTTCGGCGGGACAACGACGACATGTCCGCCCAACTTCAGAACGCAGACGAGCAGCAGAAGTCTTTAACAGCAGAAACCGACCTGGCAAAAGCAAAACTCAAGGAACAAGAGCTAGTGACCCGCCGCTTGTCTGAAGACAAGCGAGAGCTTTTATCCAAATTGGCCGAGACCGACAAACAGGTGGCGGCACTGGAAACGGAGAAGGAGGAGCTCCTCGCTGGACGCAGTCGCTCTGAGCACAACGTTTCCCAGTGGCTTGTGGAAAAGTCACTGCTAATTGGCCAGCTTGAGGACTTGCAGGAGGATGTGAAGACCCTCCGAATGGACGCGGCCGCCACGGAGAAACGCCACCAAGAGGCTGTGGCCGAAGGAGAGCGGCTCCAGTCTCAACTTAAACAGGCCATTGCTCAGCAGCTTGAGGTATTCCTCCGCTAGTTCCTCTAGTACGCCAATGCACCTGCATGCCTGCTTGTCTGTCTTCCTGGTTTTCATTCTTCACATCCTCACCATACATTGCAAGCCTTCTTTCCTCCCTGTGGACTTATAACACAATCAACACCTCTTCCGTTTTGCGGTGTTTTGGCGAAATTATTGCGACAAGAGCAATCACGGGTCCTTTTATAATCATTGCTAATTGAGCGCCAAAAAAAAAAAACAGACGCTAATTTTTATAGCTTCTTGTACCAGAGCTGTCAGAATTAATCTTGTCGGGTACAGGACAGGTGTACCTAATAAAACGGCTAACTCGCATTCATTTCCGCTTTCCCCTCCGTTCTGAGTCTACAGGTCGTATCTATTTGTACTGCACACATGTTCACTGTGTATTATTTTAATTGGTTCTGCAATTGAGCACGCTCTCGATCCGGCGAGACCAAAATGAGGCTCGAATCAAGCTTTTGTCATCTCCGCTGCGCCGTGGCCCGCGCTGCGTTCTAAAACCGTGTTTCATCATGGTCCCGCTCGCCGCAGGCTTCCGAGGCTTCCGGCCAGACCGCCGAGGCCCTTGAGCAGCTGACCAAGGAGAGAGACGCTTTGCTCCAAGATAAGTGTGAAGCTCAAGTTCAGCTGGAGAGTCTTCATTCTTCCAAGCGAGAAATGGAAACGCAGGTACCTATTAGGAATTCAAAAAAAGATATTATTGATCAACTGATTTTCTTTTTAAAACAAGCAAATGTTATTGTTACAACAGTGTTAACTGATAGAGAACACAAATGAGCTACGCTTTTATATTCAAAAAATAATTTGAAAGAATTCATGACATTTTCAGTTATTATAATGGCGAGAGTTGATTTGAGTGAAGACGCCGCTGTATTTTTTTTCCCTCCTATTCTCTATTTTGTAATCTGGCTCTAATATTTGTCTTGCGTTGATTATCCATTCAGATGGATGAGCTCAAACAAGAGCAATCAAAGTACCAGCAAGAGCTGAGCACCTCCAAAGAGCAACTTTATGCCAAAAGCCAAAAGCTGGAGAGTCTCTCCCGGGAAATGTGAGCACGCCCGCCCGCCACTCAGTCGTAAATTCCTACGTTTTGGTATTGAACAGCGCAACATGGCCGTTTTCTGCTCTTCCTTAGCGAGGAGCTCAAAGAAGCGGTGTCCGTTAAGTCACGCTCCCTGCAGTCGATCCAAAATGAGAAGGACAAGCTGGCTCAGGATGTCGAGAACAATCACCAGGACCACAGTGAATTTAGCAAGGTGTTCTTGTCAATGCTGCATCAATCAAGTTGAGTCTTGAGCGTGATGATTTTTGTCCCCCCCCCTCAGCTCAGGGACGAGCACTCAAAACTCCAAGCACAGTTGAAGGAGTTGAAGCAAAGGTTTGGCAATGACACATTTTGTCACTTATTACCTTTCTACCATCTCACAAGAATTAAAAGACTTTTTTTTATGTATTCTTCTGAAAGCCTGCCAAGTTATGCCTTCAGGTACTCTACTGTTAATTTCAGCTACATTTGAAACTTGCCTTCAGTCCCGAGAATGAAATGTGCTCAAGCAGAAAGATGAGACATCATTCCTGTACTCAATGTGCAATGTTCTTTTTTTTTTTTTTTTCCCGTGTGGACAGCGAGAGCACTTTGAAGAAGAAGCTGGAGAAGGAGAATGCCGAGTTCCAAAGGTCCGTTCGTGAGAACGGTGTCTTAGCCTCCGAGAAGGATCAGCAGATGGAGGCCCTAAAGAGCGAGGTCGAGCAAAACCACAATAAACATTCATTGTTGTCGTTTTTTCCTGTCTGATTTTGGCTTTAGTATTTTTTTCTTTTTCTCTCTCAATATGGGTTAATTTTTGCGCTCATATTGCTTGTTCTTCAGCTGGCTGCCACGCGTGTACAAAGTGCCTCAGCCCAAACCTTGCAGACCGCCATCGCTGCCTTGGAGCAGGACAAGGCTCAGCTCAAGGAACGAGTGAAAGAGCTGGAGCAAGAGCTTGCCGCCCCATCAGGTACACTTTTAATGCCTGTCGAATTTGTGTCACTTTCTGAACGATGGTGGTGTGACCGTGCCTCTACACTCTTGGGCGTGCAGGTGATGTCGTTGTCAGCCAGCTGAGGGACACGGACACGCAGGCCGAGGTACGTTCATCAGGGAAAACTCGGAAAGGCTTTAAGAGGAACTTGAGTGTCAACTTGCTTCCGTACCCTGCCCCGAATGCCGTTTTTTTTTTTTCTTTTTCTTTCTAAAGTCTCTTGGGGGGCGGTCGTACGGAACTGAGCTGCTTGCAGCATGAGCCGAGTGTTGATTATTTCAGTATCACCTTTTAGAGGGGCTCAACCGCATTAGTCCCTCAGTACACTTCATTAGGCACACTTGCACAATAACTGTGGATTATTTATTTTTTTTACATTGATTGAAATTTTGTATATTTCTATTTACCAAATTATTTTCTAGTATCCAAATATTTTGTCTGATTTGTTCAATATTTTTTGTTGTATTTGTAGTTGTTTCATTTTAATCTAGTACATTGGAGCCTGGGTTTTCGACCACAATCCGTTCCAGAAGGCTGTTCGAGAATTGAATGGTTCGAATTCTGAATCATATTTTCCCATTACAAATAATGAAAAAGAATTAATCCGTTCCAAGCACAAAAAAAGAAAGAAAAAACACCTTTTTAAAGCATTTTTTTCATTTGCGCATTTTTGTCCGATCGCGCAACTGCAGCGCTCGCTGTCGCATTGCTTTAAGAGCGTCTTTGTGTTTTAGGATGGCTTTACTGCTGCCACTTGCTCCCTATGGAGGCATGATTAGAGTTGATGCAATCCTCAGAGTAACGAGAGCGTAATAACGAACGGAGTCAGTTGGCATGCGGCTCCTCTCGCGAGGTTCGACAACCGAATTTCGTCCGACATCCGATGCAAAAAAATCGCCAATTTTTTGTTCGAATACCGATTTGTTTGAGAACCGGGATGTTCGAAAACCGAGGCTCCGCTGTATTTGTAAATTGTTTAATAAATGTGTAGGTTTTTTGCTATAATTACTCATTTCTATACCCCCCCAAATTAAAATAGTTAAATTTTCCCCAATATTGATCCCCCTGAAAATTTAGCATCTTCATCAAGGCTTATTTTGTGAGGATGGTTGGATGTCATGAGATTGCGCAGGTGTGCCTAATGATGTGTCCGCCCAACCTCTAAAATGTCATACTTTCCCATTACGTGCGTGTGTATTGTATTCTAATTTGAACCTGCTATTTTCTTCCTCCCCTCCGTTCACCCCAATGCTGTGCTCTGTCTGCAATGCTGCAGAACCATCAGGCAGCGGTTTGTTCACGTTTTTTTGTTGTTGTTGTTGTCAGCTTCACTCATGCATGCAAGCATGTGTCACTTAAAGGAGACCTGTTATGCTTTTTATTCCCCACACAATTCCAAATTGTTCCTGAGTGAGTGCCAAATTTCACTTGTCAATTGGTGTAGTGGTGTGGCACATGACATGGCCAAACATAAGCTCTGCTGCTAGCTAATGCTAACGTTAGCACTGCAACTATTGTATTAAATTTGGGCATTTGCAGGAATTGATCTTAAAGGTGAAAGGTTCCGTTTGATGTACCCACTTAAAAATTCAAACCTTGAACTCATCAAACGGAACCTTTCACCTTTAAGATCAATTCCTGCAAATGCCCATCCCGAGTCATACAGTACGTGTCTTTGGAGCAGTCATTCATTTCTTGTTGATGTTTTGGGGGGGGGGGACCAGATTGACTTCCTGAATTCGGTCATCGTTGACCTGCGGAAGAACAATTTGGACCTCAAGGACCAGTTGGAGAAACTGGCCGCTGCCGCTCTCAACGGCAACAACGCCAGCGAGTTGGACGACGACGACAGGTCAGTAAAAATAGAATGATTGACCATCTTGTATTAATCCTGTAATAGTGTTTTGACAAAATAGCAGGAATCAATTGTGACGACTGTAAGAAAAGAAACATTGTGTTGCGAAAATTCTATTGTATTCAATTGTAAACTAAAAGTGTACCCTAATGCTTCGTGTAGGGAGGACAAGGAGAGCAGCAAGAAGAAGAAGAAGAAAAAGAAGAAGCCCCCTCCTCGACTATTCTGCGACATCTGCGACTGCTTCGACCGCCATGACACGGAGGACTGCCCGGCGCAGGCGCAAACGCCCGACACGCCGCCGCACACCGCCTACCATGGCAGCAAGGGCGCCGAGCGGCCCTACTGCGACATTTGCGAGCTCTTCGGCCACTGGAGCCACGACTGCAATGACGACCGAACCTTCTAAATGTGGCCCGCCTCGGGTTGTCCGTCCATCGCTCAAAAAAGCGACTTGAGGGCTAGAACGTGGCATCCTTGTTTGCACAGCTTGTCACACTCGTGGCAAAAAAAAAAACTCGGGATATAGGCCGACATTTTTGCCTCAGCTTAAAACTGGCTATAAGCTTTACAGACATCCTTAATTTGGAGGAACCGGAGGTGGCAGAAATGAAAATGGAAGCCCGGCAATGAAAGAAACAGCAATTTAAGGTCAGCTGCCGAGGTTAGAGTGCAATCTTGATTCATTCAGAAGTTTTACCATATCCCAAACTTGTTGTGAGCAGTGTGTATATAGAGATAAAGAACTATAAATCCCCACAAATGATTCTATGTGAAGGATACAATGGTGTGACAATTTGGGAGCCATAGTGCATTTTTTTTCTATGCCTGAAAATATTTTTTATTGAATTTTGGTGGGGCGCATGCAGGCAGAATACTTGAAAGCACTTCCTTGCTTCTTCTTTCTACTTTGGCTTTTCTGTACAAATAAAAGTGTGTCAAAATGAAAGTCAGAGTGCGTCTTGCCTCAGGAGTTGGCGGGCACCAGCGGCGCCACCTCGGAGGCGTGGCGCCACTTTTTCAGCTCCACGCTCAGCTCCACCGTGACCGTCTCGGGCTGGCTCGGCGTGTCGGGGTCGCTCTCCTCGCGTCGCATCCCTGTGAAGCGGAAGGTGAGCGAGGCCAACTTCATATGGTCATGCAACATGGCACCAAAAGTTTAATGTCAGAATCACCTTTGCCAGGTTTCTTGAATCCAGCACGGCTTCCTTTCTTCTTGGAATCGTCCTTGGATTTGCTGTCCACGCTCACGTTCTTCAAAGAACAACACCACATGGACCCACGTCAATGGCAAACTTACTCCAGTGAAAAACAAGCGCTAACTTGCCTCGTCCATAACGGAAGCTTCTTCCACCGGAGGATCTTTGTGCATTGAGCCAAAGTCGCAAAGGATGTCCACTTTTTGATTTCCGCCGAGAAGGCCGCGCAGGGACACGTGCGAGGATGCCACCACCGTGGTTACAGGCGGGTCCGCCACCAACTCCACCACAGATTTCTTTCGCTTGTCTTTTGTAGTCTTGGGCTGAAAGCGTTCCGACAAGTGCCACATTTCAATACATGTGAAACGTTCTACACAAAGTTTGTCAACTACGTCCACATTTTTCAAACTATTTTCATATTCACCTCATTCATTGTTAATCATCAGTTTCATAATTCCAACATTAAGACTATTAATGTGTTTGTTAAAAGGCAAAGTCTTTCATTTTTTAATTTCTTTTTTTTTAAAACAATAACGTCCTCTACTGGCAATAGCATGACCCAATTGTACCTGCTTGATGAAGATGATGAAACTCACTTTTTTCCCTTTCTTGTCAGTGGCACCTTGTGCAGAATCGTCTGAGACCTCCGCAGGCCACGACTGGATCTGAAAGTCAGATGAGAGATAAGAGTTGGTTTTTTTTAAATTCAATATTTAATTATTTACACTGCACAAACAGATACTTCATTACTGAACTTCCTACAGTAAATTGTTCAAGTCGCTGCCCTTTTTTTCTAGCTCTGTGGATGTCAATATAATGTAAAAGATGTACTTTAAATACGGTCATATAATAAAAATCATTGTAATGTACTTTAAAATATGATAGAGTGCTTTTTTTTAAACTATTACATTACTAACTTGTACAAGAGTCTTCCCGCCCCCTAGTGGCTACTTTTGTACTTCTTACCTTTTCCTGCTCGATAAAAATGACAAATCCTCGATGGAGGAACTTCTTGAAGCTACTCAGGTCTCGCACGACAAACGTCAGCACGTGGCCAAAGTCAACGCAGTCGGCCCACGGCTGAGACGACGTGCTGTATCGCGACTCTGTGACAAAGTTAATATTGCCGAATTTCACTTTCACCCTGCGAGGTAAATGGTTATTACACGTGAATAAGTTACTCGAGTGTATTTGTAGCAGCTGACACGTTATGGCATAGGTGTCAAACTCAAGGCCCGGGGGCCAGATACGGCCCACCAACATCATTTTATGTGGCCTGCAACGACAAATTTTGCATCGACTTTGTGTCATTACTAAAATTACAAATTGTTAATAGCAAAGGCCTTCAGAGGGAAACAATGAGTACAATGCGGCCTGTGACAAATTTTGTTTGACACTTTTTTTTCATTTTTTTTTTATTACCACAAGAGGAGGAAGTTTGATCCTCGCCGCAGTCTGCCGGGTTGACCATCACAATCTCTTTTACACTCTTCTTGTTAAGCGACTGAGTTGGCTCGGCACCCTGGTCCTGACTCTGATCCTGACTCTGACGCTTCGACGGACCGCCAATCACAACTTCCTGCCAACAGCGCCATCTAGCGTCTGTCACTGAACGGGCGGTGTAAAGACGAGTGGAACGCGCGTTACCCGGTAGGCGGTGGTCTGGTGACTGAAGAACATGTACGAGATGACGTAGCTGTAGCTGACCACCGGGAACTCCGGAGCGTCAGGGTCCTCGTCCTGCGGGTCCGGGACCCCCTGCATCCCGCCCACGCGCACGGTGGCCGACGCCCAGTCCACCAGAAGGTCTAAGGTAATCTTTTAATTATAACTAGTAAAAAAATTATGAAGGATGAGAAAGGTGGACGCTCACGGTTCATGTTGGCCATTCCCCTGTAGCGGTGCCGCTCCTCGGGGGCGATCCACGCCGCGTCGAGGTAGGAGAGTCGGGGAAGGGCGTTCACGGCGAAGCCAGGGTACGAGGGTGCCAGCGTGAATGGGTTTCCCTCCAGCACCAGGGTCCGCAGACACGGCAGCGTACCCAGCGCCTTCAGCAGGGGGCGCTGTTCTCTGAAGTCGCACTCGCTCAGGTCCAGACACACCAGCTCAGGCCTCTCACATAACACACGCAGGGATTATAATAACAAGGCTGAGGTCACGACTCGCAATGTCACCCCAAAATACACAGAAAAACTACATAAGGGAGTAGGGAATAAGTGGCCTGATGGTGTTTTGATGTCAAGGAGCTATGTTAGTTATTTGCGGAGCAACCATTGTTTTCCTGTGAGCAGCGTGACGTCTCGATGGGATCCCAGACGATTGGCGGCCAGCCCGAGGTACTGCAGGCGAGGAGGCGGAGAGATGGCCAGGCGGCCCAGAGCGCACAGCTGGTTGGCACGCAGCTCCAACACCTCCAAAAGTACGCATTGGAAATTGGCCACTTAGGTTAGTAACAAATGTGAACAAGTGTGTTGATACATTCTTTAGAAATGGGACAGCAATTGTATGTGAATATATCAGCTGAAATGTAAGGGTTCCAAATTAAAATAGGGTTTCATATTCGGTTTGGGGTTTCAGAATTTCGATATAGTTTCAAACAAGGGTTAGGGTTTCAAATTTGGGTCGAAATATTAAGGGGTCAGCACACCTTAAGCGTCCTGGGAAGGTTCTCGGCCGAGATCTCGCTGATGCGGTTGGCGCTGAGCACAAGTTCCTGCAAGTTGCAGAACTTCAGCAGGTAGTTGTCGACCACAGACACCTGAACAAGGCCAAGCAATAAATCACCACCACACATTTCTGATGCAAGAAGGCTCTACAAAAACAGCTTCCTCACGTCCATGTCGACAATCCGCAGCTTCCTGAAGTAGCTGCACACAAAGTCGGCGTCCAGTCGCTCTGGCTCCACCACGGCCACGCGCTGGAGGGCGGCGGCCTGCGGGCTCCACGGCTCGTCGTGGTGCCACGGAGAGTGCGGGCAGTTTAACAGGTCCAGCAGCGCGTCCGTGTCCTCCGTCACTGCCTCAGCCTCACTGCCGCCGTCCTTCCTCTGTTAGGAGGAAACGCACGCATTTCTTTGCTCAAATGCAAAAATGACACGGACAATGATTTGCCCTCAATCATGATCAAAATGTCAATTTATTAATTTATTTTATTGGGAAATGTTCATGTTCAAGCTCATTTTTAGGCCCCAAAGTATTTCAGTTGGGTATTTTGTAAGAAACCTTTTTCTGTTTGTCAAAACGCGGTTGTGGATTTAATTTGTCGTACTATATTTCATTTAAAAAATGATTCGCATTTTTTAAATCGAAAAAGGAGAAGTTGGAATTGACAAAGAAAAGTTAAAAAACGAATTACAAGTATGAATAAAATACAACTATTTCTCCAAAAGTATGACACTTAAAATAATTGTTCGAAAAAAAAATTCAAATAAAATTGTCGGGACGATTGCTTTGTCCCAATGTTTCGTAAAAAGGCGCCGGTGTGACCGCGTCAATTCGGTAAGTACTCCCTCACCCAGCTGCCTTTACCACAGGGAAACTGGTCGAGACACAGGCGGCGAATGTGCTTGTCCAGAACGGCCGACAACGCCACCGAGCTCATGCTGTCCTCCACTCGCCGCCTCTGTCGTCCTTCCGCGGCGAACCGGCAAATTGTTTGGCTTAGCGGACGAAGGTTGCCAGGCAACGATGAGGGGGCGCGGCCATGGTCTGCGACTTTCGTCACTCAAAAGAAGTGAGTGTATTTGAAAGAAATCATTTACAAATTATTTTCAATGATGTACTTTTAAGCAACTGTTATAATTGATATATCTTCTTTTCCTTTTCCCCTCAGGGGTCGCCATCTGTTTCCATCTCACCCTATCCTGTGAATCCTCTTCTCACACCCCAACCAACTTCATGTCCTCGTTCACTCCATCCATAAATCTCCTCTTTGGTCTTCCTCTTGACCTCCTGCCTGGTGGTTCCATCCTCAGCATCCTTCTACCAATATATTCATTATCCCGGCTCCGCTGAACATGTCCGAACCATGCCAGTCTGGCCTCTCTGGGTTTATCTCCGAAACACCTAACGTTTGCACTCGTTCCTGATCTTATCCAACCGCGTCACTCCCGAAGAGAACCTCAGCATCTTCATCTCCGCCACCTCCATTTCTGTCTTTTCTCCAATGCCACTGTCTCTACACCAGGGCTGCATTCGTTATTGTTTTATATATATATATATATCATGTGTATATATATATATATATATATATATATATATATATATATATATATATATATATATATATATATATATATATATATTAAATCAATAAATAAAGTACAATAAACATTGGTGATAACGTTATTATTGCAACATTTAGTCATTTTCTATCTTTGAGTAAAGCCCAATGTTAACCCATCCCATAAATATTTCTGCCCACACACCGCACGTCTTCACGTAACACTCCCGTTTCGGAAATTCCCCGTCCCGTCTAGTTGTCTCATCACTTGCGCTAAGTCAAAAGTGAGAATGACGTTTCGTCCCGTTTTCTTGTCATATATAAATTTGGCCATTAAATATATAGTCGTTCTTCCTTGTCCCTCGTCATGTCATGAGTGTTTTTCACTTTTACAAGATCAATTTTTAAAATGAATACGGTTCAACCGGGTCACTGCACAGGTAGCATCCATTTCCTGCACCGAGCTGCAGCAGATGAACATGACACGATTGCCTCATTGTGCTCAATTACGAAATCTGTCGTGAAGCCAATTTTTTTTTTTTTTTTTTTTTGGAGGGGGTTAGTTAAAAAAAAATCTTGTCATATATAAGCTTGTCATATGATGATGTCAGGAGCGTGATGCGTGTGCTGCAAGGTGAGCTGCATCTGCCACTTGTGCTTTTGCTGCAGCTGTCTTCTTACATCGTCACGGTGACCTGCACTGGCGATGCCATCATGACGCTGCGGGGGAACCTCAGGGCAGCAGAGCTGGCCCTGTGTAATTTAGCCATGGCCGAAAGGGATTACGTAAGTCACTTTTGAAGCTGTAAAAGGTGGGAATTAGCTATAGAACTGCAACAGATATTTTCCCAACACTGAAGATGGTTACCATTTTTAAGTTTTGGGCACTGAAGTTGTTTTGTAACATGAAAGTAACATTCTTACAAACTGTTAATGACTCACTGAACAACACTGCTGGCCAGTGTTGGTATTAACGTATTATTTTAATCCAAAAATATATGATAACCCAACAACCTTTCTTTGTAACTCATTATTTTTTACTCTTTGTTGGCAGTGGTGGAGCTGGGATTTTTTTCCTTGGTAGGGGGCAAAAATATCTCAGTGCAGAAAAAACAAAACCAAACAGACAAAGTCAAAATATATTTCAGGAAATGCTGATAAACATTCAGTACATGTTTCCCGGAGGAAATTATGATATGGTCCAAGAATATTTCAGGGGGCGGTTCCCTTCACCCATAGCTCCACCAGTGCTTAATGGATTACAGTGCTGAATCATGGGTCAAATCGTCAACCTTAATGCATTGAGTATAAATAACCCAGCACTGGTTAACTATTTCACCCAATTTGGGATCTAGCATACACTCGAGTAATTTTGTGACACTAAACTCTTGCCTCCAGGTGGAACACATTTTCAACGGGAACCCGCCGCTGAAATACAGACGGAAATCCCTAGAGCCTATCCCGGGAATAACCATCCCGGTGGGGAACAGCAGTGCCGAGGTTCGCGACGCTGTGTGCTCCATTAGCGACTACCTGGAGCGACACCTTCCGCCCATTGTTGGGAATCTGACCCAACAGCATCGAGAGCAATTGATGGGCAACGCCAGGGTCTTCCACAACCAGTTCAAGGCAGCAGTGGAGCTGACGGCGCGCCAGCAAGGACCAGGCGCCGATGGAGATGACAACGGCGTGACGGCAGAATGCCGCCGACCAATCGTCAGATGGCACGGCTACGCGTTGAAGAAACACGGCCTCCGCATTATCTACTACACCCGAACATGGGTGGAGGCTTTCACCAGTTTACAGCCCGGCTGTGATTAGTATGATGAAGGAACTTTCATTCATTTGGATTGACTGACTACCACCAACTAAGCTGCAGAATCTACAGCTATAGTTTATTTATGTATTTATTTATTCATTCAAAATCCTATTCACAATTTCGTTTGTGTGTATTTATTTCAAGTTCAAATAAAAGTATTTATGACGTATTTTTTGGAACGTCTCTTGTTCAGGGTTGACGAGCCTTACTATTTTTTTTTTTTTTTGCACTTTGAGGCAAATCTGGTGTCAAATCTGGGGGGCGGACGTGAGCCAAGGGGTGATTAATTCTGCCCTAATTGTTCATGTAGAAGTGAACGAGACAGCAGATGTCACAAACTAGCAGCAGATCTCTGTTGTTTGGGGTCCATCACAGTGAAGTAGACTGAAGTGACGTGAAGGAGGCATTTTGATGACGTAAGTGATGATAGACGAGGCCCTGCTGTATGTCTTGGGAATACAGCTCTTGTGAAAAGTTAATTGCTCAAACATATGACGGAGCTGCAGCGATGGCATCAGAGCTTAATGAGATGCAGGCCAAAAATAAAGGTGCCTAAACTACAGGAAAATAAGGATGACTTTTACAACAAAGTAACGGAGCTATTTGTGGCGAAGCATTGGCGAATGGACTTCATCTCCAAATTAAGGTAAGACCACAAACAGCGTGTGTGTTTTGCATGCGCGCATGCGTTGAATGCTAATAAGATACGAAATAACCAGTGGCCAATTGAAGAAGCTACCCTTATGGATTTATATGTTTGTAAATCTGACTCTTGAGTCAGTGTCTCATTTGTTTCGTCACAATTTAAGGCTTGTCCTTGAATGAAGTCATGCAGGAAGTATGAAAGGGATATTGACATAACTGACGTGCACGCAATAATTAAGGATGGGGGTGTAGAAGCGTTGGACTTCTGTGGAAAATCAAGTTTGAGATATTTTAACAGAAGTGACGTTTAAATATGGTGTGAATTTATTCCAAGGAAAAGGTGTGCCGTGGATGAAAAAAGGTTGGGTGTAAAAAAAAAAAAAAAAAATCACAGCATAGCAGATCACGTTTGTCGTAGGTAAAGCACGACCATCAATTTTATAATCAAAACGTTTTTTGTTAAACTTGACAATGGCGGCGATAAACATCCATCTAAACATGTCAATAATAATCCTGAAAAATTCCATCTAAAATAAAAGCATCAGCAGCAGCAATAATAATGACAATGCAGTTTGCTAAAGCATATTTTTGTAACACCCCCCCCCCCCCCCCCGACAAAAGCATCTTTTGTGATGAAAATGTCCAAAGAAGGCAAGACAATGAATTGTTTGTGATCAAAAAGGTTGATGATTCCATCTGACAATACATGTTGGCATCAAAAACACAAAACCGCATTGTTTTGTGATCCAAAAGTTGAAGATGAAACATGACTAAATTTTCTTCTCATGTGTTTAACAAGGTTATTGAGGACAAAACATTGCAATGAAGGTTGTGTAATCAAGAAGTTTGTTGGTGACAAGCCACAACGAAGCATTTTTGGCATCCAAAAATGTCTTCAAGTCTGCATATGGCAACGTATTTTGTAGTTAAAAAGACTGTGGCAAACGAAACATAACCCTGTTTTTGTGACCAATCATGCTAAACCAAAACAAAAACACTTGAGATTTTTTTTTCTTCACAAAACATTTTGAAGACGCAGCATTGTTTTGTGATCAAATATGACAGCGCATTATGTTGTGATTAAAATGGTTGAGTACAAAACATGACAAACTGCGTCGTTTCATTACGTTTGTTGAAGAGAAAACATGACACTGCATTTACATTGCGACCATAAAAAATGATTGGAAGACAAAATGTGAGTTTCGTGTGCTCAACAGCGCTGCCGAGAGCCCGACAAGAACACATGGATCGATACAAAAACTGTATATACACACGCGCTCACACGATGAGGCAAATAATCCACACGGTAAATATAAAGTGCCATGAAAAAGTATTTGCCTCTTTTTAAATGTCTTAGTTTTATGGCATAGTTTCCCCACTTTATTCAGATTATCAAACAAATGTAATGATCAGACTGATTGAACCTAGCATGACCTTTAAAAGGCCGCGCTTGCTCGGAAACTCTCCAGTGTTGCTAAAGTGAAGCAAAATAGTCCCGCCAAGACGTGAACGACTCATTGCTACTTGTTGCCGCCGAGTGGCCCCGCCAGTTATTCGGGATAGGAGCCAAGTACATTTTGATAGAGGCGCCCGCTTTAAATCATTAATTCCTTAATAAATGGAATAGCATTTTATCTCTTTGAGTTATCTGATATTAACAAGTACTCATGAGCTTAAACGCTGAAGTGAGGAAACCATGTCGAAAAGTAAGAACTGGACAAATGTTCAAATACTTTTTCACGGCACTGTTTGCACTGAACATATTTGGAGAGACAAGAAAACAAGCCATGTGCTTTATTGCTATTTCTGTGAAGCTCCCTATGAGGGCTGTAGGTCATGTCGCTCACCAGAAAAGGGCTGAGAAAGCAAAATGTGAAGGACGGAGGAAATGGGGGAGCTACATTGTGGTGTCAAGCTTCATGAGAAATTCAAAGAAACCTACCCACACACTCATTTCGCTTCTGAACTGTGTTCAACATTGTTCATTATGACTCACGCCGAGGCAAACGGGTCAAAAAAAAAAAATTGTGCCGAAGATGACAATGGAAAGCCCTATTTCGCAGACATGTTCGGTGTAAAAAAAGGGGCGCATCGTCAAGTGTGAGGAAGGGAGCTTTGATTGGCCAGTAATCAAGCTTGCTGTGTTCACTCCCACAACGGCGCACAGGCCCATTTCTAACAACGCCTGACTACAAAAATGCCCCCGGAAAAAAAGACGCCACCCATGCGCACAGCCATTAGAGCTCTCAGGAGTACAAAAAGAGGAAGACGAGTTGAGCCCTCCGTGATGATGATGACGTAGAGGAGGAAAAGGATGGACATCAGATGGCCTGTGATCGAGGCTCCACGTCGGCGTGCCTAAGTGCCTGAATGGCTTCTTCAGGCAAGCGTGATGGATCGCTGAGGATGGACGTGCTGGTGCTCAACTGGCAAAGGCTGCTGCTGACCACTGGTGCACACAGGTTCACTTATTACATACAGGACTACAAATATACCACATGAATGAATATGCTATTTATGTACTTTGTATGACTTCCTGTCAATGGTTACTTTTTCCTCCTCCCCAAATAAATTCAATACTGTGTGATAATCCTGACAGGCCTACTTCCTACTTGCAGCAATAAAACATGCTGCGAATTAAAACGATAATAAACAAAACAAATGTTGGCCTGAAGGGAAAACAACAATGCAAATATTTGGCCATGAAAACAAAGTGAAAAAGTTCAAATGTCCGGCACATAAAAACTACCCGAAGCAAAGATAATCACAAGTAGAAAAGAAACATAACTTTAAAAAGACAACGATAGGATCCACGTGGCATAAGAAAACAAACTTGACAGTGCCAATTATTCCTGCCGACGTTGTGACTTTTAGTGTCTTAACAATCTTGGCGCAGTGCCAAAAGAATGTCTTCGCTCCTTGTCAACCGTGGCAGCCGCTAGCGCACACTCTTATTTTTATTTTCAGACTTTGACCCCCTCCCCCCCGGAACTTGCTTTACGTGTCCTTATATCCAAACAGCTTTGACTCAAGCATTAATTTAATTCCATAGAAATTAAAAAATGAAAACAAGGGCATTTTTTTTTTTCAAAACATCGACGCAAACACACAACGTTTCATAAATCAATGTGCGTGTGTGTGTTGAATGTTTGACTCACTGGGCCTGAGTGCGACCAGGGAGCAGTGGCGCTCGAGCCACTCCAGCGTTGTCTTGCAAAGCTCCGTTCCGCTCGCGGTCGACACCATCTTGTTGAAGGACTCGAAGAGAGGCTTGATGATGACGCTGAACTGATAAACGCGCCAAGTCAAGGCTTGCTCCAGAATTTTGCTGAGATGCGCTCAAGCCCCGTCAAAGCCACTTTGCCCGAAAGTGCCTCTTTGAAATCGTGTTTCTGTTCCTTGCAAGTTGCAGCTGTTTAATTTTGGCTTTTCGCAATATGTAACCCTTAAGCTAATGCTAAAGCTAATAATCGAATAAAGTTCAAATCGAAATGTCAAACAGCTCTAGGCAAGCATGCGTCACATCATATTTGGTAAACCGTGCGAGCGAGTACTCTTTCATTCCTTAAAGTGATGTTATTTGATAGTTTCTCATTACTTGGCAATGAGAACAGAACATTTGCCAAGAAATAATTTCAAAAGTATTTTAATAAGCTTATATGTATAGGCTTTGGGAGTAGTCAGACTAAAATAAATGTTTATATGGTGTAAATCATTAGGGAGGATTTTCACCTGTCATGGAGTTGGTTCGAACTATCAACGTGAGATTTGTTTAAAGAGGGGACCAATCTCATGATGGCGGCAGCCAACAATTAAGACAGGTGATGAAGTAGCTCATGTTCCACTGAGGATTCCTTCCTACCGCAGCAAATTTCCCCCGCACATGCAAAAAACAATCACGGACTGATACAACCTGACTGGTAAGCTCTCAGACCGTAAATATAGACAAGAGCTAGGTGGAGGATACAAGCCAGAACTTCCAGTCCTGCCGGGAACGCAGCTTGACGTACTCGGTGAACCTGTGCTGCATGTGGTCAAAGCGCCGCTGCGTGACCTGCGCTCCCGTGGCCGGCATCTGGTCGTGACACAGGCTGCGGTTGACAAAAACAAAACAGGATGAGCCCCGGACTTAACGAGCTGTCGTAAAAGAATATTATGTTCACTTAAAGGGAAAAAAAAAAAAAAAAACTTTGAATGCATGACGTTCCATTGAAGCGATGAAATTTAGCGTCACCTGGTGGACAAAAGCCAGTAGATAGTCCAAGTGTGTCGGAACGATTATTGGCACAAAAATTCAAGATTAAAACAACAACAAAAAGAATAGACATTATACTGTATGTGTAGAGAGAAACAAATCCTGAATAATTGAACAAAAATGCAAATATTAGTCAAGTATTAATATATTGGGGACAACTTCAAGAGAGAGGAAGAGATATTATTTAAAAACAAAAACTGCAAATAGTATGAGCATACTTAATGCAGGCTTTGAGGTTTGTGATCTCCTCCTGCAGCTTCCTGATGTCTTCTTGCATTTGCTCCCTCTCCTGCTTGAGCTTTTCAACATGTTCCACCGTCTTTTGCATTGTGACTGCAATACTGATCTGTGAACATTTCCAACGGAATGGTAACCACACGCAGTCGGAATCACAACTCCCGCTGCTCCTTACGTTGGCTTGGGAGTTGAGGGTGGGGACCAGGCCACCGAGCGTTTTGAAGCAGTGGTTGATATTTGATCGTCTCTTCTGCTCGGCGATGTGGGCTCTCCTTGGAATCTGAAACGCACAGACGCATGCGTTACTTTCACACTGATGTTAAAAGACGTTGTCGCTCCAGCTTTACAACTTGTAGAAATAAGAAATATCGGTTTAAAAAAAAAAAAAAAGATAATAATAAAGCTATATGAAGAGTAATACAACTAAGAAAAAAATCTGTAATAATGACAACTGAGTAAAAATACAAAAAAAAATTAACTAATACAAGACAAACGTACAAAAAATGTAAAGTTGAAAAAGAAATAATAGACGCTAACTATGACACGAACACGGCGTCACCTGTTTCTGTAAGTGGCACGTTTGGTCAAAAAGTGCGTGGAAGGAGTCAATTAAGATATTTTCCGGGCTTAGAGAGTGGTTTGAATATTTCGCAATGCTGAGAAATGATTGTCATGTTTAAGACTGACGCTCGCCATCCACCACACTATGTGCTATGTGAAAATAGAAATGTGCGTCAAAATTCCACCTTTGCTAAGTGATAAAATGCTGACGCTCCCTTCCCGTTGTTTCACCTGAGGTGTTGTGCTGCTGCTGCTGATCAGTGACTGTGGACTTGGAACTTGATCTGAAGCGCAAGGGGAGCCTTGGCCTGACCTTGGCTGGCCCTTCACTAAAAAGAGGAGGGGGGGGAATTATTATAAAATTTGGCGTTAGCGAGTCGCAAACTCTTACCGACAACTGATGCGGGCTTCTGGTTTCGGTGGCTGGAGGAAAACGAGTTCTCTGAGGGGATGATGCACTGAGGAGACTTTTGGGTTTGAGGTACTACAGAGAACCCACCGGCCTGACGCGTACCAAAAGACAATTAAAGCAGAGTGCACAATGATCTGTGAGTCAATTTGTTGTTGAGAACGTACCACTCCACAATGAGTGATCAGCACCCCGGGAGCTGAGGTCACGTCGGTTTTCATTGCCGGGATGACGCCTGAGAATGTGAAAGCCGGCAGTGAGTTTTTGGAGAATCCCTGTTTTAAAAAGTCAACTTTGCCTCCAGACCTGTGATGAAGAGCTGCTGAGTGGCGACTGGGTTGGCTGGGGAAATCTTCTTCAAGTCTCGTTTTTTGTTGCCGTTGGCCGGCTGGAGGTGTCGGGGGCGGGCAAAGGTGTGAGGCGGCGGCGGAGGCTTCGGGGCGGCTAACAGCGGAACCAGGGAGGGCAACCGAGGGGGAGGCGGCGGGGGATGCGTGCACACCGCATCGGCGGTCGGCGCAGCGGAGGGCGAGATCGCGACGGTCTCGCCCAAGGTTGCTGCGGAGTCCAAGGTGCGGGGGAGAATGGGGGCCGTTGGGAGGCACTGGGACGCCAGCGGATTGTGAGAGGAGACGGTGGCGTGCTCACTGAGCGCCACCTGCCCCGGATAAAGAGGCAAGTAGTTGTCCACAATGCTCTCAGCACTGGTTCCACTGGTTGCACTGGTCATGGGGGACGGGATTTGGCTGTCTGTGAGCTGCATGGACGACAATAAGTGGCTCTGGTGACAAAACACACGAGTTTAATTTGTGAACAAGCTTGTAACTCAACTGCCTCAAATCAATTTGGAAATGAACCGAAATGCCATGAAAAGAATATTTGCCTGGCTGCTTTGTAATCAGACATGTGTTGCATCCAGAAATAATAATAATGTTGACATTTAAAGACAAAGAGACGCTATTTACAGTGTAATGATGCGGTTAAGCAGACCGAGCAGCTGCTCGTGCGCCATTATCCAGTTTAGTACCATGACTATGTTACGTGGATTTTTGACCACTACTTGTAAAGGACAGAAAAAAGAGGCAGGAAGGTGGGGGCGGGGAATATCTTACACCTTCTGCTTGTAGTGGTGCGTTAAAGGCGCCGCACTCCGTGTTTACCTGCGACGGAGAGCCGCTGCCGGGCAGTGGGGTGCCTGACGGTGAGGTGGGGGAAACGGGGAGGAAGACGGGTGGACGGAAGCTGTGAAATAAGTCTGGAAACAAGAGTCTATGTTAGCAAGCGGTTAGTAAAAAAAAAAAATCATCCTCTACTTTGTGGGTTACTCGGTTAAGGAAACTCGTGTCTAGGGGAGTTACTGGAAGACTAGCACGTGATTCCTTCAGGTGCACAATTAGTGTGTGTTCAAGAGACGCATGTGCGGGACTCAATCTACTTTTAGTCATACAAAAGCGTCACGCCATCGGACAACAAGTCACAATTTTAGAAGGAGCGCTCTCCTTTGGCACTCCTTTCATGGATCGCTCGGGTGTGCAGACTTTTCCACCTGAAAAAGAGACAACGTTTGGCCGCTACCTTGTAGTGGATCAAAAGAAAAGTCCAGGTTGGGCTGCAGCTGCATGAGGCCCGGTTGGATCATGTCTGCGTTGACCGCATGAGCTGTGGAATTGCACCAGCAAAAGATTTTCACGGGCTTGAAATAATACAACATTGCCCCACCCCCCACTTGTTTTACAAAATATTTTTTTTTAAAAATGACTCGCCAATCCTCACCGTTCTCCTTGGGGTTGGGCCAGGCGGTGGTCTGGTGCGAGACCAAGGTGGAAAAGAGCGTGTCAGACACCTCGGACAATAGCATCTCCATGTCAAAGAGGCTCTCCAGCTCCATGGGCACGGGGGCCTCGCTCTCTTCATCCTGACAAAAGCAAGCACGGAGCATGTCTGGAGAGACTTCCCCAAACAGCCCTAACTGCTCCTTGGGCCCCTTTAGGTGTTAGAAATGTAAGCACCAAGCTGGTCAATCACACAAGCATGCAAGGGCCAGCGCAGCCAACAAGTGGGGTCGACAATGAGATGCATGCGCGCTCAGTGGAATGCTTTGACTTTTACAGTTTAGTGATTGACACTTGAACGCTGTCTTCAAGTCTGCATTGAAATCCTCGTCCGCAATCGAAACTCTAATTTTAACAAATCTTGAGACCTGGCTTTGAATCTCAACTGATGTAAAATGCTTACAGTATATTTAAAAAGTCTACACACCACTGCTCAAATGTGATTTTTTTTTTGGTGATACTGCTTTTAAAATAAATAAATTAATTAATTTAAAAATCCCTCCCCATTTAGTTGTACAAGTTGTCACCATAAAGGTGGGACGATTGAACAGGGGTGTGCAGACTTTTTATATCCTACTGTATACCAAACAAACTGATTTTCTAGACTGAAAACAGAACCAAACGACTTAGTTTGATTTGTTTTTTCTCAAAGGTATTAAAAGGTTTTGGTGCACTGACAAGCTGCATGCTTTGTATATATTTTTTTTCCAAACTCTGCATACCTTGAGTAAACTCGACAGGTCGTCATCCTTGTGCTTCTGCAACTAAAGGGACAGTCAGAAAGATTAACAGTGCTGTAAGACGAAAAAAAAAAAAAAAAAGTGACTGGAACCCAAACTCAACTCTTTTCTTGAAGTAAGTCCTCCACTTGTGATACTCTCTGATGACAATTTCTATTCTTCTCTTCCAGCATTTGCCCTCTGTGGTGATCATCTAGCAGTTACAACACACAAATGATGATATAAAGTCACCAAATTAATCATGTGTTTTTTGATATGCATTCAAACCTTCACCTCGGAAGTACGATGCGCTTCCAGGTCTATGTTTCCCTCCAGCGGAGTCACAAAATGACAAACGGGATTTTGCCTCCTCTCCACATCTGCATGGGACAAAAAGTTGAATCACTCAAACTTGAGAAAACCAAAGTCGAGTAATCCTTCACTTCTTACGTTGCGAGGGCAGCATTTTACGTAAGCAAACTTAGAGTTTAAAATCGATCAAGCAAAAATGTGGTAAAATAAGCGGTCTTACACTGCATGTACCAGGCCCTCCAGATGGCGTTGTTGAGGCGGATCTTGTCCCTCCAGAGCAGCTTCAGACCTTTGAAGTTTTTCCATTTGGGAGACACCAGTTTACCGCTGTGGAAACAAGTGGATTTACCATTTACTTGTCACATCCATCCATTGACTGAACCGCTTTATCCTCACCAGGGTGCAAAATTTCCAAGTCAAAATGAAAAGTACAAATCAATTCTGGAAGAAACATTTAATAGACACTGTATTCTATGTATTTGCTTTAGTGGGCCTCTGTAAAAGTATTTTTCCCCCTGTTTCCTGTCTATATTAGATTAAAAGCATTAAATATGTGCAGCATGGTTGAGCTAAAGAAAGTCGACAACAACATGCCTGCTTGGTAGTAATCCCGTGCTCTATTAATAGTCCTGACGACAAATCCAAGCTGGTTCCAAAAGTCCGAGGGAATCCTCGTTTGTCATCCGTAAATAGCAACTGGCTGGCAAGTCACTTTTCTATAACATGCTCACACAAGAACCACTCGGGTTTTCTTCCTCCTTTTTTTTAGGAGGGTAAAATTATAACTGGGGGAATTGTGACAGAGTAATTAACTGGTAGTACCTGTAAGCCAGCGTCATGCACTCGAAGAGTTTGGTGAGCGAGGCGTCGATGGAGATGTGAGACGTGCTGGCCTTGCCGAAGTGGTACGTCTGACAGGTCTGTTTGTTGACGGTGTCGAAGTCGTAGCCTTTCTTCGGCGGGTGCTCGCTGTGCGGCGATGATACCATAAAGTGCCCGCTATGAATGATCTGCGACCTACGCGGGCCCCGGCTGGGGTTCGGACTGGGGCTGCGGCTCGGGCTTGTCTCTTCGGCGTCCGAGTCGTCGTCATCATCGTCGTCCCGCTGTTGTTTCCTCACCCGCTGTTTGGAACTCTGCTGCCGAGAAGCCATGATTGCGAACAAATGGCTAAGCAGCTAGCGAGCTAGCCCGGCGGGGTTATTACTATACTATAACCGTCATGAGTCTTGGCCGTGGCATTACGAGTGTCCGCTCCCGGTACGATTTTATTGTTTTAATTTAGTTTTTTTGTTTGTTTTGTTTTCCTGCCAATTTGTGGCGTTCGAAATTCTTTGAATCTACTTTGTGTACAAGTTGAGTACAAACCAGCTGACACAAAAGTAGTGTTGGCTCGTGCGTGAACGATTCGTTCAGAAAGAACGTATCTTTTCAGTGAACGAAAGTGAACGAGTCACTTCCTAAAGTGATTCGTTCATTTTTTCCGTTCATATAACTTCAACCAGTAGGTGTCGGTAATGCCCATTGAAGCTGGTGCCACCTAGCCGTAAAACAAAACAAAGAAGAAAATGACGTAACTTCCTGTTCACGAACCAGTCGTGAATTGCATTCCCCGTTCACCAACGAACGAATCTGTGAGTGAACGATTCACTCACTGAGTGAATCACTCACTGAGTGATTCGCATTTCCAGTTCACCGCGAGAACGAATCAGTAAGGGAACGAATCCTGGCTTTCCCGTTCGCGAACGTGAGTGAACCGCCTTCCTGTGCATCAACGGATCAGTCAGTGAATATGTTGCGTCTCCTGGCGTGAACTATGTAAGCCAGAATGTAGATTTACGATTTACTTATAGTAGGTTTTAAATAACGTGTATGCATATGTATGCCTAAATGTTGTTATCCAATATATCGACTGCAGTTTCACGTTAGATTGCTGGTTTGAGATGTACTTTTATCATTATTATTATTATTATTTTAATAAACATTTATGTTATAACTGGTCTGGTGTTGTATTCCTTGTTTTGATATTCGCCAATCAAAACATAAAAATCAGACATTTGGTTAACTGCTATATATGACAATATGTATACGTGTTTTACGTTGTTATGAGTCGGTGTCCCCAAAATCAACAAATGTCGGCATAACGTTTATTTTTTTAAACCTTTTATTCAAACACAAACACATTCAGTATAATAACACCATCAACTACAAGCCAACAAATACAAAATTAAAACATCAATGTCGGCATAAAGTGTGTCGGCTGGCAATGGCATAGCGGCAATGCTGTCTGTCACTCACTCGTGAATCTTCGCGAACGACCAATCAGCAGCGCCAGCGAGCGTTAGATGAACTGTACGAGTCAGTGACGTAATTACCCGTTCACGAACTAGTCAGTGACGCAACTTCCCGTTCACGACCGGGTGAGAGACTGTTGCCAACAGATCTGTGTACGAGCCAATTATTATTATATATAATAATTTGGAGGGGGGGGTTGTGTAGTTGTATTGTTTGATGTGTATGGGTTGTTTCCACTGGATGTTGTAAAAAAAAGAAAGAAAAAAGCCGGATCAGCGTGTGTGTTGGAGGGGGGGAACAAATCTTTTGCGTGAACTGATTCTAAACATTCAGTTCACCTAAAAGAACTGGAATGCACATCACTACACCGAAGCAACTTGGAGGCATCCCCAAGGGGGGCGGGCAGGATGTTGTCACTGAAAGGTTGCAAGGTTTTTGATTGGCCTGTGTTAGTCTTGCCTTTTCTTATTGGTCTAAAGCACTGCTTCATTAAAAAAAAAAAAGGAGGCGGGCTCGTCTCAAGATCCAGGAAGTTTTTCGCGGTCAGAACGTTTCTGATTGGTCTGTGTCAGACCACACCCTGTCTGATAGGGGCGCGTCAGGACTAGAATTAGATAACGCATTTCTGTTAATTATGTTGTGCCTTCTTTGTCCTTTATTTTTAAAGTGACTCACTTGGCATTTTACCAATCCTGTAGTGATGTCCAATTTCTATCTGTGCAGCTAGTGCATATGCTTACAGTAGTTCATTGGCAACACCTTGAATATTTTGTTATCTAATTTTTATTACACTATGGGGAGATTACAGTGTAATTTCTGGGACTACACAGAACACAGCACAATGCTTCTTTTTTTTAACTTATTTGTAAATGATGAATATTAATAATTCTGAGTCACTGCATTTCCCATTCAGTTATGGAGTTTCCATTTAGTCGTCATCAAGCTGTTTTGTTCTGGTCTGTTCAAACTCCGATGCTTTATGTCCTCTCTTGAGCGTCAGCGATGACGATGACGAGGATGAAGGGAGGCCCAAGATGAGATGTGTAAATGTGTCCATGGATATTTTCTCCGGGATGGCATTCTCCAGATCATATTCGTGGCTCACGTCTGCATAAAAGACACAGATGGGAATAAAAGTAAGATTATGTGTGAAAGTTTAAATATTGTAACCATTCTAGTATTCGTACTTACCTTCACTTTTAAAGAAGTCGACCTCGGGACTTTCCTCGTCTCTGACCTCAAACAGGCCTAACAGTGTCGTAAAACACTCTGCCAACTCATCCTCTGTCATAGCTTCCCCTGTTAGATACCATCAAATTAATTCAAGTGTGGATTCATGGTGACGCAAAAAGACAAATTCCGATATTGTGTTACTTTTGTTTTTCTGTTAGTGAGAAGGATTTCTCCTGGTTCTTGACCCGAGGCGCCAGGATCGTAACATTTTCTATTGTATACCTCGGCCCTGCAGGAGCTCCAACATCTGGTCTCTGTGCAGAACGGGCTGTCCTGCGGGGCCGCTAGGCTCGCCGAGGACCTCAAAGGCTGTGGCTAGCTCATCTGCCGAGATACCAAAGGCCGGCCGGTGGTTGACGTAGAGTTTGATCAGCTCCTCCAGGTTGATGTCCGTGACGTACTCTCCTGTTTCTGTGTACTGGCCCATCTTCACCTCGTTTAGCATGTCTTCAACCTGCTCAGAATAAAACAGCCAATTTTGCAGGAATGTTACATATGAGGAAACCGAAATGTGGATCGCACCTCCTCTTCAGTTGGGAAGTAGGCCAAAGCCCGCATGAGTGAAGGCAATTCCGTCAGGGGAATTTTGGGAGACAGCTGTCGCGTGTCCATGGACTCCAGACCTTGACTGTGAATTTGGCAGTAATAGAAAAAGTCTTCGATTTCCTACAGTATAAAAACATAAGTTACTTGGCTGTACTGGTTCCACGACTAAATGATGACATTTCAAACTCACCCTGTAGAATTCTCCATTCCGGCCTCCCTCTAAAAGAGTGTAATATGGCTCCAGGTCCTTTCCTCCCAAAGCTGCTGCTCCTTCCAGGGCACTGCGCTCACCGGAAAGAGCCAAAACACAATTTATATTACGCATACCAAACACAATAGGTACACGTACACACACGGAGAGATCCGACAGGAGAGCTGGATTATAATCTGGCAGGTGTTTCTAATATTGTGGTATCGGATGATGAATACGATGCGTGGACATATTTTTGGGGAAGCTTGTTGTGGATTTGTTTGATGATAGTGCCCAGTCGTGTGACTTCTCCAGTTCCTCCGCCGCAATTTGAGAACATTCTGAAATTTCTTCTCGTGTATGTTCCATGCAAACATTACCTGTAGTTGATCTGCCATAGCAAGACAGTGCAGTCAGGACCACCTGCAGTAAAAAGAAACTGTCCGTCGTTGGAGTAGGCGAAGGCGGACACGCCGGTCGGATGGCAGAGCACCGCTTGGGATTTGTAGGGGTTGCCGTCCAGAGGCAAGATCTGAAGGCCAACCTGGATGAAGCATCAGCAGACCTCCTCTTACTCAGTCTTGGCTGGTGAAAAGTGCTAAGCGGACTGACCTTGTCGTCTGTTATGTACGCCATGTAGTACGTGCCTCTCTCGTTGTCTTTGGACGTGGGGAGAATCCTGATTTTCTTAACGGGGCTTCCGTACGTCGGCCCGAGGAGGGTCTTTCTGTTGAAGTTATTCAAAAAAGACCTACATCATCTGTCTCCTTTTCAAAAAACAAAAAATGGTGGTGATGTTTATTACCTGCATGTCTTGGAGGTGCTGTTGAAAAGCTTCATCTTGTATTGGTCCGAGGCGACCACCAGAAACTCCTCGGCGCTCAGCGGCGGGTATAAGGTCATGCACTTAGGCACCGCGCTCTGGTCAAGACGCTTGGAGCTCAGGATGATCAGGTGGCCTACTTCACTGCTCTCCACGTCGTACTCCACCTGTTAATCCCGATTGTTCTACATGCTTTACAGCCAGCAGCCAATTGCGGTTCATTAATCAATAACATTAGTAGATAAATAAATGCTCATCGATTTATGTTTGATGATTTGCAAAAATCTCATCCACCAATTGCAGACTCACCAGCAGGCGGTCTACGCCCAGCGTGAACAGTCTAGGCTTGGCGCTGTCCCGGTGAACCCCAAACATGAGGTCTGTAATGGCTTTGTAGTGGGAGCGGTACCTCCCCAGGTAGATCCACAAAGGCGGCTGCATGCGAAATAACGTCACCGCTTTTCCGACATCCTGATGGCGACAACTTCGATTACTACGTACGGTGGCGTTCATAATTAGCGGCACCCCTGCTTCGAGGTAATTTACGGCAGTGGCGAGGTATCTGGAGTCATGCGAAAAACTCATGTGGCTGATGCTGTCGGGGGAGTAATCGAAACATTCCTTGGGATCACTTTGTAATGTGTTGGCATCCAGAAAATGAACGGCTCCGCTTGCAAAACCCACCGCCAGGTGACGTCCTGTTCAAGAAGGAACGAACGTGTCAGTGTCCAAAAATAGCAGTTTTTTTTTTTTTTTTATAAAAATGGCGTTGAGGCATAGTCTCAGCTGTATATTGTTTCTATTTTATGTTTTAATTAATTGTATTTATTATTTCAATTTTTCTTTTCAAAAATAGAAAATATGTTGTCGTACGCTCAATTATATTTTGTTCCGATTTTATGTTTAGATTATGAATATTTATTATTTCTTGGTATGACAGCAAGTTTTGATTGATTATTTTGTGGCACAGCACTTCAGGACATTTGTCCATTTGTCTGAGGAGAAATGGAATAAAAGCTCAAACGGATTTCCATAGTCACCTTGTGGGTCAATAGTGACACACTGGATGTCTTTCTCTTTCTCCAAGACCCTCCTGCAGATGGTCCGCTTTTGCTGGTAGTCCCAAAGTTTTAAGACGCCGCTGCAGTTGCCCATGACCGCGACGGGCTGTTTGGGATTGCAGGCCACGGCGTGGGCAGGGTCGCAGTTCTCCTGCATCAAGACCCGCCACGTGCCGCCTTCCACATTCACGTGGACAACCCCGGAGGTTGACGAGGAAACCAAAAAATTCCTGCAAAGTACGACAAAATATGAGGCGGGAAAACATCTGCGATAGCGTAGCGTTGTGTGAGATTATATTAGAAATGAGATTACAGATGTGATGTTACAAGGAGTTAGTTTCAGGATGTCAATTGCGGCACATTTGATTTGATTTGAAAGGGGATGGATAAGAAAAGAAGAGGAGGGATGAGATCACATGAGAAATCAGATATAAATTGAGATGAGAGAGAGACATTATATGAGGGATTAAAAAAAAAATGAAATGAGAGATGAGGTCCTAAAATCAAATGCATGTGAGAACAATCAGATTATGTATGAAATGGAAAAAATGTAAACAAAAAAAAAGACTAAATAACATTAGGTGAAATTACATGCGATAAATGATGTAAAACTAGCAATTAGATGAGATAACGTGAAATGAGAAACATGCCATGAGATATTCTGCATGGAACGAGATTACATAATTGTACTGTTCCAATTGGGTATTAGTTTTTTCACTGGTGACCGAAGCGGACGTTTACCTGCCCAGGAGTGGCTTGGTATCCATGGTTTCGTCTTCCAAATATTCTCTTGGAAACTCTTTGGAAAAGGAAATAGAAACAATCGGGCCAAGATTCAGATGAGTAAACCAGGTTAGGAGCAGCATGTTTTCGTCGTAAAAGTTGATGTGGCCTCGCGTGTCTCCAGTCACAATGCAGCTGTCGTGAAAGAAACAAATACAACCGGAGAATGAACTCTTCGGTCTCTAGCGATGGATGACCGTATGATAACATGCAGCATGAGAACGTCAAGTAACTATTGAATGGATGCAATAACATTTGCTATCAAATAAAACGACGAGTACATACTAGTCTATCACAACAAGCACAGTGATGGGATGCTCCTGCAGAGAGATGACCTTCACGTGGTCTCGACTCAGTCTTTGGTTGGAATCTAGGTCCTGCATGAGTTCCCAGATCATGATGACCCCCGCCCTAGACGGGGTTAGGATTCGGAGGTCTCGCCAGTGGAACACGGATGGACTCAGAGGCCCACCGGCCAGTTTACGGATTTCGCTGAACTCGGGTGTGGAATAGGGGAAGAGAGATGCGTTCAGTTCCAGGGTGGCCGCGTCGCCCAGCTGAACACATAAAACGCGGGCAAATAAATAACAAATAAACCACAAATGTATCATTAAAGTTTTACATAAAATTAAGATACGACTGCAGTATGTAGGTTTTGTGCAGAAAAAATACACAAAATAGAAATATTATAGTAACATAATGAACATTTTAATTTATATAAAAAAAGAAAAATACACTAATAAGAACCACTAATAGAAATAAAAATGTATTTAAAAAAAGATCATTTAATATTTAATAATTGGACAAATGTAATGAGCATGAAATATTAAATAAAACAAATTGGCAAATAAAATATTACCTTAATAACTTTTAATGGAACATATTGCAAACTTCTTTGTGCCTGAAAAAAGCAAAACATGAATGGAACAACATTGCCGTTTCAGGTTTTTTAATGACCTTTTAATTTTTTTTCCTTTGTTTTTTAGAATTATGTGGTGGACCAGATGAAAACGTGCCACGACTCACCGTGGTGTAAAACAACACTTGGCTTTCACTGCTGCTCAGCAACTGGGTGCTATTGTTTGGGTTAAAAATGATGTAATTCTGCAAAAACAAGTAAATATTAGAGTTGGTTTTTTTTTAAATACAAAACATGGGCAAGGTGATGACGAACTTCAATTGGACTTACTTGATAACCGTATTCCGGGCTGAGTTCTGTGAGCCAGAGCGGGTCATGGCAGTCGTTGGTCCAATCCCAGATACACACACACTGTAGTTTAACCGCACGGTGAAATCAGTGAAGGCTAAAAGCAAATCATTTACGATCCACCAGAGAGATGGAAAGCAACAGCTTTTACTCACCTGAGTTCTCTCTTTCCCGAGCGTCACCAGCTGTTTGGCATCGGCCGAAAAGCCAAGGGCACTGACTCCCCCGTTGGGATGGCAGTCGAACAACGTGTGCACAGGAATGCTGGAACGGTCCAAACGTATCATACCCCCACCAAGAAAACGACAAAAAAAAAAAAACACCTAACGAAACTGCTAGCAGACTTGTCAAACAAAGTAATCAGATTTTTTTGACACTGGCGGAGTTAGAGGGGCTGAGGGGGCAATGGGCCTCGTGAATTATGCTTGGCTCCCTTAGGGCCCAGGCCAAATAATTGACTTTTAGTTATTTTTCTATTTTGGACGATTTTGTTTGAAACATTTCCACCCGTCCCCCATAGACAACATTAAATGAGTATTCATCAGTGTGTTCAGAAGAATATTTTGGGTTTGTAAAAAAATAAAATAATGTTTTGTGCGCACCTAAGATATCCATGCGCCCCCCCACGGTCCTCCCCAAGGAAAAAGATCCTAGCTCTGCCAGTGTATGTCGAACATTACCCAGAGTATGAATCCCACACTATGACAGTGCTTGTCTCGCTCAGGTCCGCCGTCGCGATCCAGCGTCGGTCTTTGCTGACGCACATACATGAAATGGGGGAGCAGTGCCCCTGAAAAATATCCACTTTTTAATGTGTGTTGTTGTTAAATCCTATTTGTTAAATGTATTTAATTTTTAATTTAATTTCTATTTATATTCTTACCTGGAGTATATGCTGGGAGTTGGTGGTGTGGTTGTAAATTATCCCGACGTTAGCTCCGGTATAGAGGAACACCAGCTGATTGTGGTCTTGCAAAATGTATACGGGAAGCGAAGAATTCAAGCCAGAGACCCAATCAAGTGACTAAATGGGGGACAGCATGCTTGAGGATATATTTTACTGGATATATTTTACTCTTCATACAGTGGTACCTTGACCAACTAATTTAGTTGTTTCTCTGTATTATAAGTAATGAAATTGATTTTTTTTATTTTTTAACCAGGCTAAAAAGAATCTTACCCAAGTGACAGATACCTTGAACATTTTCAAGTCAAGGTCCCACTGTATTCAGTGCTACGTTTACTTACCAATGCATGGTTTCTACTGTGTGTGGTCTCCTGTGCGAAAAGGGTTTCTCTGGTTGCAGTGTAGACTTGAGACTCCCTGCTTCGCCTTAGTTTGTCAATGTTGCTCTGATGACCTTTTGGGGGGCTCTCGGGATCTTTTGTTTCAGACATTTTGCCTGTCAAATAAAATTAACTAAAAGTCATTGGAGTGTGGGAATAAAAATTTTGAGAATCACCAATTTGGACTGTTCAAAAAGTAAAAAATAACCTAGTTAATATCAAATATGTTCACACAAGATATGTGGGCCACGAAAGTGATTTGGTGGATGAATATTGTTGGCCAGTTAGCCACTTTATCTTAAAATGTTTGCGTCCCCCCCCCAATTAGTAGGTTTTCCACGACATTTCTTTTACCAAAAGCTCTTTTGATAGAAAACAATTCATGCTAAAATAGAGAAATTATATATACTGGTCAATAAAGTTTTTATTTCATTACTTCACCGTCCTTACTATTCCTGAATCTCGAAAGGAAAATGTATTGAATGTTTATTAACACATCAATTGCGCTCAGTTAAATAATAAAAGAGTTGCCAAGCGAGAACACCATTGCTTACAAAATTGTCAGTCACCTGGTTACTTTGCGAAAGGATGACGACACTCTTGTCATAAAGATCCAGTTATCAATTATTAGTTGAATTGAGGGAGAAATCTTAAATTAGTCATATTATGAAAACGGCATCAAGCTTTACAAACGGTGCCAAATTAATGTTTTGGAGTTGTTGTCGTTGCCTGGCAACCTTTACCGCGAAACACACGTTGTCTAATGCATTCAAATTAAAACCAGAATGGGTTAAAATCTCGAATCCAAATGACCAAAATCACGTTCAACTGTCACTGTGTACAATTAATATCAAGCCTATTTGTATTCACCTAAATTTGTGACGTAAAGGTGGAGTATTTGTTTATTGTGTTGCCAGGATACTTTATTCTGAAACTTATAATTTGGACATCGCTGGCGCAGCACGCATTTGCGACTTCCGCATTTGTGGGCGAGCTTTGTTTTGAGCTACGCATGCGCACAGTTTGCCAATATACTGTTTGTAAATTTTACTCTAGTTTTGTTTGAAGGCAAAACCTTCTCTCAGACATCAGGATAAATTTGCTATCAAATGGCGGTTATTGATCACAAAAGTTTAAAAATGGGATATGGGTACAATTTGTTTAGTTTTAGAACGACATTTTTGTGTAAGACCCTGGTGGAAATTGTTCCTGAAAGACCAAATGTAGAGATTATTATGAAATGGAATAACTGCCACCACCCGCCAAAATCTAATGTTGAAGGCTGGAGTTATTCGACATATCAGTCATGTTTGTCCTTTAATTTCCGAAGAAAGGTAAAATTACACATCTCACAGCCTTTAATGTGTTAAATGAAGAAACTATACTGCTATAATTGTGTGTTAACTTCCCGAAGAGGCGACGATGTGGAACGACGTGGAACTTTTAGTCAACGAGGATTCAGGCAATGTCCGCTTTGGCAGTATATCAGCGGAGGAGAATGGCAGTAGCTTGTACCAGTTGGACACATTGGTCAAGGTGTCCTCGAATGAGGTAAAAAAAATAAAAAATAAAAAAGGATAGGTCAGTCCTCGATCTAAGACGATTTTCAGTTGCAACCGGTGATAGAGCCTCCTTGTCGCCTCCCCTGCACGTGAGGAGGAAATCAAAACAAAACAATAAACATCTCTAAAAAGTATTACAATAAATACATATTTATTCTTAGAGCCAAGCTTTCAATTGGTTTTTACTATTTGTGGCGTGGCTAGTCTCTGGCGCAGTTTTTTTTAATTTTTACTATAATGCCTAAGGTGAGACATTTTGCCATCTTCGTTCCCTAATGAAGGCCGACAAATCTTATTGTGCCTTGCAGGTGCAGCCAGACCCTCATCTGTACTCCATCACTGGAAGCAACTGGAGCGTTCTTGTTGCCGACAAGACGGTGGTCCTCTTTGCCCAGCGCTTCCAGACCGTTCTGCTGCTTCTTCACTTTGGTATGAAATTCACATCAGTTTTTGTTTCAGATCCAAAAGATAAAATTAATGGAGATTGTCATCACATCTAGCACAAAGTGGTGTGAGGCTGTTATTCTATTGTTCTTCATTTTCTGATCCTGTGAAACATCCGTCCTTGAACACCCATACTATGACGCTGGTTGACTTCCAAGTTGTTATTATTTCAAAACACATTTTGGTCTTTTGTATTTTTTTTTTTTAGAATATACTTTCTCTAAAAAAATGTTTTCCTTATCTCTAGAAAGTGACGTGGATGCTATCGACGTGTGCCTGGAGGGAGAATTTCTGTTAGTGTGTGAAAGAAACGGCAACCTGCACTTGATCTTTGTTCCACTCAAGAAAATACTCCTCACCAAAGTAAGATTTTTTTCCTGTCTCCTTGTGGTTGTATAATGTTGTGAATTCAAAGTGGACATATGATACCAAAATGACTTTGATATAGTGTGTATACAAATACATTAGCTTAACTCCAAGATTATCCCACAAACAATGACAGATTATCTTTGAAAAAAAATTGATACGTTGTGTTTTGGTTAGGCTTTGGTTGTCAAACCAAGCAGCGGTGACAGGAAAACGTATTGTGCTCTCATCACAGAGGAAAGCAAGGTATCGCAAGGTACAAAGCAAGGTTTCTAAAACTCTGGGAATGGGTTTAACATGGATCACCGCCGCAATATACTGTATGTCAAAATGATGATGTCATTGCCATTTTAGGGACTTTTGCTTTGGGTTTTCTATTTTTTTTGTCTACAGGCCTGTACCATGTGTTTCTGGTCATAAAGGATGGCTTCTTCCATATCATCAACCTTAATTTGGTCAGAATCAAAACAGGTAAATACACACTACATTGTTTATAATCTCAAAGGCAGTCTCACTTTCAGTCTCATGTAAGATTTTTTGTTTCTGTTTTATTTTTTCTTCCAGCCATTGAAAACATGGACATGGCCACTTTAAAAGAGGTGAGTAAAGGCGTTTTTCGTTACATGTGATTGTATAATTATTTCAAAAAATACTTATCGGGGAATGGATACAGCTTCAGAGTGTCATCAAGATTGACTTCTGCTCCACCGAGATGTACCACAACAAAGGCTGCGGCAACGCAGTTGCCTTCACTTTGGCCAATGAAATCCATTTATTCATCGGGGTGAGTGTGCCACTTCTGTGACAAGTCAGTACAGTTTGCTTAACAGTAATTAATCACTACTGTGCAATAATCAATTACTATTGGGCTCAAAGCCTTTGTTCAATATGTCCCCACTGAATTCGACAGGGAGACGGTGAGCACGTGGTTACTCACTGGATCGTCGATTCTCATGAGTCCAAGATGTGTCTCGCTCACTCCATGGACAATAGTTTGATAGCAGGTGAGGAAAAGTGCAACACTGACATGAAACCAGTTTGACCAAGATGTAGAGCATCCACTGTGCTGTGGAGTTGTTGAGGGACTCCTAATAGAATTCAACAAACACAATGACAGTTTTTCCATTTTAAAGGTGTCAAGAAAATGGTGGTGGTGGAAAATGTTCTGTACATTCTTGACACGGAGGTGAGTACAATGGCATACATTTACATTTTTGGTATATGAATAGTTATCAAAAAAAGGAGGCTTCAAGAGATGTATGCAATTTCCATTTGTGCTTTACGCTTAGACTCATTTTGTGTTTTTCCCAGAATATTATTTAAACGCATAAGATTTGCTTAAAAAAAAAAGCTCCATTCAATTTTGTTGCCTTACTTTCTGTTTTCTCAGGAAGTCCTGAGCCGTTGGGATGGTCATTTCCTGGTTATGGTTCACATCTGGCCAGATGTCGCTCTTCTCGACTTTGAAATAATCACAGAATGCGGCTCGGCGGCCTTGGTGGAACGGTAAATGTGATTTTATGGCTTCAAAAAGCGATTGTAAACTTTTGCCCAAACATTTGGGATTGTGTGTTGATGGCGGCCATCTTAACTCAGTGCTGTTGCTGACAGTCAAGCAAAAGGCAGTGTGAAGATGATCACCCTGGAGAAGCAAAATAAGAGCCAGGTAGCCACAGCAGTTCAATGTCGCTCAAGTTGTTCAACTTGCTCAACTTGAACTAGGATTCATTTATATTTTTTAGATCAACTCCCTAAGGATCCGATGTTTGCCCTCCATGGCGGTTTGCTACTGCCTCGATGTCTCCTCAGTGTCCTGCCTGGTCCAGACAAATATGAGCATGGTGATGACTGGTCGCAATTTTGAAACCTTTTTTTCTTTTTTTTTTGAGCCACTGTCAAACGTGAGACTTTATGAGACCTAACTGAGTGTATAACCAATATTTTTTCTTGAGAACGTTGTTTTAAGTCATAAATGATGTTGGTTACGGTGTCGCTAGCTAGACAAAAGTATTGGGACAGGGTTGGAATCCTACTCTGTAATTGTTAATGCTACTCCGTCTTATGGAAAAAGAGTGACCCAAAAAACGTACCCCTCATATCCCCACTTGTCAACACGTCAAGCTTTCTGTTTCAGGACACCATTTATTTGGTGGAGGGGATTCATACCACTTCAGAAAGGTAATGTTTTTTTTTTTTGTAAGCCAGTGTGACATTGACAAGCCAATACTGTGACCACCCTTTCATATTGTACGTTTGCTCCAATGTAGTAGCTGCAGCAGTCGAGGAGAAAGTGTTTCCTCCCTCATCGTCCGCTGCCTGACAGAGACTTTGCCTGAGAACAGGTTGGGTAATTTTTTTTTTCATTTGTGCAAAATCTGACCCCAAACTAATTGAATTATAGCTCACTTTACCTTCTCTTCCACCAGGTTGAGCAGACTTCTTCACAAACAGAGATTTGAAGAGGCTGAACAGTTTGCCGCTTTATTTGAACTGGATTTAGAGGTATGTTAAAATAACTTTTTTGGTCTTTAATGTTGGTGAAACACTGCTCTGATCGGAAATGTTGGTTTTTGTTCAGCTGGTTTACAAGGTGAAGCTGGCCTTCTTGCTGGAGCAGCTGGCCTCTGCGTCGGTGGGTGACTGCGGACAGGACGAATGGTCCGAACTTGTGGAGGAGGCCAGAATTAACCTGCTGAAGATTGCTGTAAGTGCCCTTGAATCGAGAGAAACATTTGGGAAAATTCTGCTTAGACTTAGCTAGTTAAATGACCTGAGAGCCCAGAATAAGATCATCAGAAAAACGACTCCTCAAGTACAGATACTTGGTGGCTTCCCACCATTGTTTACATGTGGTCCAGGATGAGAAGTTTGTGGTGGATTACTGCATCAAGTGTCCCTGGCCGACCTTTGACACGGCGGAGAAGATGCTGAGCCTCGCCGCCACGCATTCCTCGTCCTTGCAGATCCACGAGGCCCTCGCCAGACTAGCGACCTTCTGCAGTCTTCACGGCCCGGACAAATTCAAGTATATGCTCGCCCTTTCTTGCAAAATCTACAACGTTGAGCTACATTTGCCGTGGTTGTTGTACGTTTCTGTTAACCACAGCGGCATCGACTGGATTGAGTTCCTGAACAGCTCGGACATGTTGGGAGACGTTCTGAGCCACTTGAGAGACGGAGACCTGTGGGGCGCTCAACTTCTTTGGCTGAAATACGAGGTAATGGGAGGAAGGGGGGGGTCAAATCAAGTCAATTAAGTTGTGTATTTGTTCAATACAATTTAGTGTCAAGAAATATTGGTCTATTTTAGATTAAAAAAATTCTAAAGTCTATTGCAAAACAAGCGTACTTTATTTGTTAGCAAAAAAGTCATTCAATATTGAGAGATGAATTGGATATTTTTATCTTGTCTTGCTGGGCAAAAAAAAAAAAAATCAGGGCGAAAGTTTATAAAAACGTTTTTTCAAGAAAAATGGTTGCATAATTTTGAACAAGTCACAATGTTGTGACAATCAAGTTATTTATTTGATTCGTTTTGAGGGAAAAATGATCCGAGGAAAATAAAGCTGTACGCTATCAAGAGAAAACTCATATGAATGAGTGCATGGCGAGAATGAAAGGGATATCAACAATTAACTGACAAGATGTTCCTGTAAAGGATGAGATATGATTTGTCGTCTTGTCTAAAGGGCCACATTGCAGGCCGCTTTGATGAGAGCAAACTTGAAGCCGTCCTTGATGCGATTCCAGAGGATTTGCCATCCGGAGACCTGTGCCCCTGGTTCAAGAATGTTTTTCTCCCCTTTGTCCGAAGAGTGCTTCCATCAGGACAGGTGGGCAGTATATCACCTCACACAAACAATGGGACAAAAACAAACCGGCGAGCTGGACAGTTTATTTTTTTTCTTGCCTTCAGAAAATGCTGGCCAAGTGGATTGAGCAGAGGGCACGGAATCTGGAGCTGATGGAGAAGGTAGAGGATCAGGAAATCTCACACTTGAAGTTTGAATTTGGCAAACTTTTTTTTTTTTTTTTTTTTTTTTTTTTTTAAGGGCACTTGGCCACAGAACGGACTGGCCTTGGCAGAGCTCGGACTGCCACCTTTATGGCTATGGCTGAAATCTGTAAGTTATGATTGTTGTTTTACATTGTTTTCACATTATCTCATCACCTGCTCTTTGCTTTTGCTTTCTCAGGATGACTACTACGCTTCGGAGGAAGTGGAGAACTTAAGGACCCTGGTTTGCAACCTGCGTCAGCTGCTGGAGCTCCATACAAAATACAACTGCAGTCTTTCGCTTTCGCTCTTTGAGAAGGTTTGTGTTTGATGTGCCAATTAAGCTATTTACTGCTCACACACACACTTTTCTGAGGAGCACTTATTTTAAATGATGTCTCCTTGTTTTACGTTGGGACTGCATCGGATATAAACATCAGGGGAAGGTACGCAGTGTTGCATTCCTCATGCTGGATAAAGCGGCAGCTCCGAATCTGATCGCTGCCACAGTGGAAAATCACATCCTACCTTATGCTGATGAGCACGGCATTCTTTTGGATGAGCTGCTTCTGCAGTACATTAAGGTAATCATCACACCAGCACCTGCCAGCCTGATATCAAATAACATCAACTTTATTATTATTATTTTTTTGGTCAGGATATGCTAGAAAATTGCAGCTCCCAAACCAACACGCTTTTCACGGCATGGGAAGCCAAAGCAGTGGCGGTGCTGGAATGCATGGCAGATATGGACGTGAGTTGCATTACACAAGTGGCATTTAAAATAACAAAATATACATTGTCGTTTATAAATAGAATGAATTTGTTCCTCGCTCAATCTGTCGTCATCATCAAGAAAGTGCACCATCAATTCTTGGGTCTTTGTTTTATGAAATGACCAATTTTAATGCTATTTTAAAATGGAACTTTGAACACTTGTAAGCCTGCAAGCAGTAATTGATACGTCCTGTGGGAACTCTTTCCCCACAGCTGAAGGTGGATGCTGTGTTGGCGATCATGCAGAAAGCTGTCTTCCCCTGGAATACTGTGGTGGAGGACCAGATTCAGTTGTACCTGGAGATGGAAGGACCAAAGTATGTCATCAGGAACCTCCTTTGGAATGGCAATTCAAAAATTCATCTGATTTATGACTCAAACACAGGCAGGAGCTTTTAAAAGAGAGTTACCGTCTGATGGAAATCCGCAAACTTCTGTGGGGCTACGGGATCCGTAGTTGCACCCTCTCAAGCCCAAGCTACATTATGGTAAAATGTAATTATTTATTCATTATATTTTTATTTATTATTTGTATTTATTTCGTTGTATTATATATTTATTATTTAATTTTGGGCGATGAATAAATAAAAATCATTGAGCGTCAGTCAAAAATCATAGCTGTTTTATCCCTCCCACACTTTAACTTTAGGCTGCATCGAAAATATGATGGTAAAGCACATTTTCGGGTTGATTTCCCCTTTATCTGATGGGTTTTGTTTTGCAGGCGGCGGTTCGGTACATCTTGAAGCAGGACTCTCCAACATCACTGCAAGACACCATAACTCTCGCAGAAGCGTACAAACTTCCAACGTCGCATATCAACTACTTGTATCTCGTCCGGCTGATTGGCCAAGGCCAGGTAAGTGTTTTCCCACATTTTTTTTATTTGAGGCCACAAACGTTTCCCCCCCCCCATTCCCTTCCCTCGCTCCCTCCACAGAGCGATGCGTGTGTCACTGCGCTGAAGAGTTTGCCCTACGAAGAGGTCACCTGCGTGATGAAGCGTCTCACATCCTGGGCACTGCTCAAGCTGGAGGAAGAAGACCATCTGTCTGATGAAGTAAGTTAAGACTCCAGAACATACAGCAAGCACTCCTTCGCCGACGCTAGCAACTGCTGCGCTAACTAAAATGTTTTTTTTAAAAATCTGTTTCTTGAATCAGTGAGGGTTGACTGTAATCAGATATTGTTTCCTCTACTTGAGTTAAAAAAAATCCTTTGAGCCAATATGTTTGTGTTAGCACAAGAAAGAGAAGATGGTCATTGCTCAGGTGATGGTGGAGGCACTGAAATACCAGCTTGTCATACTCAAAGGTAAGTACCAAATTTCTTATTTCGGAAATAACTGGCGGTGACAGTGACAGACTTACACTGAAAAGAATGTACGCGTTTGCATTTTTCATCACACCTGCTGTAATGTCAACTGCAGATGAGGCTCTTCAACGCATGGAGTCCGAAAACAGCCTTCATATGTTTAAAGCAATCGCTCGCCTACAGGTGAATGCCACACGGAAAGTGTTTCAAGACCGTGCCCGTTTGACTGAAGTCATCACAGCGCTCTTGTTTTTTTTTTCCAGGAGGATTTTGATATTTTTTTGACCCCCACCAACTACGAAGATGCCGACATCCAGAAAGACATCCGGGAGCATCACATCGCGGCACACGAGCGCGCACGTAGCGCTCGCCCGTCCGCAGCCATCTCCACCGAGGCCGACCTGCGTCGTCTGGGTCGGTCGCTGCAGTGCAGTGAGCAGGAGCTCTGGTCTGACATGGCCTTGCGAGCTTTGGGGACGGGCAATGTGCAGGAAGCACTGCACATCCTCAGGTATGATTTGGTATATATATATTTTTTTCTTCTCCAGCCACAGCAATTACAAATTTGGAGGTTTTATAACATAAGTCATGCATTCCAAACTGTTTCACTTGTCTGTATTTAGTTGCTAAAAAAAAGTATTTATGGTGCACTTCAGTCATTTTTTTCTAAACAGTTTTCTCGTTTTGCCTCTGCCTTCAGCGAGCTTTATGAACATCACAACAACACGGGCACCGGCAAGGTGTTGTTCACCGCCGCCAAAACGCTGTGCCACATGCTAGAATCTGACGTACCCATGGTGCTGCCTGACGACACCGACCTGCCGGCCGTTATCTACCACCTCGCCTGCCAGGCCAGCACTGTGTGCCACCCCGGTAAATAAATAAACACTTGTAATTGTGTGGATGAATTTGCAAATATTGAGTTCACAAATGCTAAAGAGAAGTGGCTTCACTATTTTGTCATGACAGACTTGCTGCTGGATTGTTTGGAGCTTTGCAAGTCAACACAGCTCGCCATGGACATCTACCACCAGTGCCAAATATCGGACAGCTACGGATTTGTCGCCAAGGTCAGCATACTATTTAAATGGGACTTTTTTTAAATTCTTGTTTAACCTAAAAGGGCCTAATCCTTAGAATGTCGGCCTCTCAACAGTAAATACTCTCCAATTTCTCTCGTCTTCTATGACAGACTTATAAATATTCTTTGTGTTGAATGAATCGGAAAAGAATAAAGAAAAAGTGATATAACACATTTGATTTGTTGCGTGCAGGATTTTGCCACGGACGCAGAGAAAGATCCATCTTCTCAATGGTGTTTCCAAGATGTCTTTCACGAAGACTGCATCATTTTGGACCCCGTGTCCGTGTTACCTGTCCAGTATGAGATCACCCACTGCTTGATACCTGTCTCTCAAGGTAACTTCAAGAAATGGGGCAATAAATGATTGTTGACTTTGTCTTTGAATCAGTCCCTTTGCTTGTTTCCCATAATTGCAGACAGCAAACTGTACCCCCTGGACTGTTCTTGCCTCTCTCACTGCTCATTTAAAGACGGTGGGTCCAGTCAGCATCCCACATGACCACCATTTCACTTGAACTGTAAGCATGGTTTGCTCTTTGGTGTGCAGGTTTCAATTACTTGCAGCCCCTGCTGAGTCCTCTGCTCAGCATGTTGCAGATGTTACAGGAGTGCAGTCAGCTGGAGCTGGCCCTCAGGGTGCTGGTCAACTCGTACGGCAGCTGCTTACAGCACGTCACCTCCAACGTCATGGACTTCAAGATTAGTGCACAGGCAGGGGGCGCCATACACAATACACTATCAACGGTAGTTCCGACCTACCTGTCAACACGCTTTCTTGTGCCACCTTTTTTTTTTCCCCTTCAGCTTTACGACGTAGAGGAAATGCGAAAGTACAACGCGTCCTTGAATGAGTTGCGCAAGATCACCAACTCATCCTTGAACTCCATCGCTGTGGCTCTGCTCAACAAAGTGAGAGCACTGCAAAAGAGCAAAATTCAGCCCAAAATGTCTACTCTGAACATCTGTCTCTGATGTCCTGTAGGTGTTCAACTGGAGGATGGTGGATTGCCATTTGGCCATCGGGCTGTGCACGCTCCTCTCAAAGGAAGAGGTTCTTAAAATCCTGTGGAAGGTTATCGACAATACGTGGGAAAACTACGAGAGGATTTTGGTTCGCTAAACGTGTATTTTCACACCGAGGGTTGTTGTCGTTAACCGGAAAGGAGATGACGGTTTTGCTTTCTTTCAGGCTGTAGCCAGAGTCGGGGTCGAGCTTTGCGGCTCGTACAATTACCCTGAGGAAAAGAACAAGTTTCTCTCAGTCATCACCGATGCTGAATGGGGCATCAAGCTTGCCAAAATAGAGGTACAATAAACCTTCACTTTTTGCCTTTGAGCTTTGTCTCTAATCCTTGTGAATAACAATATTCAAAAGATTTGGACCCCCCCCTGAATTAGTATTAGTTGATAAAGCTTAATATGCCACAAACTGTCATCCATAAAAAACACTTCAGTCATCTCAAACTCATCACACCTTTAAAAATTGCAAAATACAAGTCTATGAGCGATGAGGTGGATCTTCTAATCAATCATCTACCTTGATTGAATAAATCAAATTAAATGAAAATACAGTATATCATTGAATCAAACATAATAACATTGCAATTAAAATACAAAACAATATCCAAAAACATGAATAGCATGACACCATTCTCTTTCGCAAACAGCAGATGACACTCAAAGCCTTTAATGCAAATTCTGATTGAAACTTTACCGTCCATTTCATCAATCAAATAATTGAGCCGTTGAGAAAAAAAAAAAAAGCCCAATATTTTCAACTTTTTGAGAGTGCTGATTAATCTCATGTTTTTGTCTCTTGCAGATCTCCATCCAGACTATTTTTCACCAGCCAGCAGAGTTGATCCCTGTTTTGGTGAAAAACAAGAAGATCACTCCCGAAATCATCCTCCAGTACTGCAGGTCTCGAAAAAGTCCGCTCCGAAGTTTGTCAAACTCTACTTTCTTACGCTCCAACTCTTCTTCCTTTAGAACGTACGGTCTGGACAGCGACAATGTCATCAATCAGTATGTTACCACCGTACTATTGTCCCATGATGAGGAAGGGGAGGGACAGGTGCAAGTCTTGTGCCATGCAGAGGCACTGGAGCTTGCCCTGGGCATCATCCCCAAGTTGCGCCAAACTCACGAGCTCATCAGCAGTCTGTCAGCTGCCATTTTTAAGGTTTGGGAATACAGTGAAGCCTTGATTATCGATTTGGGTCAGCGGATAAGTTCTAGACCAATAGGTGAAATACACGCCTTCATCACTCGTCGTTTTGTCCCTCAGCTCAGTCCATACAATTATGAGAAGATCGAGGGGGTGCTGAAGCTCTTATTGGCTGCTGATGAGAACGTTGCAGGCTTTTCTGCCAGTCAGGTAAAAGTAAAAAAAACAAAACAAAAAAAAACCCACGATCATTCTCCTCTGCTATGCTAAGCAGTGTGAAAGAAAAAAATGGTGGAAAAATCTAAACGTGAGGTGATTCCTTGTCATGTGGTCCACAGGCTTTTGCCCTCCTGCAGCACTTGAAGTCGTACAAGCGTCTGGCGCCTTCTTCAGATGTGGAGCACGCATACCTTCTGGAGAACAGCCTGCCACCGAGCCCTCTGGATGCTGTCAGGTTGCCTTTCCATCTGCTCTTGCAGAAAAACCACTACTGGAAGATCATATGTGAGTCTCCCGTGGAATAACGGCACACGCGAAAAAATGTATTTCTAAATTAGAACTAAACCTTGATTTAGACCAATATTCAATCTGAAAGAGGCACTTTTTTTTTCTCTGTAGTTAAGTAAAGTGACAAAAATCAAGTGGTTTCATGTATTTAAGCTCCAGAGCTGAGTGAGAAGACCTTCCCAACTCTTCTTCTAATTAGCAAACTGATGAAGGTACTGCACTTGAGCCAGCCTCAAATTAATTTCTGTGTGAAAAATGAAATAAATACCCCCCCCCCCTTCACTCTCTCCCTGACAGGTGAGCCTGGACAAGCTTTACGTGTTGGCAGTCAACCACATCTTTGATGCAAAGATAAAGCCCCTCGTCCTGGAGCAAAGCAAGAGAGCTCAGGCTGCAGGCAAGAAGAAGGAGATCCAAAAAGTGGCCATGACCCTCATGAGGTACATTCTTTGCATCAAGAACCAGGAATGGGCGGCTGCCACGGCCCTCAAGATTACCCAGGAACTGCCTCCAGGTTTGACCCGCTCATGTGATGGCCCAGTATTCTTCAGCATGTAGATCCAGTGTCTTCTCGTCTGCAGGCTACGAGAAAACGCAGTCACTTCGGTTTTGCTTGGCCATTGGAAAAACGTGGCTTGCGCAGCCAGACATTGATGTAGGTATTTCTTCGTAAAAGAGGCTGTGTGACGTGGTCTTAAAATATTTCATTTGATTTCATTTTCCATCCATCCATTTTCTATACCGCTTATCCCCACGGGGGTTGCGGGCATGCTGGAGTCTATCCCAGCAGCCATCGGGCAGTAGGCGGGGGACACCCTGAACCGGTTGCCAGCCAATCGCAGGGCACACAGAGGCAAACAATCCTACGCACTCGCACTTAGGGGCAAAGGGCTCAATCGGCCTACCAAGCATATTTTTGGGAAGTGGGAGGAAACCGGAGTGCCCGGAGAAAACCCACGCCGGCACAGGGGAGAAGATGCAAACTCCACACAGGGAGGGCCGGAGGTGGAATCGAACCCTCACCCTCCTATCTGCGAGGCGGACGTGCTAACCAGTTCATCACCAAGCCACTCTTGTTTAATTTTGTTTCTTTTTTTTATTATTTTATTTTACTGCAGGATGCCACGCGGACCCGAGGGGAAGCTTTCACATCCAAGCTGCACCTGCAGCTCCGGTGTTCGGCCACAGAGAGCGCCCTGATGTCCACTCAGCTCAACACAGCCGAGTACCTCAAGCTCAGCGGGGCTCCGGACAAACTCATTACGGCCCTCTACGAGCACAGTAGCGTGGAACGACGCTTCAGGGACTCAGGAGGGCATGCGTATCCTGGTGCGTTAGCTGATTATGCAAATCACTTCCAGTAAATCCTCCAATGATGAAAATTGTTTTAATAAACAATTCCTACAATAAAAACTAATTGATAGTCTGGAGAAAGGTTTTGGAAAATGTAGGGTCAATAGTTTAATTTCTTTTTAGGGAAATTGTTTGAATTGTGCCTGTGTTTCAGACATACATGCTGTGGTGAAGGAAATTGTCACCATCAACCAAGTGGATCTGCTGAAAATCCACAACATGCTCCTGGAAAAGTGGCTCTGCAAAACGGGTTCCGTGTTGGCAAAGGTTTGTTTCCCTTCAGCTGACAAACCGTACACACTCGATGCTTTGTCATGAGATTTTCCATGCCTTTCTTTTCTGCTGTTTTTATCGTCTGCCTGGCTCAAAAGGACAACATCCGCCAGGAATGCGTCCGCAACGTCAAAGATGACATAGACTTAATGAGGTAGCTTTCTTTACCACAGCTTTTCTTTTTTAGGAAAGTCTATCATCATCATGTGCCTTACTTTGAGGGAAATACAGATTTTTCAATCCAAATGAAACATCAAACAAAGTAGTAATGCAAAAACATTCAATCGTGTAAATTTTGCATCGACTTTGTATCACGACTAAAATTACAAATTGTCGTCACTTTAAAAAAATTATATTGTATTATATTATGATATTGCTTGCCCTTTTTTTTTTTTTTACCATTTGTCTTTTTAAAATATTTTAACATTTTTTTACTACTCTCTGATTTCAAAACTAGTTATTCATCAGTTTGTTTTGTAGCCTCCGAGGGAAACTATGACTACTATGCGGCCCGTGACAAAAAATGAGTTTGACACCCCTGATCTATAACAATATCTTGAGGAAATTGCAGCATCCATAGTTTTGACTTTTTTAGGAAAACAACAATTTTCATATAAGCTTCAATCTTTTCATTTTAGGAAAATGTAACATGATTAGTTTTCTACTCAGGAAAGATTTGAGTGACATTTAACGTGAAGCAATCAAAAGGAACCGGTTGTCTGACAGCGTCCATACGATTTGTTCCTGTCAGAGTGGTGCACATGCTGCAGTCTCAACCCACAGCCAACGCCGTGTGCCTTCTCAGCTCAATCCTGACTGCCGAGACTTGGGTGAGTCCTCCGTTGCGTCATTTGTGTCAATGCTCTCCACCGACTTATTGTTTTCCTACCCGTAGCCTCTCAGCAAATCCGGCCCCCGGCTCACCTCACGCCATCGAACCCGAGCGCTCCTTTGCCTCGTCCGTCTCGCTGACGCCGACACCCTGGAGGCCCAATTGAAGATCCCGAGGGAAGACCTGGAGTAAGTTGATTCCGTTTTTTTTATTTTGTGAAAGCTGGAGATATTTGACACATTTACCCTCAACTGATTCAAGCTATTCCAATTCCAAAATGTTCACCTCATTCAGAACATCTTCACATTCTCATTTCAATTCCGTTTGTATCAATCGCACACCATCTGACACTTGTTCCATTTGAGTCCATTTAGTAATTTCTCCTGAAATGTTAAAAAAAAAAAAAAATGATGTACTTCCAGCAACTACCTGAAATGCTACATCTTTGTGTCCTGGCTGGAGGCGCTAAACATTCCCTATACGGTGCGGTCATTCCTCAGCAGCCCCAAAGAGGGCTTGATCAAAGGTCTGTGGAAGAATCACAGCCACGAGCCACAGGTACTTTCCGCTCGCTCTGCAACGATGAAAGCCCGCTTCGGCTCGCTCCCTAAGGATAAGCTTTTGTGTTTACAGGCAGTGTGCTTGGTGGCAGACCTGTGCCTGGAGTACAAGGTTTATGACCCTCAGCTGTGGAACGGTCTTCTTCAGAAAATGCTCTGCTTCAACTTGGTCAGGACATTTTCATTTGATATAGCTTCTTCTGAGGTTTTTGCTACCGGTTGTTTCGTTTTTCCCAAAATGTTTATAGTTGTCATCAGGGTCTGTCAAAACGAACGTGCAGGTGAAATAAAACGTATGCCCCTCTACCCTCAGATAAGCGACCTCCAGAAGGTGCTGGAAGCAGTGGTTGCCGTGCCAGTCCTGTGGGAGGTAGCATTTCAAAAATCAAAACAAATAACATCTGATACACTTCATGAGTTTGGCTCGCTCTTCTTTCCAGATTTCTAGTTTCTCCAGGACCTGGAAGAGTCTGCTGCTGGCACCTTTTATCACAGGTAATTTAATATTCATAATAATTTCACGTTTGGTTCGTCGTGCGGACCCCCATTCATCACAAGGCATTTATAAGCGTATTAAAACAGACTTTCTCAAATATTCTTTAGTGCCTGTTGTCATTCTTACTGTGTGACTAACACATAAAGCGAAATTCGAATAAACATTCTATATGCTAACACCGAATTATTATTTCATCTAACAAAAGTCAGCTAGCCTAACCCTAATACACAGTGCTAATGCTAACACACAGTCTAATGCTACCATTGATGTAACTGTAATAAATGATAGATTTACTCTCTTACTATAATGCTGTTAGAATAATAATGTAGTGTACGGCATTCTTGTTTTGATTTCAGCTTCCTTACCCTTGAGCGTGGATCAACAAGCAACATTTCACAGGAACTTTGTTCTCCTTCTAAAGTATACTCTCCTCTTGTTTTTATTTGTACTGTATAAATGGCGTGTGGATGTGGATTTATTCATTTGTTTTGCCAAGGTGCCCGCTGTTGTTAAACATGGACTTGATTAGAATCGCCAAAGGCTTTGCCCAATTCAATCTGCTGGCCTTTGCCCTCGGAACGCTCCTGCTCATTCCTTGTGTCAGCAAAAAAGATCAGCAGGTTCAGGTGAGCAAGTAGTGGGGGTGTTGCAATCAGGGGTTCATGTCGCACATTCCAATTCTGATCATGTGGATTAGCTGCACGGTCCAATTTTAGTCCTGCTCACTAATAAGTATTTTTAGAATCGATTCATCGGTCAAAACAATTTTTTGTTTGTTTAATAATTGATAAATCTGATTTAAAACAAAATACCTGTCTCTTCAGACCCAACCTGCTGATTTTGGGTCTTACTTTTGGCTCTAGTCTCACCAATGTGTCTTCAAAGTCTCACTTGTGTCTCATCAAACCCGACCATCCGATTTTACTGTTAATTTGCCAAATCAATTCCTATCGGTGAAACATCTGCTTGCTTTTTGTGCAGGCCTTTCTTTGTGTGCACGACCCACTCGCTGTACTAGAACAAGAAGAGAAGCTCATGAACACGGGAGAATTTGCCGGGATTCCCTCACAGGTGAGTTGTAGCCTCATTATTACTTTTTATTCCATTTTTAATGGAAGTTCCTGTTGCCAAGCGACAGGCGATTGGTGTCTTGGGGTAAACACTCGTGTGTCAATTGATCTCTTGAGTGAGTGAAGCTGTGAAAGAGGAAACGTAAAGCTGTGAAGCATTCTGATGGCTAGAAGATTCTCAGGCGGTGAAGACACGCAATAAGAGTATTATTGTTACTTACCTGGTAATCGGGGCCCAGAATCAGATGAATGGCAAAACACTCGAGAGGGGATTTACTGTACCATGTCCTCTGACCTTTCAGATCAGGGACACCGTGCTGACGTACATGATGCAACACGATCAACACGTCCAACTCGTGAAGACCAATCACTTCACGCATATGAAGAAGTTGATGGCGACCAACGGCCAACCGGAGAAAGTGAAGGACCTGATCAATTATCTGATCAGCCACAACTGGTAATTTCAATTTCTGGTGTTTGCTCGGGGCATTGCCGTGACAACAGCTGTTAGGCAGCTTGCTCAACAAGAAATTTCCTCTTTCTTGATTGCGTAATCCCCATATTGTTAACCGCTTGCTTATGCTCAGCCGGTGTGAGAAACCACGAGAGAAACTTTGAATGAAGCTTTAAACGTCACATTTATCTGCAAATTTTTCACAAGTTCTCTCAGACCCCAAAGCAGAAGTTAGTTATAGTCTTCCCTTTATCTTTTCATGACAGACCTGCAACTTGTAGGTCTGATTTTTAGTCATGTCTCTCCACAGAGCCACTCTACTGCTTCTTTGGGTCATTTGGATCTGATTATTATTCTTAACCCGTCTTTTTAAACGGGACATATTGAGCCCATGTCATTTCATTTGTATCTCCCCAAGACCCAACTAACCACTGCTTTGAGTTCTAATTATTACCACCTACTGCTTGTTGGTGGAATTATTGGTCCCTCTCCCAATAGGGAGAACATTTTTCCATACTCATAAACGTACTGCCTTGTTGAAAGTTTGACTGTTTCTAAGTGATTTGATGCCCTCCGCAGTCAGGAAGACGCTCACTGGCTGGCTCAAGAGTACATGAAACACAGACAACATGGAAATGCGACAAACCAAGGTCTCCAGGTAACATAATTATTGATCACTCACATAAGTCATTGAAAAAAATCCTTTAATTTTGCCTCACAGCCATTTTGGTGTGGAATTAAGTCGCAATGCTCTTCTCCTTCTAGGACCTTCTTACGTTGCAGAATGTTCGATGAGTTTCTGCCCGATATTTATGCTGCTGTTAGTTTGTATTCTTAACTTTTTTTTCCTGTTCCAATAAATGTTCCCACTATTAAGTATGGTGAAGGGCAGTCATGTTTTGGAGCCTCTTCCTGATATAATAAAAGAGATTATCATTATGTGTAGGGCCGCTAAAGTCAAGATGTCAGAACAGGCAAACTCCAAAGCTACCTGTTTAAAAAGTCAATTTTGCAAAATGCAGTATGCAAACAGTAGGGCTCAGATAAAGTCTGAATTTGCATATGATACTTAGGTTCTGAATTTTAAAAAAAAAAACTGAGCTGGTTGTGGTTTTTTTTGAGTGAGATAGCTTTCCTGTTTGTTTTTTTTTTCTTCAAAAAATATTAGCATCTTTATTCAGAGAACTTTAAGAGAATTGAAAGTATTGCTTTCCCTGAAATGCACCATTATTTTTTTAAGGTGTGACCCAAAAGAGGAAGTGTGCCACTGCCATCACTTGAGTGAATGAAATTTGATGAAACAACACAATTGGAGGTGACATTGTGCTTTTTAATGTTTTCCGTATTTGTGAAGTTTTTGCAGAAGCAGTGAAAGTGCCTGTGCCTAGTAATAAAACCGTGCCGTATAACCACTAATAGTGCGTTACTGGGCACTGTTTTTGAAATAACAAATAAGTTGTTCATAGTTCTCAGTCTTTGGTATGTCTTTAATGAGATAAAAACAATTTTAAAGAAGTTCACAAAATGTTTATATTACAGATATATGATAATGTAGATGTGCTTGCAGTGAGCCATAAAAAAAATTAAAAAAAAGCAATACTTTTGAGAAAATGCACTGCTAAATCTGGCTGCACGACTGCGACGCAGTCTCCCTGGTCCTCTTCTCTGTGCTTTCGGTGGGATCCCCCAGGGGCAGGTTCAGGGACCTCCTGCAGATGTTCTTGAAGGTAGGGCTGGAGAAGTAGTAGACCACCGGGTCCAGGGCACTGTTGAGATAAGTGAGGCTGACGGTCATGTAGAAGACCACCGTGAGGTCGTCCATGGCGTCGCACACCTCCGACTCCGGTAGGGCCTTAATGGCTTCCTGTGTTTTGATCCAGATGAGAAGCTGCGTGATGTTACTAGGCAGGAAGCAGATGGCGAAGAGTATCACCACCACAGTGATGAACCATAACGCTTTCCTTATCTTGCCGTGCTGGCTTATCTGCCGTCCCCGCAGTTGGGCTACGATGCGCACCGTGCAGAAGAGAATCACCAACAGCGGCATCCAGCAGGAGAACAGGAAGTTGAACTTGTGCCACAGCCGGTTGCCCTTGGCCTTGGTCTCCACCAGGAAGCTCTCGCAATAGTCTGAGCGATAGTTCTGCAGGGTGAGGGCGTTGGCTGTCATGCACACGGTGAGCAACCACAGGACGGCCGCACCGCACATGGTCTTGGAGGGGGTCAGGGAGTTGACGCGGCTGTGAGGGTGCACCACTCGGATGTAGCGGTCCACGGCGATGGCCATGAGGAAGAGTGTGCTCCCGGTGCGGTTGAGCGCCAGCATGAACTGCGACACATTGCACATCGTCTGGCCGAAGTGCCACTTGATGCCCGAGCTGTAGTAGCTGGCTCGGAAGGGCAGAATCATGTTGAGCAGGAAATCTGCGATAGCCAGGTTGAAGAGCAGCACTGTGCTGCTCTTCCACGGGCGCAGGTGGAAGCAGAAGATCCAGAGGGCAAAACCGTTGCTTAAGGCCCCCAGGATGAACTCCACGGACAGGAGCGCGGGAAGCGTCTGGACCAGTAACGTTGAGGTGAAGTTGCAGTGCATGTCGAGGGAGCCAATGAAAAATGCTGAGAAGCCAGAGAGCGAATGTTTAGCCCTTCTTTAAGTCACTTTGGTGTGAACCCGCACAGGAAGACCCCTCCCGCAACCCTACCCCCCTATTGCTTCTGCTTTTTGGTGTTATGTGATGAGTAAGCACACGTGTGTGAAAATGCAATGAGAGATTGCGTGCAATTTAGGACATTATCACTGATTAGGAATAAAATTTCTTTAAAATTAAAAAAAAAAAAAATTAACACTTGGATCCAGCTGGTCAATGGTAGACTCTTCAAACGGCAAATTATATAGTTTTAATAACCACATTTCAAAGACAATTATGACAGTACGTGCTGTATTCATATAATGCTAACTACAGGATATGTCAAAGTCAATGCTTTATTGTCAATTTCTTCACATGTCAAGACATACAAAGAGATCAAAATTACGTTTCCCACTATCCCACGGTGACAAGACATATATTACACATTCAAGTAAACGATACAAAAAGTAAAAATGAGAAGGCACATACCATTAATAAATAAGAGCAATGAATAAATAAAATAAAGAAAAATGAAAATATTTCAAATGATATAGAGGCCCAGATGTCAAATATGGTGAGTGTATGCTAATTACAGTTGACCATATGACAAACAACATTTACAGTATGTCAAATTCAGTGGCCCATGTCAATTGCAATTGACCTTACTCCAAATTTAGTGTCGATTACAGTGGGCCACATTTCAAATAAACCATAAATCAAATGTTTGTGTCATGTGATGATCAAGGTTATTACAGTCAACAAGAACTAACAAAATAACTTCAAATTGAAAAACATTGTTCATTATAGCAATAATATCAACTAAAACGAATAAAAACTCATTATAAATAGGTAATAATTCGAAAGCTTAAAAGGTTATAAAAAGCGTTCTTCATTTTCGTACATGAGCTTTTGACATTCATTTCCAATTTATTTATACTGAAGAAGGAATATCAGCTTACTTTATTACACACTACTTGGTAACCCTCCCCCCACTTTTTTTACACACACAACAAATACTAAAACGATTTATAAAAACTTATAGGCAAACTATTAAAAATGTAACTAAATTAAAGCATTTAAATATTAGAAACTAACAAGCCTGCTCGAAAATTTAATTAAAACGAGAAAAATTAAAAATTAAATCAAAACTAATGAAAATTCAACTATTACACTGAACTATTATAACCTCTGTGACGACTTGAATGTGTAAGAAATGACCTGAGAAAAAATTGAAGGAAACTGAAATTGAAGTGAACGGCTGATCTTGGTCCACCAAACTTCCGTTTTTGTGGGGAGCGTTTTAGCGAGCGGTCTTTATGCAATTGGTGGGGATTTTTTTCAGATTCTGTAATTCTATACTTCAGGTCTTTAAATAGAGCAACAATTACATATTACAATTACAAATAGAGGGTTCCAGTGGAAAGGCATTGACTCAATGAATCTAAACAACTGTCCTTAATCTTTCAAAAGTTTTTAAAGTTTTAACACGGAGAATTTTATTGTTGTAAATAGTCGCAAATCTCACAATAAATGTACATTCTTAAAACAGAAATCTACCAAATGCAATTCATGGTGGCATCACGCCATCCTGTTAGCAGAACCAACTGTCCAATATTTTTAGAATCAATTATCAAGCGTTGACTATACCTCCAGTTCCGTCCCCAACTTTTGTTTCCCTTCAACAATATTTAATTCTTTATTCTAGTCATGACTGTAATTTGCCACTAGATGACAGCATTACTCTGTTTTACGTTCTGCCCCAAAAATACAAAACAAAACGCTTTACTGCATTTTTTTCTATTGTGACAACCTTCTTTATTCATGCACTAAATTAATTGTTTTGCAACTGCATCGCATTCAAAATAATTAAGGTTATGGACGTATTTTCTAAAACATTTGGCATCACATTTTAAGAAACTTTATTGCCTGAGGGCCAATGTTTAAACGGTCTAAAAATAACCTTTCTCCATTGAGGCATCAGGATTTTGCACCGGTATGTGACAAACTGCTGCAGTCATTTTGCTGGGAAAAAAATGTTACAAAGCCAGTTATGACCTTTGTTGACCTAGTATGTGTCTATGTGCACTCTGGAAACAGGGACAAACTGCATGCCATGAAGTCTGCTCCACCCCACCGCTGAGTAACGTGAAATTCAAGTCTGACATGTTCACTGCACTCAAGGCTGTCATGGGGCACTACGTTAGGTATACCTGTGCAGTCTAATCAAGAGGTAAGGAGTAATGGGGTTATATTAAACAACTGTGCATGCTTGTCTGAGTCAAGCTTCAAACCCAGAACTTCAAAATTGTGCACTACACTGTGCTTTAATCACTTGGTCTCTGTTCAAGAAGTCCTTTCTGTGGCCAACAAAATGACGCAAATGTGGCTGTCCTCATAAATTCGGTCTGGCAACAAGCAATACCTGTGCTGTGGACTGATAGTAAAATTTGCTGTTGTTAATAAAGTGTTAATAATGAACTATAATTTGTTTAAACAAAGTAAATTCGTGATCTCACTGTAGTTTGACATTGGTTTCCACAATGTCTTACAGTGACAGCATTGCCGGCTTGAATGACGTCATCGTCTGTCGGGCATAGATTAGGGGGAAAAAAACAAAGTACTATTTAGAGATACATACGTGAATTTGAAAATTAAATGGGTGAAATAATAAAAGAACTAACAAAAATGATAAAGTAGAACGTGGGAGGCAAATGACGTAATTGTGGATTCGTCCACCTTTTAGAGGGGGAGGATCATCCGTACCCTGAACAAGGCAGACCGGCTACGTCCGTTTCCTCCTTCTGGCCGCGTTTCATCGCCGCAGTGGCGGACTGGGAATGTTTTGGAATCGTTAAAGAAGACGGCGACGACAAAAAAAAAAGAACGTGCATTGCGAGGCGAGCCAGTTTGTGCGCTCTCTTATATGTGTGTTTTTAAAATATTTTTTATGGGGATTTGGGACATTTGAGTCCGCATCTGAAGTGGAGGATGAGCACCCTCACGACGCGGGTCAAGGCCAGGCGAACCGAGGCCAGCCTCGGAGCCGAGAGGGATCAATTCGACAAGCGGCAGGTAAGGGTGACTTTCGCTCGTTTGTTTGTTGACGCTTTTTGGAAAGGTCTTTGTGCGTGCTCCGTGTGGCCCACGATAACCTTGTCTTTTCCCGGTACACCCAAATGAAGGGTTCACCTGTATTTTAATTAACCCGATCTTTTTACCGACTCAAAATTTAGGGTTAATCTGCCTTTTTTCCGACTCAAAATGGAGGCCTTACCTGTGCTTCAATTAAGCCTAAATGGGGGCCTCACCCACATCTTAATTGACTGAAAATAGAAGGTAAAATGGGCTCACAATAACCATAAACGAGGGGGGTGCACCAGTGTCTTAATTGACATAAAATCGAGCGCTCATCTTTTCTTATACTCAAATATATATTTTTTTAACGTTGCTCTCATTAACCAAAATACAAGGCTAATTTTCCTTATACGTAATCCACATTGCAGGGCTAACTTGTCTTTTAACTGCAGTAAAAATCAATATTGATGATTAACCATTTTTTTAACCGAACCAAAGTTAAGAACTCGCCTGTGCTTTAATGAACTTCAAATGAATGACATCAGTACATTTTAATCGATATAAATTGAAACACTAAACCATTGTCATTAAATCCAAACACAATAAATCCAACCATAGAGCTGCATGTCCTTATGTTGGAATAGTTGGGGTTGAAAATGAAGCAGAAAATGAGTCCATGGCATTTTTTAAGTCAAATAAATAGGATATAGAAAAGGAAAGCACACATAACTTGACACTATGGTGGTGCTGATCTAGTTAGTCCTGTTTGGCCAGCTCTCCACTTCCGCCTCCCTCCACAACATTTGTCACACTTTCTAGATCTGGAACAGCAATCATCTCCATTCTGTTCCACCAAGTTTGCTGTTGGCCGAAAGAATGACTTTGAGTATATCCCCTCCACCAAGGAGATTAGTTGACACTGTTTGTGCGATGGGGGGGTTACACAAAATACTACTTATGCTTTTTAGTTAAATCTTGGTGGAACTTTGCATAAATTAAGAAAGTCTGTTAGCTTAATGCTAAACGACAATGCAAAGCACCGTCGGTGGGCTAACAAATAGCATCAACATTGCTGTTTTATAAGGACAGCCAAGTACCGATGCCAGGTATCAGCATCGAGCCAATACCGGACTTATTTTAAAGTATCGCAAAAGTCCTTCTCTGCAGTGGTTGGCACTTTACTGCAACATTTTCACAAATTGGTGAATGATCGCCTCCGTCAGAATGAAAGGCCCTTTAGTCATAATGTTTTGTCGTTGTGTGAAATGAAATTTTAGACATTAGAAGAACTTGAGGTATCTCGTACGACACGATACACAGGTGTATATTCTTTATCCTCTGCCAACCCCAAAAGATCTTAATCTTCTTGTAGCTTGCTTACTGCGCAGTTGTTTTTCTTCGTTTGTACCCGCATGTATGTCTTATAGTGCCCCCTGGTGGCCAGGGCACAGACACAAGAAGGAGCACAATGTGGGGCTGGAATCGCATTTCCGTTTATTTCAAGGGGGCAAGATTAGTTACGAGCGTGAACCGATTTAATTTGAAAATCAAGAACCTGCTGGGTAGTGTGTAGGAGGTAGCCTGACTTGTCTTGTGATCAAGTTGCTGATTCATGCTGTCGAGCTCCACTGCTGCACTGCTCGTGAAGGTGAAGCATCAAATGCGCACTCTCCTCTAGAAATGTGTGTGTGGGTGCAGTGTTTGATTTCTTTTGGTATAGTTGCCTGAGAGAGCACCCGTGAGGCCAGGCCAGGCGAGGCGATGGGGCGTGAAGGTAGTAGTTAGATAAACAAGAAGTGTTTGAGTGGGAGTACAGCAGAGAAAAGCACTCTTAATGCATTTGGGCTTCTCCTCTTAATTAAAAGAGGCAATGATGCCGTGAGTTAAATTCGCTGTTTGTGTCTGCCATCGTGGTTTTATGTCGACACAAAACCTGAGCACACTAATGTACACTTTTATGACAATGTCTTGTTTCCAAAACAAGGTTGTCTCACGAAAAACACACATTAGACAGACAAATATCTTCATGAATACAAAAGAGAAATGTGTCACTGTCCCATATAAGATATTTCTTTATTTGTCCCACACAGGGAAATTATTATGTAATAAAATATAGGAAAATACAGAATATTTGATACATTAAGAATAATAAGTATACTCCATGTTAGGCTAAAATAAAGAGAATGATGGAAATATTAGTGTTCTTTTGTTTTAATTGGAGCTACCTTTTGGCATCTTGTGTGTATGTGTCTTTTTTTTTAAAAAAATTTTTTATGTCTTGTTTCCAAAACAAGGTTGTCTCACTAAAAACACACATTAGACAGACAAATATCTTCATGAATACAAAAGAGAAATGTGTCACTGTCCCATATAAGATATTTCTTTATTTGTCCCACACAGGGAAATTATTATGTAATAAAATATAGGAAAATACAGAATATTTGATACATTAAGAATAATAAGTATACTCCATGTTAGGCTAAAATAAAGAGAATGATGGAAATATTAGTGTTCTTTTGTTTTAATTGGAGCTACCTTTTGGCATCTTGTGTGTATGTGTCTTTTTTTTTAAAAAATTTTTTAAACGATACACATTAATCAACAACAACAAAAAAGGCCAAAAGTAAGTGTGGCAAAAGTATGCTCGAGTTAGCACAGTTGCTCTCTGTCCTCCCCTTTCTAAGACAAAGAGTTGGAAACCAAAAAGTGTTTTTTTTATAGTGGTCCGTTAAAATAGGTTGAATCTGGTCTGGGCGCACAAAAAAAAAAAAAAAAAAAAGAAAGACTGGGGCTTGCTGAAAAAATGTCAGTTATGTCAACTTTTAATGAACTTTTACTCCACTTTGATCACATCCTAATAGACAACATTCCGAGCAGTTTGCTAGCCAACGCCACTGCTCTTGTGTGTTGATTCAAGTTGGTAACGAGCTGCGCTATCATGCACTCGCATTTCCAACCAACGGGCAGCAGCGGTTTTAAATTTTTAATAAGCATTCCCGACTCTGAACTGAGCAACATCCAGATGGTTTGCATGCGCACTCGCCGGACAGGAGACGGACGGATGACGCTGCTCGGGTTGACAATAATGCCGGCTGGCAACCCAACCTTATGGTGGTGGTGGGGATTAGTTGAGGCTTACCCTCCTTCTCAATTTGCCGATGCTCCTCTTTCACGTTTTAGACACACTATTATTACTATTACCTTTAGGAGGCAGGAACTAGTGTGGTGTTCTAAACATCTGCACGCTGGAGAGAGGCTGGCTTTGGCAAATCTGCCCGTGAGTGACTGGGTGTGAGCTGTGGCTAACAGCAGCTCCTGCATGAGTTGTTTTACTGTCCTCCTGCGTTGATTTAAGATGATGACTAGCTCCTCAGTGACTGTGGCTCTCCTTTTCCCGCATGTCAAGAGCATTACACTCAAGTAAAACATGATTTTTGGGAATATAGAAAATATTTTCAGACAAGTGCACATGTTCCACCCCGGTAGTTAAGGATTCTTATTTGGAGCCATGAAGTTGATTTGGGGGTCGTCATGGCAACGGCAGTGAGTCAAGTGTAGTGACGTTGCTGTGCGGCACATTTGCCTGGCTTTTATCAATCATTCGCCAACACCAGTTTGCCCGTAGCTTCGCTTCTCGGCGGCCATCTGTCGAGACGGCCTCTGTGTGCCAATGCGACAAACACACACTCGCAGCAGCTCCTCCCCAATGTGCTACCCAACTATTCATCCTCTTTTCCTCCCCCAACCAACAAGCCCCTCATTGTCACACAGGCCTCCACGCCGCCCTGCCAAACTCGCCCTGTGTAAACGAGCTAGCACGACCGTTTAGTTTGCGTCACCGGCAAGTCGGGGGAGATGGGGACGGGGGGGCCGTTCTCCTGTTGTATTTACTTTCTCATTGGCACAGAAGCCCATCTGTTCTCGATGCTCTTATGTGCAGTAAAGCAGTGCTTCACAAACTGAGGTCCCTGGATGTTTGCTAGCATTCATTTGGGGCGCCACAAAATAATTAGCAGGGACTGTTTCTAGTTGGAATTTTGGGAGAGTAACAGCAAGTGAAAATGACGTCAGCAATTATTTTGCTGATCAGGTGCCACGTGAAAATGCTAGATAGATTCCTTGACTTGTTAATATTTGCTCAAAAGGTTCACACAGTAATGGGAATGATTAAACATGATTTTTTTTTTAGGATGAAAATTTAGGGAGGGAGAAGAGAAATGAAAACCAGAGATTAAAGCCACGTGGGGATTAATGCCTTCACTGGATGAGAGTTTTATATAAGACCATGCCGATGGAGGCTGCTATGCGTACACACACACACACACACACATAAGTGCTGAGTTAAGAACAGGAACAAAATATAAAATGATAATCATTGCCAATTAATTACCACAGCTCGTCATGTGTTTTTTTCAACCTCCTTCCTTCTTCCTTGATTATGAAAATACTTTTACCTTGGAAATTAGAAGGGGAGGGACGTTTGGCAATAGCTCATCAGGTGTCACTTGTGGTATTTTTATTGAATTTTGACATTTTATAGACAGAAGCGCGTCTCTCCCATACAAGACAATTCGATCTGTATTTTGAAACATGGCTGTGCGATACGATTTAAGGACGATTGGTTCAAATTGATTTTCCTATTGTACATATTGTTTGTTGTTACAGCCCTAATATATATTTTCATATTATTTTATATAGATAGCTAACCATTAACAATTGGAGGATTCCCATCATGGTAGTTTACAACTTCCTGGTAATCAGTAAGGCTACGTTCTAGACAACAACCAAATCAAAATACGATGCGTCTCTTCCTCCCTTCACGTCGCCATTTCACGGTTGACACTTGTTGGTCCTGCCGGACCGGTTCCGGAAGGCACACAGTTTCCGATGACTCATTCTCCACATAATCATTTGGAGATCGTATCTCCCGGCGTGGGCATTTGATCTTCACTATGTCATCTATGCTGTGTATTATGCATAGCAGCATTTTTTTTTCCGCAACTGTAATCACCACTCGCAAAAAATGACCAAATCTTAATTGTCTTCCGTTTTCAGCTAAGCAGCATCAGCAAAGCCATCAACTCCACCGAAACACCCGTGAAGGAGAAGCATGCACGGCGTATCCTTTTTTTTTTTTTTTTTTATTCCTGAGGCGGGGAGTGCAGCCGATTCCCATCAACATGCACTTCTTTAACAGGGAACCAATCAGGTATCATCCTAGGCACTCACCGGGAGAAGGGGGCCTATACCTTTTGGTCGTACGCTCTGGGCTTCCCCTTGGCCAACAGTTCCATCCTCAGCTGGAAGTTCTGTCACGTGCTGCACAAAGTCCTGCGTGACGGCCACCGCAATGTGAGGCTCTCGATATTTTTAACAAACAAAAACAAGTGAATTCATCACTCAAGTGTGTTTGGGGTTTCCTTCGCAGGTGTTACAAGATTGCATGAGACATTTCAGTTCTATTGTGGAACTCGGCCAGCTTTGGGTGAGTGTTTGTCTTGTTGATTGTAGGCAAGGAAATGTTTTTATGGTTTTTTTTTTGTATAGCGCCGTTCATACACAAGAAAAATCCATCATGCGGCTACGGAATAATCATTAGCATTAAATGACGTCTAGACGTCTACCCGCTCCTTTATGAACATGGAAACGCTCATTAAGCCTAAGAGGTCTGTTTATTCTCGTGTGGACATTTCAGGAGCCGTGAGATGCGGTCCAGTGAGAATAATGGTCAATAATAGCATCTGATAAATGCGGGATGCCTGTTTTTCAAATGGTTTGCTTTTCCAGGGCAACCTGCACGATCGATACGGCCAGCTGGTTGCGCTGTACTCCAAGCTGCTCTGCACCAAAATGAAGTTTCACAACAAGGTGAAAGGGGCGTCCGGACTCGCGGGATCCATCTGGCATTACGTTGAAATTGAACACGCAGCTTTCTTGATTCGCAGCACTCTGAAATCCCCGCCAACTTGGAGGCCACCGATGAGGTGCTGGAGCGCACGGCGGGGACGGACGTCAACAACGTGTGAGTCCGTTAAACCTCGCATCCTCGAAGTAGTTGAGTCGATTCGCTTCGTTCCTCTCTCTCGTAACGACACTCTCAAATTGTCCCCGGCAGCTTTCAGCTCACCGTGGAGATGTTTGATTACATGGATGGGGAATTGAAGTTGGCTGAGACAGGTAAAAAAAAATACTCAAACACTGCAACTCCAAAACAGTCTCTTAGTGACCCTTACCCAAAACCTAAAATGAAATCTCGTGCAATTTTAATGGTGGTTTCCTCCTACAGTTGATGAGGAAGGGCGTTTCTGCCGCGTGGCCTCCGTTGAACTTGTTTCCTACATCGTATCGTCCTAAATTAGCTGCATCTGATGAGGAAATGCCAGCCAATTACAGGACATTAAGTCTCTTTCCGTTTATTCACTTGTAATGAAAGACGCCCAGAATCTTGCCACAATGTTAAAAATTCCTTCATTCGGGAGAAGTGATCTGTGTTCAAGTAGAATCTGTTCATGTTAAAACCCAACAGATTTTATAGTCTAAAATTGAATCATATCAAATCCGACATCTTTTCGGCTTGTGTGTTGCGAGAACCAACATAATTATCAAGACTTGGTTGTAAGGTCGACGATTCAACACGTAATTTTTCAGTTGTTTTGTGTGACTTCATTAAGGTTTAAATATGCGTCTGTGTGTAAATGTGGTCCCGGTCAGTGCTGAGGCAACTCAACTCGTCCATCGCCATCTCCACGCTCACCTCGGGCCAGTGTCGTCTATCGCCACTCATCCAGGTCATCCAGGACTGCAGTCAACTTTATCACTTCATGGTCAAGCTGCTGTTCAAGCTACACGCGTGTAAGGAAACGCAGAATGACCATTTCAATAGTCCGGGGGTTGAACGTAATCAATAAATGGATCGGTTTGGGGGATTTCAGGTCTCCCCGCTGACACTTTACAAGGACACCGGGATCGCTTCCGGGATCAGTTCCAGAGGTACGTACGTGTTGGAGCTTCGGTCGTGTCCTCGCGCTAAAGGTGGTGTCAAGTGAACGTATTGAATAAAAGAAAGTGTGCAACATAAGCCAGGCGACCACAACTACCATCCCCCTATCTCATTTGAAATTTGAATCTCTGTGTAATAGGTCAACAAAATGAAATAGGCACTATGTTCTCCACCCTGGATAAACAAAAAAATAAAAAACAAACTCACATTCATCTTCAACTTAAGTTTAATGATTCACTTTTTTATTTTATTTCTTTTTTTACACATGTCCTATAAGTTTGATTGCAAATTGGCAGATATTTTTGGGGAACTCTGTATGATGACGTGATTGTCCGCTTTTGTGGCCCGCAGCCTCAAGACCTTCTTCAACAGAGCTAGAGAGATGCTCTTCTTCAAGAGGCTCATCCAAATCCCCCGACTGCCTGATGTAAGATCTGCTCGCATTTGACTCACATAAGGGACAGCTCACATATTTCTCCCAACACCACGAGTCATCAAACTGGAAGGCCTTAAATTACCAATTGACTCATCTGATATTTATTTGTAGCTGTGGCGAGAAATATCCAAGTACACATACTTTACTTTTAACATTTTTATGTCAAAATGTGAATACTTGTGCTAACATGGTTATTTTCTTTCCCTCTCATCCTGTCATCAGTCACCACCCAACTTCCTGCACGCGGCCTCGCTGGCCAAGCACGTCAAGCTGGTGGTGGTCATCCCCGACGAGGACGGCGACGACGATGATGACGATGACCCCGAGCCGCTCATCGACGTCAGCGACGCCGCTAGCTCGCAAGCCGCGCCGGAGCCCGACATCTTCGATCAGGCCTTTGGACCGCCCAACGGAGGCTTCGACGACAGGTGATGCGTTGTGGTTGTGTCGTCTCATATGGACCATGTTACATTCCAGTGGAAGAAATTATTCAAACGCAGGACAATTTAAATTCCCCATCATTTCCAATACCCAAGCAAATAGTCTGTGCGCCACCCTGTGGGGACGTTGTTAATTGCACTTTAATCAATAACAACAAACGCCATTGCCAGCTTTTACAGGGATTGATGAAAAAGTTGAAAATATTAGTTGTAGTAAATAACTTTTTTTTTTGTAGCTATTTTGTCAATATTTTGTTGTTGTCATCTTGCAACAGGGATCTCCAGATTGAGAGCCTCAAGCGGGATATGGAGTTGTTGCGAGCCGAGCTGGAGAAGGTGAAAGCGGAGGTGAGGAGCGCTGTTGTGACTGACTTGACACCACCGCTTTGTTTGTTTGGACACCTGGTGGACGGATGCAAAATATCTCTTCCCCACATGTGGAATGTGGCGAGCTTGTGTGTCATGCTTCCTCTGATTTATTTCAACCGGTGGTTCCCTTCTCAAGCAGTACAAGTAACAACAAATAAAAAAATCACAAAAATACAACTCACCTCTACGCTGAATATAGTTGTTATATTTAGTAGGAGCTCTGAGATTGTTTGTTTACAAATATTCTCTCCGAGCTATATGGAATGACTACTTCTGGCTATTAGTTGGGGATTGCTGATGTAAATGATTTGTAAGTGATATTATCTTTTTTTATTTCCCCGCCCACCGCAAGGCCCAGCGCTACATCATGCAGCTCAAGTCGCAGATCAACAGCTTGGAGGCGGAGTTGGAGGAGCAGCGGTCTCAGAAGCAACGCGCGCTAGTGGAAAACGAGCAGCTCCGCCTGGCTCTGGAGGCGGCGCGTCGCCGCATCACCGAGCACGAGAGCCTGCAGAGCACCTTCATTGAGGCGGAACGTAAGATCAATGTTACATTAATCACAAATTGATCCCCATATTTTGGCTGCTGTGTATTTAGGGAGTGCTTTTGTGTATTTGTGCAGAAAGAGCCCAGGCTACAGAACAACGCTACACAAAGCTGAAGGAGAAGCACACGGAGCTGGTGGCCAGCCATGCTGAACTACTTCGTAGGGTAGGCGCACCACAAAAAAGGCTCTGAATCGGGGGTAAAAAAAAATGATGCAACCCTGTACTGACTTTTCCAAGACCTGTATTAATACTTTAAACTAAAGGTGTCAACCAAAATATGTAACGACCAATACCAAGCCAGTCTAAACTTGGCTCCTCTCCGACATTGACAAATCTCTTGGTTGACATAGGTCAAGCAGCAGGATTTTCAATGGACACAGCAATCGTAAGTCATAATTGCTTCACGTTTGCCGACAGAGTGCCGACACAGTGAAGATGCTGTCTGCCACCCAGCAAACTCAGGAGGAGGTGGCGAGGACCAGACAGCAGCTGGCCTTTGAGGTGGATCGGATACGGCAGGAAGCAGACATGAAGGTCGGCGGGCTGTCGTCGTGGGAGCGTTCGCATTCTGGTTGATTTTTGAAACAAAATGGTTTTTGTTGCAGGTGGAGGAGCAGAAATTTGAGATGGAGAAGCTGAGGAGAGAACTGGTAGAGAAGATGGCGGAAATAACCCGCATCAAGGCCACCCTGCAGAGCAGTGAGATGGTGAGTTGACACAGTTTATCTTTGACAAAAAAAAATAAAAAATTGTAAATGCACTTAAGTACAGAGTGTGATTACCTTAACTGCATCTGCTTTTCTTTCTGTCTTGCAGTCCTCAGCTCAAGTCAACAACACCATGGTCGCCCTGCAGGCGGAGAAGGAGCGTCTGATGCGCTCGGTGAGCGAGAAGGAGGCCGAGCTTTCCTCCGTCCGCCAGAGTGCGCAGCTGCAGCAATCCACCGTCCAGCAAGAGAAAGACAAGAACAGCAGGGAACTTAGCGAGCTGCAGGCCAGACTGGAGGAGAAGGTGGGTCAGGATTGTTCACCGCTTGGTTTTAGATTTCAAATCGGTCACGCAAACGGGTTGCTATATCGTGTACACTCAATTGAGTGCGCGGAAACAGTCCGATATTTGTGTATTTCATTTGTATTGCACGCAGGCCAGACAGGAGGAGCTGCTGAAGCAGAAGCTCCTGGACGAGCAGTTCGCGTTGCTGCAGGGCACCGTCACAGAAGCCGAGAACATCATTCAAGATGCCGTGGCCAAGCTGGACGATCCCCTCCACATCCGATGCACCAGCTCCCCAGGTCACGCCGCTGAGATGGAGCATCGGTCTCGCATCGTTGTTAATAATTGAATGTTTTTAAACTTCTGACTGTCTTTCAAACACAGATTATTTAATCAGTCGAGCAGAGGTGGCACTGAGCTCCGTGGATAAAATGAAAAAAGGTCAAGCGGAGTACGTGAACGACATGAAGGGTAAATGTCTTGTAACAATGTCGATAATAATAACGAAACTAATAATGAAACGAGGTGACATCGTGTCGTTGCGTTTCAGACGCTGGAGCGCTGCTGAGGTCGCTGACTCACTTCTCCCACGCAGCCGCCGACACCATCAGCAATGGCAGCGCCACCGCACACATGGCGCCAACTGACCACGCAGACAGTAAGCGATACACAAATACCCTCGTAATGTCACATGACTAAAATGAATTTATTGCCTAAATGACACGCACCCCTGCCCCACAGAACTGACGGAGAACTGCAGAAGCTGCGCCACTCAGAGTTTGCAGTACCTGAGGGAGCTCAAGTCCAAGAGCACGCTGCAGAGGGCCGACCCAGCCTCCATTCAAGTCATCATCCACAAGATCCTACGTCTGGGCCAGGCACGCAAGCAATCTGGCGCGCCGTCCGATGATGAGTGCAAACTGAATTTGTCTTTCTGCTGTGTAGGAGCTGCGACCAAAAGGCATGGACATCCGCCAAGATGAGCTGGGGGATCTGGTTGACAAGGAAATGGCCGCCACCTCGGCGGCCATCGAGGAGGCTGTCCGCAGGATTGATGTTAGTAGGACTAGCTGTAGAAAGAAAAAAGTAGTAGTGTTATTTTGGGTTCTTTTTTAGGTGAACCTGTCTGTGGATGTTTGTCGCTTGCTTAGGTTTGTTTGTGTGTTGTCTATTTAGGTATTGGCATGTGTATATGTATTAGTCCTCCATTTTTTTTTTTTTTTTTATTCTTGAATATGCAAGTGATGTGTGTCCTTGTGGTTACAGGAAGTGATGAATCAGGCTCGAAAGGACACGTCGGGAATTAAACTCGAAGTCAATGAAAGGTTTGTTCATGAGAATATCAAACAAACACCACTGCCATTTTTTCACCAGAGCTATTCAAATGTTTTGATTAATTGGGCCCAACTCAAACGGATTTTTTTTTTAACGCTGGTACTAAGATTTGAAGGTCGTTATCTGAGTGTACCTTTTTCTTTCAGGATCCTCAACAGTTGCACAGACCTCATGAAGGTACGCTGGACTTGGACAACATTGTACTCCTCTTACCTTTGTCATCCTTATTGTGTGTTTTCACTTGCGTCCTGCGTAGGCTATCCGCATGCTGGTCCTTGCCTCCACGGAATTGCAGAAGGAGATCGTGGAGAGCGGCAGGGTGAGTTGTGTCGCCCTAGGTCAGTTCTTCTAGCCGCTAGAATAACACAAGTTTGTTTTTGTTCAGGGCGCTGCCTCCATCAAAGAGTTCTACGCCAGGAACTCTCGTTGGACCGAGGGGCTGATCTCTGCGGCCAAGGCGGTGGGCTGGGGGGCCACAGAGATGGTGTAAGTTCTACTTGACACCAGGTTCTCTTGATTTGCTGAGAGAACCAATTGGGTGTTTTTCTCCTGGCCACCAACAGGGAGTCTGCTGATAAGGTGGTGCTGCACACAGGAAAATATGAAGAGTTGATTGTCTGCTCCCACGAGATCGCTGCCAGCACTGCACAACTGGTCGCTGCCTCCAAGGTAACTTCAAGGAATTTATAGCTAAAGTTTCGGGTCTGTGTATGTCTGCTATGACGGTCTCGTTGACGTTTGCGAATGTGTTTCCAGGTGAAAGCAGATCGTCACAGCAAGAGGTTGACGGTGCTCCAGCAGGCCTCGCGCCTGGTCAACGAAATGGCCGCCAAAGTGGTGGGCTCCACCAGGACGGGACAGGACAACCTGGAGGACAAGGGTACGCGAGTGCTGTCAGGCAATTACTTCAGCGGGTGCGTGTCAAGCCTCAATCCAATCGTGTTTTTTTTTTTTGTGTGTGTCTGGTGTGCAGATCCCATGGACTTCTCTGGGATGTCGCTCATCAAGTTGAAAAAAGAAGAAATGGAGTCACAGGTAACGATGGACTCAGAAAACACCTTGTGGATTATGGGCCCCATAGACTCTATAATTTTCAAACGTGTAGTATCCACCAGAAAAATAGGCTGTCTGAAATGCCTTTTTTTTATTTGTGAAATGTTGCATCCAAAGATGGGTTGGTGAAAAGCCTTTTAAAAAAAGTTTGTTTCTCATTCATCTTCTAATTCAACATAAAGGACAGGCTGAATTGGCAGAGGAAAAAAGAAATTTGCAGTGATACGGGAAATGATTCCAGAAGGACAAGTTGGGCTACGTTCTTCTGAGAGTTGTATAATACTGCCCCCTGATGGATTGAATGTGGCAATGTTTTTGTAGGTGAAGGTGCTGGAGCTGGAGTCTCATCTGGAAAACGAGCGTCTGCGTCTGGGCATGCTGAGGAAGCAGCATTACTCTCTGGCCGGCGTGCCGCTGGACCAGCTCCAGCTGGCCGACATTGATGGCAACGGCGACGACGAGCCCGCCTCGCTGGTATCCATGTCACCCAGGTTCAACAAGCCGGCGCTCATGAAGAAGCCCGCGCTGGCCCAGAAGCCCAGTGTCCTGCTCAAGTCTCCCGTAAGTCTTTTGAAATGACCCACAAATATATGCTCAATAGACAATAGTTAAATAGATTTTCATTTTGTAAATATACTATTCATATTCCATAATTTATTTATTTTTTTAAAGCTTTTTTTTTTATAAATAGTATTTTTATCTTCTTGTTCAAAGTGACTTGAGTCCTTCGTCTTATTGCAGTTCAAGTGAAAGCAGAAGCACAAAGATGTCACATCGGTGTCGTCATCACGGAACGTAAAATGCCTTATGAGTAGAAGAGGGGAGAAAACCCCGCGTATAGGTTGCTTGCTGACAATCTTGATGTCATTTGCTTTTGCCAAAATGGAACAGAAGCTGCACATTGTTTTTCATTAATGCTTATATAGTAGTACAACAGTCTATTATTCTATTTTAAAATTTGGCAACCTAATCAACAAAGTTTTTTTTCCACCGCGTTGAGTATTTTAAGACATGGTAAAAATTCTAGATGCTGCTTTGAGAATGAGTTATCTGAACTTTTTTTTTTTTTAACACACCTCCCTCGTTGTCTTCATGTTGAACAGTTTTCATCTCATTTGTTAGCTCAGAGGCCTTGGAATGTGCTGGACTGATGTCTTACTTAATCATACTGATCATAATAATAATTCATGTAAAGCCATCCAGTTGTACAGCCAGTCCCAGCAAGAATAATGTATAGAGTTCATCTCGAATGGATACATGCTGTACACGCCAATTACATGTAGTAGCTTCAAGGATGAATGTGGATGTTTATCACCTCTGGGAGTTTTTCCTACAGGGTACTTAGAAGGGTTATTATTGCATCATTTTATGCTGTTCTATTCTTTTTGATATGCTCCCAAATCTAGTCGGAAATACTATATTTTAACAAAGGTGTTTGTCCTGATACCAAATGTAAATGCCCAGCAGATTAAATAAATGTTTAATTCTAATTTATTGGATTGTCCCTCTATTTTTTCCGGGGGGGGGGGGACATTTTACAAGTAAGCCATAAACTTTTATTTCTGCAATATATATAAAAATTTTTTTACTGTATATGTATTTTTCTTTTCCATTTTATCACTACTAAAACGTATCCCCACACAACATATCCATAAACGTTAAGGTTTTATTGACTAATTTAAAATATATACTTTATTTTTTTATTTTGATTTGAAATTTTCTCGTGAAATTCAATGCAGTAATTTTGTCAGCCTCCCATATCGTTTTAATACGCTTGCGTATTCTGTATTTTCATACACTAATTTAATACGTGGTCTGGGCTTTGGTCTTTCGCTTGTATTTTTAAAGTATTCTGACATGCGCAGTCGGCTTCTCCGGGCAGCGTGGAATGTATTGGCTGTTGCATTCAGAAACTGTGGTAAAAAAAAACATACTCGCGTTCAGGTTTTAACATAATATGGATTGTCATTGCAACGTTGTCTGAAGAAAAGACATTGTTATATTATTAATATCCTGCAGTGGTCTTGTCCGATGAACGAGTATAAATTGATCCGCTCAGGGAATCAATAAATATGTACGAACTTTTTCGAGAGCCTTGAACGCATCGTGGAAAGTTAAAGTTGAACCTGTCAACAAACTTCACAACAAGTAGTCCTTCGTCGCGGTCCTTCACAAAAGTCCCTTAAACGCTCGTTTCCACTGTAAAATGTGACACGACCGTTCCGTGGAGGAAGACGAAGAACCAAGATTTTTATTTTTAATCGCAATACACGTCATGTCTGCTCTGGAGAAGACCTGGTCCGAACTGACCGTGTTGGACGTGTACGACATCGCCGCGGCCCTGGCGCAGGAGTTTGAGCGGACCATCGAGCGCTTCGGCTGTGAGGCTCTGGCTGGCGTGGTTCCTAAGGTGGTCCAAGTTTTAGAGCTCCTGGAGACGCTGGTGAGCCGCCGCGGAGACGCCGGCGGCAGCGGGCAGGAGGCCGACGAGCTGCGACGGGAGCTGTTGCGGCTGCGCCAGGAGCGCAGCGACAGGATGGCGCAGGAGAGAAAGCACCAGCTGGTAAGTGCGATGTAGAAAGAGTCGAACCCCATATATTCGCATATTCGTTTTTTCCCCTGTTAACAAAAATATTCGCGTTTCCATTTCCTCTGTCTCCTTTTCCCAGATTTTCAAAGTACCCCTATGGTAGAGTGTTGATTGTACACACAGAGGATGTGTTGTGATAAGACCAAATACAGAATTTTGACTGACGCAATGTTTTTTTTTTTTCTTCTTCCAGGAGTTAGTGCAGGTGGAAGATGTGTGGAAGGCCGAGGTTGAGAATCTCCTCTCGCAGATGTCTCAGCTGGAAGCGGAGAACAAAAAGCTGCTGGCTTGCCGAGCTTTCAACCAAGCTCTCGTGGAAAACCAAGACCAGTACCTGCAAGATGAGGGTGGGTTTTACTGTGGTGGACTATATTATCAGTTAGAGACCTACTCTGCCTTCTCTACTTGCTTGCATCTCTGAGTAGAACTATAGGGGGCCCTGTTTACTGTACGTTCAGTCACGTGAGAATAGACAATTTGTGTCGATATGCTGACACACAAACATTCGCGGCCAAATGTGGCGGGGTCAAACTAGCACAGGTTATTTTTGAAGACACTGTTGTCACCGCTATATTTATCAAATGGCACACGCAGTGCGGAGCTATATTTCCTCTTGTCCTATGGGTAAATATATTGTGTCCTCGCAGGGACGGCGGAGAAGGAAAAGCAAGTGATGACAAGGCTCAATAAGTTGGTGGAGAAGCAGAGGGATGAAATCCAAGCCAAAGACCACGAGCTGATGCTAAAAAACGATGACGTTGAGGCGGTGAGTGGACATCTCAGTCCAAGCCTCCAAGAATCCATGCCTGAAACAACATTGGAAGTCTGACATTTTGGTTTGCACCGCTCATTTGTTTCCATTCAGCTCCAGCTGCAGCAGCACCGTCTTATCCGGATCAATCAGGATCTCCGTCACAAGCTTGGCACGATGGAGGCGCACGGCAAGGCGGCCATGCGGCAACGGGCAGAGCTGGAGGCTGCGGCGCAGGCCCGTCGGCTCGAGATAGACGCCCTGCGGCGCGAGTTGACCCAGCTGAGGAAGGAGAGGCAGGAGTGGGAACTGGAGAGGGAGGTGGCCAAGATGGAGGAGGAGAACCTTTTGTTTTCATCCAGGTCCAAGGCGTCCCCACAGGTGAGGATCCCGGGAAATATTTAATGTGTCCTGTTTAACACTTTGTCTTTATAAGCCTTAAGTGCCCCTCGTGTTTTTCCCGATGCGGCCCACATTCAGGCGTCCGAGTGTGTCAAGGCAGACTCGGTATGGGTCGAGTGCGGAGGAGATACTGACTCCTTGGAGAACATTCCCAATTTCCTCAGCAGCTCAACGCAGAGACGCGTGAACACAAGTCAGCAGGACTTAGACAAGTCTGCTTTCTTACTGGTAAGACAGACACCATTATAATCATAAAAAATAATAACACTAATAATCATAGTTTTTTGTAACGTTTGTAGATATTTCATGTTGTGTCATCTGCAGGAAGAAGTGCCTGAAGAGGCGGAGGCGAAAGCTCCTCACTTCACTCTGCAGGAGCTTCGTGATGTCTTACAAGAGCGAAACCAACTCAAGGCTCAAGTTTTCCTCCTAGAGGAAGAACTGGCCTATCACAAAAGGTAATTAAAAAAAGAAATCGAGTCAAAAATCCTGCAACAAACCACATTGAGTTGCATCTCAGATTAAAGGGATTGGCGAGGGCTTTCCATATCTGTTATTATTTTATCAGTGCAACGTAATGTCGTGAGTTCATGGCCATAAAACATGTTAGTTCACTCACTTTATTCCGTCGCCCAGTGAAGACTTAGAGGAGGATGTCAGCTGTCTCCTTGGTGCTTCAGCTTCATCGATGCCACCACCAGAGGTCACCAGCACCTCCTCAGATTTGCCGGAATCTGGAATACGTCGCCTGTGAGTGATATACATACTTCCACATATCTCCTCAAAAAACGTGTATCTGTATCGGCAGAGGTTTCTCTGTTTTCACTTCCAGGATCTTCACCGCCATCATGCCCATGGTCGCCGCCGGTTTAATCGCAGACGACCCAACGTTGTTGCCAATCAGACGCCTCGTTTCCTTTGTATGATTTTTTAAGCAGTTAGGGCTATTGGGCTTTATCCATTATTTCCGAATAGTGTATTTCAATTTGATTTTTAAATTACCTACCAAATGGTGGGAAGGTACCAAAAGATGTATAGTCAATTCCTTTTTCGCAGTTAATGCAATTAAGAAAAAAAATGGAGTAAGCCAACTCTAGCTAACAGTGGTTTATTTAAAGAACAGCAGCTAAAATAATATATGACAAAGGTATTGAGTATCAATCGTATAAAATGTGCTACCTGCGCTCAAGTGAAGCCAATTTGATATATATTTAGTCCAGTCAACCAAATCTACTGTACAAATTTATGGTTATTTAATGTTGAAATAAAGCTTTTATTTTTCATCTTATGTATTTCTATGTTTGAACAGTCACAAAGGTAAATTAAATGCTATTCAAATGCAATATTTTTCACAATTTTACATTTTCAATGACAGAAATCCCGTATTAATGGTCACATTTGACATTTTTAAAAAAGATTTTCTGTAGTTTTTAAATGAATTATTTTGCTAATTCATTGTCTTCTAAACCGACAAATATTTTCAGGAGAGTAGTTTCAGTATTGTTAAGCTACATTTGATGTAGCCATGTATGTATGCAATGTATGCAAAGCAAATGCAAAGATATGGAGATAAATATACTTTTAATGCTTGTAGCTTAGCTGACTTCATTTTCACTGACTCTTCCCTTTCACGTAATTCCCACAGATATTCTGTCGCTTTCTGCAGTTGACAAAAATTACTGTACGGCGAGCGGTGCATGTTGTGCACTCATACATTTTGGCGTGTTTGGGATCTTTGGTTGCCATAGTGACGGGAGAAAACAAGTGGACAAGCCCGAACATTTGAGAGGTATTGGCTGATCCTTTAGCCAGGCCACACTCCAAAGGGGTTTACACTACCAAGCGTTGCCCGATTCATTTCCAAACTCTATTTGAATCGATACGAAAAGCGAGTATTTGGCCACTCCAAACGTTAAACTACAAAGAATGTTTGTTGGCGAGTGGAGGAATTGTGGAGGGGATTCCTCTCAACTCCGCTCGTTACTCTTTGTGCTCTCTCACCTGTAGCTAGGATACTAGCCGTACTCTTCCCCACTCGCCATTGGCAGACGCGTGATGGGGGAAGTGCTGCTCCTCTGGAAGAAGTCACCCGCTCCGGCCATAAACATCATTGAGAAGCGACGAAGATAAAGATTGGGTTCCCCTTTCTAAGCATGGACTTTGACGAGGAGTCGTCGCCAGCATTGGCGTTTGAGAAGGACGCCTTCGAGCTGACTGTGGAGGACGTGTACGACATCTCGTACGTCGTCGGACGAGACTTGTTGAGGATCAGCCGTACGGGCGAAGAGGTGTCTGACCTCCAGTTTCGCATAGTTCGCGTGCTGGAGATGTTCGAAACGATGGTCAACAAGTACAACTTGTCCCTGGAAGAGCTGAAAATTGAGCGGGACAACCTGAAGAGCGAATTGGACCGCGTCGTCACGGAAAGCTCCACCGGCCAGGGCACGGTGAGGCAGTCGTCTGCGGATATAAATGACAAGAGTACGATCTAAGTTTTATTTATTTTTTCCCGCTGGTGTGGGCTGCCTAAATATGAGGATTACTTAGATCGGCATCCACTGTGGCCAAACCCAGAAAACTGGTGAGCCGTGAAACTGAGTGCACTGTGATGTCACTTTTAGTGCACAGCAGAGGGCGCTCACGCGCAAACTAACCGACCGAACCAACACCTAGTTCTGGATTAATGGCTTGTCAGTTTACGAGTAAATTGCATTCCAAGCGTGATCAGGAAAAAAAAGTTGTACGTCAAATCATAAGCTAAGTGTTAGTGTTGTTGTCTTTGAAGCAAGCGGTGGGACCCAATCAAATGGTGGTGGACCTGAGTGACCCCAACAGGCCTCGCTTCACCATGCAGGAGCTGAAAGAGGTCCTACAGGAGCGGAACCAGCTGAAGGCCCAGCTCATGGTGGCCCAAGAGGAGCTGCAGCTCTACAAGAGGTAAACAGTGCTGTCAAGACTTTTATGAGACTGTGCTGCTATAAAGGAGCCTGCATTTGCTTTTTATTGTTCACCATCACGTGTTGAAGTGTCCTCATGCAACAGTTTGGCGTGCAAGTGGCTCACGTGGAATTCGATTGTGTTTGTGCAGCGGGATTCTGCCACAGGGCCAAGCGGCCATGGTGGAAGTGGACTTGGACGGGTCGGCGCAGAACGGAGCGGCCAACGATGCAAAAACGGAAAAGACCACCATTGGAAAACTGTGAGTAGTTAAATTGTCTTTAATATTTACTCGATGTGTCCGAAGTACTCACATTTTGAACTTACCAGACGTACAGATAGTTTTTAAAATCCGTTGACACGTTCACACAGAGGACAAAGAAAATGGCAAACAAAATCAGCTGATTTTTGCTTTTTTTTTTTCTCTGTTAAACAAATATAGCATAAAGCATTGTTCAAAATAATTGTTCATAATGGTTAATCCTTTGTCCCAGTGTGGCGAACATTGTAAGTACAGTTTCCTTTACATAGTTACAGACTTGTCATGCGTACGATATACAAACGACTTATAACGAGCAAATTGATGAGTGATTGAGAGGTGATCAGAACCCACCCCTCCTTCACTCAGTCTGGATCGACTTCAGCTCACCGAGGACGACGAGGAGCAAAGCAAACGGATGCGTTGTTGTCAAGTGCAGCTTTACATGCAGCACATGACACAATGCATTGCGTGAGGCTGCACTCACTCATCCTGAGCCTAATCACATACTTGTGACCAAATGATGTTGACTCACTGGAGTTTCTTCGGTCCTGTGCACTTTTCCCCTCCGATACCCGAATGCCTTCCCGCACTAACTTGTTTTTCTCTTTCTCGCTAGGTTTTCATTTAGACGGAAGTAAGACGAGAAGACCTTAAAAAATACCCTGGTGAGACTGGATTGTTTGGAAGGTTTCTAGAACCACTTTTATATTTTTGTACTCACAGACTATTTGTAAAGTTAACACACGCTTAATTTTATATGTGTGACAAAAGATTTATTATTGTGGTGCTCTTCAAATCATTAGGTACACTTGCATCCTATACACGAGCCTTCAGAAGAGAGATACAAAAAGTTAAAACACGAGCTCTTTCAGGAAAGGCAACTCGACTCACTTAACCAACACTTTGGCAAATTGTTAGCAATACCTAATACCTAACTGTCAAATTGAACATTGTCTTTTAAACAAACACACGGCTTAGGTTTTTTTTTCCTGCTAGCTTTGCGCTATTGCTAACACACAATAGGTAACATTAATAAGCAATTGATATGTATTTAAACTTTCAACATAACAGTACTCAAATCATATATTCTTTATCCACTGAAATGAGCAGACCCTATCTTTCCTATAGTGCCCACATACTGTTTATGTAATCACGGACGTCAGGTTCGTCAAAGACAAAATTTGTTTTGATGTTCACAGTAACATGCGTTAGTCATTGGCAACTAAATTGTCTTGGATGTTTACAAAAACAAACATCAAGTTTATTTGAAAAGACAAATTCCTCAACGTTTATGAAATGTTCATTGACGACAAAACAGTCAAGTTTAGGAAAACACACATTTCATTTAATGATTACATTTTTTGTTTGATACTCCTGAAAATACACAGTTAAGCCAAATGTCAAATTATAATGTTAAAAAAAAACATTTGGGCTCCAAACACATGTATTAGTAGGTTTATTGTAATAACTTCAATTTAACAAAATGTGTTGATTATACTTAACGTCTTCATCAACAAAAACAAAAGTAACTAAGGTTTACAAAAACACATCAAGCTCAAACCACACTGGCCACATCTTGTGATGCACTTCCTTTGAGTACCTAATGAAGCGTCCAGTCCTGTGCTTTTCACTTTAATGATATCGTAACTGAATTTCTTACAAAATGACATTTTAATGCCCAGTAATGTTTGTGATGGCGGAAAATTTGATTCCTGCTCCGAGGAGCTACAAAGCAAAACATTCATCTCCTCATGACACTTTGAACCATTTATTCCTTAAATGCATTTCTCAGCTCATTGTGTCTTTTATTGAGTCCAGCTTAGCTCATAATTTACACGGGTGGAAAATATCGCAACAGTAGACAATATGTAACATTTGATCCTTTACAGCAGAGAAATGTAAAAAGCATGATTAAAATAGTTTTTAAAAAAAAAAAAACAAGCATGTTAGTTTAAAATCATTTTTTGTACGTCCTTTAAAAAAAAAAAAAAAGGATGAGTCATCCGTAGCGTCCGTGTGGCACCGATGAGTTCCGAGACAACGGTGGTGTGTGTGCGTTTTAATGCTTGAGCCACGGGTGAGCCGAGATGGCCTCCTTACTGCGGTCGCCGTAGTCGTACAGCAGCTCCTCGTCCGCCTCAATGTCCCTGGCCGCCAACAAGATGAGGTGAGGCGAGCCGTCAATGGCGTGCAACTTGGTTTGGCAGTTGCCGACCTTGCTGTGGTTGATCAGCCGCCCCAAGCGGTTCGTCTCGCGCGTGGCGTCCACGCTGTGTGGCGGAGAAAAGAAACATTTATTTTCTCACAATCGTACGATGGGAGCCTTCAAGTAGACCCACCAGTAGGTCTTAGCCTGGTACTGGAAGTAGTACATGTAGCAGCCCGTCTGGGGGTCTTGGGAGTAGCGGGCCTCTCGCAGCTTGGCCTCAGCCAGCTCCAGCAAGTCGCCGTGGTACTCCACCACAAAGTCACCCTTCTTAAATCGCCGCTCGGCAAACACGCCACGCCCTTTGCCCTCGATCACCCTCACCTGTGGACAAAACCCAGCACCATTAAGAACACATTGGAAATATTATGCCCCCCATGGTGAATAGAGTGCTACAACTAACGCTATTCCGAAATGTTTGTTTTTGGTAATACGGAGAGGTGACAGTTCTTAAATGTCACAAGACGCATTTACTTTGGTTTGCAGGATAAGAATATAGGCACCATGGGCGTTACCTGCATTCCTTCTTCAACGCCGTTCTTTATCAAATCATCCAAATGCTTGTGCTCTTCATTCTGTAAACATTTCATGCGAATAGAATCTGTTCGGTGTCTCAGGCAGTGAAAGATCGCAGCAGTGAATGTGCCAATTAAGTTGGTAGAAAAGGATCATCCCAAACCTTCAACTCTGCTTTAGTTTTCCTGATACTCCTCCTGATCGGGAAGAAGTCTGTGACCTTTCTGTTTTGGGAAGCGTTATTCTCTGTCCTGAAGGGAAAGACAATTTTATTATAATACGTTTCCTCCTCACTCATGAGATTAATTGCTTCCCAACGCACTTTTTCCCTTTGCCCTTGCGAGGATTCCGACTTCGGGGTTTAGTTGCTGGAACTTTGCTTTTGTCTGGCAACCTCGCGTTCGTGTGCGTCGTCGTTTGCTTTTGCTGCGGTTGATCGGCGACTTTGGCTTCACACAGCTCTGTCGGAGTCTTATTCGAGGTGTCTACAATGACAACAGCTTGTGTCTGGCGCTCTCTTGTCTTGCTATTTGCAATGCTAATACAGAAGCTTTCTCACCTTTGTCAAGCTTAGCTGTGTGATTGACATCCGTGTCACTTCCATCTTGAATGAGCATGCCGGAAGTGTCCCTCAGAGGCAATATGGCCTTTTTTGAACTAGGTGGACTTGGGCGAACGCTCTGAGGTGCTTTTCTTGTGCAGTCTGGCTGAACAATGCAAGGGCCACTTTGAATTTTTTTCAACTTTAATTTATTGCACAAGATAAAAACAAATCAAAGTAAATATACTTAAATTGTTTGTATATATACAGTAGTATATTGACTTTTGGGTGCTCTATTAACACAGATTCAACAGTGTGTGTGGGGGGGACTTGGTTATGCTTAATTACTTAATGACATTTCATTTTGTTTCAACTGGGTAAACTGATGAAAAATATGCCGGATGTCCTGCAAGAGCTGAATATTTTATTACACGTTTGTTTGTTTGTTTATCCCATTCGATTACATCCGGGTAACCCCATATAAAGAGACGCCGTCAAAGTAGGACTACTTTGTTCAGCGTAGACATCAAACATACCTCTTTCGTAACCACGGGCCGGTTTTCTTTCGTCTCTTCGGAGATGCCTTTGCTTACAGGAACGGTTTCCGGCTTTTCGTCCGTCCTTTGCGCCTGCTTCTTCCCTGCAAACTCAAAATCCAGCAGTTTTGTTACTCCCTCAATCTGGGTAGCTGCTTGTTATTAGCCTAGCTAACTATCTAGCGAAGCCATAAGCGCACACATAAAAGAGTTAGGATGATTTGGTTACCTTTTGCCATGTCAGTTTTTCGAGTACATGTCCGACGCGGAGGGTGGTGAGTTAAATAATTCCTGTGGTTTTAAGGGGTTGTTTTTGTGTTGAGACGACAACGTCGACATACCCATACAAATAACTAGTGTATCTATGCGTAGAACGTGTAGGAGTTTGAAATCCTAGGGCGTTTCTAATTGGTTAACTTGATTCAAATAGGCGGGATCATGTGGGTCTATGGTCTTCTCTCATTGGCTGTATTCCGAGCTCTTGTCAAACAGCCAGTAAAAAAGCGAGAGCTTTAAGTTTTGTCTACGTATTACAGTTTAGTTATAAATATTAGTTCTAAACAAGCCAATTATCAGTTAATTTAATCAATCCAACCAAAATATTAAAAAGGTCGCTGGAAAACACTACAGAAATCTAGTATACATAATGTACGGACAATAATGGAAAGTTACTATACAATTTTTTGGGCTATTCCACAAACACAAAAAAACGAGGAAATTAACATTTGAAAGGCAAAACTTGTATTCTGGGAGTAATTGGGGAATTTTGCGAAGAAAATGAATTTTTTTAATTTGATGTAGTGAAAAATAAATAATCTTTGGAAAACACACAACACTTGAAAGAAAGAAGTTAAATAATTTTTAATCAACATTTGATGGTGTTTCTGTTTAAAGCGATGGTCAAATAAGTGAATTACATGTGGTTTACTGAGGACAGCATTCCCATTGATATGAAGGCTAAAAAGATCACCCAAATTGTTTCAGGTATTGCTGTTGATTTCAAACCGAGTCATTTGCAGATGTGGTCTGGGCTAGGAGGGCTTCTTTGAATAGTCTCTTCCTCTGCAGATTTTCATTGACTCTCCTTCGTTTGTCTTGCTTCTTGACTTCAGCCTCTTTCTTTCTGACCAGAATGTCGCTGCGCTCTCCTTTATAGAAAACGTCCAGTTTTTGCTGCATTATTTCTCGCGCTCGCTTCCGATTGATGTCCACTGATCTGGTTTGATGACACTGCACGAGAGGATCAGGATTGTGGGGAAGTGTAAACAAATTAACATCATTCCATCGTCATAATAAACATATAAAAAAATTGAAACAACACTAATGACTGATGATGAGTTTAATAACAACTAACCTTGACTACAATACCAGAGGGGATGTGTTTTAGCACCACGCAGTTGCTGGTCTTGTTGGTGGCCTGCCCGCCGGGTCCAGAGCCCCTCACAAACTGTTCCTCCAGCTCGTCTTCCTCCAAGTGGACCAGGTCTTTCTTTCCGGCGATTGCAACCCGCAAAGGTGTACCCAGGGGCGTCTTTGCCACCGAGGAGAGCCGAGGGGAGTTGTTCCTCGCCACTCCACTCGCTAGGCCGTTGTACATGTAGCGTACGAACATGATAAGCCTCGACATACTTCCAAGTACGTCCAAAGAAGACATTACATTTATATTAATGAGCTAAGACATGTTAATTCCAAGTCTGTTGACTCTTCTACGCTTAAAGACAGTCGTCGAGCACCGTTCTCCTTCGTGGTCAAAACAATGATTTTGTAGACTCTGTCGCCCCCTGGAGTAAAAAATATGTTGGCAACGGGCAAACGTGTCAAATAATGCAGTGGAAAGGTAGAAATTGAACCATCCGTATATTTGAAATTGTTAATTTTCCACACAAATCTTCCTCTCATCTCTGGTCGATTAAAAATAGTCCATCGGGAAGCACTTTGTTGGTCGCAGAAAATGAGAATATGACCATCACGTAAAAACTAACAAAACCGATCAACTTTTAAAATCTTCAAAATCGGCTTGCCATGATAAGGTCGTGTAATTTGCATTTGACCGGCAGAGGGCGATATTGTGCTTGCATAAAGATAGTCCTGTCAAGCTGATACAACAAGGACAGACCGGAAAACCTACAGCATTGCCCTTGACGCAGTACCGGATAAAATTACAAATGTATTTCGTTGCCCTGTCTTCCCCACCCTTCTTTACTAACTATCCTCTTTCCTTTGACCAAGTATTTTGTTCATTACATTCTATCCATCCTCAAGACTACCATTCTGCCTCCCTTCATACCTTCCTTGCTCTTTCTTTCCTCTATTCCTTTGTTTTTCGTTCCTTTACCAATCTTTACTCCATCATTCTCATTTCCTTCATTTGGACTTCCTTCCATCCTGTCCTCCCCCCCCATAAATTTCTCCTCCTTTTGTCATTGTCAATCCTTCCTTCAGTTTTTCATTACAGTCTTACGTCTGTTTTATCTTCCCACTTCTTTTAAAACGTGTAACTTCTGTCCCACTCTGCATACTGTACCGTAGTATTGTTACCTTTATTTTGAAAGTCTAACCGGATCTCCAGCATCATGTCACTTGTGTGTCTTTGGCGTGTCTCGGTGTGACGTGCTGCTAAGGGACTGTGAAGTCTCGCTGCGTTTCAGACTTGCGAGTGACAACTTCACGATGGCGGTGGTGGCGTCTCTTCCTCGTTCACGTCTTGGTCCTCGCCCTCTTCACCGCCAGTTGGCCTAAGCTGAGCTCCCCACACCCGGACACGTCGCAGCCCCCGTGCCGCCGACTCCCGCCAAACGGGTGGAAATAAGGGCGTTTTTTTGTGGACGTCGCCCGTGAGCTAAGTTTGGCCTTTTTTAGTGGCGGAGTGTTGTGTGGCCTCTCCCGTTGCCAAATGTGCGGCCCTGAGTGGCAAAAAACCTCGCTGGAGAGGACCGGGCGTACGGTGTAAACACACGCCGAGGATGTGCTGATGACGACGGCGATGTTTTGTGGTCGCGTCATCTGTGCTCCGCGTCGTCGTCAAGGAAATCGGGACTTTTTTTGGATGGGGTTGCACTCGCTACGACCTCATGGACTTCACCGGGTGGGCGGCTGCCGCTGACTCCCGCTGACTCCGGAGAGGACCCCGCCCGCCTCCCGCTCCGCCAGGTGAATAAACCGGGTTCCTGGTTCCCAATGCTGAGGTACATCGCAGGTATGTGATGAGAATTTTTGTCATGGCTGCTATGTTGCTAGGTAACTAAGTGCCGGGTGGGTTTACGTTGGTTCGAAACGCCCCTTCCCTTTTTAGTTCCAATTTTAATGATGATAACTTTTGTACCTGCTTCTTTCTGCCTTGTGGCCCTCACGCTGTGTCAGCGAAATTGTCTTCAGAACGAAACCAGGAAGTGTTCATGCAGTCAATCATTCGCAGCTTTTACTGACTACCACAGCAGGTCCACGCTCCATGGGGCATTTAATTTAATTTGGTGGCCCTGTATTTCTGTTGATAATTTTCATTATTAATCATTGCTGCACTCCATTGTCAACCTGACGCGTTACCCATAGATAGTGTTTAATCTCCAAACGTTGCTCATTCAGCTACAAGAGTGATCTGAGGTTAATTCATAGTTTTGCAAGTGACAAAATGACAGTGGTGCCTTGAGATACGAGGGATCTGCCATTTTACTTGCGAGCAAAAATCTGAGCGACAAGCACCATGGTGTCAGTGAATTCAACCCAGTTTGTAATTCCGCAGAACTTTGGTTGGTTGCAGTGGACTGGCATCTTTTGGGGTCCAAATGGTGCTGTTTCATGATTGTATTTCCTCTGTTTCACCCCAACAGACCAGCTCACAATTGAGATTTATCAGCCTATTAATTTATTTGCTATATAGACAGCAAGCTAAAAACAATCAACATTAGAGGCCGAGCTACGTGGTAGCCAGGGGTGGTAAGGAGTCATGTCTGTATATAAAATATAACTTGCAAGCGTGATGTGGGATGTGACCCTTACTTGTTATGTCAACATAAAGGCTGAACCCAAGTCAGTGACTTACAGTTACATAAGGACAAGACGAGACTCGCATTTGCACAAATCGAGAAATGCTGCGTGTCGGGATCGTCATGTTATCCCGCCGTAACGTGTCGAGGCTGGCGTGACGGTTGAGTAGGGATGTTGTGCAAAATGATGTGATCTGGACACGGAGATGTCATTTCACGCTGCCATTGCACCAACTTCCTTCTTTATTTTCTCATGACAACTTAGGATATTTATTCAAAGTGACATCCTCATAAACCTTTCAAATGCTTTTAATGTTGTCAATGTTTTTTTTATTTTTTTTATTGCATAACCAGTTTTTAGAGTGGGGTGTGACACTTTTCGCGCTTTGGCCCGAGGAACTGTTCATACGCACGCATGCACGTACAGGGCGTGGCCTACCGCGATGCAAACACAAAAATCCTTTAATTGCCAAAGTGCCACAGTCGATTCGTCGTTTAATCCTTGGTTGGTTTGATCACTTTTTATGTGCCAGAGATCCCCCTACAGTTTATACGCCTAATTAGCTTTCAAGCCACTGTGGGATTCACAAGTATGTATTGTATGAAAATAAATACACATAATTGAAAAAGTTGCAATATTCTGAGGATATTGATGTAATTTAACAAAGTTTCATTCACAAAAAGTGCCACGCTTTAAAGAAGTAATCTTCTCATGAAAATATTTGTGTGATTCTATAAAGGAAAATTTCATGATGACACCAATAACATGCATATCAAGGATAATATGAGAATATTTGTGATTTCTTTTTAATGTAAAAAAAAATAGAAATAAAAGCCTTGATTGGACTTTTTTTTAAACAAACTTGCATTTTAAAGAAATTTGTGAGAGTTTATGAGGAAATAAAAAATTTACTACCAAGATAAATATCACAAATGTTGTTCAGCTGGTTCCAACTGTAGAGGACGAAGCAAGGCGCCTTCATGTTATCTTGGGTCGCGTAGTGTAATTATTATTTTTTTTCACCCCCCTCCGTAGCTAATAAGCCCCACAGGCAGTCGGCTCACGCCTTCTTTGCGTCACTTGTTTGACAGTCAATAGATTTTTATTGCCGTTGGCAGCACTGCGGGGCGCTTTAACAAGTTTTATCCTCAAATAGAGCCCACCTACTCACAAGACGCCATGCAGGCACTATTTTGGTCACCTTTTTCAGAGTGTTGTGTGCCCGAGGGGTTGAAGTAAGAAGCGACTTGTGCTAAAGGTTCAAGGTCGCTACCTGTGCGCCATTTGGAACGTCATGTCATGTTCAACACAAATGAAAAGAAGGTGATTTGTCTTTTTCAACTTTCCTAGTTGTGTAAAAAGATCTTAACAGTGATAAGCAATTTGAATGAATTTGTTTTGGATTTAGAATAACATGTCAAAATGTGCAAAAAGTGAAGCGCTCCAAATACTTTTGGAATGTGAATACCACGGCTGAAACGATTAATTGAAAATTTCGATCAAAAAAAAAATGGTCGACACAAAATCTCTGCCTCAAAGCCTTGCTAGGATCATTTTTCCAAATTGAGTAATTTTACTACAAATATTCACAATGCTTCAATTTCTAGGCTATTAGGGCTAAAAGGATCAATTGTCGTTAAATATCGCAAATATCCGTTTTTGTCCGATTAATCAACGAGATAAATACTCGAATCATTGATCAAAAAATTAATAGCTATATAAAAAGTAAAGACCCAATGATTGTCACACGCACATCTGGGTGTGGCGAAATTTGTCCTCTGCATTTAACCCATTCCCGAGGGGAGCAGTGAGTAGCAGCGGTGCTGCGCCCGGGAATCATTTGGTGATCTAACCCCCCAATTCCAACCCTTAATGCCGAGTGCCAAGCAGGGAGGCAATGGGTCTCGTTTTTATAGTCTTTGGTATGACCCGGCCGGGGTTTGAATCCACAACCTTCTAGTGTCAGGCGGACACTCTACCTAGGCCACTGAGCTGGATAAAACAAATGCATTATGGAATATGTGTATAATTTGAAGGAAAAAAAATCTTAAAAGACACAAAATTTGGAAAACTAAAGCGGCATTTTGCAGCCATAATCAATGAGCGCCATTTTCTTCTTGAATAGACGCTCATCCTGACGCCGTTTCAAATAATGTGGGAAGTGGATCCTGCGTCACGTCGCCTGCCTTTTCTTTTAATCAAACCGCCACCCCCTTCCTCTGTCCTCAATGTACTGTACGTCTGTAGTGAAGGGAGGGAGGGGCTGCTGTTTCCTCTTCATATTTTTTTTTCTTTCTTTCACGTGACGGGGAGTTCAGAGGTTGTCAACGGACATCCGTCAGTCAAAGTCCGGCATCCTGTTAGATGACGGATTGCCTTGTGTAATGGGAAAGTGTCGTTTGAATAGCTAAGTTTTTTGCGAGCACATACCACCGCCGCCGGACACCTGACTTTAGCGTGGGCTAAAAATAAGACCCCCCCACCACCACCACCACCACCAACCCGACCTCGCACAATTGTGTTGGGGAATCCAAGTTACTTTTGTGAAAGGTTTTCAGACAAAACCGTCGGTTCAAAGTGTAGCGTGTCCGTGCGTGTTGTGGTGATAGCAGCTTTTACAGGCTTTGCAGTTTGATAAGAAAAGGTGGTTAAAAAAAAAAAGAACAGAAAAGGAGAGCATGACCTCAACTAAAGGAAAGGACAAATGGCCTTTTATGGTCAGCAAGAGTGAGAGGGAGACACTGGTGGGGCTCACTCACTCATTCCATTCTTCCTTCTTGCTTTATAGAGTTTTTTTTTTTCTTATTAACTACTTGGTTATAGGTCACAGGAATAAAGACTGTGCATGTGGTCAGAGTCATTCACACGAGTTTAAAAAAGAAGATATAATTGTGTTCATTAATACCGATTTCAAATTGAATCAAAATTTCGGAAATATTTGACGATAAGCCACCCAAGCATCTGGAGTTCATTTTCTTTTGACGGCGCCCCCTGCTGATGAATGACTCATTCATTGATATTTCTCAAACGCAAGCTTCATAGGCTGAACATAAATATCTCTTGATGGCGAGCTCCGTTACATTTCCGACAAGACAACCAAAATAGGAATTTTGGGCATGAATATTTGTGTAATAAAAATAAAATAAAATTCTGTTTCATCTTAAAATGTGTTTCTGCTGGCACAAAAAAAAAAAATCACTTATATTTAGTATTTTGTTCCCTTCGTGTAGCCAGCTCCAAACCGACCCAAGCCTCATTTTTGACCGGAACGTTTTGGTGCTACCGCGGTAGCGAGAATCAAAATCGGGCCCTCGTTTGTGCGAGTGGGCTCCGCTTTCCTCATCGCTCCCGACTCCCTCGTCTCGCCCGCCAATGAGCAGCCGGCGAGCCCCCTCGGTGTCTCCATGGCAACCCCATCCGCCCTCCCCTTCAAGCCATGATGGAGCGGATACAGGGGCAGGGACGGAGAATGCGTTTTGGCCTCGGGCGTTAACATTTTCCCTCATAAGGTTGCCACATTGTGTTTAGTGATTATTCCAATAAGCTCAGCAAAAAAGCGTGCAGCCTTTACGTCGCAGTACTTGGATATCAAATCAAATTTGACTCCAAATGGATAAATCAGATTAGGAGAAGCCAAAATAAAAATCAAACCACTCAATTTCACCAGTTTTCATGGAATTGGCTGGACCGTTTATCATAACAGGACGTACAAACATCTCAAGGACCCTTGTCTGAAAGCTTTTTTGCTTTTTGACCGCCGTCGTCGCATTGCTCTCACACAAAAGCTTTGATTGAGGTTGAAGGTAAAAGCAACAAAAAACATTTCCCGCGGCCCGAATGAATTTACTAATGGTCTGCTCCAAATGACAGCGTAGCCACGCTATCCCTTTATCGGACCCTCCCCACACACACACACACACCGCCCCCTAGACTGTTATGTAAGCATTGCACGGCGCGAGAGATCCTTGTTTAACCTCGGCTGATTAATCCTAGTGTCATTTGCATATAAGGTCATCTAATTTTGGACGCGGGGTGAAAGCATGGAAAGCCAACGATGAGCGCCAGCTCGGCGGAAAAAGAAAACAATGCGGGGAAATTGTTGGTGTCCACTTTTTAATTAAAAACTGCCTCCCTCCTGCGGGAAGTGTTCTCCTTATGGGCCTTAAACACACCGAAGCGTGGTTAGCATGTCCGTATCGTAGTTAGCATCTCTTAAGAGCAAAACTTGTCCACATATTAGCCGCCTGCAAGCCCGAGCTGTTTTTAAGTCTTACAGTAGGAGGAAGAAGATCCTGACGAGGAGGAGGAGGAACACAATGGAGAAGATGCTCTGAGGGTGTAGGGGGTATTTTTAGCTCATCCCCTTCGTGCAACGATGACTAAAGAAGAAAGGCAGGTTGCACATCCCACTGGGTTCTTCGTCGTTTTCTTCCCGCCTCCCTTGTCCCACCTGTCCCGTGAGGCGGAGCCTCTGTAGACATAGTTGTCACTTTATGGACGTCAGACAAAGTGTCTTTGGTGCAAACGCCCCTAAACGTGACCATCCGAGTTGCCATCCTATTTACGAGGGAATCTGTTGACCTAAACTGATTTGCTAATTGTCTGTTGACTAAAGTATTAAGAAGCACCTCAATCCATTTCTGTGGACCATTCAACAAACTCAGTGTTTTAAAACCTCCCTAAAAGGTTTTTTATTTTGCAATAAGTTGCATCAAAACGTCATCATCAGGATAAATATTCGAGGGGAAAAATTTTGGCTAAAAATTTTCCAATTTTTTTTTTATCCAGAGAAAAATAGTTGTAATGAATAAAAGTAGAAAAAAAAATCCTATGACTATAATTTTTTTTTCTGTGAAAAGTATTGCAAAATTACAAGCAAACGTTTTCAAATTTGACCATTATCAGATATGTGTCATATCCCTGCTGAGTAGCAACAATTGTCCCCCCACACGGTATCATATTGAGCCCTTTGACATTTTAACCGGACGGCTGGCTAAGCGCATCATGCACCATGGCCTCAAACGGTTCAGCAGTGTTTAAAAAAAAAAAAAAAGGCCCCAGATGAGGCAAGCAGTTGCAGCACTGTGCTCGCGGCCATCCGTTGTGGAGTACCAACGGGATCCTCGCCTCCTGATTTTTTTTTTTTTTTGCACCGCTCTTGCGTCACTGCCTCCAGGGGGGGCTATTTTTAGAACTGGACCATCATATTCGCCCAGCAAACGTCAGGCGCTATGCTTGCGTATGCCCGGATTATTGTGACGGAGCTATTTTTACTCTGTATGTGTTGTGTGGATGTGTTTTTTTTTCTGGGTCAAGCGTGGCACTCGCACACTAGAGTGTTTCAGGTCTCGCATCTTTATCGGGCTCCAAGGGAAAGCAGGAGAAACGGATTTACAAAAAGTAGCCTGTTGTATTGCTGCTGTGAAATGAGATTATACATTAGGGCAGTGGTTGTCAAACTCAAGAATACGAGCTGTATCTTGGAGGTCCACAAAATAATTTATTAATAAAGCTATATATGAGGTTTGGCGTACAATAATCTTTTATTTTTAAATACTCCTGCCTGTGCTGTTGACGTTTCTGTAGCTTTTTCTCACCTCTAAAAATTCATATGGGGCATATGTGTTAAAATTCTGTGAATACATTTAAACTTACTGAAACACACTTTTTTTTAAAAAAAAAAAATACATTGTAAATGTATTCAAACAAACCTAAAAAAATCAAGTCTAACATGAAGTGATGCCTTGTAACTCAGAAAATATGGAAAGAATTAAATGGAAAATAACAAATTATTATTGCCATGAATCTGTTTTGCTACATTTTTTTTGCTTCAATTCTTTGGACATTGTGCTGCTCCTTTTGGTGTACCCGCCTCGACCACCAGGGGGCTGTATAATACAGATGTACATGGACATTGTCACAGCAGTAAACAGCACTAGTCATTCTTGACAGAGGATAAAGAATATGAGTATAGTTGTATCGTCACGTATGTGTTGATGCAATTTGTGTTCAAATATTTGTTGCTTGTTATGAAGTGCGTTGATCTGACTTCACTGCCGCCGCACGATGCTCGTATCCCACAACAATGACGCATTTCTCAACAAAACTCGTAAGTCTTAAGTCCCAACTGGTGACCTCTCGGGCTCTTCTTGCGGGCCCTTCCGCTAGCCTACTTTTATCCCAGCTTCTCCCGAATGGGCAGTTATTTTTAGCTTATATACGTGGGGTCCTGCTCTGATTTTTTTTTTTCTTTTTCTGATGGTAATGTACTTCCAAAAAAAGCAAGGCACAGTAGTCAGTAAGGTAAGCGCTCGCTTGTCTTCATGTGCCTGCGGGTGCAAGTCGTGTCGGGTGCTCACTCAGGATGTTCTTGATCTTCATTCTCATGAGATGGCAACTTTTTTCCTCCCCTTAAATTTGAAATTGTGTTTTTTTTTCACAAATAAAGTCCACTGTAGTGTAGTCCATTAGGTAAGTGTTGCATGTCTGCATGTGCCCGCAGGCTTAAGTGATGTGGGGTATCCACTCAGCCTACGTAATCGTAGCCCCCCCCCCCCCCCCCCACCTCCAACAGGTGCCGCAACCAAAGCTGGCCTTTGTTTGCCGGATAAATAACACGGTGGGACCATTAGCGCGGCCCTGGCGATTAAGGGCCGGCCGCCAGGGAAAAATGCTCAGGAATGAGTAGATGTTAAGCTTATGCAATGCTTGCGACTCACTTTTTGAACGCGTAGGTCGCTCTTTTTTACCTTGTACGAGCTCCACGGCACAAAAACAGTGGCCCTTGTTAAAACTGAGTCCGTTTAACAGAGACACTTTAAAAGATGTCAGATGTATATGGTGGGGGTGACTTCTGTTTCAGATGCAAAAAGTTTGGAACTGATTTATCTCATTCTCATGTTTTTTATATCTCAAAAATCTGACACTTGAGCAGGGGTGTGCAGACTTTTTATACCTCCACTGTTGCATCCAGCCTACCTCACACCACCCACACGTTGCGTATGTCCAACCACCACCCTCGCCTTGTGCCCAGCGCGTGCTTGTTTCAAGGCAGCTATTTGTGCAATTGTTGTGGGGGGGAAGGGGGGCTCTGAGAACATTACGCAATGGTCCCCACTAAAACTCTAATCCCTCTTATTGCCAAGTGAGCCCCCCCATGTGACGGAGCCCAAGGTCCGGGGACACACACATCCGCGCACACACACTAAGCATCGACCCTGTGTATAAGTAGCCAAGTTTATCAAGGGAAGGGCTTACTCGATCAGGAGAAGCTGGATGGGGCAGCGACGCATACAAAGTGCAGCTAGCTCATTGTGAGCCGTGCTCTCTTGTCTTTTCACAACTTTCTCTGCTGGGATCTTAATTTCTCCCCCTCTCTACAGGAGCCATCCATGAGGACGTCGGCTTGGCAGATTTGAAGCGTCGCTTGTAGGAAACCTGTCTTTCTCCCCTTCCCCATCCCCATCCCCCCTTTCCATCGCCCCTCTACCCTGTCAGTCATCGCCCCACCCCGCCCTCCACCATGCTTATCAAGGAGTACCGCATCCCCATGCCCATGAGTGTGGAGGAGTACCGCATTGCCCAGCTCTACATGATCCAGGTGAGGGGACATGTGGTAGGTGGTCAAGGTCACCAAGGCCCGAACACTGTCGGAGGCGGGACCTAATCTATAGGCCGATCGCCAATTCTGATATTTATCAGGGGAACTAGCGTTAATCCCCACAAAAAAAAAATAATCATGCAGCTATGACATAAGTGAATAGAATGCAAAGAAATCAAATTATTTTTGCCACTTTGTTTTTGCTTCAATTCAATGGTTATTGTGTGTGCTCGCCTTCGCCCCCTAGAGGCAGTACAATTCAGACCTAGAGACGCTCGCCAAGAAGAGTTTCACAGCGGACTCAGTAAACAGCTCAAACTCTAAAGCAAAGTTATGCGGCTGTTTTAATTACACAACAAATTTTTAGTTTGACAGCAAATGTCACCGGGAGTGGCAATAAACAGCTTGAGGCCTCTTTTTGGAAGAATTTTGTTAAACAAAACTTGTAACTGGGTCGGAGAGCGAGAGGAGGGATACGCATTGTTTATCGTAATGGTAAAAAAAAAAAAAAAAAATCACTTGCATATACAATTTTGCTCATACAGGGATGGGAAATTTGCCCAATATCATCTTTCATGATGTTCGAAGTTGTCCAAGCTGAAAGAAGCCCAAAATTAGGCGGAGGTGGCCACCTCGGATTTGATATCCAGCCAAAAAAAAAAAAAAAAAAACCTGCATTTTTTTTTGCCTCCTCATTTGGTGCGCGCACATGCTGGAGGATTTATTTTAATCCAGCGGTGCTGCCAGCTGATCCGCTGCACACCCAGGAGAAAGGCCGACTCGTCATAACGGTCTGCATTATTTAACAGCGACTCTACTTTCTCGACAGTCTACCCTTTTTACCTCGGAGACATTTTTACTGACAAAAACCCCAATGGAGCATTCAGGGCTGAATAGTTTTGAAAAATAATTCAGTATTGAATTTTTTTTTTTCGCATTGTGATTGTGATTTAATGTGCAAGAATTTTTTTACAAAGTCCTCGTGTATTTTTTTTAATAAGCTAGAATAAACGCAAATCAATATGAAAGTGCGTTTATGCCTCAATTGGGTTTGATAACTATGGAAACACTTTGACCCGCAGTTCACTACGACAACTTCACGAAATCTAGCTGGTCGGGAACGTGAGTCATCAGCTCCAAAAGCGGTTAGAATGTACTCGAGTGTGCAGAAACGGTTCCGGGATTGCTGTATTTTTTATTTTATTTTTTTCCTCGCTGATGTTTTGCATACCGACGCGTCGAGCATGCAAAGGAGCGGAGTCTGTAACGCCAGTGGCCTGTAGTTACCTTTCCCCCTGACCCGCACCGCCTCGTTGTTGGGAGGCTGCCGTCTCCGTGGCAACGGTGACATCACTAGCAGCAATGTGCCAGCGCGGTCAGGAGGGGTTGATGGTAAAAAAGTGAGAGGAGAAAGAGAGAGAGGAAGGGATGGAAGGAAAATTGGGGCGTAGGTTTGGTTGACGTTTGGTGGCCGAGCATTGAAATTCTTGCTGCAATAATTTTGTGGTTTCTTTCACCTTTATAATTGGCTTATTAATGTGTATTTGTCCATTTTTAACTTATTTTGTACTAATATAGCTCAAGTGATGATGTAGTTTTTTATTGTGAATAATGGGAAAAAATAGCGATATCAAAAGTATTTATTAACTTTTTAATTTGATTAAATAATTAGAAATTGTAAAATACCATTTTGTCCATTTATCTTTTTTTTTACAAAAACGGTCAATTTATTCAATATGAAACAAAACTAGTACAAGTACTAATTTTACATGTACATTCCAAAAGTTTTAATTAGTTTTATCAAGTAATTGTAAAACTTATTGTGAGTAAAAATATATTACGCTTCATTAAATCCATTGATCATTAGTTTATATTTTTGATATTTTTTTTAACCTCATCCCTGAAAATGTTCAATTTCTCCCTAGCGCACCAAAGTTTGCCATCTCCTGATGTAGCCTGGTTGCCACGGCAACAGCAGCAAATATAGGCCTCTGCTGCTTCGTCAGAGCGTCCCTTCTTCCCGCTTTCGTCCTCTGTGACGACTCATTTTAAATTCAGCCTGGCCGCTGTCGGGTTCGGGTGAGAAATGAAATATGGCCGCCGCTGCGCCTCTGCATCTCAATCAGAAAACTCCATCAACTAACTTGCAGAGAAGAAAAAAAACAAACACGATGTACAGCTGAAGCCTTTCGCGTCGACGCCGTTTTAGTGATGACGTCTTGGCCAAAACATGACACGGGCTTTACAGTGGAAGCAATTTTTTTTTCCCACACTTTTTTTATTTTTTATGATTGCAAATGACATTTAAAAAAAAAATATATATTTTTTTTAATAATTCAGAAGAAAATAGCGCCTTGTAATACAGTTCAGTGTTGGTCAAAACTCCTTAGTAAGCCGTATCAATATTCCTTCTTTGCAGAGGATAAAGAAGAGATGTCCCCAAATGTTGTTAGGTTATGTGTCTGCTTGTGTGTAACATTGTGCTGCATTTATTGTTGCAGCAAGTAGGGAGTTAATTGCCAGACCTGATTCCTGCAGTCAATTTAGGGAAAGGAGAAGCCGTGCGATGAATCAGTCCAGTTTGCCGGAGGAGGAGGAGAACACTGAGCGTCCGGCGTAGCAGACCTCGTTACCGATGACAGGTCATTCATTAGCCGCAGGCGCCGCGCTCTACAGCAACGCAGACGCAGCCCGGCTCACACCACCCAGACGCAAAATGTACTGAGTTCCAGTACGGGGACTGTTTTTAGGGCAACAAAACCATAGTTGGGGACAGAGGAGAGCTCAAAATGCCAGTTCCTTGCGGCGCAGTATTAAAAATGACCCAAAAATATTTGGAGCCAACATCTTCAACGACAAACCCTTTTATGGATAACTGGTGACAGAAGTCATATTTAACCCCAAATTATCTGTTTTATGTTGACTTTTCATTTCTTGTTATGGCAGAAAAAGAGCCGTGAGGAGAGCTGCGGCGAGGGCAGCGGCGTCGAAATCCTAAAGAACAAACCGTACACGGACGGACCGGGCGGCACTGGCCAATACACCCACAAGGTTTACCACATTGGCATGCACATTCCCAGCTGGTTCCGCTCCATCCTGCCCAAAGCGGCGCTGAGGGTGGAAGAGGAGTCTTGGAATGCTTACCCTTACACCCGCACCCGGTGAGCATAATTGTGATAAATCTTACGAGAATCAAATGATATATTTTTAAGTAAAGTTGCATATTTAAAAACAATAGTAATATCATGAGAAAAGAGTTGCCCAAAGCTACATCATTAAGCACCATCGTGTGCTCCATCCAGGTACACGTGTCCCTTCGTGGAGAAGTTCTCCATCGACATCGAGACGTACTACATGAGCGACACCGGCAACCAGCCGGACGTTTTCAACATGTCGGCCGCCGACAAAAGGCAGAGGACAGTCGGTAAGGCCGCAAAGTGTTTACTTGTCAACAAACATTTTTCATGCTGCATTTTCTGCACTGACTCCGCATAGGGATGGGCGATATTGACTTCAAATCAAATCGCTCGCTTCCTGTTTTCCACATGAGTTGCTGATGAGGCCCTCATGTGGCCAACAGCTGCTACTGCAATATATTTTTAAAAATTATTTGAAAAAATATCTATTTTGTTTTTGGAGTATTGATATTATTTTTTTAATCTAAATTTTTACTAAATGCATTTTTATTTTTAAAATATTTAAGGATATTTGGAAAAAAATGTATGGAATTAAAAAACTAAACAGTATTGCTATTCTTAACCATAAAGTATTTTTATAAAGATGTATCTAATGTTTATTATGATGTTCAAAATATATAGCATTTCTTTTAAAAAAAAATATTAGTTTTAAAAAAAATGACCTTTTTAAGTGGCTAAAAAACGTCTGTGTGTGATATATACTTTTTTTTTCTTTTTTTCTCAAACGGCAGACCCTATTGATATAGTAACGGACCCCATCGCTCCCCACGAGTACAAGGCGGAGGAGGACCCGCGGCTGTACAAGTCGGCCAAGACCCAGCGGGGCCCCCTGCTGGACGACTGGATAGAAGAGTACAACAACAACCCGGGCAGTATGCCCATCATGTGCGCCTACAAGCTGTGCAAGGTGGAATTCCGCTACTGGGGAATGCAGTCCAAGATTGAGAGATTCATCCATGATGTTGGTTCGTTTTTTTCTGAAGTTGTATATACAGTGATGTCTTGAGATTCGAGTGACCCAGGTGTGGAGTTTTTCAAGATACAAGCTTTTCAATGACAATCTTGTTGTATTCCTTTCTCCTAGGACTAAGAAAGGTAATGGTACGCGCCCACCGGCAGGCCTGGTGCTGGCAAGACGAGTGGTACGGTCTGACCATGGAAGATATCAGGCAGCTGGAGCTGGAGACCCAGCTGACCCTGGCCAAGAAGATGGCGCAGTTCTGCCAGGTGGAGGAGGCCACCGAAGCCAACGGGGACACGCCGCCTGCGGTCAAGGAGCAGGAGGCCAAGGAGGCAGCAGAGGCGGAGGTGACGGTCAGCGGCTCGGCTACCAACACGCTGCAGCCTCGCGGCGTGCTCACCAAGCAGTGGTCCACCTCCTCCCGCTCCTCCCGCTCCTCAAAACGAGGAGGTGCGAGTCTCTTCATTCTCTCTATTGTTAGTTTTCTATATCAGTATAGTATTTTAAAAAATTAATGATTTATCCATATTTATGTTATATTAATTAAGCATTACATTCTTTGTTAAAAATGAATATAAATTTTTACTACTGTATATTAAAAATATTCAGATTATTTTAGTGTATTTAAATATATATATGCATTATTAAATTCAAAATATATATATATATATAATCTAATATATATATATATATCATATATATATATGATAGAGGCCATGAATAATATGTTAGTATATTCCAATAAATATTACATTCGAATATTTTAAAATGATCACGAATGACTAAGATGTAAATATTAAATATAATATAGTATATGTCATTTTTGTAAAATGGCCAAAGTCAATCAACCTCAAATTGACATGGCTTCACTGTGTTACATAACTGTATGTAACCTGTTGGATTACAACTGTGCTATTTTTAGCAACCACAGCAGCAGCTCACTGGGTGTGGGGGGGTGGGGGGGTCTGCCACCTGTGCCCAGACTCGCACACATGCACTCGTGGGTCCTCGCATGCCTATTTTTAGAAGCGGCGTGACATCTCAGACCAGCTCCAACTGCAACCGCTCCACCATGATGGACCAGACCTGCCAATTTCCTCTGTTTTTCCCAGCATGCCGCAGTCTCGCTGCCTGGGAGCTGTGCTGGGTTGTTGCGTGTTTATATAACACCCCATGTGTGGGAGTGGAAGCCGGTGGTGCAATATTTCTTTGTGCTAGGTTGGGAGAGTGTGTTAAAATAAGATGGAAAATGCAAAATCTCTCCCACTGTATTTTTAAACGGGTGTTTTGTGCACCAATACCAAGAAATTTACTCCGACACAACACCTCCATAAAGTACCTGTACCAATATGTTTAAATGTGAAAAATGCAAAACAATGAAATATGTCTTTTTTTTTCACCGTGTTTCAAAATTGTGGATTTATACCCCGTGGCGTTTTATTGTAACATCCAAATGTTTGTCTCTCGCCAGTGAGCCCGTCCCGGCACAGCATTTCGGAGTGGAGGATGCAGAGTATCGCGCGGGACTCGGACGACAGCTCGGACGAAGAGTTCTTCGACGCTCACGGTAAGACACCAAACGTGACCATTGGAACAATTTCCACAGTTCTTGTATGGGACCTTACAGCAAAGCGAGCGCCTGTCTATACATAGACGCGGTTTCACCCGAGCCCTTTTCCAGGAAGCTGACTCGCATGCATCTCTCTAACCACAGATCAGTTCTTAAGCTTCCCAGATACCCAGCATGCTTTGGGCTGCAGTTGAAATAAACCTCCTCCTTCTCCTTCCTATGCACCTCCTACGTCCTTCCACCCTGCCGGATGACTTTGTCCCAGGACTCAGGCCAAGTAGCTGGTTGGAATGTCAAATGTTCATAAATCACACACTCCCTCCCATGATACATACACCTCAGCGAGCAATAAAACCTTCCTTATTGTTTGTTGGCATCGTTTCAATGACGATGAAGGAGAACATTACAAGACCTATTTTATTTGTCCTTAAGGGTGAAACATTAGCGTGCGTGCATACATAGAGAGAGAGAGAGAGAGAGAGACAGAGAGAGACAGACAGAGAGAGAACTCAAGTGAGATGCCGTCCACCATCAGAAGCGGTGCTTTATATATGCGATGATTCTGCCCAACAGCAAAAATAATTTTGGAAATGAATGAACTAGAGGTAGATAATTGAAGCAATGGCATGAAACATTAAGCAAATAAATTCTAATGAAAAGTGACTCATGTATGTAGTTTGTTTCCCCGTTTCTTTTGTGTTTATCAATGGGAGAAGAACATCATGACAAAAATTTTTACATGCCATAACTTAAGCAACACTGGTGATATTCAATATAAGAGCTCCTCGCTCCTCCGTAAGCTGCTGCAGTGATACTAGTTGTTCTTCAGAGGATAGAAAATATATGCCTATAAGGATTATGTTATCTCTGGAAGCTCTTTCAAGTTAAATACAACACAATATAAATCACAAAATAAATGAATAGAAATGACAACTTAAAAGAAACCACAAAGCTACACTATCATAGACAATACTTTTTTTTTCCTGGCCTAAAATCGAGGAAGCGGTTTTCTGAGAAGTCCAGTTCTTCTTTGACAGTTCTACGAGTGGCTTCCTACAACAGCGCCACTCTGTTACGGTGGCGTAGTAGTGCAATTGTAGTTACTAAATGTTTTTTCTTTTTTGTATTTTATGTGTGTGTCGCAGAGGATTTCTCAGATAGCGAGGAGGTCTTACCCAAGCAAATCACCAAGTGGAATTCCAACGACCTCATGGACAAGATCGAGGCTCCCGACATGGAAGAAACCTCCGGTAAGACGAGGAAAACGATGACACGGCGATAAGATTGGTGAGGACGGCCTGGCCGTGACAGCTTTCTTTGGCGTATTTGCAGGCGACATGGCGGTGGACTATGACAGGGCGGCCGGCGGGGAAAGACTAGATGAGGTACGGTCTTGAAGGGAACATCTAATGAATTTTCATCGGCATTTTTCTTCCCCCCCTATGACATTTGCATTGAAAAGATAGTCGTTCAACTCGGGCACTGAGTTGTACTAATGAGGAGAGGACAAAGAGCGTCCGAGTGCAAAGGCCATAAAGGAGATGGACTAGATGCTCAAACGGTTTTCCATCCGGTCCATCCTTGAGCGTCTGTGTCCTCTTGTGTTCAGATGCGAGCCTCCTTTAGGGTCCCAGCTGATAGCGCTCCCATTCCCAGCATCACAATAACGCGGCACCAGTCCGTAAGTAGCTCACACCCAGTTTCCTGTGAGCCCACCCCTCTAGTTTCCCACGGAAACCTAAAATCCCGAGTGCTCCTACCCCCTTGTGAAGCCAATCCGTAGTTCCTGCCCAACCCCGAACCAGCCTTACCCAAACCCTGTGCCGTTTTCTGGCAACTGTGGCACTTTTTGCTACATCTTGTGTTATGTTAACTCATTCAGTGCCATTGGCGGTTATAGACGTCAAAGTTTGTTTACCCCTAATAAACCCATAAGACTTTGTTGTACAAATCCCACTTGTTGCACCCCCCCCCCCAACATTACAAACATTTCCTAATGCGATGCAGAGAACGAGCACCAGGTGTTCTCCAGTTGTACCTGATGTCCGTCTCCGCTCCGCAGGACAGCTCGTCCCAGCAGTGCCTGCAGCCCTCCAAGATCCACGTGCTCATCCTGGTCCTCCACGGCGGCAACATCCTGGACACGGGCGGCGGCGAACACAGCGGCAAGCAGGCCGACGTCAACACCATCGGCGCCGCCTTCGATTCCGTCATGCGCGTCCACTACCCGGCGGCGCTGGGCCGCCTCGCCGTCCGCCTGGTTCCGTGTCCCGCCATCTGTGCCGAAGCCTTCTCCCTGGTGTCCAAGTAAGTTAGCGTTGCATCGTCTAACCTCATTCTGTCTTTGTCCGGTTTCATCACTTACTACTAGAAATCAGCAGTGTACAAAATGTAGCTGAGAATGAAATAAGAGGATTATTTTGAGGAGTGAAAAAAAATTCTAATTTTTTTCTTAATGTATATAGTAAAAGAAAAAAACTGAAAAATGTATTAAAAAATTGCTGAGCATGCGCTCTTTGTCTTGCCGGGGCAGCCTGAGCCCGTACGGCTACGACGAAGGCTGTCTGTCCAGCAGCCAAGATCACATCCCGCTGGCGGCCCTCCCCCTGCTGGCCACGTCTGCGCCTCAGTACCAGGAAGCCGTGGCCACCGTCATCGTCAGAGCCAATCAGGTCTACGCCGATTTCATCAAATCTCTGGACGGCGCCGCCTTCTCCGGCCAGGTTGGTTTTTTAGCCATATTTTTTTATTCTCTTTTGAAACAAAATATGCTACCAAAGGAATAGGAATGGGTGTCAAGGAAGTAAATTGACAGCTATTATAGCTGAGAAATTTCTGTGCTCTGATGTCCTTTCTGTAGGTCTGCCTCGTCGGGGACTGTGTGGGAGGAATACTCGGGTTCGACGCTCTGTGCAGCAGCACCCAGACTGTCAACGAAAGCCAGAACAGCAGCCGGAGGGGCAGTCTCGTCAGCGTACAGGTGCTCAATACCTCGCAAACCTCTCAAAATCCACTCACTCAATGTTTTGTTTTGTTTTTTTGGCAGGACCAGGACCTTCTGTCGCCGGGCACCATTATCAACTGCGGGCAGGGGTCGGCTTCGCCCACCCTGGAAGGCAGCCGGCATCTTAGTCGCAGCAACATTGACATCCCGCGAAGCATCTCGAGCGACGAGAGCAAGAAGCATCAGCTGCAGCGCAAGAGAAGTGACTCGTCCACCTACGAGCTGGACACCATCAAGCAGCACCAGGCTTTCCTGTCCAGGTACCACCGTGGACAAAATCACGCTTTGCCCCTCTTTCAAATGAGTTGACTTTGCAATGTCCTCGCAGCTTGCACTCCAGCATCCTGCGGGGTGACGGGGCATCGCGCAGGTCCAGCAGCAGCACCATGCTCGACGGAAGCGCGTTGGGCAAGCTGGACTTTGAAGTCTCTGACTTTTTCCTCTTCGGCTCGCCGTTGGGTCTGGTGCTAGCCCTGAGAAAGACGGTCATCCCCATGCTGGACGGTAAAAAAACGAGCGTGTTATGGTCAAGAGAACAATTAAAGTGAATGGGGATCCCCCCCCCCTTTGCCCTCACAGTGGCCCAGCTCCGGCCCGCATGTCAGCAGGTATACAACTTGTTTCATCCGGCCGATCCTTCCGCCTCGCGCCTGGAGCCTCTTCTGGAGAGGAAGTTCCACCTGTTGCCTCCCTTCAATGTGCCGCGCTACCAACGCTTCCCTCTAGGGGATGGAAATTCCACTCTGCTGGGTGAGTCTTACAGCCACGTGCTCACCATACACGCACACTCACACGCTTGTCACATGTGGGTGTCATCCTGTATTTCATCTCTGCATCTCTGCCTCACTACAATGAGCATTGTTTCCAAAGAAAAATGCAGCATTTTTCTTGTGTGTGTGTGTTTGTTGGGAAGCCAAATGTGGTCCGAGTCCTGCAAAAGGGTTCATGTGTGGACCGGTCGTCACGGCCTACAGTTTTGGTTATGGGTGTCAAAATGAGAATCCTTTGGCGTGTAACTTGTGGAAAGCATTTAACACGACGCAGGTTTGTTCAAGTGTTGGACCATCTGTACCTTGGCGTCCATTGAGTATTGGGAGCTCTATATCGTTCCATTTCTGTAGTTGAATCAAGACGCTTGCAAAAAACATGGGCTCCACTCAGGGCTTGACTCTTTCTTTTGTCTTTTGTTCTTGCTTCATATGTTTATGTGTATTCCTTGTCCTTCCTTCCTTCCTTCCTTCCTTCCTTCCTTCCTTCCTTCCTTCCTTCCTTCCTTCCTTCCTTCCTTCCTTCCCTTCCTCATCCCGGCGTCTGTAGTGGAGACAGTCCAGAGCAACGCTCCGCTGCTACTTGACAGCGGGCCGCCCGTGTTGCTTCGCTGTCAAGAGACCATCAGCGAGACGTGCATCCCCGTCCCCGTGCTTAACTGGCAGGAGGGCGCCCTCAAGGCTACACCCGCCACTCCCGAGTGTGTGTAGCCGCTCCTGTCACGTCACGTTCCCCCCTCAACCTTCCTCATCCCCGCTTCCTCTTTCATCATTGCTCGATGTGATAGTGTCCATCGTGTGTTTTGTCGACATGTTTTTGATTAAGCTTCAGAGGCCATCGGAAGTTGACCTTTGCCTTGAGCAAAATCACGGCTTGTCCTCTGAAACCATGACCCCCCCCCACCTCTCCTTCACCATCTCACCTTTACCCTCATCCCCTGTCTAACGGGATCTCCCTTGTTTCGGCTCCATAGCGGATGTTGTTCAGTCTCATGGTGGTGTCTTCATGGACAGTTCGTACCCCTCATCCCCCATCATGGGCCCCTTCTCCCGGGGCCAGCGGCGCGCCAGTGAGGTCAGCATTGCCAGCCAGGTGTCAGGAATGGCAGACAGTTACACTGCCAGCAACATAGCCAACAGTAAGTGTTCGCCCAACGCCACCACAGTCTCATCTACACACACGCAAACACACACACACACGATGTGCTTAGGCAGGTAGACATGAAGACCCCCGCACCCTGTTAGTTCAGGCAGAGGTCCACAGAAGAGCGCCCGCTATGTTGTCTGTTTCACCGTCTTGAGTGTTAAATGCAACTTGCATTTTCTCCCAATGCTGCAACGACCAACCAGTCTTGTTGTGGTTTCTTTTTCTGTATGTGTGTGTGAACGTCCCACCCACTTGCACTCACACACACATTGTAACCAAAATCCCATTGAGGTTTTCTTCCAGATGGACACGCCGCAGCGCCCATGTTTTGTTTTTCACGGTTTTTTTTTCCCTTTCAGCTCAGACAGACTCGTTTAGTCAGTCCAAAAGTTCTGGCCTCTTATCCCAGCTGGCCCTGTCATCCCAAAACAAATTCTTCTTGAAAAGCCCCCCCAAATCCCGCAAGAAACTCAAAGAACCCACAGACGAGAAAGATGGCGAGCCGATGATGTGCGACAATCAAAGTGTAGGATCCGACACTTGCGTGTCTCCTGGCCTGCACAGAGCTATGTGCGATCTGATCTCGCTGGATTCCCAGACGGAGGTGGACCAAGGTATTGCATCCGGCGGACCTGTGAGGCTCAGGAAGCTTCTTCTCAATCAGGAGCCGATCTTCTCTTCAATCAAATAACCTTCCTCTTGTCTCTGATGATTCTTCGGTGGTTTTTTTGGGGGTTTTTTCTTAACTTCCGCAAATCTCTTCCTGTAGATCAACACCTGCTGCTGGGATTGGTGGCAATGGGCTGGCTGGGCTTTGGCCTTTGTCAAATGATTTATGGTGTGATTGCGTGTGTGTGTCCGCCACTCATTGCGTTCCCGTCCCAGTTGCAGCTCGCTGGTGGGGCACCAAGCGCATGGACTTTGCACTCTACTGCCCCGACGCGCTGACCGCCTTCCCCACTGTGGCGCTGCCGCATCTTTTCCACGCGTCCTACTGGGAGTCCACCGACGTGGTGTCATTCCTCCTCAGACAGGTTGGACCGCATTACGCGTCGCTCGCCGCTCTGTCCGCGCAACCCAAAGGTGATGATCCAAACGTGTGCTGAAGGTTATGAGGCACGACAACTCCAGTATCCTCGAACTGGACGGCAAAGAAGTGTCCGAGTTCAAGCCGTCCAAACCTCGCGAAAAGTGGTTGCGCAAGAGGACTCACGTCAAGATCAGGGTAGGATGTCTTTTGAAGCAAAGTAGCTTCTCCAAACGACTAATTGACATACTTTTACAGAACGTGACGGCCAACCACCGCGTCAACGATGCCGTGTTCACCGAAGACAGCCAGCAGACGGTGACCGGTCGCTTCATGTACGGCCCCCTCGACATGGTCACGCTGGCCGGCGAGAAGGTTGGAACTTTTTGTCTCAGGCGTGTGTGCCTTTTGTGTTTGTTGAACGTGTGTGCCGCCGCAGGTGGACCTTCACGTCATGACTCAGCCTCCGTCGGGAGAATGGATTTACTTCAACACCGAGGTGACCAACAGCAGCGGCCGCGTATCTTTTGTCATTCCTGACGACAAGCGTCTGGGCGTCGGCGTCTACCCTGTCAAGATGGTTGTCAGGTGAGCTATAAGTACCGCTCTTGGAAAATTACACACCAAAAAAAAAAAGTCAAAATCTTTTCAGAAAGAAAAGTAATTAGTAAGTAGCACTTTGAGATCTGGTGTCCACTGTAAAGTGCGTTATAAGTCAAATTTATTATTATTATTAATAATCCCCCCCCCCAAAAAATCCAGAAAGTCAAATATTTTTAAAATAAAATTTAAAAAAAGTTGTACGTACATTTTTTTCAGGGGCGACCACACGTTTGCCGACAGCTACCTGACGGTGATCCCTCGCGGCACCGAGTTTGTGGTTTTCAGCATCGACGGCTCCTTCGCCGCCAGCGTGTCCATCATGGGCAGCGACCCCAAAGTGCGGGCGGGGGCCGTGGATGTCGTACGGTAAAATCTTTTACGGCGAGCTCACTCTTTTTGACCCCTGTGTGAATGTTAAGATATTGTTTTGCGTGCATGAGCAGGCACTGGCAGGATTTGGGCTACCTGATCATCTACGTGACGGGCCGACCGGATATGCAGAAGCAGAGAGTGGTCGCCTGGTTGTCGCAGCATAACTTCCCGCACGGCATCGTGTCCTTCTGCGACGGCCTGGTGCACGACCCGCTCAGGCACAAGGCCAACTTCCTCAAGTCGTTGACCGAGGTCTGAGTGTGTCTTAATGTCAACATTTTGGACAGTTGGATAAAAATCTGGGTACACAATGTTCATTGTCTTCTCGTGGTGTCAGGCCAACATGAAGATATTTGCTGGCTACGGGTCCAGCAAGGACATCTCCGTGTACAGCTCCATCAACTTGCACCCATCGCAGATCTTCATTGTTGGTAGACCCTCCAAGAAGATGCAGCACCAGTGTCAGGTAGTATAGGCAAGCTGTTTGCGTTGCAATTTGAACAAATTTTAGATTCATGCTTTTTTTGAAAATGCATGACTTTATGAAAAGTATTTGACATTCAAACAAGGGTTAGCGTTTCAAACTAGGGTTAGGCTCCACTACTCGTATGAAGAGTATCATATTTTTCGTGTCGACAGTTCATCACGGAGGGTTACGCGTCCCACCTGTCCCAGCTTGAGCACAACCGCCGCTCGCGCCCGGCCAAGTCCAGCAGCACCCGCATGGTCCTGCGCAAGGGCAGCTTCGGCCTGGGCGCCAACAGCGAGTTCTTGCGCAAACGCAACCACCTGTTGCGCACCATCTCCTCGCAGCCCGCACCCAGCTCGCCCACGGCGGGTGGCGTCGGCGGCGTCCACAGCCGTCCCGAGCGTACGCAGAGTCAGTCGGACGGTGAGCGTGGAGCCGGCCACGCCCACAGCCAGGGGGCGGCACAGCGCAGCATGAGCATCACGGCGGGCTGCTGGGGTCGCAGCAGCAGCACCAAAATGGAGGCCGGGGCACTCAATCCCAAATAAGTAAGTGGCTACGGTTAGGGATGCAAAAAAATGCAAGTAGTTGATGCCTCCTTGCATTTAAAAAAAAAAATTCTACAATTGCCTTTATAGTCAGCCTCCTGGGTTCCTTTCCAGACGCAAATTTGGTTGTGTATTTTTAATTTGACCCCTTCCACACACTTGAGAAACATTTCAACTTATTAAAACACTTAATTCACACAATCCTGTGGCAATTTTAGTGGCAAAAACTAATGTTTTAGTCCTCCCCAAAACACAACAAAAAATGATGACATACAGATTAAAAAGATTAATACACAGATGACATTATTCATAATGATCATGAAATACATAAATATCACAAGTTGTGAAATATTTTTACTTAAATTTCTTAAAAATGATCCACGTTTATGTATGCAGTCGTGCATGAATATCAAAGGAACTATGAGGAAAAGTAGCGGTTTGGCGCCATCCCGTCGCGTCTAAAGGCAATTGTAACCGTTTTTAACCGTCATTTACTTGCGTTTATGGGAGGGGGGTCTCTCTTAACAAATGAAACGTGTCAGAATTTACACGTTAATGCCGTTTCAACTTTATTGCACCCATCTAAAGAAATGGCTTACAGAGGATTTGGTCTGTGTGAACATACCACAAACTCTCCACTAGCACCTAGGCTAAATTTAGCTCCCCAACCATACAAAACTCATCCAAGTGGAGACGCATCACTTCAACACCAAATCTTTGGACAGTACTTCAGCGCCGTCGTTTGACATCATTTGGAAAGAGCCAAAAGAAAAAAACTCCACATGCGAGGAATTACGATACCTCTTTCAGGTTTGGCGCATCAATCATGAATTTTTTTTTTTTTTTTTTACGCCACTGGGTCCAAAATGCTGTAAAATTATGCTCCGAACTTGCAAGCACAACACAGACTTATAGTGGAATCGATTCAGAGATGAAAACTGGATTTGCTGTACCCTTTTTCCACCACAAAAATCCTTGTCACGTCAAGGAAATCAATTCTGACCCTTTAACTGCATGACAACCCGCTCACATTTTTACATGTTTGGGCTGCACTGAGGGAACAAAAAAAAAATCAACACTTTCTGAGATTTAAATTGTAATATTATCTGAATACGTACTATATTTTCGGGAAAAAGAGGTCATTTTATGAGAAAAAACATTTGGGAAAGAAAAGTGACTTTTTAATCTAAAAGATTTTTTTCAGGAATATAGTCAGCTTTCAGTGTTTTACTTAAAAATATAACTTGAAACTTGTAGTTTGTTTTCCCAAAAGTACTCAAAATTTTCTGGAAATGATTAATAGATTAAGACTATTTTAAATCCAAAAAATGGTCCAAAAAATATTTTAATCTCATAAAATTAGATTTTTTTTCCCACTTTTTATCTCAAACACGACCTTTTCTTCTGGAAAATATTTTTTTTCTTGAACGTCTTGGACTTTATTTTTTCAGAATCACAAACTTGAAAAAAAAAACGACCGACTATTTTCTGGAAAATATCTAACTTTTCTTGAAAATATGTGCCGTGACTCCACTAATATTCTGAGGTGAACCTGCTGAAAAACTGAATGTGCCAAAGTTCTCATAGCCGAGAGGGAACCATGTCATGTGTTTGGATGCCTCCAGCCACAATGTTTGTACATTACTCTTGTGATATAGATTCTAAATAAGAGGACTCTTGTTCTGCACAAGTGCTGTCTGCTCCGCTCAGGTCTTCTTTACTCTTCACTTTTGTAATTTGCTGTTGATTTCAGTGGAGCAAAAACTTCTTTTTCATTCTTGGTGTTAGTGTGGCCTGGCACACGATTGTTATGTTTTTAGTTCATTATTATAATGACTATTGTTTTCTTGCCAATCACACTTGTTCTATTTATTATTATTATATTGTACCCTTTGTTAAAAGCTGTTTTGGAACTCTGGGAAGTGGCTTTGTCCCGCACGCTGTACAGGAGGTGTTGAATGTGTTTGTAAATGAGTGTACAAAATGTCATGTCCACATTTTAAAACAACATAAAAGATGTATAATAATGAGAACAATGAAATGAAAATGGGGGACGACCCAGCATGGCTGCAATGGACCAACATGCCAGGGGAAATGTGCAATATTTGTTACACCACATGCAAACACACGTCAAAGTGAGGATTAGCCCAAATCTTATGACCTTGCCGAGACGGAGTTCAGAGTGTGTACGGACAAAGGTATTGGGACATAAAAACAAATGACTTATTTTGAAAACGTGACTTTATTCTTGACACTGCCATCTAACACTGCTACAAAATATTTTTTTAATATCTGGAGGACTTTATAAACATAAAAATCACCCCTGACAGTAAATGAATTTGCCCGGCCATTTTATAAGATGAGATATTAAATAAGCCATAAAAATGGGCACTCTCAAATGAGGCAACGAAGGAGGATAGTGGAACTTCGGTTTACGCATGATTTGTTTTTTTGATCATTTATTTTCATCTAAATGTTGTTCTAGTCCATTCGCTTGATTTTCAAACAAAAAAAAACTGCAGAAGTGAGCTAATTCATTTCCTGGAACTGATGCGCTTTTATTTGAAGTATTCCGTAAGTTTGTATAAAGTGTTCAACAGATGGCGAGGCAAATTCCACAATGCAAGCTTTTTCAGACACAATCATCAATGAAAATGGCTTTAATGTACAGTAAAAAACAACGTGTGTGTGTGTGTTGATGGGTAAAACGGCTTTATCCATATTCCCGTGTTTTCTAATGCAGTGTATAAACAAGAGAAATACATCAAAACGTCATGTTTGTTTTGTTTCATCTGTTGAGTCCGAGCACTCTCTGGAAGGAATTCCCATCTCCCTTGGTGGCTTGCTTCGTGGGTAAAAAACAAAAAATCACAATGACAATGTCATTTCTACAGTTATTGTAGATTTTGTTTGTCTTACCTTGTTAATGTCTTTGTGTTTCTCCTTGCTGACCATCTCTTCGATGATCTCGCCCTCACCTCGCACCAGTCTGAAGGAGTACACATAACAGCAACCTTCTGTTATCAAAGTTCAGAGGCTAATAACAACCAACGACTCACCTAGTGCGGCCCGTTTCAGGGTCTACCACTCTGCGGATGACGCTCTGCCGGGCGTCGTATTCCTCTTTGGTCAAAGGCCTCCTGGTGGCCAGCCGGGACTTCTGCTCGTCCGTCATAACTGTATAACACAAGAGATTAGACATGGCGCTCCCTGGATTCTGAATAGCAACAGAATGAGTCCGTTCCGAAAGTAAGTATTACAGATTGAGCGTGAGTTCCGTGACACTTTGCAAATTGGACAATAAATTTGATTCCATTCAGTGCCCTTAATTCCACCAACAAATTACCAACTATGACCTGAGCAAGTTCATTTTCAAATTTGTGAACTGAACTTTGAACGAGAAACTGTACTTTACCAACACTGCTTGCATCAAAATAATAGAGTTGTATTGTTGTGGGTCACCTGGCCCGAGCTCCACACCGCCATCGTCACTCTGCCAGAGCTCCAGAGAAGAAGAAGGTTTGGGTAGAGGGGTGCTTAACGGCTCTGCAAGCTGCATCAGCCTCTTCTGTATAGCGTCCACATGCTGCTTTCTACTGTTCTTCTCCTCCACCTCCTCTTTCTTCACCACCTTCTCCTCCACTTTTCTCGTTTTTAATTTCTTCTTTTTCTTCTTCTCCTTTTTACGGCGCTTTTTCAGCTTGGCCTTCTTCTTCTTTGACTTCTTTGTTCTCTTTCTCTTCGTTTTTTCGTCACTGGACGACGACGAAGACGAGGAGGAGGATGACGACGACGACGACGAAGAAGAGCTTCGTCTCCGTTTCTTTCTGTGTGTTTTTACACCTGAAGGTACGAACAGGTTTTTTTTTTTTTGAGTTAGTTTTCCCCGATAAAAAGTGTTTCCTCCGTCATTATTTCTCGTTAGCGTGGTACTAACCTTGACTTTTATGGGACTTTTTCTTCGATTTGCTCCGACTTCTGCTGCTGGAAGACGACGACGACGAAGCCCGAGATCTTCGTTTCTTCTTTTCTTTGTCATTTTTCACCACTTTACTGTTTCTTTTCGGGGATCTACTTCGGTCCATATCAGTTTAAGCACAGTCTTGATTTATAAGCCAACCGAAATAATTAAGATTCAAGATGACCCAGATTGGAAGTTCACCACTGTAGTTATGTTAACGTCTCTGGTCCGTTTACAATTTGTTTCCGACGTGCACGTTGTGTCGCCTCTGACGTCACTACCGGCATAGCCGCCATTTTCGAGGCGACGGGGTTTGAACGACTCAAAATACATAACGTATTTTGTCGCAGTGGTCTCTTTGACTTATTGCCATATTTAACTGGCCGAATTAGCGAAATTGTGAACCGTTGCTGTGTGTAGAAAGTGCAGCAACGTCTCCCACTATCACAAAATAAAGACGTTCAAGACAAAGGGTGGGTTCGGTATTGCTTCCGAGCGTGCACTGTTTCACCGGAACGTTCGGAAAGCCACTGCGTTGTTCTAATGTACTATTCGGTAAATTACATTACACCTGAAAACGGAGTGCTGGTGCGCGCACTCGACGCTCCGACTGGAGACCAGGTGCACCAGTGCTGCCTGCTTTTGGTAATGGGAGGGGATCGCACTCTTTCTCTCTGAGCACACCAAAGTGCACAGGTGAGTGTATTTCCGAACGCCCCCCGAAACACACACGCGCGCGCGCACACACAGTGGACTGTAGGATAGTGATGTGCATTCCAGTTCTTTTAGGTGAACTGAATAGAATCAGTTCACTCAAAAGATTCGTTCAAACGAATCGCCCCCCCCCCCCCCCACACTCACGCAGATCTGTTTTTGTTTTTTTACAACATCCCGTGGAAACAACTCATACACATCAATACAATATACTTGCTCAAGTGATTCGTTCTTTTCTCAGGTCATATGACTTCAACCAGTGGGTGTCGATAATGCGCATTGAAGCTGGTGTCGCCTCGCCGGAAAACAAAACGAAGAAGAAAATGACGTAACTTCCCGTTCACGAACGAGTTGTAAATTGCATTTCCCGTTCACCATCGAACGAATCTGTGTGAACGAATCAGTGAGTGATTTGCATTTCCAGTTCATCGCGAGAGCGGGTCAGTGAGGGAACGAATCCTGACTTTCCCGTTCGCGAACGAGCCAATGAGTGAACTGCCTTCCTTCCCGTGCATCAACGGATCAGTCAGTGAACGTGTTGTGTCTCCCTCCTGGCGTGAACTATGTAAGCCAGAATGTATATTTACGATTTGCCAAGGAAAGAAAGAACTCAGTGAAACACCACTTCTTTTATGTGCGTTTTTTTCCAAGCTAACGGCTAACTTTATTGCATGAAGGGAGGCGCCGTTATGCAACAACGGGGAGATTATGCTTCTCTTTGGGTAATCTTGATTTTATAACACTTAAAATAACGTGTATGTATATATACGCCTAAATATTGTTATCCAAGATATCTACTGCAATTTCACATTAGATTGCTGGTTTGAAATTTACTTTTATTATTATTTTAATAAACATTAAAAACTGTTAAAAATTGTCTGGTGTTTTATTCCTTGTTGTATTTTTTTGGGCACGAAAACAAAAATCTGACATTTGGTTAACTGCTTTATATGACAATATGTATAGGTGTTTTACGTTGTGTAATATGTGTTGGTGTCCCCCAAAATAAAGAGCAAGTAGTCAAAAACACATTCTTGACACGTACAAAAAATGCATAGTTATTGGGTACACCTGAAAATGGTGGTGTACCTAATGGAGTGTCCGTGTGACGTCACAGATCAACCAGCCAATCAGGAGGTGGGGGTGAGGGCGGGTGTGGCACTTTTCACTTTCAGTTCATCTTTGGCCATGATTTTTCCCTAATGCACTGGCCTGTTATTAGGTACACCTGAAAATGGCGGCGTACCTAAAGGAGTGTCCGTGTGACGTCACAGATCAAACAGCCAATCAGAAAGTGGGGGTGAGGGCGGGTGTGGCACTTTTCACTTTCAGTTAAGCTTTGGCCATGATTTTTCCCTAATGAACTGGCCTGTTATTAGGTACACCTGAAAATGGAGGCGTCCCTAAAGTAGTGTACGTGTGACATCACAGATCAAACAGCCAATCAGAAAGTGGGGGTGAGGGCGGGTGTGTCACTTTTCACTTAAACCAGGGGTGTCGACGTCCAGTCCTTGAGGGGCCGCGTTCCAACATGTTTTCTAAGTGAACCTCGTTAAGCGCAGGTGCGTGAAAAGTTTTAGCTTCTTTCACGTTCAAAAGGAGCTAAAAGTTTTCACGCACCTGCGCTTAACGAGGGAATCACACGGACACTCCATTAGGTCCACCGCCATTTTCAAGTGTACCTAATAACAGGCCACTTTATTAGGGAAATATCATGGTCAAAGGTCACAGGTGTCAAGCTCTAGTCCTCGGGGCCGCGTTCCAACATGTTTTCTAAGTGACCCTCGTTAAGCGCAGGTGCGTGAAAAGTTTTAGCTTCTTTCACGTTCAAAAGGAGCTAAAAGTTTTCACGCACCTGCACTTAACGAGGGAATCACACGGACACTCCATTAGGTACACCGCCATTTTCAAGTGTACCTAATAACAGGCCACTTTATTAGGAAAATATCATGGTCAAAGGTCACAGGTGTCAAGCTCTAGTCCTCGGGGCCGCGTTCCAACATGTTTTCTAAGTGACCCTCGTTAAGCGCAGGTGCGTGAAAAGTTTTAGCTTCTTTCACGTTCAAAAGGAGCTAAAAGTTTTCACGCACCTGCACTTAACGAGGGAATCACACGGACACTCCATTAGGTACACCGCCATTTTCAAGTGTACCTAATAATAGGCCACTTTATTAGGGAAATATCATAGTCAAAGGCCACAGGTGTCAAGCTCTAGTCCTCAGGGCCGCGTTCCAACATGTTTTCCAAGTGACCCTCGTTAAGCGCACCTGCGTGAAAACTTTTAGCTCCTTTCACGTTCAAAAGGAGCTAAAAGTTTTCACGCAGGTGTGTTTAACGAGGGTCACTTGGAAAACATATTGGAACGCGGCCCCTCGAGAACTGGAGGTTGCCACCCCTGGTTTAAGTGAAAAGTACCACACCCGCCCTCACCCCCACTTTCTGATTGGCTGGTTGATCTGTGACGTCACTCGGACACTCCATTAGGTACACCGCCATTTTTAGGTGTACCTAATAACAGGCCAGTTCATTAGGGAAAAATCATGGCCAAAGCTTAACTGAAAGTGAAAAGTGCCACACCCGCCCTCACCCCCACCTCCTGATTGGCTGGTTGATCTGTGACGTCACACGGACACTCCATTAGGTACACTGCCATTTTCAGGTGTACCTAATAACTTTATGCATTTTTTGTACGTATCAAGAATGTGTTTTTGACTACTTGCTCTTTATTTTGGGGGACACCAACACATTACACAACGTAAAATACGTAAAATATTGTCATATAAAGCAGTTAACCAAATGTCAGATTTTTGTTTTCATGCCCAAAAAATAAAAACAAGGAAAAAAACACCAGACAAGTTTTAACAGGTTTTAATGTTAATTAAAATAATAATAAAAGTAAATTTCAAACCAGCAATCAAATGTGAAATTGCAGTAGATATATTGGATAACAATATTTAGGCGTATATATACATACACGTTATTTTAAGTGTTATAAAATCAAGATTACCCAAAGAGAAGCATAATCTCCCCGTTGTTGCATAACGGCGCATCCCTTCATGCAATAAAGTTAGCCGTTAGCTTGGAGAAAACGTGCGTAAAAGAAGTGGAGTTTCAGTGAGTGGTTCTTTCTTTCTACATAGTTCACGCCAGGAGGGAGACGCAACACCTTCACTGACTGATCCGTTGATGCACGGGAAGGAAGGCACTTCACTCATTGGCTCGTTCGCGAACGGGAAAGTCAGGATTCGTTCCCTCACTGATCCGTTCTCGCGATGAACTGGAAATGCAGATCACTCACTCACTGATTCGTTCACTCACTACGGAACTGCAATTCACGACTCACTTTAGGAAGTGATTCGTTCACTCATTCACTGAAAGATATTCGTTGTTTTGAACGAATCGTTCACTCACACTACTGTAGGAGTTCCTATGTCAGTGCTGTGCAACTGTTGGAGAATGTTAAAGTTGTTTGAAAAGGGAGTGGAGAAGCTTTATACTAAAGTATGACTGACTGAAAGAAAACAGAAAAAACAGTCTGTAGAATAGTCACAAATATTTATTTCAGTTTTTACAAAGGCATTAGTGAATCTTAAAGCTTTTGTATACTGGTCAACGCGCTCCTGATGGAGTCAGCCCTTTTTTCTGCTCAACACTGCACCACTTTGCTTTTGAGGTGAACACCGCCACGTGCCCTTAAATACTTTAAACGCCGTTGAAGCAATAAATAAAAATCTCTTGTGATTCTTTTAACAAAATATTCCCAAAGTCAAACTGATTTCTGTCACATGTGTAGATGTAACAGTCAAGTGTGGGTGGGCATGAGAAAGGAATTAAAAATTAGGAAAAAAAAAAGAGAGGGAAGCCTTAAACTATACCTCCAGTCCCAGAAAAGAGAGTGAAAGGGGTTTGTGGAATGTTTTTTGTTTTGGGGTCTCTTCCCCCTCAATTAAGATGCGGCTGCCATGCGAATCCTCTCAGGAGGATAGAGCAAGACATTCTTGGCTGCTTTGATGGTGTTCTTCATGAGCATGGCCACCGTCATGGGCCCCACACCACCTGGCACCGGCGTGATGAAGCCCGCCTTCTGTCTTACACCTGACACACACGCAAAAAATATTTTTAACAACAGATACAAACAATAATGCTATCGGCTCTTCTCTAAAGCAAAATGTTGTTTTTGAGATCGATAACATCTTCATCTTGAAAGGTTGTACGTTTTGTTTTCAAATTTACCTTCAAAGTCCACATCTCCAACGAGCCTGCTCTTGCCGGTGACTGGGTCCTGCACCCGGTTGATGCCCACGTCAATGACAGCCGCACCCTCTTTAATCATGTCAGCGGTTATGAGGTTAGGAATTCCTGAGGTCAAACGAGAACGACAACAATAAGAATCTTGGTGCCGTTTACACAACCCGGATGACACAACGAGGAGGAAGTTTTGTCACACCTGCGGCGGCGATGACAATGTCCGCGATTTGAGTGTGATGTCGGAGTTGATCCTTGGGAGTGTAACGGTGGGAGATGGTCACAGTGGCGTCACCTGGGAGCACACAGGGGCACATGGTGGTCAAACACAAGAGCACTGTGTGTCCGTGTTCCAACAGACTTGGAGATTTGCTCGACCACATCAGCTTACCTCCCGGTCTCTCGTGCCTTCCGTCCGTGTGCAGCAGCATGGCGATGGGCATGCCCACGTTCTTGGAACGGCCCGCCACCACTACGTTCTTGCCCACGGTGGGAATGCCTGAATAGCCAAAGCAAACACACCGTTCTTTAGAGGAGACCCATCACGACACGCCGCCGCCTCCCAAGTGTAGGCAAAAATGTCATCGCTAGGTGGGCGCCGCGGGTACCTGTGCGTTTGATGATCTCCATGACCCCCCAGGGCGTGGCGGGCAACATGCTGGACTGATCCAAGCACATGCGGCCCACGTTGACCACGTGGAAGCCGTCCACGTCCTTGGTGGGGGCGACGGCGTTGCAGATGGTGCGTTCGTCGATGTGATCTGCATGCCGACAAACATTGATCATTTAGGCTCTATGCTCCACCTCGCTTCATGATCACACATTTTGCGCAGGGGTCAAAATAATAGCAGTCATGCTTTGCAACCATCTGGTAACAAGAAACTATTTTGAAGTACGTTAAGAAACTTCTGAACTTTCGTTTTTTTACTCTTGTCAAGAGTTAACTTGAAGCATAGGTGATATTGCGTCCGTTCTTAACGTTTACCCACCTGGCAGAGGCAGCTGCACGAGCAGGCCGTCCACGCGGTGGTCCGTGTTGAGCTTAAAGATGAGGTCCAACAGCTCTTCCTCGCTGATGTCGGAACGTTTGAGGATTGTCTCGCTGGAGATTCCTGAGGGAGACGCAGCAAATGTTCACTCAACTGAATGTGATTATTAATCATCATTTTGGAACACGCAAGAGATGAAAATCTTAAATCTGCAGCCCGTGCGTCCTCACCGACATCGGCGGCCGATCGGGTCTTGTTGAGGACGTACGAGTGGCTGGCCGGGTTGTCGCCAACCAAAATGACGCTGAGGTGAGGCCGCCGGTGTCCGGCCAACATCCATTTTTCCACGTCGCACCGTGCCTCGTCCCGGATCTGGCGTGCCAGCTTCTTTCCTGAGATGACAACCGCCTCCTGCCTGTCGAGCACACATCAAGAAAAAAAAGATTTTTTTTAATACAACTACCATTTTTTTGGGTAATATTCAAGTGTGAACAAGTGTGAATACTTTTTATATCTAGTACAGTGCTGCATACTCTGGCACACACTACCACCTGTAGCCTCTAAAATTAGTTGCCGCTCGAGCTGTCCGGGCCATATGTTGACACACACACACACACACACACACACACACACAGTCACACTGGAGCCGCCCGCTAACTCCAGAGCAATGACTTCCCCGTGCCAGCGAAGCAAAGAAGGTTCCAAGGAAGAAAAATAAAAGTCTTTTCCAAAAAGACTTAGGGGTGTAATTTACTGTGTGACCACAGAGCCAGCCAAACAATTAGCAGGGCCAACTTTTACGCTTACATAACCCAAAACACACATCAGAGGGAGGAGAATGCTCTGGCAAGGAATTGAAGAGCAATGAGGCGTTGACTGGTGATGTAACAACGCTTTTGTTATGCCAAAGCAAATTACAGTAACTTGGGGAAGAAAAGTAGCACAACCCGAGGACGCACCTACATTTGAAAATGGGACAATTTATTTTCGTCAGTATAAAGTGTACAAAATTAAATTAAAAATACACTTGCTTAGACTCCTAACCTGGAATAAAATATGATAAAATGAAGTGGAATTTAAAAACTACAAACATATGCTAGTGGTTTTCCTTCAAAATGTATATCTTTTACACTTCACTGGTTTCTTTTATATCAAACAAATTGTTTTAGGTTATTCACCTGACATGTTTCGGCGGTGAATAACCTAAAACAATTTGTTTGATATAAAAGAAACCAGTGAAGTGATTAAATAAGGAAAAACAAAATGAACTTAGTACAAGTATATCTTTTACAATTGAAATGGAGTGGGGAAAAAAATAATTAGTTTGCAACTTTTCTTCCCCTGAGATGAAAATATATGGACTAAACAGTTTTAAAATTCATGTTGCTTACTTCTAAATTATACAGGATTTCCTGAAAATAAAACGTTAAATAAACCTCTTCTTTTTAACAAATCTTCAAAAAAATATATGGTAAACAAAAACGCTTAATCTTTCCTCAAACTGATGTCCACATAATGTTAAAAACCAATAATTCAAGGAAAAAAAAAAGAACGATCCTTAATACAGTAATGCCTTTCTTGCTGACGAGAGAATTTATTTCTATTTCAAGTACAGTATGCACTTGAGATCAAATTTTATGATGCACATGCAAGCCCTGATCACCAAACGGCTCGTCTTGTGACTTGACTTGTGCTGGACACGAGGTAAAAGTTAATTAAATTGACTAATAATTGGCAGTACGGGACATTTTACCTTTTAATATGTAGCAGTGTGGGTCTTTATTGTGCATGTGAAGGAGCTGACGTTGGAAATGTGTGCATATGTGCGTGTAAGGGCATGTCATCACCTCCCTGCAAAACTGCAACAGGGGGTGCAAACGCTCGGGTGGATTTCATCAGCCACCGTGCTCTAATACCGGCATGACGATAGAGGGCGCTCTCTCGAAGAGAGGAGCTACATTCTGGTATATTGGCCAGTTAAAAACTCGCGTTTTCAAGGCTCGATTGGAACTAGAGTAATACTAAAGCGTAAAAGAAAAAAACCACAGAGTAGAAGCAGACATTTTCGACGACAGAAAACGTGCAGAAGAAAAAGGAAGCCATGTTGAGTAGTAGCGTGGTCGTTTATATGGCGGCGGGCTCACCTCGAGGCGGACGTGTGGAGGAGACACAGCTGATGGCGAGAGTGCTGGCACAGTTTCCTGAGAGTCCTGACCGCTGCCATGGTGATGGCTAAAGTTGTTAGAGGGCAAACTGGCCGAACGACGAGGAAGGCGGAAGAAGAGCGAGGGAAGCTCCGAGGGCTGACAGAACGTCTCCGTCTGTGGCGGCAGGAAGAGCCGCAGAGGTGCTTTTTATACGATCCCGCCCATTGTTTTGCGTCATCATGACGTACAGGCTGACTGGCCCCTCCCCCGCTGCTTCGGATCGGCTGATGACATAATTTCACTTTTTTGCGCTATGTGCTTGATTGTCTTTGAAACGTATACAGTGCTTATTGTAATTTCCCTTCTATGCTTTATGTGCTTTATTTGTTGTCTTTGCAACGTATGCAACGCTTGTTGGAAATGTGAAAATTGTAACCAGAGGTGGAAAAATGTATAAAATACTGTACTAAATATAACAGTACTGACAGACTGTGAAATGCACTTGAGGATAAAAGCAAGTACACTTCAATCTACAATTGTACTTTTGAGTAGTCCTTATATTTTTACCAGTTTTTTTCTAAATATACAAAAATTAAATAATTCTTGAATCATTCTTATAGCACTCAAGTACATGTGGAGGGAAAATGGAGAGAGAAAAAAAACGCTCGTAGTTGTCATATTAACAAATACAGTATGTGTATTTTTTTATCAAAAGCAATTGCATTCATGTTGATTTGCAATACGTGTCATATTACTTTAGATGAAAATGAGAAGTTTCAAGGAAAATATTTGATTAAGTCACTATTTTAAAAATAAAAAGTCACTTAAAAAGATTAAAGTCCCAACAAAATGTGACTGAAATATATATCAGTATACTTCAGAATAAAAAAAAAAAACGTCCTTGTCTAAATGTATCATTTCTTGTGCTTTTCGATCAAGGGCGCAGTATTTAATGTCCAGAAACATCTGGCATAAAAGTGTAACAAGAAAATATCTTGTGGTTGACGTCGATGTCAGTAGTAGGTGGAGATGTCTTTGGGCGTAGTTGAGGCGATCGTCACAAGATTAAGAAACTTTGAGTCAAAAGAAAAAAAAAAAAAAAAAGAAACGCAAAAGAAAAAAAAAGAAAACGTTTTCCGAGCACTCATCCAAATGCAAAAAAAAAAAAAGTCACCGTAAAACTACGTTTTGGTATATTAATTTCGTAAACAAAGCTTACGTTAACACCAGGAGACAAAATGATAGTTTTCCACGACGCATTGACGCGTAACCGCTGAAATAAAAACAAACCACCACAGGTCGTGTTTGAATTAACAAAGTGTTAATGATAGACGCGACGATTCAAACCAATTTCATTTTTCTTCACATTCAAAGACGGGCTTGTTATAAATAATTTTCTTTTCATATAAATAAGAAGAGTAACCGTCGACAACCGTGTCCTACACACACACAAACACACTCCTTACAAATGTCTTAATATTGGACTTTGTGGTGACAACTCAGGATAAATCTGAAATGAGCAATTTCACCTTTACAGGTCAACTTAATTTGTAAACCTTTGAATGAAAACATCCAACAGTTCAACGCTTTAGTAAGTTTTGCATAACTTGCTGTTCTCTAACCACGGCAGTTCACGTTTTAAAATTCAGATGCCACTGTTTTTTTCTGCCATCAGCTGGGACAGGGACTGGAGGAGGAGTCACAGAGAGGCAAAGACGTGGACGTTCTTGGAAATCCATAAGTGTTATATAACAACTTGTTGGGAATGTTGCTCTTCTGCTGAGCTTTGCTCGAGAATGGGAAACTCAAACGTAGCAGTAGTTGGACAAGCGCATTCACAAGTTAAGAGAAGGCCAATCGTTCTTCACCCCCCTTTTTCCATAATATCCATGTTTGTCCCACGTCCTCCAAACAAAAGGGACTTTTTGTTCTTTACAGGTTAGCCATGGCTTGCTACGGACCAGGCGGAACGTACTGTGCATTTTAGGCCAGCTCGTTCGTGTGTCTTTAACCCTCCTGTCATGACACAAAGCGTTAAATTGAAGTGAAAGAACATTTGTTAAGTGTGCAGGGCAGATTCAATTTTAGACCGTGTGCTCATCTCCTAAAATATACAAATGTTTAAATTAAATATTTGTTCCCCCCCCTTTCAAGACTTGGGGGGGGGGGGGAAGTAATTCCATGGATGATCCAGTCGATCAATATTTTTTGTTTCTGTATAAACAGGATGTGTTGTGTTTACTTTTGTTTGCCATGGAAGTAGACCAACGAAGGCAAGTGTGTTCAATTGTCAAACTGCATGTCATTGTTTTGTCTTGCACTTAAAAACCAATGAGAACATGGTTAAAAATGTTACTGTTAATCTCAAAGATGAAATTGGATCTTTCTTTTCATTGTGGCCCTAATACTCTCTTGTGAATATAACAGGAGGGTTAAAAGAGAATACAAATGAATAAATAAAAAAGAAAAACACACGTAACGATACACAATGCCGAAGGTGAGGCGTAAACGTTGGTCATGCACGTTTGTGTGTTTGTTGGTGGCAACAATGATATTGCAAAATAACTAGAAATTGCTCTAGTTAGAATGTAAAAACAAGCTCGTAAATAGAACTTTGTATAGTCGCTGTAATAATATTTTTTTTCATATACTTTACTGTTATAAATATTTACTGTAAAGGTACAACTTTAATTACACACGCAGCGGCCACATTCACACGTGGGGGTGGGGTTCTCGCCCCTATGTGCGATTGAGGGTCTGGAAGATTCTGGATATCTGGAGCATGACGGGGCCCGTCTCAGGGTCGTTCATCCACTGGGTGCTGTTCAGCGGGTTTTCCAGCATATCCTCGAAGGCTACACGCGCAGGGAAACGGATCGGGTGAGCTCAGGTCATCACAAACGGACTTAGGGTAAGGATCAATCCCGAAATCTCACAAAAAGCGAGCGAGCGAGCGTGTATGTATGTATGCATGCATGTACCGAGGAGAGTCTTGGGGTTGGTTAAACCCAATTGGACCACAGGGTTCTCCAGGATGGCCTGGAAGAGCGGACTGTTGGTGTCGATGCCTTTGTCCAAGTCCTCTGCAGATGGCTTCTTGTCTCCCAGCAACCACTCGCACTGTAACAATGTCATTTCATTCCAGTCATTAAAAGAAGAAATTCTCTGAGGAGAATGTTGTGCTCTAAATGCATAACATTCAATGGAGGAAAAAATAAAAATTGAACAAAAAGGGCTTTTTTCAGTTTATGTGAGTAAAGCTGTTGTGATTACAATACGTCATTTTATTCAAGAGATAAAAAGAAGCTTATGTTTCCATCCATGGGTAACTTGCTACAAATAAGGGCACGTGTGCCTACCGCAGCATCTTGCTGGTTGTTGTTGACTTTGAGCGCGTCGATCACCTGCTTCTCCTCAAAGCCCATCTCCATCAGGGCGAACACCGCCTGCAAAGCAGACGCCTGTGCTCAACGGCGAGCGGATCGAGTCGGCAGAGGAAACAACCACGACGGGGCACTTACTCTCGAGTCAGGTCTGAACTCCCTTTTCCTACGAATCCTCTTGAAAATCTCTGTGAGGTCATCCGCTCGATTGCCGCCGCCGCCGCTCTCGTCCGTGCTGGACAGGCTGCGTCGCGAGGCCGACGAGCAGGGAGGCGTTTTGGAGGAGCTCGCGGCCGACGAGTTTGGGTTAGCGGAGGCGCCGGCCGTCGCGGCAGCAGAAGAAGAAGCAGCAGCAGAAGAAGAAGCGGCAGCATCTTGACTGGGCAGCGGCGTGTCCACGGAGGGGTCGTCGACGTGCTCGATCAGCCATTCCATGGCCTGCGTCACCGACATGCTGGGCGGAGAAGACACAGTAGGACACAGTCAGTCAGTAGGGCGAGCAAAAAGCCAGAAAAAGAGGCACAGCGCCACGGCAGGGCAAAGCTTGCAAGTGGGAAAGTCTGAGAAGGAAGCGCTAAGACAGGCAATAAACAAAAAAAAAAACACAAGGTGAAAAGGAGGAGCAGTTGCATAGCGGCGACTCGCCCCGACGCGAGACTCACTGGTTGAGTCTGAGAGCTTTGACGGCTCTGCTCTCGGGGAAGCCCATCTCGGTGAGTTGCTGAAGGGCCGCCTCATCCACGCGGTCGTCCTCGTCCTCGTCTAGCATGTCTGCGGGCAGGCGGAGCACAGATGCGGGTTATGTGAGGAGAACATTTTTTAAAAATTCATTGAGGTGCGAACCGCTACCGTTGGCCTTTTTGAAAAGCTCCACAGCGTCGGGGTTCAAGGCCAGAAGCTTCTGGGCCACTTCGATGAGGGACACCAGGATCTTTCGGAGCTCCGTCTGAAACTGGACAACGGCTAATAATTAAGTCAGGGAAGCTGCTTTACTTTTTCTTTGGCGAGGACTTTGGCTCATATTGTGTACACTCTAAAATTATTTCTCGTTTCATTTTTCACCAATTTTTTTCCAAACAATAGTTTAGTTAGGTCCTCCCAAGCAACTCCAAAGGTTTGTCATCAAATTCAATTACGTATTGTTAAAAACTTGATGAGGACGCAGGCGAGCCGAAGAACAGAGGCCGCAGATGTGCAAACGCATGGGGCCATTTGACGAGAACGAGTCCAACTTACGTCTCTGATGTTGTGCTGCGTGACAATGCGGTCCGAGTGGCGAGTGCTTAGGTGGGCGGTGGCTTTCAAGATGGCGTCCTTGTCCGGGGCCTTGTTGTCGTGTTTTTTCTGATGCATTAGCACAACACTTTCCTTTAGCAATGTTGTGATAACATTATTCATCCAGTATGCAGTTTTTTTTACTGTCACAGTGAAACTGAATTTTCATCTCTACTTCTCAAGAGTTCTCTGGTCCTACCTTTTCTTCAGCGCACACCTCCGCCATTTTGGGAGGCGCTGGCGGTGGTCTTTTCTTTATGAGCAGCAGAATATCTGAAAAAATAAAAAAGACTTCCTTGTGGAATGTTTCTTATTAGACAGAATGGCTTTCTTGCTACCTTTATCTTTGAGGCTTTCATCCGCCACTGTTTTGGTGTCACTCAGCACTCGCTCTGTGGCAACGTGGATGAGTTTGTGGTGGGTCAGTGTCTTGGGGTCGTCCAAATTTCCTTGCGCACACTGCGACATACAAAACACACATTTGTTACCAAACCAAAACATGGGTGGAAAAAATATTTTTTCAGTTTTATTATTGTCCTTTATCAACAGCATCATTCGCGCATAGGCACAATCAAATACACACACACAAAATATTACTTTACAAAGTATACTGACGATTACAGACGTTTATGTCCCTAATGTTCTGAAAGCAGAATGTAAGGCTAATGAAACTGAATACGAGTATGTAGTGTATAATATTACATGTCATAAATATAGCCACATCCAAAAAGGGAAAGTGAACTGCTCGTATCGGAGACGAAGTGAGGAGATTGAGGGAGGGAAGCCGAGCCTAAAAATAACCACAGCCAGCAAGCCAGCCCAGCCCGCTCGCCATTTATATGAACTTAAGTATAAATACGAGGGCCGGCTGACACTCGCAGAGCAAACAAGCATAAAAAGGGAGGAAAGCTCACATGTTTCAAGCACTTCTCCTTGAGTTTCTCCACCGTGCTGTCTTCCGGGATGTCCTCCAGCCACTCGGCGCCGTCCACGGTGCAGATGTGAATCTTCAACACTTTACCTGCGAACATCTTTTCCTCCTGGACGAACATGGCGGCCCCGGTTTTGGGTCTTTTTTTTACGGCTAAAATATATATATATATTTTAGCTTAGCAGCAGTTATTTTACATGAGGCGCCACCATCCACCGCCTCCTCCGGCTAGCTGTCTAGCAAAGCTCACAGTCGGTTGTGTCAAAGCTCGCGGCGGCTAACGGCTAAATCTTTCGGTAAAGGGACATTTTTGGGTACTCGGAGGCCGGCGAGCTTGCTCCGTGGCCCGGCCAAAATTAGTGGCTTATTTCCGCGACCCCCCTCCAGCTTTCACGTTACAAAGCGCTAACGGCAAGCTCCGCTGACAGCGGGGAAAGCCTATTTTTACTGTCACGTTTCAACTTTGAACTGGACAGTGGCGGCGGTGCATCATGGGATTTGTTGTCCAGTGAAAAAAACCTTTAAAATGTTTTCTGAAAACGTAAAGTAAGATAAATATTTCTATGATATAATTACAATAATTGTATGATTATTTAAGTCATTTCAGTCATCAGCCATCAGTTATTCATCAGTTAGTCATCAGTTATTCAGTCCACTAAATGAATAACAATGTAAAACATGTGTACTCCTTACTCATTACAGACTTAAGTGCGAATTGTGTGGTTAAATGTTCATAAATGAATAATGCGAATTTGCAAAATGTTTTTTAATGGCTTTGCTGCTCCAATGAAAGGTTGGCGCAAGGGACTGACGTAATGACATGATTCCTCCACCAGGAGGAGATATTCGTCATAAAACACAAGCTGAACGGAACGTTGCGCGTGCATGGTCACATGGTACCAGAAGTTATGCTCAGTTAGCACACTTCTTATTTATTTATTTATTTAATTGTTTAATATTCATAGTTTGTTTTGATTTTTTTTTCATAACAATTAACTGAATGTACTGTAAATATTAACTGTAATCAGAACGTTATTACTGTATTACCAGTACTTTCTATCACTTGCGCAACAAAAAATACAGGACAATTTTAAAACCAAGAGGTGTCGTTTATTAGGCCGAGAAACATTTTTTTCCACACTGGATTTCTATGCCAGTCATATGTTTTTACAAAACAAAATCTCATTTCAGGGTGCATGTAAAACATATTGATGTACAGTCACCCTTTTTATTTAGCAAAAACATTTGAAAACATACACAAATTTATTTTATGATTTAAGACATCAGATTTCTTCAACAAAATCTTGCTTACAGGGGAAATTGATGAACTATTTACAACATGGGGAACACAGCCATAGGCTCAAACAAATTGGAGGAAGGTGTGTTTTCTTTCCTTGACTCCCTCCTGCTTGACAAGACTCAGTGCCCAAACAGGCCAGTTTGACAAACGACACAGGACTTAATATAAAGCCTGGTTTAACACAGCCAATCTCCAAGATGGCCTTTAAACTGTACATATTCGTATTTCCTTTTGTTCAGTCATACGTTTACTTTGTACAAAAAAAAAAAAACACAAACACGCCCGTAACACTGGAAGTTCTCCATGGAATGCCCCTTGAATGCAATTTTCTTTAGATACAAAGATTAGCTACACAACAAATAAAATTGAGCCAAAAGGAAACAAATAAATAGCCAGTGTATGTATGGAAAAAGTAAAAGAATAGAACAGAACAGAAGAGTAAACAGGATTTAACAGCAACATCTACAGGCAGGCAATGTTTTTAAATAAAGACATTAATAAATAAAAATGAAAAAAAGAAACAATAGTGGATGAAAGCCATGTTTCGGTTAGTAGAAAGAAAAAAAAAAGGCAATTCCAAACGTCCAAATTTGACCTGATTTATTTAGTACAAATATTTTTTCTAAAGAAAAACACTCTTCCAAAAGGTTTGTGATATTGGGCTTGCAGGGTGAACGTAAAATGCATGACCTAAATTTGACCATCGATAAACTTTTCGCACAACTTGCTGTTCTCCAACAAGGAGTTAAACAAGGATAAAGTATAATTAAAGAATAAAATACATGGTGCAAAAAGCAAGAGTGTGTTGATTTTATTTGATTTATTAATGAACTCTGTAATGGCCATGTGAAGCCAATAAACCGTAAATCCCAATATCGCAGACTTTATGGATGTAATGTATTGGCTCAATAAAATGCTGGGAAAGAGTGGTATAAAAGCATATAAAATATTCTGAGTCGCCCGTTTCATCTTTTTTTTTTTTTTTTTTTTTTTTTTTTACAAAAATATACCGGATCATTCGAGCAAACGAGACATGATTAAATGAAGGTAAAAAGATACAATAAAATACAGAGCGATGGGTCCCTTTTTCACTTGAACTGCTCTGCCAGGTGTCCCATTTGGGCCGGCATGCTAGTGGGTGGACTGGAGATTCCCTCTGACCAGTCCGACATGTTGGAGTGCGGCGAGGAGCTGGACCACTGGTCGGGCGAGCCCGGCGAAGGCGTCAGAAAGGGGTGGTCCGGCACCTGGACCTGATGGCTGGGTGTGTTGCCGTCCACGGGGCCCGAGTAGCTGTGCTGAGAGGGTGGCGTGAGGAACTGGGCGCCCAGTGCGGCCGGCATTATCTGGGCCTCCTGGGGCAGGATGGTGCGGATGGGCACGGGACCCTGCTGGAGCTCCGGGGGGCTCAGATCGGCGTTGATAAAGTTCTGGTTCTGGAGTTGCTGGAGGTTCTGCATCTGCTGCATGATTGGATTGAGGCGGTTGCCGGGAATGCTCGCGTAGGCCATCATTTGAGGGTGCCCGCTGTGGGGGCCAGTCATCATCCCGTGCTGAGCACTGTTCCTCATGGCGCCAAACTGCATCCTGGACATCCAGTCGCACTGGCCAGTGGATCCAGACACGGGCATGTGCGTGAGGCGTGGGGGGAGCGGGTCGAATTGCATCCGCGCCAGCTCCTGCTTGCTGGGCATGACCATGTGGCCGACGCCCATGTGCGGGTCCGACATGGTTTGGAGGTGGCTCAGCGCCGCGGGCGTCATAACGGGCGGGGACGCGGCGTCCGAGCCGTAGCCGCGAGGCGACTCCAGCGAATCCACCGGGGAGAGCACGGCCGAGCTGTCCAGCAAGCTGCCGGGCGGCTTCCCATCCTGCGAGTTCTTCTTCTTCACTTTCATGTCTTTGGCGTCCTTGCAGACCTTGGCGCCGGGTTTGCGAGCCTTCTTGCCGCCCGCCGGGCCCTGGCCCTGAGGCGGGGGCTGTTTCATGCCGCCCAGGTAGCCGTTGGGGCAGAGCGGGGGCGACAAGGCGTTACCCAGGGCACCCGCGTGCATGGGGGGACTCCGCACTAGATTGTACTCGTCCATCAGACGGACAATGTCGTGATGCATTCGCTCCTGGGCGATGTCTCGGGGAAGTCGGTCCATGTGGTCCGTTATCTCCCGGTTGGCAAAGTGGTCCAGCAGGACTTTAGCTGTCTCGTAGCTTCCCTCCCGGGCTGCTAAAAACAACGGCGTCTCCTCCTGAGGTGAACCCAACGAGAGACAGGAAGCGATGCTTAAACGGTTCTTGATGGTACGGATCAAAGGATTCAAAGACAAATACGGTAATTGTGTATATATTTGTGTTTTTAATCTAATATTCTTATATTTGTAGTGTCATCTAACTTTATATTCTATAATAGTGTATATAGATACATATTTTTATCATTTTACATAGATGTAAATGCTGTTTTGGTACCTTATTGTTCTGCATGTCCTTGTTGGCGCCACTCTTGAGCAGCACGACAGCAGCCGCCACGTTATTCACAGCGGCGGCCCAATGTAACGCTGACTTGCCTGAGAGGACAAACGCAATGTCATAATCCAAAATTTGATTCCAGTTTTGTTGTTGTTTTTACCAAAATCATCAATGGCGTTGACATCAGCGTGGCAGTTGATGAGCTCGTCCACCATGCCTTCCACTGCCAGCCTGGCGGCCAAGATGAGGGGGGTGGTGCCGTCGTGCATACGGGCGTCCAAGTCGGTGGCGCGGTTTCTTATGAGAATCTGTACACAGGGCACCAAGACGCCACAAAGGGGCGCCAAAGCAATGGCGTTTTAATATAGTAGACAGCTGTGGCTTGAGGAAAAACAAAACAGCGAATAGGAGGGTTTTCTTTCCATTCGAACGAAGGATCGTTTTCACCCAAAATAACAGCGTTCCTTTTTTTTTTTTTAAATAGATAACTTTTGAATTTCTATGACATTGAGGGGTACACATAGTTTATGATTATGATGGGGGCCTTGGGAAAATGTCTCCCTGAGACCTCAAATGTTTGGTAATCTCAAAAGGAACAGACCTGGAAGACTCCCTGGGCGTCGGCGGCCACGGCGGCATGCAGCGGGGTCCTGCCCATGTTGTCCTGGATGTTGGCGTCGGCGCTGGCCTCCAGCAGCCGCTTGGCGGCGTCGGAGCGGGCGTAGCGGGCGGCCAGGTGCAGCGCCGTCTCGCCGGTGCGGTCCGTCTGGTTGTGGAGGCTGGCGCCCTGGTAGATGAAGTCGTTGATGACGTTGGCCGAGGCGTCTTCCTCCTCCTCGCTGTTGCCCGTCTCCAGGCCGCCACCGCTGCAGGATGCGATCATCAGCGGTGTGAAGCCATCTGATGTGGGCGGAAGCAAAAGTGTGTTACGTTGTAGGCTATTTTTGCATGCAGAGTGGAATGGATTTTTGCTATTCGTGGTTATGATTAAGCAGCCAAATAGAGGAGGTTATTTAAAAAATTAAAAAAAAAAAGGGGGGGGAAGACTAAGACTCAGCAGAGAAAGGAAGACAACAGGGTACGCTTCAAAGCAACGGCCGATCAAAACAAAGCAACAAACAAATTGAATAACGGATTTCGATGGAGGCTTCGGCGGCTCTTCAGAAGAAAAGAAAAGCTCGGGGGGGTTACGGAAAAAAGGCGAACCTCAATATCTGACTGAGCGAGGCGGCTCGCCGCAGATACTCAGGCCGGGCTTTCCTCTTCTTCAAAAGGAATGTCGGGCCGCGGATCCCGGAGATTTGGTCGATCCCAGCCCATCGATCGGCAACGGCGGGGGCGAAAAAAGTGCACCGGCGAGTTGTTAACCCCATTACTTTGATTTGTCCTAGCTGGTGATTGGCCATGTAGGGTGACCAAGTTGAATAGGTTGACACCAAAATTTTGCCCAGAGGCTAGGACCATTTCTTTGATGAAAAATATTTGGTTGTCAACGCTTAGTCCGCTGTATATTCTAATAACACAATTAAGCCCACATTGAAAGGTTATGAGAAAAAGTTCAAAAATTGATAGATTAAAATTACAAATAACATTGTGAAAAAGTTGAATGTTACAATATTTCTAACTTTATTTTTTTTTGTTAAACTTTAGAACGTACAGTTGAAATTTATGCTTCTATTTAAAACAAATAGATCTCACGCTTGTACTAATAACTTTTTACTTTGTCACTGCAATGATTAATCTGATCAGGAATCAGCCCCCCCCCCCCCCCAACCCACTCTGCCTAACCCCCCAGGCACCGGCTGCTTTGAAGAAGATCCCTTGCCTGCAGCAACTCCCGCGTGCACGCCAACGCAAATCACACACTGGCAACGTGATGTGCTTTCTGCTTTGACAGAAAGCACAAGACACACACAACATGCTAGCGTCAAGCTATTTTAGGATCATGTAATTAATTACATGTGACACGTATGCACTGTTCAGATTGCTAAAAGTGATTTAAAAAACATTAACCTAAACGCTACACGAGTAAAACAAATAATAAATAACCTGATTGGATGAGACAGAAAGGAGGAAAAAATGTTTTGTTTTGGTCCTAAATGAAGGATTTTTGAAATATTAATATTTTTTTGCATGATGTCATTAATATGGATTTTTGCACAAATTGAAGCAGATTACCATCAGAGGAAAAAAAAAAAACCTATTGATCAAGCAAGACACACAGAAAACAGTAGACATATAAATAACAAATAAAAATTGAGGGAAGGTAAAAAAATATATATGATCATATTATTGTACATTATTTAGGAATATATATATATATATATTTATGAATAAATAATGTGTGACTTTATTTATAAATATAATAAATATAATAAATAACGTGCGAGATGGCAATTTCTCTCCTTAATTAGACACTGTCACCCACCTGGTCCTCGCACGTTGACGTCCATGCAGTCGCTGTCAATCTCGCCCTGTGGGGGTGTGGGCGCCACGGAGGGGACGCGCAGGTCGGCTGCGTCCAGGTGCTGCTGGGTCCACTGCCGGTTGTCCTTGCGCTCGCCCGCGTCCAGGACAGCGAGCTCGTCAAACTGCTGAAGAGGAAAACAAATAATGGAAGGACGCAAATGCAAAACTAACGTGACAATAATATTAATCAGTGATAGAAAATATCAGACAAAAAAAAAAACACTAATGTGTCAAAAAAAGACAATAATACAAAATATTAAAAAAATCACATAAAAAGATTAGACAAAATACAAAAAGAGTGTGAAATATTTCTACAAAAACTTCAGATAAAAATACTGGGAAAAAAAAGAAAAAGTCTGTCAAACCATATTTGAAAAATTATTTTGACAGAACGATTACATAAAATCACAAAGCTGTAGCAGAGTAGTTTTGTTTTCTCTGACAACACACCATTTTATTTCATTTATTTTTTTGCTGATTTCTTACCCTGAAGCGTTTGGCATCCGAAGTCTCATCTTCTCCCCAATCGTGGCCGTCGTCCATGAGTGAAATATCCGAGGTATTTTTCAGCGGCCTGTGACAACGAGTGAAGATTACGGTGAAATTGCTCCACATCTTCAAAGTGGTGCTCCATTAATGGTAAAAACAACTGGCATTGATCAAATTCACAGCCCACCCCTTGGTTGTCAATTAAAGCGCAACTCAACAGAGCGTCTTATTTGCCTCACTCTTGGGGCATTTTACTCCTTCCACATTTATTGACCAAACGAAACCATACCAACTTCAAAATGTTTAGCATCTTAGACTTAGCCGTGCAAAAATCCCAAATGATTTCTTGATCAATTCACACTATTCCAGCTTCAAAATGTTATCATGCGTTGAAATCTGAACAACATCGCCAATTTGTACAGTAAAATTCCCTACATACATACATCCGACTTGGGAACTATTTTCCATATTCCATTCTTACCAACTCCAAATTCCACACAGTTTAAAATAAAATACCCTGATACATGAATATTTCACCTCAGGCTTCTTCCACATATTATTGTTATTATTATTATTATTAATAATAATCCCAATTATGACTATTTCAAAATGACAAATGTCCACTATAAAATTCATGAGAGATATTGGATACATTTGATTCTTCCTCCCACATCTTTTGAATATTTGGAACCATTCCGACTTCAAAATATTCACCTCATTTAGGGCAAAGGAACCAATAATTAGATTCCCAAACTCTCGTACTTTCAAAGCAAAACACCAACACGAGAAGCTTTTCTACATATTTCCCATCTCTTTCCATATTCTTGCCTGATAAAAATCATTCTTAGGAATTCCAATACGAAAAAGAAGAGTCAAAAAGTAACTTACTTTAATCCCACAGAATCCTCCCCGACGGGTTCGCGTCTCTTCTTCTTGCTGGGCTCGGTGGTCTTGAAACCCTCGGGGAGCCAGAGGCGCCCGTGCTCGTGCCGGCGCTTGCGGGCAGCGACCATGCCCACGCCGACTAAGGCCAGCACGGCCAGGCTGCCCACCACCAGGTAGAGCGGGTAGAGCTCCTGCGGCGGCTGCGGGTCGGCGCCGCCTGGCGGGAGAAGGCACAGCATGGTCACGGGACCGAGGACGGACCAGAAGTGTGCGCGTCGCTAACTCTTGCTTCTACTATCTAGCCTATAATAATCACAAGTGCAAAGAATGGGGCGTGATGGAGAAAAAAAAAAAAAAAAAGACCACTACCAGCCTCCCAACTCCCTTTTCAAGTCCGGGTACCCAGAGACAACTTTACCATTTCTTCTTTAAGAGAAAAAAAAGAAAGGAGGGGGGGGGGATTAATGAACTTCAAATTACTGCACGCGCTTTAAGCTGTAAAGACGGAGGATTTATTCGGATTTTCCAGATAACAAAGACTCCCAACTTCTAGCACACTCCCGATCAATTTTTTCTCCCCCCCCCTCTACTAACGATTTTGAAATGATAAACTCCCCTCCCCAACCTAAAGCCTTAAGTCCTGGTATTACATTCAGCGAGGTGAAGGTTGCAGCAGCAGCAGCAGCCCTTCTCGCACCCGTGCACGCACAATTATTTAAAAAAAAAAAAAAAAAACGCGATGGAGAGCTGCATTGAGTTGATTTGCAGCAATTAAGCATTTTGGAGCCTGAAGCCGGTGGATTTAAGAGCAGCCAGAAAAAAAAGGATTGATTGATCGCCACTGCATTTGTTCATGGCCGCATAACAAATACACAATCAAAGAGCGGCAGGGTTAAGACCTGACCAGGGTGGGCGGGTGCCAAGGATATTTCCATTTTTTTTTTATTTGGGCGCCCCCGCACGTGTCCCACTTGTGCATGAGAGCACGTGTGGAAAGACTCCAGAACGAAGCATGTTTAACTTCAGTTGTAGCGTTCCCCCCACTATATCACGGTTCGAAAGATTTGAATTTTTTATAGGCAAGTCTGAAATGATAGTTACACACCTTCAGTTGTGCCATAACATGTGTTTACTATCTTCTGCGTAGAAACTCAATAATATATAGAAGACGTTATACTCACTATAAACAGCTTCAATGGTGTAGGGAACGTCCAGTTTTCCGCTGGAGGCCAACGCCCCAAGGAAGGCGGCGGCATCGGTGGTGCTCTGGAAGCACTCGCTGGACTGCTGGACGCACTGACGGTTGTCCACTTCCAAGAGCACAATGGAGCTAGCGGGCCAAGTCAACACGTATAGTTGCCTGATCATCTTCAATATCTTGATAGAAAATGCAGGAAAAAAGATTCTCACCCTTTGATCTGCACGTGATCCAGCTCCCTCTTTGTCCACCGAAGCCCATCTATGCTTCTCTTCACCACGTTCACCACCTTGCCGGGCACGTCGGACCAGGTGTCCACCGAGCGCTTGACGATGTACTTCTTCAGCTCCTGCTCGCTGCCGTAGTAAGGGTAGACCATGGTCTCGCCCTCGGCGTTCATCCGGAACACCACGTTGGTGCGCAGGACGCGACTGAGCTCTCGCAGGAAGCCGAAGGAGTTGTTGAGGAGCTGCTCGGGCATGATGAGGACCACCACCACCAGCTGGCCCAGGGCCAACTTCTCGGGCATGTTGTCGGCGCAATCCAAGCCGTCCCATTCGCACTCGGCGTTGTTGCAGCCCTGGTCACAGTGGCCGTCGGCGTAATGGTCTTTGCAGTACTGGTCGTACAGCGGGCTGCGGGGCGGAATACATCAAGTTGAAGGTGTTTGACGGATGACATGGCAGCAAGTTTTTTTGACTTACTTGCACTGTCCTTCCAGATTCTGGCAGTCAAATCCATCGTAGAGGCACCCGGCGTTGTCGCACTGCGCGTCGCACTTGCCGTCGTTAAAGTAGCGCCAACACTGCAGCGAGGCCGAGCAGTTCTTCCACGGGTCGTCGAAATTGAGCGAGCAGTCGCCGTTGTCCCAGCCGCACGCGTGGTTGTTGCACAGCACGTCGCACACCTGGTTGTGCTTGCGCTCCTCGCACTGCGGGATCTCGCAGGCCTCGTCGGCCGCCGACGGCGGCGGCGGTGCCAGGTCGTGACCCGGCCCGCCCGGGGAGCTGTAGTCCAGAATGTGGCACCAGAGGCCGTCGAAGTTGGCGGGGCAGACGCAGCGGTAGTACGGTGCCTTGGCGGCGTCCTCGCACGTGCCCGAGTTGTAGCAGGGGTTGGATTTGCACGGGCTTTCGCCGGGGTACTGGCACTCGGGCCCCGTGAAAAACGGCGCGCACAGACACTTGGGACTCTTTTGGCCCGAGATGCAGGTGCCGCCGTTGTGGCACCGGAGGCTGCCGCAAGCGTGGCCGTTGTATTCGCATGTGGAGCCAGTGAAGCCCTGTTGGGAAAGAATTGGCTATCAACGGCAAACAATGGCGGGCTGTCAACAAACCTAATCCTAACTCAGTAGGGGCTTTACGATTAGATTCTAATATTTGTTCTATTCAATTGTTTTGATTCCTTTTATTGCATCTGCAATTCCTTGTGTAAAAAAAGCACTTGACCGTGAGATGCATTCAACACACTTACAGGCGGACATTTGCATATGAAGCCGTTTGGAGTGTTACTGGCCACAGCGCAGGTGCCCCCGTTGCGACACGGTTTCCCCTTGCAACCATCGAACACGGCGTCACAGCGCTGACCTAGAGTCGAGTCAAAAAATATTCCTTTATACTGTCAAAACTTCAGCGGGATGTGCGAAAGAATAAAACCGTACCTGTGAATCCGGTACGACATTCGCAGCGGTAGTTGTTGGCTAGCTGGATGCACCTGTGCGTGCCGCGCGGGTCGCACGGGTTGGAGAGGCACTCGTTGACGTCACCTTCACAGCGCTCGCCCACGTACCCGGGCGGGCACAGGCAGTGGTAGCCACCCACGCCGTCCACGCACCTGCCGTGGTTGAAACACTTGGGCTCTTTGGTGAGCGGGTCGGCTAGCGGCATGCAGTCGTCCACGTTGATCTCGCAGTTGACGCCTGGTGTGAAAGAAACAGATTGGGCAATTACGATGAATTCGTTTCTGTTGGTGTGTGGCCACCGGGGGTGATACGATGCAATTATTAAGGCTACTGAAGTCATTTTTTACTGAGGATAAAGAAGATATGCCTGTGAATATTGTAATGTTATATTATCAAAATGGGTTGGTTGCCACAATAGTTGTAATACTTTTTAAATTTTTTTTTTTTTTTTTTTTTTTTAACACTCCTAACGTCACATAAAAATGACCCAAAACTTAAAATCTTCCACCCAAAGTGTAATTAAGACAGCAATGAAGATAGGTTGAGGGGTTGGTGTGACCTTGCGTTCCCCGGGGACAGGAGCATTTGTAGGTATTGATCAGGTCAATGCAGGTGCCCCCGTGCTGGCACGGTTGGGAGAAGCACTCATTGATCTCATCGGAGCAGTTGGTCCCCGCGAAGCCTGGCGAGCACTGTGACGCCAAGATGGAGGAGGAGGAAGAGTAGGAGGAGGAGGAAGAGTTGAATCGATGGCGGACATGAAACACAAAGATTTTTGTTTACCCGACGTTTTTCTTTCCGGGCCAAGGCCGGCCGGAGGCTTTTTAACCGAGGGGAGATTAGCATGACTGGAGGTGGATGGTGTTTGTAAATAGGCCGTGGAGTTACTCGTTGGTAGTTACAGTGATTCCGGAGAAATATTTCATACAATCTGCATGCAGTCATTTTAAGGATGATGAAGGCCTACATTTTTTAGGGCTGTTGTACACTTTAGTCAACTTTTTTTTTTTTTTGCATCAATATCAATGTTAGCACCATGGAGGGCTTAATTTCACAAGGCGTGCACATGTGGGAAAAAAAAAGCCCACACTTTTTATTTCTATTTTGAAATCTCCTGGTATATGATGGCTGAAATAAAAACATCTTGAACTTCACATTGTTTACCTTGCAAGTGTATCCTCCAAGAAAGCCCATACAAGTGGCTCCATTTTGACAGGGGTTGGGAGTGCATTCATCCACTTGTTCCTCACAGTAGCTGCCAGTGTAGCCCACCTGGCAATGGCAGCGGTGGACGTTTCCTGCGTCCAGACACCGGCCTGAATTACGGCACAGGTTGCCGACATCCACCCCTTGGAAAATAGGAAATCACACACGTTTGGTTTCATTGAAAACAGAGCCAGATCTGGATCACCAGAAAATTTGATTGTACACCACTAAAGCAACATTTGTGAAATAGAACAAAGAAATTGACTCAGTAACACTATTTGGATACAACCTACTAAAAATGTTCCTTTTTTTTTTTTTACCTCTTTGTTTGGCTGCCACCTCGCAGGAGACACTAGGTATGTCGCAGTAGACGCCCGCCCAGCCAGTCTGGCACTCGCAACTGTAGGCCGTACCCCTTTGCCAGCAGTTACCTCCGTTCTTGCAAGGTGACGAGCTGCACCAGCTTACCAAATTCTTAAAAAAAATAAAAAATTCACTTCATTCAATTCATTCTCGTGTTGATCAAGAGCTAAATCAACCACTCAACCATTATTTGAACGCTATTTATGTATTTCCTACCTGACAATTGAGTCCCGTGTATCCGTGCGGACACACGCACTTGTAGGTGCCGTAGCTGTCCTGACAGGTGCCGCCGTGCAGGCAGGGTCTGGAGTCGCACTCGTTGATGTCGTGCTGACAGTAGCTGCCGGTGAAGCCGGACGGGCACAGGCACGTGAAGGTGTTGATGCCGTCTACGCACGTGCCGCCGTTGAAACAGGAGCTGCGGGTAAAAGCACACAGTTGGAAAACAAATCCGATTTTATTTGTCGTTCCAACTTCCACCAAAGAGGGCAGCAGTGGACAAAAGAAAGCTCATCCCGGCATGCCTTTCCGTGCAGTCAGGTGTGTTGTTTTCACAGTGGATGCCGCTGAAGCCGGGCGGGCAGGTGCAGGTGTAGCTGTTGACGCAGTCGGTGCAGTTGGCACCGTTCTTGCACGGGTGGCTCTCGCACTCGTTGATGTCTTCATCGCACGCCGGGCCCCGAAAGCCCGGCTGGCACGTGCACAAGAAGCCGTTGGCTCGGTCCTGACACACACCCCCGTTGCCGCATGGGTCTGACGGACGGAGATGGAGGGAACATGGACTTCATTTAGAAACTCTTACATCCAGCTGGGCGATATTTTCTCATTGTAAAGACTTACTCGGCTTGCAGTCGTCAATGTCAGTTTCACAGTTGCGTCCGGTGAAGCCGGGCTTGCAGCCGCAGCGATAACTTCCCAGCGTGTTCTGGCAGGTGGCTCCGTTGAGGCAGGGATTCTTCACACACTCCTTAATGTCCACCTCGCACGTTTGCCCTGACAAAAAGGAGAAACGTGAAAAAATACGCTTCACGGGAAACTATGAGTCTCGAAAGCTTTTCCACCAAAATAGTTTGGATTTTCCCACGCTATCTTCAGGAACGGACGGCTGGCACCAGCGTTTACCTTGCCATCCTTCGGGGCAGACGCAGGAGAAGCTTTGATAGTCTTCCGACTCCTGACACACTCCGGCGTGTTTGCAAGGTTTGCCACTGCAGGGGGCCATTACGCTTTCGCAGTTTTCTCCTGTAACACAATAAACGAAGAATTGAAAACTGTAGAACACCTGATTTGCATTAGATAAACAAAATACACATAAAAAATTAAGGACTGACCAAAATTAAGCCTTTTTTTTTTTTCCATGTTCTTCAGGCCTTTGTAAATGGCATTTTACTACATTGCCTTGTCATTTTCAATTTAATTGTTCAGCTCTAAGATAAAAATCATCCAAGAACAAAATCGAGTCCAGGGAATTTGGTGAGTGTCCACAAACTTTGGGAAGCCACAGTTTTAAAAAAAGTTTTGACATGAAGCTATGGCTAACTTGTACTGCGTGACATCGTTAAGAAGTCATGAACTCGGCAGATAACCCGTTAAAAGCGGAGCTTTCAATCAGTGCTATCGCAGATTTTTTCACCAGGTTCCGTCACTTTAAGCGGCCCAGTGGAGACGTTTCCCTATCTGTTTCCACAAGGCACGTCTCCGACAGGAAGCCAGGCTCAGCTTCCGCCCATTGTCGGGACATTTGCTGCTGCTGGGAGACGGGAAAGCAGGCAAACAGGAAATGTGCGCAGCGCCCTGTTCCCACCCCAGAAAACCGAGACTTTTGGCTTCTGTGTGGATTTTTCCAAAAAGATGACTTAAATTGAAAGAAGATATGACATGAAAAATATTTTGCAGGGATGCTTGTATCTCGGGAGGCCAGAGGGACTGGAAAGGAAAGTCTTGCTCCAGGAAAGCTTGTTGAATTTGTGGGATATTTTCCCTTCCTATCGGCTAATAAGTCAAGGAAGACAAGCGGTGGGAAACTGTGGAGGAATGCCAATGCGGACGATAATATTTTCATACCCGTGTAAGGCAGAACACAGTTGCACTTGTAGCCGGCCACGTCGTCGATGCACGTCCCCTGGTTGAGGCAGGGGTTGGAGGCACATTCGTTGATGTTGGTTTGACAGTTTGGTCCTGCCGTTGCAAAACACAAAGACTTTTTTTTTTGGCATGACTTAACAAAAAAACTAAGAGAATTACACGTTGTACATTTAAAACAAATCAAAATAAAGTCTAACACATAATGGCCACAGACGGGCTAACGAATATCAACCTGTTGACGCAGCGGATATTTGAACACAAACGGTGCGGCAGCACATGTAGATAGACAATGCGAAAATACAGTATGTATTCTTTTTTTTTCTCTGCGAAAAACAACTATTCTACTAACGATTCAACACCTGCTTTTGCAGAATCCCAATATTTAAATAAAACACTTTCAAATATATTTGTGAGGGACCTGCCGAGAGAAATTGCCGATAAATCTAGTTGAGCTAATCCTCAGAACTGTCACATGACGGAAGCCCACTGACCAGTGAAGCCCACGTGGCAAGTGCACACGTAGCCGCTGGTCATGTCCTTGCACGTGCCGTCGTTCATGCACGGGTTGGACTCGCATTCGTTGTTGTTGATGTCGCAGTTTTGGCCGCTCCAGCCGGAGTCGCACAGGCATTTGTAGCTGAAATCAAAAGCGACATTGCTTTAGAGAAAAGCCTCCTAGATGAAAATACAGATGGCGTCCTCGCGGGCCTCACCCGTTGACCTTGTCCTCGCAGTGGCCGTGGACACAGGGGTTGCTGAGACACTCGTTGATCTGCGAGAAGCAGGTGGCGTCGTGGTAGCCCTCGGGACACACGCAGGTGAAGCGGTTGATGCCGTCGATACACGTGCCGCCGTTGTGGCACGGGTTGATGGCGCACTCGTCTATATTGATGTTACACATGGCGCCTGGCGGAGGGAAAGGAGAGCCTGTTTTTATTTCCAAAGGCAATTACAGCATATCGTTTGTGGTCTGTATATTCTGGATGGAAAAAAAGAGTTTGATTTTTGCTTTATTTTAGTTTGATTTATTGCAGGGGAAAAAAAAACAATTGAAATCTGCTATTTTATTTTTGTGGAGAAAAAAAACCCCAGTCGCGGTTATTTGACGACCATCTAGTTTGCAGTTTCGGCTCCTTTTGTCGGCGACTTGAAGCGTCGCCGCCATTCACGACACAAAAGAAGACCATTTGGCTTTAATTCCAGGACGGGCTTTCCGAGCTTTTAAAAGCTCAACTTTCAGGAATCTTTCACTGAATCTTTTCTTTTGCTCAAATCCCCAGTGACGCCGCGCACACAACAGTGTGTGTGTTTGTGTGCGGCGTCTTTGTGCGGGTGGGCAGCTTGCGTGTCCCAACAGCAGCAAGCTGGGGACACGGGGTGGAGCGGGAAATCGACACCGCCGCAGCCTCGGAGGAGCGTGCTGGCTCGCCCGCCAACTGTCGGCCTCCTCCCGCCACTGTTCGACCCCCCCCCCTCCATCCATTCATCTTCTATACTGTCTCTGTTGTCAAAATCAGAACCCGGAACCTTCTAACTGTGAGGCAGACGTGCTTCGCTAAATATAACACGTCTCCTTTAGATGCACAAGCTTCTCACCAGTGTATCCGGGCTTGCAGGCACACTCATAACCGTTGATCTTGTCGATGCAGGTCCCGTAGTCACACGGGTTGCTCTTGCAGTCATCAATGTTGACTTCACAGTTGATTCCTGCCAGGAAGAAAACACAAAACACATTCAGTCACCCCCAAAGAAAAGAGAAGAACTCCATAGTCCTTCCTACCGGTGGTTCCAGTGGGGCAGTTGCAGATGTAGGCGTTTTCCCGGTCCTGGCAGACGCCACCGTTCCTGCACGGCTGGCTGAGACACTCGTTGATGTTGGTCTCGCACAGCCGTCCCGTGTAACCCGGGTGACAAAGACAGCTGAAAGAGGCCAGGCCGTCCACGCAGGAGCCGTAGTGACACGGGTCTGAGAGGCACTCGTTCACATCCGTCTCGCAATGCCGCCCGGTGTAACCTGACCAGAAGGATGGAAGGATCTCAATGGGTGGATGGGGGTGCATGGGTGGATAGATAGATAGATAGAATGAATACCCTCTGTGCACTCGCAGGTGTACATGTTGGGCCCGTCTGTGCACTTGGCACCATTTTTGCACGGGGTACTGGCACACTCATCGATGTCGATCTGGCAAAGATGCCCAGTGAAACCTGGAGGAAAAAAAAATAAACAAGAGGGTGTGAAGGAATGTGAGTGTGGAAAGCAGTGGGTGAGCAAAGCGTGGTCAGTGGGCTGCGCGTGGCTCTTTCTGTTCTTTAATATGGCCCGCTGAGCATTTATAGTATAAATTTTATAAAATTTATATTTATAAAATATAATTTATAAAATATAAATTTTATATGATCAAATTTCTATACATATTCTACACTTTAACTTGACTCTTTTAAAAATGATGTGGCCAATGAGCCCAAAGGACGTTTTGTCACCAAAAAAAAAAAAAAACTACTCGCCCCCAATTCTGAAACCTGCACGTTGCTCATCATCACTTAACACTATGAAATCCCCCCCCCCCCCTTTCCCTTCACTACTCGGCACCAGTGAAGATATGGGAAAAAGAGGGGCCGAGTGAAAGTTGCCCCTGTCTAAGGAGGCCGATGGACAAAAGGTGGCCTGTCTTCCCCGCCCCCCCCAAAAAACTTTTCTATCACAATAACCCAAGGCTCCTCCTCAGACACTCCCTCGAAAAAGAGCTCGCTTGACCCTTACCCTTGCGCTATTCAAGTTCCTCGTGATTCAAAATTCACCAGCAGGCGCTCCCTTTCTTTGCTCTAAATGTTTCCCTTCCATCTCTTTTTGTCCCTCACATGATGGAACAATCACAGAGATCAGTAGGAGTTTTTAGCAAAAGTGTTTTAATAAGAAAAAATAGCATGCAGGAAAACCATAAAGAAAAGTAAACTGGTTTAAATAGAATTCAAGTCAAACACTTTCTTTGCAAAAGTATTTTCTACGTGCCCCCCACTAGTCTAAAATCTGTATTCTGATTAATATTGTCAAATAAGAATTGAGAGAAAAAAAAAAACATTTTCTTCACAAATGCAATCATTGACTACCAAAACAATGCAGAGGGATTTTTTTTAGTCAACTGCATAAATTGGAGGAACGACACGATTCAATGGCCCTCAGCGGGGTTTCCATGGCTATGGCGTGTACAGAAATAAAAAGAGGGGACCCCCGTCTCAGGCCGGAGGGGGAATTTACATTTCAAGCACGGCAGTTGAGAACCCCGTGCCCCCCCTTTCTTACGCCTCCATTCTTGCTTGTGCAATAACGGTCCGTGCATCCTCCCGCCAAAACACTTTCCCTGCCACCACTTCCTCACGTAACCTTGGCACTAAGCCTCGGTGTGTTGGCGCTTTATCACGTCTAACGCTTTCTTTCCCTCTTTCCTCAACTGGAGAAATGCTGCTTCTCCCCCACCCAGGCTGCCTCTGATCCTTGCCGAAAAATAAAAGAATAAAGTAATGGGGAGGGGGGGGGGGGTATCATTTCCACCTCAATGAACGTGTTTGGCCAGTTTGAAGAAGCTTCTAATCCCCATTTTTTTTCTCTTTTGGTTTCTATTTCGGATTGAGTAGCTACATTCCTTAACATTGTAATGTCCCGTATTGATACTTTTGAGCAAGAATTCTCAAAATGGGGCAATCAATTTTGTGCATACCAATAAAACAAACTATAATAATCAAGCAATTACTCCTGCCTACTTGGCACTCAATCAAGTCAGCCAGCTAACTTCATGGATAAAAGGGGAGGGAAAAAAAAGTTGAAACTTCTCCAAGTCTTTCCCCCCATAGATTTTCCTGCTTCTCCTCCTTCTGCGTTCAAGCTAGTAGGGCCGACGTAAGCCCGCCTCAGGGCTCGGGATTAGTGCACGTCCGCAGAGCAGTTTGTGTCGACTACGCCGGTGTGTTTGTCTTTCGGAGGGAGGGGAGGGGGAAGAGAGCGAGAGAAAGAGATCGACCCCTGCACCCCCTGGCCTGCCGCACACCCTCGCCCGCCCTATTTGCTTCACAACCCCGCTTCACCTCGGCACCCTCACCTGTGGGGCACTGGCAGAGGAAGGCGTTGATCTTGTCGATACACTTGCCGCCGTTCATGCAGGGGCTGTGATCGCACTCGTCCGTATCGATCTCGCAGAACTTCCCCTCGTAGCCTGGCCAATTAGCAAGGGGGGAGTTAGTTACACAGTAAGAGAGAGGCAGAGAGGCTGGCACATTTGGAAAAGCTTGCTTCACTACACCATGCCAGGCCGATGCTTATCTTATTAACCTGGCATGCAGATACAGTGGAAGGCTCCGATCTGGTCCAGGCAGGTGGCCTCGTTCATGCACGGATTGGTCATGCACTCGTTGACGTCCAGCTCGCAGCGCGGCCCCACGTAACCCCGCTGGCACTTGCACTGGAACGAGCCCTTGGTGTTGATGCACTTGCCGGCGTGCTCGCACGGGTTGGGACCTGGCCAAAGTAGCGCTTTTTACACTCGGTAGCTCGGACAGCAGTCACACACTGCTTATTTTTTTCAGTGTAGATTCTGAGTCATCTAGATCATACTATCGCAAGTTGCACTTCAGTGTGAGAGTTTTTGTCTTTTTTTTTTTACCTAGTGAGCACTCGTCGACGTCTTGATCACAGGATGCCCCCAGGTAGCCCGGAGGGCAGGTGCACAGGTGATTCCCGCTGACGGGGTTGGTGTCGCAGTTGGAGCCTTTCTGACAAGGGTTGCTGATGCAGGCATCATCCAGCTGGCAGAGCAGACCTGCAGCCAAACACATACGCTTGGAAAAATCTATCTGAAGCATTTAGGGAAAAAAAGGGTAGCAGATTTAACCCCAAGTATATTTAGTCAGTGGTGGTAAGTCAAGTGAGCTTAAAACCAAAGTAATGTGTCTTGGTCCCCGCCTCCTCGGACAAACCTGTGCGGCCGTGGGGACACTCGCAGACGAAGGAGGCCACGCGGTCGTGGCAGGTGGAACCGTGGGAGCAGGCGGCGCTGGCGCAGTCGTCGATGTTCTCGCCGCAGTCGTCGCCCGCCCAGCCGTTGACGCACACGCACTGGAAGCCGCCGTAGGTGTTGTGGCACGTGCCGCCGTTTTGGCAGGCGTTGGGCATCAGCTGGCACTCATCCACGTCCTCCGTGCACAGTTGACCTGTCCCGAGGGAGAAATGATATAAATATTCATTCATTTCATTCTGAAAAGAAACTATGTTGTGACTTGGCTTCACTAACCTGTGAACTCAGGCTGACATCGGCAGTTGTAAGAGTTGACGCTGTCGACGCAAGTGCCGCCGTTCTGGCACTCGTGACCGGGGCAGTCGTCGATGTTCTGGTTGCAGTTTTTCCCCGTGAAGCCTGTCAACAGTCCAAAGTGATTTTTTATTTTCCCACTGTTTGAACTGCCTGAACACCTCCGACTGCTGTCAGTTATTCTTCCAGTGCAGTTAAATGTGGCCAACTGTTTCTTTCCTCCATCTGTATGATTGAGGTCTGTGGCATCTTTGCCGTGCATCTACATTCAGGGTACAGAAAAATTTTGAGATTTGAAAGTTAAATACCACAGAATTGTACTTAACCGGATTAAAAAAAAAAAAAAAGTTGAAGCCACTGTAACATTATGTGCAATTTAAGCTGGCGCGGCGGCACCGTACGCCATCGTATGCTATGTGCAAAGGATGTTGTCCCTTTGACCATTTCCTTTCCGATAAGCCCAGATGCTTTCCTGCCTTCGCCCTGTTCACACACTCAACCGCAGCAAAACACACACGTGCAAGCCAGCAGCTGGAAATGACATCACCCAGCGCCGAGCTGCTCTCAACAAGTAGTTGCTCAAATTGAAAAACCAAGGCAAAAATGGCCACTAAAAACAGGAAATATAAATTGAGGGCATTTTTTCCAGCATCCGCCCAATTTAAAGAGAATGTCAACCCAAACATTTTCTTTACAATAATATGTTGTATATGCCCCACCAATCTCAGGGGGGGTGACCATTCTGCCACTTGCTATTGACTGAAAATGACATCACAGTTGCCAGATTAGCAAAATGGCCGCCGCTTGAGATGGATAAAAACAGGTGGATTTTTCCTGTTTAATTCATATTCCATAAACTAAACATTAACCAGAACACTGGGTTTAGACTAGTTGGGTTGCATGGAGCATATATTACAAAGAAAATTTAGGGGTTGACTTCCTCTTTAATGATGGGCTTTTTCCTCCCTCTACCTTTCCAACTCGGAGTCGTACACAAGTGATGTTCGTACCTGGCACACAGGTGCATTCATAGCTGGTGTCTCCCTTCTGGACGCAGGTGCCTCCATTTTGGCACGGCGACGGGCTACAGGGCAGGTAGCGGCTCTCGCAGCGCTGGCCGGAGTACTCGGCCGGGCAGCGGCAGTGATAGCCGCCGACCACGTTGACGCAAGAGCCGCCGTTCTTGCACGGCGGCGGGCTGGCATCGCACTCGTTGACGTCCTGCTTGCAGGTCTTGCCCGAGAAGAAGGGCGTGCAGGCGCAGACGTACTGCGACTCAATGGCCGAGCAGCGCCCGTCGTTTGCGCACGGGTTGGACGCGCAGGGGTCGGGGTATTGGCACTGGTTACCTGGGAATACAAAGGTTCGTGAAAAAAATGTAATATGGTAGTATAAGGGCCTGACTGATATGGATTGGAGTAAAATTCCCATAACCAATTCGTCTGTTGAATAAAAAACTAGGGGACGACAAAAAACAAAAATGAACAATATTAATTCATTCATGAACATACTTATCAATATTCAAAACTAATATTTTGATCAAATATTTTTGTTAATATTGAATATTACATTACATTTAATTTTTTAATATTTCTGTCTATTTAGAAAAATATCTCTTTTGTTTTTGTCGAATATTTTTACAAATTTTGTCCATATTTTTCCCTTTCAAATATTGTTTGTGTGTTTTGACTTGTACCACTTTCGTCAACAAGACATTTCTATTTTAGCATGATGTAACATCATTATATCCGTTCACTTTCAAACCGCTTAAGATAAATAACGCCTATATAAAAGATTTATATAAATAACGGCTCCGTTTCTAATCTAAACAAGTATATTTCTTGTTACCTGACCATCCGGGCGGACAGTGGCACTTGTACGCCTGCAGGCCGTCCAGCTGACAGGTACCCCCGTTGCGGCACGGCGTGCCAACGCAGGCGTTCAAGCAAGTTCCGCTGGGGCACGGGTTGCGAAACTGGCACCTGTTTCCGGTGTATCCATCTTGACACCTGAGGAAAGTAATCCCATTTAATCAAATGCGTGTGTTTTGTTTTTGTGTTGAAATCGTTAAATCGTCAACAGTTTCAATGTGGATGCTAGAAGCCTTTAAAAGTGTCAAAACAAATAGTATATGTTTTATGCACTACACAAAAGTGTCAATTGTACATCAAAAATATTACATTGTGACTTTATTGTGGTGAGACAAAGTGTGGCACCTGTTCATGTGTGAATGTGTCTTCGCCTGAGAAGAAAGAGGCAGACACTTGTTGGAAGCAGCCTTCACTTTGTTAATATAATAATATTCATGAATAAAAAAAATAAATAATTAATAATTTTTTCACCCAGTAAATTAGTGCCTTTGCGATTTAAATATTCTACTACACTCCGATGTGAATTTGAATTGTTTAGTCAATGGGAATTCCATAAGCAACCCAAGGGAAAACAATAGGGTCAACCTTGTGTGGTCATAAATCAGATTATAGGGTAATAGCCTTTACTCGATAGGGCCCGTGTCTCTTAAAAAAGGTGCTTTTACAACAGGCCAACGTGTCTATGAGAAGCGGGCCTTTAAATGGGAGCTCCTTGTTTCCGTCACGGCTCTCCGTGAACAATGTATTGTTCGGCAGTCAAAAGGGGGACAAAACTCGTGTGATGTTTCTCACAGCGTCGTAAAAACGCCGGCTGATAAGTTCCCACATAGCGGGAGAAAAGCATACTTTTGGAATGACAATGGAGGGGAGCTGAGGGGCGTTCCGAAAGGATGCCCAACAATGCGGCTAACAACAACAAGCATAGTACCTCCACAGCCTTGCAGCAGCAGCCTTGCAGAATCAAAAGAACGAAAAGGTGAAACAGCGCTTCATAGCAATCTCGAGAATTTTCATTTTTGAAACTTTGGATTTTTTGAGCCATCTTGTTGCCAAGTGTGTTGAGGAACTACTAATGGTTCAATCACCCCATTTTTTTTTTTTAATTTAAAACAAGAAAATATGAGCAAAAAGCGGAATAACAGATTCAGAAAGAATCCGATTGGCCTTCCCACGACCAAAATCACATCAAATACCGAACCACAGTCAGACAGTCCTGAACGGGATGCCAGTACCGCATGCCAAAACATTCCCAGGGGGTCCAATATGTGCGTGGGGGCCGAGCAGCCGACCCATCTTTTCAGCACAGACGAGTGTTTAGACAGCGGCCGTCTCGGGGGGATTACCCAGCATTGGGATTGTGGCAAGAATAAGAAAACATCACATGCTAGGCTGCCCGCTGCATAAACATCGGACTGAGCGACCAGTGGCGTGCCAAGCGAGGTTGGTCAAGCCTTTTCTGCAACCGGTGTGCGCTCCAACAAGAACCAGGCAGTGGACAGCCTTGAAATGGAGGCGCTCGGGTTCTTCTTTAGGAGCCAGCGGTTGGGAGGCGCCGCACGAGCCCGCTGGAAAAAGGCAGCGAGAAGCAGGTGCGCATGTTAATGAGGGAGCCGGACGGCAGCTGCTGCCCCGGCACATTCGGAACCTCCCCGTATTCCCACCACTCTTTCTCCCTGGGACACCCACCACCATCCCACCACTTGTCATAACTGGAAAAAAAAAAATTCATTAACAAAGAGCTTTTTAGAGATGTTCAATACCACGTTTTTTTTTTTTTTTCCAGACCGATGCCAGTACGAGGACTCAATTCTCAAATAGTCACGATACCGAGTACCACTAGAACTGTTGAGACATAAACGTCCCCCGTCCCCCAAATAATGGCAAAAAAATAAAGACCTGTACATCCCAATATTTCAATTTCCCTTAAAAGTGAATGAAATGAATTCTTCTACTTTCTAATCACAAAACGGTCACAAGACCTCAAGGATAAACAAACAGCGTCGTCGCACGTGGACACGTTCTCCAAACACACCGCTGGTCCCAAGTCAACGGCAGCGCGGACTCCATGAAGAATGCTAACAGTTTGCTCTTTAAATTGGCGAGAGCTCGTCAAATACACGCTCGGCATAAAGTCGCTTTTTAAAAGGATCTGAGTCAGTGAGGGTACGAATGGAATAGTTTAAAATATATACCTTATAAGTAAGATAGAGTTCAGCATTACTTCAGTGCATGTGGATCAGACATGTTGGCCTGGACTTGGAGAAACTGCAGTGATATTTTGTTAACAACATGAAGGAAAAAAAAAACCTGCTTTCATGAGTGACTACAGTTAGTAAATAAATACCTCTGGTCCTGTTTTGCTGTGCATTAAGTCAATTTCTTTTTCTCCTTGAGGATTTTTTTGTTCAATTTGTCTTATTTTTTGTATGTAAAAGCTTCAAGAAAAAGTTTCTAAATCAATAAGTGGAGCAGCAGGGTGAGACAAAAGAAAGTCAACGGCTCTTTTATGGAGTCAAAACAAACAGTGAGAGGCAGCTGCTTCAACAAGAAGAATCTCAGCGGCAGGTAAGACTCCAGCGCATCAAAGGTAAATAAGGACCACGTGAAAAGGAGGAGCACAAATCAGAAGCTGAGCAAATATCAGGTGTTGGGCGAGCTATCGAATAACCGTGCCGAGATGATCACGTCTAAGGCCGATACTGTGATTATATTCCCTGCTTATTGTTCTTTGCTCTTCAATGGTCGCCGCCGTAGTCCTTGGCAACGGGTCGGCTGCACTTACCCGTGCAGCCGCTCCGACTCTCTAGCAGATGTTGGGTTGACATTTGACCCAACGCTAAAAGGGGGTTCCCCGATCAGGCTCGGCCCAATCTGCCATCTGGGTGCACGGAATATACAGGCGTGCATGGCGCAGTAGTCGTAAAGGACAGCGGTGGGCACCCAGCTGGATGAGCCTGACGCTGTACCCCCTTTTTTAACACTCTTAGTTGGATGGCATTTATTCAATTCAATTATTAAGCCACGCGGATCCCTGTGGGAGATATTATTGACAGCAGGTTCTGGACTGACATGATTTAGGATATTTTAGGATAATCCCCTTTTGGGACACTTCATCAAATTTAATGCAGTTCCGAAACTAACGAAACAAAGTAAGCATAAACAAAGAGACGGTACATATCCTTATAGACAAATATAGTCCCCGTGGTCTGCCATAAATGACAAGGAAAGCTTGACGACTTCCTCTTCACCTCCTTTCATCCATCCTTCTCCTCTCTCTAATTGTATAGGAGGTTGACCTGGCTGGCCCAGATCTGGAGGCTTCCAACATAGAGACACTCTTTATTTGGGAGCGTTACAGAGGCAGGGAAACATGTCTCGTGGGTCACGGCACGAGTAATGACGACAACGGAGGAGGCTGGGAACCCCTTTGGGGCTTTGCGGTAGTCTGGAGGTGGAATAGCAACTCTCCAGGATAATCACATTGGCCTGTACATCAAGAGTGCCAAAGTGGTTTTCATCAAGGACCACATCATAGTTACGGGGTTAGCCTCAGGGGGCTTGGTGACAATTGTGAAACCACAGAAATGAATAATCGTTAAGGGTGTGATGGTAGACTAAAATCATGGCATACTATGATGGCTAACTACTTTTGAGCATATCGCTAGCTTGGACGTCCTCTAGCCAGGAACTGAAGAGCAAATAGAGCGTGACACACCTAAGCACTTTGTGTTCGAAGCAAAACCTCAAGTCGTCACGTCCCTCTAAAACGCAGACAGGTGTCCGGACGAGGACATCGGGGCGATTTATCGTGGCAACCGGGAAACTTATGATCTCACTAATCCCCCCACGCTGAGGCTCCAGTCGGCCCAATCAACCCACTCTACATCAAAAATCTCGCCAAAGGGAAACAGACATGGCGGCACACTGTTGTGTGATCACATGATGAGATATGACACCTTTTCTTCCCTCGAGTCACTTTGAGGCCATTTCCTGACTCTCAATGGAGGTGTGTGTGCCAATATGGGGGTCGGGGGGTTATAGACAGACTCATCTGACCACAGCAAACAGAGGTGCCATTGAAGAGTCGGCAGAACTGGAAAGACAAGGGCTCACTTTCATTGAAGTGGTGCTACATTGAAGCATTCACTGCACATAGCAGCACGGAATTAACGACCGTGCTTGTTATCGGAGAACATCCCCCTGACATGTGGAGGCAAACGTGACAAGCCCCTTCTAACTTTTTCAGTGTTGTAATACGCCATAAAAAAAAAGACCAATTCAAAAATATTCAAGTAAGTTGCCACTGTAGCAAGCAGAATGGTGTCAAAATGGGCAGTTATATGATTACTTGGAAAGAAATACATCAATCCCACAGTTGAGGAAACACCAAAATATTCATTTGTTCTTGAAAACTGTCACTGGCATTATTATTGGATCGAACTAATCTAGAAGCGACAATGTTTCATGCAAGACTGATGTAACAACTAACCTCCACAACTCTAGAAATACAGCTTTCCTGACAGTTATCCCACATACATAATTTATAGCAACAGTGCAACTAAAGGAACTTGATTAGCATCAAGTAGGATCAGAGAATGAATCGCTGACATCAGCATCTGTGAGTTGTAACCGTCACAGTTCAAACTAAAATCTTTAAAAAAAATGGCTGGTTGGAATCGGGATCAACTTGACAGTAAACCAAAAAGGCCTTCAGCTAACTTCTTTTGCAGATAAACGTCAGTCACCGCCAGCGCAGATACGAGATGGTATTTACGGTCTGGAATGTCAAGTAGGTATGCCTGCCGAGTGAAGCGTCCAACCCCGTTCACTTGACCTTGGCGTGACGCCTCGGTTCAAAATGTAAGCGTCTTTTGGGCTACGGGGCAAAATAGCTGGGAATTCTTTCACAAAAACTTTATGAACAAAACAAAAAAACACGCTCTGAGTATTTAAATGGGGATGTTTCGTTACAACGCTTTGAATCTTGAAGCTCTGTTAGCGGGTCTAGCTCAGGTGTTAGGCAGGGCAGAAAGAAGCTAGCAGTTTGCTAACAGTAGCCATGCAAACTTGTTCAACCTCACAAAAAAAAAACAACAACTTCAAACCAACAACATTTAATATTCTAGTAACATTCTGTTCTATATAAGTCACGCTTGTTTGCAGCGCTTATGCTAGCTTACTTTAGGAAACACAAGACTTGTTTCCTGCCTGTACAGAATGAACCCAAATATGACATTAAATAAATTCAAAATATGGAAGTACAATGTTTTAGCATGCCGTTACATACATTAGTTCTGCATTAGCAGAGGGTAGTGACGGAAACTGTGTATAATTTTGTGCCAAACTAATAAAGAATAAAAAATTCCTGTATGAAAAAAATCCAGTCTGATGTTTCCAAAACAGCCAAATGAAAACCTGATAACATTCTGTCGTAAACACACTTGCAAAAATCCCTTTTGAAAAGGCAAACCTGGAGTGAAAGCCTCATGCTCTATCTTCATGTTTAATTGGAGAAGTCTGAGAAGGAGGACATTGCACAGGCACAATGATGGCTTTGTGGCCCCCAAAGAGAAGATGGGGAAGGCAGAAAGGGGCGGGCGGTTGGACGATGGGTGGTAGAGTAGCCAGGAGACTAAAAGGAGTGAATAACACAACCGGACCAAATTAAGATGTGGCAGGCAGCCATCTTTGGCTGTCCGGTTTTCGGATTTAAAATGACTGTAACGTAACCACGCTAATTTTCATTAGCCTATCAGAAGTTAGCATTAAAGGGCAGGTCAAAACTTTTCTTTGCAATACTATGTTCTATGCGGCCTCACTACTCTTAACTCATTTCTCTGATTAATATTGTGCTTGTGGGATATGAATTAAGCAGCAAATTGCACCGATTTGAATCCATCTCAGGTGGCGGCCATTTTGTCACTTGCTGTCGACCGACAATAAAATACTGGACGAGCACAATAATAATCAGAATACCGTTTAGAGTTGCGGGGGAAATGACAAAACAAGCCAGGTTTACAAGTGAATAAATGACAAAGGCATGGGAAAAATTTGCACTTTTGGAATGGTCCCTGCATGTGAAGGCACTTCACTGCAGACAGCGTGCATAACTTTGGAGAACCCTATGCCATCTGTCCAGTGGGAGTAAGCGAGACTGAGGGCCACTTTGGGACAAAATCCCGAGAGAGAGCGAGAGGGAGCGAGAGAAAGAGGTAGAGGAGGGAAAAGGGGTTATAGAGGTCTGTGTTGAGAAAGACAAGGTCTGATGGTCTGGCCTCTCTGGGAAGCCTCACCCAGATTAGTCACACAGAATTAATCGCTGCCGAGAACAATGGCCGCCGGGCTTCTGGAGACCCCAGCTGTCGCTTGTTGAAAGAAAAACAAAAATAAGATTTAGGGCCGCCGTAGTTAGGCCGCAGAGGGGGCTGGCTCGCACGCGGACCCGCTGCCGACCGCCGATGACTCAAATCAGACACGCGCCCCGCTCTGTTTTGTACAAGTTGAAGTTTTGTACTCACTTGCACTGTCCGTTGCCGTCCGGAGTGGCATCACATCTCCCCTGGTTCAAACATGACTCGGTGGGCATGGAGCATCTCAGGCCTACCGAAGGAAAGTTTACAATCACAATAATACATCGGCACATGTTGTGAAAGGACAATTTGGGCAAAAGAGTGATCAAAAACTACAAAAATGTCAAGTGTGGGTACGATTGACTGTCACAGTGGTTTGGTGGGAGAGCCCTCTACAGTCTGAGCTTCTCAAAATGGAGGACACAGATTCATTTGCAACAAGTATGTTGTACAAGTTATAATTGTTTAAAACAAACGAACTAATCGATCAGCAACTTTGGGTCAATGGAAAGCTGATAGAGATGTACCTTATGATAGAAACATGACATCACTGCATGAATACATTGAGTTCTTTCTTAAGAAAAAATAAAGCAGTATAATTTCAAGAATACTTTTCCCCAGAACAAAAAAGCCATTGTTTAAGAAAATAGCTTATTTAGAAGTCTTGTTGTTCCAGAATAAAAGTTGTACTATAAAAAGGTTTAGCTTACGAGTTGACATTTGACTTTCTTAACTTGTCAAGCTTTGATAGCATAACATAACGATTTTTTTATGCTGACAAAATATTCTTTATTCTTTTAAAGATTACTTTTTTTCTTAAGAAGATGTCAGCAAAAATACGCTGTAAAGAAAATTTTGGAACAAAAACAATACCAATTAAGAAACTTAAACAGCAGTTTTTGATCTTGTGATGATTACTTTTTCCTTGATTTAAATCCCATGACATTATGACTTGAATTTATTGTTAACTTGTTTTTTTTTTCCCTCAAAAAGAGGCAACAATTCTGCTGGCATTGAGGGTTTACAAGATTAGCACCGGAATTATGAGGTGGGTCCTTGTAAAAGTGTCCAACACTTTGAGAAGCCTTGCTCCAGGCACCTGTCCTTTCGATAGCCACATAGACAATTGGACAGAATGTCAACACAAATGTTATTCAAACGAGCATAAAAATTCCCAAAAAGAAAACTTACTGCATTATTTTGAGTGAGTTCATGTGGAGGAAGAGGACGAAGCATAAATTCGATTTGAACCAACTGTGACTTGAGTCATGTCACTTCCAGTGTGTGTTCACAAACCCAACAGGTTGATTTGAAAAAGTGGCTCACTCAAGAATACGACATGCAGGCGATAAATGCGAACTTTAGGGTAACTCACCACGTGCAAGTCCAATCAGCCACAACACTAAAGTTACTTTCGCCAAGAAAATCGGCATTCCTTCAGGTTTACAAAGTGCTCACACATAAAGTCCGCATGGGTTGTTCATAGATCCGAACGTCTTCTTGTCTGGGGCTGATGAGATGGGAGGAAAAAGGTTGGAGTAGTTCCGCGGTAAAAAAAAAAATGCACGCCCTTGTCAACGGGAGATGTTGTCGCCACACTTCTCCGGCTAGAAATGACCCCGAGTCGCTCGCTCCACATCTGGGGAGGCGAAGCGGGGAGGAGGGCCATCGGTCGGCGCGGTCCCACGGTGCCCCCAGCTCCTTCTCCCACCCCCTCCCTCCTCCAAACAAACACACAGTTGATCAAGCGATAGATATCGCGGAGAGAGGAGGAAAAAAGTTTGTGTTGTGGTTTCATTCCACACTTTTTGTTCCTTTTGCTGCGCAGTGTTCCAGCAATTAGTGGGGAGAGCAAAAGCTTCAAAAATGCTCACATTCAATTAATGTTCAATTAATTTTTTTGTATGCTAATTATTTAGCATGTTTTCAAAATGGCAGCGCGAGTTAAAATTTCCATAATTTTGAAAAAAATACTACCAGGTCATTAAAAGTTCATTTTAAAAGCTATTTTAGGATATTTTTTTATGCACGTAGAAAGGGGAAAAAAAGTATAAAGTTCCAGAGAACAGTTGACTGATTGTCCCTGAATGAATCAGCGCTTGGACAAAATGGCTTCTGGCAATAACAGAAAAAAATATTAGGATTTATTTGACAATTTAATCGTAATAAACTGAACGCCAATCGTATTTAGTTTTGGAGCAAAAGACATTCCTTGAATTTCAGCTTGGCATCATGACAACAAGTACAGAATAGTGAATAGCTTACCTTTTATAAACACAACTTTCATAGTGGAAAAAAATACCAACACAAAATAAACAACCAAACTACCATCATCATCATCATCACCAGCAACAACATAGCGGCATCAACTGATAAGTCTGAGAAATTCTCTATTATCAGTTTACATCTTCTTCCACACTGGTAAACAAACACTGATGTTGTGAGGTCAGGTTTTCGAGCTAAGTCAGCACAAAATGTCTGCAGATTCCAATCAAGTGCTGTGTGAAGCCACTTTGAAATGCCTCCCAAACGTTTCTATTTGTTGTCGTCGCAAGAGTCACGTTTCGGATTCACTAGCGATCTAGATTTCTTCGCTTAAAAAACTTTTAAGCCTGAAAATGACGTTAAAACCTCTAACAACTCTTTAACAACTTTTAAACACATCGTAAATGTATTTCCGAATTTTAGAATCATTTACTTCCTTTTTTTTTTAAATCTTCTATTTGACCAAATATCTATTTTCTTGCCACCACTGCAGCAACCACCCAACTTTTCCTGAGCAGTTATGAAGAACTGTTAAACTGCCTCTTGTATCACTGTCAACTACCTCCTGTTTTGTTGTATAAACCACAATGACACACGACTAGCTCGCAGGTAAAACTGCTGCACGAGTCCAAAAAAAGCGAAGAGACGTTAAGAGAGCCTCAGGAAAGGCATACTCCAGTAAATGTGGTGTGCCCAACCTGTAAACCGATTCCACAGCCAGTAAAAAGCACAATTTAATCAGCTCATATCAGTATTGTCATGGAAATGTATTATATTAACTAAGCCCATAATCTGCTTTTGATTTGATCCCAATCGGTCAATTAATTTGTGTATTCTAATGCGTAACCTCATTCTGTGTTTTAAATTGGTTCCCAAGGGTTTCAATGACAAGAATGGAGGTTCGGTGAATATTCTAAATTTTAGCGTTTTTTTGAACGGTTTTGACGTACTGCCAAAATTGCTAGTCAGAAGCTGAGCTGCACTGTATTTGTCTACAGTTTTTTGACACGTTCATCAAATTAAATACATAATACAATATAGGTTCAACGAGCGGATAATAATCCTGTTGTAATTTTTTTTTTTTTACGTAACTACTTTATTGTGCTCATTGCCCAATGCAAGCCAGTCCCAAAAGGTGTTTACACTTTGGCATTGTGAGGTGGCGGGTAAACAGGATTTGTCTTGATTTCCTCCTCATTGTATGAGCCCAGGGGGCCCTCAAGGGGGCTGTGCCCACAACTGGCGCAGCGCAGATGGGGCAAATCTGTTCTACTTGATCAGCTTTACAAGCACGGACAGCTGCACGGGGTCTCGTTTGGGTAAAAAGCACCAAAGCACATGTTCGAGTTAATACAGTGGCTGTCATTATTTGATAAGCAACGCATGACTGGGTATCGGTCCAGATTAAAGACCCGATTGACTTGATCCAGCTGTGTTTAATGTTACGCTGTCTATCTGTTTTGACACGGATGAGCAAAACGTCTTTTCTTAAACTGAGGTTTCGTTTCGGTAATGAAATTTAAGACGTGTAAGGTGGTGCTAGACAGCGAGCGTCGTGTTGGCTTGTTTGAGCCTGGACGACTTCTGGATCCTTTCCTCCAATCACAGCTTGAGGCAAAGAATGTGAAAAGTACTTTAAAAAAAAATCACTTTGCATACAAATCTTCTCGAGTGAGTTTTTTTGTGTGGTTGTGTGTGTGTGTGGTCGCAAACAGCAGCAGCAGGTGTGTATGTGCGACATGTCCAGACATGTATGTAAAGGAAGATACACACATAAAGACATTTCATAAAGCGGTGTACACACATTGAACACTCCAAGACAAATGGCTTCCGCAGTCAAACGAGAGCAGCTTCTAATTATACAACCTTGTTTACTACTTAAGAGATTCGGAGGCTTGTAATGAACCGTGAGGCCCGAGGAAAAAGTTGACCCTCACGGCCTCGCATCCCTTGTGGTACCGCTATTATTAGCGGAACAACATCCGCAAAGAATCAGACATAAGTCAAGCTGTATGAATTTTAAACGCTCCCCCTCCTGATTTTCTATTTCAAAATAACGCGGGAGTTTCCCCCCAGCTATTGGGTGGGAAAAATTTGCAGATAATTGAACACCCATCCAAAAAAGGTCGATCATTTTAGACAGGGCTATGGCCTTGATAAACAAAACTCCTCCTCTCACCTCAACAAGATGGTGCCAAAGTTTGTTTTAGAGCAAGACTTTGGCCTCAGAATATATATATCTTATATCTTTTTTTTTAATAAACTTTGAAGACATGACAGATGTCCGAATGTTTGTGAACATGCTGTCCATGGCACACACGCCGAAAAAAATACCTGAGGGAAGGAAAATAGACCATTGTATTGCAGTGCTATTATTTCCTGAGTGGTTCACACAGAGATGAATGCATCCGGCTCCGTCTGTATTGTTCTTATCGAGGAGGAGGAGGCTCCAGTGACTTTTTTTCTTGAATTGAACATTCTACTGCTGCCCAATGTGAGGAAACACGGGCGAGGGTCTTTGGCTCCTGCTTTCCGGCGCTTGAGGCAAAAGAGGCGGCTGCTGCCGGGGAGAAGGTGAGACGGGCCAAGCACCTTGCCGAGAAATGTGAGAAAATGTCAACGAGCAGTCCAAGGGCATTGATCTGTCGTGCAGATAAAGTACCACACCCAAATGGACACAAACGCCAGCTCATGCATTGACTTTTCCTCTCGTTCTGTTTCCTGTTACGGGCCACAGTTTTATAAGTGACGAAGAACTTGAGGAAGAACTCCGGGGCGAGGTCATTTTTATAAAAGGAACTCAAATCTGACTCAAGCTGAGTGAAAATGGACCCCGAGGTCGTGACATCATGCGAGCAGCAAAAGAAGGGAATGGAAAGAATGAATCTGAGAAAAAGCCAAATGGAAGACGGGAGGGAGAGTTACATTGTCGTTGCGAAATCTTTATCCTTATCAAAATACCATTAATGCTTTAATTATTAATGCAGTAAATGCTGGGTGGGCCGGTTTAAAAGATTTGACCTAAATAGCAAAAAAACCAAACAACGGCGCCAAAACAGTCAGTGACAAACCTCGAACGTGTAGCTTTTACTCAAGCTGAGCGGTAAACAAAAGGAGGAAGTGGCTCAGCGCGTCCGGCAGAGCTTCCTGTTTGTGATTACGCGTCCAAAAACATGCTTGGCTCTCTGGGACCTCCTGCCACTCTTGTCGAAATGGGAGCAGCATTGGCCCGCTGCGACTGGTCGCCCGAGGTCGGGGCGCCACAATAGCGGGAAGCATCTGCTTCAGACATAAAAGTAGTGCTGTGTCGTCTTAATGATGTTTAATAAGTGGCCTGTGCTCAATTAGCTTAATGGGTAAATACAGGAAATAATCAGAATGGTAGATATCTGATTTTTGGGGTAGTATTTGTTTATTGATATGTTTTGTAATTTTTTTTTATTCAATGTGTTCATTTATTAAAATATTTTTGTAATTCTGCAGCTAATATTTTCACATTTATTTTGTGTATAATATTTTTTCCCCAATATTTTGCAGTCTAATATTTTTATTGTTAAACTTCATGCTAATATTTGTACCCCAGTCGCGGGAATAAAATATCTCCATATTTGAGCCTGTTTTGTGAGGTCATCTAACTTGGACAAAGACTAGACAGACTCTCCGTCTGTTCCCAGATGCAAAACGCACATAAATATCATTCCCCTGTCTCCTTTCCCACCGTGGAGCAAAAACATTTTTGGAAAAACTATGACGACTTTGATGCTCTCTAGTTTATTATTCTAACTTTTGATGCCTCGAGACTGTAAATGAAAGTTCCATGAATGTGTGTGAGCTTGTTTATGTGAATAATCTCATAATTGTCGTTAGGAGAGGAAAGGAAGGGTGAGGATTATCTCTCCTCTTCGGTGCCGCTGTGTATAAAGTCTGCATGAGAACCCGTGACATGGCATGGCACACAAAAGGCAGGAAAGCAGGATTTTTCTGTGCAAGACAATGCGGCACCTGTGAACGTTCACGAGGGCGTGAAGGGAAGCAAATGGAAGTTCACACACCTTAACGGGACCTGATGATTTATAAACACATTACGAGGCAGATTAAATGTCATTTAACTACAGCAAAACCTCCCACCAACATTTTCCATTAGGCAATTTTCTTTGACATGTTTATCGAGCTAACAACTAGCACAGGAAGCTAGCATAGCGGTCTAAATTTTGTTGACAGAAAATATGCTTCGTACAAGCTTTAGAGTTCTATCAAGTTAGCGGGAACAAGAACAAACACCTAATCTCAGAACAAACTAACAAACTGGGCAATTGTTAACTACCTTGCTAGATAGCACCATGACAAAAAACAGTCTTTTTGTTCACAAAATGTTTAAAACTGGTTTGAGCCAACAGGAATGGGAACAAAAACAGACCCAAAAACACCTGCATCAAACCGGTCATCGGCTTCAGGCTAGTTAGGTAGCTACTATAAATTAGCATCTGATGCTAACGTGGCTGACTATGGGCAAATTTGATAGTCCTGTGCTCACCATTCCTGCACCTGTTGTTAGAGGCAAACATCGATTTAAGACTCACATTTCAGTCCAATTCACAGGCTGCTTAAATATCGCGATCCCACAAAGATATGCGCAGACGCACACCACATTTATGGGAACACAAATACAAGCTGGGTGGCATCATAAAGCCCAAACAAAATCTATTGGGAAAATAAGTTAATTGTAGGTTTTCAACAGATTACCTCATTTAACATCAACAAAACTTTAGATTCTCACCATTGGCTTGGGGAGGGGCTGTACTCATGTTGACCTTTCAAAGTAAAGCTCCAGTTTTTACTGAGCTGGGCTGGGTTAAGCGAAGCAACCCCGAAACCCGTCCCTCCTCCATGTTCTAAACATATTTGCTTCATTTATTTTGCATTCAACGTAGACCTGCTGTAACTTGCTATCAAGCTAAACTTTTACCTGCTCAGATTAGCAAAGCAGCCCAAAAACCATTGATTCGGGTTTCATTTCCAAACTTGTTTGTTTACGGTGTGCAGTTCAATCTGCATACATCGGTAGGTTCACACCCCTTATCAGACCCTCCATCGGTTTCCCACATGATGTGTGTACAAGCGCATGACATTCCCACTGACTGAGAAAATGCTGACTGTGCAAAGGTGTGTTTGCTGGGTCGTCGTAATTCGGTAGCTGCTGTCAGGCATCTGTGAGACTGACAGTTTCCCCAACCGACACACTCCTTTGGGTTATCATACCTATGGATGCCCCCCCCCCCCTTTGCAAGCCACTGGTGGGACCCCTTTTTTCTTCCAAGCAAATTCCTCAAGAGCCTGGGAAAGAAGCTGTGACATCAGTAAACATGTTTCCGTGTGAATGTCCACGCAAACTTCACACACTCTGAAAGCAGCACTTTTGCATCTTGCTCAGATGTGTTCTCAGTTCTTAAGAGAATATCCGAAAGACCCGGAGAAAAAAAAAAGTAGACGGACAATAAGGTCTATTTTTAGCCGTAATGAGGCCACTGGTGACCTTCGCTGGAATGTCACAAAAGGGACAAAGTGTTCCACCAAAATCCATCAGTCGCCAGTCTACTTTTGAACTCAAGTGATAAATGTTTCATGTTTTTAAGCAAACCTGTAAGTTGAAAAATATATGTACATATATTTTTTAAATTCATTGCTTTTTTTTTATTAGTATTCTGATCAAATTTTATTTTTGACAATTTCTCCCTTAGGAATGCGAAGTTTCTGATTGATATTTCTGGTTCTGTTTTAGAAGTAAGTTTTACTAGTTTCTGTCATCATGGAGATCCCCCATGGTAACAAGGTCAGTCCAGGTTTATTTTTTTCCATACTTGGGAGCTTAAGTTGACATTGGGTCTGGCTGGGTGTTGAGGGGGGGATGGGGTGAGAAGAGCACAGTTCCCATGCCCTGGTCCCCCCTCACCACACACACACACACACCCCTTGGGACTTTTTAACGGCAGATGTGACGTCTGGGGCTTCCCGTCCTGTCCGGTGCTGTCGTCTGGCTGCTATCCGTGCTGTCTACAGAGAGAGAAACACGTCCATCCCGTCACACTGAAATTATGCACCGCGACAACTCAGCACTGATTTGCCTACAGTTGTAAGTGACGAGCCAATCAGACAGGCTCTCTCATCTCTTGAGAGTTGATGCCGTCACAATCCCGAATTCGAATGATCGGGTCTTAGTGGAGAATGAATAAAACGTAATAACTAAGCCATTCGTGTTTTAACTTCTATTTGATACATTTCGGTACAAATTTGCTAAAGGTTGAAACCCTGACCTTGGCTTGAAACCTTAATTTGAAACCCTGACTAGGTCTTAAAATTCTCATTTTAAACCCTGCCTAGGATTGCAAACCCAACCTGGGTTTGAAAGTCTTAACTTTTAAATACGAGTACAAAAATGATGTTTTCACTGGACTGGGTTTGTTTTTTGGGCGGAAAAATGATGAAGACTATCAGAGCCATGATAAAAGAGGTTGGAAATAAGGCCAAGCTTAAGGCGCCCGTCGAGCAGATAGGGCGGAAAAGAAAGTAAGGCTCCCGCAGATCCAGCCTCAGTCGGGAGGCCTTTATCTGGCTAATGCATTGTCTTACTTGGAAAAACCTCAGGCTCGGAAGGAAAGATCCGGATTGGATCCTCCCTCCTGCCAGTAGATTAGGACTGAGTGAGCGGTCTCCCATCAGCCACGTTGCTCTTTGATGGCCGCCAGCGGCTGTCGACACCCCGGAGGACGTGACCGTGAACAAGGCCACCGATCCGGGTCTGACGAGAGGCTCTTTCCCATCTCCCTAATGATTTGTAAATAAACAGCGGTGGCTCGCTCTGTCTGGAAATGGTTGCGGGGGTGCTCGAGTACTCGCACTAGTCTGGACTGAAGTAGAAGCAGGCTACAGATATTTGTGCAAAAAAAAAAAAATCATGGTAACCCCAATCCTGTCTCAAAGCTTTCATTTGAAATGCTAACCCCTGTTGAAAATGTATCTCAGTCTGGAAATCCTACTTTCAAACCATAACCCCATCTTGAAACGCTAATTTAAACCCTAACCCTGTTTTCAAATCATAATTTAAACCGCAAGCATAATTTGAAACCCCGTCCCTTGTCTGAAACCATAACCCTGGCGAGAAACCCAATTGGAAATGTCACTTTAGTGTCAAATTGAGAATGTATCCATTGTTTGGAACCATATCCCTTTTTTTTAATTTTTTTTTTTAACTTGAACAAATGTGAGAATAAAGACTACTAACACAATAAACTCTTGTTAATTACTGGAGCCTATCGTACCAAAATGTCCACACTGTGTCTCCTCTGTCCTCTCCTGCCATGAGAAGATATTTCGAAAAGATCCCTTTGAGGTTAGAAGGCCAGTCAAAGAGTTCTCAAGTTCAACTAGTGCCATCAATTTTAATCTGCGTGTGCCACTTGAGAGCCATCATCTTCACCCCCCCCTGCCTCCCAGAAAAGTATCTTTTGTGTGCTTCTCCCTCATTAATTAAGCATATGTCTTCTATTTGAGATTGAGCAGGAGTGCACACAAAAGCACAATTTGCACCCAATCTGAAAGTGTAATGAGAGCGCATGGAAGAAGAAGAAGAAAAAAAAAAAAGAGGCGAAATGACAAAGACGAGTCAAGACAAAGGCGAACGGAGGGATGAACAAGGAGGCCTCCCTCTGAATGCAGATGATTGTGTAACGAGGGATTAAGTGCTGGATTAGGGGTCTTTATGAAGATGTTTCTGATCCTCATTAAGGACCTCGTCTCATATCGGGGCATCGATTTCCCCCCAGCATCCGCATCCTCTGGAGGAGGAAAGATAAAGAAAAAGCGAGGAGGAGGAGAAGATGTGTTTCTAATAATACGCTCTTCCGAGACGAACATGACTTTCGTATTTCGAACATTTATTTTTGCTTCGTGTCATAATAGCAACTGAGCTAAGTAACTTCACTTATTACATGCTTGAAAAGTCACATTCTTCTATTAGAAAACAATGTTTGGGTTTCGATCTAGGTTTTCAAGACAGGTTTGGCCTATCAAGTTAGGGTATGCAATCATGGTTAGGGTTTGAAGACAAAGTCAACGTTCTAAACTTAATTTCTTGTCTAACCCTGCCCAGGAAAACTGTTGTAAACTAATTATGAAAGTGTAGGGAGTTGCATGTAATTCCGCCACCGACCATACGAGGGCGGTGCGACGCCTCGTTGATCACGTTGCCATCTTCCTCTTGACAACGAAGTAGTTGTTGTCAAACGTTGCTAAGGAAGTCACCCGGCTACTTTTACGTGTACTTTACACACTCGGGGTGATAATCCGATAGTTAACGGGGCAATACCTGTCTGATTTCCTATGTTAATGACGGATTAACGATAGCAAGAATGTATTTATTGCTCTTGAGGAGGTGAATAGGTTGTTTTTTCGGCGTATGCAGAGTTAGTTTAGCGAGGACCGTGTTAGCCTAGCCGCACTGCTAACCGGCCACAGATTTAACCGAATGTATGCGTTATGATTTGTTTCGAGTGAGACAATGAAACAGGCTGACATTTTAAAAATCAGACAAGGATGACGGAGAACGGAGACAGTGTAAGGCCGGGCAACCGCAGCCCGGCGACGGTCGCCAGTGACGGTCGAACGCCCAAGGCCCCCTCGGCGGACCGCAAAATGTGCAAGGAGTTCAACAACGCCCTCAAACTGCAGCAGGCTGCGCGGAACGCGGCTGGAGATAGCCCGTACCAGCCTCGGCCGCCCTCGCTGCCCAGCAAGTGGAAAGGCAAGATGCCGGAGGAGAGCGTCCGCGCCCGGAGGCTGCGATCCAGCCAGGAGAGCCTGAGTGACCCAGTGGGCTCGTCCACGGACTCGCTCAAGGAAGTAGCTTCCCCTACAAGCGAGGCCATCGTAACATCTCCCGGGTTGTTTCGCAAAAGAGGCAGCAGTCTATCCGATTCCGAGCGCAGCTCGACCGCCGTGCCGCGGAGCGACCCCTCGGAGCTTCGGCTGCGGTCCTCCAGGGTGCGCCTGTCGCCGGTGCAGCCCAGCTCGGCGCCGCTGCCTGCCCTGGGGCACAACTTCGTTTCGGCCGCTCTGAGGGCCGCTAATAGGATTGACAAGGACTGCTCGGATTACGCCTCCAGGAGGAGTGCCCAGAGGCTGCTGCTACTGCACAGGAACCTGAGCGAGGGCGACGCCGGTTCGGATAGCCTGTCTGTCAACTCCATGAGGTCCACCAGCAGCGTGTTGAGCCCCATTAAACCCCAGGAAGTCAGAAACAGGTACGACGCCTGGACCAATGCTGGTAGGCACAATTAAGTCGATGGTTGAAGTATCACTGCGTGAAGTTACGTTAAGTAGGGCTGGAGAGAACTGGTCATTCTCATTTTGTTGGGTTAGGCAGCTGCACACGGTTGGAGGGAACTATACCAACATATCCGCCTAGCTTTGTTTTCAGGGTCAAGTACCCGACACCATCATTCAAATTGCCTGTCCTTGCATTAGAACATTACGAGTGTAAACAAAGAAATGAAGACAATGCGGTGTCATTTAGGAGCTTTCTGGAAGGAGGAGGGCTTGGCAGCGGTGCCCTGCTGGGGGTGGAGGAGCTTCAGCGCTACTTCCCTGATCGGAGGCTCGGAGTCTACGTGGTCACATGGAACATGCAGGGAGAGAAGGTATGGCGCAGATTTTTGACAACGATGCCACTGTTGCGAGCATCACAGAATTTCAGTGTGGGTGGTTGTGTGTCTGCCTCTTGTCAATGAATGTGTCTGTGTGTGTACACTTGGTGTGCCTTTCTGTGTGTTTGTTGCACCCCAGGGCCTTCCTTCCAACCTTGATGACCTCCTCCTTCCAACCGACTCAGAATATGCACAAGACTTTTACATTATCGGAGTGCAGGAAGGATGTCCTGACAGGTACTCGGCTCCCTACTATTAAGTCGCTCTGTGCGTTACACAAATTTGTGTGTGTGTGTGTGTAGGCGGGAGTGGGAGACACGCCTCCAGGAGTCTCTGGGTCCACACTACGTCATGCTGTACGCGGCATCTCACGGCGTACTGTACCTCAGCGCCTTCATCCGCAGAGACCTGATCTGGTTCTGCTCCGAGGTGGAACACGCCACCGTCACCACCAGGATCATCTCACAGATCAAGACCAAAGGGGCCGTGGCCGTGGCTTTCACCTTCTTTGGCACATCCTTCCTCTTCATCACATCACACTTCACCTGTAAGCATCAAATGAAGATTTTGTCACATGGTATTCTCACACATTGTAATGTTGCATGAAATTGTAAGGATGAATTCTTGTTTGTCGTGCCCTGCGATCAATCTAAGGTGTCTTGCATCTCACCTAAAGCCAGCTGGGATAGACTCCAGTGAGCATATGTGGTGTAGAAAATAGATGGAATATGCTGACACGTCACAAAATGTCTTCCAGCTGGAGATGCCAAGGTGTACGAGAGGATTTTGGACTACAACAAGATCGTGGAGGCATTGGCGCTTCCCAAGGGACTCCCCGATACCAACCCTTACAGATCAACATCATGTAAGGAAGGGGTTCTTTCTTAATTTGGGTGTCTGAAAAAAATGCAATTTAATAATGCTGTCATTAGAAATAAAGTGGCCTCTTAAAAGTCCTGATATCATTGTAATCACTAAACTGACTTCTTTGCAATTAATGTTACGTGCATTAAGTCAGCATGATCTTTTAAAGACTTGGTCCATCTTTCAAAATTAATCATAATTTTTCCATTTTGAATAAAGCAATTTTCCATTTACATTAATTGGTCGTGAATATGCATGGTCATATTTTGTCCACTAGAGGGTACTGCAAAACAACACTTTGAAGGAAAAGGTCCAGGGTAATGTAAAGACAAGTCTTTTTTTTTTTTTTTTCCTAACCTCTGTTGTGCTCCTGTCTGTGTATCACGTAGCTGACGTCACCACAAGGTTCGACCAGGTCTTCTGGTTCGGAGACTTCAACTTCCGTCTGGGTCATGAGCGGGCCAGCGTAGAGAGTATTATCAAGAGAACTTCTGGGGACGACATGGACGCCCTGATGGAGCACGACCAGCTATCCAAGGAGATGAAAGACGGTAATTTTCATTGAATTCTTAAGGTAGTTAGCTAGGTATGCGGTTACCGAAATAGGCAGGTTGATGGAGAAGTAGGTAGGATGACAGACCTATGCAGACTTTTTTTTTTTTTTTTAAGATTTGTTGCCACTGAATGATATTGAATGCAGATGTGTTTTCAGGTTCAATCTTCAAAGGCTTCCAGGAGGCCAACATCCACTTCCCACCTACGTACAAGTTCGACATTGGCAGCGACGTGTACGACAGCAGCGCCAAACAGAGGACGCCGTCGTACACCGTAAGAAGCACCACTGCTGTCAACCGCAACAATAGAAAGAAAAACAATAAGTATGTGTTCCTCACCAGGACAGGATCTTGTTCCGGACCAGGTACGCAGACGACATCCACGTGCTCAAATACGCCAGCTGCTCCAGTATAAAGACCTCGGACCACCGGCCCGTCATCGGCATCTACCACGTCAAACTAAAGGCGGGCCGAGACACGTGAGTACCATGATGATTCTGATTAGCGTAGAAGTAGTTAGATGGATAGAAAGAGGCACCCAAATGTGGCAACAAGTAGGTATGCACAACTGAACCTAACCCATTACCAACTCCAGATTTGGTAACCTACTTGTGTCTTGTGCAGTATTCCGTTGGGAGCGGGCCAGTTTGACCGCAGCCTGTATTTGGAGGGCATCAAGAGGAGGATCAGCAGGGAGCTGAAGATGAGGGAGAACATGAAGAACCAAAGCAGCGTGTGTGTCATTTCATGAAACACCCTCAAAACCACAGACGGGACCTCAGCGCCACCTACTGGTCAGAACGAGGAGCACTCGAGGGCCGGAACCTCGACACGCCCGTAATCCAAAGTCAGTATTAATGGAATGCCTTGGGACGTTTGTGGAACAACTAGCACATTACTAAAGACGGTTTTAGATGCTACTGCAAAGAACAGAGATTTCTTTTGTTTGTTTACCCCCATGAGCAGCTGCTATATTTGCTTTCATCTTTTCATTCCAAGGATTTTTTGTGTGGTCCTAACCAGATGCCTTACACCAGGGGTTCTCAAAATGATTTGATAAATGATGCCAAGTGCATACCTTTGTGGAGTTAGCATAAAACCCAAACCCTTGCCTGTATAATATTACTTGTATTACCACAACTTGTCCATGTAGTGAAACACTATGAAAAAAGTGCCTGGATGAATCTCCTCAGGATTTTTTTTTTCTACAGAAGCACCACAATAAACTTTTTTTTTTTTTTTTTAAATAATGGGGAAAGGCTTGCTTTTATTTGACAGTTGCCGTCCACGTTTCAGCACGTTTTCCACCATGCCAGTTAAGTACTTATGTAGATTATGCACAATGCCAGGGGGTGCTTTAGCCTCGTTAGAAATCTGCGTAGCCCCAATTTAGATTCTCCTGCTTTAAAAAAAAAAAAAAAATCATTTAACAGTTTAAAAACAAGAGCTTTTCAAGTATCTATTCTGATTTTACCATTGCAGTCATTTTTTTTTTTTTTTTTTTTAAATATTCTTTGACCAACCTCCACATGAAGCACAGAGAAAGAATAAATACCATCTTGTATTACAGATTACTTACTTGCTGGAGGTATTAGTCCGCACCCGGAGAGTTCAGTGCGAGTGTCCATTTTGTTTATTTACACGATTTTTGGTTTTATCGGAAGAGGCGGTAAGTGCGTGGCAGACGTCCGTCTTTGCTGGACAGGGCAGCCTGGATGTGCTCGTAGGAAGGCAGCTCCATCAAGTCCCCCAGAGCCGCCACGGCCGGCTTGCTGCGGAGCATCTTGGCCGTCACCCGTTTGATGTCGTCTGCCTTCACCTCGCCTGCGATGCCAGCAAAAATATTTGGTTATTTCTAAGATATTTTGTAAAATGTATTTTCCTCTTTTAGGGATGCATGTAGAGTGTTTTTCATATATGTTTTATATATCTTTTATTTTGTATTTTAGGAAACAAAAAAGTTGAGATAAATTCTTTTCAATTAAATTTGTTTTTATTTTTTTTCTTATATTTTAAAAAACGTATTGTGTGTGCATGTGTAAACGCTTCTCTAAATATATTGCTTTTTTATAATTTGTGCAATTTTTTCCTTTGCGTGGAACGTGACCATTTTTGGTAGATTTTCTTTTCTTGTATGGATTTGTTTGACATTTGTACTCACTTATGAGGGCGCAGAGCTCATGGGGCAGCTTCCTTTTGCCTGTGGAGAGCACCTGGCGGCCGACGTCCTCGAAGATGACAGGCCTGGCCTCCAGGTTCATCATTAGCATGGACTTGAGTTGCGTCTTGGCCCGTTCCAACTCCATCTGCAACCAACCCCCCAAATACAACAACGTTAATTAATTAAAAAACAACAACAATGACAACACACGAGTCCAAGCACACGAACCTCTCCTGCCGTTGTTGTCATTTGAATGAACTCCCGTGTTATAATCTCCACCATTTCGCGAACCTGCGAGTGCAAGTCAAAGTGAGGAGTATGAACAGAACGGGTTCAATTTGTGACATTGTCGATAATGACCTGTCGGGGGTCTGCGCTTGCGTGGATGCACAGCAGGCCGCTGTCCTCGTAGCTGTGGTGGTACGATGTGGCATTGTACATCCAGTGATGCCTTCGAGAAACGCATGACAACCACAACACAAAATTCAAACAAAATGAATACCAACAGACTTAAGATGGACTTCTCCCATGCGAGGAGGTCACAGTTCATTTACGGTGGTCACACAAGACAGTGATTATGAAGCAACAAATGAAAACAAACAATTTTACAAACTACAAGCAAGCAAATTTATACACGCGCACACTACACAAAAATGATGAAATTCATGTCTAAATGAATGAAAGTTTATGTTACCTGTTGAGGACATTGAGGTAGAGGCGTGTGAACATGCCTTTGCCGGGTCCGCCTGCCGAGAACGAGCCACCACCGCCCATCATCATGTTGAGCACCGCCAACGGGATGAAGTCATCCTCCTGGACAGAGACACACCCACATGAACAAACCCACACACAAACCTCTGCAATCCCAAGCTACAAATACAACAAAAAAAATAATTTGGCACCAGGAAGGAGCAGGTCTCCAGTCCGATCATGATGTGCGTGAGTTCTGGTATCGGCGTCGGTCCAAGGCTCACGTCCGACATATCCTTTTCAATCTGAAACATTCAGTCATTTAATTCCCACGCTTATCCCTTAAACCATGGCCCATCTGAGAAAGCCCAGCGGGAGTCACCTTGACAATGCCCCCTGTGTACTGCGCCACAGAGCGGTCGACAAGGTCCGGCACGGCGTCGCCCCACACGGGCCGGACATCAAGCAGGTAGCGGCGGGCGCACTCCAACAGCCGCTCATGCTCCACCCCCACGCCGGCCAGGACCATGCGCTCGGGCCGGTAGTAGGCCGAAAGGTAGCCGTGCAGCACCGCCTTGTCGATTTTGTCCACGTTGTCCGGCGGGCAGAAGCGGGGAAGTCCCACCGTGTTGCCTCGGTACGCCGCCTACGACCACACGCACGCGTTTAAGAACGATGCACGGCGTTACATTTGGGAGCAATGACAGCATTCACAAATAAGCTTGTTGCATGGAGTGTTTTTTTCATACTTATTTCATACTTTAAATGCTGGAATGATACTTTGAATCATAAAATAACAACAAAAAAACGGAAAGAAATAACCATACAAAGACTGGATAAACAAAAATATGAACTCAAAATATAGACACAAAAAAAAAAATCAAACAAACAGGCAGAAAATTAAAAACTAACAAAAATCTCAAACAAAATAACAAAAGTAGCTACACGCAAAAAACTCAATGACATGCATTCTAGAAGGATCTGCACAGACTTGACAGTTCCGTTATGAACGAACGGTGGACTCACGGTGTGAATCATCTCGGTGAGTAAGGGCTCAGGGTCCGGCCGCATGTTCAGGTCCTCGAGCTCAAAGCGAATCGCCATCCTGGTCATCTCCATCTCCTCGTCTGGACGCAAACAATGCGCGGTCGGAAATGGCTCCATTCAATTACCTGGGATCTTTCGAGGCGGTGGACTCACCCAGCAGGCGGGGCTGCAGGACGGCGTCGGCCAGGAGGCTCACTACCGTGTCCAAACCCTTCACCTCGGCAGACACCGCATACATGGTGGTATCCCTGTCACGCAACATCAACATTAGTAGCACACCGGCAAACAGATCAGCCACAAGATACATGAACAAACACACAAAGCAGTTAAAAAAAACAATTAGACACCAAAAAAAATTATTGGTGAAGTATTGGTGACGATACCTGGATGTTTGGCAGTCGCAAATCCCTCCGTGTTTCTCCAGCGTGAGCAGAATCTCATCTTTGCTGCCATACTGAGCTGTGGACTACAAAGACCGCACTTAGTAAACTTTCACTCGTGTGTGAGAAAACTGTGATAGTGCCACAAAATTTGAACAGAAACAATTAAATGACCGCAGTTACGATCCATTTGTTTTTCAATGTTATGTTTGTATTCATCAACAAAAAAGTACTTACAGAAAAAGCAAGCTTTTCCAAGAAGTGAGCGATTCCACTGGGGTACTTTGCTTCATGTCTGGATCCAGAGTTGACTAATACTAAAAATAGAAAATATTGTTTGCCATGTTGAAATGAGTACAACTGGGAACAGGCGGTTAGCAATTGAGAGTGGCGACTTACTTCCAACGGTGCAGAATTGTCCAAATTTGTTCTGCGAGGCAACCTTGAGGCCATTTTCTAAAGTAGTGATCCTAGTTTCATATTTTTCCTGGCCGTCCACGGAGGCAAAGACTGGCTTGGGAATGCCGGGAAGTGGCGTACATAGCGAGAGGTTTGGGTAGCCACCACCGCTACTGTATTTCCTGTACGCCGCTATGCCAAACCTGTAAGATACGAAATGAGGACTTCAATGACATGACATAGAAGGAACTCGTCGTCATTCCACTGTCAAATTTCACTCATTTCGCCAGAGAGAAAGTGACAGCCGGTAATTAGCATCAAGCTAACTCATTAAGCTCACGCCGCACGACCGTGGAAGTTACAAGCACGCAAATCAGAGGACAAGATAATTGTTAGATAAATTCTGCTGCGACACGGGTCTATCTGTAATGCAACGACGTTCACTTGGTGTTTAAGCTTGTTATCAACAATAGTTCGTTACCGTTGAACACGACTCCAGGTTCGACAACGGGACATGTGAGCCGCCATCTTGACTTTACCGGTAAAACGGAACTGAACTCTGACCCGAAAAAAGTTCAGTAAAATACTTCCGGTATTTCAAAAATTATTAAATTATATATCTTTTCATAAACATACACACATTTTATACTGTTCAATAACAACAGTAAATTAATTAATTTATCATTATTAATAATAATAACTTCTGGTTTTAGCAGAATCTTTTTTTTATTTTTAAACACGTTTCCACTTGATTGGCGGGTGGGCAGTCCAGTGAGACAGCTATTTGTATAAAAGCAATTAAAAACTCAATTTGACCAGATATGTCCATTTTGATTCAAACCCAAACTAAACAATTGATTATAGCTAAAAGCAAGCAGCTCCACATTACAGCATCAATTCTGACTCATTAACATAACAAATGGCCTTGTGGTTCTGACTAACTTCAGCACTTTGCCTCAGGAACATTATTGATCAGCAACAAAATTGACAGCGTTAAAGTTGCTGTTACCATACAGGTTGTTTCATTAGGAACATGTGTACCAATAAGATGTAATACAAAATCAGCATAAGAAAAGTACAATTCAAAAGCTGATAATGCATGTTTACTGTTACTGTTGCCGTTTGCAGTGCTTCCTAATATTGTAAATGAATATGGTATGGGAGCTCCTTTGGCTGCGCTGAGATTGTTTGATGTTGTTCTCAGCCCGAGCGAGCGTGTGACATTCTACCTTTGTCTGCTTTTAATTAAAATCAGCGCTGGGCCAGCATTGATTATAAACGGCTGCATCTGTACTTTCAATTTCCATACTATTATGCTGAGCACGCCAGCGGCCATTTCCATTTGCAAGGCAGTGGGAGACAAGTGTGACAAGGGAAACACACTTCAATTTTTTTTCTACATTTGACATCTTCAGCCGGCTATAAAATTGATAAAGCTCATGAAGACACAAACAGATGCAAGTCCAATTGAATCAAATAAGTGTGTGTCCCTTGTGCTAGGTGCCAATGTAAGGGCCATTTACCCTCATCAAGCCTCCATCATTAACCCACATTTAATCGGGAGGCTGTGCAAAGTGCACTTCAACCAATGAGTGTCAGTATGGATCGCAATCTGCTCATTGATTGACAACTGGGGATAAAAGCTTGCTAAACTGGGTAGGTAGCTAAATAAGTGGGAAATAATTTGGTATTTAAGGTGGTTAGGTGGGTAAGTAGGTTAGTAAAGGTTGTGTGGTGTCAAGAAATCTACATATTATAGATGTACGTATTCTTTAGCCATTCTCTAATGAAATTAAAAGCTGTAGCTGATTATTGTAAACTTCTCTGCAAGAATTTTGCCAGACACAACCTAGTTGGACTCAACTTTTATGTATAATAAAGTAACAGCTTATATTAATACAGATCAATTTATTATTTGTTTTTTTAAAAAATACATTGAATTTTATTTGATCAATTGTACCAATTTTTTTAATGCATTTTGGGTTCCACATCTTTATTCGGCATGTCGAGGTGCATAAAAGAGCTTACAAAGGAGAGGTTCTTTTTTTGTGTGCTTCAGCATTACAGCTGTTTGCTTTGAACGAACACTCGTACGAGTGTGTACGTGTGTGTGCGCGCGCACACGTGTGTGTGTGTGGCAGCTGTTTATCGGCGCCCTCTCAATGAGCGAGTGCATCAAGAGGACACAGGGTTTGCACACCGAAGGTCTCCACAGCAGCTCTGCAAAGACCACACATGCAAAGACTTCTTCGGTACTTGGTGAGTATTCAACTATTACCGTCTGTGCAAGTTGTGTACTGCATGTATTATTGATAGCAGGCAATGGGGGATGCTGCAGTCAATCCACTTAGTTAATTGTTTACACGTAGGATTTCCAATTAGCACGTAGAGATGTTATTGAGATGCTAATGGTAAATGACGTGTTGTGACCTTTGTGAGTCATACAAATGGACACCCACGCAACACGAAAGCTAGCAGCCTCGAGAAGAGATGACTCAAGACCAACAATGCCGTCTTGTCTTGAGTCAACCACTGTTGTTGTGAGGGCCCAAAATCTTGTGCCGTCTAGCGAGCCTTATATGTATTTACTCACTCGGCCAGCAATCTTTACATGCTATGTCCATTCATCTGTCCATTCATCCACCCTTCCTTCCGTCCACCCACCCACCGAGCACTGCCTTCATCCATTCATCCATCTCTACCAGGCTCACACCTCCACCCTAACCCAGTCATCTTCAAATGCAGGCCCCCTGAGCTAGATCAAAACTGTGCCTTCTTCAGTGTCATGCTAATGGAGCATTACATAAGGCAAAAATGTGCTCGTCGGGCACGCACGCCATCCCTTACATGGACGAGGTGAGATCGCCATGAAAGCCGATATAGGATCAGACGCCGGGCAAAGAGAAGATGTTGATGTTGCCGGTACAAAGCTCGGCAAACTCGTTTCATGTCATTCCCCTTGAGGGCGCCGTACAATGCGCTCGATAAAATGGCTGGCCCCATTCACCCACCAAAGGGGACGAATCGGGAAAGCGAGGAGGGGGCTCGAGGAGCACAAAAAGAACATATGAATGTGGTAGTAATTTTGCAGTTAATATTGAGGAATCTCATCACCACATCATGCGAGCAAACCTATTGGAGATCTAGAAAGCGTTCACAGAGACCTTTAAAATGATATATTAGTCGATAAGATTTGCTGGGTGTTGATTTTTGACTTCATGACAGTACCTGCTTATCAACGAGGGACACAATGGCTGAAACTGTGTGGCGGTTTCTTGACGGTGGAGTTCTTCAGTAGGATGCGCGTCTGCCCTCCACAGATGATTCCCGGCCTCTGCTTAGTCGTCCTGTCCAGTCTGACAGTCTCGTCCCGGCCGGGTGAGTCCGGTTCTAAATGCACGATAGATGTGCATAGATGTTTTTATTTTTGTAGGCTCAGGTTGAAGCATGTCTTAATCAGTCGGAGAAGTATCTTAATCTTTTTGTGCGATTTTGCCAAATATACCTTTTGCACGAACGTGACAAGATGGTGTTTGGTCAGGTTTGGAGGAGGTGTTCTTTGGTCCAAGCGATCAGACGGTCAAAGAAGGAGAGGAGGCCTCCTTCCGCTGCGTGTCCGGCGAAAGCTCGTCACCCGCCGCCATCCTGTGGATCAAAGATGGCAGCGTTCTCACCACAGGGAGGCAAAGCCAGGTGCTCCACGTGAAAGCAGAAAGTTGATAAGTTAGCTGGAAACTCATTGATTGTGCTTTTTCTCCATCTGGCTCAGGGAGAATACGGAGGCGGGCGTCAGAGGAAGACGTCAGGCACGCTTCGTCTGGTCAACGTGAGCGCTGAAGACGGCGGCGTGTACGTGTGCCAGACCGTCAACCCTTCGCTCAACATCAGCCGGAGGAGCAAGCCAGCCAAGCTCACCGTGCTCGGTACTCAAACTACTTTCACATTTTGCTCCTTCCTGGTTTGTAATGTTAAACCCTAACCCCGGCTTGGAACCTTGATTTGAAATCCTGAATCAAAACTAGTTTATCATTTGGTTATTTCCTTGTCTAGCCGCCCCTTTGGTGACCTTGCGGCCCCCCGCCTTAACGGTAGCCTTGGGGGGCCGAGCGTCCCTGCATTGCGAGGCGTCGGGCGAGCCCCCGCCATCCATCAGCTGGCTGAAGAGAGGCCACTCCAAGCAGACGGGGGCCAAGATGACCTTGGGGTGAGTCGCTGTTGTTGTCATCGCTAAGCGGCGTTCGAAAAAAGATTTGAACGGGGTTTTTCTCCCAGAGCGAGGAAAGCCACGCTCCGCATCGAGTCTGCTCGCAGCTACGACGAAGGCACGTACGTGTGTGACGCCTCCAACGCGCTCGGTCGCAGTCAAGGCACGGTCACGCTTGCCGTCACGGGTACGAGCTCGTATTCTGCCTAGCAACATATCCAAGCGAGTTTTAGTTCTAGATTTCCCTTGAACGTCTGCGAACCGTGCCAGGATTTGAAACCTTACCTCTTTCAGGCTCCTCATCCTGGTCTTCAAGCGTGTCTCCACAACTGCGGTCCACGAGTGTCCCTCCGGACGAGTCTTTGGTGACTCAGGTGCAACCTCCCGTGCTGCCGCCGCCCTTGTACCCCAACTTCCAGCAGCCCGAACCCCAAACGGACGCTCGGCCCACCACGCAAGTTGCCACACGCACTCCTCACATCAGAGCAACCAAATCTTCTCCAGTCCAGCTTGAAAACTCCCTGCAGAGGCCTTCCATCCGGACCCTCGGTCCTACTCCGGAACCTGCTGAGGTCAGGGGGCTCGATGATTCCGTTGGACGAAATGGGAGCCGGCGGGATCAAGCGGGGGCGGCGGACGAGGAGCAGAGGAACACGTCGCAGTCGGCTGTGACCGGCAACGACCCTCCGTAGGTGCACACAATGTTGGGAATTAGTTTTCACTTGTGCATCATCTGCTTACCTTCTTATTTGCCTTCTCAGCTCCAGGGTGACTCCGCAGTCGCCTTCGTGGTTGCCCGTCCTGGAGAAACACGACGTGCCCATTGTGGTGGGTGTGGGCGTGTCACTGGCCTTCATCTTCGTCACCGTGGCCTTCTACTCTGTGGTGCAGAAGAATGAGCCGGTGCCTACTGGACGTGCAGGTTGGTTAAGTAAAGTCAAAAATTCCAGTTCTAGTACCTTTTTTTGTGCTATAATAATAATAAAATCTAAATAAATAAATAATACATTAAAAATAATACAATTTAAAAATAATAAAAGAACAAATAAAAAGCCTGTATTTAAGGGTAGTGGGGGTGGCCATGAAACATAATTGTGGTGTGTCCTCCAACAAATAAGAAAAGAAGGCCATATTTGAAGGTCTTCAATGTGTGGTCATGAAGGAACGTATAAAAGCCTATTTAAAAAAAAAAATAGCCAAAACAGAAAACCATATTAAAAGGACCTAACCACCTGGCTATGAAGGAGAGAAGCGCTTCCAAAATATCTTACCCAATTGTCAATGGAAGGATGCATTTGAAGGCATTCAACTGGTGACCATGACGAACAGCTCTGGCACGTTCTTGAGAAATATGTTAGAAAAGAAGGCTGCATTTTTAAAAACGTGCCGTATTGGTGTTGCGTATAGGTACAGAACGAGAAAAACCTGAAAGCATCAAGGCAACACGCCTTGCAAGTTCCTGACTGTCAGCATTTGCATTCAGGGCTGGCTGGCCATTGACAGCCAACATGGTGGCGTTGCGGTCTCACGCAACGACGCTCGTCCTTTTGGCGTTGTGCAGCTGCTTCGCCTTCCTGCATGTTCACAGTGAGCTAATGGACCCCCTGATCATCTGCGAAAGTTGCCTACTTGCAGCCCGAGAGATCGAGAAAACGTTGCAAGCTGTCGTGCCTCGAAAGCGGCGGCCGGTTCTGATTGAACTGATGGTTGACAACGAGGTGTGCAACAGGTTGGCTCCCAGCGAGGAGTTCCTCAAAGACGACCTGGCCGCCGCCTGCGTCCAACTCTTCGATTCCTACTCCGAGGACTTCTACTTAACGTTGATGAGTCATCCACCAAAATTGTTGGAAAGTATCTTTTGCTACCAGAAGTCTTCAGCATGTGAAAGTGTGGAAGAAGAGGACGAGGATGAAGAACGAGAGTCTAACAACATGGAAGATGTTCCCATTGCTCAGCATTCCCAGACGGCACCAAAAGATGAGTTTTGAGACAGTGTCATCAGTAGACAAATAGAAAAAAAAGAAAAAGATGAGCAAGAAAGTAGGAAGACTGAATTTGAAGGTTTTGGTAAGGTGGCTGGGATAGTAGAAGTTTATAATTGATTAAAAAAAAAAAACAGCAACAAAAGAAGACCATGTTTGAAGGCATTCTGGGAGTGAAGGCCTTCCAAAGATGACCATGAAGAATGATGGTAGTGTGGCTTTCAAGGTCTTTAAAGGTTGGCCGAGGTGGAATTCTAAGGCCTGCTATGAAGGACAGAAGCGGTTAAATATCCTGGAAAAAAAAAACAATTAAAGAAGGCTGGATTTGAAGGCGTTCCAAAAGTGGCTATAAATGAAGCGTGTTTGTAAAATCTGTGGCGTGTAAGGGTTAACATCAGCGAGCAGCAATTAAGGAACCAGAAAAACCTGACAAATCTTTCGTCAACGTTACCCGTCGCTTCTCTGCCTTGGCATTCCGAGCTGCTCCTTGTCAGCCTTCATGCTCGCTTTGCGCTCCTGCGCCGTGACGATGCTCCTTCTGGCGCTGTGTAGCTGCTTGGTCTTTCTGAGCGTTGACGCCGAAGACATCAACCCCGAGACCTACTGCCACAGTTGTCTCCTGGTGGCCAAAGAATTCAACAAAGCACTGCAAGCGCCCTCGGCCCGAAGACGGAGGTTCGAGATCGACGACCTCATCATCGACTTTGACGTGTGCAACAGATTGCAAAGCAGCAAGAATTTCACGAAAGCGCAGCTGACGGCCGCTTGCAAGAAACTCTTCGATAGCCACTACGATGACATCTACGGCGCTTTCGTGTATGTCAAGAAGAGCAGAGTGGATCTCCTCCTTTGCTACGAGAAGTCCGACGCGTGCGTGGGGGTGAGAGAACTGGAAAAGGACAAAGCAGCGGCTGATTTGCGGAGCGTCGGAGCCAAGCTTAAAAAAAAGCAAGGTCTGCCTGTGCAAAAGCCCTTCAATCGAAAATCTACGTTAAACAAAGACGAGTTGTGAAAACGGGAGAACCTTTGTTGGATCACGTGTACATTAAAATGTGTTGTCGCAACTTATTTGATGGGAGTATTCATTCTTTTCCAAAGTGGATATGAAGGATAGTCGCAGTGCATCCTTAATGTACAAAAAGGTCTTGTGTCGTTAACTCTGCCAAATTTTAATGATGAAAAAATAAAATTGGCAAGTAGTATGAGGCTTAAGAATTGTAAAGAAAAGATGCTGTGGGTGTGCCCACTGATTGCATTGCTCAACTCTCACAAAAAAAAAATGGAATCTAACTTTGTTTATAAAATAGATCTGTTTAATCCCTTGGGTGGCTGGAAAAAAATCCCACGATTGGCTGCAACAACGATGCGCTCTAAAGCGACCATGCCAGAAAATAAACCAGTTCCACAGGCTGGCTGTCAAGTCAAACTTGTTGGGTTTTTTTTTTTTTTTTAAATAAAAATCCCCTCACACGCTCACAAAAAACAATAAGGTGCTTTGAAGAGGTCACACCAGCTGCCAAGTCTGAATTTCCTTTTCTGATGTTTTCCTCTTTCATTTTCAGTAGGCACTGGCTGTAACGCCTTTAAATACAAGCTTCTTTTGACATTCATTCCAGAACACACCATTACAGTCATTAATGGAGAACAAACCACTCATTTCTATATATGGAAGGCCTTCAAATGTGGCTTTTCATTGTGATTTATTTAAAATATATATTTTTTTAATATATATAAAACACCAGATTTAAATGCTCACTCTTGGAAAGTCTTCAAATTTATTTTGTTTCTTTAAATGCGGCCTTTTTTCTGGTTTACCCAATGACCCACAGCTAATATTCTTCCTAGTCACACATACTAAAAGGCCTGCGACCTTCTTTTCTCCACTGCCATGTACAAGAAGGCAGCATGTGAAGGCTTACCTGTAGCATTAGGAGTTCCTTCAAATGCAACCTTCCCCGGGCAATTTATTCCTGTTCTCTTCAACAGCCCAGAGGAACCTGGGAGTCCCCATGCGTCACGCGGAGCGACACCCTGCGGGACGACCGTATGAGAACCGGTGTGTAGAAAAATATTGGCGGCGTGGAAAAATATTGAAACGTGACCTCACATTGGGCATGGCGAGAGCAGGGCCTTTGAAGACGACGAGTGCTTGGTGGTGATGGAACACAATGCCAACTCGTCAGACACCAGAGCTAGACCTCCAGGCCTCAGTCTGGTCACGGTCCAGATGGAGCCCACGTGCGAGGCCGCCCGCTCGGTCACTGTGGAGACCTACCCTGAGCCTGTCGTGGACACCCAGGTATTACAATTAGAAACAAAGAAATGTAACATACTCATTAAAAAATATTTTAGCTCTACTGTCCTTATGATGAACTTTTTTCCCCTGTCGTAGATTGACCACGGTGAGGAGGAGGAGACTGACGGCGAGGAGAAGGCCAGCAGTCCCCACAGTGCTCCCAGTTTGCAGTTGACTGAAGAGGAGTGGCCCAGCATGGCGGCGGACAACCAGAGCCTGTGCCAGGACACCCTGCCTCCCCCGTCATCCTTCCCCACCCCTTCCCCGCCCGATACGGGCCTGCGATCCTCACTCACCCTGCGGGGGGCCGAGGCTCTGGCGGCCCCCCTCCACCACAGCCTCAGCGTGTCGCACGGGGGCGCCCCCTTGATGATCTCGCACCACGTCTCGGTGGGACACGCCACAGTGTCGGTGGACGTTCATTTTTACCCAACGGCCGCCACCATGGTGGGGGCAGGCGCAAGCGCCGCCACTTCTACGTTGGATAACAAGCAGGAGAACGATAAGGGCAGACTCCATCAGAGCAAATGATTTCATTATACAGTAAATCCAGGACACTTAAAGCAACAGTTCTCAAACTTTTTGAGTTATTCATTTAATCCCCAAAATTTGGGTCAAATGAATAAGACACAAAACAACCTGATTTTTGTTGTTGTTGTTAGCAATTAGTTAAATCTCTGGTACCCACTTATGTATTTTTTTGAGTGGCATGACAAATTACACAAACCAAAGACATTGGTGTGTGTGTGTTTTTCTCTTTTAAGTGTTGACCGAGTTGGAAAACTATACGAAAAAAATTAAATGGCCAATCAGATTACTATGATATTTTAAAAATGGATGGATAGAGCTTTTTATAGCATTACGAAAGAACGCTGAAATAATATTTTTTTTCCGTCAATGTATGTGTTACCATATGCTGATTTATAATTTCTGATGTATATTACTTTGGCATCACTGTTTGTTTCATTTCAGTGTCACATACAGAGCTGACTGACTGTTAATCTTTTTTTAAAAGACCAAAGTGGGGGCTACAACTGTGCTAGTGTAAATTGTGACGTACACGATGTTGCTTTAATTTTGGTCAGTGAGTGTATATTTGGAGCTATGATGGAAAGACGTGAAATGCAATATTGCTCTACTTTGAATTTATTCCAGGACATATTGTATTTGGACAAAACAAAAAATAAAGATTAAACATCAGACTTGAATTCTTCAAAAAAAAAAAGTGTTACTCTATTTAAGATTGACATGCTTCATAAAAAATTGCTAGTAGTTGCTAGAGTGGAAAATGTTTTTTTTGTCAATATAATTTTGTCAATAAAAAAAAAAAAAATTGTAGGGAAGAGCAACTAACTAAATTTTTCTTAATCTCTTAGAGATTTTATCTCCTACTTAAATGAGTTAAAGCTCCTTATCTTTCTTGATCTTGGTCTCCTCCTGATGGAGGGGAACTCGGAAGCTAACGTAGGGACACCACTTGGTGTTGAGACACACCAATTTCTCCAGCGTGGCCGCTTTGACTAAATCGAAGCCGACCTTCCCTCCGAAGGTGCTCGGCTTCCAATACTCGGGTGAGCACAAGGGGTTGCCCAGCAAGCCCTTCAAGGAGAAAGGGGCGCCCATCTCGACCATGCTCTCTCCAAAAATGGAGCCAGGACGCGGCTTCTCCAGGAGAATACCCGGGTAGAATTCCAGTGCGTCGATGTGGCCATAGTAGTCCAATAAAGCCACCGCCATGTCCTCATCATCTACAGTTAGCAAAACATATCGTATTTTTTTTTTTTTTTTAGCTTGGCTTAAGACAAGAAATAGCTTGGATGAAGCTTCTACTTATTGTGCAGTGAGTGAGATCCTTATTATCCATACATATCAAAATATCTGTCAATTGACATCTTAGCAGAGATGCTGACAACAGCTGGCATTTTCCTCTTCTGCGTACCTGTAAATTCTCTGAATGAGGTGTAAGGCCTCAAATTGAACTTCTTCCTGTATTCATTGAAGGGCTGCATACGTGTCTCTCTGGATTCTCGGATAACCATTTCGGACACTCCGAGCACCACTTCGTGAGAGTTCCGACCTCCGCATACCTGAAAGAAGAATTACCACGTGATGTTATGAAAGTTGGCCTGCACCGGGTAAGCTTTCATCACTTGATCTTCTCCTACCTGTCCCGCCGGTTGCCGCGAAAAGGCCTCCACAAGCTTCTCCACGCCGTAATGCAAAAGCAGCGAGGTGTTGAAGGAGAAACGCGAGTGCGGAATGTCATCGCCGTCCACATGGAAGCTGTCCGGCATCAGCGGGTGCCAGTGGTACAGGTGGCAGAACTCCAGGGCGATACGGTTGCTGTATTGGAAGCGCTGGCCGAAGAGCAACGAGGGATCGAACTTGAATTTGAACAGGTAGCCGCTCAGGTGTTGCACGTACTCTTCTGTGATAATCTTGATGATCTCACCTGCAGAGATGAGGAGAAAAAATGGATTATGCCCCCCCCCCTCAAAAAAAAACACACTCCCATCTAGTTCCAGTAAGTACCACGTTACCGATGACAATGAGCCTGGCGGTCTGGAAGAGCTGCTCGTCATCCCAGCTGGGATGCTCTGACTTGAGGATGTCACACACCCGGTTGTGCTCCCTCAACCACAAGGTGGCGTACAAGGTCAGGCCCGGCAGCATTCCAAACAGCTCATGACCGACGGCCAGTTTCTGCTCGGGGGGGAAGCCAGTCGGGTACACCATGTGAACGGGGGCCTCGGACACGCTTGGAGGGTACACCTCACCGTTCACTAGCTGCGGACAGCGGTTCCCAAAAATCAACTATTGGATCCTTTTAATTGTGTTGCCAATTATAAAAAGCAAAAAGCTATGCTCACACGAGCTGCACCGGTCAGGTGTTGATGCTAAGCCAACTGCTAATAGCAAATTTTGGCAAAATTACATTTTTTTTTTTTTACCTGATATTTCAGCTTTCCGTCTTTATGAAGACGGAGTTGCAACTGCCGCGTGAGCGTGTTGCCATAGATGTTGCTTGCATCCACCTGCAAACAAACAAATCAAATTGTGACTTTCCCCTCTGCAAATGCCGAGTTGACGCTAAAGTGACTTACTGAATTTAATCTTGTTGTCTTTGATTTAAAGTTTGCTCACCCCATGCCCCAGACCTTTGGTGAAGCCTCCCCGTACATTCCGGTCCGTGCGGAAGAACTGGTGGGTGAAATGTTGAGCCATGAAAGCAAACATCATGTTGGTTCCCGCCGGATCCGCCCGAAATATCTGCCGTCTGAAAAAACGCTCAGCCAACGCTTTTGGATCGGGCAGATCGGGCTTGCCTGTGGCCGACGAAAAAAGATCTCAATGTTTTGGTTTATCTGAAGGCTTGCAAGTCTTACCTTTGGTTCCCATGGGTAGAGGACAGTCGTTTGGGATCGGAGGTAGGATGCGGGTGTAATAGGAGGTGTTTTGATAGGACTCCCAGCTGAGGTAGCCATACTTGGTGTTGTAAGTCGGGGGGCTGGGAATGAGCTCACTGCGCACTTTGGGAGGACAAGGCACACCATAAACACAAAACCACCAACAAGTTGTGCGTTGTGGCTCACCAGTCAGCATGAATCTCATGAAGGTATCCCGAAGGAACGAGTTGTTCACCAAGTCCCAGAGCCACTGGAAATGTGTCAGGAGGTAGTGGGTCAACTCTGGGCTAGGTTTGAGCATCAACCCCAACCAGGTCCGGAACTCCGCTGGACGGCAAGAGGAAAACAAACACAAAATTGTTTTTTCCTTCCAAGTAAATGTTGCGTCAGTCAATTTCTGTTCGTCTTTTCTGTCAGCTCTTGGCCTACCGAGCTTTCTTCTTCTGGGTTAACCAATCAGCTCCTGTATTTCCTTTTTTTGTGTCGCAATCAAAAAGCTGCTCTTTAGTGTTTTAGCATCTTGTCTGCCTTCATGTTTCAGCTAGCTGTCTCATTCTTGAGTTATTCTGCGATCGTATTTCAATTGGACTCACGATGGGTACAGTTTTCCCCGTAGAAGCCCGTCCGGGTGCAGTCGCACTCATAGCTCTCCGTGCCAAATCGAACACAAACTCCTGAGTTGTGACAAGGGTAGTAGCAACAAGGATTGACTGCAAAAAAAAAAAAAAAAAGACAGTATTAGCAAAGAACAGGTACCGGAAAATCTACTTAAGTACAGAAACAAAGTATTCATGTTTTATTATTTCCCCCGACTGGCTATCATATCGTGCTAAGCTAATGGATGCGGCTTAATGTAAGAGCAGGAAGTCTGCAACTTTCTGATCATGTCTCCAACCAGCTTCCAGTTTTGACTTCTGGAAGTTTCTGACAGATAATGACACGCTGCGGCTGTATGTCTTCCTTTTGGCGTTAACAACCAGCTAAAGATAAACACATGGGCGCCTGCCTGCAAGGAGAAGGCGTGCTAATGAACGCACACAAGTGATTGGTCCATTGAGACATAGCATAAATAAAGTTAATCATGTTGTTTTTTCCTTCAAATTTGCTTGAATATAGTTAATTTGTTTTTGTTTTCCCAATTTAGTTCATTTAATTTGGACTGAAGGCTTATAAAGTAGTTAGAGCAGAAATACTAGAATTAAGAAGTATTACAATAAGTAAAATACTACTAGTACTTATAAAAATATTTGCACTGTAATTAAATTAACAAAATTCTAATTGAAAAGGGGAAATAAATTATTTACAAAAAGATTTTTTTTTAATATTTACACTATACAGGAAATAGAGTTCTCTTATAAAACATCCTAAACTCAATTCAAATATTTTTGGAGCTTTTTTAAAAAAAAACACAAATAAAACAAAATGCTGTACGTAAACAAAATTCATTTAAAAACATAAACAATGAAACGATAAAGTTAAAAACAATAAAACAAACACTAAACTACAGATATAAATAAGAAAATAATAATTATAAGCATTATTAAATAATTTCATTTTGTTCAATTCTTACCAGCACCGTTTGAGCTCTCCAGCAGCACCAAGATAATCAACAGCCATATGGACAGCTTGCTTGACTCTAAATAGGTTGACATTTTTGTTTTGCAGGAAAGATATTAAACCAGGATTGATGCTTTATTGTTGGAATGGGAGTGGGTCGGGAGGGAGACAACACTACTTCCCAAACGAATCCTAACCCCGCCCCTCCTACTTCTTAACTTTCCTATTTCCTTATTATGCTTTTCTTCACTTTGTGGTTTGTTCCATCACCACGTCTCCTTCTCCTCCATTCTACAAAGTAGTCTGCTGTTTGTCTCATGAGTTTAATTGAAATATTGATATATTTTTCCCGCTCCACTTATTTTTTTAAAGGGAGAACCTCTCGCCTCTTTCCCTGTTGACTTAGCAGAAGTTGTGCGTGAATGCAGCTTTAATGACACACCAAAAAAAAAAAAAAAAAAAGTGTGACAATCAGGCTCTTTTCATACGCCACAATTGTCTGCCATCAATGGCCCAATCTGCATTTGCATCCTCTTCCCTTTTGCACATTTAAGTGTGCGTTCATTGATGAAATGAGCTATTAACATGTACCCCCCTACCCTCCACCCGCCTTGATTGGCACATGAAATTGACACTCTCCTTTCAATCCATCACTAATTGCACACGTATTTTTCTCTTTTAATCGATCATATTTTTGCGTCTAATTGCGTCAAATTGTCCTCTGCAGGCTTTAAATTTACCGGTGACATTTTTTTTTTTTTTTTTTTTTACAGTTTTAGGAGGAGGTGGAAATATAATGTACAAAGTGAGGTGCGCAGTCGGTGCATTATTACTTGGAAGTGGGCCGCTTCTGAGAGACAAAACATGGTGAGTTCCTTTGCTTTTTGTATATGCATAATAATTCAAAGCCATGACAGAATTCCTCTTTAGAGCAATAGAGAATCCTTGTGAAGTTTTGTGTCAAGGTTAAATGTGAAGCCTACAAAAATTTTGTTCATTGAAGAACATGCTTAAATGTATTTAAATAGCAAAAGCCAAAAGTTGTTTTTTGGTGGTTATATTTTCTATCTGGTGCTACGGTGCCCTTTTAAAATCCCTTCATTGTATTGATATAACTATTGATATTATTTAGGCAAGAACTATTTTTAATGATTTATTTTGTAGTAGAATATTCATTAAGTAATTTATACTATATATATGTCATGTTTTTAAACAATTTTTAAATCAATTTTAGACATATTGTACATGCAATTTATAAATTATTAGTATATTGTTGTTTAAACTGTAATTGATTGTGTTTTTATACCTATAATAATGTTTATAAAATACATTTAGCAATATATGGTATGTTTTTACTATAACCTTTATTTTTATACATTGTGAAAATTATTGATGTATACATTTTATCAACTACAAATTTAAGCAAATATTGCACATTTCATATCAATCTATCTATCTATCAATCTATAACAAATTGAATTCATTGAATAAATCTTTTGTTAAAATACTTGATTTTTAATTTTTACATGTTCTAATATATGGTATAATGGCAAAATACATAATAAGTATACTATAAAAATAAATTTTACATACATGTTTTTAAGATAAAATACATTTAAAGTATAGATAAAATGAACTGTTCACCTGCAAAACACCGACACCTCCGCTGCAGTCCAAGCTGGAGGTGAAACAGGAGGCTGGAGTGCGCAGTCCTCCGCGGGTCGCCTGTCACTGCTCTCCTCCGACGAAGCCCGAGCAGCGGCCGCAGCTATGCGCCAGCTGCGGCGCGGACATCCACGACCGATACCTGCTTAAAGTACAAACACGCCATCTTTTATTCTTTTTGCCCGTGGTTGTACATCAAATCAACATTTGTGTGTTTGTGTTGAAGGTGAATGAACATCACTGGCATTTGGGCTGCTTGGAGTGCTCCGTCTGCAGGACTTCATTGCGCCAGCAAAGCAGCTGCTACATTAAGAACAAACAAGTTTACTGCAAGCTAGACTACTTCAGGTAGGACAAAAAAGAAACGACAAGATGCAATTTGTGTGCAAAATGTGTGTGAAAGTGATATGCTGAGGAATTCAGTGGATTCAAGTATAGAATGTGTCATGGAAGAATCATCAATAGTAAAAGTTACAGAGAGTTTTTGACGAATGTGTCTTTTTCCATTCATTTGTAAGCCATTTATTTTTAAGCGAATTTCGTACGATAAGTTTGAAACAAAAATAATACATTAAAAATACAAACAACAATATATAATACAGTACAAACATAATAAAAGAATTAAAAAAAAGAATGCTGAGAAATAAACTGCTATCTACAGTGTAGAGAGTAAGGAGGGACACGAGGAGCCAAATTCAATTTGCGTGTGAGCGTTTGGGTGTGAGTTGTGACCTACAGCAACTCCTTGCGAGTGTTCTCATTTTTGGATTTGTGCGAGTCTTAAAATGCATAGGTGACTCTTCAATTGGGGCATTTCTAGCTCAAGGCACCACAGTGTTGATTTAACAACCTTGCCATGTTGTGTAGCAGGTTTGGAACCCAGTGCACCCAGTGTGGCCGTCAGGTGTACGCCAGTGACTGGGTACGGCGTGCGCGGGGCAGCGTTTACCACCTAGCATGTTTCGCCTGCTTCTCCTGCAAACGCCAGTTGTCCACAGGCGAGGAATTTGGCCTGGTGGAGGGCAGGGTGCTCTGTCGCGCCCACTATGATGCCGTACTGGACAACCTACGCAGGGCCGCGCAAAACGGTACGGTAATCCACACGTTCTAAGCGTATAGCGGCTAGCATGAGAAGCTAACGTAGCAGCCAACACACTTGTGCTCCTCCTGAAGGAAGCGGTCTGACCCTGGAGGGGGCTCTGCCCTCCGACCAGGACGGCCAACCCAAACCTACTAAGAGGGCGCGGACGTCTTTCACGGCAGAGCAGCTGCAGGTAGGTGGCGCTATAAACTTGACCACAGTAGACCTTAAACTTGACCATAGAACATAAACTCGACAAATAAACTCTCATGCAATAAAGTTGAGAATCGATCATGATCTTGGCCACTGGTTTTTGTGGTGCAGGTGATGCAGAGCCAGTTTGCCCAGGACAACAACCCTGATGCTGTGACACTGCAGAAACTGGCGGAAATGACGGGACTGAGTCGACGGGTCATACAGGTACGAATTGTTTGATACCTACAGAAAAAAAAAAAACTCAAATGAAATGGACTTTTGATTTGTTGCAGGTTTGGTTCCAGAATTGCCGTGCTCGCCACAAAAAGCTACCTCCTCCTCCTGCTGCTAGTGGATTCCCTTATCAGAGTTTCTCACTGGCCAAAGTGTCTTCCTCCTCCTCCTCCTCTTCCATCTCTCAGCATGAAGACCACAGCCAGTTTTCCTCTTTCACCAGTTTGGACAGACAACTACTGGGCCGGCACGGATACCCAGACAGTAAGACATTTGATTTAACAACCTTTACCTACCCATTGGGCTAACATCCTGTACCAACTAATCTACTTAGCTACCTGACTCATCTATCTCTCCACATAAAGCACCCAAGAACTAAATCATCAACCATTTGTGTCATCTTCTAGCTACAGCCCATCCCTTCACGGCATTTGCAGCTAGACCAGGACACTTGAGCCATGCTGGTCTTGCTCTACCACAAATGCCTGTCAGTCGCTGACATCCTGCTTCTACTTGTCATGATAACGTAAGGTCAAAGGTTTGAAGGGCAAGTGCCACCGATGCCCACACAACGGCCGCGAGAGGTGAAGGGATCAAAAGGGGCAATACAGAATAAGGATAGCGTAGTCCCTGGTGTCAAGAACTAAAAACACTTCATTAGAAACTCTGGGATGACTTAAAACCAGATTGTAAAATGTCAAGAATGCCAGGCGCATTAAAAAGCAGTTATTTGTGCCAAAACGGAGTCAAAGTAGCACTCGGCGTTAACTCAACAGCTGCTTGTACATGAATCGATATTGAATAAAGACGAGGTTGTCTTTAAAAGTATGGTGTTGACGTGAAAAGTGACTTTCTGAAACATTCCCATTAGTATCTCCAGCAATTGTGGGTGATCGATACGTGCGTCTAATGGCCATTGATTTGACAATTTGTTGGCGCTCTCAACGTAAAGATCTTCACTTGTCACACTGACCGATAGCTAATAAGATGATGCCGCGGAAATTTATATATAAATACTTATGATTGGTTCAATTATGTTACGGTACAATATTATTATATTGTTACGTTGACAAGTTAAAAATGTCAGTGGTGTTGCTTGCTCATCTTTATTTGTAATTCCAGCAAAATAATCAGATCGACGTCATTGTTTGAAACTTTGTGCTGTAATGACTCGTAATTAGCGCCACGCTAACATCAACACAAAGGCGGCCATTTTGTCTGATCCACTCCAGGCAATTTTGGACCACCTGCCAGCACTACACTGCACAAAACAAATCAGCGTCAAAGCATGCAACGTGGAAAACCAGCGTTTGGGGTGCTTTTGATGGTTCCTCAGGATCTTCCCTGCAAGTTCTCCACCATGCGCAACCCAGCAGCTGATGAATACAGTCCTGATTGCACACTAATCACATTTATTATACAACAAATACTGAGATGTGCTCATGTGCTGCTGAGCTTTTTTTTTACCTTAAGTATTTCTAGTGGATCTGTTTTATTTTTTGGTTTAAGGTGATCACTATCATAATTACTTGACAAATCCAGTTGTTCTGTTCTTTAGATCATATGTGTATGAACATAGAAGCGCCTTGAAAAACAAATATTTTATTCTATTCTAGTCGTCAATTGGCTGATGCCTGAGATAAGATGTAGAGACAATCGAAATAATCTAACATTTGGTGTATCATAATTAAACACTGCAATCAAATTCCATCTGGTGTGATCATCTCTGCCACCAGGGGGCAGTATAACTCAATTATGCAGACAAATGAAGAATAATTGTGCTTCTACTATTGTTAAGTGTCTCAGTAAGGTGCTGCGATGTTTTATATATATATATATATTTTTTTTTTCTTTGTCAGTTTAACTGCAGAGAGGGGCAGGCAGCCAATAGGGGTAAGGCATTTAATTTTTTACCGCAGAAATATAGACACAAGACTTAATTTGGTGTTGGGGTATTGAGGTACTCTGACTAATGCAAGTTAATAATAGAACAAATGTGTGCGGATGCGATTGAGTAAATAATGGAAGTTACTGTAGGTGAGTGAGTCACTGAATCAGGTCAGTCAGTCACGGTCATACGATCTTCCCTGGAGACTCAAAATGGGTATCACACACTTTTTTTTATTAACCTACTGTACTCTCATGCCAAGTTTAAAATATATTGCACATGTTGTTGTACATGCACTTTTATTTTATATGTATTGTAGCATTTGAAAAGAGATAAAAACACAAGAGCTAAAGACAGACAATATAAAGTTACATTAAAGTTGATGTAATTGCAACAAGCAACTTAGATTTAAATTGGATGATTCTATTAAAAACATATACTATATAAAATAAAAATTACTCAATATAAATGATTTATTATGCACTATTGCGTGAAACATTTTTACAACATTTTTAATTTAAAATATAAATTAAAAAATACATTTAATTAAAAAGGTAATGTTAACATTTTTATGTGGTTACTTGAATATGGTAGTGTTAAATAATATGAACTAATCAGTGATACCATAACATTATATCATACTGTAGTTAATGTAATTGCATGAAATAACGAAATACAACAAGCCAATTGTTGAATTTTGTTTCCCGTTATTGATAAAGCCAGTATGGTCAATTTTTGGGCTAGGTAAATCCTGTCTGCTTTGTGGTGACGGATATCTTACAGGAAATGAAAGTCAATATGGCCTGAACAGCAAAGAGTCAACATGGCTGCGTGTGAGCGTTTTGTGCACGCAAAACCTGCTTTGCACTTCAGGCCGGGAACGCCCTTTCATTTCTCAGGGGTCTTTGCTTTCTCCTCATTCTTTGGCACCTTTGTTCCGAGCGCCAGGGCCCGCTTCTCACATCCCCATCGTGCAAACCCGTTGTGGAGTACAAATATGCGACCGGTGTACTTTACTTGAGTATAGATACTTTTACCTTTACTCTCTACGTTTTGACAACTGACATCTGTACTTTCTATCAGATTTATTAGAAGTTGGAAATTGTTAGTAAAACTTCAAAATATTTAAAAATATATACATTTTACTGACTTTTAGAATAATGCAAACGCTAAAAAAGATTGAAGACAAACAGTGCCATGACAAATTCAGACATTCAATGTAAGATAGTACTCACAGTCATATATTCTTTATCATCTGTGCAGATGCCCATCCGTCATAGTGTCCCCGGTGGCCAACGCAGGCAGCAGCACAATGTCCATGGAAGTGAATAAGAAAATGTTACAAAATTGCGTTATTTATTTTTAATTCTACATCATTATGTCATCACTGTATGTCTTCATAAAGTACAATATTATTGAGTGATTTTTTTCTGATTTAAAATAAAAAACACTCCAAATGTTTTTGTTGGTTATTTGGTGAGGCTAGAACGGATTAATGGCATTCCCATTCATTTCAACAGAGAAAGAGGATTTGTATCTGAACTTTTCCTTTAAGTACAGAGTACTTGTCAGTTTTTAGACCGCACGTGTGTATCGTCTTCCATCGCCAAATGCTTGATACAAATGTCAATCCAGTTATTCAATTCACATTTATATCACCAAACAATCAACTATTCTTTCAAGTTGCATTTTGGAAGGCAACTTTTTCCACCTCCGGGGTGTCATGTTTCCTCCTCGTCCTCGTCCTGCCTCCTCCTCTTGCTCATAGTCTCCACCCTAAGGGACTGAGAGGCGATCCTGTGCAGCCAGACTCACCTGCACAGCCCCGTTTCCCACGGCCAGGACGCTTCATCCAGCAGATCCCAAGCTTCACCAATTGCGTAAGTCTAACAAATGAACAACAATAGAATTGAAAGAAATGCGTGTTCCGAGCCAGGGTGGGGTTTTAAAATAAGGCATCAAGCCAGGGTTATGATTTTGAATTTGGCTTTCTAGCCTGGGTTGGTGTTTCAAAGTAGGGTTTCTGGGCTGCGGGTTTCTGTTACAGTTTCAAATATGGCTTTGAGTGTATGTTGGCAAAATTTGATTTCAAAGCAAGTGTTAGGGGTTTATGTTGCTTGGGATTGATTTCAAATATGGGGTTTCAAGCCAGGCTTCAATTTCAAAATTGCGTTCGAAGGCACAGTTTAACGCTGGCCCGTTTGTGTAGAATTCGCAGGAGGATGGCGTCAACGCTGTCTATGCGCAGCTACTCGGTGCGCCAGCCTTCATTCTCAAGCGTGTCGGTGAGGGATGGCGCCAGGAGCGGCGCCCGCTCCAAACCGGCCATGTCCATGGCCGGCGCCCTATCGCGCTCCGTGTCGGTGGGCAACGGGCTCCACCTGCTGGGCGCCGGCCTGTCCCTGAACGGGCTGGGAGCGGGGGCCAGTGAGAAGGAGACCATGCAGGGGCTGAACGACCGTCTGGCCAACTACCTGGACAAGGTGCGCTCCCTGGAGAAGTCCAACGCCGAGCTGGAGATGAAAATCAAACAACTGATGGTGGAGAGGCAGCCCAAAGGACACGACGTGGATAACATGATGGCTCAGGCGCACGCCATCGGGCAAGAGGTCAGGATCTTGGAATCTGCTTGTGCAAAAACAAGACAAGGTAACTCAGCAATGTGTGGCTCCCTCAGGTGCGGAAGAGGACGCTGGAGAACGCCCGCCTCATGCTGGAGATCGACAACGCCAAGCTGGCGGCCGATGACTTCAGGGTCAAGTGAGAGGCGCACAAACACAAACTGTATTCATTTTCGCACGTGAGCGCCAGACTGCCAAGCCAGGTGGATTAATGACTTTTTCCGCCACTGTGCGAAATGACAGCGGCAGAATGCGTCCATTTGAAACATTCCATTCCATGTCCACCATCATGTGAAGACTCCACCTCCTATGATACACTGCAACAATATGATTGTATTTTAAAGACTAAAAAGGATCGGCATCGGTTACTGTATCAACATTGGTATCGGTATCAGCGGTGGTATCGGGGTTTTGGTATCGCTGTACTTGCCATATTACTCCAGTCATACAATTGGCCAAGTGTCGTCACACTATTGTGATTATTCTGTCCATCCAGGTGGGAGGCGGAGGTGGCCTTGTGTCAGTCGGTCGAGCGCGACTGCCAGGCCCTGAGGCGAGCCAAGTCCGATCACGACCAGATTATCTCCATGCTGAGAGGGGACCTGGACAGCCTCAAAGAGGAGCTCTACTTCCTCAAGAAGAACCACGACGAGGTTTGGCTTACACATCGATGGCATTTCCATGAGTTACAGAACTCACTGTGGTCACGGAACAAATTAAACTCGTATCTAAAAGCATATGTCATCTTTTGGTCATTACCGTCCACAAACATCCATAAAGTACTTTAGAACGATTTTGCAAGCTACAGTTTGCCAGGAGGATGTCCATTAAGTATCTACAAAGGCGGGCAGCTATGGTTGTAAAAGGCTCCCACCGTGTTTGCTTTTGCTATCGGTGGCACGGCTGAATCAAACCTGCAGTGTTTGGACAGTGACGAAAACCTTCAAAAACATCAAGTGTGTACAGCCACACCTTCAAGGCAGGAAAGTAGACACACAATGCAAGAAGAAGAACCTGGAGGCCAATTAGCCTATAGCATGGAAGGCCAGTACATTTATGGAATAGTCAAAATTGAGTTTTTTGGGGGGGGGGTTTCAGGAGAAGAGCTCCCTCAAGGTCCGCCTGGCCAATGAGCAGGTGAACGTGGAAGTGGACGCTGCTCAGGGCCCCGATTTGGGTGCCATCATGGCCGAGCTGAGGGTCCAGTATGAGGGCATCGCACGCAAGAACAAGGAGGAGGCCGAGGCCTGGTACCTCAAGAAGGTTGGTCAGGTTTCTGCAAATCCTTTACAGCGTGTATATTTTTTTTAAGTGATGATTTTATATGTGTGGAATATATTCCCTATGTTCAGTGCAATGCGACATGTGTGTGTGTGTGTGTGTGCGTGTAGCTGGACGCTGTGCAGTCGGAGGTGAAGGAGAGCAACGAGGCGCTCCGATGTGCCCAAAGCGAGCTGGGCGAGAGGCGACGTTTCCTGCAGGCACTCGAGGTAGAACTGGACAGTCTTCGCAAGCAGGTAACCAGCAGTAAATAAATAAAATATGATAAAAATCCAGTGGAGTGCAAACCTAACAGCTCTTTCCGAGCTCTCCCCAAACATTTTTTGTGTCGCATCGAGAAATGTTCTCAGCTGGTGATATTCGTTGCGGCTTCAATCAATCACTGTGATAATTTTGACGCTGGGGTGATACACACACCGTGGAAACAATTTGAGTAGACTCATACTGGCCATGATGTTTGCTCAGCACACACAAAGGGAGCGTATTCATCACATTGATGATATTGCGTTGACAGTTGGTGCCATGTCTGTTTGACGAGAAGTCACTGATGAACCAACATGACCAACATTCACCCATGAGTAGCAAGGGTTCACCCACTGTCTTCTAACACAGATGATTAGTACCTGGATTGCGCGTTTCCCAGGCAGGCATGCTGGAGGGCAACTTGATGGAGACGGGCCACAAGTACTCGGTGGAGATGGACCGCCTGCAGGTGGCGCTGGTGCAGCTGGAGGATGAGCTGTCTCAGCTGCGCCTGGATATGCAGCGCCACAAGACCGACTACGAGCAGCTTCTGCGCATCAAGCAGAACCTGGAGATGGAGATCGCCACCTACAGGAAGCTGCTGGAAGGAGAGGAGATGTAAGGACGCTTTTAAATATAGGAGTGCGAGGGAGGTGATGAAACAAAAACTGGTTCTGACTGAGCTTCTTCTCTTGCAGGGTGAAAGAAAAACCTCCAATTCCTAAAAGTAAGTCCTGAATTACTAGAAATGATTTATAAATTACACATTAAATTGTTGAGTACAACTATACGTACTATGTATATTATTTTTATTGTATTTTGTCCCCCCACCCTCCTCTTAGAAGACCCTGACGTGCGCACCAGGAAGATTGTGAAGGTGGTCACTCAGACGATGGTCAACGGCAAAGTGGTGGACGAGTCCAGCGAGGTGGAGCAAATTGAGGAGCATAAAAAATGAGCAACTGTGGAGCCCGACACAGCCCTAAAAAGCGCCTGCTGGTCCATGGATGAAGCTTCAAGAAAACCTTATTAATGGCAATGTAACTTTGCCAAAAAGGATGCACCTTGTCCTGACATATTAGGAAAACTGCAATTACATACAAATAGAATTATCATGCAATGACAATTAAAAACAAGCAGTGATGAATGGGGCGTCTTTTTTGGGGGGGGGAGGCAGATACTGGCAGATTAGAGTTTACCATTTTAGAAAAATTTTACATTTTGTAACAATTTTACATTGTCTTTAGACAGCTACACAAAAAAATGACCACATATGTGTAGGCTTTGTTTTTCTTTACGTTATTTCATAGTTGATAATTTCTTACCTACTAATACCGCCACCTGGTGGACAAGATTAGATTTTGCTCTGTTTAATAAATAATATGGTGCTGATTATATTTTAATTTATCTGTTACAAACGTACCGTATTTATCTTAGTAACGTTTGGTCACAAGCTAACCAGCTTTTAAAGGCGTATTTTTGTGCTCTCCACATAATTTAAGCATTTACAACAATACACCGTAGCGCTGTGTTATGAAATAGAAACTTTCCACTCCATGGTTCCTCGGGTAGTGTAACATAATTTAAGTATTTACAACAATACACTTTAGCGCCGTGTTAGGAAATATTTAATACGTATTGCAAAAAAGAAGCAAACGGGGGACTTTTAGCACAGCTGTAAATTGTCTCACCTCGTGTCGAGCTTTGACGGTCATCGATTTCGGGTTATCTGTTGCTACTTGGAGAAAATAACAAAAGGTAACTTAACATAAATAAAAAATGTTAAGTTGCGTCTAAACATTATTGTGGTCCATAAGAACAGAGTACTTTTCATATTGGAATAAAAATTATTTGACAATCGTGTCGTTTTGTATACTTGTTAGCTGTAGCTTAGCTAGCATTAGCCTAATCGAGTTGAAAATTATATTTACAGGTGGAAGTCAACTATGTTCCCTTGTGCCAGCTTTCTAGCTCTGGATTATGTCTTTGAGGTGGGTTTAAGTCTACAATAAAGCTGAACAAACAGCAAAAAAAAAAAAAAAAATGACATGATAAAACAAATGTCTATAAATCCTACTTCCAGAACAGAAACCGTTTGACGGTGATGATGGACTTGTTAGCACTCCCCACGCCTTATATATCTTACAAGGATGACCATTACCCTCACAATGGCGGCTTGGTGGAGGATACCTACAGGAAACCGTGGGTCAAAGGTACACATCTGAAAGACTATTTTCTTATTAATTACTAAGATTAAACTAAATTACTAAAATTATACTGTGATGATTGTTTAGGGAAGGTCATTTCCACCTGTTCACCCAGTGCTTCCGTCCTGGATGACCTCAGAGAAACAACACAACACATTAACTCAACAAAAAAGTCACGTACCCCTTCAAACTGTGGTTTTGAATCTTTTCACTAGTGGCTCATAGCAGATTATGAGATTTTGTTTAGAATACAACCCTACGTCTGCCGTTCTTAGAATGACAGCAGCTTTGTTCTGCTCCACATTTCATGACCTTGGGAGTGTCAAGGGCAAGGTGGAGAAAGTAGCGAGCTGTCTGGCTGACTCAGCAAAGCCTGACCATCTGTGTGAGGAAACCTTCGCCAAGTTGACTACGCAGTTGGATTTTGTAACTAAAGACAACGGTAAATAACTACATACAGCAAGGAAAATTTGCCACTGGAATCATTGTTGGATTTTGGCAGATCTACTCCTACCAGAAGACATGGTGGCTGCCAATTTCCTGCCTAGTTTGAAACTTTTGCCAACCCTGAAGAGCAAAGTGTCCCGGCTGAAGACCCTGTTGGTGGCCGACCCGCTAATAAGCATGAGCAAAGACTCCGTCATTGAGGAAACAATATTCAGGTGCATAAGGGTAGACCAGATACTTGACTTAGAAATCCAACTGCCAACTCTGGAATGTACCAACATACAAAAATGAAAAAGAATTTAACAGCGACTGTGTGGTATTTATACTTCATTACTTCCCACCACTATCTAGCACATCCATGTCATAAATACTGTTTTGAATGCAAGTGTAAAGTGCTGATTCCAAACTTACAGACACTGCGTGCCTTACGAGAGGTCCAGTGACGAAGTGCACTTAGAAGATTTCATCACCGAGGTGTTTACAAAAGAGTCACTGACACCAAACGAGGTAATTTAACTCACATTCCAGTTGTTTTGTTCTCCTGACTGACTGCTCATTCTTATTCTGGTAGCCTTTGCTATTACCCGAGCTTCTGGGCAATCACATGATGACCGTCAACTACCCCAGAAGTTTTTCAAGTGTTTGTCATTGTTTGAATGTGGTTGCGGAAGAGCCTGAGCAACTCCCCGACCTGGAAGCACTTTTTAAAGGTAACAAACGGGTCGGTGACCTTAACATACAAATGACAAAAGTTTTGTTGTGTTTGTCCTTCAGATAAATCAGCATCAGTGGACATTTGCCATTTTCCTTCAGTGGAATCAACTGGCAAAGAAGACTGGATGAAGGATACCCCTCCAGGTTGGTATTAGAAACTCAGGTTTTGGTACTACTGAAGCACCGGAGTTCATACGTCATGTTCCGGTTCTGGTACTATAACTCTTCATACAGAAACTGGTACAATAAGTGACTCTGTTAGTGGACAAGAGATGGCACCAGTTGTCTTACTGGTACCGGTACTGGGCCTGTCCAGGTATTGTAATAACTTGGGTCTGGTCGTAGAATCTGGTTCTGAGACTATAAAAAGGGCTGGTAGTGGTTCTGTAATATAACTGGTCCGATACCACAATGGCTTTGGTATATAACAAGGCCGGTACTATTGACTTGGGCTTGCAAATTTCCCTATTATGAGACAAATATATCAGGATCTGGAACTGGTTTTACCACAATATTTTGGTGCTGGTACTGGACATACCTAGAAAGTCTGTTTGCGGTACTTATTTTCAAACTGACCAAGTAAAATTAATGCAAAGGTCAGCACTTGAAGAGATCGAGATTTTCCCGCTGTATTTGGTTTTTCTTTAGACTGGGTAACGCTTCCGACTGAGATGGAGCTGGAGGTGACTCTGACTCCACCAACAGCTGACACCAGTCATTGCCATCCCTGTCTGAGCTTACGTGACCTTCAGAGGGAAGAATTGTCTCCAGTGGACATATTGTGAGTGATGATGGGACAATCTGTAGACTTTGTATATATGTACTGTCAATGTACTGTTTTTTTCTGGATTTTATTTCTATGACACTTTAGATCTTTGGTGCCAGCAGAATCTCAGAAACAGTTGAGGGCGGTGCTTTGGAAGGCCGAGAAGCATCCAAACTATGTACTAAGCTTGCTGCTTGCAGGTAGAATCAAGATTTTCCCGGGCTAACATCTGAGTTACACTACATGATACAATTCGTATCTTTTGACAGAACCTGAAGTAGAAGAAGCAGCTGTTGACTTTAAGCCTCTGAACGAAGCCTTGAAGTCAACCTCCCTGGGGAGTTTGGCTATAGAAACGGAGATGGGAGAATTCTTTGGTGACATGCGGGAGTCCCCGGAGAGGCTGACCACTGACGTTCCTTCTCATGCGGACTTCAACAATGTGTTAGGTTAGTGTGAGCTCACTTTCGATTTTCTTCAGCACGTGTTGCATAAAATCTTCACATAACAGAACTTTAGTCAAGCTCAGACGTCATGTTCTTCCAAATCCTCGCTAACTACAATTTCTCCTGTTGTCTCTCAAGACTGCTTCCAAAGTATTCCACCTGAACCGGAAGAGTCTAAAACTGCTCTCATCTTGGTCCCAAACTACACAAGTTTTGCTGAGTTTGCTCAAAAAAGGCTTGCTCGTGACACAAACGAAGTCAATTCGAGCTCCGACAACAGAAGCGCTAACAAGTCATGTGTCCAAGTGTCATCCGTACCTCCTCCTTCTAAGCTGGACGCCAACTTCAGAAGCCAGAAAATGGACAAGAGAGGCGTTGTCACAGCAGCTGGACGTCATCCGGTGCAGCACACCGACCCGCTGACCGCCTTCATGATGCTGAGATCGCAGCAGGCGTCCACTCCCACTACAGGTTGCGGGAATCTGCAGTTAATAGCTATTGTTTAGATTTTTTTCCCCAGCTTTTTTACATTAATATAAAGTCTGCAAAAAATTGAAAACATGCTGACATCCGGAAATTAATCACCTATGGGTGATAATATACATTTGCGAATGGGACCTATATATGCCTGTATATATTACCATATATGTTCCCAACGGCCTGCAGATCGGAGCGTTGGTCCAGGAATTTACTGGGTTTCAAATTTGTGATCTTGTGTGTTGTTCAGCACCAGAGGAAGAACAAGAAAGGCTCTCTGTGGTGCAGCTTACTCCTCAGCAGACACGCAAAGCAGACAGGAAGCCCCCCACCAACTCTATCATTGCAGCTGCAGCGTCAGGATACGCCACTAGAGGGCAGATGACCGCTGCTGCTCAGGATCCCCCCCAAAGTAGCGTGATTCAAGTCCAAGCCACTGGTAGGTGGTGAACCCGCTTTTACTTGCCATACAGAGACAAGACATGATGTGTCAGGATAGAGATGAACTTTTTTGATTCTTTTTCCAGAAGAACTCAAGATGTGTTTTAATGTCGCCCTCAGGCAGCCAGCGTCAGGCCTACCGAGAACTGCAGTCTCTGGCCGGGCCTCGTCTGTCCTCAGCCACAGAGCTGGGCCTCAATCTCCCAACCTGGAGGGACTTTGAGCACCTGGCCTCAGACCAAACGCGCTATGTGCTCAAACAAAGAGAAGTGGCGACGCGCAGGGCAACCCCAGCCGCGAGAGGAGGTAGGACTCAGGGGAAGGATGATGTTGAGAGAACCATTCAAAGGCGGCATTGTTGACGTGGTGTTGCTTGCAGATGAGGAGCAGCTGTTCCACCAGGTGCTTGTTATCCACACGCTGGTTAGAGCTAAGGAACTGCTGTTGAAGTGTCACCTGAGCGCCGCCGTGGGTTCGTAACAACATTGCTGTGTACTTTGATTCTCCCCTGGACCAATAAAGTTTTCCGCTTTAGATTACCTGAGCAAGGCAGAGGAGACTTGTACGGACACGGGTCTGATTCGGCTGCTGAGGAGGCTGCACATCATTTTACACCTCGGGGGCAGGAACCACGAATCCGACGTCAAACTACTGGAGCTGCAGAAGTTGGTGGCGGTGCGGCTGCATGACAAAGTCAGTCAGTATTTGGGAAGAAAAATAAAACTGTTTCAAACCCTCACAGCTACAATAACATGATACTTTTGCTTTGTTGCAGATTCTTATCATCGTGTCACGTAACTGTGACCAAAGAATGTCCACAATCGAGCAAAGCTTGAAACAACTGACTGGTAAGTTTGAACATGTTATTGACAACTTTGCACACTAGGTGGCGGCACTAGACTCTTAATTGAGCTTTCACCCAAATGGAACGTTTGAACAGTTATGTAATACTGTTTTGTTGAGATGGTGAATTTTGCATTTTGGTCAGCTGTTAACCGTATCATCATAAAATAAAGAGAACTCTTGACTCAGAACTCCTATATAAGCATGAAATACCGTGACAGTGTTTAGCTACTATTTGTATCTCTGCAGCTGTATGTACAGTTCACCCCGAAAACGACAGGAGAACACTGAACGGTGCTAGAGTTGTTAAAAGGTGGGTAAGAACATCAACGCTCATGCACTTAAAAAGTTCAGAATTGTGGGCGAGGGTGGCAACATTATTTTATTCATTATACATCGGCCGATTAATCGGTTAAAAATTTGAATCGGTCTCGAACTAAAAAACTCCATAGCTGTTAGGCCCTACTTCTAAGTTGAGTCCTTTACCTGGTCCGTATAGTGTTCTGGGCAGCAGGTGTGTCCTGCTGTATGAGCAGCATCTGGGTCCAGACTTCCCGTGGGACATTTTTTCTCTGGTGGTGGAGTACGACCACCCGGGCCCCTCTCCGTGGGCGACCGTCTGCAAGGAAGGGAGAGTGAAGCACCTCACCTTCGACACAGTCCTCCCCAGCGGAGGTAAGCGTGCGACTCACTCGGCCCGTTCTAGTTGATCCAGGAGGTGATTTTGTTCTATTCTCACAGATGAGCAGGAGAGCGAGGAGAGCCTCGAGGACAAGGTGGCGTACGTGTTGTTGGTGACTGAATCGCTCCTCAATCGGCCTCTCCTGCCGCAGATGCTGGAGTCTACGTAAGTGTTGCTTATGGTATATACTGAAATTAGAAAATTTGGTCACCTCGAATTTTTGTCGCTGGTATGGCAGATTCAACATAATGCTACTCGAGAGAAGCCACTGTCCATCCCTGCAGATGCTGGGCGGGACCAATTACTACTCCATCATCACGGTGGACGAAAGCACCGCCATCGTTATTCAGGTAGACCGACACGCCACCTATTGAACTCCTGTATTATTGTAACCATATTTTGCATGTATGTGTGTGTGTGTGTGTAGGAGCAGGAGGAGCTGTGTGAGGAGCGAGCCTGCGAGGCGATTGTGATGAGGCTCACCGCTCTGTCGTTGCAGTACAACTACTGTTGGATCATACTGCACGACCCGGACTGCAAAGGGGGAGGGTCAGTTCCACTCAGGTTGCTCAACATTTGATCTGATCAGTTCTCTTGAGGAGTAGAAACTGGCAGCTAGAGGTGGATAATGCCACTTTAACGTTCTCGACTCGTGTTGCCACCTCGCTGCATTCAAGTTACCGTGTATCGGTGCAGGTTCTCCAGCGAAGCCTTCAGCAACTTGGTGATGATCTACTCGTCAGTAGTGCTTTTTGGCATGAAGTTGGAGGACCTGGATGTCAAGGTACCGAGCCATTTTGTGTGGATTCTTCTGCGATATAAGAATGGAATGTTCCTACCTACGATAGGTGCTGTTTGCGTCAGAGGTAGCGGAAGTGGCAGGGTGGGTCAAGCAGATCTGTTTCCTCAGCCTGATGTCCAGCACTCGCAATCCTGTCGACTATCTTGAGCGAGACTGGCTGGCTGTCACGCCTTCACAGGTGAGCTCCACGTGACCTCTTCGCATTTGTCACCCCATTTACACCCCCCCTCCCTCCATGTTCACCAGGAGGAGCTTATCCTGTTGCACTTTCCCTGCATCAACTCGCTGGTGGCTCAGCTCATGCTCAGAAGGGCGCCCTCGTTGCCATGGCTACTGGCCGCCTCTCTGACGCAGCTGGTGGAGATGTTGCCAGAGGTGCCACACAAGGTCCTGAAGGTATGCTCGCGGGACACTTCAATAGGTACACTGCACCATCCAGAATATAAGGCCTATGTCAGAATAATTTCAATTTTGAAATAAATGGAGATGCATAGGGGCTCCTCTTCTTTTTTTTTTTTAGTTTATAATGATACTTTTTTTTTTTTTGTCAGCTGTTTAGCAACATCACTTCCCTGTATGAAGCTCAGCCAGCCCGGTCAGGTCCAATCCATTCACTTCCTCCTATTCCTCCTCCTGCTCCATCTCTTCCTCCACCACCTGAGATGTCCATTCCCGCTCCAGAAGTATTTCCTAGCACCAATCCCAGCTTCCTCTTGGCCCCAGATGACACAGAGAACAGCTTGTACTCGCAGGGAGAACCTACTTTTTTTACTCACGACCCAACATGGCCTGCCGGAAGCCCGGAGCTTAGTGGCTTGTCAGGAGCTGGTCTGTGGAAGGGCGAAACCAGCCAGGAAGTGGTGCTAACAGGCAGCATGGGCCGAAGCAGCGTGGCGGGAATGATGATAGAGAGGGGAAGCGGCGAGTGGTCGCAACAAGGCCCGAGTTTCTTGGACACCACCTTCAGCCTCCTCAGCCCGCCTTCAAAGGGCCCATTGAAGAGAGGTGGTCCGACTGGTACAGGTTCACACACGGGAGGGAGATCGTCAATGATGTATGGGTCGAGATGCTGGATGGGACAAGAGAGGAAGAGAAGTGAAGATGCGGCAGACTTGCCTCGAATAGGTGAGATACTGTCGTAGGTGGACAGTAGAGCACTCGGAAAATGGTGAGTAGACAGGTAAGTTGGTTGATTGATGGAGGAAGGTAAATGGGTATGAAAATAGATTGGTTAATGGGTAGGTTGGTAAGATTTTGAATCGATCGGTGGGTTGATAGAAAGGTAAGAAAATGTAGTGGGGTAAGCTTAAATATGATAAATATTAATATAACAAATAATCCTGCTTATGTTTGTGCGTTCTTTAGCGCTGACACCTCTGAAAAAAAGCAGGCTGAGCTACGAGAAGGTGCCCGGACGAACAGACGGACAGACCAGACTGAAACTCTTTTAAATGAACCCATTCTGTTCATTTCCGGTTCGGCGTTCACTGTGATGTTTCGCATGTTCGCAATTGTTTGGTTTGCTAAAATATATTAATGACACTTGCTGTATTTAAAAACTCTGCTGTATTTATATCATACTGTGTTTTCCTGAGCTGTATTTGTGCATTTAAACAATAAAACGCTGAGTGTGTCAAAAAAAAACATTCAAGTGTGGAGTGCAGCAATCCCCTTATCACCACCTAAGCATGTGGAGAGAGAACGCTTATCTTTACCAGCCAGCGCAGTCAAGCAGCTCCCAGAGGAATGATCCACCCCATCACAATCCCACCCCCCCCACCTCCACAAGTCCTCCAGACAAAGACCACCCCTGGGGACTTGGACTGGGAGAGTCCGGACAGGCTCATCCCACACTGACTGGCCGGCATCAATAACCAACTAACGAGCCTGTGACGCAGGCAAGGGGGAAAAAAAAAGAGACAATGTTGTTGAATGGCACAGGAGAGGGGGGGGGGGGCGTGTCCAAAGAGCTGCGTTAAATGCTCGGTGGGTAAACAGCGGACGTAATGGCGTGCTGATTGTACGGTGGGAAAGGGGCCGCCTGTGTAAAGGTCGCCTCGTTATCGGCGATCGCAGCCGCAGTTAAAGTGTCCGCCAGCATCCATCAACCTGTGTCGCACGTACAGGTGATGGACGGCGTTGGAGGGAAATAAAGGGTTCGATCCAAATCGGAACAAGGTCGTAAACGTGTTACCAAATGTGATGCGCTTAGTGCTAAGCTTCACTCGATGAAGGTGAAAACCTTTCGAATGAGGAAGGAATGACCACATAGAATGTCGGTCGTTCTTTGCAGAGGATAAAGAATATGAACGTAAATTCTGTAAAGTTATTCGTGTCTTTAGGCACTGCTATACTTATTATAAAATGTCCAACAAATAGACATTTACAATACAATACAAGACGCTCTAATATTTGGCGTGAGGAGGGTCAGCGCGATGGCGTCGGGCCTGCAGGTGCAGCCTCTTGGCCGCGAGGGCGTCGCCCATGAATGGCTGATTCAGAAAAAAACGGGCCCGAGGGGGCTAATCCCGGCCCCTTAATCAGATTATGCTAATTCCTACTCCACACAGAGAGTCTCACGGAAGGCTGCGTCTTTCAAACAACACTTGAAGGGTGTAAAAAAAAAAAAAAAAAATATTGGTTAAATCTGGGCTGTTTTTTTAGTAAGCGTGGACAAGCGTTTCCTGGCTAATTTATGTGTGGGGGCCTGGACAGGATTACCACAGTGGCACACAAAACACATATTGTTCACCTGTCAATCTGGATGTGCTACTTTTACCTTCTGTGGGTCGATCGGGTTGAATTCAAACGAGGCTCGCGGCCATTTTTAACGGCGTAATGGTGTTTGCGACGGTGGGTTGTCCCGACGTGTCGACTGCAGTAGGAGAAGAAAGAAAGATGTCTCAGTTACAGGAAAGTCAACTTTTCACACCGAGAAAAAAAAACTAATCTGAGAATTCTGTGTTTTATTGAAAATGATTGCAAGCACATCACTGCAAACACACCTTTTGCAATGCCGCGACCTGATTGCGTAATATAAGCGCAACCTGTCACAAATTAATCCAATATTGTCATCCTGATGGATGTCCTCAAATGGCATCGCTATTAAATAATAATAATTGTCATGAAAATATCAATTATCGGGGGAGGCGAGGAGGTGAGTGAGAATGCTCGCTTGAGAGTGTTCACACAGCGATAAGTGATGATGATGAGGAAGGTGCCTCATTGTGGTCATAATAGATGGGCGGTGTGATGGTGTTAATAGGGGGGCGTTGACCACCCCCCCTGCCCCGCCCCCTCCTCTCCCCTCCCGTCACACAATGACCACGTCATTCAGAAGCCCGCTATAAAATGTCAGACGCAATCATGCGGCAGTGTTGTTTTCTGGATGAGTGTCGAAAGCTGGTTCTTCCCTCCGCTCGTCTGCTCATGACCCGTAAAGGACAACTTTGACGACAAGGTAAGGATCACTTTGACTTGTTGATAAAATACGATAATGGTTAATGACGCTTAATGAAAAAAATTAGGATTAGAAGTAAAATGCAATAGTTCAAACATGCCTCAACTCTACTTTTTTACTAAATATAAATAAATAAATATAAATGAATACAACCGTTTTGCTGATCACGTTCAATATTGTGTCAAAAATGTCAATATTTGAAAATAAATATCAATTTGCACGAACATGCATACATTCTACATTTTTTGCCCCCAGAAAAATTTGGGCTTCCAGTTTTTTTTCCTTTTCTACTGAATTTCGGAACTTTTTCTGATTATTTAAATTTCAGCTGTAAACCAATGTTTTCCAAAACAAACTTAGCTCATGTGCCACATGCTGCTTCACCAGCTATTTCAATTGCACGCTCTATATGTGCAGTGCTTAAACGTACGAGACTATCAAATTTCAGCCAAAATATTTCTAATTGCTTAGAGCTGCCAAACGACGGCAGAAAAGCACTACTTTTCTTTTAGATAGTGCTATGGACTTACAAAATAAAACTCCTCTCCTCACTTCAACAGTTCCTTGGCACCAAGAACCCACAAAACAACACCAAATTAATCCTAGCAAAACTATGCCAGTGTCATAACGTGCTTTCATACAAATTTGTGTTCAAATGTTTTTATCATTTGATCATTGTTAAAAAAAAAAGGGTGATTTTAATTGGAAATCTTTTTATATTCAAATCTGAGGAAGTAACTGAGACAACACTTGCTTGTTTTTGCACAGGAACCAGAGATCTGATCACTTCCTCCGTCATGACCAGAAAGGTGTTCACCAACACGCGCGAGCGCTGGCGCCAGCACAATGTCAACAGCGCCTTCTCCGAGTTGCGCAAGCTCATCCCCACGCACCCGCCCGAGAAGAAGCTGAGCAAGAACGAGATCCTGCGGCTGGCAATGCGCTACATCGACTTCCTAACGCGCCTGCTCGAGAGTCAGGGCGGCGGTGGTGGCGGCGTGGGCGGGCGAGTCGAGCACGCCCCTGCCGCCCTCCTCACGCTGCTGCGCGGCAACATGGAGCAGCTGCGCTCGCCTTCGCGTCCTTGGACGCTGGCCAGTGACACCGAAGCGCCCTCCTCGCCAGGGTCCAGCTGTGGCAGCTCGGAGCCCTGGTAGGATCACTGCCGCAAACGGACTTGCTGACCCACTTTTTTTCTCCCCCCCACCCGGGTCTGACATTCTACCTTTGTGAGGACTGCACATGAGCAGCGTTGTGTTTGTATTGTGCATGGATGTATGACTTGTTAGGTACAGTATTTGTCTACAAAAAGGGGACAACTTGTCTACAAAAAGACATTTATCTCCGTGAACCCCTCAAAAAAAGCACTTTTATATCTTTTTTTCACCTCGACTGACGAGATTGCACTGTTGTTTTTTCTTGAAGATGTGAGGACTCGTTTTTGTACAGTTTGCAACTCATCTCGCCAAAGATTGATGTATTTTTGTTTGTGGTGACGCTAATTCACATAATTAGCCTCCGATAGCTATTTGTGGAATTTATTTCTGTTGTTGCTTGTGAAAGAAATATTATTTATTTGAACTATTTATTGAATAAACTTTTTGTTGATGAGGAATTTCTGCCCAACATTCCTTAAATCAGTGCCTGCTGCTCACGTTTGCAAGCATTAACGTTTTTATTTTTGTATGAAATTGGGAAGGAGGCGGGGTTGGCTTGGACTTTGTGGAGGGGGGCTGAATTCTATTTTGGGGGTCTCAAATTAAGCCATGATTTACTGTATATTATTAAAAAAAATACACCTACTTCTAAAAATATTACGACTAAAAATGATCAAATAAAATAATTAATGACAGTCAGGACATGAATGCTACAGCTGGAGCTAAGCTAAGAGTATCCACCGCCTGCTATTGTTTGCGCTTAACTAGGCCAGTAAGTCCAGCACAATGTGACGGGCACAAAGCTGACCATTGACCACAGGCCTGAATGGAGGCAGCTTAACTTGTGACCCCAAAAGTCACCCAAGAGTCAAGCGCTGTCCAGTTCAGCAAACGTGCAGAAGGACGGCACTCTTTAAAGCCTCAGTGGCCCTGGACTATCGAGTATTTAACCTTCGTGTGACCCTGCAGGATACATGGGGCATTACTGTATTGCTGAAGTCCTTTATTTCCGATAAAAATGGGTGCTTGAAAATAAAATGGCCGACTTCCTGTCCAGCAAATTTTGTGCCGATAAATTAAACAGGTGATTTTTGTTGTTGTTGCAAATTTCCATGGGTCGCTAAGGTTTGTAAGAATATTTAAAGTTATGCAAACATCATTGTTCAATGTTACCTTTAACGTATCCTATATATTAAATAAACATCATTATTCAGTATTACCTTTAACGTGTCCTATATATTTATAAATCTAAAAATTTAATTTTGAATTTTCCGTAGTATTAAGATGTTATTTTAGTTTTGAATGGAATTTTACAAATGATTAATTCATTCAAAAGGAATAAAAGAATACAATGAATGTAAGAAATCATAAAATAGTATAAATGTAAAGTTATTGTGTGATTATATGTGATGTGGGACAACTCCAAGAATCAACAGCTTATTGAACGAATGACTCAAAGCGACTCTCATGCAAGTCGTAAACAGTGGCGGTGGTCCTTTGAGGCCCTCTAAAAAGGCAGCCGACGACGACTGAGCCCAAGAGTAAACAGTTAGCGCTATTAAAGCAGCGCTAATGGCGTGTTAAAGGGAGCAGAGGGCAGCTGGACACACCGGCCGGCTTGTGAAATCTGACAGCTGACTCCTTTATGGCGTGGCCAAAAGAAGGCGCAAATCATGTAAAAGGCCTCGGCCGCCTAGTGCGTGTTTAGACATGTTTGCCTCTTCGTGGTGAAATGAGCTAATGGCGTACAATGCTAAGCTAGGTAGCAGTCAAGGTGACACATTTGCATGTCACAACAAGCACGTTTTGCTAGCGCAGTTAATCACGTAGCCATTTGTTGGAACTTAAAGGACTAAATTGGTCTTACTGCTTGTGTATCGGATTTTTCAACATAGGTGTTGTCCCATTTGTCAATTTATCGTCTTTAAATTGCGAGCCAAAACATTTCGTCACACACAATAGCTCTGGTAACGGAAAACTGCACAAGTAGTTTAGCAGATAAAGAATAATCATAATAATAATAATAAAAAAAAAAGAGGATGGCCGCTCCTCTTGGAGAGCATTCACCAATTTATTTTCGAATGATATTGAAAAATTTCGGGGATCATAGTTTGCAAAATATTTTTAACTATGATGGACAATTTCTACAGGCGGCGTCAATTTCTCTGTTCAGTTTTTTACGTAGTAAGCTTTTGAAACATTACGCCAATGCTTGTCATTTCCAGCGTGCACGCATTAGGGAAACGGCAAAAGTGAAAATAACCAAAACGTGTCTGGGTCGCCTCCACCGAGCGCCTGATTGACTATTCTCTCCCAAGCGTGCGTGCGGGTAATCGTCTATTGAGAGCGCTATTCCTTATCAGCGTCGCGCACGCCGCCTGAATCCGTTATCACAATGGGCCAGATCAGTGCGGGCAGCCCCCTCGCTCTCTCGGCAGAGAAAAGAATTTCTGGAGTTTTTGGGCGCCGGCCGATAGGCCCCTGAGCTCTTTATCCGCTCAAAGCCAATTCACACTCACTGAGTTTAAATGTCCCAGCTCACCCCGAGCCCCCCCCCTTGCTCCCGATGCCCTCCTTCTTCCTCCTCTGGCCCGCGAGTCGGGCGGCTGGGTGGGATGCAGGTGCAGGATTGCTGAGGGGGTGGGGTGGGGGGTTGCTGGCTCGGGTAGGAGTGGTGGTCCATTGTTAGGCTGGACAAGACCCTCTTTCCTCTGGAGCACCCCGTGATGGCAGAGGCGGCTGACAATCACACGTCCTAATCTGATTATGCAAATGTCTACTTCAAAAAGCAAGACGCTGTAACCCCTCGGTCCGGCGGCCAGGGGAGGAATGTCAAGGAAAATCTCAAAGTGCATTTAAAAATTGAGATTCTGTATATATAACAGTAACAGGCCAAAGCAGGAAAGTAATTATTTTGGCACCATCGGCCAAGGAACTATGCTGAAGTGAATAAAAACGCTTCATTCAGGGAAAAAAAACAAACATTGATTGCTTTGCCACCTTCTTGGCGCATCACGGGGCAGAGGAACTATGTTCCCGTGAAGTGAGGAACTTCGTTTGGACAAAAGGAGTGTTTTGTCACAGGAGTAATACAATTATATTTAATGTTTAAGAACGTTTAGTTTTAAACATTTGATTTTATTGCCTACCATGACATAAGTGCAGTGTTCAAACTGCGTTACACTGGCTTGGTCTAGAAAGTTTGACGGAAAAGCCAATTTTGAATTTTACTCAAGTCTTTCCATTTTCAGCAAGACTCATTCCCTATTCCCCGCAAAACAGGGTGGGATTACGATATTCAAATGCGTATTGTTTTTCCACCCGCTCCTGAATGGAGCGCTAAAAACGAAATCTACAATGTTAATGAGGGGGAGGACAGAGGAAGCTTTAAGAAGCCTTGAGGTGACATTTTCCAGTAAAAACTAGAGTGGCTGCCGAAAGCCGGACCACCGCCGCCTCAAGCTCGGAGCGGCCCCTCCCTCACTCATTCACACCAAGCGGACCCCTGTGACCTCTGCGGCGCTCTCAAATCAGCTGCCCACGTTTGCGTCATGAGAACATCGAAACTAAGGCTGAGCAATTCATTCTTTGTTGTCGCATAACACCAAAGGATTTTATATAGAATAAATCCGAAGAGGACTGAAAAAAAATATTGCATTTTAACTTTCAATAGGGGGGGGGGGTGCAGGATGGCTGTCAAAGTTTGATCGGTTGCAGGAGTTGCAGTGATTTATGCTTGCCTTTGACACATACGCGATTCTGGATGACGCTCGCCAACCTTTTAACTAATAATTAACTCAATTAAGATAACTGCACTTTTGAGTCACAAACGTCGCGGGTGAAAATTTTTTCCGGCCTTGCTGGCGATCTTTTGTTTATTACTTACTACGATGCCGGTGCGGCTGAAGGCAACGGAGAACGGTACCGTTCGTTCCTTAGACTCGCGTTTTGGTGTGGCCCAAGTATCTCTCTTGCGATGCTTGAGCTGACCCGTCGGAACTTTTACAAGCGCTCACCTTTTACCTGTAAGCCCTTGTTTTGAGTCCAACTGCAAGGCAGAGTTCAGCTTTGTCGAGTTAATGATTCATTTTCTACGACTGGCTGAGTTTAAAAAGCTTTGCGGGTCACGCCACGACCACACGCTGCCACGACAATGCCGGGTGAGAAGGTCCCGCTTTGCGCCCTACTGCTGCTCCTCGGTGCGGCGGCCGGCGCCGAGGGCGGCCGTATCTTGGTGTGGTATACCGAGGCCAGCCACTGGATCAACATGAAGCCAGTTCTGGGGTCGCTGGTGGAGCGCGGGCACCACGTGACAGTCATGCTTCCCAGCGCTTCACTTTTCATGAAGGCCAGCGATAAGTCCAGCTTCCACTACCTGCCTTTCAACGTCTCCATCTCGTTGGAGGAAATCGAGAGCTTCATGGACGATTTTCTCGCGTTCTCCATTTACGAGATTGACTACATGAACTACTTTGAGATCTACGCCAAATTCTTGACCATGATGAAGCAGGATCTGGAGTACGCATTGAAGTATTTAGACGGCGTGGTGAAGTCGGACAACATCATGAATAAGCTGAAGGAGGGCAAGTACGATCTGCTCCTGGCGGACCCCATCTACGCGGGCAGCGAACTGGTCGCCGAGATACTGGACATCCCACTGGTCTACTCGTTGCGCTTCTCCATGGTGTACAACATGGAGCGCTACTGCGGCCAGATGCCCGCCCCGCCATCTTTCGTGCCCGGCATCATGAGTAAACTGACCGACAAGATGAGCTTCTCTGAGAGAATGTGGAACTTCCTCTTCTATGCCTTGAATGATGTCATGGTTGAATTAACCCTTTGGTCAGGAGTGGATAAATACTACACGGAGTTCAAAGGTGAGTGACGCGCTGCATAAAATGTCAATTCAACTGAATGAACTTTGGCTTTTGACACTTTTGTCTTTCTTGACAGGCAAGCCCACCAGTGGCTGCGAATTAATGGGGAAGGCAGACATCTGGCTGATAAGATCTTACTGGGATTTTGACTATCCTCGTCCTTACATGCCCAACTTCAAGTTTGTTGGCGGGATCCACTGTAGGCCCGCCAAACCTTTACCCAAGGTAAATTAAATTTTTTTTTTTCTTTGCATCTGTTTAGATTCACAGTAACTGCCCCACTCGCATACACACGTCATGTTAAAAATGATGGCAAAGGACTACTTTTGTCTAAAAGAGGTTCCTTAACTTATTACCATGAGCACGGAAAACAGCAAATAACAGGATAGATTCAAAGTGTGTTTCACCTTTGAGGCGCTGCTGTTTGGTTTTTTCCTATTCAGGACATGGAAGAGTTTGTGCAGAGTTCAGGCGACGACGGCATTGTAGTCTTCACTCTGGGATCCATGGTCAAGAACGTCAGCAGCGAGAAAGCCGACATGATCGCTTCAGGCCTTGCTCAAATCCCCCAGAAGGTTGGACTGACCTTGACATGTACACCTGCATAATAAATGAAGATGATTCTTATTAAAAAAAATTCTACAATTATGCTCAATTTGCGATAAAGTGCCTTTTAACTCTGATTTGCAGGTTCTTTGGCGTTATAGCGGACCAAAACCATCTACTTTGGGCCCAAACACAAGACTGTACGACTGGATCCCTCAGAATGACCTGCTGGGTTCGTAGCCATCATTTCTCCTACGCGCCTAGAGGCAAGTCATTCGAACTCAACCCTGAACCCATCCAGGTCATCCCAAGACGCGAGCCTTCATCACTCACGGCGGCACCAACGGCATTTACGAGGCCATCTACCACGGGGTGCCCATGGTGGGCATTCCCATGTTTGCTGACCAGCCCGACAACATGGTGCACATGACGACCAAAGGCGTCGCCATCACTGTGGACTTCAACTTCATGTCATCGGAAGACCTCAGCCGCTCCATCAGGACCGTCATCGATGACAAGTCGTACGTTTTTACGGTTTACTTCGAACACATTTGGGTGCACGTCATCAGAAAAAAAAGTCACTTTTGTACCATACTTGTGTTTCCATGTCTACAGGTACAAGGAGAACGCCATGCGTCTGTCCGTCATCCACCACGACCGACCCATGAGCGCCCTGGACGAGGCCGTGTTCTGGATCGAGTTCACCATGCGACATAAGGGCGCCAAGCACCTCAGGGTACAAGCCCACGAGCTCACCTGGTACCAGTACCACAGCCTGGACGTGATTGGGTTCCTGCTCGCCGTCGTCCTGCTGGCGTTGCTCCTGTTTGTCCAGATGTGCCGGTGTTGCCTGCGTCGGTGCTGCGGTCGGAAAAGGAAGACAAAGAAGAAGGCTGAGTAATGGAAATAGCAGAATTCGGGAGATGACTTTGTGCGTTTTATACTCACCAGGGTGCAACATTAGATGTAGGTGGTGTAACGCAAAAGCTAGGGAAAAAAAAAAGTGACAAAATATTACAAACATCTGTCTGGTCCAATGATGGTGATACTTTGTCTTTACAAGTTATGAGTCATCACTCAGCCAAACCGTCATTTTGTTGCAAATTAAAATTTCTGGCTTATGTGACAGACGGTGGCAAATAACGCCAAGACACGTGTACCTAATGTTGTGGGGTGAAAACCGATCAATGGTTAACCATGTAGAATTGACTTGCAGAATTGGAACAAATTTTAATATGCTTAAAAATCAAAACATAATACCTGATGTGCAGAATCTGGAACCAATCACAAAAGATTCACGGCCATTTTCATTGGACCACCTGAGGCTCATTCAAAGCTGGCAGTTCATTGGCTGACTCAAAATGAAAACAAAACAAAAATGATGTCATTGTTTTTATTTAGACAATGAATCCCAATCCTTACCCTACTCCAGGCATGTTTTAATTTTTAGTTACTAAGTGCAATTTTAGTGTATGAACACACAAACAATAACAAAATTAGCAAAATAAATATCAGGCGGATTAGTTAATAAAGCAACTTTTTTTTTTTTTTAAACAATGGCGTGAGGTGTTGTGTGATTTCCATCATTTTTTCATTTTGCCATCTTTCCCCTTCAGCAACATGAGCTCCATGCAGGCGAAGGCATCTTCTGCTGTGTCGTGGCCGCACACTGGGAGAAACCAGGTTTTAGACTTATGCAGGATGCCATTTTGTCCCCCCCTCCACTCTCCCACTATACCCCAAATTATACTTTTATTAGGACCAAAATGACAGGAAGTACAAGACAGTGGTTTGATCAAGGAGAGACCCACCGCTCTCTTGAATAATCCTGGTCAGGTGTTCTGCTGTGAGGCTGCTGAGGCTCAACCTGTGTGGAGGGCCCAGGCGATGGGGGAAGACCACTGCAGTGTCCACCACCGTGTTGTGAAGCAACTACAAGTGGGAAGAGAGCAACACACTGCCCTGAAGTGTCCATCTTTGGTGGCTTAAACTCTTATATTCACCACTCGTAGAAAGCTTGAGTCCCTGGGCTTTTAGATAAAACTTCAGGATGATCCTATAATAGGCCAGCTCTTAAAAATGAATAGTATTTGCTTTTTTTTTTTTTTTTCAAAACACACATATGCAACATTTCAGTATATTTGGCACAACCTGCAATTGTCAAAGAAGAAGCCAAGCAGCCAAATGTATCACATTTTCAACAAGTTGGACTGCTAAGCTGTTCCATGACTCCTCCAGTAAAACTGACCATTGCACATACATCCTTTTCTTTTCTCCCAGCATCGTCTTGTCTAAATGCCTCACTTGAGGATGGTACTACTGCAGTCAAATGATGCTTCAGACCATTGAAAGGAAAAAAAAAAAAATCTTTGGCATCATTTTGTGCCTTCAATAACACACCATACAATGAAATCCTACGAATGAATTTGCTTAGTCCCTACACAAAAAATGAATTTTTTAAAAAAATAAATAAATAAAAACATCCCAATGTCACCTTCAGGGCACAGAGATCAGTTTCCAGGCCGTGCCCAATCAGAATGGTGTCGGCACTGATGAAGCTCAACAATGTCTTCTGCACCTCGGCCAGAGTCATTTGGTTATCCTTCATGTCTTCCTCGCTGATGCCAGAAAACCTGTACAAGGCGCCACGTCACTATACTCCTGGTGGTTGTCCATTTCTAGCTAGTTACCTGGTGTTGTAGTCGATGACCTCGTTGCGTGGCTTGACAAACGTGTCGTAGACCACTTGGAGGTTTGAGTTCACCACAGTCACTCGTGACAGCTCCAGGCCGTGAATGGTGTAACACTGACAACAAAAGAGGCAGATGAGTAGAAACAATTCTGTGTTCCAAAAAAAAACCTCTCTATTAAGATGAAGAGGACATGTTTATATATATGCAAATGTCACCATTTCGCAGTCCAGCGCATAGACACCCGGGAAGCAGCCATTTACAGGCCATCGGGGGGAGGTTGCCATAAATCCATCCATGGCGAGGGAATCGTGCACATGCAACTGTCGCAAATGAGAGACAAAGTAACAAAAGAGGGCCACCAATTCTTGTCGACAGGAGTCTCACCTTAAAAATCTGGCAACCGGGTGCTCCCATGACTCCCTGGCAGCAGCTATAGCGAGTCTCCACCCCACCTGGCACTGTGGCCGTTACACGCAGGATCGAAACATTTTAGATTGTTAAAGTTTTTCCCAAATAACTTTACAATTAGAGACCAATAATTAAACCAAAAGTGAGTGTCTCTAAATGTTCCCCCCCCCATAAATAAGACGTGGTGACACATAGCAGCACAGTCCTCATATACCTTTCTTCTCCACTCCTTTCCCATAGTGATAGTTGCATTCTTCCATCCGGGTGTGCTTGCCCTCTTTGTTCACAGAGTATGTAGCTCCGCACCGGCAACAAATCCTCTTCAAGGCTACTCAGAGACGAGCGGTCATATATATGTGATGTAGCTCAAGTGCGACCTCTCGTGGTTACAACGGGCAGTAGTCTGGGAGCTTACGGTCGTTGTTGCCCTTCCTCTGGTTTGCCAAAAGGATGGCGTAGCCGGGTTTCTCGGGGTGCTGAATAGGATAGTTACTCTCAATCAGCTGCTCTTCGCTCAAAATGTAATCCCTCAAAATCTCATGCAAAGCGTCATCATCTGCAAGGGAAAAGAACATTTGCGTCGATGGAAGCGCAGTGCGAGCATAATTCGATGCACCATAGAGTCACTCTCACCCTTTCCTTTGAGCTGCTTTTGGTTTAGTGGAATATTTCCTTTTGAGCTTTTGCCGTTGATTATTTCATCTAAGTCAGCAGAAAATAAAATCCACAGTCAGGAGACGTTCTCTTTACGGTTGACAAATAATCCTCTCACCTCTGGAACTGCCTGAATTCTGCTTTTTCAACCTCTTCAGTGCATTCACAGCGATGCTGAGATACTTGAGTTTGTTGACGCTGCGACTGTACACCGTTTTCTCCTCAGCAAGGGCCTAGCGACCATTTACAGGACAAAACCATTATATCTCGGAGTGTCAGATTTCTCACAAGCGAAAAGATCACCTTTTTAAAGGCCTCGTCGACATTGGCGGAGGTGTCGAGGAACGCCTCGGTGAACTTTGTGACGTAACACTGTCGGATGTCATGGGGCACTTTGTCTTTGGCCGCCTCAGGCTGCTGCTTGGCTTTTCGTTTGGGGGTTGCTCCTGGCTTTTCACGGGAAATTACAATTTTCATTTTCAGCACTTTTGTTTTTAACCATTCAATGTACAGAGAGAGTACCAAAAAAAAGTGTGCGTACCTTAACAGAGACTTGGCTGGTCGTTTCACTGGCGGGGGTTGGAAGAGCCACCGCGGCGGAAGAATGGCAGCGTTTCCGCGGAATGGCGGGAATGAGCAGCGGCGCGGTGGACCGATGCATCGGCGCCGAAAGGCTCACGTTTTTGTCTGAGCCAAGGTGCACTTGAGTGATGGGGGTCAGGACGGAGGTGACCGTGTTGGAGGTGGCGTTGAGAGGCAGGGTGCCCTGAGGGAGGATCAGATGCAAGTTGACGCCCACGTTGATTACGGCGGAGCCTGGAGGTATGTTGTTGACACACGCTGCAAGGAGACAATGTGAAATTAGGTCGCGCACCGTTGGCGGAATGATGGATTCTGGTCATTTATTCTGTCGACCCAAATTAGTCTATTACTTACTCAAGGCTATTTATTTTGTCTGTAAGGAAGGACGCCACTCTGAATAACAATTCTCTTAAAGGTGAATTGATCTTCAAGAGTGTATGATGAGGTCAGGTGAAACTGATTGGCATTTCCATTTATTTTAATGAGAAACGATTTGCTGATACTTGGATATTTTCAAATTCGCAAACAGTGATCTGCAGTAATCATAAAGTCAATGCAACATTTACCTTTTTGTTGAGGAGCGGGCGACATGCTAGCAGTCGCTACTGGAGGCGTTGAAGAAGAAGTGGCTAGGAGCCATCTCTCTTGCTTCCTTTGAGCGGCCGACGAGGGGAACGCTTGGGCTTCGTTCACGTCAGCTGTCAAAATGGCCGCCTTCTGCTGGACATGTTGAGTCTTGGGCACGACGGCGACGAGCTGAGAGGCCGGGGATGGATTCACTGGTTCTTGTAGTGGAACCAGAACCTTAGGCTGTGGCCTCCTTTTCGCCGCTGCAACCTGTCAGATCAACAGATGTTCCCCATTTAACTTGGCTTTGCTAAAATCTTTAAATCAAACAAAACAAATAGGTGAACGCGTGTACTGCAAAACCTCCGCGTCTCTGAACTCATGCGCGATCCTCTTCTTTGGTGGCAGTTCTTGGGGTTGGAAGGCCCGAAAGTCAGGATTGTTGCGTTTCGCCGACTCGTTTGTTTCCATCTGGCAAAACGAAAAGGAACGCTAAATTTTCAGATATTTAACACCTGGAGAGCTGTAAAAGAGAACAAGCGGCCAAATGGAGTTGCTGCTGTCACTCTCGGCTCGCGCTCAGACACTCGCGCAGCAACTCATGAAAGGTTGAGCTTTAAGTTGGCCAAACCCGCACAATGAAATTTATAGTTTCTGGATGGATTGTCAAGCTATTTAATCAATCAAATGGTAAAGATGAGCAAGAGCAAATGTGAGTATTTACAATTCAATCCCTAGGCTGCACTTGACTCTTAAAGCAAACTTACAGGGACCTCCAACTGCTGCTGGACAGCATGTTGCTGGTTGCTTGCCTCCATGAAGATGCGGTAGCACTCCTCCACAGGGTCGCTGTCCGACAGCTCCGCAGCCATCGCTTCTTCATCCTCATCAGAGCTGGACTCGATGACGATGACATCTTCATTGGCTGCTTTTTCTGACAAAGGCTCCTTGACGGATGAGGCCTCTGCCGACACCTGGTGGCTGTCAATTTGAGCGCAGCTTGATTCCTGACCACTCTTCTTGGGTGGCTGGCACTCAGTGGTTTGCCGCGCCCCTGACAAATACTTTGAAACCTCCACACACAACCGCTGGTTGCTCTTGTCCGAAATGTCATCTCGTTTGGTTTCCTCTTCGGAGTATTGAGAAATACTAGCTTTGGGATCGGGACGCTTTTCCACACACTCAGTCAGGTCAATCACATTCGTAGCAGAAGCTTCTCGATCCTTGATGCAGGATTTCTGTAGGGCAGAGGATGCTAAACGTAAGAGCATTCAAGACCTTTTAAGGCCACTTTCATCTCATTCAACTCTCATTTGCGGTCTACAACGTGGGCTGAAATTCAAACAGCAACAGTATGAAGAATTGAGTGTAATCAAATTTTCAATTAAAGAAAATATATAAATACTAAAAACAGTGCATGGAGGTGTGCGTATGCGCGTGCATAGCAGGTCTTGTAGATAAATGGTACCAACCTCCTGGACTGGTTTTAAGTGAGTATCAGGATCACAGCAAGTTTGAGATAAACTCCTGCCAGGCAAGGATGGTCTTTCCAGTATCAGGAGGTCATCAGCGTCGTTGTCATCTTGTATCCCAGGGGACGGAGAGTGGTACGGCGCCACCTGATGGCTGACTGGCTTTTTTACATCACCCTGATGTGTGCTCATTCCTTTCAACGCCTTATTAATTGACTTGTATGACCCAAATTCAGCTGTGAAGTTGGACATAGGATCGTATTCCAAATCGGTCCTCGGCTTGGACTTGTCAAGCACGTACTTTGTGGATTGAGGGGAGGGTGTTTTGATAGTCAGACGATGAACATATTTACAGCTATTTGAATTTTTGCCTTTTGCCTCAGTGAGGGTGATGAATTCTGCCGCGCGGTAGCATGACAGCCTCCTTCGCTCCTGCTCTACTTCATACTTAGCCATTTCGATCTTCTTGTTGATGCACTCCAGCTCTTGGAAGGGCTGATTTTTGGTGTGGTCTGCAACTTGCGTCGCTAACAAGGTGGACTGAATGTCATTTTGGGCACCTGTAGCACAGCAATCAGAGATGGCAAATATACTCACACCGTTTTTCTAAAGTACATTTCAAAAAAGACTGGTTTGCATGCAGGACTGGTCAAGAAGTGTGTGTAAATATAGTAGCATCTCTATAGCAGCTTGTTGTACACATTTTTTTGTCTTTTAAAATGGCAAATCTTTTTAGTTTCCTCAAACTGGACAAATGTCCTATGCGATTTTTTTGTGTTTGTTTGGCTCAAATCCAGCTAGTGCTGCTTTTGATCTGGTCCACTGCACACTTCACCAGCTAAAACTTGTCCCTAATGTCGCAAAACTAAACCAATGTTTGCGAACTTCTTAAGTAGTGCCTAATCATGCCTTTCCCTCCTAATTGCGGATTTTGACAATTCTTATGTGGTCCATGTTCCCTCATTAAACGGCGGGGTTTTCCAGCGACATTTTATTTCCAATTTCTTAGTTGACAAAACTTTATCAATGGACGTTTGTTAACGTTATTACAATTTTCCAAACCAAATAGGAGTTTTGTAGAAAGATACAAAGACGAATACAAACAAGTTGAACCTTAGCTTGCTAATTAATTCAATGACTGTATTTGAGGTTTTCCTTATGCAAGTTCAATAAACATACAATTAGACGGCCTACTCCTTTTCTTACTGATAATTTACTTACGTTTATTTTTTTTAAATAACCACGTCGTTTGAAGCCAGTCAATTAGCGCCTTGAGCTAACGTTTACGCACGCTTGTTCCTCACCTGTTGGGTCCGGTTGTAACGACCACAATGGCGGGAAGGAGTGCCCAAACAAATGTCGCCCGTCCTCGGTATGTTTGTACCAACAGTAGGGGCGTTTGCAGGAGCGCTTCGGGAAAGGGCATGGTACCCGGGAGAAGAGCTCAGAAGCCGGGAACATCACTCCAACACTCGACCGAGAAGTTACCGCGTTTGTCTGGGGCCCAGGTTGCGGTCAGGTTGGCTTATATAGGAGTCAGGACGCGTTGGACGGTGGTATAAAATGTTTTTATATCAAATATGTTGTCGTCCAAACGCTTTTATATCGACATACCATGTGTTGTGCTCTAATTTTTCAATTTTTATCAAGTTTCAGGTGAGTTTTGTCAATTGTCTTGTAGTGAAGCCATACTGTCGACAGATGGCGCTGTTTGTGAGCCTGGCGTTGCTGACTTGTTTTGTGGTATGTTACCTTCCCCTGTTGACAGCTAGCAAAAACATCGATTATATTTTCAATTTTGACAACACAATTTTTGCGATGGAAAGCAGCGAGGACGAGATGGAAGAGGATGAAATCGAGTGGAAGCAACTTTTGACAGATTTGCCAACAACCCGTCGAGCTTCTGGTAACGTAACGCCACAACCAAATATAATTACTGAACTTTCGATGCAAACTTAATACTGAAATGTGTCTGAAATGTTCTGGCAATTTCAGGATCGAGCCTCAGTGTGAAGCCAACACCTGCACACAGAGTAATTTTGCATTTTGACCTGGATTGCTTCTATGCTCAGGTGGAAATGATCCGAAATCCAGCATTGAGAGATGTTCCTCTAGGTACCCTTTCTTTTACCACTAAGATCACAAATATTATGTTTGGTTTAAAAGAGACATATTAGGCTATGTGTTACCATCAGAGTATAAACAGCTTACAGATGATGTAATTAAAAAAATATGGTGAAGACTCTCCAATTATGGAAATCAGGCAAAATTCATAAGGTGTTGCTCTCTGACACATTTTGGGAACTAGGCATTTCACAAACAATTTATTTAGACATTTCTCAAGCACTTCAGAGACCAAATATTTCGGTACAATCTATTAAAAAGTTACTTTTGGTCAACAACCCCATTAATATCTTTGTGATTCTCATCAGGTATCCAGCAGAAGTACATCATCGTCACGTGCAACTACGTGGCGAGGCAGCAGGGTGTCACCAAGCTCATGTCTGTTACCAACGCCAAACAGAAATGTCCTCAGTTGGTGCTGGTGAAAGGAGAAGATCTGACGCACTACAGAGAAATGTCCTATCAAGTGACGGGTAGGCCAAACCTGAACAGTAGTTGGATGACAAACTTCATTAGGTTGTTTTCATTATTCTTCAGATGAATTTATAACCCCTGTATAATTTCTCTGCTTGATGTTTCTCATTTCTTTGCTCTCCCTACAAGATCTGCTGCTGTCCTTCTGTCCATTGGTAGAGAGGCTTGGCTTTGACGAGAACTTTGTGGACATCACCGAGATGATAGCAAAACGGCTGCCGCACACACCAGAGTTCTCATTTATGGGCCACGTCTACAGCACTTCAAGTAAGCCCAGAAACAGCTTGTGAAATTAACTAACCCTAATATTGCTGATGATTGTTCGTAGTATATTTACAGTTTAGTGTTTGTGTGTTTTAATTTCTAAAATATGATGCTTTTTGATGCACAGGTGAAGCCGCAAAGGCTAAAGCCAACATTCACCCAGAGTTGGCGTTAGGGTCGCACATCGCCGCTGAGTTGAGGGAAGCCATCCGCGGTCGATTGGGCCTCACCGGCTGCGCTGGTGTCGCCACCAGCAAGCTGTTGGCCAAACTGGTGTCGGGCACCTTTAAGCCCAACCAGCAAACCACACTGCTGCCGGAAAATATCGACGACATCGTGGGCGGCCTGAGCGGCCTGCGTGAAATACCAGGTAAATGTTGTGTGTGTGTTGATTGGGGGGACATTACCTTCATTCCTTCCCTATTGTGCATCTTCAGGGGTTGGACATCAAACGGCCAAAAGGCTCCAAGCACTTGGATTGGTCAGCGTCAGAGACCTTCAGCTCTTCCCACTGACTAGGCTCGAAAGAGAATTGGGCTCTACGTGCGCAGCGCGTCTGAAAAATCTGTCCCTCGGCGCAGACGACTCTCCCGTCAACCCTACCGGAGCCCCTCAGGTATCGGTGGAACGCGTCATCGCTTTGGTGTGCCGCGTCAATGCTAATGACCTGATTTTAGTCTCTCAGCGATGAAGACTCTTTTAAGAAAATGTCAAGTGTGAAAGAAGTGATGGACAAGATTCAACAGCTTCTCAGCAGCCTGGTGGAGAGGTCAGAGTCTTTCAATTGGTCAAATGAACTCCCTCCAAAAATATATCTGTGCTGAAGCGTGTCACATATAAATATTTGTATCTCAGTTGAAACATTTGTTTGGAATCCAGGATGCGCAAGGACGGCAGACAGCCGCAAACCTTGCGTCTCTCAGTTCGGAAATTCTCAGCGAGCAACAAGTGGCACAGTCGGGAGAGCCGCCAGTGTCCCATCCCCAACCACATTGGGCATAAGATCACCTCGGGTAAGCTCGTGACGGACACGTCTAACCCGACCAATTGTAGTGGCTCGTTGGACAGTTTGATGCTGATCCAATTTTGCTTTGCTCTTCATTAACTACAATATCTATCTTAGCCAGCGGCGACGACGCCCCGGCCCAGCTGCTCTCCTTGGCCATGAAGCTCTTCTCCAAAATGGTGGACACGGCGGCGCCATTCCACCTGACCCTCATCAACGTGGGTTTCAGCAACTTGCAGACCCAAGCGCCGGCCGCTGGCGCCAGAGGCTCCATTGCTTCCTTCTTCGCACCCAGCGCCTCACCGCACAACCCAACTCGAAGCCAGGTAGTGCACTCAAGTGGAATTTATAGCGTTGCTGCTATTGCTACTGATGATGATGATGATGATGATGATGATGATGAAATAAACTGCTGAGATTCACCAATCCATCAAATAGATGAGCAGTTATTGTATTGTGTGCCAATATTTTCCATTGACATACTTTTTGAGTGCTAAACTAATTCATTAGCATTAACTAATTCATGTAAATGTATTCACTGTATCTCATAACAAATAAAAAAAAAAATTCAAATGTCAATTTATTTAGATGATGTATAAATGATCTATTTTCGTATATTACAATTCTTTGTAATTTAGGTGTAAAGTGAATTGATATTTTTCATTATTGTGATCATATAATAAATGTATCTTTCAATGTGACTTCCTTTTAGATTGACCGCGGAAGCGGTGCAGATCATCTCGACTCAATCGGCGATATGCCTTCGCTCACTCCAGACAACAGCGCAAAGAGCCCAAGCAGCCGTGACGCGGCATCGCCCCGGGCCGGACCCGCACAGAGCACCTCTTCTCTCCTAGCGGAAGCGTCTCAACCGGTCACGACAGCCACCCGTAGCACATGCTCATACGACGCCCACGTCACCGCTACGCATCGATTGCCCCCAAACGTGGACCCTCGGGTGTTTTCCCAGTTACCGGCCAACATTCAAACGGAACTGATGAGAGAGTGGGAGTGGCGCCGACCCGTTCTGAAGATTTCCAGGAAGCCCGGGAATGAAGCCAAAGAGAAGAAAAGCGGCGGAAGGAAAAGCCAGGCCAACAGTTTGTTGAATTATTTTAAGCCCGTTTAGAGAAGCTCCAAGTACTGTACAGTGAAAGGGGAGCACGTACTGCCATGAAAACCTGCGTGTTATTATTACTGCCACCCGCCCCAAACTCAAGTTCAATACGACATTTTTTTTTTTTTTTTTTACGAGTCAGCTTAGGTTCACGTGATGCATTCTGACCCAAATTCCTGATCCATTGTTCTCAGACATAAACAGGCAAGTCAATGGGTCTGTTAGCACTTGTTCTATTGGTTCCCTAAGGTTTTTGCTATTTCGCACAAATTTTCCTTTAGATATTTATTTTCATATATATATATATAAATAAAGAGAGTACATTGGACTGAAATTAGCACTATTGGAGTAATTTCTGCCTCTTTGCTGGACTCTGTGTTTATAGCTTTATTGGCATTCACTGTCATAAAGTAAAAGAAATTATTTTTTCTTACCATTTAAAATTATTTTTGTCATTAGTATTAAATACTTTGGTGGGTGAATATTGCAATAAGTTTCATTTCCTGTTTGATCACGCTTTTGTGCTGTCAGGTTCTGTAATTCTCTGTCTTTTTTTTTTTTTCCTTGTAGAAGAAAATACCCGTGCAACCCAAGTTGCTCCACCCTCAAATCACATGTAAGGGAGGTTTGGGGAACACGCCACGACTGCGGCGTGAGCATCAAGGCGGCGGGTCAGATGGACGCAAGAGCTGCATCCAGACTTGTTGGTAAGTTCTTCTCATTAACCAAGAATTAAGATTGGTCAAAAGATGTAAAAGATTTCTTAAATTTGTGCAAATGCCGAGTCTGCATCTGAGTACAGCCTGTGGCATTTTTTCTTTTTGTAGTAAATACAGAGTGACCACAGTTGACACGCCACTCCAAATTTTCGAACTCAATAACTGAACAGGCGTGGGTGGCCATTTTCCTTATTGGCCCACAGGCCGGTTACAATTTGACCCTTTGACCTCTGTCGAGCCAGGTGACAAAAATAAGTGTTAGAGGAATTATCTTAATCTACTTTTGTCTGACGTCTGAGAGGGAACAGATTGAGAATGAGGTATGAAATGGAACTTTCAGATCTCAAGACAACAATTTATTTAATTAATGTGGGAAGTATGATATGCTTTTCTCCCATGACATTATCACTTTGGCAGTATTGCTGCGAACTTTCTTCTGCTGCTACTTGGCTACGGTTGCTTGCTTGAGAAAGTGCGACCTTTCATCGTCGGGCTATCCTCTCGTAGAGGCCGTGACACAACAACACTGCTCTGTTACATTTGCCTCGCGGGCATCTCAGCCAAATTTCATCGGACACGCCGTGTTTACGGGCTCACCAGGAAATGCCAACAAGGGGTTCTGTCTCCCAAAACAGGAGAAGCAATGACCCCCTTGACTGCTCATGCGAAGCTCAGCCCGAGTCATGTGCTCGTCCCGCTCTGATCAGAGCATTAAGACACTGCCTTCAGCCCCCCCCCCCTCCCACCGATTTTCTTTTTCATCGCATGGTAGGCTGAGCGGCAACCATGGCCGAGTGGGACTACGACTATCTCATCAAGCTGCTGGCACTTGGCGACTCGGGCGTAGGCAAGACCACTTTCCTGTACAGGTACACCGACAACAAGTTCAACCGCAAATTCGCCACCACGGTGGGCATCGACTTTCGGGAAAAACGGCTGGTGAGTGCTGTTTACTTTTAACTAACATCAGATCTTGTCATTAGTATAAGATATAATTTTTTTCCAACGACCCCCCCCCATCAGATGTACACTGGGACCAATTCCGATGGGGCAACAGAGAAGAACTTCAGAGTCCACCTTCAACTATGGGACACGGCCGGACAAGAAAGGTACTCTACATATTAATCCGTAATGTCACACTTCATCTCAATGTCGGGAGAAACTAAAAATGCATGAAACTGATGAGGAAAACACCAAAAATGTCCTTTCAGGTTTCGCAGCCTCACAACGGCCTTCTTCCGAGATGCCATGGGCTTCCTGCTCATGTTTGACCTGACCAATCACCAAAGCTTCCTCAATGTCAGGAACTGGATGAGTACGTGCTTCTACCAACGTGGTTTATTTAGAATCAAACGTGTTTCTGTTTTTTTTACCGTGACTATAACTTTGTTGCTGACAAACGCCGCTCTCCTCAGGTCAACTCCAGGCTAACGCATACTGCGACAGTCCCGACGTGGTCCTGGTGGGCACCAAGGCCGACCTCCGGAGCATCCGAGACGTGAACGCCAGGCAGGCACGAGATCTGGCCGACAGATATGGGTCAGTCCTGTAAACACATATGTTGTCTTTAACTCAACTTAGATTTATATACCTTACCTTAGGCCATATACTTTATGAGTCAGCCTATGAGTTTTTAGTTCATTTCCTTGATATCGAGATTAAGATAAGGAAATACCAGATAAATTCTGTTGTCAACTAGTGCACAGTTTTGCCTCACTAGTAGCCTGTTGGGGAATAATATTACTTAAACTAACCACAAGTGGGTGCTAAAGAACCATATTTGGGCATTGTGATGATAGAAGTTTATTTTGAAGTTATACAAATTTGCATCCCCCCAAGCATCCCCTATTTTGAGACGAGCGCTGTGACGGGCATGGGTGTGGACAAAGTGGTACAGACCTTGCTGGACATGGTGATGAAGAGGATGGAGCAGAGCACACCTTTGGCCGAGCACAACGGCGGCGGTAGCGCGATAGGGGCCACGCAGGAGGTCTCCCTCTGGAGGAGGTGTGCGTGCTGACATCACACATGACGTCACAGGACACTTCATGAGGTACATTGAGTCCAATGAGAGAAAATACAAGAGCTGTGTCAGGAATCATTCTTATTGTATTGGAGCTCATTGGATGGTGCGGGTGTACCTAATGAAGTCAGTCCATTTTTTACAGTAAAGTTTAAATAACAATAATAAAAAAAAAAAGAACTTTCATTTATCAACTTGAATTTATTTTCTGTAGCACTTGTGTTCATTAGGGCGGCGTGTGAGCTGGAGTCGAATCCCAGTCCTTGTTGGTGCTATTAAGTTCGTAGCTGCAAGAGCTAGTTAGCATCTTGGCTAAGGCCTTTGCTTTTAAATTTTCTCTTGCAGAATGAGCAGTCAATATCAAGAGAAAACAAATCCTGGCTTATTGGTAGATGGCAAATAGGTGAAATGATTAGAATGAAACGAGCACATTTTCAACACTCGTAAGTTCTTTTGAATATCGTCTTTGAAAAGAGAAAATTCATTGTTTGGTTCATTTGGAAGAAAGAATGGACATCTTTTTATTGTACATAAATACGGGGAGGCATTGATGACATGAATCTGCAGGCACATATTAATCATAGAGCATAATAAGACATTTAAATATACAGACGTTTTGGTCAAAACAACCTTAGCAGACATTGATGACTTTGTATATTTGTCATATGCGTGGAGGACGTAGCAGCCAATCAGGGGAGTGTCTTGCCTGGATCTCCAGTGGGATTCACAAGCCTCTGCATCATCAAGTTAGCCATGCAAACAGAGCAAAAAGTACAAGAAATAAACTGTCTATAAAGTTGTTTCCGTGTTACTTATCTACAGACATGTGGCAAATTGATCGCATGGATTTATGAGATGTATTCACGTCGGATTTCCTGCTATTTCCCATTTCCTCACCTTTTTCATAGCTGATTATATAACACACAAAAGTCTTGTTTCCTGGATTGCAATCGTCAGCGATTGACCAAACATTCATCTAAAAAATGCCAAGAATGTCTTTGAGGCAAATTGTCAACACTGACACTCATTAAATGAGGACAGTTTTGTTTTCAATCCCAGAACTTAATAAAACTGCTTAAGAGCAAAAGAAAACAGCCATGGAGGTAAGCCATTATTTCTTACTGACATTTGAATTTGGCCTTTCCGAGTTAATCCAAGATTATTTCCCTCAAACGCATTCTTTCCGGCGAACATTCCTAGTGTGCTGACACCCAGACCTTCGAGCTGGTGCATCGCGTCTCGTACCCGTGACATCAATTACGTGGAATAATAAACTAAACCGCCTGTCATCGGAAAAGACAAAAAACGCTTTTGTTTGGGAAAGAATCCCAGGAAACAATAAAAAGAAAAATCAATCACAACATCCGGTCACATGTTGCACAGTCATGAGGCAAATGTTCATGTGCCTTTCATCTTTTTTAAGACCACTGATGACTCACTTGGGTGGTCCCATTTCTGATGAACTCACACCCCCAAAAATAAAAGCAGATATGGAATACATGCTCAAATTGCTTCCCATTTGGGGTAGCTTGTTGTTATTTACTATACAAAGTCACTGGTGATATTCTTCAGAAAAATAAAAGTCAACAATACAGTTGAAATTTTCTAGAAAAGAATTCTAAAAGATTATTGGTGCCTCTCGCATGCAACGTGAAGTTGGAGTGGAGCATGCGCTCAGAACAAGATGCTGAAAGTTGTCTGATTAATGACACCAAATAATCAAATCTCTCACGTAGTGTCTATATTTTATTTATATACTGTAGTTGAAGGGTGTTGTGGTGAAAGTGAAATTCATAATGGTGGATTTTCTTAGCGTTTTAGCCACGCTAGCTAACGTGTTATTATTACATTCAATTAGAAAGTCTGGATTTATACGTGATAAAAATTGTTAAGAAAATGTTGTAATTCCACTAGGAAAACAATTCCTACTTTTGCAGTTGTGCATTAGACTTTTTTAGGAGAAATGTCACAATTTTACTGGATTAAAGTTCAACTTTTTTTCTGCAAGAGTCATAATGTTACAACAAATAGAGTGACATTTTACAAGAAAATTATATTTTTATCAATAAGCTGTGTCGTTTTGGTTAGACAAGTCTTGCAATTGTTGAGTGAAAAGCTCAGAGAAGAAAACAAAAAGGAATTATATGAGAATCTTCTCACAGGAAATAAAGTCAGATTTTTTTGGTGTTACAATAAAAAAAAGTGTTATGAGGAAAACAAAAGTAAAAAAACACTACTCAATTTTATACTTCCTAAATTACCTGTTTGGTTTTTCTCGTGATATTTTGCCAGAATCTGGTCAATTTTACAACTTTCTTCTCGCAGTATGATAACTCAATTTTTTGGGAAAAAAATGTTCCCCCTGCGCTATAAAATGCCATGACATCTTTCCGTCCGTTACCGAGCATGGCTAAAGACGGCTTCTATTTTAGAAAGTGACTCTAAACTCGATAATATTTAGTACTACAGCAACTGCTTGTTTGTAAATATATATACTTACTCTCTCTATATATATTTATATGTTTTGTCTCTCTTTGTGAATTTATGGCTTATCATTTGGAATGTAATTATTTCTCCAAAAAAGTTTAGAATCGGGACACTTGTTGTTGAAGTGTTGTAAACAAGACTAGTGCAGATGTCTGACAACTCATCTTGTGGCCAAAAGAGCATTCGGATGCCTTCGATGGGATTTTCCAAAACACTGATCTAACTCCATCCCTGAGATCAGGCAGTGATTCTGTTTTTTTTTTTTGTTTTTTTTTTAACTTTTATCAAGGCTTTTAAAACGTAACTTGGACTCCTGTGGGACCTCCGAAGACCAACAGATCACCCCGTGTAATTTGAGTACACGTGATGGACGATGGAATCCGGAGGGAAGATGACTTTGGAGTTGGCAGGGCAAGATGGACAAGTGGTTGGACGAGTTGTCTGAGCTGGTTTGAGGGTTGGGCTTTTTTTTTTTTCCTTGTAGAGGTTCCACTGTGTTTGCCACTGCCACCAGGCATCCTGAAGGAGCGTCGTGGAGGCATCTGACAGGAATACTTAACACAACGATACCAAAACCGAGCGAGGCAGACGTGTGGAATGAGAGGTCGGCATGCGGAATCCGGGCGTGGCGTCGTGCGCGAACCCCCGCCCGTCCCCATCTACGTGCAATGTGTCAGGCTGAGCTTGGTGACTCCGTCACGGTGCAGCCGGTAGAGGAGCTTGAACTCGCTGGGAAGCTGGTGGGTCTCCTGCCATTTTGTGGTGAACTTGGTCCCCTTCTTGTCGTAGTAGTGGTATGGCAGGTCCTTGCCCGTATTGGGGTCCCAACCGAAGGGCCAGAAGCCGTACAGGTGGATCTCATCGCACATGGCCGACGCCAGAGTGTACATGAGAATGCCGGTACTCAGTCGCTTGGGGGAAAGGTTCTTTGTCTTCCAGTATCTGTCCAAGAGAAGAGCAACAACAAATAACACATGAAGCAATATTTTCCTTTACTCATTAATCCCTCCGTAATCCCAATACAGGGATTTTTTTTTTTTTTATATAGTGGACTATGTAGTCATCATTAAACTGAAAAATAGTTTTGGTACTGCTTCGGTAAGCCGCTGTTACGTCATGGCTATCTCGTAATTAAAACATCCCGCATCCGCTTCAGCTGGTGGATGTTTCGTAATGAATGGCCAACAAATAAATACATTTTAATTATGTCGTATTGATATTGTATTAAATCTTGTCACTGATAGTGTAATTCATCAAATATATTCCGACAAAGTACTTTGTGGGTCTTGTGGCATGCTCCTCTACTCCTCCTACTTCCTGCCAAGTGGATTGAGGAGATGAAGCATCTGCCTGTCCCCAACAGTTTTGATTCCTACAAACGGGAATTTTCTTCGGTCCCGTGATATTTTTACTTCAATTAGTAGTATCATTGATGCTAATGTTATGATCAGAATAAGGAATGGAAGTTGTTATGGTAGCCTTGAAAACCATTGCGGTGTCCCTACATACTTTCATTTTCGTATTAATTAGTCATTAATAAGTCTTTGGATTCTTTATTTATGCTAATGCTAGCATCTGGACAGGGCTTTCTGTGTCGTTGTGGCCGAGTGGTTAAGGCGATGGATTAGAAATCAATTGGGTTTTCCCTCCGCAGGTTCGAGTCCTGTCAACAACGGGAGCTTGGGTTACTTCAGTGTTAGAATTTATGCTAATATTGGGAGATCAGAGATATATCGCACAGGTTGTTGCGGTTAGAAGTTGAAATTCATCGACGTCAATAACCATCTTACTTGTTGACGTCATGCATGATGTTTCCGGGCCAGGCCAGCTCCACCTTGAGCTGGCCCTTGTGCTCCACAAAGAAGTCCACAAGGGTGCGGGTGACGGTAGCCGATGTGTGCAAGAAGAATGCGGGGATCCACAGAATGGCACCTTCCAGTTTCTTCAGGTGCAGGTAGAAGTTGTTACGGTCCTGAATGGTCAGCAGGTTGTTATAGTACCTTTCCAGGATGCTGGGGTTGAAAGTGGTCAGGTTGGTCTTGCGACCCACATCTTTGGCGTACACCTCGGTGGGGGCGAAGTTGCAGCGAAAAACAAAGTCGGCGCGGTCGATTTCGGAGCCGCAGTGGCTGCCCGTCAGAATGCCGCTGTTGCCCACCACGGCGCAAGTGCCGTAGTGCTTGTCCAGGATGGGAGAGGCATCGGGGAGCAGAGACTTGAAGTTGTTGCTGATCGAAAACACGTACTTGTGGCTGGAGTAGTCGAAGTGCATCAGTTGGCCCACACGGACGCTGCTTTTGGTCAGTGAGAAGTTGTGCGGAATGTCGATGAAGTTGAAGATGTCCTTCCTGGCACAAAAATACTGAATGTACTTTGAAGCAAAGCAAAATTGTTTACATTGTATTATTTCATTAAGTAGATGTTTTTTCCAAGACCCTAGAACGGATTGAGGATATTTCAATTCATTTCAATGTGGACAGATCATTTGAGGGACAAGCACGGTGACAAATAAATTATCTTAAGGCACAGCACTTCATGGAAATACCTCCAAATTTCTCATGTTCCTCTCGTCAAGTCATAAAACGTTTTTTTTTTTTTAACTCTGCAGCCCAAGTACTTTTTTGATACTTTTCATAGAGTATGTGATTATCCCACATGAAAGCAAATATGACTCCAAGGGACATCCCTCCCAGAGAGGTCTATAGGTGGAATGTCCCCTTGATTTTCACAGTCTGGGAATTCTTTCAGATCTTTCTCATTTCCTTTGGCTTCACTGAACAATCCCCCCCCCCCACCCCCACACACACACACACACCTGACCCAATATCTTACTTCTGCTGGAAAAAGGCAGTCTTGTTGAATTTCCACTTGGACGGCTTTCCCTGTAGCTCTTCATTCAGGGCGTTGGTCAGCGGGATAAAGGAGGGGTCCAGGAAATTCATGGCGAACTGCGATCTGACAAGGATACATAATTGTCGTTGTGCAGTTGCCGTGCAATTGTGTCGGTTCCGTTGCCATCTTTGACACTAATCTGTTTGTGGTATATTTTTGGAAACAGTTGAATGAGTGCTGCAGGAGCTGCTTCTAATGTTTTCAGTAACCCACATAATCAACCCTATATTATTCATATTTGTATTATAATTCAGAATAAAGTAAAATCTTCGGAAAGTAAAAGCTTGCGATCATGTCATCTAGCATTCATCCAACTCATGATCCATATCATACCACATCGTGTGATATCAATTTATATATTTACATGTCAACTATTAATATATTAAAGTAACAACTCGAGTTGCAAAGCATGCCACATCATCTGCCAGCCAGCCATCAATCAATCTGTCTATGGAAAATGAAATTTGGAATCAATTTGAAAGACTAGTAATACATAAAAGTCACCTGACATTATATAAGCATATATAATTGACAAACTGGCATAAGGTGAGCGACCATGTTGCATCCCCAACCCCTCGCGCCGCCCTCCCCTTCCCTCCCACCCGGCCTCACCTTTTCCTAAACCACAGCCCCGCTCATAACTCACCGGAAGCCCGCGTGGAACATGATCCTGGGCCCCCCGACGGGTGTCCCGAAGAGGCTGTCCTTCCGCAGGGACACGTAGCTGATGAGCGACAGGATGAGCACCGCCACGCACAGGATGATCAGACCCAGCGCGCGAGCCACGCGGACCATCTTGGCGAGGGGAGCGGCTTCACTCGGCGGTCGTCGTAGTCGTTCGGCTGAGCATCCGCATCGCCGGCCTGGCTGCTTCTTCTGCGGGTGCTCCTTCTTCTGCCGGTGGCCGGGCCCTCATCCGCGACGTTTCATCGCCGGGTGCGGGTGATTTTTTTCGAATGCGTGTTGTGGATGGAGCTCGGATGGTTGTCATCCCCCCCACCCGTCCTTGTTGCCTCCTGCCTTCCTCCTTCTCCTTCCTCCTCCTGCTGGTTTAATCAGGGAGATGGAGCCAGAGTGCGTGCGTGATGCGCGTATACATACGCAAGCGCAGGAAGGCTCGTTCAATAACATAATGGAAGTGGGTAGTTTGTGCACATCAATTAAGATTTATGGAGCGCATTTACCGCCCACAGCAGTGAAAAACAAACGCGAAATAAATCCTCCATATACTTAATCCGCAAATGCTAATCAACAGACTTATAATGATTAAAAATAATAATAATATAATGAAATGACACTAGTCATGATTTACGAACTATTTATGGACATTAGGACCATGCCTGCTGATGTGCGTGTTTATACTTTATTCACTTATTGGCAGTCTGTGATAAAAGACTGCTTTTTCTACCACAGTATATGTATACATTTTATGTTGTTCCTGCATTTTAATAAATCTGAAATAATTTTGATGTATCACCGTACTGAAGGGGTAGCTAATGTGGCCTCTTTCCAGAGGTTCAATCAAATAAGGGTGAAGAAACCTTTGCTTGCCTCACAAAACTGTCAACTGTAGTGTCTCGAAGTGTGGCGCACGAGCTCCCACTAGTGGCAGATATAAAGATTACAGTAACAAATACAGTGAAACAATAATACATTGCCTTCAGATTTTTTTTTTAATCCAGCTCAGGTATATTTAGCGTGTAAGTACATTATTTCATATTTTACAACTCCTTTCAAACCTTTCGTTAGGTAGAATTTTTATTCAGCATTTACATGAAGCACATATTTATTCATTTATTAGTTTTTCTATATGTAAGTGCAGTGTTACTGTTCAAGCCACATAATTATACAGTAACTGACAATAATGCTAAATACCTATACTCATTCTTTTTGTGATACATACTTTTTTAGGTGTTCTATTTTTTCAGTAAAATGATCTTAGTAAACAAAGTAAAAAATAATAAAAGCTTTCATAACACAGCAGCATATTCAATCTGGTATTTCCACATTAGAATGTTACATTAATATACAAAATGCACATATTGCTTGCATAGCACGAGAGAAGTATGCTAAGTATGAAGCAAGTCAAACTTTGGGTTATAGAAACAAGTGTTTCCAAGTCACGAATAGTAGGCGGGGAAGAAGGACCCTTCGCCAACACTGCCCAGGGAGCCGCACGGACTGTCTTCGCTGCTACTCGTTTCCTCCTCACTATGACAAAACCGCGAAAAGGTGAGTTTTTTGGCAATCGTGTCAATTTACAATGCTACAAAGCAATGGGATATAACTCAGATTATTAGTCATATTGACCTTAGTCTGTGGTCCCAGGCATCCTCAGGTATGGTGGGCAGGCGGGAGGTGGTGCAGTGGGCAGTGTGCAGACTCTGCACTGTTCTTTTAGACAACACCCACACCAGCTTCCTGCCGTCGGGCTTGTGGCACCGAGCTGAGCGGTACTCTGTCATGCGTGTGGCCACCAGGTTCCGCCATAGACGCAGATCGCCGTTGCCCACCTGACAATGTATATTCAACTGTATTTATAGAGCACTTTAAAACAATTGCCGCTTTCAATACATCCAAAAAATATCAAGACAAAAAATATTAAGGAATAACTGTGGCGTACCTTAGTGAGTCTTTGCAGCTGCTGCAGCATTTTGGACACAGCGCTACACCGCAGGTTCCCGAACTCGTGGGCGACGAGGGCGAGGGCCAGAGTAGACGACTGTGGACAAGAAACTTGGATCAGCGCCGCTCTAAAGCCAAACGGAGAGTGAAAAGCCTTACTTTCGCTTTGGAGAAAACAAGTCGACACAGGCAGGCTTTCAGATGAGCTTCCAGCTTAATGACGCTCGGAAACTCTATCCTTTAGAATAAAAAGGGAATTGAAATGGTGTGTCATGAAGCGCAAGAAGATAAGGCAGAGAAGGTCCACAACTAAACCGCATTCATGATTTCTATGGTTGTTTTTCCATATCGTGGCTGGTTTGGAATGTGTAATAAACGATGGTTCGTTGTGCTTACCCCTCATCGCAACACACGGCACTCAGAGCCGAGTAGTAGAGTTGCAGAAAGGTGAAGGCCGTCACCGCGGGGGTCTCGGGACCAAGCTTCTGGGCCACGACGGTCTCCATGTGGCACAATTCTGACGCGGTGAACTTGCTGTGGCTGATGCGGATGAGTTCCCGGCCGGGCGCCACGTCTTTGGCCTCCTCCGTCGCACCGGCCGCCAGGTGGAGGCAGCACACGGACACGCACGGCACGTGTTTGGGTTGAGTCTGTCACAATCCCCACCGAGCCGATAAATCAGTTTCGTGATCACATGCTAAAAGCGACACGGTATTTCAGGAATTAGGTCAACGTGAAAAATGAAATACCAGCTTCTCTGGACGAGAAAACTCAAACTGTCTTGCATGTTTGCGTGAACTTCCTTAGGGCTTTCATGTAACCTACTTCATGGTTAGACTAAGCTGTTCCTAATATTTGGACCCTCAACTCACGTCAAGATATCAAAGATATCAAAGTCAATATAATCGAATGAATATATCATTAGATTATTATGTTACCAATATGTCAGATTTATAACAAATTGAACATTAGTAGTTTCTTTTTACTTGTATGAAATTGAAAAAGGTTAAAAACATGGCTTAAATATAATCATGGAAGTTTTCCAGGGCACCAGTTTGACCCAGGGATGAATTATTTCTGTTCTGTTCCATTGTTGTTGATCATCTTACCTTGATGAGTGAAAGAAATCGATCGAACAGATTGACGGCTCGAACAAATGTTTGCGTGCTGTAGCCGAAGAAGCTGGTCAAACTCCACAGCTCCTCCACTTTGGCGTCCCTGCATTTGGCCGACACGGCGCTCTGAATATTGGAGGTTATATTTACATTTCTAAGGAGGCCAAACATCACAACGAGCAAAAAGTGGGTCAGTTGCTTACCTCAGAGGACTCCATCATCTTCAAACCAGACTTGTTGGGAAGGAAATTGCCCTCCTGTGCACAGCAGGACTTCAGCTCCTTCTCAAAGGCCTTGTCCAGTCCTCCATGGTCCCTCATTCTGGAAAAGAACATCCTTTTAGAGCACCGTGATTCATGCAAATACACACAAGCGTGTGTACGTGTATGTGTGTATGGGGGTTGGAGCAACTTTTTTTGTTTACGAGCAGGCCACTCCTGCTGGGTGTCACGTATCTCTGGAAGATCAACTCCCCCAAAACATCATCAAAATACATTGCTTACAATGTCACGTGTGTTCCGGAAGGAAAAAAACATTTAATCTTATATCTATCTTTATTATAAGCAAACTTTGAAAGGTTGTCAAAGTACAAAGAGGTTCAATTATTTACCTTAGATAAGGATGTGCCTCCAGGTGTAAACATTCACAAATACACGTGCATTGTTAAAAAGTTAAGTACGGTCATAAAAAAAACATTCTCGACGTTACTCGTGACGAGATAAACAACGGCTGATAGGTGGGGAAACTACAATACCCATCATGCATTTGGCAGAAAAGTAACGGACAAGAACGTTCATGGTTACTACGAAATATTTATGTAATTTATTTTTTGACGTGATGAAAAATATTATCAGCTGATGAGTTTCTTTTCTTTTTTTTCATAAATTGTCTCTGAAGTCTATAAATGAACTTACTAATAACCCAAAGAAGATTACCCCAAATTTTGCTCGTCTGACACTGGCATGTAATATTTAGACATATCTGATGTGTTATCAGGGAAGAAACTTAGGTCGCAAAAAAATAAAATAAAAAGCATTCACGTTGGTCCAGTTTCCGGACACAAGATGGCGATATAGTTTGTGAATGCTATGAGACGAGTCAATACAAAACCTTAAAAGAAGATTATTTAAAAAGTCCCCGCTCTAACTTTTACTTAGCCTTTTATTGATGGCATTATCTTTCAGTTAAGAGTTACACAGAGAAAACATGTCTAACTGTATTTAGGAACGTTGTCAAAGGTCGTAACCGTGAAGACGCCATTAATATAGTTCCCATGGTAACGTCAACGTTGGCACCAGATGTTGTCTTGTCTTCCAGTTTTATCTTCAGCACGTACATGGAGTTAGAACCTCGTGTTTTATAAGTCTAACATACATATGTCACATATGTCACATACATGTGACATAGCATCGCGGCATGACATGATGGCTTTACATCGAGAGGATCCAGCAGGTGGTAAGTTGTGTGACGTTAGCTGACTTGGCTAATGTTAGCCTAGCCGCCAGCAAATTGTTTTATCAATATTTAATCGTGTTAAACGTGTTTTCTAGCCACTCGGGACGTTTCTGGGCTGAGGTTTAACAGTTTGGCGTTGGACGAGTTGAGGTAGCTAATGTTTTGTGTTGTTATTTTCTTATTTGGGGATTTTATCACCTGTTTAGATTGACACTTGGAGTAAGCTGTTCCCAAACTTTTATTGAGCCAATGCAATCTTAATTAGAAAAATATCACGGCACACGAACCAAAAGAAATTGTTACCAAAGACACTGAAATAATGTGTGGTTAAAATGAAATGGCTTTTAATCGTTCTTAATAACTTTAAGGCATGGATAGTTCAGCAACAATGCGTGAGAATAATTTTCAGACCAATTCCATCCAAAAACTTGAGACTGAATGAACTGCTTGCTGTGAACATGTTGAGGCACCGCTGTAATATGTGGGTGTACACAAACAGCTGAGAATATCTATTTGATCTAAATAGACTGTGACGCCTATTGTTATTGCCCCTATTTAACAACAATACTGAGAACATACAAAAATCTTTCGTGTTTGAACTAGTGAGCAGCTGGAGAGATGCACAGCGGAAACTCAGAGGCTTCAGGAGGAGGTGGGACATGCAACCAAAGCTGCATTGGAGAAGTTTGCCTGTGAATCCAAAAGCATTTGTACGACTTAAATGAACGGACCGAATCAAAGCGTGTGACTATTTTTGATTCTGTGAACCTGCTTTTTTCTTTAGCAGATCCATCTTTGGACAGTTTAACGCACCAGCAATGTCAGAGGGATGTCAGGCCCAGAAGAAAGAATGCCCAGGAAATTGAGGATGTTATGCATCTTAGTGAGGTTTGTAAAGACAGAGAATTTTTGCTACTTGTTTTATCAGCGCATAATAGATTCATCACTTAAAAAAAAAGTAAGTGAGATATAAGGGCTTAAGAGCTAGATAAATACAATTGACTTGACTTGACGGAGAGTTTGCACACTGTGTCCAATTGTTCTGTATTTCAGCAGCCAGTGGAACAAGTAGTAAGGCATAGGGACCCTCGGAATGGGCAGAATGGCAGGTAAATGTCCGTCTAAATTTACATATGGTGGATATAGACGTTTACAAACTCCCTGTTCAAATGCTACATTTTTGTGATATTAAAAAAAACAGACCAAGATAAAACAATCCACAATTGATGTGACTTTATAGATTTTATTTATTCATTTATGTATGTATTAATTTATTTATTTATATGTCTGTTTATTTATTTTATTCATGTATTTATTCATTTAGACTTTTTGTATCCACTCTAAAAAGAGGGGGACCAAATGTATAATAAAAATGACTTCCGTGTCCTGTTAGAATGGAAGAGCTTATTACAAGTATTGGCCAGGAGGTGGAGATGTTGAACCACAAACTGAGCTCATCCAAAGACAGCGGGCATCGCATCAACACCAAGCTGGAACTTCTAAGGTACATAAATGTGAAGGTTTATGACATTTCTTACCCCATTGAGTCAACATTTTAAAGTGAAAATGTATTTCCAGGACATCGTTGCAGCAGCAGCTGGTCAGTGAACTGCCGTCAACCCAGTCAGACGAAGAAAAAAAATTAGCTGTTGTGATGAAGATGATTCCATGTGGTGAGCCCCACTGTGCTTGCACCTCTTCCTCCAGAAGACCAGTGACCTCGTCCGGTGTAGGTCCCAGGAGGTGGTGCAGACCCCGGGAGGAGAGCAGGAAGCCAGTGACCGAGAAACCAAACGGGTAACCTGAATATTTTAAACACTAACATGAATTTATTCATCTATCCATTTTGGTCTACAGCCAGTCACAGGGCACCTAAATCCCCCATTTATTTGTTCATATAAAATTTGAATCTAATTTTTTTTAAGCAAATCAAATTTCATTTAAATTCAACAAGTGCTGCGTATTTCTTGCGAGTTTGACAGCTGCTTCAAATCGACATTTTCAGCCCCTCTGTCAACTGGATGAAGCTCTGAGCCGGCATGGAACCCTTCTCGCCGAAAAAGAAACCCTGAGGCTTGAACTGAAGGACAGAGATAAGCTTGTGGAGACGCTCCGGTTTCAGCTGGAGAAGAGCAAGCTGACCATCGACGACCTTCACCAGGAGAATGCCCTCCTCGGCACCCAGATGAACCAGCTGAAGGTTGGACACGCGGAAAGCCTGGTGAATCAGCGGCTCGCCATCACTGGTACGTTTATCACCATGACCGATTGATGCTCTGTGAAGCAAATGTCTTTTTTTAAAGCTTGTATCAAAATCGTTGGGTCTCTGAATTTTGCTGGCGCCTTTTCAGAGGAGCTCACAAAGCTGCAGCCTCTCCGCAGCTGCGCCTGCCACGAGCACCGCGACGTCGTGCAGAGACTCCGGCGCCGGCTGAAGAGCACCCAGACAGAGCTGGACCAGGTCAGGGGTGCCATGAGGACTCTGGAAGGGGGACGGACAAACGCTCTTCAGGCCCGAGTCCAACATCTGGAGGAAACTCTGGAAAAAGTGAATCAGGTGAATGACGGCCACCCAAAACAAAATGACAGAAAAGTAAGCTGACATTTCATTCAACGACTGTAGAGTATTTATCTGAAAGGAAGCCAATCATCTCCTCCTGGTTTCTAATAGGAACGGTCCTATCAAAACGCGGAAAGCCAGCGGCAGACACGGGAGCTGGCCTTTGTCAGGGAGGAGAAGAGGCAACTGGCGTTTGAACTAGACGCCGTGCGCTCCAAGGACAAACATCTGCGAGAGAGGATCAGCGAGCTGGAGGCCATCCTTCACAAGGTAGTGCTCCACTGCGCACGCTCGGCTTCACGCGGATTCTTTTCCTGACCTTTGCTTTGCTTACAGATGACCGAGAGCTTCGCCAACTGTCAGGAGTTCATCCAACTGAAGGAGCAAGAGTTCTTTCGCCTTAAACTCAAACACATACTGGACTTGAAGGTAGACATCCAATTTGTGTACTCTGGTCATCACATTGTACCTAACTGGGTCAAAAGCACCCTCTTAAGTGTAACTCAGCCGCTGACATATATTACTAATCAACTTTTTAACTTAGGTGGACATCTATTATCTTCTGAATCTCAAAGTAAATGCGCTGCCTCATCAAAATGTCCTGTTTGAGTCTGACATTTACAAATATCATATCATTAACATCATAAAGTTCCTGACACATTGAAGTCAATCTACAGGCAAAGCGCAGGTTCCCAGGGAGAACAACCCCGCCCCACTTTGATACTCTGAGATGCTTTCTGCTTATACATCACATAATCGTGAGGCCTCACCCTCTGTAAAATAAACACTGTACCGTATATAAATAAACCCCTTCCCATCTCTCTCCACTGGACATTGCGCCGAACGCCGTGTGCATTTGCTTCCTCTGTAGGAATACCAAGGTGAGAATGTAACTCCACCTGGACTGGACTCCCTGATCCCATCTGCTGCACTCGCTGATCCTCGTCCCTCCACGTGGGACGCCCGCAATGCCCGCATTACAGTAATGCTCAACATCTCTTGTGTCTGCTCTTGGCCGGTGCATGGCTCAGCACATTTGCTCGGCGGAATAAATAATGGACAGTCATTTCAAATCACATTCCGTCATCTGTAGATGGGCTAATGAAGCTAGCGACGATCTTGCGCTACACATTTAAACGACTTGTATTTGAACAAAAAAGGTGGCAACACATGCAATACAGCAATCATAGGCATATATTCTTTATCCTCTGCCAAAAAAATGACGGTACAGTAGTTTAGCAGTCACATTGTTCTGTTCCAACTCTAAAATACTGTAGAGTGCTATTTTATGAAAAAAAAAAAAAGCTTCAAAAATGTTTTTTTGATTGGGGCTTGAACGGATTAATGTCATTTCCATTCATTTCAATTGGCAAAGATGATTTCAGACAATTGTTTGGAGCATAACTGGTAAATTTACCATTGTATTATGTATCTATTCTGTTATATAATCTATTGTACGTGAAGTAACCTGAGCAATATGACATCTCTCTCCAAGCAGGAGAACCGCGCCCGGGACCGGCTCCCGCAGAACCTTGAAGAACCACACGCCGACAACGCCGCCCTCAGGAGGAGGTCCGCACCGGCGAGAACGCACAGACCGGCATTGTACGTGCCCCTCCCTCCATATGCTAGGAGGATTAGCTTTGTTCCCAGGCTCGCCGGGGTCAAAAAAAAAAAAAAAAAAAAAGAGAACACGATGGAACAAAGTAGAAGAAAGAGGAAGTCTTTGTATGAAAGTGGGTGGAGGGGAATGTCCGTGTGCAACTTTGACTGCTTAGCAAAAAATGTCAAAGTCAAACATGATGCACAACCTCAAAATTTGTTCCAGTAGTTAAACCTTTCCTAAGGTATAAGTTAAAAGTAGGGATGGGCAAAGTTAGTCTTGTTTTCTCCCTCATTAATCTGGCCCACCTCATACTTTGATTATTAACAATCCTGAAGTATTTTATTCGGGACATTCAGTTTAGGCCTTTTTTAATAAAGTTAATTTCTCATAAGATAATTGATTATCAAAATACATGGTAAGATAAACAAAGAATGTTTGTTTAATTTATTTTCTAAAATTATCACTTTATTAACTAATTTGAATAAACTATATATATATAATACATATTATTATTATTTACATATATCATTATTATTCTATTTAGGGGGTAGTTAGCTGATCCCAGAATTCGGCAAAATACAATTCAGAAAAATAAAATAAAATTCAGTTTTTTGTACAATAAAGTTCTATTTTCCCCAACAGCGGCGAGCAGTCCAAAACAGCCCGCCGGCGAACGACATGTGGCAGGTGAACACATCTGAGCTTTTGCCTACGCCGCAGCCAACCAAGCTAACGTCATTGTATTTTTCTACTCTCACAAACAGTGAGACTACGACAGAGACAACAGAAAGTGAGCAACCGCCGTGTTTTTCTAACCTCGCGCTGCCTTCTTAATAGCAAATCTCCCCCGGAAAGTAAAGTACAACAAATCATTGCTATTTTACACTAAACCATTGACACATTTTACAAGACACAACTTCTGGGCACTGCAGGTCACAATCGGTCATGCTCGATGACCGCGACGCGACACACTTTCTACCCGTGGCGGCGGGCATCGGATTGCAAGTCACCCGTGTACGCGCTTCTGACCTCTGACCCAGGGCACAGCTAACAGACACTTCAGTAAGTGGGCATACTGTAATAAATGTGTGCAAATAGATGCATAAATTTATCTTTTTTGTTTTACAGAAATCCCCAAGCAAGTCGATAATCACGTCTCACTGAATAGAAACGCAATACATGTATGTTTTTGCAAGTTATATTTTAAATAAAGTGTCTTCTCATATAGGTGACATTTGTTGTTTTCTATTTGTGTGTTGTGACATGGTGGATTTGTTGTTTTCTATTTGTGTGTTGTAATTTAGAAAGCCAAGTGCGGACCCTGTGCAATATGATTTGGCGGATCTGTTTTCACAAGGATGTGGATTGTGCAAGCATCAGAAAGATACTAGTCATTGGGGTACGTAGTATTTGAATAAAAGAGCTTTCCACTCCTATGAACCCTCATTTTACACATCAATGAATTCTTTTTTTTTTCTTTTTCTTTTTTTTTTTATCATTCCAATTTGTCAGGATTGTAAACATCGCTTTTCTCCACGATGTGTCACATTTGCAAGATGTATTTATATTCACTTTACAGGGTCTTCAATTTAGGGCCGGAACAGAATAACCGTGTTACCATTAAAATCAATAGATTGATTTCAGATGACAATGTTTTTGCATTGTCATTTCACATAGTGTTAAACTTATAAGTTAACTATGGGTGCAAAAATTAATCGATTATTGGATAATTAGTCTTATTTCTGGACCAATTACTTTTTGGTCTCACTAGTCCTTCCAAAGACTCCCATTTCATCTTCTGATGGAGTTGGAATTTGCGAGTACATGGCAACACCATTACGATCCCTAACCACGTCACTAAGGCTCACCGGCTTGCGTTTCACTCGTCCTTCTAACATCGCCGCGTATTTTGATGCTGATAATGAATTGATTCCTTATCAAAACGCAAGCACTTAACATGTCAATTATGAAGCCCACACACACACACCATTCACAAGGCCACCTCTCACTCGGCACATTGGGTGCCCACAACTAACGATAAGATACAAAAGCAAAAGGAAAGAGCAAATGTTTAAAGAGTGGGAGGGAGCCTTATCGACTTCTAGTTTGTGTGCCTGCGCGTTAATGTGTGTGCTGTAGTGACAGTTGAAGAAACCGCTGGAGGGAATTACATGAACGAGTTTGTGAAAAGGGTCACGGGAGGCTTTAGCATGTCTGAACAGGAAGTGCATTGCCGTTTCATCCTCACGCAGGAAGTTGCCGGCTTGTGGTTGTTTTGTCTGCTGTATAGACTGCTTTTATCTCCCATGTTTGTCCAGTTGGGACACGTCTAGATTAATCGTAATTAAAACAAATATTAAAGTACGTATTTGTAGTTTAAAATTAAAACAGCTTAAGCAAATGTTGGGCTTATATTTATGTATTGTGTGAGCTAACAATGCCAATGTGAGCGAATTAATCTGATTTTTGTGAATTTTTCCTGGGGTCTATCCTAACAAACATTTTATTATTAAGTGACAAATAAATGGAGGTGTTTTAAAACAATTGATTAATTTAGCAAAATATAACAATTTTAAATTTACAATTCACGTAAAGTGAATCACAGTTCTTCATTCGCGAATCCGCCTACGGTATTTGCAAAAACACGCATTTATGTATAAACACAGAGTATTTATGTTTTGGGGGGAACCCATTCCCTATTATTTGTGGAAAATGGTGAATTTCCACAGCTATGCATTGGCCTAACAAGGAGACTCTCCGGTCCTGTTTGCGCTCGCATAAAAGTGCCGCGTAGCGACAAAGTTCTTTACGACTTCAGCAACTTTATTAAACGTCTCCCATGTGTGCTTTGGGGGCGAATCGCTGCAAATCTACTAAGTAAGAGGCAGTTACGACTCATGCGCAACAGCTACAGAGGCTATAAATGGATCGGACCCGAGCATGACCCACATATACAAATGGACCTTACGTTTAATGGCACACATGTGATGTTACCATGGCTACCAAACATGTAAGCCACTGTCTTTGTGGGGCTTGCTAAATTTGGCAACTAAGTTCAAATGCCTTAGGTGTATTGATTTACCATTTTAAAATATACATACAAAGTACCCCCTCCCCAAATAATTTCTCTTTGCCAAACATTCTTCTCTACTGCTCTAATATTCACCAGCTTGGGTAACTATTAGGCACTGGTTTCCTCCAGAGATGGCTAAAGATTGTCAGGGAATTTATAAAACACTTGAGCGTCACTACTACACGTGTTTGTTTTACCTTTGCGATCACACAGTGTCCCATTTGAGGACTATTAATTAGCGATAATGGGATGGCTGAGTCCCTGGAGCTTGGAGAACACCACGGGGACACCGAGGTTTCACTTTGATTGCTGATTACCCCTGATGATCGAAACAAATTCACTTTGACACAGTGTGCCGACTGTTGAACATTATTCAGCGGGTCAGCGTGTTCAGCATCACTATTTGCCTCAAAGGACAAAAAAAAAAAGTATGTTGAACTTTTCACTCCTAGTTGAAGTTTGCTGTAAGACTGATGCATAAAACAAAGGATAATAAAACAGTACATTTAAATACCAAAAGTAGTAGCAGTGGTACTTGAGGTGTCAAAATTAATCAATGAATCGACAAGTCAACGATTGTATGATTAATTAATGGAATAATTGATTAGAAAAATATTCGATAGTGACAGCCCTAAGTGGTAATACAGTGAAGGTGTGTGGTTGTAAAACAGTCGTGGCCTTTTGACTGATAGCCTTGAGACTTACGTTGACCGTGAAAACTATGAAGGCTTTGTTTATTATCTCGCAGACGGAGGACTCGTGCTGTCACAGGACCGCTCTGAGGCAACAACGACAACAACGTCAGCATGATGCAGCGACAGCAGCAACCCTTGAATGGATCCGCTTATTCATTTAAAGCGCAGCTCCATCGGTAGGAATTCGGGACTATGTGCGCTAAATGCAATTCGTGTCATTGTCGACGACCAAGTGTCAGAGTCAGACCCCTGTTGACCATGTGTTGAAGAAGTCTTGTCGTTAGAGCCTCCTTACGAACACCGGACAGCAGGGGTGTCAAACTAATTTTTGTCGCGGGCCGCATCGTAGTCAAAGTTTCCTTCGGAGGGCCATTGAAATTGCCAACCCAAATAAATGTGTGAATGATTATATATAGTGTAGGCTACACAGCAAACTAGCGAATGACTAGATGAATAACTAGTTTTCAAAACAGAGACTAAGAAAAACTGTTATTTTAAAATCCGATAATCCCGATAACCGATTCATTAACCAATTAATTGAAATCGGCAAAAATGGCTCAACCAATCGGGGAGTTCTATTTGAATCTACTTATTTTTGTCTTATGTTGTAATGTGTGTTAAAAAAAATATAGAGCTAATACTGAGCCCTATGTAGAGTATCCAGATGTGCACAAAAGGCTGCAGGAATTCTACAATATTATATGTGGCAACTGTACAGAGAAATTGAGGAATGTCCTTAACAAAAGTGTCAAAACAAATTCTGGCGCCACACCAAAGGACCGAACGTGTTCTTTAGCGGTCCCGTGCCACACCCTTTGACAAAGTTTCTTGGAAAAGCGCTGAGGTCATTGTGGTGTGATCCCGCTGACAAACAAACCTCCTCAGGGGAGCGAACGTGTTTGGAAATGATGTTTACATGAGAGCACTTGTGGTGTTTTGTTGAAGATCAGTGCTCAGATAAGCGTTTTATTTTTACTCTCACACTCCTCTTCAGCGGAGCGCTTTCTCACTTGATTGCAAAGTGAGAAAAAAGCCAGGAAACGTTGATTCGGGAGGGGCGTTTCTTTTTAACGCGCCGTACAGTAGCTCCGGTTCCTCTCCGGGAGGATTTCCTTCTCGCGTGTCCCGGACTGTGTATAAATATTCAAAGAGAATAGTTTGTGAGACGAGGCATTGTTCGCAAACAAGGCTCTAAATGGCTGCGCTCGGATGGTGTGACTGGGCTAAGCTCGGCCCCCCTTTTGATTGATCGCTCTATATTACTGTAAGGAAATCAACTGCTTAACTTTGCCATAGGAAAGTTTGATAAGTTGAACAATGCAACATGCTGTTTGGAAAAAAATTTCAAAAAATTTACTTTTTGGATGTCGGTTATATGCAATGATACGTCACAATCAAATCAAGGCATTTAATTTCATTTACTACAGTTTTTTTTTTTAATCTCTGATCCACACATGATGATGACTTTGATCCCGCCTATAAAGTTTATTTATCCCACGCAATCTCGTTGAAAAAATGAAGAAAAGACAAAGGAGAACATTAATTTCCCTCCAGAGACTTTCAGCTTCTTATTGACAGGAGGAGCACAATGAGGGGAAACTGGTGCCATACACACATTAATTATTTTTTGTTATGGTCACCCAAAAAATAAATAAATCACAAGCTCTGGCAGCCGGCTGGCTTTCCACTCAAAAGGGGATTGACGGCCATTGTAATAGTTCTTCTTAAGGATGTCAGGGGTGGGCAACTGGAAAAGAAAACAATGCACCACTAAGGATGTGCAAAAAGCTCCTGTCGTGCTGGGTAGGTGTGACAGGTTTCCCTTTTAAAGATCACATGACCAACATCCTGCAAGGTTATATATATATATATATATATATATATATATATATATATATATATATATATATATATATATATATATATATATATGTGACATACCAAGATTTCTTATGATGGAATCCATCTTCTCTTGACACAAAATGAACCCCTCAAAAAATAAGCTCACTCACGGTCCTTTGACACCTGCTAAATCGAGCTCAGGGAAAGCCTTTTGTGGTTTCTAATGAAGCATTGCAAATTTGCGAGTGCTTGGCTTTGTGATGGTGCACAATGCTCTGCTGTTGTGTAACTCCGTGCAAAACCTGCGGTCGCGCTCAGGTCACTGCGGGCATTTAAAAAAAAAAAAAACTCGAAGTTCTATCGTTATTTTCTCTGCCATTGTGACGCGGCGCTTTTTTAACATCTTGAATGAACACGTTAAAACAATGAGCTGCTGGGTCCGCTTATAAAACCTGTCGGGGGGGTTGAATGGTGGGAAATGAACCACACCTCCAAAGAACCAAACAATCCTATGGCGGGCCCATCACTTGAACGGCCTTTGAGTAAATAAACAGCACGGGCTTGACCTTGAAACTCAGATGTACACATTCCTTTTTATCACAAAGATGTTTGCCAAACGGGAAGGAATTCCCCGGTGGTCCACGAGCCATAGCTTGGGAATCTGCAAAATTGAAGAAAACAACAAACATGAATCGAGATGAGTGCTCCGATACCAACACACTGATACTGATACCAGGTAAGTGGAATTTGTGCCATATAAGATCCTTTAAAAGTCTTAATTTTAATTTCCCTTAATAAATCCTTAAATTCCACCAAGTATCGCCACATTCCAGCACTTGGAGCTTGGAGTTCTTTCTCTGCCGCCTTTCTCTCCCAGGAAACCAGGGATTAAGCCTGGTAGATAAATCCAGCTGTACTGTACCTTTAATGACCAACCGGCATGCATCTTTCACCTTCAGTGAAAAGGCCCAGACAACCCGGCTTGTATATCAACTCCCCCTCACGCCACCTTTGCCTTACACGGCTTGTCTCCGGGGCCTTTGCAAAGCACCGTGACTTAATGTGCGGTACCAGGCTCTGCTATGGTGCGGCCTCACTGTGGGATTTCATGGCGGCTAATGTAAAGAAGGTGGGAGCTGTGCATATATTGCAGACGTGATAGATTCTTAGTAGATTACACGTTCTACACGTTGCCATCTTCCATGCAGCACCATTTACAAACAGTACCAGAAGGTGACGTGGATTGTAGTCTTTACATTACAATTGAAAGTAAAAAAAAAAAAAAAAAAATAGACGTATATCCCAAAAAGTAGAATACATTAGTCTCTGTAAAGAAATCTAAAATGATAACAAAAGAAAAGAATACATACTGATTATACTGTATAATACAGATCAATAATGTAATTTTAACTTGTCCAACTTACAATTTCTTTCTGAAACAAGAAAAATTATCACATTTTATTGTTGCGATATGAATGTGTATTCACGAGCACGCCCACGCTTGAATTGCCTCCTTTCAAACACACCTGTTATTTATCCTTGGTGTGTTATTTGTACTACAACCAGATTGTAATTTGAAGGCTGTTGCGACCTCGTGCTGACATGACTCACTGCATGCAGCCTGCTTTGTTTTATTTAATTCTGGAAAAAGTGCTTTCCATTCGTACACACATCCTATCCAAGAGATTTGGCAGAAAAATTTGACGAGATAAAAGACATCAGAGAGAAAATAAAAGACATCAGTGAGGGGACAGTGTGGCGTTGTTACATCAGCCAGCACAAAAAAAGTATTGTAACGATACTTAGTTCACACATTTTTTTTGAAAAGTCCTATTTGAGCAACAGGAATGGAAATTTCAAATAAAATCAGTTTGTGGCTATCGAGCTACTTTCAGGCGTTCAAAGTCGGAGGTACCATTGCCAACAAGTAGGCACCATTTGGCTGATTCAGTTGATATTTTCTTTCTTTCTTTCTTCCTCATGAATGGACATTTTGTGGTGAGGTCAAAATTCGCCGCAAAAACCTAAGGGGTGGAGTTGTCGGGGACAAGGACTGGGATTCATAAGCATTTTTCCCCAAAAAATCATTTACACGCTGTGGGATAAAGTCTCTTTGTTGTGCAGCGTGTGAATTGCGTCGAGTATACCGTGAAATAACACTGACGCAGTTCATCATATGAACGTACGCATAATTTTGACAAAATGAAGAAGTCTGTCTTTTTTTTTGTTTTGTTTTTAAATAACAACAACAAAAATCCTACTTTAGGATCCTATTGAAAATGTAAAGAACAAATGATCCACGATTGTTCACTGAGTTGACGTGCAAAATCCTGCGCTGCTGTAAAAGAAAAGGCGTCAGTGTCGCTCTGCCGAGCAAACACAAAAAAAAAAACAGCGCTTGAACCGTTTTACCCTTTTCTTCCAGACAAATTACTCCAACTGTTATTTTCCCCCCACCCGATGATTCTCTTCTGCATTGCTCTTGTTTGAACAGATGCCGGACCCCCCCTACACCCCCCCCCCCTCCCCCCATCCCATGGAGGACAATGAGGTAACACTCAGTGGCAGTGAGAGTTCAGCGCCCAGTCGGTTTCTTTCCGAGAGAGAGAGACACATCAAAAACCGCCCTGTGTGTCACTTCCTGCACCAAAACTAAATGGAGGACATTAATTTAAGAATGGCTCTTATGCAAGATCCAGCGACCGCACTCACCTTTTGGATGTTTACTTTAAAGGCAACAAATTTGACAGTACTAACAAATTTAACAATTTTATATCGTTCGAGGGAGAAGACAAAGACGTCAAGAGTATCAATAATGTTAATGCTAATGTTTTGACTCGTTGCTAATGTTTTGACAGCCGCTATGGGCCTTATGTGACGGGACAACCTTTCCCTGCAAAAAGTCAAACCAACCCTGGAGTTTGGACTATTTTACTGAACGCTTTGTTGAAGTCAACTTGCTATATGTTGAAGCATCTCATGTGCGTAGTTTCGTTCTACGAATGAAGCTGAGATGAGCAGCTGGTGTTGTCTGTAAATAAGCTTTGCTGTTGGCCTCCCACAAGTGTCCCGTTTCCTCGTCACAGGCAGGCAAGATATTCCGAGTTCCACGATGCAAAAAGGGGTCATGTAAAATCCCAGCAATGTCACCCCTGACCTAAAAGATCCGGACAGTTGTCATGTCTGGTCAAATTGGCGCTTTTAAAATGACCAAAAAAAGACTTATTTAAAAAAAAAAAAAAAAAATTGCAAACTTCGTTTTAGATACATTAAAATAGTGTTTTTATTTTTTTCTTCTCCATTTTCCCACCTTTTTCCAACAGCTCCAGTTTGTGAAAAGGGGGAGAAAATATCAGCTTTTACAAGCAGTGTAAACATTTATTGCGTGGTGAGAAAAAAAAATGACAGATCACGTAAGGTGTATTGTTATTCTGGAAACTGAAAGATCTGCTAGATGGCCATCAGGAGTCTTCCTGAATTACACTTTCCAGGCATTTTGGGAAGTCAGGACGGTTGACATCACTTATCACAAAATGTCAACCAAAATGAAAAGCAATTTCCTTGATCCGCACCTAAATCTACCCACATGTACTTTAGCTCGTGGCACATCCTTCCCCAAAACGTCACAAAAGTTCTGCTGAATAGCCAACAAACAAAAAAGAGAACATAATGTCAAAAAACAGAATCCTGTCTCTACACCCAATTTTAACTGGTTGTACCTTGGCCTATGTCGCATCCTTCACATCAACTAACAAACGGCCATGACAATGTCAACGCAAAAAATAACCAGACTGAAAAAAAAATGATATCCTCGATCCGCAACTAAATTTAAAAGGTTGCACCGTGTCTGGTGTCACATCCTTCCACAAACCGTCACTGAAATCCTTACTAATCGCCAACAACCACCGATGAGAACATAATGTCAACCAAAATCATAATACAACCACGTTAAAAATAAAAAACAATTTCCTGGATGTGTACCTAAATTTAAATAAGTGTACCTTGGCCGATGTCGCATCCTTCTAAAAAACGTCACTGAAGTTCTGTTTAATCGCTAACAACCAGCGATGAGAACATAATGTCCGACAAAATCATAATGGCAACCGAATTGGAAATAAAAAACTATTTCCTGGATGCGTACCTAAATTTAAGTGGGTTTACTTTGGCAATACTGCATCCTTCCAAAAACGTCACTCAAGTAAATTGCTAACAAACAGCAATGAAAACTTATTGTCATCAAAAATCATAATACTGGGTTTAAATGCTGTCGTTTCGACCAAATACCTCTGGTCACCTGTTTGTATGTGATGATCTGTTATTTACTACGACATGAATCAGAACACCCGTTATACAGCCGTGTGACACGTGATAATGATATAAACATATTTAGCACAATAGCTGCAACTGTTTTTATTAAAGCAACAGTTTGATAAAAACAAGTTAGTAGTTCAAGTAGTAGTTTAAAACCACAATTATTATTATATCAATTAACTGTCATGTCCTCAGCCGTTTAATGAACAGAACAATGAAATAAACAAATGAAATAAAATTTCAAGCAATTTAACCACCTGACATTACACACTAGGCCACACCCCTTAAATGCACACATTCAACACAAGAACATGACAGTATGCACACGAATTGCACTTTACAAAACCTATGTCACCAAATTCTCTTCATTACATTTTCATTATTTGTTAAAAACAAAATAATAGATGTTTTAATTTGATGGCACTTTGATCGGGGAAATTGATTTGAGATACCATACAAGTTAGTTCAGTTAATGAATGAATTCAACTTTGCTCAAAATGGTATTGAAGTCCTATAACTAATTCGGCACTCATCACTGCCGTTCAAATCCAGCCTAATATTTAATTTTGGAGTTGGGGGGTAATTTAGGATACACAAACGTGTGCTTTGTGCACTATTAGTCGACATGTATTGACCAAACTGCAGGTCCTCTTCTCCGTTATGCTCCTCGATGCTCACTGCTGGATATCTCACCAGCGGCTCCCCCTTTAAATATCAACCCCGCCCCAAAATCAGTCGATCAAATTCGACATCGTGCCCACCGGCTTCTAACCAATCAGCGAGCGGAGGGGCTAGTGTCGAGACGGTGGTCCGTGCGAACTTAAACCAATAAGAGGCCGAGTTTGACGCAAGGGGAGAGGGAGGTGGGGGCGGGGTGGCGTGACGTCAAGACCATCATCATTTCAAAGCGTAACTTTTTGGGAATAAAAGTGGAACAAAAGAAGCGTTGTAAGAAACAGTTTGAAAAGAATATTTGCAAATTACATGTCGAAATAAAAAGCATTTAAAGTCACGTCATGATGCCGCTTATTCACAAATTCTAAAAGTAAATGATAACGGTTTTTTGTTTTTTTTTTAACCAGGAACCAGTATAAACTTGCCAAATGGAGTGTATTAAAGGATTGAAGATTGAAGGCGGATCGGGCGCGCCAGTAGTTGTGATTGTCATCGACGAGTGGCATCCTTTTTAAATAGTAGCCGGTGGGTGTGTGGATTTTTTTTTTTTCACGACGCCCCGCCCGGCTCAGCCTCCCAAAACGCGGCGCTCCGCCTCACCGGCTTCATTCCAGTAGAGAGGGGGAACTAAAGAGGGGCAGGGAGGCAACCGGCGGCTCCTCCTCATCAACAACCGGCTTCAAAAACCCACTTCACCCGGCTAAAATCGCCACCTTCGCCCGGGAGCCTTACACAGAAACTGTCGGGAGTGGAAAGAGAAAGAAAACCTCTCTCAGAAGTAGACCCGAGTGGACGAATCGAACGCACCTCTATTCAGGGACGCCATCCCCCCCCAAAGGCTTCAAAAGCAACATTTTTCCACAGTTTTTGTGTCTTTTCTGTCATTATGACTCGGAGATCGTGTGCCATTTACGCCACCGGCATCGTGTGTGCCCACCTCCTAATCGTGGGGATCGCCCTCGTGGTGGCTCAAGTCTTCCAGACCACAATTCACAACCGCTTGAAAAAGGTGAGCTCAGTTTGACCTTCTTTTAAAGTCCACAATGCCACTAAAAATGCTCGACTGGAAAACATTACACTAAGGCTCAGACCGGCTGATGCAGCATGACCCACTGACACATTCCCGGATACGATGCTCTGATCCTGTCTTCCCATTTACGCAACTTCAATGCAACATTAAAGCCTTCAAAGCCTTTCCTATTTACAATCTCCAAAAATTGACTTTGCAGGGCAAATTGTTCCCCTCAACAGTAACCACAACGATCCAATATGTTGCTATTTCATTTTTGTCCCTACTGCTCATCTCAATGTACCTTTTTAGCTAAAGAAAATACATACTGCTTTAGTCTCAAGATATAAAGGACTCAATTTGATGTTAAAATCAAAGCAGGGAATCTATAAAGCCTTTTTCATTCATTGCCATTCATTCATGTGCAGTGATTGTCTCTTGATGTATCGCAGGTTAAATTGACTCATCCATCTGTCAATCCATGTGCATGAAATATTTTCAAAACTTGTGCAGAATATTCATATGTATATTTTTTTGTCTTCAAATGAGTGGGTGACCCACGACCCTGAACTGGATAAGCGATGTTGAAAATGGCTGAATCGGTACTAACCCCAATGACAAGTAAAACCAGAGAGTAGCAATTTAAGAAACATGGATGTCAGGTTCTTTTTTCCGACTGTTGTCGTAGTACTTTAAAAAAATATTCTATGGCACATTAAAACGATGTTCACTGTAAAATAGTTCATTCACCTTTTGCAATCTCCAGTGTCGTAGGTCAATGTGGAGTTGAAACGTCAAATTGTAAAACAAAACATCTTTTATTATTTCTTTGTATTTTAATAGTATGTTCAATTTGCATGATATGTTATATATTAACAGGGACAAATATCTGGTTTTAACCACATAACTGGCTCATGAGGGAAAAAATGAAGTTTTCTGAAACGGAAGCGTTGCAGGTCATCTGATTGACTTCAGTGGAGGGAGTGTACGTTGAATATTTGCAGTGTGACTGTTTGTCCGTCAATATATGCGCTGCTGTCACTGATTGGCGACCAGTCCAGGGTGTAGACCACCCTTGCAACTCTGAGGAGAAGAAATGGCATTGAAAATGGACAGATGAATCTGAACAAACACACCAGATGTTGGGGGAACCCTGCCCTGTAGGTTAACAAGCTTTTTTTTTTTTTTTTTTTTGAACATGAACAAATGCATTGGTGTTGCAATGTGTCCGCTTGCAGTGACAGCAGCAGGAGGAGGGCGGGTGGAGGTTGTCTGTGTTTGGATGGAGGATGGGGGAAGGGAGTTGACGGGTGAAATGTGCTTACCTTCAAGTCTCGAGTTGAGTTTACGCTGAGTTGTCTTGTTTTTATTTAGCGAGTGGTCACTTTTTACACTCTTTGTCATTGCCAGCTGTTGGAGTGGCTTGTTAGCTTCTCAAGCTAACAAGGCATGTTTGTTCCTTTTTAGACATCACCAATGGTCGTACCCAAAGTGGAGACCGTTGCTAACATTTTATGGAAAGAAATAATAAGCTACCAGGTTCAGCATAACCTTTTTTTATTATTTGTTTTGCTGTTTAACCATCAAAACATTTTTAAATGTCAGGTGAGTAGTTCATACAAATCAAATCAATGCCAAATATGACTTCAAAATATAAATCATACAAAATAATCAATATAAAGATAAGAATATAAATGATGAGGCAATGGAAAAAGTGAATCTATTCTCTTGTTTTATCAATACCTATATATTTTCAAATTTCCACACAACGCACCCTCACGGGAGCGGTGAAATTGGCATTGTGGCGATTCAGCAGCTCAATCGGGGGCAGCAGCTGACGCGCTATATGTCGCAGCCCGGCACACCCGCCGCCACCTTTAACCTTTTGGGAATTGTTGGCATTCCTCTTGCTGACATGAATCGGCGGCGAGCATTTTCGGGGGCACCATGCCAACTCATCTGGACTACTTAGGGAGGAAGCCAGCCAGCCAGCTAGCTTCCCTCTGCTCCTTGGTGTTGTAAATTAATTTTCCCCATTGACAATCTCTAAATGAGAAGTTAGCAGGGGGTAACTGCTAATCCTCAACTGCCTCAAGGAAGAAAAAACAAGCCTAATTGCAAATTTGCTTGAAAGTTGTAGTTCAGGATAAGATAAGCAGAGTACGCAGTAAAATAATATAAATTATGTTGTATCGTTTTTAAAAATCGTTAGCCTAAGTGAGCTCGATTTTAATCTCAATACTCAAAATTGCAACTTAATTTTCTCAACATTTTTTTCATGACTGTTCTCATATAATTCAGACTTTTTGATCAGCTTTTGAAATTTTTGTGCGCTTTTTTTGGCGCTATATAGTTCCGTTTAATTGGCGTCGTGATTATTCAATTCAACTTCATAAAACAGTTAAGAAGGTTCAAATTAAGGATGAGAGGTCCTTGTAAAATAAGGGGGGGAAAATTCTCATTACGAGCTCCCTGGATTGAAAAGTTTGAGAATCCCAGCTCTAGGGCGTGGAAGGAAATATAAATCATGTGAGGAATTTCTTGCCTTCTTCAAGCCCTGGGGGCAGGACTTCTATATTTTTTTCTTTTTTCACTGCGCTGGAACCAGTAAACTGCAAACACAGACTGATCGGAGGATGACGGATTGAGCGTGAAAGCGTTTGAAAAGTGAGACACGCCGGGTTCCGTCCGGGGTACTTGAACTTCATTTTTCTCATACTTCATTTTTCTCATCACATATGGTCTCAGTCGGACAGTGCCGACTATTTGTTTACTGTGTACTAAGCTATTTGTTTAAGGGCTGGTCCTCATCAACCTTCAAGCATGTCCTTGGACTGTGTTTCTCCTGATAAACCAGAATCAAAAAACAGTCCAAAGCATCAAAGCAACCTTGTGGTGAAAAAAAAAATCCAAGGAGTCGTGCTTTTTTCTTTCATAAAAGGAAGAAGTTACTTTTGAAAGTGCGTGACATCGTCCTGATTTCACTTCCACGTTTATAATAGTAACATACTTATCGTATTTACAATGACTAAAGTTTATGAAAGTATGACTTGCAAAATCTTGTATGCCTTTCAAGGCAAAATGCAATTATTCCGAGAAACAAAAAAATAACTTACAGGAACAGGAAACCTGTCGGCAAAGTTTGCTTGCCTTGAGCTCGACTGGGCTTTCACGGGAAGCCTGGTGTTGGCGTGAGGATGCGAGCGACCCAACAAATAACCACACCGGCCATAAAAGTCTGCCAAGGTCGCAAAGTCTCTTGACGGGAAGCGGCGGACGCGTCTTGGAGACAATGTGCGGCTCGTCCATGCCCTCAACGGTTAACCTGAAGCAGACGGAGGCTTTTGAGCAAATTTGAAACGAGAGGAAGTGTTGTTACTTACGTCCACGTGTTTAAAAATAACCTATCCACTAGTGGTGGGAAAAGTGCAAGTACTTTTACTTTACTTGAGTAGATTCATCTACCGTGCCGACATTTGCCGGCACGCTCGTCCTCTTGTTCGAGCTTGCCCGGACGCACAAATACAGTTTCCATCTTGTGAAGCATGTGTGCGAGTGCCCTCAGGAGCTCTGCATTAAGTCTTACTTTGTGTTTTAGGAAATAACGCTGACGGAGAAGAGTCAGATGTTCGAGTCGTGGAAGAACCCTCCCCCGCCCGTCTACATGGAGTACTACTTCTTCAACGTCACCAACCCGGAGGTGTTCTTAGCGGGAGGCCGGGCGGCCGTCCAGCAGATCGGACCTTACACCTACAGGTAATGCGACACCCCTCTCCGGACCCCCGATGAGCCTCCTGGCGTCTGACCCGCGTCCTACCGTTTCCCCGCCCCAGGGAGTACCGGCCCAGGGAGAACGTCACCTTCCTGGAGAACGGCACCAAAGTGTACGCCCTCAACCCTAAAACCTTTGTCTTCATGCGGGAGAAGTCGGTGGGAGATCCCGAAGTGGACCTCCTCAGGACCATCAACATCCCCTTTGTGGTGGGTGGCCGTTGGTTTATGTTTGCCGTTATGAACACAATGGTTCTTCTATGGCTGGTGCGACTTATACTCCGAAAAATACGGTTCTGTATATTTGACTTTTGCTTGACTGTGTCCTCCCAGGTGGTGATGAACGAGCTCAACTCGTACTCATTCTTCCTGCGCAGCATCATCTCCATGTACATCAAAGGCCTGGGGGCCGAGTTGTTTACCACGCGCACGGTGCACGAGTACCTGTGGGGCTTCAAGGACCCTATCCTCACCAAGATCCACTCCATGAAGCCGGATGTGGACGAGTACTTTGGGCTCATGTGGAAGGTGAGCGCCGAGGGCTCACGCAGTCGTGTCTTTTCGCAGACTTCCTGTTAGCCAGCGCGTGACGCAACTTCTGCAATGCTGCGGCGAGGTTGCCAGCCACTCAAATGAGCCTCTTAGCTGACTTGGAATTAAAGCCGACCACCCAAGACACTACGTCGACAGTATTGAGACAAATTCCGCAAACATTTGATGACCGCGAGAGTCTCAATATTATTGTGCCCCCCCCAAATCAACGGACTGCGTTCCCCCTCCCCATCTCCAATTACGAGCCTTCCTCGTGCTCCGTTTGAGGCTTATTGTCCCCTACGAGGACATGGCGTCAGCCAAACACAAAGCGGCGTTTCTTTTCACGGCTCATTAAAGCGTAGCGACGCAAACGCGTTCCGACTCAGTGCCTGGCCAGCATGCGGCGCTTCGTGTCTCAACCCGTCTCTCTCTCTCTCTCGTCTTGACAGAAAAACGGAACCCACGAAGGGGAGTTTGTCTTCAACACCGGCGAGCAGGACTACATGGAGTACGGCAAAATCGACACGTGGAACGGACTCAAGTAAACGCTTTTTCTTTCATTATTTGGATCAGCTTTTGTTTTTTTGGGGTTATTTTTAAATAGTCCATCTTAGGTCCACTCGGTCAGATAGTCTCAGTATTTGCCCAGTTAGACAACTTTTGAGTTGTGTCCAGAGCAGGGGAACCCTTTGCTCCCTGGATTTGAATATTGCAAAATGAATGTTTGGCTATCCATTGCGACTTTGTACTTTAGATCCAGGTCGGTAGATTTGAGAACGCGCCAATACATCAAGCATTGAATAGATTGTCCCATTTCCCGAGGCGAAAAAGAAAAAAAAAGCGTCTTACAGCAAATTAGATAATAAAAACATATGACACACTTTATTGTACACATTAAAACGAGCGCAAAATGGAGCTCTACACCAAATTTAGCGACTTGTGTCAATCTGACTCGGAAATTCACTTTCGTCATTCAACCCATGAAAACAAAGTGACCACGATGACTCATGTCAATCAGACAAGAAAAATGATTTTTTGATTTCCAAAGCTCTTTTTTTTAACGTCGACATGTGACAGTAACAGCTAACACCGCCGTTTGTTTTCTCCTCGCGACCAGGGAGATGACGTTCTGGTCATCCAACCAGAGCAACATGATCAACGGCACGGACGGCGCCGTCTTCCACCCGCTCATCAACAGGAACGAGCTGCTCTATATCTTCGCCGCCGATCTCTGCAGGTATGCGCGCACCGATATCGCGTCCTCGCCCGCCCTTGTTTACCGTCCAGGAAAAACACAAGATCATGAATCACAGATAGACTATCTCAGGGACTGATAAGTAGTTTGTCTAAGAAAAGCGGACACTCCCCGGAAGCTAAACGATACACAGGAAACCGTTTTGAAGCCGAGATGAGCGCGCAGGGTTCACCCACTTCGTTTTTTCTGGCAGATCCATCCATCTGGCCTACGTGAAGGACGTGGAGGTGAAAGGCATCCAGGCGTACCGCTTCGCGCCCCCCGACGACGTGCTCATGAGCCCCGTGGATAACCCGGCCAACGAGGGCTTCTGTGTGCCCGCCGGAGAGTGTCTGGGCACCGGCGTGCTCAAAGTCAGCGTGTGTCGACAAGGTAAGAGGAAAAAAGTGAGGAAATGACGGCTCACGGCAGGAAAAGCCAAGTGAAACTACACAAAGGCCAACTTCTGATGTTACCCCACATCTTCATTCATAGTGGAACTTATTCGACACTTAGGCCATTATACAAGGTAACAGCAAAAGTCAGCACAGCAATTTTTATAGGCGGAAATATAGCTTCATTGTCAATCATTAACTCAAAATAAGTTGTTCATTATCCCACGGCTGTTCACATTTACAACCTCAAAACAAAGTAACTGTGAGTTTTGAAACTGGCATCATTTCCCCACCTGATTTGGATCCCTTCTTATGAATCAAACCGAAACAACATTCCATTTTACATCGAACCCGTCAGCAAATTTCGACACCCAATTCCGATCTGCCCGCTTCAATCGGAATGTTTTTTGACACGAACTTCATCATCCGAAGATGGCCCTGTGCAATCTGGTCCTTTCTGCTTGCTGTTCGACCGTGCGGGTGAATGTTTAACGGTGTCGGTGCACTCGTGTCGCAATGATTGAACTATTTGACCGTGTTGAGTGAAGAGCCATTGCTGCGATAAGAGCACGAGGAGCATCCCAGACATACACTACACACGCTCACCTCTGGACTCTGCTGTTTGCATTCCTTCAACCATTCATCGTCCTTATCAGACACTTGTACTGCCAGATTAGCATATTGGATGGACTACTGTGCAAAATAGCCCATTTAACAATGTAATTAGATCAACCAAAAAAAAAAAACACTAGATTGAGGGTTTTTTTTTTATCAAATTTTTGCACCATTGCTCATTATTCAACTTTCGGCGGGCGTATTGACACTGAAAAGTTTCAGACCAGAACAAATTTATTGTAAAATGCAGTTTGGCTGTTTTTATTATAAAGGGAAAATTTGAAATATTTCTGGCCCTATAAAAAGTTTTTGCCCCCTGAACCTTCTAATTGGTTGTGACACTTCTGGCAAAATGTTTCCTCTGTGACCTCCTTGATGAGTTGTCTGCGTTGATGTGTTTTTTTTCGAGTCATTTAGCTCGACTGGTCGCCCGCCCGCCCGCACGCACGCATCACTTTCTCCATTTGTGTGGATTGGCTTTGTTGTTGAGGTCACAAAGCCCTCAAAGCCTTTGTCCTTGTTTTTGATTTTCTTCATGTTGTCATATGATGCTTTTCTTTTTGAGGAAAGTGTAAAGGGTGTTTTCCAATCTCAAAAGAATCAGTGCGGCCGTTGTGGACTCTGGATGTTTACGATCACCATGTCAGCATGTCGTTAAAAGACGTGCCGGCACTATCAATAGCGCTCCATCGACTATAGTTCTCCTCGAGCTCACGTTTCTTCTTATCTACAGGACCTTCTGGAGTTTAACAGCAGTCATTGACTTTTTGTGCCCTCCCTCCAGGCGCTCCCATTGTGGTGTCTTTCCCGCACTTCTACCAGGCCGACCCAAAGTACATTAACGCCATCGAAGGCCTCAATCCAAACAAGGAGGACCACGAGACCTATCTGGACCTGCAGCCGGTACGGCGCGTTCTAGAACCTACAATGACAATCCCAGATGCGGACAAATGTGTTCACACTGTGCTCTGAATTGACAATTACTTTTTTTAAGCAACTTGTGTGTGCTGTGTGTACAGACCACAGGTGTTCCCATTCGTGCCTGCAAGCGCGCTCAGCTCAATGTCATCCTGAAGAGAGTGTCAGGCTTCCCGTAAGTCCATTTGTAATTCCCCCCCCTTTAAACGTGCTAGCTAACATGCCACCTCCTGTCTCACAGGACGACCAGGTACCTCAACGAAACCATTTTCCCCATCATGTACGTCAATGAGGTGAGCATGAACCCCCCCTCAGACACACACAATGTGCGAGAACATTTGAACTTCAACCTCCCTAACGGACACATTTTTCCTCTGGTAGACGGCCACGGTTGATGACGACTCTGCTGCCCAGATGAGGACGCTGCTGCTTATTGTCACCCTGGTGTCTAACTTTCCTTTGCTCATCGTGGGCATGGGCCTCATCCTGCTGCTTGTCCTGGTGGTCCTGTTCTGCCGTAACCGCCAGAAGAAGGTGAGTTCACACGTAGACCCCTGAGCCTTAATAATCTGTTAGCTCGCAGTATCCCTACTAGATTTTTAGTGTTGTTATGCTAAACAAAATGCTAACTCTAGACTGTGTGGAAGGTTTGAAGCCCCAAACTTGCCGCATGCTAACTAACGCATTGCATGCATCCTTACCTTAACTGCAAAACCAACATGACCCGTTTTTTTCCCCGTAATTCTAAAGTTGTCTGTTGTTAGAGCATTTTTTGAAAAGACGCAATAGCACTGATTCAGTTCGCTGTTTAGTTGAGAAAACTTCATTTGTGTACTATTAGCGTAGCAACTGCTAGCAAAACAACTGTACCGCAAAGTCACATTTGTATTTTTAAGCAGCAAGTAATCACATTTTTAAAACAGTTGAGAACACGAGCTTTTAGCCTAGCGTCTACACGGCTTGCTTGTTTTTGCTTAACAAAGACTAACAATTGGTGTGCTGTTTGTCATTGTTTGAAAACTAAGCATGCTAAGCTAACAAAACCAACTTCACATACCAATGTTAGAATTTGTTGAAAAGCGATCTCCAAATGCAGGTTTTTAAGGTGTCTTAGCATGATGGGAAATGTTGACAATGCTAAATTGCCATGTGAAGCATTTTTGTTGCTGAATTAACCTGTTTGAATTTTCTGTAACGCTCCCCTTTTTTCCCTTTTTCTGTTTTAGAACGAAGTAAAACGCATTGATTTTACTGAGGCTTTTCATTCTTTTGCTGTAAGTCTTTTTTTCCATTTTTGTTGCCTTGTTTGCTGTTCCATGTTTTTGCATTTTGTTGCCTATCTCGAGTATCATTTTTCATTCCCAGTTGGATCTTAATTGTTTCTTCACACAGTGCATTTTCCTCATTTAGTCTGTTTACATTTCATCCCATAGTTACTTGAGTCCCAAGTGTTCCATATTTACCGTATTTCCTCAAATGGTGCTACATAGTTTACTTGAGGGAGGGGGATAAATAGATAAAAAGATCTTTATCCCTATGGATACTTTTTCATCCCAACCAGGAAACAGTAAGTTCCCTCTTCTGGCTGACGTCACCGATCACATTTGACTTGGCTTGCTAACCAAAACCGGAGCTCGGAAACATTCTTTGTGGTTTTATATTTATCATGAGGCATTCAAATTTCCTAAATTTGTCCTTATTTGGTTTTACACTGCACATTCACTTGATTAAAAAAAAAAAAAAAAAAAAACTTCTTTTAGAATGCCTCTCTATAAATTCAGTAAATGCTCACTTCATGAGGAAATACGGTCTAATGAAGATGTCACTGTAAACATTTCAAGAAGTAATTTTCAATATGATGAAGTTTGATCACCTGATTTTATCTTGAGCTGGGAAGCTGATAGATATCCTATATATAAAACTTTTTCAAAGTCATATATTTTTGAAACTAAGTGTTTACGTGCTTTTTATTCTGCCGGTTAGCGATTTGGCGCCTTTGCCATCTGTTACTAATCTCCGTGCTTTGTTTTTATTTTATTTTTTCCCCCCTTCTGGATCGCTCCGCTGCAGACGGCCAAAGACGAGACCGCGTACACGCAGGTCAGTGACAAGACGGACGAGTCGCCCGATGCTCCCCCCGGCCAGCCGCAAAAGAATGGTTCCTACATCGCCATGGATCCAGTGGAGGCCCAGAAGTGTTGATCCAGGATGGACCCCCTACCCCCCACCCAACCCTCCCTCCTTTGTACTCCAAGCCAGGAGCTCTGGCGTGCCGGCTGAGGGAAGTGGGTGGGCTCGCTATTTCGCAGGGGTGGGTCCTCTCCCTGATCTCATCCCTCACTACGCTGAGCCCGAGTCAATCAGGAGAAGATTGCTCTTCCTCTCCTGGTTGGCTCCAAAGATGAAGGACTCGACCAGGTGTTGTTTTCCGCCCCCTCACACCCAAAATGGTCATCATTCCAACACGGATGCACCGTCCCACCAGTGGGAACCGCCTTGCCCTATTAAGTATTAGGTTAAAAAAAACAAAAAAAACTGAGCCAAACAGTTTTGTCATTTTTGCCTTTGTTTCACACACTAGCTGGTTGTGAAAGTGTGTGTTCCACCACTCCTCCTCCTCCCCCTTCTAACACTAGATTTTTCCTAGCTGCTCCGTTTTTGCCCTTTCTATAGCTAGTCAAAGATTATGATTTTTTTTTTTTTTTGTCCAATGGGGAACCACAACAACAAAAAGACTTGCGGAACTTACAAGGGAGCCTCGAAGTCGCTTTCTTTGCCTTACCGCCAGGACGGTTTGCACGTCTACACTGTTACTCAAGCACAATTGGAGCCTCGTGCGGTCCTCGGCAAGTCTTTTCTTCAAGAGTCAAAGACACTGTCAGTCTTAGTGTGCGAAAAGCAGCACTTGAATCACTTGTCTTATCATTTCAAAAAAAACCAACCCCCCCCCCCCCTCCAGACACACACACACACTTTTTGCCTGGAAAATGTGCCCCATGTGTATTTTTTTTTTTGTCCTTGTTTTTGATATTTCTACAGCAGTTGGTCCAGCTGTACACGACATTTCACTTTTGTGTCTTTGCTGCTCGGACGTGGCCAGCCAATAAGCTGTGGACGTTCCTCCGAGACGTCTTCACGCTGCCATTCCAGTCAAACTTTCTGTGAGCTTAAAATCCAACGAGACGTACGTTTGTGACGTACGTTCAACAACAACACTGTGGTCATTTATTTAGATTACTAAAAGGCCTTTTTTTTCTTTGTGTGAAAAGTTTCCATCAATTTGGTGTGGTTCAGATTAACAATAATTGTTATCATGGATGGATGGATGTTAACTGAGCAACATTTCATCACTACGTAATATAAATTTTGTCAATATCCAGCACACTAATGGAAGTAATTGCAAAACGATTTGTTCAATAACACTTGTAGCATTTTGTTAACACCTTAATCTACATCTTCACCAACGGTTTAGTTAGGTCAACTGTTGGACCAACCATCTAGTGTACTTTGAAACCGCAAAATCATGTTAACTACTGAACCAAATTACCTGATGGAAACTTTTTTTTTTATGTCATGTTTGTGATACGACACGTGTCATCATCCACTTTGGGGCTAGCTGGGTAAAGAACAAATCCTCGTCAGCACTAGGGACATTTTTGGAACCTTTTGCAAAGGAAACTGTTGCGGAATTTTTTTTTTAGAACTTTAAGCCTGCCTTCAATCCCCATCTTGACTGGTAATCTAACGGTTTCAAAGAGTTTGGTTATTTTGTGACCAAGAGAAACGATAAATGCTTACTGCACCGAGCCAAATTTTTTTTAGGTCAGTGTTAAGGGCTCCAGTGCATTTTGCTTTCATTATGGGTTGGATCGGTTGTTTTGTTCCAACTGCAGGCGAGCTCAGAAAAGAACTCATAGTTAGGAATATTTTTTGGGGGGAAAAAATTGAACCACTTTTTTGACGTTTGACTTAAAAGTGTGACGGTTTGTTTACTTCTAGCACTTCTTTTGATTTTGCCAGCATGGTTAATTCCGACATTTTTATATTTGTAGGACCATTCACAATGCCACCATAACCTTTTTGGAGACCTTACTCACAACCTGTGACCAAAGACATCCCTGTGCCGCAAACCCTATTTTTTTTCACCCCCTTCGCCTTGTGCCACCGTATTCGCTGCTGTGCCTTCTTGACATCAAGGCTGAAAAAGGAACACTTTGGCGTGGAATCTCAGTATTATTATTTTTATTATGTAAGATAAAAGCAATACAGAGTTGTGTGTACAAATGAATGGTTTTTATAACAGGGCCGCGTATTTATGTTTGGGTGTTCCCCCTGGAATTGTCAGTTTTTGTTTTTTTAATTGTGTAGTTTTTGTCCAGTACCACTTGGGTCCAATTTGATTTCAATTATATTTTGAAGTTTGAACATTTTTGTCGAGTACCACTTGGGTCCAATTTGATTTCATATTTTGAAGTTTGAACGAAAAAAGTTGTGGGGAAAATAAAAGATGTAGCTGATGCTAACATGCTAATATTGTCAAACTGGAGGGCTTTGATGGCCAGGCTGATTATCTTGATGTGACGAATAAGATGAATGACGCCCCCCCCTCCTCTTCCTTCCTCTCCTCCTTCTCTCTCACTATTCAGGGACCAGCAGTCGTGCCATAAACCTACTCGGGGTCCCAACACGTATCAATTTGCACCTCTTTCCGTTTTGGGCAATGTTGTCACACTGGTTTGGTGGTTGTTGTTTTTGGTTTTCCGAATGACAATCCCCCCCCCCTTTGGCAGGAGAGGTGAAAAAGAAAAATTCCAAGTACTACTCGTTTTGAGTTTTGATAATTTCCACTGCACACACCTTTCTTACAAAACTTTTGTAAACGTTTCTAGTGTATTTGCAAGAAAATAAAGCTTGCCATCAAGTACAAAGTGGCCTGCTGCTCTTCATTTCTGACACATTTCATCTCGAAGTTCCTTTTGTTTTCATATGCAATAGTGTACACCACTTGATATTGTTAATATGTATTTTATAGATTTCTTTAAATATACATTTTTCACTACAGAGAATTTATTATTTTCTTTTAGTTGCATTTATTGGTTATACTGCCATGTCATTTGGTGCGCTTTGTCCGACATTGACTACATGATGACCCAGATAGTGAAAAACACACATATTGCAAATTTGTTTGCCTTGATGTAAGTGTGCAGAGTGAAAGGTTACTAGTCCAGCCGTAAGCTATTGCATCACAAGCTGCTCTCAGAAGTGCACAACGGGACACGTTTATGTTTGTCTTTTCTGGACTCTTCCATAAGCGTAGAAAGAAGAGCTCAACATCTGTTCATGTAAAATACTAAAATTAAATGACCCAAAGGTGCCCTTCACACGTGGCTTTTTAAAAAATAACTTTATTTGTATATTTTGTTCAACTTCATGATCATGCTGTGCATAGTTCCATACATTTTGAATACTGCAGCTGAGAATGGCATTTTTTGTAAGGTCAATGACCTTGAAAGGAAAAAAGGGCCTTGTTAGGAAAAAATACTTGCTCACATGCAAAGAGAAGATGAAGTCAGCAAAAAGAAGACACCACAACAGGCCGCAAAAAGATGACAGTGAGTCAAAGTGGGCACTGGTGAAGAACCTCATGATTTGAAACCCTGCTTTGAAACTCACCCTAGTTTGAAACACTATTTACCTAATCCTAATTTGAAGCCCTACTTTGAGACCCTGACCCTACTTTGAATCCCTATTTCATAACCCTAATTTTAAACCCGATTTTGAAATCCGAACCCTAATTTGAAAGACTTTACTGAACATACTCGTACGTTATTAACCACAACTGATGTGTACTATAATATCAAGACAAATACCTTGATAATGTCATCCATTAAACACCCGAAAACCCATCAATAAAACTTTTCATTCCATTATAAACGTTCGTAGGATTCTTGTAAAGAGCCACCTAAAATTTTACTAAGCGGTCTTTAGCACCCTCTTGTGGTAACTTTACGACACTGCTCGGAAAGATTCTGCAAAATTCGCATAGCTTTAAAATATAAACATGTAATACGTATTCTACTTTTGGATGCCTATGAAGAGCTGGAGAAAGTCAGAACAAAAGAAAACTAACTGTCGATGAAAATTGTTTTGAAGTGTATCCTACTTTCATCAACAGCACATTTGCACAATGTATTTTCACTGACAAATGCATATATATATATTTTCAATGGGACTTAAAATCTAAATTGAATACTATAAAAGACAGGATGTGTGTGTTTTTTAATTTTTTTTAACGTACATTAAATAAAAATGTACATAACAGCTGGAATATTAATTTCATACTTATATCAGACTATATTTACATAGTAAATATGTATTAACGTAATTAAAAAAACATTTAAAAAAAACAAAACAATAAAAGTTCAAATGAAAGATTAGAACAACCTTTTTTAAACACAGTACAGCAGCTTCTCAGGCTTTTGTGATATGTATGGAAAAAAAGAAGCCCGAGCTGAAACATTTCAAAAGTTTTGTCGTCATTAATGTGACTTAACTTGTACAACTGACTTGCGGAAAGATCAAACAACTGAAATGGTCTGATTGCACAACACTGATTAACTGGGGATGTTTTAAAGGCAAGTCAGCACCAACCTGATGAAAAATCAAATCACTTTAATCCAGTTTGTGGCCTGAGAAACGGGGATACAACAGAGAGTTTGTTCATTATAAGGATTACGTCTTTCCAAAAAAGAAAACCACACACACACAAAGTCAATCAGCGATGACGGAGGTGACGGTGTGAGCTGCGTTCAAACGTGTTCATCTTGGTCGAGCGCGGTGAGGTCGGGCGCGGTGGCCATGAACATGCTGCGGCCCCTCTCCAGTCGACTCTTCTTATCGGTGAGGCGGAAGGCTTCCATGAACTCGTCGATATCGATGGCCCCGTCATGGTTGCTGTCGATGGCCACGGATAACTCCGAGATGGCCTCGTCTGTGATCTCCATCTTCAGGTACGCGCTCAGCAACTTCCACGTCTGACGGAAGTCCGATGGCGAGATGAAGCCTGGGAATGAAAAAGAAAGACTAACTACCAACAACCTACAAGTATCGGAGAACTGTAAAACATTCCGCTTATTTTGGGGCCTTTTGTTCAGGTACATTTTGGTCAATCTAATGCTTCTGACAGGAGAAAAACAAATGTGTCTCGTGTCTTCAGGAAGGGAAGAGCAGTAGATCGGTGGGTTAATCTCCCGTTTTAATCAGGAAGATTCCAGAGGACGTCACAGCCGGGGATTAGTGCATCACACGTTAGTGTACACAACGCATCATGTGACAAACACATGCTGTGTGACGACAATGTCAGCACACAAGCTTGTGTGTGTGAGGGAATTCTTTTGGCCTGGTCATATATAGATGCAGGGGGGAAGGGAGTAACTTCATAAGTACTATGAATAGAAATAATTTGAAGGTTTAGATTTGATTACTTATGAGTTTGTCACGTCTCGTCCCCTATGTGTTTGTTGTCATGGTTTCTGTCTGTGTGCTCGCCCCTCCCCTCCTGTGTGCCTATGATTAGTTTGATTATTCTCACCCGCCTCTTGTTACCTGTCGGGTATATAAGTCCTGTCTGCCCTCACACCCGGTTGGATCATTGTGTGTTGTTGTTGTCTTTTGGTTCCTGTTGTCTTAGTGTCTTCACGTCCTTTGTTTCGCGTCCCTGTCGGTTAGTCCTTTTGTTATTTCGTTAAGTCGTGTCGGTTTGCCGAGTCCATTAGTTTGTTTGCAGTCAAAAAAAGGAATAAATAGTGTACAGTCGGATTAAGCGATTTTTGGCAGGCATAGGTTTGTGTGGCAGATTCAAGAAAAACGTTGCCATACTTTGCTGGAACGTGGTGTTAGCATGCGTGTTTGACCTGAGTTATCCGTATCGACGATCCTGAAGATGGTTTCCACGGTGGAGCGATGGCGATACAAGGTCTCCAGCAGACACTGGTCAATGTGCTGCATGAAAAAAGACATCACTGGGAAATGTGGAATTTGGTGAAACAATAATAATGTAGAAAGTTTAAAGAGCGTTACATCAGCGTTGGCCCCTTTGATGGCGAGCTCGTTGAACCACTGCTGGTAATCGATGAGGCTGTCGGAGTTCTTGCCGCTGACCAGCTGAGAGCGCAACATCCGCCAGGGAAGGCCCAATCGCATCACGCTCTCCACCGCCGTCGCCCAGTCCGTCACCGACACCAGACCTACAACCGCACGCGAGATACTCTGAAGGTCTCAATCATCGACATCACATTCATTTAGCGAGATCATTTTGAGATACCCTACTTTGTGAGCCCTGCGTGCCGAGACTCACCCGTGTTGTCGCAGTCGAATCTTTTGAAGGCACAAATGAGGTCCGACTTGTGGGAAAACAGCTGCTCCCGAAGGACTTTGAGGGCCGAGCGCTCCGTCTGCCCCATGCTGCACACCGCACAAAGACACAAAGAACCTTCAAATCAAAAGCGCAAGATTAAGTGCCTGGACCCAAAAAGTTTGAGAAACTGCTACCTTTGTCGGGCAGTGAGTTCTCTGGTCATGCTGCTGGCCTGGTACTGAACCACGTAAGGCACGAGGTTGGGGCCCAGCTTCACGTAGGCCCCTCGGTTGCTCCCCACGTCGTAATAATTGGAGGCCGAGAAGAGCGTCAGGACCTTTGTGTCGAAGGGCAAAAGCTTGTCACTTTGTCCTCTAGCCTGATTCTGAGGCCAGACTATTGCTGGAAGGGATCGCCACCACCGGACCAACCAGGTCAAGACCGAGTCGGCGCTCACCTTGCGATTGTGGCAGAACTCGTAGCCGTCCTGCTTGCACTCGTGCGAGCGTATGATGAACTGCATGTTGTGCTTGCTCAGGAAGTCCTCGGTGACGTCGGGGCCCCAGTAGCATCCGCCGCCCCGAAGTTCGTTGGGTATGCAGCCGTCTTGCGACATGGGGTCGCTCCACAGCAGGTCCAGGATCTGGTAAAAATTTTGTTTTTTCATTTGGTCACCAATAGTGTAGAAGTTGTCTCAGTTGACTTTGGTGAGTGTGACTGGGAGATCGTCAAAGTCCAGTCCCTCAACCATGGCCCTGATCAAAATGAATACACTGGCGGTGCTAGAGGGGGTTTGCGAGGGCGCTGCCCCCCCTCCTGAAATATGCTTGGACCTCCCCAAGCCCGTTAAATGCCTCTGATATGGCCGGGATTTTTTTTATCCACATTTCAAATGAAGTGATACTAAAAACGGAGGCACTTGTTGTGTCGCTTTCCCGTTCTTGCTAGCTTGTCACTCGGACAGGCATCAGCGCGACAAGTCCGCTCAGTCGTGCTTGCCTGAACCTGAAGCAGATTTTTTTCCAGCTCCTTAAGGTAATGACGGAGCAGTGGAAAAGCAGATTGCGCCTGGGGAGGATTAATGACGCGTGGATTAGCGCATTTGAAAGCCAAGATGTTTCGGGCAACTGCCGCTCAAGTGTTGATTACTGACTGCCAGGGCGCTTTAGTTCACCGTACACGGGCCTGAGCGCAAAGGTCGTAAATGACGTCGTTGTGACAGCTTGGGGATGATGTCTACGGTCTGGGGAACCCGTTGACGTGTGACCAAGGAGGAATCCACAGAACAAAACTTATGCTTGTGACTCACCTGCTTCCACTCTTCCTTGGCGGTGTCGCTAGTGACCGACTCAAGGGAGGCATCTGCTTCTTTTTCGGCGCCAAAGCTCCCTAGACGTACCAACGGGGCTCTCTGCTGGCCGGGCTTCAGCTCGGCCTCCACGTTGACCTTGATCCGATCGGAAAAGTCCTGCAGGGAGCGGTTGAGGAAGCCGTCGCGGCTCACTATCGGCTTGGGACATGTGAATGAAGCCCGCCGCTGGAAGAGCCTGTGATTGGCCCACTCGTCGTCCATGTCGGAGTCGATGGAAGTGCCCGTGGAGCTCTGCGGCTTTCTCTTCTTGGGAGGCCTCAGCGCCGAAACGTACTGAACAAAAACACGCCGTTGAGAACGTTTCAGTCAGAAACAAGGAACCGTCGCCCACTCACAGTGTGTCGGTCCACTCGAGCCAGCAGACCGAGGTCCGTGGAGTCTGAAATGCCGCCGTGCAGGACCAGAACTTTCTGGTCGATCACCGTCGCCAGTGGCAACCAGCTGAAGATCTTCTGGAGCAGCTTCAGGATCCGTTTACCGTGCATCTGAACAAAAAGAAATCTCTACTGGGTCTTGTCTCGCTTTATTATTCCAACTTTTTGTCATCCGGTTATTAGAAGGGCCCGACCCATATGGACGGAATGGATTGAAATTGAGCTAGCAAGCTAATTTTGGAAGCTAAACAGTGCTGAACTAACAGACTTTGACATGACATAAACAGAATGAAAAAGAAAACAAATTCATAACTAAATATAAAAAATGACAAAAAGCCGTCTGAGTCATCAAAGGTTGACATCAACTCAAATGCCCTACGAGTATCCGAACGAATGACCTTTAATCCTCTTAAGTGGCGAGGAGGAGTGACAGTGTCAGCCCTGTGTCGCTTAAATAGAGAAGATGTCAAAGGAGGGAACCTACCTTGTATTTGGTCAACACTTCCTTAGTGAAGCCGTATCTGAAACAAGGAAAGACAATTATTTGCTGGCGTCTTCTGGCCTCGGCGGAGGTCGCTCGTTTACCTCAGGTTGATGATGTGGTCCTCGTGGTTGCCTCGGTTCAAGTGCACCTCGGTGGGATAGACCAGCAGGAAGGAGAAGAGGATGAGGAGGATCTCGATGGAGTCCTTGCCTCGGTCCACAAAGTCTCCGTTGAAGACGTAAGGTTTCTCCATGGATGGCGTTCCGTTCTGTTAGCATACGTCGTAGAGTGGCCCGACTGCTTCTCAAAGTGTATTTGGTGTACGTCGCTTGCAAGTTTACCTTGTAGAAAATCAACAGCAGGTCTTCCAGCTGCCCATGCAAATCTCCTGTCGACATGAAGGGAGGAAAGGTTAGCGGTGGCGATTCGTGCCGCAGTTGGATGTTTGTATGAAACACAGAGCAGCGAGCGATTGGATGGCCAAACAAAGTCTCACCACAAATGGTGATTTCCTTGCTGTGGCAGGTGGAGATGCGGCTGATGTTGGGCAACATGCGCAGCAGCTTCCATGTCTCCAACAGGAGCTGCAGGACGTAGCGTGAGTGCAGCTGCTGCTGGCGAAAAAGCGGCATTAGCGGGCAAACAGTTTCGGTTAACGATATTTTAGCGTCATTGAATGCAGCACAGTGATGTCAAACAGAAGGCAATCAATCGTACTTTCTTGTTCCGGAAGGCCTCCACCAGGTAGACGGCCTGCTCCAGCGTCAGAGGGAAGCACAGGTGAGGTCCCGAGTAGATCTCGGGCACCTCGATATTCTTGTAGCAGAAGTGACGCTCCCACTCGGCGTCGCGGCACACCTCGTTCTCACGGAAGATGTGCGAGATCAGGTTTCCTGCAAGGTCACACCAACATCTTCTCATGAGGAGTCCAGTCAGTCAGTGTGTCCATGCGGGAGTTCATATTGCGGAGAGTCCAGCTCACGTTCGTTGCTCGACGGTGTGAAGTTGTCCATGAGGTAGCCCAGGAAGTTATACAGCTGCCAGGACACAAGTGGCATGAACTTGCAACTCCAGTTGTGATGGACATGAAAGTTTTTCAAAGCCTCACCTTGATCTGAGCCTGCTCTCCCGAGTACTCGATGGACTGGAAAATGTGCCAGGTGTACCTCCTCCTCATCTCCATGCGTGCCACATACTGACGGTACCACTGCTGAATCAGCACGGCCGCCCTTATTGCTGCAAAACCCAACAACACCGCGAGAACAAATCAAAAGCGTCTTGTCCAACTACTCACCACAACGGAAAAGAACTTATGTGGCTTACATGTGATGCCTGCAACAAGCACAGCAGAAGGAAAAAAAAAAAAGAAAGGCAAGAAAATGTCATCATTGATGACTGAAAGTTCACAGTTGAACGTTTTTTGCATGGCGGTCTGCGGAACATGACAAGCTCACCTTTGGCCGGGTGTTTTTGGAACTGGCTGGACTTGGCGACGCCACATCCCATGACTCTTCCTAAAAACACAATGACCACTCTCAAAAAAAAAAAGAAATGGAAAAAAAAATGGTAGTGTATTTACACAAGATAGACAAAAGTATTGGAACAGTGAAGTGAGGCTAATCAGCAAATATGAGAAGGGAGGGTTCTTGCGAAGAAAATTTTTTTTTTTTGCAGAGGATAAAGAATATACACCTGTAAGTATTGTGTATTTAAAATATTTAAAAACTTACGTGGTCTATCCAGTCACCACATCCCGGGTGCTTTCATTGGGACATTTGTCGTGCGTCATGCTCCACCCGTCTAGTCAGGTGAAGAGGTTAAGGGTGGCCATCTTGACGAACCATTTCTTGAGAATCTCAAATCCAAAGGAGGTCTTCGGTTGTCTTCGGTTGCGCGTCTTTGCACACTCTGCGCTGACCCAAAGCTGCTTCGCTCTTTAGTCCCTCGTGGCGTCGTCGAGGCACAAGTGGATTAGAAGCGCTAAAGACTTAATGAGACGAGATAGGCGGCTTGCACGAGACGACAGGAAGTAAGCACAGGTGGTAGGAAGCAGGTCAACATCAGCATTGATATCAGCAATTTTCTCAGTCCAAGATTAAGCGTGCATGTGTGGAATGGGATGACCGATTGAGAGAACTTTCCTTTAGCCTTTTACCAGGAACCAAACCATATTTGCTAACTTTAAATCAAAATGGTCGACACATACTTCACTATATGGATACTAATCTAAAAACTAAAAACGTGTATGCATATATACGCCTAAATATTGTTATCCAATATATGTACTGCAATTTCACATTAGATTGCTGGTTTGAAATTTACTTTTAATATTATTATTATTTTTTTTAATAAACATTTATGTTAAAACTTGTCTGGTGTTTTATTCCTTGTTTTTATATTCGCCAATTAAAACAAAAATCAGACATTTGGTTAACTGCTTCATATGACAATATGTGTACCTCATGGACACTTCAATAGGTACACTACACGAGATAAAAAAAATAATAAATAAATAACAGGGTAATTGCACAATACAAGCAGATTTATGTATATTTTCACATCTGGGATCGAACCAAGTTCGTACCGCGCAATAGCCTGTGACATCAACCAGTCGGCTCTTTCGACCTGGCCGCGTGTGGTTGTCTGCACTGTTTTGTACTAGTGATGTGCATTCCAGTTCTCAAGTGAATTGAATCTTTAGAATCGGTATTACATGACATGTTTCGGCGGGTTCTTCCGCCTTCATCAGTGTCACTGACGCGTCTTTATCAGCTGTTCATCAACAGGTAATGCACTTAAAATAATTTGTTTGATATAAAAGAACCAGTGAAGTAACTGGCTAAATAATTGTGAATAATTTAAAACTATTTTACTTGTTAATACCTACGCGCAAAATGGAAAAAAATAAGATATTCTAACCGGAGATTGCATTGACTTAATTTTCACATGGTCCTTGTTTACATTTTGCATTTGACACTGACAGCTGTCAAGTGCCACGTTAGGGCTCTTCTTGTGTAAGTTTTATTTGTTGTGGTTTTTCTTTTGTAAGTTTAACTTTGGGTACTTCGAAAGTGTCATTTTAAATTGTACTTTGCTAGGTGTTCGTGTACACAATGTGTTGTGATGACATTTGCTGTGGAGTCTTGAGATCTATTCGCTTGTGAGCTGCTCCATAAAACCATACATATTCCTTTTAGTGAGAGTGAGGCTTCCATAGTGTAGCGGTTAGGGCTCTGGTCTCCCACCCCAACAACCCGGGTTCGAGTCTCGCCAGGACTTAAAATTTTTATCAAAGAAATTTGCAACAATATGGGCTCGTGTACTGCCCCATATAACCATACACTTCCTTAGTGCGCAAGGGTTAGGTTTAAAGCTAGGGTTAGAATTAGGGTTAGGGTTGGACTAGGGTTAGGGTTTGAGCTAGGGTTAGAGCTAGGGCTAGGGTTAGGGTTAGAGCTAGAGTTAGGGTTGGCGCTAGGGTTAGGGTTTGAGCTAGGGTTAGGGTTAGAGAGGGTTAGAGATAGGGTTAGAGCTAGGGTTAGGGTTATAGCTATGGTTACGGTTAGAGCTAGGCTTAGGGTTAGAGCTAGGGTTATGGTTGGTGCTATGGTTAGGGTTTGAGCTATGGTTAGGGCTAGGGTTAGGGTTAGGGTTAGAGCTAGGGTTAGGGTTAGTACTAGGGCTAGGGTTAGGGTTAGCGCTAGGGTTAGGGCTAGGGTTAGGGTTAGACTAGTGTTTGGGTTAGAGCTAGGGTTAGAGCTAGGGTTAGGGTTAGGGTTTGAGCTATGGTTAGGGCTAGGGTTAGAGATAGAGTTAGAGATAGGGTTAGAGCTAGGGTTAGAGTTAGGGTTAGAACTAGGGTTAGGGTTAGAGCTAGGGTTAGGGTTGGCGCTAGGGTTAGGGTTTGAGCTAGGGTTAGGGTTAGAGCTAGGGTTAGGGTTTGAGCTGGGGTCAGGGCTAGGGTTAGAAATCGGGTTAGTTAGAGATAGTGTTAGAGCTAGGGTTAGAGCTAGGGTTAGGGTTAGGGTTTGAGCTATGGTTAGGGCTAGGGTTAGAGATAGAGTTAGAGCTAGGGTTAGGGTTACGGTTAGAACTAGGGTTAGGGTTAGAGCTAGGGTTAGGGTTGGCGCTAGGGTTAGGGTTTGAGCTAGGGTTAGGGTTAGAGCTAGGGTTAGGGTTTGAGCTGGGGTTAGGGCTAGGGTTAGAAATCGGGTTAGTTAGAGATAGTGTTAGAGCTAGGGTTAGAGCTAGGGTTAGGGTTAGGGTTTGAGCTATGGTTAGGGCTAGGGTTAGAGATAGAGTTAGAGCTAGGATTAGGGTTAGGGTTAGAACTAGGGCTAGGGTTAGAGCTAGGGTTAGGGTTGGCGCTAGGGTTAGGGTTTGAGCTAGGGTTAGGGTTAGAGCTAGGGTTAGGGTTTGAGCTGGGGTTGGGGCTAGGGTTAGAAATCGGGTTAGTTAGAGATAGTGTTAGAGCTAGGGTTAGGGTTAGAGCTAGGATTAGGGTTAGAGCTAGGGTTAGGGTTGGCGCTAGGGTTAGAAGTTGAGCTAGGGTTAGGGTTAGAGAGGGTTAGAGATAGGGTTAGAGCTAGGGTTAGGGTTATAGCTATGGTTACGGTTAGAGCTAGGCTTAGGGTTAGAGCTAGGGTTATGGTTGGTGCTATGGTTAGGGTTTGAGCTATGGTTAGGGCTAGGGTTAGGGTTAGGGTTAGAGCTAGGGTTAGGGTTAGTACTAGGGCTAGGGTTAGGGTTAGCGCTAGGGTTAGGGCTAGGGTTAGGGTTAGACTAGTGTTTGGGTTAGAGCTAGGGTTAGAGCTAGGGTTAGGGTTAGGGTTTGAGCTATGGTTAGGGCTAGGGTTAGAGATAGAGTTAGAGATAGGGTTAGAGCTAGGGTTAGAGTTAGGGTTAGAACTAGGGTTAGGGTTAGAGCTAGGGTTAGGGTTGGCGCTAGGGTTAGGGTTTGAGCTAGGGTTAGGGTTAGAGCTAGGGTTAGGGTTTGAGCTGGGGTCAGGGCTAGGGTTAGAAATCGGGTTAGTTAGAGATAGTGTTAGAGCTAGGGTTAGAGCTAGGGTTAGGGTTAGGGTTTGAGCTATGGTTAGGGCTAGGGTTAGAGATAGAGTTAGAGCTAGGGTTAGGGTTACGGTTAGAACTAGGGTTAGGGTTAGAGCTAGGGTTAGGGTTGGCGCTAGGGTTAGGGTTTGAGCTAGGGTTAGGGTTAGAGCTAGGGTTAGGGTTTGAGCTGGGGTTAGGGCTAGGGTTAGAAATCGGGTTAGTTAGAGATAGTGTTAGAGCTAGGGTTAGAGCTAGGGTTAGGGTTAGGGTTTGAGCTATGGTTAGGGCTAGGGTTAGAGATAGAGTTAGAGCTAGGATTAGGGTTAGGGTTAGAACTAGGGCTAGGGTTAGAGCTAGGGTTAGGGTTGGCGCTAGGGTTAGGGTTTGAGCTAGGGTTAGGGTTAGAGCTAGGGTTAGGGTTTGAGCTGGGGTTGGGGCTAGGGTTAGAAATCGGGTTAGTTAGAGATAGTGTTAGAGCTAGGGTTAGGGTTAGAGCTAGGATTAGGGTTAGAGCTAGGGTTAGGGTTGGCGCTAGGGTTAGAAGTTGAGCTAGGGTTAGGGCTAGGGTTAGAGTTAGAGATAGGGTTAGGGGTAGTGCTAGGGTTAGGGTTAGAGCTAGGGCAAGCGTTAGCGCTAGGGTTAGGGTTAGAGCTAGGTTTAGGGTTGGCACTAGGGTTAGGGTTTGAGCTAGGGTTAGGGTTAGAGCTAGCGTTTGGGATAGGGTTAGACTAGGATTTGGGTTAGAGCTAGGGTTAGAGCTAGGGTTAGGGTTCGAGCTAGGGTTAGGGTTCGTGGCTAACCCTAAAAGATCAATACTGCGTGGGACATTTGCATTTAAAAAAAAAAAGCTGGTGTTAAAAATCACAAAAGTTTTTGGTCATTTTCACTTCTGCAGGAGCTAAAACTTTTCACGCAGGTGCACTTAACGAGGGAATCTTGGAAAACATGTTGGAATGCTGCCCCGAGGACTAGAGCTTGACACCTGTGACCTTTGACCATGATATTTCCCTAATAAAGTGGCCTGTTATTAGGTACACTTGAAAATGGCGGTGTACCTAATGGAGTGTCCGTGTGATTCCCTCGTTAAGTGCAGGTGCGTGAAAACTTTTAGCTCCTTTTGAACGTGAAAGTGGCTAAAACTTTTCACGCAGGTGCACTTAACGAGGGTAGCTTGGAAAACATGTTGGAACGCGGCCTCGAGGACTAGAGCTTGACACTTGTGACCTTTGACCATGATATTTCCCTAATAAAGTGGCCTGTTATTAGGTACACTTGAAAATGGCGGTGTACCTAATGGAGTGTCCGTGTGATTCCCTCGTTAAGTGCAGGTGCGTGAAAACTTTTAGCTCCTTTTGAACGTGAAAGAAGCTAAAACTGTTCACGCACCTGCGCTTAACGAGGGTCACTTGGAAAACATGTTGGAACGCGGCCTCGAGGACTAGAGCTTGACACTTGTGACCTTTGACCATGATATTTCCCTAATAAAGTGGCCTGTTATTAGGTACACTTGAAAATGGCGGTGTACCTAATGGAGTGTCCGTGTGATTCCCTCGTTAAGTGCAGGTGCGTGAAAACTTTTAGCTCCTTTTGAACGTGAAAGAAGCTAAAACTTTTCACGCACCTGCGCTTAACGAGGGTCACTTGGAAAACATGTTGGAACGCGGCCTCGAGGACTAGAGCTTGACACTTGTGACCTTTGACCATGATATTTCCCTAATAAAGTGGCCTGTTATTAGGTACACTTGAAAATGGCGGTGTACCTAATGGAGTGTCCGTGTGATTCCCTCGTTAAGTGCAGGTGCGTGAAAACTTTTAGCTCCTTTTGAACGTGAAAGAAGCTAAAACTTTTCACGCACCTGCGCTTAACGAGGGTCACTTGGAAAACATGTTGGAACGCGGCCTCGAGGACTAGAGCTTGACACTTGTGACCTTTGACCATGATATTTCCCTAATAAAGTGGCCTGTTATTAGGTACACTTGAAAATGGCGGTGTACCTAATGGAGTGTCCGTGTGATTCCCTCGTTAAGTGCAGGTGCGTGAAAACTTTTAGCTCCTTTTGAACGTGAAAGAAGCTAAAACTTTTCACGCACCTGCGCTTAACGAGGGTCACTTGGAAAACATGTTGGAACGCGGCCTCGAGGACTAGAGCTTGACACTTGTGACCTTTGACCATGATATTTCCCTAATAAAGTGGCCTGTTATTAGGTACACTTGAAAATGGCGGTGTACCTAATGGAGTGTCCGTGTGATTCCCTCGTTAAGTGCAGGTGCGTGAAAACTTTTAGCTCCTTTTGAACGTGAAAGAAGCTAAAACTTTTCACGCACCTGCGCTTAACGAGGGTCACTTGGAAAACATGTTGGAACGCGGCCTCGAGGACTAGAGCTTGACACTTGTGACCTTTGACCATGATATTTCCCTAATAAGGTGGCCTGTTATTAGGTACACTTGAAAATGGCGGTGTACCTAATGGAGTGTCCGTGTGATTCCCTCGTTAAGTGCAGGTGCGTGAAAACTTTTAGCTCCTTTTGAATGTGAAAGAAGCTAAAACTTTTCACGCACCTGCGCTTAACGAGGGTCACTTAGAAAACATGTTGGAACGCGGCCCCGAGGACTAGAGCTTGACACCTGTGACCTTTGACCATGATATTTCCCTCATAAAGTGGCCTGTTATTAGGCACACTTGAAAATGGCGGTGTACCTAATGGAGTGTCCGTGTGATTCCCTCGTTAAGTGCAGGTGCGTGAAAACTTTTAGCTCCTTTTGAACGTGAAAGTGGCTAAAACTTTTCACGCAGGTGCACTTAACGAGGGTAGCTTGGAAAACATGTTGGAACGCGGCCTCGAGGACTAGAGCTTGACACTTGTGACCTTTGACCATGATATTTCCCTAATAAAGTGGCCTGTTATTAGGTACACTTGAAAATGGCGGTGTACCTAATGGAGTGTCCGTGTGATTCCCTCGTTAAGTGCAGGTGCGTGAAAACTTTTAGCTCCTTTTGAACGTGAAAGAAGCTAAAACTTTTCACGCACCTGCGCTTAACGAGGGTCACTTAGAAAACATGTTGGAACGCGGCCCCGAGGACTAGAGCTTGACACCTGTGACCTTTGACCATGATATTTCCCTAATAAAGTGGCCTGTTATTAGGCACACTTGAAAATGGCGGTGTACCTAATGGAGTGTCCGAGTGACGTCACAGATCAAACAGCCAATCAGGAGGTGGGGGTGAGGGCGGGTGTGGCACTTTTCACTTTCACTTAAGCTTTTTCCCCTATTGAAGTGCCCAATGATTAGGGACACCTCCTGGACACTACAATAGGTACACTACACGAGGTAAAAAAAAAAAAAGAAAAAAAAAAAAAGAATAATAAGAAACTATAGCGAACGATTCGGTGAACGATTCCTTTGAACAGAAATTTTGAGTGAACCGATTCTAAAGATTCGATTCACTTGTGAACTGGAATGCACATCACTAGTACAAAACAGTGCAGACGACTGTGGACTGCCACGTCAAAATAGCCTAGTGGCTAGTAACATGGGCTTTTGCGCGGTAAGAACTTGGTTCGAATCCAGTAGTGGATGTATGTCAGAATGCGCTTTTATTGTGCAATTAACCCTTTATTTATTCTTTTTTTTTTTAACCTCGTGTAGTGTACCTACACATATTGTCATATGAAGCAGTTAACCAAATGTCTGATTTTTGTTTTAATTGGCGAATATAAAAACAAGGAATAAAACACCAGACAAGTTTTAACATAGATGTTTATTAAAAATAATAATATTAAAAGCAAATTTCAAACCAGCAATCCAATGTGAAATTGCAGTAGATGTATTGGATAACAATATTTAGGCGTATATATACATACACGTTTTTTAAAAACTACTATAATTGTTATACCACTTAAACGTAATTACCAGCTCAGTGGCCGCAGAGGAGAGTGTCCGCCCTGAGATTGGGAGGTTGGGGGTTCAAACCCCAGCCGGGTCATACCGGAGACTATAAAAATGGTACTCATTTCTTCCCTGCTTGGCACTCAGTGTAAGGGGTTGAAATGGGGCTCTGCTGCAGCTCATGATCATTGTGACTTTAACTTATAATCCTCTTATTTATTATGTTATTTATTATTTATTCATCACGCTTATTTATTCATTGTTTGTGCCTGCTTGTTTTTATTTTTTGTGTTGTTTACTTGATGGTATATTGTGTACTATGCCTTGTCACCGTGGGATAGTGGTAACGTAATTTCGATCTCTTTGTGTGTCTCGGCATGTGAAGAAATTGACAATAAAGCAGACTTTGACTTTGAGAAGCATAATCTCCCCGTTGTTGCATAACGGCGCATCCCTGCGTACAATAAAGTTAGCCGTTAGCTTGGAGAAAACGTGCATAAAAGAAGTGGTGTTTCAGTGAGTAGTTCTTTCTTTCCTTGGCAAATCGTAAATCGACATTCTGGCTTACATAGTCCACTGACTGATCCGTTGACGCACGGGAAGGAAGGCAGTTGACCCATTGACTCGTTCGCGAACGGGAAAGTCACTGATTCGGTCTCGCGATGAACTGGAAATGTGAATCACTCGCTCACAGATTCATTCGTTGGTGAGCGGGAAATGCAATTCACGACTCGTTCGTGAACGGGAAGTGACGTTTTTTCTTCTTCGTTTTGTTTTACGGCGAGGTGGCACCAGCTTCAATGGACATTACTGACGCCTACTGGTAGAAGTCATATGAACTGAAAAAAGAACGAATCACTTTAGGAAGTAATAGGTTCATTCTCGTTCACTGAAAGGATTCGTTCTTTTGAACCCATCGTTCACTCACGAGCCAACAATGTGTAGGTGTTGTATTATAGAAAGAAATGTGTGAATAACCGAGCCACTTACTATATATATTTTTTTTGGGGGGGGGGGTAGTTGTATTGTTTGACATATATGTTGTTCCCACGGGATGAGAAGAGAAAAATGTGTGCGTTGCCGTTGTCGACATTACCTTGTGTTTACTTGATTGTGTGTGTGTGTGTGTGTGGGGGAGACGATTCGTTGAACGATTCGTTTGAATGAATCTTTTGAGTGAACTGATTCTGAAGATTCAGTTTACTTAAAAGAACTGGAATGCACATCACTAGCGCTAACGTGCAAACTGCGAAGGTGTGTATGCGGAAGTGTTTCATAACAACTCAATAATGGAAAACGCGACCTTTTTTCCTCGTTACATTTAAGCAAATATATATATATATATATTTTATACATTCGTGCTGCTTAGGAGGAACGTTCCTTTGCGTGTTTAGTTCCATGAAAATTATTTTAAACACGCGAAGCAGACTTAAATTAAAAGCAAACTTGGAATCTCATAGGTAAGATAAACACACTTCTCCCTGTATTGATTCATGTTTTAAAGTAAATTCCTATAATCCTATAAATAAAACAATCAAGTTGTGAGTGAACGTTTTGAACTAATGCATCGCAAAAGTATTTTAACCATGTAGGAATGACAACTATTTTGTGCAGTTTACCTCCAGTTTGTGCGACTGTAAAGAAACAAATTACAAATTTGGAAATGGATCCATAATCTTTACCTAAATAATTTTGATTAGGTGACAGTATTGCAGCTAGTAAACTCCTTCGTGTTTCTATTCCATGACTGGCATCCTCAAAGGGTGAGTCATTTTACTTTATTATAGTTTTTTAAATACTATGGTTTATTTAGGTATGTTCAAATGTTAATTGCCTGAGCAGTCAATACAAGTCAGTGGAATAGCAAGTTGAGGATTGATTCAACGTCCTCCCACTTTGTCCAAGTCACCCCAATGCACTGAATTTGTTCAGCTTTAATCTGAAGATCATTACATTCAAATCACATGATCGCTATGGAAATTACAACCGTTTGTATTCTGTAACTCTTTCTTCTTTCATTCAATCAATCCACTTTAGCGGTGTTTAGTCATGAGACTAAGTTTTTTGGTGAGTTTTTTTGACATCCTCATCTGCAGAAATAATCAATTGGAGAAGAAATGTGCCGTTCAGCGCCTTAGGCCCAGTCACCCCCTTTGAAACAAGCAAGTGTCTCTATTCTCCTGCACCCGTTTGGTGTCGCCCTCTGTTGGCCAGGGAGAATGTCTTTTTTATGACATTAACACATGATGAGCGTTTTACACCACCAAAACCAAATGCCGTCACGCGGGTATGCTAATCATTTTGTAACAGTGTGACTTTATGAAACAGGGGCGGTAACATCTGAAAAACCTTTGGGTCTGCCTGGCGCTGTGCGTCTGTAGTGTCAGCATGAAGATCGCCGTACTGGGAGCCACCGGGCAGACGGGCCAGTTTGTGGTGAGACAGGCGCTCCAGCAGGGCCATGCCGTCACCGCCGTCGTGCGGAACCTGGACAAGCTCACCGTGCGTCATGACAACCTCAAGGTAACGACGCGCCGGGGTTCAAAGTTCACAGCAAGTAATGATCATAAGAGGCAGCGGAGGAGTCATATATCAATCTCCGTGTGACCATAGTTCACAAAGTAACTTTAAAAATGTTGTTGTTGAATGGCAAATACAATAAAAGTAAAGTAGAGCAGTGCCTTGACATGAGTGTAATTACTTCCGTGACCAGATTTTCGATCTGATTACAGTATCGTATTTTCTAGCAATATACTACAGTCACTTCATTAAATAGAACTGTGAAAAACGTTGTTTGCTTCAACTCAATGGACACTACACACGTTGGCCACTTGGGGGCAGTATGATGCAAATAAATCTGGCGCGGTAACTAACCACACTCTTTGTAGAGGATAAAAAATATGCGCTTGTGACATGTTTTTTTTTTTTTTTAAACATGCCAAAAATATACAAAAAAATGCCAATAAACCCTCAGGGTAACATTTTTTTTACCTCTGCCTGCAGGTAGTGGAGGCTGACGTTTTCTCAGCGGACAGCCTCAAGTCTCATTTTGAGGGCGCAGATGCGGTGGTCTCCTGCTTGGGCTTCTCGACTTCCTTCTTCTCCAACGTGACGGGCTACACCCAGTCCATGAGCGCTGTGATCACAGCCATGCGGGAGGCGCGCGTCAACAGCATCATCACCATGACGTCTTGGTACACAGACCGTGAGTTGTTGTATCTATAGTATAATATATGATAATGTAAATCAGTCAGTTGTGAATATGCAAATGATTACTGTATTATTTTTAAGGGAAAAAAGCCATCAGACATGACAAATTGTGATGGGCATTGTTCCATTTTCTCCTCCCAGCTAACTCTGGCACTCAGTCACCGTACCTGATCCGTTTCCTGTTGCTGCCCCTGATCCGCAGTGTGCTCAGCAACATGTGGGAGATGGAGGAATACCTCCGGCAGGTAGATGACATCAACTGGACCGTGGTGCGCCCGCCCGGTCTCAAGAACTTGCCTTCCTCAGGTAAACACACACAAACAGCAGGAGTGCATTTATACAAGGAAACTGAATTGGTCGTACTAGTTTTTTTTCAACACTCATTGGTTGTTGCTACGCAGAATTCAAGTCTCGCTTATTGGTAGTATTTTATTAAGAATGTAAAATGTTACTAAAAAGGTGCCTTACCTTGAGAGTTCCACTGTAGACTAGATTGCAAAGATGAGACTGCTGGGTAGAAACTTAAGCAACCAGCTGATTGGTTGAAGCCAACAAAACAAAATGGTTGACATAGTTTTACAGCATATGGAATGTAAGCATTCTCTGCCCATGTCATCCTCAGCCTTGGAGATCTTGACGCACGAGGGCTACTTTGTGCCTGATAAGAGCGGGCAGCCAGTGGGAAGCGGCATGGGACGCAGCGACGTGGCTCGCTTCATGCTATCGCTTCTCACCAGCAACGCTTGGGTGAAGAAGGGAGTGGCCATCATCACCAAATGAGAAACAGCCTCTAACTCAGCCTTGTTTTTTATTTTGGCCATCATGTATGAAGTATCGCTCCAGTTGAATGAAATATTACGCAAAAATCTGCTTACATGCAATAATCGTTCTAGTCACAAGGTGGCAGCATAGAATATATCCCGCTCATACCACATTTATTTTTGCCTTGATGTTTAATGGAAAATGTGCCTTTCATTTTTTTTTGTACACTACTCACATAAACGTTTTGGATACACACGTTACTGATTGAGAGGTAACTTAAATGTTAGCCGAAGTAGTTTTCACCAAACAAGAACAAAAACACACATGGGTTCAGTTGCTTCAATTCTTTGCGGATTACTGTGACCCATATGACCAAGAATCTACACAGAAATAAAAGCACTATTTGTAGCAAGCAAATTGGTACTTTTTTTTTTTTTACATTGATAGTCACCTAAGTTAATCCTTGAGGTAATCAAAGGCTCTTATCATTCACCTCCTGACGAAGGAGATCTGCCAATATGGTTACATTCTAGCATGTGTATCTGTGAATCTAAGCGTGACAACGCGCCATCTCGACGACGGGTTCATCGATAGTACACGCTGTGGGTTGACAGGAAGATGCCCAGATATCGCATTTCAGTAATTTGAAAGAAAAAAAAACCTGAAAGACGACAATTAGTCCAGCCACGCCATCTGATGTGTTAAACGCAAAAAAGAATGCTGATGCTGCAACCATATTCACCACGCCTTGATGACCTCGGGCGTCATTTTCGAATAATTACACGCATCCGACAGCTTTCCCGTTTTCCGAGAGCCCTCGCTAACTTTGGTTCTACGTAGAATGAAGATGAGCCCGAGAAGGAATTCAAACAAAGTACAAACCCTAGGAGAAAAGTGAAAAAATGGGATTCTGCCATTAAATTGTGGTCATCAAATACATTTTTGGAATATTACGACTTATTGTAAAATTGTCATTACCCTACAAAAAAAGTACACCATACTTCAAATATTGTAATTTTATTCTTACCATAAATTGACAACAGACATCTATTAATGATGTCTCAATTCATCAGCCAATCCTGTTTAATGACACTGATCATACTAAACAATTGCAATACAAAATTAATGATATTGCACTTAAGTATTAGGTACTCACGTGGGGATCAATATGGCAAGCTTTGGCCATGACTGGGAGCTCTTATTTACAAGGTAAAGGTGCATTAAAGTATAAATATCATCCATCTTCATGGTTTATTTTGTTTGCGTCTGCTCGGTGTACATCTCATCGATTTTGTCTTGGTACATTTGGACGATGATTGGCCTCCGGACTTTCATGGTGGGCCCTGTAAGGAAAAGCAGATTCTACTCCAGTATGTGCACGCACCTAATGAAATGAAAACGTTCGCTTTGGAATGGTAGAAAAACATGGTTGGAATGCGGCCCCGTTCCTCACAAAACAAGTGACCGAGATGGTAAGCAAGATTTGTAACGGGCTGTGTTCTACTTGTCACAAATGTAATCAACTTGGACTATACAGGTAGGAACATGTAAACAACTTACCAAGCTCTCCTCCCGCGATGGAGAAGTCTCTTGGCAGGATGACAAACTTCTGTACCTTCTGCGCTCTGGAGACGGCATTGGCGTTGTATCGCTCCATGCCCTCCTGAATGGCCTTGTAGACGGCGGGCTCCTTGTTATCAATGATCTCCGACACCCTGGTGGCGCCTACGCCAAGATTGCGGCAGAAGTCGATGGCCTCTTGGCTCAGCTGCTCTGTGGGGTTGCCCTCTTGGTCCACGGCGCACTGGCCAACGCTATAGTAAATAATTGTGTGCGTGTGTGTGTGGGGGGGGTATTTTGGGGAGCTTACTTTGAGCGTGATGAGCATGGTGAGGAACTTCTTCTTGTCTCCGATTAGCATTGCGTTGCTGATGATGGCCACCTCCGCCTTCACCACATTCTCGATGGGGACTGGGGCCACATTCTCGCCACCAGCGGTAATAATGATCTCTGCGCGTTGTCACCAATAATCCAAATGAGGTCATTTTGCTTTTTGGCTCGAAATATTTTGACTTTGATATGGTAAACACCCATGATATAATATTTGTGCTCCTGGTATTTTGCAGATTATTAAGCAAATTGTTTTTCGTTTATTTTAAAATAAAGATTCTTATTTTCTAATAAGAAAATTAAAAAAAAAACATCTGAAATATATGCACAAGGCTGACCTTTAATCCTTCCAGTGATGAAAAGGAAGTTTCGCTGGAACCTTCCAATGTCTCCGGAGTGCAGCCACCCGTCCTGGTCTAAGGCCTCTTTGGTCTTGTCGTCCTTGTTGAGGTAGCCCATGAAAACGTTGCGCCCCCAGAAGCAGACCTCACCGTTGCCTTCCGAGTCCTGGTTCTCCAGCTTCACCTTGCAGCCTGGCATCACCTTCCCGCAGCTAGGACCACATGTAGCTATTAGCATTAGCTAGTTGTCGATTTGTAGAATTCCAATTGTGGTATGCGCTGACCTGTTGATGTGAAAATCATCGTTAGTGGAGACAGTGTGCGGGCCGGAGCTCTCGCTCATGCCGTACAGTTCCAAGAGGGGCATGTTGAGGCTCATGAAGTACTCCAGGGTCTCCTTGGAGATGGGGGCCGACCCAGTTAACAAGATCCGGCAGCGATCCAGGCCCAGCGCCGCTCGGACCTTCTTGAACACCAGCTGGTTAGCCAAGGTGAAGCCCCAGGGCACGCGCTTTTCCCTGCGACACACAAAGTAAGTTCAGCTTTGACTCTTACCAATCAGAATATTTGTAAAAAATCGGCACATTTGAAAGTTAGTGTGACAAAAATGAAGGTGACACCATCCCACCCGTGCATGGCGCTGTAGTTGTACATGAGCCCGATGGCCTTGGCCCAGTCGGCCACGCTCTTCTTGAACGGGCTCGCCTTAGCGCCGGCCTCTTGCATTTTCTCCTGTATCTTCTCCCAAACGCGAGGGACACCTAGGAAGGCGGTGGGCTTGACCTCCTTCAATGTGGTCCCCAAGGATCCCTTTAATTGAAAAAAAAATAAAATAAAATGTGGTCGTCATGGCTAAATGGCGTGTTGTGTGCTCACCTTGAGGGCATCGGGCTCGGCGAAATACGTGGTGGCTGCGAACCTCATGGTGATGTACATGTCATTGAGCTGAGCCGCCACGTGGCTGAGAGGCAAGTAGCTGACCACTGACTCCTCGGCGTAGCGCAGGCCCACCAAGTCTCCTGCTCTTTGGACCGTCCAGGTCACCTGTAGAAGGAATGTTGGAATTCCGTAAGTGTCTATTTTTGGAAACTTTGTTTGTTTTTGTAAAAAGATTGAGATGACTCACGTTGTCGTGGCTCAGCATGACACCTTTTGGGGGTCCGGTGGATCCTGACGTGAAGATGAGAGTGCAGCATTCGTTGGCACGGAGGCTGTTGATGGAATCGTTCAGGTCTTTTTCAGGCACATCCTCGCCCAGCCTCATGAATTCCGCCCACTAAAAACAAAATCTCTGTGTGGTTACCCGAGTCTTGTAAAAATAAATAAATAAATAAATAAATAAATAAATATATATATATATATATATAAATCATTTTTTTTTTTCCTTCATAAAATTGAAAAGGTATTTATGGTTTGAAATCTTCTCCATCCACATTTTTTTTTTTACTTAATAATTTTGATATTTCTAATTGTTTCAAATGAAATCATTTGCTTTTTGGTAAATGTGCATAAATCATTTTGTCTGAATGTGTCAACCTACTGTGTAAAGGGAGGGGAGCCTCTGCTTTAGTTCTCCTTTGTACTGGACAATGGCTTTGAGATGCGGCAGATCATCTTTCACCTGCCCGGAAGAACTCATGTATTTTCTTTAAATTTAAGAACTGGCCTTGCACGCTTGAGATGACGCACACTCGTACACACGCAGACGCGAGTCAGGTGCTCACCTGCAGGATTTTATCCAGCTGTTGCTGGTTCTCCACCACAATAATGTTCGCCTGTATGGTGCTGGCCACTTCCCAACAGGCCGCGGGTACGTTGGTGGTGTAAATGCCTGTCGCCAAACCCCTGGAATGCACACAAAACATACATACATCTTTCTTGGTCGTGTAAAACAAAAATCACATCAATAATTAGTGTCACGTGGTTCTACTTTAAGTATGTAAAAAATCCAGAAAATGACAATCATCTTATCTAAGCCTCTATCATAATCATCTGACTTGTCTGACCTATGCGTGGAATGCACACCTGATACGCACTTTGTGTATCTTTAACGTCAACACATACCGACCAGCACACATGCTTTAGGGTAGATACCGGCATAAAAAAGATATTAAGTCAGCACTCGGCATACAAAACAAAAATGTGCTGCACTTACCCGGCCAAGATGCAGCCCACATTGGCGATGAACCACTCGGGGGAGTTGAAGCCCAGGATGCCCACCCCGTGGTAGCGCTCTAGGCCGAGCTGCACACACACACATGCACAAATCCATTTTTAATGATGACACTTTGCCACACGTTACTTTTGACCTACATACACATCGGTCCGCCAACGCGACCGGGAAAGGGGAGCCGTAACACAAGCTGGAGATTTCACACGCCTAAATTACAGGATTGATTTTCCCTTGAGAGTTTCGGCGGGGACACAAATAAAGAGCAGAGGTGACAGACTGAGAGCTATGAAATTTCATCAAAAACCATCATACGAAGGAAAAACAAGAGCTAACCAAATCGAAGCGTATTTGTAAACATCAGATAATTCAGGCATTCAACTATCGTAAACTACTGCACCTACAAACAGCGGGCTTCATCAGTGAGGCTGAAGCTGAGTTAAATTATTGAAATAAATAAGGGCAGACCTTCATGAAGCTCTTTGCCGCCGTCCTGCACTGCTGGTAGTACTGCCTCCACGTGAGCGTCTCCCACTGTCCGTCCTTCTTGGACGCCAAGGCCGGGTGGTCCCCGAAGGCCTCCACCGTCTCCAGGAACATCTGGTGCACTGTGACAGGGATGTCGGCGGCCGGTCCCGACGCCTCCATCCGCAAGCGGACCGCCCCCTGCTTGCTGGTGGTCCACAGCTGCTCGGCCGGGGCCAGGCTGGCGGTGGCGTGCACCTGGGGCTTCAGCGGGATGGCGGTGGGCTCTGGGGGGCAACAGGAGCAGCTGCAATTATCCGCCATGGTGAGTGGTGTGAGCGAGTGAGCGCGCAAGGACGCGAGTAGTCGGACTGTGACGTGGAGGCCACGCCAGGGAGGCGAGGTCTCGCCGTGTTACCTGAGATGATGCAGGCAGCCAGGTGTGTGCCGTGTACCCGCCAGTCTGGTTTTTGACGCTTAGAAGATATTGTGTTTGCTCAGTACAAACACCGCACACTTCTCGGACTGTGCTTTTATGAGTGTCACATGCAGATTATGAAAGATTCTGCAGGCTTTTTGCTTCTTAAGGGATTATAATGTTTACAATACATTTGTAAGAATTCATTCGATTGTCCTGGAAACGGCATTGAAAATTAACTTTGCATGCAGGTTTGGAAATGTCTTGTGTGGAGAATAATCTGGGTGTATCAAACAAATACAATTGTGTGATGACTTCTTGTAGTTTGACTTTTTAAAACTTGATTATCTTTATTTCAATCATACTAACAATACTTTTTTTATAATTAAAAAAACTTAACGCTTAACACAAAATGTTATCAAACCTTTTTGATTAAAAGAAATACCTGTACTATTTTTGTAGAACCCTTTTTTTCTAAAATCTAAAAAAAAAAAAAAGAAATCGCTTGGTGAACCTGCTTACATTTTTCTCATCTGTGCTCAAGGTCACATTCACGAAACACGTACCTGCTTGTGCCTGGTGCGTTGCTCCGGCTGAGGCTCCATTCCTGTGCGTGTCCTTCTTGGTGGAATCGACAGTGAGACCGGAGGGCTCTGCGATCCTCGAATACACACAGAGAACACATTTCAATATCACCAGTAGACTTTTCAGCGATGTGTATTCACTTGAGTAATCTTCTAGATAGATGTCGGCTTCAAGAATGTTTTGTGTTGAAAGTGTATATATATCAATGCAATTAAAAAAATATAATATCACACACAGCATGGTACATAGTAGAAAAACACAGTAATAACATAATTTAGTGTAGGGTAAAGAATTAAATCCTTTGCCCATCATAATTCAACAGGCATTGTCCTGTTCATTCTGATGTGTGCGCATTGGCCACAAGAGGGCAGTATAATATGTACAAAAGTTTCAATTTTGAGTGCAACTCAAAACAAAAATCGGGTAACTTGAAAGACCACGATGTTCTACGTGAGTCTGTAGATGTCAAGTGTGTGTGTACCTGTCCAGATGGTGTCCATCCAAGCCCGTGAGCCCGTTTGACATCACCGCCTCGGCCATTTTGTGTTCGAAGCTGCACCAAAGAAACACTCCAATGAAAAGCAGTGAGGAGGCTTTGCTCTCATTTATAGCACTCATATTGCTACACTGACCATGTCCATGTGGAAATCTCGGCATTCGATTGAGACAGCTTTGCACACACTTTTTTTTGGGGTGATAGGGTCCTTCACTTTACCTTTAACCTAATAAATGATGCTGAGCCAGCACACCATTTGTCACACTAAACACAAATGTGAGCAAAGAGCCAAAAGGTGCCATGTTGTCCTGCAAACGCTGAAATAAAATGCCATCCAGAGACGGGTTCTACAACATGTTCAAGTTCAGCTCAGGTGAGAACAAAAAAAAAAAAGAAACTGAAAGAATATATTTAAGCTGTGAATATAAGAAATTTTGTTTCCTCTTGTGGTATTGCATCTGTTTTAATAAAAAGCAACTCTTTTAAGAACAGCACTTCCAAAATACAACTGTTCTATACTGCAATAGATTATAACAATATTTTTTGCAAACAATTATTTTCTCTGTCAAAGAAATAAGATTTTCTTTTGGTGTTCTTGTGGGACTACAGCGTTTTCTGAATGTGGCATAATTAACGATTACGATTTCTTTCACGCGTAAAATAGAAACTATAACGTTTGTCGAAAAAAATGTATGCTGCATTTGACACGTACTGTAAAAATACAAATGTATTCTCTTAATATTACGACAGTTTTGATGAAAGTTGTTTTGAAATACTGTTCTACCTAGTGGACTAAGTGGTGAATGGCATTCCATCACCTTAATCCGACCTCTGAGTGGGAGCGAACTTTGTCCCCTTTTCCTTTGGGTTGAAAGATCTTAAGCAACAACATGAGACTGTGGCAGTGAGGATGACACTATTTTATGTGCACACTAAAGGAAAATCACACAATGAGGTCAAGCTTTCTTGTCACATTAATTTTAACAATACAAACATTTATTTTTGCTTTTTTATCTTAAGAAACTTCAACTTCATTGTAGCAATAAAAGCATGGTATTGAGTGAACATGGATTGTTTCGTATAGTTGAGTCTCTTTTGGCAATAAGATAATGTCTTTTGGGGATTATACTTATTACACCTATTTTAGTGAGAAAAAAGGTGAAGGTAAGTGTTTATTCTCTTGACATTCTGCTTTATAAAAAAGTATCTTCAAAAACATGATTATTTTTAAATTATGTACTTGATTCAAATATCACATCCTTGTTATTTTAAATCAAAACACCCCTTTAATTGGAGAATACATATTTTCACGTGATAATTTTTTTCTCGGGGAAAAACTAGTTATTCTCAATTGTGACTTTTTCTTCGCAAAAAAAAAAAAAACAAGCAAAAACGACCAAAGACTTGGAAGAGCAACGTTGTACGCGATATAATATATTCTAAGCATCAACGTCGAAAGATAGAAGAAGCAAAAGTGCGTCTTACCTCCTGCAGGGAGTCACTTGAGTACCTGAAGACGTTTCGGCCAGCCCAAGCAGGTGCTCCCAAGGCCTCCGTCATCAGCCAATAGGAACCTCGAGTGCGCTGCGTGCTGTCCCCCTCGGTACCGCCCACTTGCCCAGCAGGGCCACGGTGCCCTGTGGGGGGGGAAAAAAAAAACATCTGCCAAGGTCGCGACTCACGAAGGTGACGAAGACCTGCCAGCAGGCTTATTTGTGTTGATCAGCTGACTCATGTTGACACTACTGACACGACACCACGATGGCAAATGCAGCCAGCATTGACCTATCATTCGGATTTTTTTATGTTGTCGAATATAATATTTTGACATGTTTTTGAATTTAAAAAATAATGACATACTTTATTGAATAAAAAAAAATAGAGGCGCCGCAGTCAGCTACCGTTCACATGACACTTGGTAACGTCACACACTACAACAAAAGGTCCCTGGAGGTGCAAACACAACGAAACGATATAAGGTCTTTTCTATACATGTTATGCTTCCCATTATATTTCAAATACATTCACAAAAATATCCAACAGAATGAACATTGGTTTATTATATTACTAGAACTACATAAAAGTGACCTACAAAGGCAAGGAGTTCTTCGTAGTTCTTTCACCATAAATTTTATTTCTGTAATTAAGAGACACACGTGGAGACACACACACACACACAACACACAAACCACACATGACCGCACATAACACTGCAGTTGTGTGTCAATGATTGTTGAAGCCGCGAATCAATGTCAACTTTAGTACAAGAAGGAAAAAGGAAACGTTTTGTCGAAGACTATTTTGCACTTGCAACTTGTGTTTAAATAAATCATTCTCATTTACTATTTGTGTGTGTAAAGATATCTTGAGAAATATTATTAAATTTGAGCCAATTACCATTTTGTGCCCACTAGTTTGGATCTGAACATGGGCCAATTGGTTATGTAGTTGGTTAAAATTTATTACGACAATCTTCTCACTAATTGGAGCAACTACAATCTGATTTTCATGAGAGAAAAGTGCAAACTCGGCTCATATGTTTCCTTTACTAGCTATTTTACTAGTTCGTCATTTAGCAGTTATTTTAGTTATGTCACTATTGAGTAAGTTAGTCTTTAGGTATGCTAGTTATCACATGACTTCGTCAGAATTACAAAGAGCAATAGTTTCATGGTAAGGAAGTTGGTTGACAAGTTAACTAGTTATTTTGTTTGTTGGCTAATTTATTGTGAGTCAACTCATGAATTGGTTATCTGGTCTATTGGTTTATTTTGCAAGCTTAACTAGTAAACATGTATTTGGCTAACTATCTTGTTTGCCAAATAGTTATTTAACTAAAATGTCTATGAATGAAGTTGAAATTGTACTTCAGCACAAAAATACAAGACAAATGATACTGTATTGTTACTTGACAAAAATATGTCAACATTTTGTAAGGGTTTTTAATCTATTTTATTTGTGATATTTAGCTGACATAAGTAGAGAAAATATACTCACAATGCATGTTGTCAACATGTCCCAGTAATGTATGCATATATGTAAGTTTGGATGGAAGCATTTATCCTGGCGGCCATGTCATCTGTCTGCCTCCCAACACGTGCAGGTGAAGATGGTAGACGGACTGAGCACCATGTTTGCCATCGTTGATGACTGCAGACCACAACAACCTGATCGATACAACTCTTAACACTTAACCGATGTCAACGGGCCACTTACCCACTCGATAACCTTCTGTCAGAGCTTCCTGCTTCGCCACCTTCTTGGCCACGACCAGTAAATGTCCCAAGAGCTGCACAAAAAGCAGTGTAAATTAGTAGAGTATTTATGCTAACACTGAAAGCCTCTAAAAAAAATACTGTGGGACTTTTTCTTTCAGAATACTTATTTTAGGTAAATTGATATGCGATCATGAGTTTGGGGCATTCAAAAAAAAAATTCTTGATGGCTCTATTTCCATCTTACCTCAGCATCATCATCACTGGCTTGACTTATCCTGGGAATGAGCATCTTTGGGATAACAAGGAAATGAACAGGAGCCTGTGGACTGATGTCCCTAAAAGCCAAACACTGGGGGAGATACACCAAATTGGTAAATTGGAATCATTATAACTCATTTATATATTTACAAGCACAAGTCGACCTTGTCGTCCTCATATATGATATCTGCGGGGAGGCTTTTGTCAATCACTTTGGAGAAGATTGTAGCAACTGGGCGGCCATATTTCTGACTGGCCACTTCCGCCAGTCGTACTTCGTCACTTCCGGTACACAGAGCTCTCTGAAATGTGCGAACAGAAATTAACTATAATTAACATTCAAAATAATGCTAACGCTGGTCACAAGATTTCAAAACTATCTAAAATTCAACAATATTCAGATTATTATATCGTGACAATGTCAAAAACAACAAACTGGAAATGACACAGGGAAGCTACCTGGACTCTGCAAACAAGTTGCAATCCTCCGAGATGGACCGTCGTTCGGCTAGGTATCAAGCATGTTCGAAGAATATGATGATAAAGCATGGCCAGTTGTTGTTATTCCCACGACGAAGCACGGCGTCCTCAAATATAACCACAATGGATATTCAATTTTCCTCGGGCAAACGTGTAGCTAGTGTTACATTAGTGTTGCTTTCAATACGCCACGTTAATTTGAAGAAAATCTAACGCTGAACGTCAGTAAAAATAATAGCTCTCAGTCGTTTTGGGTTTATATTTGTGGCAAACTAATAGGCTAATATATCAATACTAATAATGTCTGCAAAAAGATATACGACATTTTAATGTGTAGCGAAACCCTGAAATGACATTTGTCCGACTGAAACGCACCATTTCCGGCGGCGCTGCTTTGCAGGCTGTGTTCAAGATCATCTCTGGAGGTGTTCATAGTCAACCAATATCATGCCAAATAAGCGATAGCATACATATCGATAGTAATAATAATATAATAACACTAATTGCGTAATAAGTTGATATTTGGCGACAGTTATGTGCTTAATAAAGACGTTTATTCATTATAATTGCCTGTGTTTTAGGGGGCGCTGCTGTGTGAGCGCTCCTCAATTTTTGCGACGAGGAAACGAAGAAGACGTAACAACATGGCGGCCCGCACACGGGTGCCCTTTCGCTTCCCTGTAAACTTGCATATAAACCAGAAGCTTGTACACACCGAGGCGGCGGCGACAGTGGTCAAGAAGGCTGTCTACCCGCCCATCAAGCCGTCTCTGACGGCCAAAAGCAAATCGGCTCGAGCGCGTCAAGTCGAGGAGCAAGTCGAGCGGATAAAAGCGTCACCCGTGCAGGATAAACTGCGGCTACTCACTCGCATAGAGCGCAAAAAGTACGTCGTCTACCCGCAGACGTTCGCGCGAAATGCGGATAAATGGTACCAGCACTTCACCAAAACCGCATACATCCCCGGCTTGCCGGAGCAGCCCACCCCAGCTCGGCCTCATGTCGCCGTGGAGGAGAAGGATTCCTCCGCCACTGAAGCAGACAACCTCGGCATTAGTGATGAGGCATTCAAGGACATCCGTTCATTGGTAACGCGCGTGATTCTGCACGAGCACTGGCACACAATCAAAGGAAAGCCGTTCATGTACAGACGACAGGAGCTCGTCGAGGGACCCTTCCTGAGAAACTTGGTCAAATCGTTAACATACGGCTTGGCCAAATACAGCCCGCTGCTCCTCTCCTCCAGCATGGGTATGCTGATCTTCCATGATCTTTTTTTACCTAACACTTACAGGTTAACTTAATTCCATCTTTTCTAAACGTTAGCGTGTCCAATGTTTCAGTAACCCTGTGCACTGATTTCTATTCCCTAACAAAGATGATTTATTTGATCAATTATTTACTAAGGAAGAGCAAATAGACTGAAATGTATTTAATATCTGCAATGAAAAGTTTAAAGTGAAATTAAGTTCACGTGGAAGAGATAAAATTCAAACAAAAGCCAATATCAAATGCTATTGATAATATTATAATTCTATTATATTATTGAGAGAAGTTAAAATTATGTTTGTTTTTGTCTGTTTTCAGATGTGAATCCCCAAGTTGGTTTCTACTGGAGGAGAGGGGAGAGGATTGTTCCAAGGGGCCACAGAAAGGGGAGCCTGGAGCCCATCAGGTTCCAGATAGACGACCGGCCGCTCTGTCAGATTCGAATAACGCAGCCGCTCCCTCAGGTTATCCAAAGTCTTGTTGTTAAAAAGGACTTGCCCTGTACAGTTACTAATGAGAACTTCTTACATTTAGCAAAACTGCAACCCACGCACAAAAAGCATCAAGACAGATTAATGAGAATTGTGGGAATTACAAATTTTAGCTAAATATTGCAATTTTGTGAGAAAACAAATTTGTAATCACATGTGCCAAATAAATTAGGGTTGACTAACCGTGCTCTTATGCAGTTGGTCCCGATGGAAGCTTCTTATGACGCCGACGTTCCTGAAGTTCCGTACTCTCCCGCCTGTCTGCCGCTGTTCAAGAGGCAGTACACCAACACCATCTTCACAGGTGACCTCTCGCTGATATGAAGCGTCTTGAAGTCATGCCATCGAATGAATACCTGGCGACGGTCCAACAGGTTCCAAGGTGCCCGACCCAGCGTGCTACGGGCACACGCAGTTTCACCTTGTGCCCGACCGCTACCACAGGGATCGCATGGCCCGCCGCCAGCAGTCGGACCAGGTGGAGGTGTTCCTCAGGGCCCACGCCATCGCTAGCCTGTTTGCGTGGACCGCTGCGCAGGCCTCCTATCAAGGTCAAGGAACAGACATACTACATTGCATTGTTATGTTTTACATAGATTTGAAATTGTGTAAAAGATATATAAACAAAAAAATCTAAAATTAAAAAAATGGCTAACAGTTTTTCAAAATATTTTTCATTGTTGAATGTATTTTTTTTAACTAACTAATATTTGATAGAATAGTGTAAAATAATTCAAATTTTTGATACGTCAGGTTTCTGGAATCACGAGGACGTGAGCAGAGCGTTCGTGTCGCAGGCGGTGATCAGCGACGGCCACTTTTTCTCCTTCTTCTGCTACCAGCTCAACACGCTGGCCTTGTCCACAAAGACGGACAGCGGAAATGCCCGCAAGAACCTGCTGTGGGGCAGCGAGTCTGTGCGCCTCTACGACGGCGTGGAGGACGGGCACGTGGTCGGCCTGAATGACCACGCGCTGCGGCTACTGGTGCGATTCCTCCTCAATCAGCCCCGGCAGGATGTCCTGGATGTCTAAATGTGAAAATGCAAAAGAATTGTACCAAAAAAAAATCTAGTATTTATGGACGAATAAAAGTAGATTGCTTGCCATTACATGAACACTTTTTTTCCTCTTCCTAACATTTTCTTTATTATATATAATTTTTTAATAATTGTAAGTGTGGAAAAGATAAGCACATATAAAATTGATTAAATCAAAATATTAATTGAAACAATTATAAAAGGTATTTTTTTTCATAAAACAAAATACACATTATGAAATTACTTGTATAAATTCATCCTGTATAAAAATTGACAGAAACCTTATTTGTTACACATTGACTTTAATGACAGTGTTTACAAAAACTGTCAATTAAATATTGAACGCAACGGCAGATATATATATATTCTCAATGGAAAACAAAAAGTGCATTTACAATACAGTACAGTGCACCTTGACACACGGGACGTCCTATGTTAATAAAATATGAGTGCTAACACCTGTATTACTTCAAATACCACAGCACCTAAGCACTACTTTTAGTGATTTGCACCATGTGTTCAGCACCTTAGCATTGTAAGGTGCGGTTATTGCCATTTGTCTGTTTGAAAAAAAAATGCTTAATGCTAGAGCTTACGTGTTGGATTTGGAGCTATAGTAATCAAATCCATAAATCATTTATTGCTTTTGTTGAGCGACACTTTCAACGTTTCGTTGCCTGGCCGAGGGGTTTTCGTCCAATCCGTTGCTTTCTCCCGACGGCCTAAGAAGAGGTCACAAACATCAACATCTGCACAAAAGTCAGGCAGTGCATTGTGGGTACTCACGTGGTGACCGTGGTGGTGGTGGGGGGCTCGGCGTTCGTGGTCGGCGCCTCGGCGTTGGCCACCTCGTCCCCCGAGGCTGATGGTGGTCATTACATTAAGCACAAATGCACCACCGCCACTTGCGTTATGATGAAAAGTAAATGTTCCTCATGAGATACCCGATCCTACATACCATCTTGCGCTTGGGCCTTCTTGGACCGACTACTCTCAAAGAGCAAGATGGCTGCGACTAGAACGAGGACCTCCAGCACGATGGCGACAAAGGGCTTCAATGGCTCGTAAATGGTGATTACCTTTTAAGCACAGACCGAATGAAATACTCCTCAACACTACTCGTTAGCGGTCATGTGACTTACCTTCAGCTCCAGGTGGTTGACGGCCGCGCCGATGGCAAACACAGCACTGCAGTAGAACAGAACCGAGTCGTCGTGGGTCAGATTGTACACGTGCAGCTTCGTGGACTTTTCGTCGTTTTTCATTTGATACTTTTGAGGTTCCGTCACAGTGTCGATCTGCTCCTAAAACAAGAGCGGGAGAAAATTAATAATAATATTAAAAAAAGAATACAAATATTAATAAGCTTGCTACACACCTTGTCAGTGCCGTTGGCTCTAAACCACAACCAGGTTTTGGGTTTGGGCTTGTTGTCATCCATCTTGCATAGCAACACCACCGAATCGCCAACATAGCTGACCACCGGCTTGTCCCGCACGTCGCCCATGTGCGGCACTGGTGGACAAGTGCCCAAAAAATGGCCAACGTCATCATAATTGGAGAATGCAAGTAGAAACTGCTTAAGAAAACTAAAGAGCTGAAATGGAAATTAAAAGCCATGGAAGTGTTGAAAAGTAAAATAATTTGAATGTTTTAAAAGAGGAGTTCAGTAGGTAAAATATTCCTTAATTTGGGGATTTTTATTGTGAAAATGCACTTCTCAGGAAAAACTCACCTGTCAAAATGAAGTCAGCCTTTGCTTCTTTTCCAAACACGCACGAGTAATTCCCTAGACTTTCTTCATCTTTAATGATGAACCTCAGAAGGCAAGATATGGACACCATATAAAAGCATTTGTTAACAATCATTTTGCCCGTCAAAAACAAAACTTATTGAAACACTTTTGATCACGAACGGTGAAATGTGCAGACAGCAATTATGTCACAGTGCTCAGTCATGTATTCTTCATCCTTCGCGTAGAACCATTAAGATGAGTTCAGTGCTATTTTAATGAGGATCACTATGGTGGTAGTTGGAGAGCAAATGATATTTTTAGAGGTGGTAAAAAGTTTCTTACATTCTTTGGAGTTGAAACTGCTGGTTCTCTTGCCGCAGCGTCACGTGACTGTTGTCAATATCTCGCTCGTCTTTTCTCCAGAATCCAGTTATGTTGTCCACCTTGTTGTCGTTGTCCGTCCAGGTGCATTGCAGCGTCAGATTGACGGGACTCGACACTTCCATTTTGTCCGTGTGGCTTTTATCTGTGTTGAACAAAACATTTAAAAAAAAAAAGAATCACACTACTACAATATTTATGGAGTTTTTTTGTGTTTTTTTTTTTTTTTTTTACCTTTAAGGAAGACACTCCGCACATCGGACGGGAAATCACCACCTGGCTCCGCGGGCAGCATCTGGCCGACACTCTCTGACAAAAAATATGTTCGGTACACAGATTGCAGTTTGTCATTTGCGAGCTAATAAAACTAAAATTACATACAAAATATACATCAAGCAACAGCATTTATTGAAAAAATCTGTTATATACAAAATACTTTACATTATATAATGCATTTTTCATTTTATCATTAAAACTGCATAAAAAAAACCCACTGACGGTTTCTCTGCACCAGGTGACTCGAAGGACAAGAAGTAAACACGCGCTCACACTGAACATCATCAGTATACATACTTGGATTGCCGTGTCCGCAGCAGGCCAGCAGCAGAAGCATCCAGGAGGCCGGCATCATGATGAGGAGGACGATGATGATATTTCGTGGGTCCTCTCTTGCAGAACGGAGCGGTTCTTTCTTGTTCCCTCCCCCTCAGCTCTGCTGCATCACGGTGACGCCTCCGCCGTGATGTCAGCTCACAGCCCGCGGGCGTTCGAGTCAGGCTGCTCTGTCGCCGGAGAGGGAGGGGCACGTCCCACAGGCTGACATTTTAATGTTGAGCTAATATTTCACGCTGGTCCTGTCATAGGAGAGGAATGACAGCTAAAGTCATTTCACAGCGCAGCAGTACAAGGTCAATTTCACAACTTCTGTCATCTGTGATATGTTTTAGTTAATATACACCAGGGATCAATAATTAATGCACATTTATATTTAAGCGGGGCTGAAATTGGCCTGTTTAAAAAAAAAAAACCACCTCAAATATAATATGAGAATAGTTGTAATGGTTTGAGTCAGTTGAGAAATGTGAACACAGGTCCACAAAAAATGTCTCTGTAGGATTTGGGAATACTTTCATGTGTAATTTCATTTTCAATTTCAAAATCATGTGAATACAACGCTGCCTTGAGTTATTAATTTAATTCATTCAGAACTATGCTCATAAACCCTGTTATCGCAAATTATTGTTTCTCATTGAAATAAATGAAACTGTACACTATTATATTTAATAAGAAAATAAGAGTAATAAACAGAATCTAAAGAATTAAACGGTTTGTGCTTCATAATTTAATGCTACAGTTGATTTCATTGTTTTATTGCCGTTGCTACTGGTGTGCTCGCTTTTGGCCACCAGGTGGCAGCATAATACAGTCATGCAGTTACCAGCGAATCAGGACCGCTGGAGCTGCAGGCTTTCGATGAACGCTGTATGCAGCTCGTCCACGTCGTCGCTAGCCTCGATAGGGATGCTGGAGCCGTAGGCCGCCACACCTTCGCCCACCGTCCGCCCACCCGCGGAAACGTCAAGGCGGTGATGCTGGTGGCTGTGCTCCGGATGCTGGTAGTGGGCCGTGGGACTGTGGGGCATGGGGCACGTCAGCAGGCAGCTGTTCTGCCGCGTGGCTTGATGCAAGTCCAGGCGGGCGATCAGCGGCTTGCCGATGTTGACGTTCTCGGTCCAAGAGACACTGTCGTCGGCGTCCATGGCTGCCGAGGCGCCCCGAAGGCACGCGGTGAACACCAGATCATCCTGGTGGACAAGACATAAGGCCAATTGGATCACAGCCAATCATTTTCTATAGCTATGCGTGGCATTTTGAGCATTTTCTTTTCTTTAGTTGAATTTGATATTTCTTTGCAGTTTTTACAAGCTTGCTCTATTTTAGGAATTGCCACTGGGGGGAAAAAAAGAATTTGTTCAGTGCGCCTTGGCCACCAGAGGGCAGTATAAGACAGATATTTGCATTATCCAAGAGGACAGTCAAAATTGCCAGCAGTAATATTAGTTCTTTTATGCAAAGGATTAAGAATTATTACTATTATTTTGTGTGTCTACATGTGCTGTGCAGCGTTTGTGGTTAAAAATCATTTCTATAAGTGAGCAACTCCCAATGCAGTGTTAGGTATCATTCCTTCTCGTACCAAATATTTTTAGTGATCCTTTTAGTGCAACTTATCCAGTATGACACAATCCAGTATTAATTGCGACAGGAAGTGGTTAACTCACCTTGAGCTTCTGTAGTGAGCACAGTCTGGTGTAGAGACAATGATGCGGCAGGTGGCTGGACAGCAGGTAGACACCCGTGTCCTCCGGGGTGCTCCGGTTCATTGCCTTTGGGTCCACGTCCAGCTCCTGAAAAGACGAGCAACAGTCCTGAGGCACTGACTCGTCAAAGATTCCCTTCATTTGTGCGCTTCGCGACCTGAGGGAAGTCGGTGACGTGCGCCTGACACGTAGAGAGTTCGGCGGGCTTCCTGACGATGTGCGTGTAAACAACCAGAACGTTGGAGAACTCGGCGGCAAAGCCCAACTTGATCTGAGCGCCGCACTCAAAGTCCACATACATGCTCTCTGGAAGCTCTGCAAGCGGCAAAGTCACATCAACGGCCGCTCACTCCACGCATTTGCCACCCTGAGTGACAACTCACCGTGGGCTTTGGCCCACTGTTGACTGTGGGGGAGGTCGGCAGCACCGGGCAGCACCGGGTCGGTCAGGGCCCGCCGCTCGGACAGGCTGCTGCGGATCTCCAGCGCCTGCTTACCCCTGGTGGCGTCAAACTGGCCCATGTCTGCGCATGACAAGACTGCTTAGTCGCCTCAACACTTCGTGACCATCTCATTAGGTACACCCGTGTAATAATGAACAGTTGAAGTGAATATTTTGCAGGTTTTAGTGACATGAGATGAAGCCCTGCCCCTAAAAAGCTTCATAATTCCCTATAGTTGCAACAAGATGGCAGCTAAGCACTATTTTTGTCGAAATAAAGCCCTGCAACTCATTTCAATATTTATAACAGTCTTTAAAAAAACTGCTCTTTTATTCCTCTGATGGGATGTTCCTTACCCTCGGCGACTCTGTCCAGCACCACGGTGATCTTCTCGTCATCCAGCAGGCGTTTCTTCAAGAACTTGACAAAGACGCCGTTGGTGAAATCGCTGGAGCTCAGCTCAAAAGCTTCAGCATCTTGGCACCTTTCCACAACACAACTTTTACTTTTTTTTTTATCCCCCTATGGGGAAACGTGAGGGAGATTCAAACTTACGTGGCGTATCCAAAGACAATATTAGCTGTCACCCTCAAGACGACATTGTGCGTGCTGTCGTCATGGACATTCCTGGAAATGATGGTTTGATTGCTGGTCAAGGTGTCCAACTCTGATTTATTGACTAGATTGTGAACCCCACCGCTACATAGTGGCTCATGATTTGTTTTTTTTTTTTGGCAAGGACTCACCTCTTCCTGCACATGTCAAGCAAGAAGACGTTGAGGCCCGTCTCCTTCTCCTGCATCAGCTTGAGGATGCTCTGCACGCACAAACAGTCGGCCGAGCGGTACGGATTGGGTGCGTCCACCGGGACCATAAAGCTGTTGCCGTAGTTTTCGTAGCCGTGGCCGGCGTAATACAGCAAGCCTGCCGACGAGAGGCCCGCAATCACCCCGACATCCCGAACGCGAGACCCGGGCGGAAATATACCGTAGACCCCTTTGTGGAGCAGCAGCAGGAACTCGTGGACGGCGTTGCGCATTTCCAACTCGGTGAGGTCCAGCAGGGAGACCACCTTGAAGTCCAGCTGCCGTAACACGTTGGTGAGGTCGTATACGTCCACCATGGGGGCTTTGAGTTGCGGGTGGTTCTGGTAGGACAGGTTGCCTATCAGCAGGGCGACCTTGTCCGTTGCTGTGTTGGCGGAAAGACAAAGTTGGATTAAAACACGCGAGTTATGATCACCGTCGCCTGGTTTGGATTTTAAAGTGACTATTTTGGCAGATATGTGGAACAACGCTCACCATGTAGTTGCTCAGGGACACTGTTTAGGAGGAAATCGGTGGAACCTAAAAAAAAAAAAAAAAAAACACAAAAGGCAGCAGAAGCAGATGAAAGCAAGAATATACATTTGTGTATAGTGAATGGAAATACCTCCTCCAATGGCATAAATGTCATCTAGGATTGAGAAGAAAACAATTAGAACTTGGCGTGACGAGAATTTATTTTTATACTTGAAATGTAAAAGCAATAGACACAAAATATTAGGAACAGCTCTCAGATTGACATATTGTTTGCATATGGTTTGTGCAATTTTCCCCACAAATGTCAAAATACACTAAATTGCACAATATGCCTCCTTTCAAACGTGATTGCAGCTACGGTGTGTAACCTTAAGACTCTACCTTCGGAGCACTCCATTGGTCCTGAAATCTGCACCGGTGCACTTGGAGCTTTTAGCCCAAAACACAAATAAGCATTTAGATGTCGTTACAGAAGTAGTTGCGTTTAACAGGCTGGCTGACGTACCGATCAAGACCTCCACCTCGCTGGTCCACGTCCTCTCGCCTCCACTGATGATCCTGCAGCGGTACTTTCCCTGGTGGTCCTGCGTGGCGTTTGGGATCTTAAGCAGAAACGCAAAGTCAGACGGGCAAACACTACATTGAAATTTTCTTTGGAGTTAGCGTTCCCAAAGTGTGTATGATAGCGTGTGGGAACATTTTGGCGGCGTGTGTGAGAAGTAGTCAATTGTGTCTCTTATAGCTCACAGTGAGTTTCCTCCTGGTGGCACCTGGAAGAGGCACGCCGTCACAGTGCCACTGATAGCGAGGGATGGGGCAGCCCGCTGCGCCGCACTCCAACTGTAGGGCGGCGCCGGCTAGCAACCGCTGCGGGCGAGGCTGGAGGGCCACCTCCAGATGACCATCCGAAGACTGGCGGGTGTAGCCTTCCGACAAAATGGAAAAATTGATGGAAAGAATAGATAGTAGCTGAGAGGTGAGAGTTACTTCCCACCACTGGTCACATGATCACACAGTGCTCATCAAGGGCTCACCGCTCGACACGGACACGTCCAGGACGTCCACTTGAGCCCACTGACTGAACTGGAAGGATTCGCCGCAGTTGACACGGCAGATGTAGAAGCCGCCGTCCTTCACGTGGACGCCGTTGATAGCCAAGTCAGCCGTGGAGCCGTTTGGCACCTGCGGTGGAACACACACGAGAAAAAAACATCAGGGTAACACTTCAGGTGGCAACATTTGAATTGTTGATTTTCCAGATGGACACTACGACAAGTGACACAAATGGACCGTATCCAGTTGGAGGTGTGAGTGCAACAGGTGGGACTGACCTCCTCCTTGGACTTGAACCACTGGTACTGCACTGGCGAGGGGCCAACAGCTTGGCAGCTGAGGTGCAAGTTGTGCCCACACAGCAGCGACACCGATTGTGGCTGGGTGGTGATCTGCAAGGCTGAAAAAAGAAAACACAAGTCATTCCTAAAGGTGACCATAAAAATGACCGTGGGTGGTTTGGAGCGTACCCGGCGCTTGGAGGCAGTGAAGGGCCTCCGCGTTGGCCAGTGCGCGAAGGAAGTCCATCAGCTGACCGCATGTGCAGCCTCGCTCCGCTAGCAGCATCAGCAGCATGTGGCTCGGACTGCCGTCGGGCTGCAGGACCTTCAGAGAGCACATCTCCAAGTTGTCTGCACTGAGGAGACATTTCGAAAGGGGGCACATTATGGAAAATCAACTCATGAATAACTTGGAGTTGAGTCTCCAGAGAAAAATACAACACAACCCAGCTGCCTTTTTCTGGAGTTGAAAACAAATCCAGTACCAGTATTTGGTTTCTATGTACCTGAGTCTGAAGCGCCGGTCCTGGGCCACAATCTCTCCGAGTCTTCGCCATCCATTGCCGGGGCTTCGGTCCAAAACGTCGCACAGCCTCTTCCACTCTTCGTTGAGCGGGTTGAGTTTGACCGACCGCTCCGGAGTCGCCGCCATGATTTAGAGTCACAGAGTTGTTGATTTTAGACCAAAGAAAAGAAAGTTACACAAGTCATCTTGAAGACAGGCGACAAGTGAGTTACTTCCGCGAAAGAAGCAATCAAACAAGTGATGCGGCCACGCCCACTTTTGGCTTTGGCCCACGATAAGATCGTCTCATCGTTGAGATGACTCACTACAGAAACGAAGGCGAGGACGCAGGGTCGTGTTGCGCTCTGGTTTTTCTTTTGGTCAGCCACCTTGCTGTCCAAATTCTTACGCTTACGCACGCAAGAGAAAGCATTTCACTTGTGTGTATAAAAGCATGTTAGGATTGTGAGGGGTATACGAAACTCGTAAAAATGCACGGTTTGGGTGTAGGCAAGCACTTGTCTTCCTAGACGATATCGGTTGTTGGCAGGTACGCTCCACGCGTTGCCGGGCGAGAAGAGGCTTGTCCTCCCCATCCACCCACTCACCCAGCCGCGTTCCGGTCCGCCTCTATGCAGCTCATCGTCGGCATGATTGTTGTGCCCGACGCGCTGTCTTTCCCATAAGCGCTGGATTTTCCATGACGGGCTTGGAGGTAAGTTAAAGCGACATATTAATTTTTGCTATTCAATTCAGAATGTTTTGCAAGGGGCAAGAATACAACAGCAAAGTAAATTCTCCCTGAAAGCAAAGTAAAATTGTTTTTTTTTTTTGCTCAGATAAGTAGTGTGGATGTTTTAATGAGAAATTAAACACAAAATATTTAATTGGGAGATTTTTTTTCTCTCTCAAAAATGCAATGTTTCACATATAACAATGAAAATATGAATAAAATACAAAATAACTGCTTGGCTGCTTTAAGATCACTTAAGGAGTTGAATAGAAATTGAATTTCTACTTCTACTAGCCCTTTTTAAATAAAATCAGTTATCTGTAATTATTTACAGCATGTGTATTTTTGTCACCTCTGCAGGATTGTACAAAACAATGCCACCTGTTTGCCCTTCACATGCCTTTTACTTGTTATTTGTACTCCAAACACTGCAACAAGCCAAGTCACATTATGTTAACCACAAAGGTGTGTGCTGATGTTTTTTTTCCCAACAGGTGACAGGATGAAGCGGGACACGTGCGTGGCCACAATCATAATGTTGCTGCTTTCGGCTGTCCATTGCAACAGTCAGTTGGTTTATTTTGGTAACAGCGGTTCTAAAGCGAGGCTTCTTTTGACAGAAGAGACCTTTTCCTCTTATTTGTGCTTTGCAAAAACATTTGAAAATGATTTGGGGAAGTATGTGATCAGGCTAACAAAGTTCAAAGTAGGAGGAAGTAAAAATGTGCATAGTCTTACCTCAAGTCAGCACCAAAAAGAGACCATACCACTCAATGAAGCACAATGGTGCCAGCACCTTTTTCTTCTTTTCTTCCTTCAGCCTTAACTGGGTCTTTAGTCAAGGTAGAGGCAATCATGAATATTCCCAAATAGCAGTCAGCGTTAGCATTAAACTTCAGGATTGTTCTGCAAAGCAAAAACATGACCAAAAAAAGCCTACGAGAACATCTTAACTTGATATGACATCCATCAGAGCCACTTTAATTGGAGTGGTGTGTTCACACCCTTTTATAAGTTTAAATTCGATGAGTTAATTCTAAACACAGCCAGTTGTAAGAGGGTGTGCGCACTTGTGCAACCACATTTCCTCAGTTGATTTTTACTTCTCTTAAAAATATCCACCTCTAATTAATTGTTTAAAGATCAAATGGAAAAAGTTGGATTGGAAAACACCTTAACCATTGTGTTTGTCATGCACTGGTTTCCAGACCGGTCTCCACCTGGAAAACCGGTACTGCTTGGTTGCCAGTCCCCCGAGAAGGAGACGTTCACCTGCTGGTGGGAGCCAGGTGTCGACGGAGGACTTCCCACCACACATCGCCTATACTACCAAAGAGAACGGTCAGAAGGTTTCCCTTTGTGCGTTGTAGCATCATATTCAAGTGTGCGAAATTAAATAAATGACTACTATTGTTTTGTTCTTTAATTTAAAAAACCCCTAATACATACATTTGTAAAATACATTATAAACGTCAACTCGCTAACGAGGCAAGTTGCGTGCTAACACACGATTGTTGTCCGTTTAGTTCCATAGCAAAATCATTTCATTCATTTCAATTGATGACTGCAATTTTGCTTTTAATGGCCAACATTGTTTGTCCAGATTGGAGGGGACACACGAGTGTCCAGACTATAGCTCGGCTGGAAACAACACCTGCTTCTTTGACAGAATCCACACGTCCATTTGGGTTGACTACTTCTTGACAGTGGTGGCCTCCAACGCCCTGGGGAACGCCACTTCGGATGTCTTAAAGATCGACGTGATGGAAATTGGTGAGCCTTGGGGAAAAACAAAACAAAAAAACAGTTGGATGAATTAGGCGAGTCTTGAATCCACTTAATTTGATCCTTAAGTATTAATCAACGTGACAATCTGATGTTTAGAGAAACCCAAAATGTTCCACGATGTCTTTCGAGATGGGAATTGATAAGAATTTAGCGATTCCTGTTCCAAAAATTGTAATATTGCTTATGAATCCGATTTCTTTTTGAAACGTTTACCAAATATTTCTGATTCTCATCCCAAGCTGGTTGTATGATCTCAAAGTTGCTAAAAATATTCATTTCTTGTAATACTGACTTCTCACCCCAACAAAATCGGCAACGTTCCATGTCAGGTGTATCTGAAAGTAATCATGGAGAGTATTTTGACAAACAGCCATTCACTTTGCTATCTATTGACGATTGCTTAATCGTGGGTGTATGTCAACACTAATGGTTGCTGTGGTTTTATTAGCCCATGCAGCTTGCCAAGAACTGTGGAAAATTACAGCGTGACAAGGAAGAGAAATCAAGCAGAATGAAGCAGAACTGGTCTGTAAAGGGTGTTAAACATGTTGAACATCTGATCATAAAAATCCCTTTGTTTTGGTTTTGTGATAACGTGAAGTGCACGCTTTAACGGGGCATTTGTGTCCCGGCCCCCCCGAGGGATGCTTCTTTAAACACCACTTGGCAAAATCAAAATAAGCAAGCTTTGGCCAGACGAAACAACTGGCTTTAAGTTTTGCCGTGCATGGTTGCAACATTTCAGTGAAGCCTGACACACCTGAACACGTCACGCTCTCGACGGAGGACCGAGTTGAAAGTCAGAGTCTGCACGTGAGCTGGGAGCATCCCGGGAACGTGGACATCAAGTCCGGCTGGGCCACGCTGGAATATCAGATAAGAGCCAGAGAACAACAACGAGTAGGAGACAACAACAACTGGAAGGTACGAAATAATTAGGTCAGTGTTCCCCAAGCTTATTGAGCCAATTTTTAAATTGGAAAAATCTAGAATTGTAAAGACCCAATATATTTTGGAGACTACATGAAACCCTGACATGATAAAAATGTTTTGTTGGTCTTCCTACTGTTCTTACTCTGCTTATTTCCACCACCATTTTGTGACTGTTGTGTGTGGTGGTGTCATTTTCTAGGAGTACAAGGCCGGGACACAAACCCAATTCACACTCTACGGCGTTCATCCCGGGGCGGTGTTTGTGGTCCAGCTGCGGTGCCGACTGGATCACGGCTCCTGGAGTTCGTGGAGCGAAGCCTCCTACATGAAGATCCCTAACAGTGCGTGAATCCGTCTTTGCTTTGACTCAAGACAAACACTAATTGATCAATCAGTTGAAGTGTTTTTTATTTTCCTGTAGGTATTCGGAAGGAGAAACCCTTTTGGGTGTTAGTTTTGGCTCTCTCCTGCTTTTTGTTTCTCGCAGCACTTTGGCTCATGGTCTTGAAGAGGAAAAGGTATGTCTCTTCTTAATATCGCTACCCCTTTGCCAGTTCTCAGTCTTAAGCCTCTTGACCCCACATTTGTACCTGTTTTCTTCAGTGTGATACGGCGTCTGCTTCCGCCTGTTCCGGCTCCAAAGATACGAGGGGTTGACTTCCAATTGGTCAAGGTTCTTGTTTCAAAATAATCCTGCTCTTCTCTCTAAATTGAAGTCATAGCATAAATGAATTAACACCAAATTTTCCATTCAGAGTGGGCAACCCGAAGACCTCGCCAGCGCGTTGATCATCCACCAGGACTTCCCTCCGGCGGTGGCCTGGAAGGACTACATGGTCGACTACTTAATTGTGTCGGATCATACGGCTCAGCAGAGGAGCTCGGTGAGTTCGGCCTGCTTCAGTTCCGACTACCAACTTAAGGACAACCGAGCAGAGCAGAATTTGAAGATGCCGCCTGCTGTCAACCGGGAAGATGGCTGCGGTGATTTTTCAAACCAAAGCAGCTATGTGCACATTGAGACACATGCCGGGCTGGAGTTGGACTACACCAGAGTCAAAGAGGTGACATCCGACAACGTCGTCCTCCTCGAGAACATGGAGGTTCTCAGACCGGAGAAAGTCCCTGAGGAATATAGCGAGATGGTGGACAGTAAAATGTTGTTGCTTCAGAAAAAGAACTTCCAGTTGGAACGTCACAAGAAGCTGCCGCCCACACACTCTCGTATGGATTGCGATCTCATCGACAACGGATACGTAGACGCCATCCTGACCCCACCTTTCGGGAAAACGTCTTCAACCTATTGAAGTTTGATACAGGATGGATTTGTTTTTAGTATCAAGACTTTTGGTGCCCCAACTCAACATCGTGTTGATCTGTGTCTTTTGGTTGGAAATTTGGTAATTCATTTGTGGAAAGAATGATAAGTAACAGAGGAATGGGTGGGGGGGGACGTCACCTGATGCCAAAATGTAATTTATTAATTGGAATCATTGAAAATAGGTAGTCAATCTTCTCAATCTTTCATCACATATGGCCTGTCTTTACATACACTCGTATACATATTAGTTTCTTTTTTTTTTGAACAACTAATAAATAAAAATCACAAAGTACGTGTCTCTTTTTGCAGTCAAATAAAGGCAAAATATTTTGTCATTCACTTCATATTGCGGGATTATTTGTACGTTATGCCACTTGTTTGGTCCTAAGAAGTTAAAAGAAAAGTTAACATAAAACAAACTCAAAATAACGATTGAAAGTCAGTAGTGTCATTATCAAGATGTGAAAAAGTGAAAGAAAATTAGCTGTTTTTGGGGGCGTGAGCTACTAGGTAAAAACTAAATGGTTGGCATTTGAAGCTAGTTTGGAGATAAGTGCAAGTGGTAGAAAGATTTCAAAAAACTTTGCCGCGTCTGGCATCTCTCAGGAACTAACTCAGGAACTTTAGCTGTTCTTTAAACTTAGTCTTGCTTATAAATATTGTTGGACTTCTGGAACGTCTACCAATTTGACTTTAAAGGAAACAAACTGTGCATTTTTCGCCCAACATTTTAAAACGTTTTGCAGGTGTCAACAGCAAATCATCTTTTTTTGACACTACGACATGATTTCACCCAAGTGGAAATAAGAATTACAGCAGTCAACCAATCACATGATGTAGTCACCCCACGCACCCCCTCACCCCACCCCACCCACTCTGAGCAAGAACATCGAACCTGGTAAATTAAATCCTGTCCTATTGTCGTGAGAAGCTCACCGCAGTCGCCACTGTCAACTGGTCTCGTCTTCATTTTCTTCGGTACATTCACTGGGCCACGTGTCAAAGTTCAATGACTTGTAGCTGGACTCCTTCTCGAGCAGCTTCCTCCACAGCTGCCCTGGGAGGAGAGCATTCATCATGAATTCTGCCATTCGGCTCCTTGTCAGAGAACAGCAAGTTGTACAAAAAAATACTTAATAGTTAGTTAGTTTTAATTCGTTTTTCGAGTGGATTTGTTAGTTTTTATCTTTTTTTTTGGGTGGGGGGGAATGTTCAGCATATAGTAGTTTTATACATAGATGCCTTTACGTTACTTACTGTATTCCGGCTCCTGAGACTCTGGCTCTGACTCCTCGGGCTGAATCAGCTTGGTGGCACTGTGCTCTTCAGAGAAGTTTCCGTCGCCGCACTCCGCCTGGACGGACTGCTCCACGCTCACTAGCATCTCCTCGTACGCTCGCCTGGCCTCCGAAGACAACTCGATCATCTGGTGGTAGTAGTCCTGTGGGGTCAGAAGCGCTACTTATTGAATATCCACAACATAGGAATTAAAATAGACTGTCACATCCATGCTCGCTTGAAATTCTATTTATAGCAATATATATTTTTTATGGGTTTTGCAGTAAAACATAAAAGATGCTTAAAGGATGTGGGAGGGGTCAAACATTTATAGATCTATATTTGAATGGTACCAATTTTCAGGTAAGGCAGGTGGGTCTGGAACGTAGCGCCCACGATGAGTTCACTGACCTGTGCGCCATCATAGTTGAAGATGCCCACCAGGCTGACGGGCACCATCTTGTTGACGCAGCGCCCCAGCGCCCTGCGAGAGAGGGCGAAGACGAACGGCACCTCCTGTTCGCGGCACGTGTCGATGATTTTGTGGAGTGCCTCGTCCAGGCCCCCTGAAAACGTGAACGGACCGCTGAATGGCGCTTATTAGGTCCACAAAGTAGCAAGAACGAAATGTTCCTAGGACTTCAGGTGTCAATGCAAAGCAAAAAGCTTGAGGAAGGGACACACAGTTGTACCTTTGGCCTGGACGCGCTCGCAGTTGGGCGAGATGATGACGCACTTGACCTTGTGGAGTTTGAGGTACTTGAGGACCTCCCGCAAGCCCATAACGACTCGGCGCTTCATGCGAGCCTTCATGGGGTCCTTCTGGTAGAGGCGGTCCTGGAAGCGGATCAGCTCCTTCAGCAGAGACGTCACGCACTGGTCCACCTCTTTGCTGAGCATCTGGCTGCAGTATCTGAATGCCACAAAACATTGCGCAATGTGTCACAAACAAGCAAAGAAGAAGAGAAGCTGCATTTCTCCTCACTCTCTGAACTTCCTGCTGTGAATTTTGGGTCGATCCGGCACAGTGACGGACAAGTCGAGCTGTATAATCTGCTGCTCGTCAGCTTGCACTCGATCGGATTGTCCGTCACCCTCTCTTGACGTTTCGTTTGCTGGCTGCTCGTCACTTCCCGAAACAGCACCGGCGTCCTCGTCTGACAAGAAATTGAGGAACATGGGTGGGTTTCACCAAAAAGATGGTTTAGGACCCAAAGTGACAAAAAGGAGCTTTATGTGAAAAGACATGCAGAAAAGTGACTTGGACGCTCATGCTGGGAAAGTGGATTTAAAAAAACAAAAACAAAAAACAAACCCTGGTTAATGTCTGTTTTGATTTCATGTTTATTGTGAACTGAGATGAGGACCAACCTGTCAGATTAGCGTCACACAGTTCCTCGTCTTGTATCGGATCAGTGGTGACCGTTGAATCGTTTTCAGGTAGCACCCCTCTTTCCTCCAGTAAACGTCGCTGCTTTCTCTCCTCTCTTTCTTTGAGGATGACCTAAGGATGACAGAAATTATGCCCACATACATTTAGAATGTGTTCACAAAGTGCGTTATAACAAACACAAATGTTTGCTGCAAATGCGCATGTAGAAAAACTAAAGAGCATAAAATGTTGAAAGAACCTTTTTAAGAGCAGTGGGTTTCTTGGCTTTGGGAACCTCTCTCTGCTTGCCTTTCTTCACCATGGGGCTTGTGGAGTCCAGCGGGTTGTGCGCAATTTTTTCCTGCTGCCTGGGTGTCTTCTTCTGGACCGCCGTTTGCTTGTGGATGACAGGAAGTCCTCCGACCACTAGAAGGCGAGATTGAAATGCACTGCTGGTTGCAATGTTCCAAATGGCTTGCACCCGGAGCGTGAATTTCACCTGAAATGACGTTGTGCTTGACTTGCTGAGATTTCTGCTTGTTTTCCAGGACAGACAGCATGTTCCCGATGTCCAACTGCACGGGAGCTTTGCTCTTCTTCCCGGACGTCTTCTCGGCTTTCTGGGAATTCATGAACAAAATAACTTTATTTTACCAATGGTACCTTGACTGTTCCCCAACGTGAATAAGTATGCTAAAATGATGTATCTTTTTATTTACGTTTTAAAAATACCTTTTTTATATTTATGAGAGGAAAATCCTCACCTGTTCTTTCTTTGCTGCCTCTGTCGGTGGTGTTCTGGTAGCATTCTTGCCCCAGTTTGGGACCATTTCACCCTGTTCACTTTCCTTAGTTTAAAAAAAACATTTTTTTTCTCAGTTAGTACGTGCCAAGATTGTATGAAATGTCTGATGGATCACACGTACGTTGGCCCTCACTGCATTGCCTTTTCCAGAGTTTCTATTGCTTGCCGGTCGAGGAGACAAAATCCGAGCTGGCGCCAGACCCGGAAACTCCTCTTCATCCTGAACAATATTGGGCCAATCTTCAATTAGCAATACATATCCTCAGGTGATTATTTTACATAAACCACCACAGACCTTTTGACAACCGCTTGATGTTTTTTTAAAATCGCCCAAAACCACCAAAATTCATTTAATTGTATCGAAGTCAAAGGCAAGATGATTGCCGTTCACCTCAAATTTTGGCGGCTCCTGTTGGACCGTTGACTGTTCTGCCTCAGCTTCCATGTTGGCGGCATCTGCCTCTTTTCCCTTCTTCTTTTTCTTCCGTTTTTTCCTCCCTGCCGCTGTTCCCTCTCCCGGCTGCTGTCTGTCTGTTTCCTCAGTCTGCAAAACGTGACGGCAACACTATGTGTCGCGTTGGAAGCAGCAAGCGGCATTAGAAAATGGCAAGTTTACCAGCACAACAGTCTTTTCCTTCTGAGAGGCTTTTGGGGGGGGCTGAGAAGCAACATTAGCCCATGATGTAATTGCGGGGTGGTTTGTGGGGGTAGCGGGGACGTGGCTGTTGGGTTGTCTGAGCTCAGGTACAGTCGGGGATCCTCTCATGGCTGTCTGTGTAATATAAAAAAAATACAGAAAGAGTCTAAGTTGCTGGGAAAAAAAAACAACATGTTATCCTTAATTCAAAGTACCTGCTGTTGCACATCGGCCCAGGGAGGGGTTGACTTTGAGGAAGGCCGGCGTCTCTCCGCCATCGCTTTTGGCCCCTGGCTGTCTTTGTGAGCGTGCGAGGGTCTGGCATCCAACTGCGGGAAGTCTGACATTTTCACCTCAAATTGGGCCAAGTCGCCCTGAGCGGGTTTTGCTATCCTCGGCGATCTGGAATCCCTAAAACCTGTTTACAAGGCAGGCATCCAATCATGTCTTGGTAACAAACCATTTGATATATTACTCCTACCCCGATTTGACGCTTTGATTTTCAAAAAACTACCAGTTAAAAAAAAATAAAAAATACCCACCACGTGTTTAACATTCATGGTTACACAATAAAATAGATCAAAATTCCAATTTGTGAAAAATTCTCTCTTCTAGTGTTTTAAATGTTTAAATCGGGTCAATTTGGGTAGCAACACATTAGGATGTAACAAATAAGAATTACTGGATTACCTCTTCTTTGTGTGTTCCCTGAGTTGTTATGCACAATGCCGCTTTGAACAAAGGGGTCATTGCTGTTTGTTGTTGCCTGTGGAGGTTCACATGATTCTGAGTCAACAGTTTATTTACATGCAATAAAAGCATTGTGGACAAGTTTTTCCTCCAATTTAAAACGTGCTTTCCTGACATGCTGTCCTCAAAACACTTCCATGATCAACTGAAGCATACTAATTTCCTTGGAATTAGCCATTCCACATCCCCCCAACTCTTTGGGGCTCAAGAGCCAAACATGGAGAAACTCATTTTGTGGGGCAGTATCAAACCCAAAGTGTGAAATCCAGCAAAATTAAAAAATGCTTACTTAATAAACACATTTTGGGCCATGGAAATCTGCTATCAGATTTACTTGGTTGTGTAATTTCACTCTTGAAGGATGGACGTCTAACCTTTGCTCTCCAGGACAAGTCGCCGCCATTAATGTTTGACGGAGGGTTCCGGTTCAATGGCTGGCTGCTTTAATCCAAAAACAAGAGACAGAGAACATGATTTGGTTTATATGATACATATTTACAATTTTTAGGCATTTAAATTATATGATAGAACGTTTTGCGTTAGTCTTGATTACTCGACCTTCTCCTCTGACCCAGTGTTGGAAAATGTTCAACAGGGTTCAGTTTTGGGGGCCCTGCTGTTTGCAGTTTGCAGTCTAACATAACAAAAACTATTTTCTTTTACTGCTATGCGTTTGACTGAGCCCCCATCCCTCGCTGACGCTTTTCAATGCCATATTTAATGGATGCGCCTACCCTCTTGGCTCGTGTTGGAAAAGGTGGGGGTTAGAGAGGATCACATGACGGTTCGAGCTGCTGCGTTGTTGCCCAGCTGACTCGGTTCCCCTCCCCGAGTGACATGTCGGCTCAGCAGGTGTCACCTGGCCCTCCTGAATAAGTGGAAATAAAACCGTACGCATCATTTCAAATAAACAAATATAAATTAAAATGCTTCACGGGCTACATTTGTTGTATACTGGCGGCCATTTTAAATGCTTTAAATCAGCACAAAGCTGATTCAAAACTTTAGTGAACGAACAGAAAGTCAACTCATCCATGTGATGAATATTTTAATTTGCTATCAAATCAAACAAACTGACGTTGAAAGTGAGCAAACTTTGCTGTGTTTCGTGAAAGCACTTTAGACACTAGTCTTAGCTCCTCTTTTTCTCCCTTAAAAGTTAGCAACGCTACAGCTAGCTACGAGCCAGCATGCTAGCTCAACGTAACCGCCGTATTTTCCTTTCCTTTATCTACCTTCTCCATTTTCCAGTTTCCCTTTTTACGTCGTCACGTCGGTGTATAATCTCTTAGAGTCCGTCGTGGTGCTGTCATTGTCCACGTAATTGAAATTGGGAAGTTAGTTCGGGTATCATCCAAGCAAAGCTTCTAAGCAACGAGCGTTACGAGACCCACGGCGTGTTTAGCCGGCGGATGGCGACACGCAGAGGCAGCGCCATGTACTGCACCCACGTTTAATGCGAAACACTTCAAATTCGGAGTACAAAAAATATATCCTTTCAGTTTCCCCTAGATTTTATTTATATATACATATACATATATATATATAAATATAAATATAATTGTTTTGAAATAATTATGTTTTCAAAGTAAAATGAAACAAAAACGTCCCAAAAACTTGTCACATCTTCTTTATGATATTTAAGTGATTGCGAATCAGATATGGTATATTTTCTATTACATTAATGATCATCTTAAATCGATAAAATTTTTACTGTTTCAAATCTTTGATTATACAGTATAACACATTTAAAATCAAAATATAAGTGTTTTTTTTTTTTTTTTACTAATTTTAATGAGAAGAAAATAGATTTCTTTTAAGGCACCTAAACCGTGTGTGACTTTTTTAAAGTGACAAAATAGTACAGTATAAAAGATTTCAACACACACTCTTCCTCTCCTCTCGTTGGCCTTGTTGCTCTTCTTGTGAGACTCCATCACAAATGAGCAGATGTAAACATGAAGACATTCACGGTGTCACAATGAGCAGAGACGAGCCGTCGTCAGGCGCCGGTTAGCAGAATCAGAGGTATCACAAAGGATGCTGACGTGACGAGGAAACAGATCTGTGCCCCAGCCAGCCAGTAAACTAAAAAAAAAACAGGTTATAAAACAAATTTGTTACACACACATGGCAGACAGAAGCTTATAGTTACCAGATGATGACACAACTGGCCCCAGAGCTCTTGCCAGAGCACCCAGACTTCGTAGGATGCCCATTACTGTGCCTTTCTGACTGGCCGTGCCTGGGGGAAGGATCGAATATTGAAACTATTGCAAAAGTTTTCTAACCTTCATACTAACTTAAAAAAAAAAAAAGACTCACCATGTTCAGAGACAAGTGTTGATAAGCACGGGACCACCACTGCTGCCGCTACAATGAAAAGAGCAATGCATCTAATAATGTGCTACAAAAAGTACTACAGTGGGGCAACAATTGTGAATTATTCTCACCAAAGGAATAGAGAGCCAAGCCCACGTAAAGCATCGTGACGTTCCACGAGAGTCCAATGAGAATAAACGCTGGGATCAGTGCAGCGATGGCCTGAAAAGTGGAGATACGACCTAAACATTGTGCTCACTCGTGCAAATCAGGAAAGCAAGGAGTTGGGAAAAGAATGGCCCGGTGTCAACATTTGCCCCCTTGCATTTTCCAGACGCTCTGACTAAAGCTCCTACTACCATGCGGACAGCTCTGACGTGGTGTCCAGGTTTAATTCTGCGTGCGTATCCGCCCTGGATGGATGCCATGATTATGCCGATGAAGAAGAACATCTTTCCTTGTTCCATGCTGTTGAAGTATAAAACGAGAAAACTGTTTAAAAAAAAGAAGAAGGTGCATTTCTTGCACAAGTGGTTGCGTAATGGTGTGCAGACCTAGTGAAGTGGAAGCGTTGGTGCGTGAGGAAACTGAGCGTGAACTCCAGGCCGGAAAATAGGAAGAGGTAGCAGAAATAAACCCGACCCAACGCTTTCAGCCTCTGCATTCCTGCCGAGACAGTTATGAAGGATGCCACAGTTGCCCAAATGAACTTGATACAAAAATGAAAAAGTCAATTTCCCATAATCTGTTACCTCTTAATTTACTAACGTACATGTAAAAACATTAGACCATACAATGGTACTGTGTTTACTTTGTTCTGTGGGTGGATCTTTGGTTCTCGTGACAGCAGAGAAATTGAACAAGGCCCCCGGGCTGAGCAGGTCTCGAAAATCCCCAAAGCCAGAATGGGAACCCTGGAATGAGATTGTAAAAAAAAATCATAAAATAATAAGAGTTTGCAATATCATGCAGAGTTTTCATTTAACGGTGATTAATTATAGCTTCACAAACTTCTGACTGAAGCACAAACTTGAGTTAGGTTGCCTTCGTAGCAAGAGAACTCTTTTTATATATTACAGATACAAAAATGTTACAATATCTTGTATAAATTCAAGTAGTGTCACCAAGACACTTTTAACCATGGACAATCTGTACTAAACTGTGAAAAAAGTCTTGAGACATGTTACAATAAAAAATAAAAAAACTCTTGGTTTCCACAAAACATTTCAGCTAGAACAGGTTGCGATTATGGGCTATTATTTTTTTTCAGGGATAGGTGTCCAAATACTTTTGTCAATCAAACCAACGAGTGCGGGTGGCTGAATGGTTGCATTTCCCCGACTGACCTTGGCATGCGCTGAAAGCGTTTCAGGCAGCATGAGCCAAATGAAAACCAGGTCTGCGATGCTGAAGGCCAACGCCAGCAAGGCCGGCGTCTGGAAGAAGACGTGCCCTGAGGTTTTGGCCAAGTACGCCCCCATCAGAGGTCCCGCGGTGAAGCCCACCGAGAAAGCCACGCCAATCATGGCCTACAGCAAAAGACACAAGGTAGATCTGGCATAAAATGCACTTGAGGCGTGCATATGTGCGTGCACGTACCATCCCGCGGTTCCGAGCTTTGGGGTCGGCTAAATCGGCCACGATGGCGGTGCAGAGGCTGACGTTGCCCTTACACACTCCTGCGATCACTCGGAACAAAAGGAACATGGCGAAGCTTCGGGACAGAGCCCACACCACGTAGCCAGACATGATCCCCATCTGCATTCACAATTAAGTGACCATCTTGGTTTGGAAAAAAACTAAACACTGAACTCAATAAACGCAGCAAAGGGCTTACCGTCGTAAGGAGGAGTAAAGGTCGCCTGCCGTAACGATCCGACAGAGCTCCGGTGATGGGAGATGACAAGAACTGCAGCAGGGAAAAAAGCGAGCCGATCAGACCTGAAAAGCACAGCGAAGAAATGAAGCAAATATTCCGTACCTGATCACGTTATTTATTCGAATACCTCCGAACAGGACGCTGTTGTACTTCTTTTCCATAGGAATTCCAAGCGCCTCTCTGAAGATGTCCACAGCACTCTGCAGTGATTGATAGGCACCATCCTGTCGCACAAAACATCATGAGGACACACAACACACACGAGTAAAACCAATTGACTGAAATGCGAGGAAAATTGGGCCACAAAAGCGCTCTTTCATTGACAAGAAATTTGTGTCAACTGTTTTCAAGCACACTGAAGAGTCTTCTTTTTGTTTCCTCATGTACGAGAAAGGATGGCCCACTCACCCCAGTGTGCGCGTAGTGGTCCAGGATGGAGGGCAGGAGAGGTAGGATGAGGGTGAACCCGAGCAAGTCCAGCAGCAGGAGGACGAAGACCACAAAGATCACCCTTGACGAGGACAACGCCACATCCTTGGAAGCTTTGTTGGCGTCGGACATTCTTCACGCTGACTTAAGATAAAAAAAAAAAAACGTCTGGAGGACAAATAAAAAAAGAAAAAGGCCATGAAAAATGAAAACTCTATGAGATTGATGTAACTACTGGTAAAACTTTATACCTTACTTCTCAATCCACACGGCTTTATTATTATTTTCTTTTTAAATAATTAAGAATACAGTGGTACCTTGACTTAAATGAACTGAAACACTCTTTGTCCGATTCCCGCACACACAAAAATGATCAATAAATATAGCAATACTTTTAATATAAATACAATTTAACATAGAAAAAGAAAATGTAAACCAAACAATGTGCTTAATTAGTGTTGGCTGACATGAGTGGTTCATAAAGTTCAAGAAGTTCTTGAAGAACAAACTGTTGGCAAGTTTATCAGAGCAGGTTAATTTAGATTCAGATTGTGCGTTTACAAAATGGGCGGCGTGTTATTAACTCTACAGTCACACTACACATTCGTGTAAAAAAGATAAAAACTTTCTCAATTCCCCTTCCTACAAGAATAATAATAAAAGTGGTGAAGCATCCATTTGATCAATTATCTCAGGAAACCAGAGAACAAAAGGCTGTAAATGCTCGTAAAACATTTTAGTTTAATAATCAACTCAAACGAATGGTATTTAAATACTGTTTTCATAATAAATCAAATTTTTATCTCAAAACGAATGGGAAAAGTTCCATGGAGCCTTCTCCACCGACGTCATTCAGCATCTTTCCTCCGCCTCGCCGACAACACACGGACAATAATTTGCCATCTCGAATACTTACATTGTGTAGTAAATTGACTGATTAACTTTTCCGTTGGCCGACGGAACCGATTTCTTAGATAGTCCTCGACTCTTCGTTTTGTACGTCCATTATTATTATGAGGAAATCCCGCACCAGGAAGCGGTGTCAGTTTACATATGGACTACACCATTGGTGTCGTCATCGTGCACACTCGGAATGTGGCGTTCACCAAAATTTGGAATTTGCTAAATCTATCGAATAGCTCCGTGTCGTAGTGCAGACGGACGCCAACGAAAACGAGATATTTTATTTTTTATGAACCGATACATCAGTGTATCCTCGAAATTCTAAATCATTTCCAATCTGCTCTGATTTCGTAAGAACACATGAATAGATTAGATCATAGTTGATTTCAAAAAATATAAATGACTGGGAAGAACTCAGAATGATCCTAACATACACATAACTGAGAAAAAAGAAAAGAAAAAGTAAAATTTTATTGTACAAAACATTTAAATTTATTCAATGACCAAATATATAAAACAGATAAAATAAAACCAAATAAATGTCAGAACACAAATCATTTGTGTTTTAAGACGAGACACCGGGAAGGCACAATGTCGTGCACCGCTTGAATGCAACATATGACTAGTTTGTTTGTTTTTGTCCATGAAAACAAAAATCTAATATTAGTTTTTTTTTTCTTTTATACAGTAGTATTATTCTATAAGTGTTTTTCACATGAAAAAACACCAAGTGTCAGACATTTAACGGTTGTTTTTCAAAGCTTTATTTAAACTATCAAAACAAACCTGTGTAACATTAAAAAAAAAATCACGTTTCTTTAGACAATGTCTAAAATGTAAAAAATGAGTTATGTTGGTAGTGTTATGCCATTCGTGGCCTACATTCCGTGGCGAGAGGCGTGGCGCTTCAGCTCTTCTTCGCTTTGGAGGTTTCGTCCGCAAAGGTTGCAAGGGAATGTCTCGTGGACACCTGCAATGATGGAAAAAAAAAAGACAGCACAGATCTTTTACGCGACTTGATTCAGTAAGCTCCAGTAATCGTCACTTTTTACAAAGAATAAAGAATATATTCTGTGAGTATACCGTATTTTCCGGACTATAAGGCGCACCTAAAAACCTAAAATGTTCTCAAAAGTTGAGTGTCATTGTCTGCTACGCCTTATAGTCCGGAAAATACGGTAGTCTATTTGTTGCAGAAATGTTTATGTTCAAATATTTTAAAAAAATTTATGTTGCCTATAAGATTAAAATGACTGCAACATCAATGCTAGTTCCCTTAGCCCGTTGATGGTATTTTGCATTGAGCTTTAAGCTTTAAGCTAGCAGACATTAGTAAGAAGGAAAAGCTTTGTGGTTATTTGTTCTTCCGTTTTGAGATATAAATAAGAATAAACGTGAACTGGGAGTGGTAATCAACAGCCTCAACTTCTTTTATTGTTTCATCGTTTTTACCTTTGAGCTCAGACATGTCGCCATCTTGCCGTGTGCAAGTATCCTCCATCTTGAGCCGCTTCTTTTGGTTTTCACAGTCTCTTCCTTCTTCTACATTCATCTCTTCCTCTTTTAGTCCTTCACACATCTTCCTTTTGTGGGCTTTGTCATCTTGGGACGTCTCCAAGGAGTGGTCCAGAAGCGGGGCCAAGGTTTCTCTCTTGAGAGTCTTCTTGGCCACGTTTCCCGAGCTTTCCGCAATGTCTGAGCGTAGTTGTTCGCCGTGCGAGGAACTCGGTGTCCCGCTCTCCTGGTCCAGTGTGTGCCGCAGGATGCCGTTCTCCACGTGTGCCTCGTTGTTCAGTGTCTGCAGTTTTGAGAGGTGGGCTTTTTCCTCGTCTTTATCGGGGCTCCACTCCACCTTCTCCTCCTCCGCTTTTTCTTCTCGGCTCTCGGCGTCCTTGGACTCAAGTGGGGCAGCATCATTTTGATGCTCCTGTTTAACAGCGGCCATGTCCCGGAGGTGGTTCTCAAGGTCACTCTTTAGTTTCTCTGTGAGTTTCCCGCCATCTGTCTCTTTCACGTGGCGGAAAACGTCTTGGGCGTTCTCAGGGTTGGACATCTGCTCCGCCTGCGTCTCCTCGTATTCCGGTCTCTCGTTGAGCTTCACGTTCTCCAGCTGCTCCAAGCTGACCTGCCCCACAAGCTCATGGTTCCTCATCACCTGCACGTAAGAATATAAGTTAGGAATCTCCTGACAGGAGGCTACGCAAAGCAGCGAAGCATCACCTGATGCTTTGCGCACAGGTGGGCCTCCAGCTCGTCCAGCCTGGCGCAGTCAAAGTAGCACAGGCGGCATCGGTAGGGCTTGACGGGCTGGTGCTTGGCGCTGTGCGAGCGCAGGTTGTCGGCGCTGGCGCTGGCATACGTGCACACGTGGCAGCGGAAGACCAGGCCTTGCAGGTAACGCGACAGCTTGGGCCGCCGCACCTCCATGGGAACGACACGCTCCTCTGCGCACCGACGCAATGAAAACGTCACGGGGAAAAGCAAAGAAAAAAAAAAAAAAAAAGTGACGTACCGCGGTGCAGCAGGACGTGGTCGATCATGTTGTTCTTGTTGTTGCTCTGGTAGAGGCAGAAGGGGCAGCGCAGGCAGTCCGGCGGAGGAACTTCTTTTTGGAACGTGGAATGGTCCGTGTCCATGTGCACCCTCATGGCTCGTCTAAGGACCGGACCATACACTCCGTCAATAATAATTCATCCATGATCAGATGAGATGATTGCAGAGAGAGAGAGCGAGACAAGTGACAACCAAGACATGCTGGACTGACTTTAAACCGGTGAAGAAGTCGCAGTCCTTGCAGGTGAAGATCTTCCTGCCGTGTCGACTGAGGTAATGTCGCCGCATGCTTGGCATATCCTCGCAAAAGAAGGAGCAGTTCTCGCAACGGAAGTAGCCGCCGCTGTCCATCCGCCGTGCTGCCGGCATGGCGGCGGAAGCTCCTTTCTGAGCCATCAGGCTGAAGTGGCTCAGCTGACGCTGCACCTCCGGGGGTTCCAGGTACCAGTCTAGGCAAGGTGCGATGGAACATGAGCGTGAGGAGGCCACGGATGTACGGCTGGCAATGTGGCGTTACTTCAATACTTGCCTTTGGTGCATCCTTTATTGGTTTTGGCCCAACTCATGACTCCGCAGCCTAAATGTGTAGCATCGCCGTCCGCGCTCTGAGTCGTCGTGCTACTCTCCTGTTGGTCGTCACAGGTTTCAATAACGATATCTGGAGAAACACACACACACATGGATACAGAGGCACGCTAGTCGAGAAGGCCTTCCAGATACAAGCTAATGCGTGAAAAGCCGCTTTTCCTTATGTCTCGTTACGGAATGATGCTGTTGAACGTACCAAGATGTTTTTTCAACAAATGGTTGTTCCACAAGCCCATCAGGTTGGTACGATAGAAGCAAATGGAGCACTGGAAAGGACGGATAGTTCCAGGCTTGTGGAGAAGATACTTGTTCAAACTGTTGGGATCAGAAAAAAAAAAAAGGAAAATATAGTACACGTTTCCTGGTGATGTACGACGTTTTTCTTACTTGAGCTGTGAGAGTGAGGCCGGGAGCTTTTTGATGGCCGCAAGCGCCTGGTGGCTGCGCTCGTGCGTTCGCACACCGTTGCGGGACTTGAAGGTGCGCTGGCATTGGCTGCAGGCGTAAATCTCGCTTAGCGACGCGGCGTCCGCTTGCTCGTGCTCGCCGGTTTTCTGAGGAGACGTGGCGATGATGTGGCTTAAAGGGGGGGACTCTTGATCTGGAGGCGCGCTACAGCCCGGAAGATCGTCCGCTGTTGCGTCCAAGGCATTCTGATGATAGAAAACCAGCAGAAAAAAAATCAAGGATTCGTTGTTGTCTCGAGCAAAATTGCCTCAAACTAAAACTTCAGATAAAGGAAGCGCCGACTTACCGATTTGACCTTCTCGAGCGGCGTCCCCGTCGTCTTTTTAGCCATGACCTTCGTGGCGCTCTTCTCCCGGTGCCGATCCAGATGGCGACTCAGCTTCTTGACCCCGTTCAGGGTCTTGCGACAGCGATTACAGCGATAAACGCCCGTGTTGCGGCCCGCCGGGTGGATGACGGTAAAATCTCTTCGGCGCTCCACGCCGTGGCTGGCGCAGTAGTGGGCGAGCAGGAGCTGTGGTGAGTCGAAGGACAAGTCGGGGCACTTTTTGCATCGAGTGGAGGCGGCCGTCTGCTCGCCATCTTGTGGACTTAGCTCCCAGTCTGGGGGAGGATCCTGACGGATGGGCCTTTTGCGTTTATTGTACGCCATCAGCAGCCTATCTCTGGTTCCCACGTCTAATTGGTGAGTCTTGTTGTAGTGATACGTCAGGTAGCGGCGCGCCCAGGTTCTGTACTCGCACAACTGGCATTTGTAGAGCAGTTCCTCACCTTCCGGGGCGTTCTCGGGCGCTTCCGGAGAAGACGGGGCTTTATTGACCTTGCGTAGGTAGAGCGGGACAAAGTGTTTGTGGAAAGCTTTCTTTCCGTGTCGGTTGGTGTAATGCGCCGCCAGGCGTTTGCGGATCATCGACGAATAAGAACACAGCGAGCACCTGTACAAAGCGTTGCCGACCCTTTGAAGCGTTTTGGGATCGGCCTCGACCGCCGATGCCTGAGAATTCCCGTCTTGGGACGTTTCCTGTTTGGAGCTTCCGGAGTGTTTCCTGGAGCAGTGGATGGCGAGTTTCTTAAGCGACATGCAAATGGCCTCGCACAAGCTGCACAGGTAGCCTCGCTTGTTGTTGGTGCCCGCCTGGTAGTTGCTACTGATGAGCACTTCACCCCGCTCGAACTCGTTGACCCGGACGGGGAGGTCGGGATGCATCATCTGGCAGTGCGTGGCCATGCCGTGCGGGCGCGAGTTGACGTAGGGGCAAAGCGGACACTTGTAGACGAGCCGTTTGCTCTTGCTCGCGGCCTGGACCTCGGGTCGGGGGGGGGCGTCGGCGGCGGTCTGCTCGCAGAGCGGCAAAAAGTGTTTCAGGTAGGCCTCCTGGCCGTGCTTATTCTGGTAATGGCTGCCGAGACGCTTCTTCTTGAAGTAGGAATTGGAGCACAGGACGCAAGTGTAGCGACACACCTGAAAGGCGGGACTTTTGTGCTTCAAGCGCATGTGTCGCCCGAACGCCATCTTGTTGCTGCAGCTGTACGAGCACTGCTGACACCTGAAAAGTGTCATCTTGATTTTATAGGTGGCGCTTTTGGGCATTTTCGGTTCATCCGACACGGCGGCTGGCGAGGTCTCGCCGTGGTCCCGCTCGTGGTGTCTCCTCAGCTTCTTTTCCGTCTCGTGGGTCTGCGGGCAGAGTTGACACATGTAGCCTCGGAAGTGTGACGCGTCTCCTTCCTGGCCCTCGTGCTTCTGGTTCCAGTCGTCAAAGTGCGCCTCGTCCACGTAGAGGCTGTCGGCTCGGGACTGAAGGGAGGAGTGCCTCATTTGGCAGTGGGTGAGGACCCCCTGATGCTTGGTGTTGACGTAGGAGCAGTACGGACACTTGAAGACGTGCATGTGGGTTTCTTCTTCCACGCTATGTTCCGACTCTTTGCAATCGCCGTCTTCCGGGAGCGGAGACTTTGCCGCTGATTTGGCGCCTTTGGGCGACACGCCCGGCATCTCTAGAGGGATCTGGTAGTCGTCAAAGCAGCCGGACGATTCTTGCCCGTCGTCCTTGTTCTTGCCGCTGGACTTCTTTTGGCCGTCCACGCCGGGCACCACGCCGTCTTCCTTCAGGCACCAAGGGTGCACAGCACGGTAGTGCTCCCGGATCGTAATCACCGAGCTCGCTTTGAAAGAACACGCTCGGCACGAGTACGTTTTGGTCTCGCTCTGCCCGCCGGCGTGGCTTTCGTCTGGCTCTCGTTTGATCCGACTGTTCTTTTTCAAATGAGAACTCGCTTGACCTTCCTTTAAGCGGGTGGTGATGAAATCCAGGCTGGACCTGCTCTCCGGATGTTCCTGGCGGTAGTGTTTGTACAGCACACTGGATTTCTTGTGGGAGAACGTACACAAATCGCACTGGTAGCCGGCTTGTACGTTGGCTTGCTTGAGGTAGACTTTTAAAACGCCCGAACTGGAGTGATTCCCTCGTTGGCACTTGCGTACGTGCAGTCGGAAAAGGTTCGGGTTGTGCGTCTTGTAAAGGCAGCTCTTGCACTGGAGGTTCTTGTGTTTCTGGGGAGCCGGTTGTTTGAACTTTTTGGGTTGCTGCTCCTCACCGACGTCCGTCCTCTGTAACAGCTCGAGAGTCCGAAACGTGTACGACTGGATCTGTTTGGGCGTGGCTACGCAGCCATTGTGTCTCTTGGCATAGTGTTGGACCACCTTGGAGACGGTACTCCGTCGGTAGTGGCAGAAGTGGCAGAAAAAAGTGTGCTCGTCACCCTTGTTCAAGATGGGAAGAGGCAGCAAGGGGGAAAAGGACTGATTCTCGGCTTGTGCTACCGATTTTTCCAAACTATTGAGAAGCTTGGTGGTGTAGGTCACGATGGCTTCGCTGGTGGTCCGGAGTTTATCGTGTGTTCGGAACTGATGGACCATGACTCCTTTGATGCTGGGATTCCCGTAGTTGCACTTATAGCAGAAAAATAAATTCTCAGGACGTGCATAAATGTTTGAAGTTGATGATTTGCACTTTGGTGTCAGTTCTTCCAATTTAGACCCATTGGAATCACGCGAGGTTGTTCCGGCCAGACCATTCTGGACGAGATCCTCGGCTTGATGATGCGTTTGTTCCGGGTCAACGGCGTTGTTTCGCTCCTCCCGAGAATCGACTTTCTCGGGTAGGACAGATTCAGACTCGGCTTTGAAGAGTTTAACTTTCTTACTTTTCATGGCAACATTGGAGCTTTTTCTGACTTTCTCAGGTGAAGAAGTTTTGAGGACTTTGTCCTTTTTTGTCAGCGCTTCGGAAGTTCCTTTGACTTCTCCATGTATAGACGACGTCATCTTGTCTCCTGTGACCTTTTCGTCGCTTTTCATTTGAGCTTCGGAGCTTTCGCCAACTTTTTCAGACACAGACAACTCCGGCTGAGCTTCAAGGACGTGAACTTGGTCCTTGGTTTCCGTTTGCGCTTCAGAGTTCAGACATTGCGGCCTTTTACTCTGCGCGACGGCGGCCTGTCGTTTTATCTTGTCTATGGTGACGCTTTCTTCCGGATGATTTTTCTGGTAGTGGACTTGTACGACGATGACCGACCTGTGACGAAACGGGCATTTGTTGCATTGGTACAAAGCTATATTGGGCTCTGGGTTTTCGAAAGCGGGGGTCTTGACAGGTGACGGGTCTTCTCGGCACGGAGCCGACACGTACTTGAGGAACATCAACGGATTCGACGCGCTGGCTGCGGGGTGCCTGTCTTTGTAGTGTTCTTTAAGCGTCTCCAAAGTGTTAGTGGTAAACATACAAGTGAAACATTTATACGCTAAGTCGATGCCCTCTATTCCCAGGTTGAAAATATCTAGGGAGCCCGCATGCTTGTCACCATAGTGGCTCCTCAGGTCATTTTCCTTCGGGAACTCGACGGGGCACACCAGACAGCGGAAGGTGGCACTCCGATCGTTCTCGTCTCGGATGTAGTCGGAGTTGGTGCGCACGTACGGGTGGTTTTGGTGGTAATGGAAAGATAAGTGTTTGAGGCTGCCGTCTTTGTGGTTACAGTGCTTACAGCTGTAGGTCGGTGGATTCTTGTCTTCGTCATCTTCACTTACTTCGAAGGACAACTCCTTCTTGTCTGTCGCTTCCGGAGTCGTCTTGTCCGCGTTGGGTGTTTTCTTGCCCTTCGGCGGGGGGGTCTGGATAATAGGGCGCATCAGGCCAAGATAGAGGCTGTCTTCCTGCAAGTAAGTATGTTTGTGAGATATGTCGATGACGGCACGAGCAAGGTCGTTTGACTCGTTATCTGACTCGTTATTTGATTGGTTCTTTGATTGGTCTTCTGGCTCACTGTCTGGTTGGTTATCGGTGACAGTGAAATACTTGCTGGCAGTGGAGGTTTGTACTGGTTTCTTGTAGGTCTTCAAATCTCTGGACAGGTTAAGAGTCACTCTTGAGGTAGAAATTGAATGTTCCTCTTCATCATCTTTTGTTTCTTCACCATGATGGTTGGCTGACACGGCCATTATTTCAGTCTCCGGCTTTTTGGTTATATCAGCTGTCAAATTCTCACCGTCATCTTCGAGATGGTTCAAAACGTCACGGGGATCGGTTTTAAGAATGTCATGTGAGCTTTCCGGGGTGTTTTTGGGAAAGTCTTTCTTGGCATGGTTATTAAAATCTGGACCATCGCCGTGGACGTGACCGAGATGTTCCTGTAGGAAGACCTCGGACGTGAACTCGAGTGGACAACGGCTGCACTGGAACGACGGCTTGCGGGGCTGTTCTTGGTGGGCATCTTGGTTGTGCATGGTGTCGTCATCAGTGTCTTCTTTTTGCATACCGTTGTCGGAGGTCATCACAGTGGCACCACCTAGATGATTATTCAAATGCACATAACGCAGAATGAGATCTGGTCATCATCAATTATCTTAAATAATTACCCACGAGTGACTGTTAATTACAGAACATATTTTGCTTTGTATATTATTACTATTAGAAGTAGTCCTTGTGAATAACCGTCAAGAGAAGGAAGCTTACAATGTGTCCATTTATATTTGGTCTGAGGACTATTTGTAGTTGGCGTTTTTATTTTTATTGTGTAAGTCTATTGTGTGGGACCAAAATCCCAAACAACTGTGATCTCCAGCTAATTGCATATTAGCACATCAATACACATCCGTTGCTAGATGCAATTCTTGACCAGAGTCCAGAACAATCTAGATCCATACATTTTTATACATCTATATTTTTTTTGTCATGTCCTACTCTTAATTGACAAACATTGAATTCTCTTGTCACGGCTTCATTACAACTCGTTAAGTGATGCCACAGTAACCACAAGTGGAAGCCGAATGAACGCATCACAACAATGCAAGTGCGAGGCAAAAGAATAGGTTTGGATGCGTGTTGGATGGAACGATCGAAGCCCGTCATAGTCACCGCAACTGATCGGTAGTAAAATGCTTTGATAATCATTTCATTGTTAGTGAAAGGGCCATTACGTTGACGTACAACAATAGCAAAAGTGACTATAAAGTGGGCAAGTACAACTTCCAACCGAGACGGGCTGTGACTAAATGGAAGACTAAGGCTGAAACGATCGACGCTAAGGACCTTCGTTCGCTGTGTGTAAATTACACATTCTCACCGAGAAATAGTCCAGGGTTCGAGGTTTACCCCACAACACCTCGATTGGACGTCGGTAAAGCTGCACACATTTCCGCCATTTTTCGCGCGAGCGAGGATGGACTAGCGCATGCCGCAAATCAGCTTCCGGTCAAAGTCGCAGCTCCTTCGCAGTAAAACGATGTACCCGCACATTGTCATGCTATTTTTAATACTAAAGCAAAACGGTGGGTTTTATACTGACGGTAACTAGACGGAAATGACCTTTCTCTAAATTTATCAAGCAGATTGCTGCTTCTTTCACAACGGTAATTTGGGCTGTGTACTTTGTTTTCTCCCGGACTCATTTCGATGACGGGCCGTTCCGATAGGAAGAGACCAAACAACACAAATATCAGGGTATTGTATAACTATCACCCTATAATATTTTTTTAAATATATTTTTGTGACCAAGTTTAACATGTTTACAGATTTACGTCGGAGATCAAGCGTTCTTTATGTCAGGATCCTCTTCGGGACCTGATAAAAAAAAAAATTGACCGCAAAAGGTTATGACAATAATCTTAAAATATTATTTTCCGGCTTACCCTAAGCCTTAATATATATGTTTGTTTAAGCTTTGCAGTTAAAAAATTATTTATTTTTGACCAAAATAAGACTCGTTCAATAATTGTTTCCATCCGGAACAATTTCGAGGATGACCACCCAACACCAGCGATACAAAGGTGAAAGGTTATTGATGGGTATGCATGACCCCTCGATCGAACCCACCCCCACTGTTTCACACTGACCCTAGATGGGGGTACTTGAGTTACGACGCAGTCCTACTGGCATATGCAGTGCGTAAGTCAAAATACAACACGAACCAGGCGTGAGGCAAAATAAGCTCATGCTTCCGCCTCTTTTCCCGTTCAAACAAGTATATTTATGATTTGTAAATAAATGTCATATTGCGAGAATCTGTAAATACATATTACACACAGATTTCAGATTTGAAAATAACTAAACTAATATCAGTCTTTTTCAAAACGTAAGTGTTAGGAATACTTGTAACATGTTTCATCCACGCAGATTTTCTTTTAAACAGCACTGAGCACCCGCTTAAACAAAGAGATTAGTTGCTCTTGCAAAGTCATTGTGTGTGTGTTCATCCTAGGCCTGCTGATGAAGCCCCACAGTGAATGACACCCCCCCGCCTCCCACCATGCTCCCACCCAAACTCACACGCTGGGGCACGCTGATTGCGCTCAGGATGTCCCAGTGGCGTCCCACCCGCTGCTCCGGCCTCTGCACGCTCCCCAAAGGAGAAGAGCCGCAGCCCAGAACGTTACGGCCCAGCATTCATAAAAGCGTCTCATCGTTTATTGCTCACGGAAGGAGAGCGTTCGGTGTGTCTGCAGCGACGATTGTGAACGCGTCCCCAGCTCCTGTCCAGCCGTATCTACGCTTGATGAGGCTGGACAAACCAATCGGTGTGTCAACAACGATCAATACAAATGTAGTAAAAGAAAATACAGCATCAAGTCTTTTTGCATTAAAAAAAAAAAAAGCTATTTTAACAGGGGGGGGGGGGCGTCTAAGCTGACTGTCTGAGCCTGAGACGTTTGTGTTTCTTCACGGTAGGCACGTGGCTGCTATACCTTCCGTGCACTTGGAGCATCGCCCTGGCTGCTGAGCCGGGCTGTCTCCCTGACTTGGGGATGCTGGCCCTGTTCGGTACGGGCGCCGTGCTGATGCGTGGTGCCGGCTGCACTGTCAACGACATGTGGGACAAAGATTTTGACAAGAAGGTAGTGTTCCGTCACGGGCGTCACGATGCCGCGGCATTCTGATTCGTTTGGCCATCGCGCAGGTGGCTCGGACGGCCACGCGGCCCATCGCGTGTGGCGACATTTCCCGTCTGCAGGCTTTGGTGTTCCTGGGAGGACAGCTTTCGCTTGCTCTAGGCGTGCTCCTCTGTCTCAACTATTACAGGTACAGGTGTTAAATCTTCTGGCGCTGTTCATGATTTGAACTCTTTTTGTATTGTCAGTATTGCTCTGGGCGCCGCCTCTTTGTCCCTTGTGCTCACATATCCGCTAATGAAGAGGATCACTTACTGGCCCCAGCTGGTGCTCGGTAAGTCACGTTTTTGCCGCTTCTATCTATTTTGATTCTTTAAGTCTAACTGTTGGTGATGGTGAGGTCTGACCTTCAACTGGGGGGCGCTGCTGGGATGGGCCGCCGTCAGAGGAGTCTGCGATTGGTCCGTGTGTCTGCCTCTGTACTTCTCCGGAGTCATGTGGACGCTCATCTACGACACCATTTACGCACATCAGGTGAGGCGGCTAGAAAGAAAAGATGCAACAATTTCGGCGTAGAATCCCTTGATTGGGTAAAATGCAGGTCTGTTCTCTGAACTTTATCTGAAGATTGAAATTGTATTCTTCTAGAGTACTTATAATTACTGTTGTAGTTACGTGATTTAAAAAAAAATGACGTGTTTGTACCCACGTGGTCTAGGATAAGGAAGATGACATTAAAGTGGGCGTCAAGTCGACAGCGCTTCGTTTCGGCGAGCAGACCAAACCTTGGCTGAGCGGCTTCACGGCGGCCATGATGGCGGGTTTGGTGACGGCGGGCATCCACGCTGAGCAGACCGGCCCATATTACGCCATCCTCGCTGCAGTCTCCGTTCATCTAGCGCGCCAGGTGAGCATCCATCCGCATTCTCACAGAACTGTTTGCACAACAAATAAAAATCAACCAAATGACAACTCGAAAACTTAGCCGAGCTGTTTTTTTTTTTTTTAGATTTCCACTCTGGACATTGACAAGCCGGAGGACTGCTGGAAGAAGTTTGTATCCAACAGGAATCTTGGACTCTTACTACTTTTAGGAATCATTGCTGGTAACCTGTGGAAAGAAAGGCGAGAAACAATCTCGTTGTAAGGATTGGAAATGATCATGTAATATTTTGCTTTTTATCTGTGCGATACATTCTAGAAATACATTTGATTCTGTTCCCTACTTAAAAAAAAAAAAAATCATGGCAGGCAAAGTCAATTGAAGTTATTACACAAGGATGATTCAATCTGGAGATGACAGAAGAAAGTCTGGGAGGACAATTTAGATTTCATTTCAAGCGTTCCAATGACATGAAGAATGGGATGTCAAAGCAGTTCTCAGCGTGCTGGATTACTTTATGATGTCATAAATCCAAGAGTCGTGAGTTTTTGTTTTCAATTTCAGGTGACAGTCCTCCTTTCAGTCTAAGATGTTTGCACACTTCACACAAGTTTGAATCAGATTGTCATATTATTTACTGATAAACTGTTATTAATTAGCCTAGAGAGTTCTTTTTTTCATTTTGTATGCCTTTTATCCCAGCATTGCAACAGTTTTTTCAAGGGAACCCTCGAAACCAAAATGGCTGACTTCCTGGCTCTTTTTGGACATGGCTGTCAGATTTTTTTGTGGTTATATTCATGATTGTCACATTTCGTGCTGTTAAGTAAAACTAACTTTGGGTGTTGAATTTTCAAACAAAAATAAATAAATCCAAAAAGGGCAATGGGGACAATTTTGGAAGGATCACTTAAAATCAAAATGCATTACGTGCTTTCTTTTCAGACATGGGTTAGTTAGCGAGACATTTTTTGTAAACCTTCTCGTAATACACCTGGCTACGAAATTTCATGTAACTAAGTGAAACTTTCCCAGATCTTTGACAACAGAGGTGAATTTTGGTAAATCACGTGAGGAAGCTGCATGGGCAGCTGTTTAACTTGGGCTCGTCGTGACGTCACATGCTCACTCTACGCTGTGATTGGCTCGCTCTTGTTCAACTGCGTGCACTCGCATAAACTCTGAAGTAGTCCAGCAGAAGCAGCGGTAGCCGCGGCAGCAACAGCTCTCCTGCGGAGATCGCATCACACTCAGCCGGCTTCTCCAACTTTTTGTTCTAAAACAAAAGATGCAACGCTGCGCCAAGTCGTGGGGCATCTTATCTGCCACAGCGGGTGGGGTGGTCCGGGCGACCAACCGGACTTGCGCGACCGGCTTCGGGCGCGCGGACGCTGGCAGCCGCGCGTTATGGAGAGCCACCGGCCACCGGAGCTCGGGGCCGGGGGCGTCCCTGGCAACACGAGGAGTCCGTACCTCGGTGGCCGGGTGCTCCCGGCGCATCGAGCGGATCCTGCCCCGGCACGATGACTTTGCCGAGCGTCACATTGGGCCAGGTGAGCGGGAGAAGCGGGACATGCTGGACGCGCTCGGACTGGAGGTAAAAAACAAAGGCAAACTATTATCACACTTCTACGTTGCGCCCATTTAATATGCATCGTTTTTGTTTCTAGTCCATCGAGCAGCTGATTGAGAACACGGTGCCGTCATCCATCCGGATGAGACAGAGCATGAAGATGGACGATCCAGTGTGTAAGTTGACATCTTTATCGCGCATTTTCTGCCACACGCTTCCCCTCGAATATATTTGGAGTGTATTCTGGTCATATTAATAATAATGATGAGGATCATGGGGAGGCGAGTGCAAAGTTTCGCCCAGGTCCCAAGTCCAGTTCAATCTGGTTCCAGCGGTCACATTACATCACAGCCGAGGGGGCTCCTAATAAGGTGACATGGATGGATGTAATCTGCCCCATTCTACTCACCCTCACCCCCCCTCGCCCCCAACATATTCGGCACGCCACACACTGACAAATTACTTATAAAAATATTAAACCCACATGAAATCAGTTAAATGACAAGGGACCTTCTAATGGGGGGGGGTGTTCAAGATGCTAATAATCACAATAGTCTTTTTGCATTGTTGCAATTAGCTAGTTTAACCGCTTTTTGTCTCTGTGTCTTGGTTTAAAAAAGACAAAAAAAGCATTGGATATTCAAAATTATAATCCTAATATGTTCTGTTGTCTTTATTTTACTAACTGACGTTAATTGTCATTTTCAATATATTACCAACACATCTGTCTTTATAAAGGACTTTCACAAAAGTTGTCGCTGCAACAAAGCGCTTTACAAAAGATAAAACAAAATGTATCACATAACACGTTGGCATTTGCAATACTGTCAAAATATTAAGAACGGCTACAACCACTGTCAAATGAGAACTTTGTCATGTTCTGTGTCGTTTGTAATTTGCCTTTCACATTGTGTTGACTGATCTACCAAGTTTGACCTTTATTTGGCTTGGCCTTTATTTATTAAAACGATTGGCGTATTGAGAATTGGTGGTGTGCCATGATCATCTTTTTGTTTGCGCAACTGTGTACTTAATAACTTAATAACTCACCACCATTCAAGCTTGATGATTTACTGATGAGCTCACACGAGTGCTGACACAAGTAGCTATTTTCTTTGTCGCACGGACCATAAATACAAAGGCGAGAATGATTAACCCAGTTTGTCGGAGTCACCTGGCGAGAGACGGCGTTCTATTGGTCTGGACCGGGGAGGCTCGGTGTTGACGTTTTCTGCTGGTTCAGCTTTTCTGAGGCTTTGTAAGCTCTCTCCGTCCGGCTGCCAACTGACGTTGAGAACCTAAAATTGAACATTAGTGTCATTCAATTCTACTTCATGCTATTGATTCCTAATCTGTTCACTTCACTTGGGTGAACTGTACAGAATCCTTTTTCATCTTCCAGCCTTTGTGTTGCCATGTCAATCAAATTTGCCTTGAAAATCAATAGAGCAATCTTAAACGCAATAAAAATCTGTCTTATCCAATCGAATTTGAAGTTCTGCCTCACATGGCTCTTGGTGACATCAGCATTTTTCCATCCTTTGATTGGTTGGTCAAACGTGATTAATGTATGTTAAAAAAATCAGCAGTGATGTAATTTTCTTTTTTAAATACGTAAAGCATCCAGGAGGCAGATTAAGTCAGGGAAATTCCATCCAAGCTTCGGGTACCAAACGCATGGTCCATCACAGTCAAAGAGACACATTTTCTATTTGTAACATAACTTGACGCTGAATCAACTGCACGTATCCACTTTTTTTTTTTGGGTGTCTTCTTTTTCCCCAGTAGTAGTTCAGACGGGGCGCCATTGTCCCGTTCCTCGGCGTTGCTAGGCAACCAGAGGAATCTCAGTGGTTGTTTTGGCACAGCTCTTGTTAAATGGGGAGGGGGGCTAGAACCATGCTGTATGGATCAAGCTCTTCTCTGGATTTTTGCAAACAAAATATGTCCTGGTTTTCTCTCTGTCTGTCGCCTACGTTCATATTTGTGTTTGCTTTTTTTTTTTTTTATAATCCTGTTTGTTCTGCAGCTCAGAGTGCTGCTCGGAATAATTTGGCATTAAGCAGAGGAGTGGTGCGGCGTGACGGCCACGTGGGGACTCGTGATAAACAAAGCGGATCAAATGAGTGAAAGGGAAGACCGTTTTAGAAGTTCCGACTTGAGGAGTTCATCTTGGGTCGTTGTGATAAATAGGTTGATGTCAGACCATGATAGGAAGCTGTACCTATTATTCTCTGCTGGCCAATCAGCGGACAGCAGGGATTCTTCTGCCGCCCCTGCTAGCTTTCTAACCGGTACTTCAACTGAAGTCATGTTGATCGAACGCAAATAGAAATGAATTTGTCTCTTCTATCTATCATCATTTGTAAGTTCTTTGTGGGTTGCTATACTTAGAAATTGGTATCGGAGCTTAACGTTCTCTTAACATTCCTTTGCTGCTCTGCTGGGAATGTTCCAGGTGAAAATGAAGTGTTGGAGTCGCTCCACAAGATTGCAAGCAGGAACAAGGTGTGGCGTTCCTACATTGGCATGGGCTACTACAATTGTTCCGTACCACCGCCCATCCAGCGGAACCTCCTGGAGAACGCTGGCTGGTGAGTTGGAGAACTCAAGTAACCTTTGATGATCCACTGACTGACCACAAGGTTTTGGTTGCTTGAATTTGATGTCTCCTGGCGACAGGGAGACGTCCAGTGAACAATCCCTGGATCCCATCCTTCATTTAGATCCTGATCCTTCTTCATCCCAACTGGTGCCCTCTTACTTCTCTATTTCTCATCACCAGGGTGACTCAGTACACACCCTACCAGCCCGAGGTGTCCCAAGGCCGCCTGGAATCTCTCCTCAACTACCAGACCATGATCTGCGACATCACAGGCCTGCCCATGGCTAACGCTTCATTACTGGACGAGGGTACGGCCGCCGCCGAGGCCATGCAGCTCTGCCACAGGTGTGAAGAAATTTCATAGCAGTACCACACTGATATCCAGAGTCTGTGTAAATGCCCAGAGTTTCCTTTCGCTCTCCTCCCAGACAGAACAAAAGAAGAATCTTCTACATCGACCCTCGCTGTCACCCTCAGACCATCGCGGTGGTGCAGACTAGAGCCAAGTAGGGTCACACTCAAATGACTGTCAAGCGTCCAACATTGACACCGGGCTTGTCTCTGACGTTCCAGCTACATAGGTGTGAAGACCATACTGAAGCTGCCTCACGAGATGGACTTCAGCCAGAAAGACATCAGCGGTGTTTTGTTCCAGTACCCTGACACCGACGGAAGGGTGGAGGACTTCACGGCCCTCGTGGACCGGGCACACAAGGGAGGGGTAAGAGCATTCCTTCTGAAAATGTCAAGAGAACGTTTGAAGTGGCAGAATGGTTGACAAATTGTTGAGACTCACTCCTGTTTGTCTGTCTTGATTTGAATGATGGTCTTCTTCTCACAGTTTCCCACAGAAATTTTGTTTTCTTTTCTAGGCCCTGGCTTGCTGCGCGACAGATCTGCTAGCGCTGTGCGTTCTGCGTCCCCCCGGCGAGTTCGGTGTAGACATTGCACTGGGAAGCTCTCAGAGGTTCGGGGTTCCTCTGTGTTACGGGGGTCCTCACGCCGCCTTCTTCTCCGTCAAAGAGAACCTGGTCCGAATGATGCCCGGCAGGATGGTTGGCGTTACCAGGTAGGGCACCAAGACTCATCTGCCAAAGATCAGGAAGTAGAAATGGTGTTGATGTTTTAGGGATGCTGCGGGAAAGGAAGTTTATCGACTTGCGCTGCAGACCAGGGAGCAGCACATCCGCAGAGACAAAGCCACCAGTAACATCTGCACAGCTCAGGTAGGACCTCAGAGACCAAATCCCTGACAGGAATGTCTCACCCTGTCCTGATTTGGGCTTCTTTCCCAACAATCAGGCTCTGTTAGCCAACATGGCTGCCATGTTTGCACTCTACCATGGCCCACAAGGACTCAAACACATCGCAGAGAGAACGCACAACGCCACTCTTATCCTCGCCGAAGGTAAGGTACTCGCACCATCTGAGCAAAAACCAGACGAGTAAATCATGGTCTGATCCAGGTCTGAAGCGAGCAGGACACCGACTGCACAGTGAGATGTTCTTCGACACCCTGAAGATTACCTGCGGTGTGGCAGCCAAGGACATCTTGGAGAGAGCTGCGCAGAGGAACATGAATCTCAGGGTCTATTCCGATGGCATGGTGAGGACTTCCTGTACTCTGGTTATTCAGAGTTTCAAGTTGTCATCCATTTTCTTCCTCTTTTCTCCCAAGACTTATCAGTCCTTAATTTGAACATGCAGTTGGACATGCTTAAAATATCGTAAACTGATGATTCTTCAAATATGCCGTTGATGTTTCTTTGTTTGTCACAGTTGGGCGTATCGCTGGATGAGACAGTGACTGAAAGGGACCTGGATGATTTGCTCTGGGTTTTTGGCTGTGAATCCTCCGCCGTATGTTTACACCATTTTTTTTTTCTTAACCCATCCCGTTTTGTTGCGTAGTGCTAATTCCTGGGCCGGGCACTTCATTTACTTCTTAGGAGCTTATCGCTGAGAAGATGGGCGAGCGAATGAAGGGCATCATGGGAAGTCCTTTCAAGAGGACCAGCAAGTACCTAGCACACCAGGTCTTCAACAGGTGCAGAGTCACTTGTGACATTAACTAGCATTATGCTATTACTCATTATGCTAGCTTGCACAATAAGATTTGTTATGAAGCTAACGGTGTTAGCCCCCCAATGGTCCCTTTTGTGATCTAATTAGATCTAATAACTTTTTAGGTATGTCATGAACTAACAGTCCATGCAAACCTGAAGTCATATGTTTTGTTTTTTAACCTGTGTTAGCCACAAGCGTTAGCCGCTCAGGAAGTGAGTTTCTTTTTTTCAGGCTTTTCGGGTGCTCATTCGCAACGTTTATCTTTACTGGGGCCATAAATAATTCAGTCCTAGCTTCTAATATCTCTGAGTAACCCATGTTGCAAGACGATATCATGCCCCGTCAGCCTTTTTTACGAATGTTGGTATTAGCATGTTGCTAACTATCCTGCTTTGGGTCATCCTTAGTTACCACTCCGAGACAAACATTGTGCGCTACATGAAGCGCTTGGAGAACAAAGACATTTCACTGGTACACAGCATGATCCCACTGGTGAGAACTCAACACAACTTCTAAAATACTACGACAATACAAGTATTCATAATAATAAAAACAACAATGGGGAATTTTTAGGGATCTTGCACCATGAAGCTGAACAGCTCCTCGGAGCTCATGGTGAGTCACTCTCTCCAAACAAATAGAAAGTCTATTTTATGTTTCTAAAAGATCATATTTACTTATTTTATCCAATTAAAACGTAATCTTTGTTTGCTTTAGCCAATCACGTGGAGGGAGTTTGCCAACATTCACCCGTTCGTGCCTCTGGAGCAGGCCGAGGGCTACCAGAAGCTCTTCAGGCAGCTGGAGAAGGACCTCTGTGAGGTGACAGGCTATGACAAAATCTCCTTCCAGCCAAACAGGTGAGCTGAGGACAGGATATGTTGCAATGCTGTTCAATTATTTTATGAATTGGCTAGGAGGGAAAAAATTGTGTATTTAGCGTTGTGTTGGCTCGTTTGTTAGTTTGTATATGAGCACGTTGTGTTTGTTTTGTGTTTCAGTGGTGCTCAGGGAGAATATGCCGGGCTGGCGGCTATTAAAGCTTACCTCAATTCCAAGGGGGAGAGCTCAAGAAGTGTAAGTCATGCTAAAAAAAAAAAAAAAAAAATACTTTATCATGTTGTAATTGCAGAAAAGTCTTATATCTCGAGTTGTAATTTAAAAAAAAATAGAATTCTGACTTTATTCTCTTTAAAATTATTTTAACTTTATTTTTGCAACTACTTTAGTCTCTTACCTACTGTAACTGTATTCTCATAACCTTACAGTTTTATTTCCCGTGACCTTGTGAACTTTCAATTTATAAATTTATTGCCATAACCACTACTACAACCTTTTCCATGGTACGACTTTATGCTCTTTACATCTATGACAACCTCATTCTCATAACAAAGTCATTCTTTATTTCGGCATATTGTACATAAGGACCTCGATGTAATTTTTTGCGTGAGCGAGGAGCGTTATCATTCACACAATGGGTCACTGTGACATCACAGATTAACACGTTTGCCGATTGGTCACCTCTTGTGAACAAGTCACAGATCCAGATAAGACGTCCCCCCCTTAGATTAAAGAACGCCTGACTGGACTTTTAGCACCTGCCCCCCCTCCCTTTTTTTTCCCTATATATGCACATCTTAGATAGGCAGGCTGGACTTGAAAAAGTCAAAGTCCAAATTGACAAGATTCCATATTTGGCACTTACATTTTGCAGAGGCCGCCCGTGTGTTATTTGTGGACGTTGCCCAACCTGCAGGTCTAAGCGCCCCGGATCTATTGTGCAATGTCATGAGTGTCGCCCTAATAAGGCAGCAGATCAATTAGTGACCAGCAGGTCACTAAAAAAGAAAAAAAGATGTTGCAATTCTAACTAATAAAAACGACATTATTTTAAATGTAATAATACATTTCACACAATGTATTCTCTGTATCGTTGGCCTCTAAAAAGAATGGGATATCTGTTGTTTCTTGAAATGCGGTCTTGATTTGTGACAAGTTGTCGTTGTGTGTGCGTTTTAGGTGTGTTTGATCCCCAAGTCAGCACACGGCACAAACCCAGCTAGCGCTCAGATGGCGGGAATGAAGGTGCAGGTGGTGGAGGTGGACAAAGACGGCAACATTGACCTGGCCCACCTCAATGCTTTGGTACCACGCACTAGATTTGAAAATCACATTTGTAAATGTATACTTTGACATTATTTTTTTTTTTTGTAAGAGGGACATTATTTGTAAAAATTCCCCCCCCCCCAAATTTTTTAGGACTAGCAATTTTGTTTTCAAATTAAATGTTAGTTTTTAGCAACAGTTCCACCAATATTTTACGATTGGTCTTCAAGGTGGACAAGCACAAGGCCAACCTGGCAGCAATGATGATCACGTACCCGTCTACGTTCGGCGTGTTTGAGGAGCAAATCCAAGATGTGTGTGAGCTTATCCACCGAGCCGGCGCCCAGGTATACCTGGACGGCGCCAACATGAACGCTCAGGTACGTGTGTACGCTGTTAGCACTTAAAAAAAATAAAATAAAATTCAGGGGGAGGCTCAAAACTGCATAATTCTACATATTGCATGAGTGAAAGTAGCACTAGCATGTTACAGGTGGGCCTGTGTCGTCCCGGAGATTACGGCTCCGACGTGTCGCACCTCAACCTGCACAAGACCTTCTGCATCCCGCACGGAGGCGGAGGACCCGGCATGGGGCCCATCGGAGTGTGAGTCCCGTCGGTACTAGGACTCATTTATGAAAAGCCGTCTGACTATTTCTTTGACTCCCTAACAATCTGCGGTTCTACCCCGAGCAGTAAAGCTCACCTGGCGCCGTTCCTGCCAAGCCATCCGGTGGTCTCCATGCACTCGGTCAACAGCAGCAGCTCCCTGGGCACCATCAGCGCCGCGCCGTGGGGGTCCAGCGCCATCCTGCCCATCTCCTGGGCTTACATCAAGGTTGGGATCAAAAAAGAGAAAGGGTTATTTATATATTAGCCCAATGACTTACAACTAAAGTTAGTTTTTTAAATGAAAGATGATGGGCGCCAAAGGTCTGGTTCATGCCACAGAGATTGCCATCCTCAACGCCAATTACATGGCCAAAAGGCTGGAGGGCCACTACAAGATTCTCTACAAAGGAGTCAAAGGTACATCAGTTTATCTGCCTAGCAACAGAAAATCCCTGGCTGACCCCCCACAATGATTTTTGCGTGTGCGTGTATGAGCAGGCTTTGTGGCCCATGAGTTTATTTTGGACGTGAGGCCCTTCAAGAAATCGGCCAACGTGGAGGCCGTGGACGTGGCCAAGAGGCTCCAAGATTACGGTAAGGTCACACCTCTTGTTTTACATCCCCAAGTGCACGAGGATGAAAAAAAACACGTTCCCGAATAGTTATATGAAAAAAAGGACTGGGGAGTATTTAAATAATTTCACTTTGCGGGGTGGTCAGGAATGTACCACTCATGATGGAGGGGGGGAAAAGTGTACCATACTTGTCTCAGCTCCTCGCAGAAGATATAGAATATATGACAGAGTACTCCCATATTGAATATTTCAATTTGCACCTGTACAGACTGTGTTTAAATATTTGTATAATTAAAAACATAACTTTTCTTCTGAAAGGGTTTCACGCGCCCACCATGTCGTGGCCCGTGGCGGGTACGCTGATGATCGAGCCAACCGAGTCGGAGGACAAGGCTGAAATGGACCGCTTTTGTGACGCCCTGCTGGGCATCCGGCAAGAGATCGCTGACATTGAGGAGGGCAGGATGGACTCTCGCATCAACCCGCTCAAGGTAATTGTTGTCACCAGAGTTAAACGACATTAAAAAAAAGAATCCATCCAGAAACCCGTCCGCCCCCTGAGCTCTATTTTGTCCTCTAGATGGCGCCTCATTCACTGGCCTGCATCTCATCCTCCAACTGGGACAGACCTTACTCCAGAGAGTTTGCCGCCTTCCCCTTGGTAAAACTGCAAAATGCAGAGTTAAAAGCTATAGTTTTTATTTTTTTGCAAGTACCATGTGCTCATATAATCTGGAATAGCTGAAACAGAAGTGAACTAACTTTCTTTTGCTCCCACACAGCCTTTCATTCGGCCCGAGACCAAATTTTGGCCGACCATTTCGCGGATCGACGACATCTACGGCGACCAGCACTTGGTGTGCACCTGCCCCCCCATGGAGGTTTACGAGTCTCCATACGAAGAGAACAGGGCCTCCTCATAGGGCTTTTCTTTCAGTTTAGTTCAGTCCCGACGTCCATGCTTGAACGTTTGATCCACCCTGCCGTTCAATCCTCAAAAAGTCCACCTTCTATCATAATTTGCATTTATTGCGTCATCCTTTTTCCAGAAATTTAGTCAGACATTGGGACTGAGCTTACATGCCCAACTCTTTCAATGGACCAAAGGTGCAAATTTTGCTTTTTTACAAAAAAATTATAATTGCACCATAACAGAACCTTCCAATATTTTTCAAACAAGAAAAAAATATTCCTCGTGCCTGTCTTGTTGCTGCCTTGACACCCCCCACCCCTCAAATATAACATTCTTGTAGCCTTGTTAATGCTCTTGTGTTTTTACATCACAATGTTGATTTAAAAAGTTTTTCTTCTGTTTTCTGTTGTGGATGTTTTTTTCCCCTTCCATATGTACTACTCCAAATGACAAAGTAGTTTCCCTGCCTTTGCGATATCCCAATTTAACTGGACTCAGCCATGAGCTGGATGGTTTACTTTCTAACCAATCCATGTTTGTTTTGCTAAGAAAACCAAATAATTAAACAAAACCTGTGTTTAAGATATTTTTTGTTGACTTATTTTAGTTTACAGCCGTGCCTACAGATATCGGTGGCGCTACTTATTCGTTATTCAAGATAAAAGCCATTGATTTTAGAATGACATGTACATTTAAAGCAACCATATCAAACAAGCCATTGATTTTAGAATTAGATGTACATTTAAAGCAATCATATTAGAGTTCAATGCTAATATACAATCGGAAACAGGGCTAACAATTAACATCGGTCCTTGAGGTCTGCTGTCCTGCCCTTGGGGACCACGTTTGGACAGTTTTGCATTAAGCAACTGATATCTGAACACAAACTGTGCAGCAACACGTTGCCAGACAACACAACAGGCTCATATTCTTTATCCTCTGTGATGAACAACTATGCTGCACTGAAAAGCCAAGAGAGGAGCTGAGATTTATGAAATGCCCAAGCAACAACTATCTGCATGCTCAGTTGGTTCTGTATGTTTACTGGTCCACTTTTAAATAATGAGAAAGGGCCTATAGAGGGAATCGAAAGACGTTAACATAAATGACAAATGTCTAGTGCCAGAAGTGGTCTACTATTTTCATTTATGTGGGCTGCTAATCTGTCAGAATATACGAACAACTTGGTTTTGAAATAATGGGAAAGGGCCTATAGAGGGAATAGTTAACAACATAAATGACAAAATGTCTAGTAGTGCCAGAAGTGGTCGACTATGTTCATTCAAAGGGCATTCAAACATCTCGGTGGTCTGGGGAGACCTCTAGTGGTTGATGTGAGAAATATAAATGGCGACGGCAGCAACGTCCGTGATTTCTCCACGCCACAGAATACAAAGTAACACGAAAACAATCAACGTATAATGCAACAACAAAAACGTAGTAAATCCTTAATAAATAAATACATTTATATAAATAAATACATTTATAATAAATCTATAAATACGATTAAATAAAATGGTACGACTGGCATAAAAACAAGTATAAAGATATAGAAATAAAACTCACCATTACGTTGAATTAGTGGGAGCACTGAGCTTGTTTCTCCGAAACCAGCCGGTCCCATCTAAGCGTATTCGGAGACAATGACACCCCGAAGTGGTTAAAGTTTGTCTTTTAATGCAGGATGCTTGGTCTCCATGTGCCGAAGCAGTTTTGGAGGCTTCATTGCCTCGTTAGCTAGCCTGTCACGCGTCAGAGTCGCCTATGGCGAAAAATCCATATTTTAATTAGGACTCCAGAAATGTTCTTTTAAATGCAGCTTTCCTTTTCTTAGAAGTCTTAGCCTCTTCTTCTTCCGTCTCCTCATTAGGCTTTTTTCCCTTTCCGAAGAAGCTTTCCAAACATCTGTTTCTTGCTAATTTTTGCTCGTTTCCCGGGCTCGATTAAAGGTGACATGTCACGTGACCGAGACGAGCGTCTTGACCTCTGACGTCACCGTGCTACTGAACCAATAATATATATATTTCTAATGTCATGACCCTAATTTTTTTTTACTATTTGTTTTCATTTAAAAATAGTTTAACTCACACCCTCATTATTGAAATCCAAAAAACTCTTCCTTATACAACGTGCTCAATTAAATAAAATAGATATCATAGTAACCAAAGGCGGTAGTTAGATCCGTAAAATAAGTCCTCTCTAAGGTATGACATAAATATGCGCATGGAAATATCAATCTTATTTTGGTTTTAATCGGCCCACTTTACCCTGCGCAGCATATTGGCAGGTGCTGTCCTGCACCAGGATGTTGAAGAACGGCTGCCTGGCGCCATCTGGTGGACCCTCATGGTGGTGATCCATTCCTGGCTCATGGTGCTGGACTACATAAACAATGGTGAGTTTACTTCTCAAAACTTTCTCCTTGGGATGAACTAGCTTTTGTCTGAAGGTCATGTTTTAATGATAACCCTTAATATATTTACTCATTGAATTTTCACACTCGAGGCACGATGAAGTCACTTCTTCACTCAAATGACTTTTTGAAACAATACGGGGCTTTAACTTCCAGCTCCAGTATATTAGAATTAGAAAAAAAAAACAATCTGGACATATTTACACAAATATATACTGTCGGTGTATATACACATAGAAAATAGTCTTTTTTCCGAGGGTGGGGGGGTGGGGAAGGGCATGATGGTGACGACTAGCCCTGCTAGCGACTTTGGGTGGCTAACAAGCACACACACAAGCATCTCCATGTGACACAAAAAGTCTACCCACGTGTCTATAATACATTCGAAAATCTTTCAACAAAAGCAAAACGTGGGTTGGACGTGTTTTTCCCCACACACACAATACGGTAAGTGTCAAGTTGAAAAGAGAAGTCGCGGCACTTTGGGTGGTAATGGACTGGGCTGGGTGGGCGTTCAATCTGCGTCCCTGAGCAGGTCGATGCGCAGAGTGAGTTCATTGAAAGAAGGGCGCAGGCCCGAGTCGTTGTCCCAGCACTCCTCCATGATCTCATAAATCTGCAATGACACGACAATGACATCACTGCGCCACCAGGATCAAGTTTTCAAGATGTCACAAATGAAAAACAGACCTCGGCGGGACAGTGGACGGGCTGCGGTAACCTGCTGCCCGACTTGAGCAGCTCCATCAGGTGGTAGACGATTAGCTGGCCCTGCTTGTCGTTGCCCATCATGGACATGAAGATCTGACCAGGAGTATAAAAAAAAAAAAAAAGGTTCAAAACGGCGGACAAGTGAATGCTATGCTAACTGCTAAATCGCTAATCCTTTGGCTCGTTAGATTGTAATGTTTTTTTCGGATCACATCCACGTTCTACTTGTTCAAAGAGTGTCCAGTTACAGGGAAAAAGTTAAATAAATGTTGCAATTACATAAATATGTTATTTAAAGTATATGAGGGACAATTACATTACATTATTTGCAAATTATTCATAATTTAGCATTTCTCCTTTGTCCTCCATTTTCTTTATTTGCAGCGTGAGGTGGCTTACGGCCGGCGGGCTGCAGCTCTTCTCGCTGTGGGTGAAGAGCTCGTAAAGCACCACTCCGAAGCTCCACACGTCCGACGCCACGGAGAACCTGCTCTCCGTCAGCGACTCGGGGGCGTACCTGAAGAGAAGAGCGGGCGTCAGGACGTGTTTATTGAAAGGGAGTCCGTTGAGGAAGTGGGAATGGGGGGGATACCCTACCAAAAGATGGGGCTCTCTCCTGGCTCTTTGACCATGTAGTACTCCTTATCTTGAGGGAGAACTTTCGTCAGCCCGAAGTCGCCGATTTTCACCCGCTGCTCGCTTTCCACCAGAATGTTTCGTGTGGCCAAGTCGCGATGGATGTAGCGCTTGCCCGACAGGTATTCCATTCCCTGCACGAACACGACATTGGAAAGAAGCTCCCGACTAAAGAGTGGAAAAGCGGCAGCTAAGTGTAGGAACCTTGCAGATCTGGGAAGTGTAGTGCATTAGTTTCTTGTGGTCGATCCTCTCCTTGTTCTTCATGAGGTAGTCACGCAGGCTTCCGAAGGGAAGGTATTCCATGATGAGTCGCAGATTGCGTCGGCCTGACCAGGAAGAAAATCGACAAGTGAACTCAACTTTGACAAGTGAACTTTCTAGATTGTGGCCTTGGTGACCAAGTTATGCACATAGATTTTTGGACATGGCTTTTGATCCCGATAATTTTGTGGTCGTGAGTCTTGGTCAGGATGTTTTTGGTTATGAATATCAGTTGTGCATTTTTGGATGCGAGTTTTCTACTTTTTGTGGTCCCAAGTTAGTGAGTTTGGCTTGAAAGCGTACCCGCGCTGTAGCAGACGCCCTTATACTTGACGATGTTCTCGTGCTGCAGAGACTTGAGGATGTCGATCTCGCGCTCAAAGTCGCGGATGTGCTCCGCTGTGCTGTGCTGCAGCTTCTTCACGGCCACCACTTCGCCTGTGTTGTCCTGCAGCGGGTCGTAGCGGCACATCTCCACGCTGCCGAAGTTGCCCTGAGATACATCGATAAACCATCGTGTCAAGATAAAGAACAGCAGACAAACGGTCATGTGTTTTGGGACGTTTGTTGTAGTCCTAAGAAATAGTTTTTTTTTGTGACGAGTTGTTATAGTCAAGTTCTTCGTCAAAATCTCAATTTTTGACAAAGTAAAAAAAAAGGTTTTTGGAAATGACACAACTCATTCATTCGACATGGCTGAGCTCTGGTACCTTTCCAAGCTGTTGTAAGAATATGAGGTGTCTCTCTTCAAACTGGGCCGGCTCCTGGTTTTCGACGCCTCCCGTTGTCCAGCCGGAAGCAGTCGTCCGGTTGGGAAGGATGTCGCTGTCCACGATCAACTCGTAGTCTGGACGCGAGGACAAATGAAGGTTGCGTGTCATTCCTGACAGTAATGAGAACATCTTGAGCGGGTCAACCAACCTGGTGTAAAAAGGCTGTTCAGGTCCCGGATGATGGCGCGAAACGTCGGCCGGTACGTCGGCTCGTAGTCCGTGCAGTTGCTAATCAGATTGGCTAGCTCGGTCCATTTGGGCGCGGGAAGCTGGTGGTGGTCCTCGTAGAACAGGCATTTCTGGAGCGTTGGGGAAAAGGATGCTTAAAGGCACAATTTCGGTCATGATTTTTGGTAAGTGTCATGGTTCTTTGTCAGGTTTCTTTCGTCACGTGCTTGGGTCAAATGTATGTGGGTTGCGGTTTTTGGACTTGGGGTGATACCGATGAGTGTTGGTAACGTCATTTGGTCCATGCAATTCCTTCAAGCTTCACCTTGGAGTCATCTAGCGCCCCTAGTGGCCTCTCTCCGCCACTGCAAAGTTCCCAAAGCGTGACCCCGTAGCTCCACTTGTCAGCCGCCAGGCTCAGGTTGGCAGGGTCGTCAATGCACTCGGGGGGCACCCACGGGATCCTCTCGATCAAAACTGTACGCAAACAAAAGCACAGACAAATAAATACCTGGTCCGGTCCGGTCAAATAAATACATTTGGCCGAGTAAAATGAATTGGAATGCCATGAATCCTTTACAGCCCCCCAAGAAAGCGCCCCACATGTTGGTCATGTCTGGATTTAAAAAAAAAAAATGTGTAAGAAGCGGCAGCTGCAGACTCACTGTCTTTAGGTAGGACAGTGATGCTGATACCAGGGTCACTCAGCTTGATGAAGGGCGGGTTGCCGGCCCGGCGGTCTTCCTCTCGTATCAGCAGGACATTTTTGGCGCACACGTTTCCGTGGACCAGGTGCTTCTCTTCCTGCGCATTGGGCAGAAAAATGGGATGAGCCATTTGATGATATGCATCAGCGAGATTTTATTGAGCTACAGCTACAGACATTAGACTCACCAGTGCAATTGAATGATGTTTTGAAATATGTTTTTTGGTCATGCTTTTTGAACTATGTTTTGGTTATGTTTTTTTGGCTTTGTGTCATTAGTCATGGTCTTTGGTCATGCATCTTAATTAAATTTTTGTAGTCATGACTTTCAGTCATGACTTTTGTTCATGGTTTTGGACATTTGTGTCAGTCCTGCCATGATTTTTTGTAGTGTATTTTGTGTGCAGTAATTTATGCTTGTTAGTATGACTATTATCTGCCAATATGTGTTCAAATATCTGTGGCTTTTAAAACTACAATTACCGATGCTAATCATTAGCATGTTAAGCTAAGATGACTTTTTCAAAATTGCAATTAAGTGACTTTGCGAATAATGGCTGAACATTATGTGGTTTATTTGGCAGAATTTACTGACTGCATTCTTTTTTTTTTACACTCAGCCTTAAAGTTTACATACCAGGAAATTCATGGCCCAGGCCAGCTGTTTGGCCACTTCCAGCTTCCACAGAATGTTCAGCGAGTTCTTCTTCTTCTTCAAGTAGGTGTCAAGGGAGCCAAACTTTACATACTCCTGTACCATGATGTCTGTAGAGAGACAATATCAGCCACTCACTAAAATTGAACAAATGGCACCTTTACACTACACACACAAAAGCGTGCTCTACTCTTAAATAAGAAATACAGTGCTTTAGTTCAGATAAATCATTTATTGTAGCTTACAAGTGAGCATGTGTGTGTGTGGTGTTGACTTACTCTCCTCGCCGCACACGCATACACCGTAATTGAGAACCAAGTGCTTGTGGGAGAGCTGGCTCATCATGCTGGCCGCTTCAAAGAAAGACTGCCAGGAAAAAAAGAAGAAAAAAAAAGGAGAGGGGGAGTCAAAACACTGGAGATGACCATGACGATAAGAAAAAAGGACACAAGTGGAACTAATGCGCACTTCCTTTTGACATGAGAATAAATGAGGGGGCTTACCCCCACCTCCAAAACAAGATCCCTTACACGGCAGAAATCCATTAAAACGCCTTGCGGAAACTGAGAATATTATTCAGTCAATAACAAGGAATAGAAAAAGTAGTTGCAATTGCCAAATTGTGACCACGATTGAGCGGAAAGGTCCAATTTGATATAGCGTTTAATATTGATATATTTAAAGAGCGAGCGGTAGAAAAGACAAAAAACACACAAATATGCACTACCCCATCCACCACTAGGTGTCAGTGTTGAATGTTGACAAAGTGTGTAAAATGTTATGGAGATAATCCATTTTCATTTGTATAGCGCTTTCACAACAGCTTCTGCTGTTTTTAACAGGGCTGCGTGAGTAACTAATAGAAAAATATATTTTTTAAGGGGTACATCAATTTATAGTCAAGTCTATTTGATTTAATATATAAAAATTTGAATTATGTGCTATGATGCTTCTTTTTATTGATGGATAAAAAAAAGTTTATTTGGGGGGGTTATTTGGGATTTTTTTTTTTAGATGTATCGCCAACTCCTACCTCTGAGTAGTTCCTGTGGGCCTGGTCCAAGACTTTCATGACTACTTCAGTTTGGTGCACAAGTCCGTAGTCTCCGAGCTCCTTGCGCACGCCTTTGAATATCTTGGTAAACGTCCCTCGGCCAAGGCTCTCCAGCTGAGGAATGTCAAACATAAAAAAACAAGTGTCATACGCATATAAATAAATAAATGAAAATATAGAAATAAAAAAACAAACAAACATACAAACTCCAAATCTTCTTTCTTGATAGTGTGAAAGACCATCTGACTGACATGGGGTTGATGCAGTGACGGTGAGGGAGGCACGTCAGATGCTTTGTTTCTCCGGCACACCAGCAGACAGGACTTTTCTAATGAAATTAAAAAAAAGTATTTTGGCCACCAAAAATATTTCCAGCACAGGGCATGGCACGACTTACCTTTAGGTTTAGGAGCGCAGCACTTGCTGAACTGGAAAATGAAGCTATCGGAGCGCACCGCTTCCTTTTGGTAGCAGTTCAGAAGATCTTTCAGGCTGCTGAAGTTCCTTTTGGTTCCGGTGAGGTTGAACTCGCCACAGGACGATCGGGTTATCTGGCAGTGTTTGTATTCCACTGAGTCATACACCTGGGAGGGGGCACAAACAAAAGGAACGAATAAATAAAAAAGTTTTGTTTGTTTGTTATTTTTAAATAAGGGGTCTATATCACAAATTTTCACCTATTGCTTATGTTCACATTATTTAGGTTTTTGTCAAGTCCATCAGCGAGAGGGCACGTACTCCTCGGACTGCTCGCCAACCAAACAATCATTCACGCTAAATGCCAGACGATGAAGAGACAGTTATAAAAGACCAAAAAAAACAAAAAATAAAATATCTATTCATGTGACTAATCAACAATGGATGAGTGAAAATGTTCAATTGGAAGGAAGGAAGCCGATCAAAAGTATTGAAGGAAGCCAACAACCCGGAAAAAAATCCACAGAATCACGTGGAGAACATTTTGGCGATAAGATCTGCATTTTTTGTTAGGTTCTTTGTGGCACGAGTGAGAGAACGACTGGCTTTGCCAACAGCTGCTATTCTGGGTCCGGAATTTATGCTTAAAGCGTTCTGGACAGAAAACTAGTTAGCCAATTCAGAAATTAAGACAATTTGCTTTTGTTTTTTTGCATACCTCAACAGGGAACGTCAGAAAGTACTTGTTGAAGTCCTTCGGGCTGCACCTTAAAATGTACAAGGCGTGCTTGTTGGCCGATCTCTGAAGCCGGTTAATGGCAAACTCCATCCTACGAGGAGAGACACGGTCCCTTTGTCGGGGATCACAAACAGAAATCGGTAGCCTCAAATGCAAACCCTCCTTTCCGATCACTTACGAGACCGGGCCATGGCAGTGGCAGGCGATGGCCTCCACCAGCCTAGGGGGCGCTACTTCTTTGCAAAGGTAGTGATGTGCGTCCGCGGTGAGCCGATAGTGGCCATCGATCAGGGACACAAAGGAGAGCGCTTCAGACAAACTGGGGAACTCCAACTCCTGGAAAGCAGAGAAACTAGAAAGTTTCAAATCAACAAAATCAACTTTGTGCATATTTTTTTTTCTCTGTTCTGTCAGTAATTAGCATCGTATTAGCAAGTTTACAAAAAAACACAGAGCGAAGTTCCTTTTAGTGTCAATTCTAAATGACGTGTCCCTGTTAGAAGATATCAAAATCAGTGTTACCAGGTTCTTGCCATCCTGCTTGTTGATGATGACCAGGCGGCTCTCAGAGGCAGTTTCCTTGTTGGCCTGTTTGACGCTAATATCAACAACTTCCGGAAAGTCGCACAGCGTCTGCAGCTCCTGGGGTGAGGAGAACAACAACAACAACAAAAAAAAACACATGCAAGTTGAGAGGTAACGAAGATACCACCAGAATGGTGCTGGACAAATAATGTAAAACATCCATCAAGTGAATCTACCTTCAAATAGCGCAGAGATGTGGCACCAACCTGGTCGGGATCTTTCAGCTTCTCCCGGCACCACTGGATGCCGCTGTCAGCGGCCACCAGTAAGACGAGCTGGCCGCCGGATGCCTCGCGGACTTGGAAGGTCTCAGTGTAGAAGGCCTTCTCCAGCGACTCCATGCTGATGAGGTACTTCAGCTTGAGGTCCCGCGCGGTGGTGTGGAACTGGCTGAACTGCTGGACAAAGCGCTTGAAGCGGAAGCGGATGCGTTTGCGTGTCAGGAAGCTGCAGTCCTCGATCTGGGCACGCATGTCTTTGGGCAGGAACGACTTGTAGCTGCGTGCACAGACAAAGATGGATGGAAACTACCATGGCTTCACAAAATACATCTTTGTTCTTCGTTCGGGCCCACATGATCATCAAATAACTGCTCAATTTATTATGATATAATTTTGAGTTGGGCGAGTAGCAATACCAGCACTTGCAACTGCATACAGAAAAATCATGAAACAAGCATGGATTTTGTTATCTAAAAAAAAACATTTTTCAGAAAAATGAGCACATTTCGAACTTGTTTTATTGCCGAGTCGACAATATCATATAATGATCCAATGAACTGCAAACACAGGAAATGAGGAACTTTTTAAAAATGTTTAATCTATTAAATAATTCGTTAGTTAAACAGAATCATTGCGTTATGAATCATGATGATTACGAGGAATAAAATTAACTGCGTGTCTATGTCATTGTTTTATTAAAATTAAATATTTTTAAAATACATTTTGACTTCCTCTGCTAATGACCTAAAAAGAAGCCAGTCCACGGTTGCCATGGTACCAGCAAGCGCCGACCTTAGAGCCAGGAGCTATTTTAAGATGCAATTATCACATAGGTTGATGAACCGATCTGCTGATAACAAACATGAAACCCACACTTTAAAGTTATAAAAAATAATAATAATAATAATAAAGACAAAGTAAAAATGTAAAATAGTTTGTAGAATAAAAAATGCAAATAATGGATAATAAAAAGCTTATCTAGCTGGCTAAATTAATCAAATAAAAACAATCTAAAACTTGAAAATGAAAGCAACAAACTCGCTTGATAATGTGAATACGGCTCACTGAACGAAAGTCGCGATATTGTTGTTTTCAACACGAGACGTGAGAAGGTGGACGAAGCGGCTACCTCGTAGTGCGGTAGACGTCCAGCGGCGACACCTCTTTCTCGTTGGCGGTCCGCGTCATGTCCAGCACGGCCATACCCAAGCACTCCTCCTGGGTCTCGTGAGAGCTGGAAAGCTTGACCAAGCCACTGATGAAATCGTTTCTCCACTAGAGGGATTGGCGGGGATGAACAGACTTTGTCAGTATTGCCAGAAACAGAAATGAGAAATCTTTTCTACCCAAAGCGGATGGTGATGTCCTCCGGACGTTTCGTATTTAAAAAAAAAAAAAACTTGGACGACAATGGAGACGAAACAAATAGATGGATTTTCTTCCAAGTATCTATATTTCAGGGTCAGTAGGTCTGCAGACTGCAGGGGCATCTCCTGTGTTTGAGCTAGCCAAAGATTTTCAATAATTTTTACTTTTGGGTTCTGGCTGGGCCATTGCAAAACCTTCTGCGCTGAATAAAGCAAGTTTTTTTTTTCTTTTGTAGATTTGTGAACTGTTCCACGTTTGACATGAGTCCCATGCATTGAAAAACGGACACCCCATGAGCCGACTAAGCCCACAACAATTCACATTGGCAAAAGCACCCATACTGTAGAAGCAACACACTCACCTGATAAAAGAGGTATGACATCACACAATCATCCAGAATGGGACTTTCTGATCCCTTTGCAACGCCGTATCGATAAGCCCGGGACGCCCCACCGCTGTACCAGCCAGGGTAGTAGTACCTGCCGCCGACACGCGATGTGACTTGACGCGTTTGAAACATCAGCCTGCAAAATGATCACCCGACGCTACCTTATTCGAAAAAACACATCTTCCGAGGCCGACTCGTCCAGATGGAAAATATGGCTGGGGCAGAACCACAAGCGGTCTCGCTCCCTGAAGAGGCCAAAGAGGCTGAAGTAGACAGGCGCTACGCCTGCGGACACACAAACGAAAGCAAATGTAAATAAAAGCATGTTACATAAAATAATAGCAAAAAATACCTGCTGTTAGTAGACGGGACATAAAAATCCAGTTTGGCTTAAACCAAGCACACCATTGAGTGGTCAGCAAAGAATTAAGTCAGCGATACATCTTCTTGGATTTGATCACTGCGAGCAGTTGATTTGAGGACTGAACGGCTCAGTGGGGACTTTTACGAGTCACTTTTGTGAGCAAAGTACACAGCATTGCATCGGAGGGCTACACGTAATAAAAGCTGTTTTTGGTGCCAACACAAGTCAGCGCAAGGCCAATAAATTTGCCCTTGAATGTCAACAGTGTTTGTTCTATCATCAGACGCTCAAGATTCGATTACGGCAACATGCTGGTGAGATCGAGCTGCGCTGAACACCGAACGCCGTCTTTTAATCTTTCATTTTAGTGATCCCGTGGGTACAAAAGTGATTGATCAAACTCGGCACTAAAGTGGAAGATGAAGGCCGGTGATCTTCAAACATTTTTTTTAATGTGGTCTAACTGTGAAGTAGTTTTTCCCCTGAGTTTGCCGTTTGCTTTTTTTTGCATTTTAGAATTTGAATTCGATTGTTGATCCCAAGTAAAAAAAAAAAATAGAAAGAAATAGAAAAAAATACTCACTGCATGCTTTGGCAGCATCGATGCACAGCTCCTCGGCCACGTAATCGCCGGCCGGGTAGCTCAGGAATTTGCAGTCGGACTCTCCCCGGATGCTGTGATAGAAGCGAAGCCTCAGAACAGCGGGGTCAGCGGGCTCGGTGCCGCCGGCCGGGTTCCTGTCCGGACACTGTCGATGGGCGCTTCCGTTCCGGTGCTGCACTGTGGGGCACGTGTCCGGCGTCGCGTCCATGGCTTGCTGAGAGACCATCGGCAACGTGCCACCTGCAACAAAAAAAAGGTAATCGAAATTGAAATTACATTGAAAGCGGCAGACTTCCCTGAGTCTTTGCAGGAATGTCTTCTTGAGATTGTTTTGTTTGTCTGACACTGAGTGCTGAATTGGAACAAATAAATAAATAAAAATAAATATAAATAAAAACACCAAGGCTATTGAAGTGACTGAATTTGATACATTTCCATTACTAATGCTTGAGTCCTACACTTCTAATAAAACTCAGCTCAGTCACTTTTGGCAGTGTTTTTTTTTTCCCACTGCAAGATAAATTCATCCTGTCAGAGTTTATGAAAATGTGAACATTCACAGAATGTTACTATCGGCAGTTTGAAGGGAGAGCCCTGCTTTAAGCAATTAACGCAATCTTTTACTCACAGGAAATCAATTTTGTCGACCTCAGCAAAAATAACCCGAAAAAACCCAAACACCACTTAGATTGCAATGTTTCAGCCCTCTCAAACAAGTGCACGCAACCAAGTGCTTAATAATACCTTCAAAATACCCATCCATGTATTTTCTAGATTATTTCTCCTCATTAGGGTGCAGCCATTCTAATCTTTGAGGGGAAAAAAAAAAAAAAAATATTCAAGGCAGGATCGTTGATGCAATTTGCTCCGACTGTTGGATCCGAACAAGTGGTGATAAAACAAGAATATGATGTTTGTAAATTTGGTTAAATTTTGAGAAAGAATAAAATTCCTATCAACACCTATGTTACAATTATTTAAAGTACACATTAGTTTTTGGGGCCACTCTATGTATCATGCGTATGCATTAGGGCTTTCGAAGTTAAAGCATGAACTTTCTTCGAAGTGTGATTCATTTGACACATTTATTTACTTCCTATAGGCAATTTTACTTTCAGTTTTACTTGATTGACGCTTGTTGGTTTCACTGGGCGTCTATTACACGAGCATTGCGGGACGGCCCGGTTTCGGTCCCCGCGTAAGGCGGGGGTCCACTGCATAGATATTTGGGATGTGAGAGGTAGCGGGATTCGAACCCCGAACCCGAGAACTGTGAGGCAGAAGTACAAAACACTTATTCACCCTGTTGCCTAGTTTCATAACACTGTTTTCAAAATGTTCAAGTGTGTAACTGGTAACAAATGAAATGGAGGGGTTTAAATAAGCTTAAACAGGTAACCTTCGGAAGTAGGCAAACACGCACGCACACGTCTCCTCCCACCGCAATGGTTGGATGATACGTGACGTCACAGCGAAATAACCTTTTTATCCGGGGTGACAAGTTTAGCAGCTTATATGGGTAATATGGTGTTTAAATAGTCGAGCTGCAAATGATTTGTGACGGGAGGTCAAACACTTACTTCGCAAGATGAGCAGCCAGCGGTGCAGCTAGCCAGCTAGCTCAGTGCTAGCTCCCCCGTAGGCCACCAGCAGTCAGGACGACTTTGACAGCTCACGCTTGTCTTTACAAATTTGAAATGGATAAGTCAGCCAAACAGCCCCCTCTTACTCCATTTCCCTTCCGCGTTGCTTCTAAACTGGCCGCTTTTGGGACTCCAAACACGGCCAGTTCCCCATTTTCTCCCCCCACCCCCCCACCGCACCCGTACACTCCCCCCACGATGAGCAACTTTATCCCTTTGGTCTTATCTCGTCAACATAACTTTAAAACTAACACAAGTTCCCGTGCCCTAAATGGAAGAAAGAGCCCCCCGGTTCACCCATTATATTGCAGCTACGACTGTGTGAGTCGAGTCGCGGTGTTCCATTGAGCTAAATCGGGAAAACTTATCCACTTGTTGCGCTGCAGTGCTAAGCGTGGACGAGCTAGCTGGGAAGCGGCACTGGACCCGTCAACAAGCGACCTCTCCCACCGCTCCGTGCGGTGCGTTCAGGGACAGCGGAAATCACCCAATCACCCCATCACAGTACCTTTTCCTTAAAAAAAATAATAAAAATAAACAAAAAGTTCATATTTTATATGTGGATGTTATGGTTTTAGTAGTTTACTTTAGCTCTTATATTTGTGCTACCTTATTAGGACGCAGGATGGCACAAGTGCAAGAACACAAATATAAAAAGCAGAAGAGAAAATGAATGGGTGGGCAGACAGATGAATAGAGAAGTTGGACTTTGTGTTGTTATTGTCAACCCATTTAACTGAGTTTTAACCATCAAAGTCTACGAATTATTGAGGACTTGTGCATCCAGCCATCAATTAATCATGTGAAGTTAATACGCATTTCAATAACGAATTTGGCTTTTTGTCAAAGCATCCGAACCTCTAGTTGGCGGTGTGCTCGTGAGATGTTCTTGTTTCTCACCGGATGTAGTATTTATAACGGAAGTTGAGCGGAAATGTTTGATAATAATACACATTCACAATAAAAGTATTTATGTTTATTAATGACCCGTCAAATAAAGGATGTTAAATACAGTGGATTATGTCATAATAATAATTTAATTAGAAGACGAATAAATCAATAACAGCTAAGTATACAAGTTAAGCCTTTTTAATAATTCAGAAATGTGTCTTATTCTGAATACGTGACCGGATATCTATTATTTTACACCGGCGAACCCCGCAACTTCTACCCACCGTCCTTGACAAGCTTGACCCACGTGAGCAAATAAAGCGTCATAATTCCAGTTTTTCATTTCATAAATGCGATATGCGTATACTTTCAAGTAACATATAGTACTTGACTTGGTTTCGAACTCGATCTGAATCTAGGCGAGCATGAGTGCTTGCACCAGATCAGTGTTGACGTTTCTCCAGCGTTGTGCGGCGCTGAGCCACCAGACGACCAGGTGTGCTCGTATTCCACGGCCCACTTGGACTTCCACGACCCGGACAGCGGCCTCTTTTCGGGGCTCGTGTCCTCTCCAGTGCATCGCCGTCGTGAGGACCACCCAACGTCGCCTGTGCAGCAAGGTAGCGTTACCTCGTACAGGGGCGTATTTAATCATTTGGGGTGGGTCCAAGGGCATCACGTGAGTGTCCATTCATGGGCCTACAAACCTTTTCCACTTTTACGTAAAAACAGGAGTTGAATCATGATAATTGTACATGTGTACAGAGTTTGAGTGCCTGTCCCACTGTTCACTATTTTCTACATCCTCCTTGACTTCCAGGCACCGTGTGAGGATGAATATCCTCCCCTTCCAGCCTACGAGACCGACACGGCACCCGCGAAGAGGAAAGAGCTGTACATCGTGCAAGTGATAGGCCTTCCGTGGTCATGCACTACCCAGGACATTGTCCACTTCTTTTCAGGTAAGAGCAAAAAAATACAGATCTGAATCAGGGGTTTTCCAGGCCCAAACCAAGGCAGAGGTGGCTTTGTTGTTATCATAAGTGTGTTGTGGAAGAAAAAATCTTCGTCACAATTGTGTCTCCAGAGTGTCGTATCCGCGACGGGACGTCAGGCGTGCACCTGACTGTGGACTACCAGGGTAGGCCGTCGGGACGTGCCTTTGTGGAGCTGGAGCATGAGGAGGATGTGAGCAAAGCGCTGGAGAAGCACCGGCAGTACCTCGGACCTCGCTATGTGGAAGGTTTGAGCTAGAAAAAAAACAACCCTTCCACACTCACTACACTTGACATTTTCAATGTTGTGGCCTCCTTAAAGCTGCAGATATCCTGATTAAAATACTCAACTAACCATAGTGCAAGTGTAGCTAATAAAATGGTCCACTCACCCTTCCTAGTGTATGAGGTAACAAACAACGATGCCGAGGACATCCTGAAGAAAGCGTTGTTGTTTCCCACCGACACCCGGGTGGTTCGGCTCCGAGGTCTCCCCTTCACCTGCACCGAGGACGACATTGTGCACTTCTTTACTGGTACGGTGTACCTATTCCAGTGTAGCTGTTGCTAGTAGGTAAGTATGTAAAAATGCGTTTGTGTGTTTCAGGTTTGGACATTTTGGAGAAAGGCATCACCATGGTAATGAATAGCAGAGGGAGAAGGACGGGGGAGGCTTTTGTGTGGTTCTCCTCGCAGCAAGCGGCTGATGAAGCGCTGCAAAGAGACAGAGAGCTCATAGGGAACAGGTCAGACATTCCAAGCGAACCCTCGTGATGTTAGGTGATGCGTACGTGTCTGCTCAGCTCGTTGTGGCAACATGTGGTATTGCAAAAACTTCACTTCAACATCTCTGTCTCTCTATATCTATCTAGCTCTCAAACACATCACTTATTTTCCTTTTTTTTCCCCCCCTCTTCCTGTGACAGATACATTGAAGTGTTTCCCAGTTGCAGTCAAGAGATTCATTCAAAATGGCGGCATTCTTCAGAAATCGCAAACGAAACATCCAGGAGCAGGGTCAGACCCGCACTCGCACCTGACAACCCCGGTAAAAAAAAATAAAAAATCAAGTTCTTTTGTTAAACAAGACAGTTCATCACTTTATCCTTATATTTAATTTTAAAAAACAGAATTATGGTCTAATTTAATATAAATGTTTATCCATCGATCCTAAAATGTCAGAGTTGTGCTAAATTTTTTCTGAGCCGCTGCATCAGGCCCTGCTAAACTGTCCAACGTGTCACATCACGTCCACTTGAGAGGACTTCCCTTCCAGGCCTCTGGAGAGGATCTTGTAAAGGTAAACATTATGAACGGACCACACGGCTTACTTGTGACAATTGTAAAAAGTTGATCGGGTTGTGCTACAGTTCTTCGCCCCGGTGGCGGTGTCCAGGATCCGCCTGGACCTGGGACCTAACGGCAGGCCGAGCGGCGAGGCCGACGTTTACTTCGCCAGCCACTGTGACGCCGTGGCAGCAATGTCCAAAGACAGAATGTACATAGGTGAAGATTCACGCACTTGAAAGCGGCAGATATTTCTTTCCTTTGATTTTTGCAGCTCAACATTTTGGTTTTTAGGTGGAAGATACATTGAGCTGTTCCTCAATTCTGTGCCTGATAACGAAAGGTGAAAAGAAGCGCTTCTAAACCAGGTAAACAGATTTTGCTTCATTACCTTTTTTTAGATTTGCTATTTTCCTCTTGAGGCTAACGTTTCCAATGTTTTTTGTCTTTCTGCTGACACACAGATGTTCTTTATTCAAGTATGGCATCAAACAATAAACCATTCCCGGTTTCATCACATGCGTGTCACTAGCTTCTTTTAAGTCCTCAAAGCTTTCAGTCTTGTCTTATCGACAACCGGGCAAAATGTCCTCATGACACCTAATGGCACCATCTTGTGTTTCCCCGCTACTTGGCAGATTTAAGATATATTTTAATATATATTTTTTTAAGTCTACTTGAAGTATATGGTAGATCTGAAACATTTCACGGGGGTTGCCTGCAGGTGTCCATTATGAGGAGATCTTAGGAGTGTTAAAAAGTGCATGTTGCAGTTCCAGTTGTAGCACAGCGTTCACGTTTTTTTTTTTTTTTTTACGCTGGCGACGTGGAAGCGTACTGCTGCAGTAAATGCGCGTAGCAGGCGGAGCACACAACCTCGGGCAAGATGGACGACGGTAGCGGTAGCTCGTTGGCCACGCAGCGCTCGCAGAACACGCCGCCGCAGTTCTTGCACTGTTTCTGAAAAAAACACAAAATGGCGTTGGCAGAGAAGATTGTGTTTTTTTTTGTTTTATATATATATATGCAACCCCAGACTCAGCTCTGCTACCTATCCCAAAAATGCATCTCAAAGGAACTATTTTGGAGTTGTCTTTTTGCCAATATCCTTTCTACTTTGCTGCCATCTTGTGGCCATAACAGGCAAATACAAATATGGGGGGTATAATTTGGGGGATGTGGTTCCTTTTTTTCCACATATAAATAAAACAAATTTGGAAATTAACTTTCAGCAAGACACTTTAATTTTTTTAAAAAATAGGAAGATCTATGTGTTATGACCCCCGACCCCCCGTACAGATTATCACGCTGGTACCTTTGTTTTGAGGAGTGAGTCTTTCAGCTCGCACATGCTGCACACAGAAGCTTCACTGATGTCCACAAAGGGCTCATCCTGGACATGAACATATATACAACATCCATTTGCAGTAAATTTGCATATATAACAAAAAAAGCAAACTTACCTCCTCATTGTCATCATCATCAGACGGGCAGAAGGACCTTGAGAAGATACAAATGTATAAGATATAGATTGAAACACACTTTAAAACGACGAAAATGTTGTTGGGAGTACACACAAGCTGGAGTTTGGGCTGCTTTTGTCCTCTGCTGTCACTCTGACGTCCTTCCTCACTGCCGGAGATCCCGATTGAGGCTGCAACACCAAAGCCTCGTCAGTAGACAAACAAATGCGAGACGGCTTATATGAGCGCGAGTATACTTGAGGGACTTTCTCGCGCTGCGTGCTGCCCAGATGGTGGTCTTGCTCCCTCCTTTGCTCCGCCTCCAGGTTGGACCTGGTGGAAAGCAGAAAAGTCCTCAGTTCACCAAGCAACTGTGTTTCTTATTTTTTGGACAGACCGTATTGTTTTGGGGGGGTACCTGTGTTTCCGGAGCTGCTCCAGCTCCACCTCCAGGCTCTCGATCTTGTCCCCAAACTCGCGCTTGAAGAGGCGGTTGGCCTCTAGCACCGCGTCCTTTTCCCGCTCAGCCTGTTTGCATCTGATTTATTTTTTTGGGGGGGTAAATGATGATGGAGGGATGTAAAACAACTTTAAAATAAAATCAACTGAAAAGGAAGGCAGTGAATGAAGAATGCCGAAGAGCCGACAAATGAAGAGAATGAAGAAGGTGGGACTGAGAAAATAAAGCTGAATCCTTCAGTTTAAAAGTATGTATCTTTTTAAGTTATATTTATTTATTATTATTGTTTATTTTTCTGCACAGTCCTTTTATTTTGTAGATTTTTTCTAATGATTTCCCAATTTTTACAGCTTTTTAAAGAATTTTTCTTGTTGGCTTTTTTGTGTTTTTTCTGTATGATTTTATTTCATTTCAGCAGGGGTGTGTAGACATTAGGTATCCACTGTATATGTTTATTTTCATTCATTTTTTGTACTTGAAGAATTTCAATCCTTTATCATACTTGGCTGATTAAAATAAATAAATAAATAATGTCTTCAGCCTTGAGACAATAAGCCAACTCACAAGAAGGCGAGTGTGCCGGGAAGTCGGTTGGTATTTGTACGATTGTTTTATTAGCCTAATGGTTACAAGGACAAATGTCGACATACAGTACAGCTCTAAAATCCAGAAATGAATTGTCTTTCTCCCACGTGACCGCTTCTTTGGACCACCCACTCATGAGCAGGTGTGACAAGAAGCACGTGGGAGAACACAAGGATTTCCTTAAAGATGCATTGAGTCCGCTTTACTCGAAGCCGATGGAAAGAAAAAAAAAAAGGGGGAGCTCCCTAGTTTGGTTATTTGGCATTTTGGCGGGGCTACTGCTGCAGCTGCAGGAGCTTCTCAGCGGTGGAGTTGAGGTTCCTGGCCTGCTGCACCAAATGTTTCTCGCTAACCGCACCGTTCAAAATGAAGGAAATCACAAAAAAAGTGAGGCGAGAAAATGAGAAGGGGTGGTGAAGGGAAACAACAGGAGAGTTTTGAAGCAATAGGTTTGGAGGCGGCGGCCATGATTCGGTGCAGTTGGGAAACGCTTACCTGCTCTCCAGCTGTTTGATGGTGCCTGACATCTGGCAAATTTTTTCCTCCAGACGGGCCACGGCGTCACTCTTCTGCTTGGAGCTGGCGTCGGCGCTCTGAGGAGGCCAGTTGGGTTAAGGGGGAACAATTTGCTAAGCAGTAAAGCTAAACAGCGGCGTACTTGTGACTTGTGGCTGAGCTGCTGGTTGATGACGCGCAGGTCGTCCAGCTGCTGCCGCAGCTCCACCAGCGCGTCCTGCTTCTCGCATACGTCCTTCTCCAGCATCTTCATGGACAGTTCCATCTCCTGCTTCATGCCGATCTGCACCTCCAGCTCCTTCTCCACGTCCTGCAGTCAAATTTGAAATATACGTGCGCGTTCATTTAGCTGATGTTTATCAGCCAATTATCGAATCCCATAATTCCCATCCCAAGTAAACTTTTCTAGAACAATATTTGTGCTAATTCCTAACCCGATTTCATACAATTTGTCAAATATTTTAATAATATTTATGAATTATTCCAGGCTCGACATAATTACTTTTCGCAAAATAAACGAATTACCCATCTATCCGAGAAGATCTAATGGATGGAAAGAATAAACAACTTTTGGATGACCCACGTTAAACAAAATGAGTCAATCCAAATGGCTTCTTGTTCACGTAAATGCTCGGTTGGCCGCATGAAAGAACCGAAGAATCTTCTAGAGGCGAAAACTCACCAGTCGAAGGAGCGTCTCCTCTTTGAGTTGCTTGCGCGTTTCGCCCAGCGCCGGACCGTCGGCTGTTGCAGAGTCGCTTCTCAGTGCCTGAAAATGCCAGGGAAAGACTTCAACTCCAAACAAACGAGACACAAAAGTAACCGAAGGCGACGGCTCACCTTCCTGTTGGACTCCAGATGATAGGAGCTCTCCTCTTTCACCCGCTCAACATCCTCTTGTAGTGTGATGATCCTGTTGTTGGCCACTGCCAGCTGAGCAGAAGAAAATGCCATGAGGGGGACATTCGAGGACAAAATGACAAATTGTCAAGAACAGTTAGGGGTACCTCTTCTGTGAGCTTGGTGTTGGACTTCTCCAACGCGTCCACTTTGGCTTGGAGGTTATTTACGGAAGCACTACACACACACACAAGACACAACATGAGCTTTATTATTTATTCTCTCTTTTTTTTTTTTTTTTAAATGAGGATATCACTGGTGTGACAAACCTCAAGTGTCTGTTGAGCTCCTCCACATAATTCTTCTGATCGAGTATGGCGGTGATCTGACCGTCACTGATACAAATCAAGATCAACATTTTTTTTTTCTTCCCCAGGGGATCCTTGAGGTTGAATACGTCAGAAAGCAGCCACACTCACCCTTCTGCACTCTTGCTGCTGTGGCCGCCGTCTTTTAGGTACATTGAGAAATCGATGACTCCAACCTGCGGAGAAAATGGAAGAATCGCTGAGAAGCTAGCAAGATGGTTACGTAGATAGCTAGATGAAAAAAGGAAAACAAGCTACTTCATGCCAGGCTAATGCTCTGGGTTCATTCCAGGACACTCGGCCACTGTGAAGGTTGCTGAAAGTGGACCAACCTGGGAGTCCAGGTCTTCTCCTTTCATGCACAGGTTGGCGTCAATGACGTTGAGCCCGACGAGCAATCCGGCGATGACGGCTCCCTCCTCCTCCATCATCAGAGCGTTGGGCTCGTAGAATTCACTGCACACGTAAAGAAAATGCTTTTGGGTTGACAACAAGTTTGAGGATAAAACGAAAAAATGCGAAGCTGGTCCTGAACCTCAGCAGGTCCTTCCTGTTGATGATGGTTTTCATGTAGTCGGACAGCTTCTTCTGCATCAGGGCAAGTCTTAACCAAGCGCGGCCTCTTCCGAGCGGCGTCCTGTCACAGTCGTAAAACAAGTCTCGGCATTTCAGATCAGCAAAAGCAACTTTTGAGACAGCTTGGCTGAATTTGAACTGACTTGAGTCCAGGCAGGTCTTTGACACTGGCGGTGATCTCCCCGGCCTCGGGCGTCAGCTTCTCCACCAGCTCCAAGGCACCCCAGAATGATTTATTCTGGCCCAGAAAGGTCTTCTTGGCTGAGGGAGCAAAGACGACAACATCAGCAAGAATGAATGAGTCTAAATCAGCTCATTGGAGATAGAACCACTCATTGAGGAGCTCCAGAAGGCGTGCGAGCGAGCGTCGCTGAGGTTACTTTTCAGGCCGTGCTTAAGGCAGTGCTCCATGACCACGAAAAACTGCTGCAGAGGCGCGTAGTCCGAGTCCAGCGTGCGTCCCAGGTTGAGCGCCGACTCGATCAGACCTTTGATGCTGAGCTTGGCCATGTTCATCAGGTTGAGCCTCTCGATGGTGATGGGGTCCTTGGGATCTACACGACACACAACGTGAAGCCACTGACAAAAGCCGCTACAGCAAAAAAATCAAAAAGTCGTTTTACTCTTTTAGTTTTATTACGTTTGAGTCATGAGAACGCTTGACACAGCTTCTATTGACGACAGAGATTTATTATGGATTAATGAAGGCGTGGCCAGAGACGAGGAAAGAGCGAGTCGGCAACGAGCCGCTCATCTTCAACTGCGGCGTCATGGCCATTTTTTTAACGTTGCCCAAAAACATCAACGTACATATCCTGCGGCGTCACATCCATGGACACGCCATCCCAATCCTACCTTCATGGGCCGGCTCGGGGTCCGGCGTGAGGGAGATGTCATTGAGCTCACGCAGGCACAGCCACTCGCCGTCCACCGACACGCGGAAGTTACACAGATAGATGGTCTCCCGGGCGGCCTGCGTGATCTTGTCAGTGGTGGGCGTCGGCGTCTCGCTCTGTGGCGTCAAATCCGACATGATGGCGGGTGGTGGCGGTGATGATGACTCGGCAAAAAAAAAAAAAACACCTAACAAGCGGTTGTGCTTGTTGCCTCGAAATTCCCAATGAGGGGACAAAAAGGATGTCTGGAGCAGGTCTCTCTCTCCTCCTCCTTGTGACTGACGGAGACGCTGCGCTTCCTCACTCCTCCACCCCTTCCCTCCCTTTTCTTCCCTTTTGTGCAGGCGATGGATTTAAAGGGGCAAAAAAAACAATCACCCACCACCCTCCTCTGGAGTCTGATTGGGGGCTGGTGGTGGCTGGATGCACACTGGGTGTTGACCAAGATGGCCGACCGCTGTGGCGGAGGAGGGCCGGGTAGCAGTCAGAGCTGCGTCACGTGAGCAGATGGTGCAAGAGAGAGATTGAGAGAGCGAGAGAAAGGGGGGAAGGGAGGATGGTGGTCCCCAGAGAGGCCAACTAAATGCTAATGATGTTCGTGAACAGCATGAGTTCCCCTTTTTGGGACATCTAATAAACAACCAATCAGCAGCAATGAGGCCAAAAACGATAAGATAAACCGAACGTGACGGCATACCAATTTTCACCAGATTAAAATAGTGTTCACGATTGGAAATTCACCCATTTGCTTACTTTTTAATAAATCATCGGAAAAGCTTACCTGTTCTCTCTTTTTGTAACACGGCACAAGATGGTGCCAAAGCCCTGTCTAGTAGAAAAGTAGTAGCAGCGTCCCTATTAGGGCTGCAACAATTATCAGACTCCTCCATGCAAAAAAAAACTATATTGTGATAATTTAGTACGAAAGGCATACGCAGCCTTACTATGGCGCCATATCGTTATCATTACCATTATTACAGTAGTTATGATTATGAATACATCCTGCTCTATGCTAATTCCCTTATTTAAACAAATCTGTTGTTATTGTTAAAGTTATCAAAAATAATATCAAAGACTTAAAAACACAATAAAATGTAGATTATGTACTTTAATTAGGCAAAAGGTTTAAAAACAAAAACTGACCAACAGGAAGTCTGACACGTGATTGGGTCACGTGATTCAACAAAGTTGTTGACGTTAGCATGTAGCTTGATTAGCAGTGACATATTCTTCATTTCATTATCTTATCTTTATAATGACGTGCAAAAAAGTAAGTAGTTTGGTATATTTAATATATATTTAATCAAACGTTAGCTTATTTGGTTGGCTACCAGATAGCTAGTTAGCATATGTCAGACAGTCTCGTGACAGCCATGAACAATCTCATCAATTAATCCAACTTGCAAAAAAAGTGTTTTACTATAAAATGGCTACCTGCATTACCATAGTACTCACTTTTCTGCTTCGATTCGACCCTCTCGATGTGGAAGTCATACTTGGGGGACAGCGAGGACCCACCACCCTTGCCGATCCTCACGTTGGCGGAGCTCAAAGCTTCCTTGAAATAAATCACCGAGGTGGGCGACAGTGTCTCGTCCGGGCTGTCGTCGCAGTGGCGGTGCCCGTTCTCATCCGAGGAACCGCGGAACCCGGAGGCGGGTGAGCGCGGTGGAAGCGCCGCCGTGGGCAAATCCCTGTCGGCCATCCCCGTGAATGAGCAACCCCGCCCGGTCAAACTCACTTCATGTGATCAGTGGTAATGTAGCTAGGTGCTGGTTAGCTTAGGTCCCACATGAACATAGCTACATTCAGCCCGCTGATACCACACCAAAATCGTTCGCGACTACGTCCAGACTAAGTGTCACCCTCTTGGATGGTAAAACAACCGCACACTTTTTTTGCTAATCCGATGCTAATTTGGCGCGTCATCCGATGACGCCAGCAGTGATTGCATCCAGAGTAAGATGCGTCACTACTATGTTCGATTCCTGAACCAAATGGATGGAAATTCCTGTGTGGCACTGGTGCTGCGCTTTTCGAGTGGAGTAAGTGGTAGATTCTTAAATTGGCAATTAAGATATACAGTCTGGAGGGTGGTGGGATTACTAGGTGAAACTGGCCCGGCGGGGGGCTAAGATTTAAAACTTTCTAGGATACACTACAGACGCAGTTTTTCAGGAAGGAGAATTTTCCGCGGATCCGCGGATTTCCGTGTTTTTTCCCATCGAAAGTATTTTCGTGAATCGTGTAAATCCGTTGAGAAAATTATTTTTTTTTATATATGGGGGGGGGGGGGGAGCGGACAACGTTAACCTCGGCGACTTTCGCGGGCATTCCCCCCCCCCCGCCGCTACTTTTCCGTTTTTTTCTTCTTCACATTTTGCGTCTCACTATGTCAATATTAGATATTTCAGGGAATCTAGAATGCTGTTTATGGGAACAATTTCCTCGGAGCGTGGCGAAAGCCAGCACAGTCAGCTGTCCAAATGTAACGTAAACAGACATTCCCCAAAACAAAGCCGACGCACATTCCCCTCAAGGCCCTCTCTTCTAGGAGACACCACGTGGATAATATTGAAGACCTTTGAAAAGGTATTGAAAATAAAGCCGTCACGGTAAACTTTGAATGCAGTTCATCCCTGAATGTTATTGTCTGTCTTCTGCTCCTCTTCCCAAATGTCCTGCATGGCGCTGCATCTGTTTTGCGTTACACACTTATGTATGTGGGATGATCCCCCGCCAATGCTAATTTGTCTGACTTGTATGTCATGCCGATGTTATAATATACAATATTATGTGTTGTGAATAAAAACATTACATTTGTAGTGGTGGAAAATGCAAAGTGATGAGAAGCACTTTTGCCGAGCGCTCATATCGAGTAAGGTTTCTTTGGCGTATGAACAAAACCAATTAAAACCTGATAAACTTAGTACATTGAAGCCCTCTATCGCGGTTATCGTTCTGCTCACAAAATTCTAAGAAATCATTTTTTTTTTTAACATTATAACTAGTTATGGGAAAATGAAGCTTCAAATTTGCTTCATGAAGCAGTTGTATCCTTTTACCCAAATGAACAGAGAGTCTGTTTCGGCTTGAAGCAACACAAGTGTCCACTGATGGTTTTAGAGTAACTGGATTTATCTAGGTGTGGATTAATGAGTGAAGACATTCCTCTTCTGCTCGTTCTAATGAGCAGGAAGCAGTTTTGTTACTGGTTTACTTATCATAAGTCATTACAGATCAAGAGCAACATTTTACCCACTTCACCACAGCTTTCAGTGTCGTGGGAGGAGAAGCCAATCCTAGCTGACTTTTGTTTGCCATTGCACTTATAAACAACACACATTTGCATTATTAGATATATATATTTTCTGTATTTCTATTTAGATTATAACATGCATCTTTTTTGAATGCCAGGGTATGGATAGTGGGAAGAGAAGCTGCAGCTGAGATTTGAAAAAAAAAACTCACAATAGTGAGGCATATATGCTAACCATTAGTACAATGTTCTGGCCAGGCACATGATCAGACGATAAAATGTACTATTGATAGTAAATGTTGTACTTAAAACAGACTTTGAATTTGTATGCATGTGACATGGTTAAATTATTATTCTTTGCTTTGTGTATGAGCAGATTAGCCTTTAAAAATAACCCAGAAAGCTAAAAAATGGAAATTATGAAGCTGTAATAGTTGTCAAAAATTATACGTTGAAGATGCATGCTGTAGTCTCCCACAACGGTACACCAGCAGATGGCGCTGTAAACTGAAACAAAAGAAAGTGCCTTGCAGAGATTGCAATTGGAAGTACTAGATGGAATGCTTTGCTACACTATTAATACTGAATAAATATGTCAACAATGACAATAGAAAAATAGTAAAATTGGTATTACAATAAAAGCATGACTTAATTGTACTCCTTTTCAAATGTACTTTTTTTTCCTTTCTTTACAGCAATAACACTTGTAATGACGTGATGGGGTGCACCCTGGACTGGTTACCAGTCAACTGCACTTTTAATTTTAATTATGTATTTTATTTATTTATTTTATATTATCCTCATTCGGGTTTGAGAGTGAGCTCAAGCCTATCCCACTTGACTGTGGGCAAGAGGTATACATACCCTGAATTGGTCGGCAGTGAATTTATTTCAAAATTGTATCATTAACCTTTGATTTCATATCTTTTTCTCTTGGAGTTCATGATGATGATGATGATGGAGGAGCAACGGTGCGCGCCTTCTCCTCTTCCTCGTCCTCCCCCAGCTGCACGAGAAGGAGGAGGAGTGGCCTGGACCGGTGGCCGGCCGAGCGTCACTTACAAACTGGAGCGGTGCTCCTTCCCGACGATCACTTGTTCACCTTCACGGCCACGGAGGGACCGAGACTGCCAGACGCGCACGGAGAGCGAAGGAGGCAAAGATCAACTCCCTGCGGTAAGTCATTGACACACAACAGAGGGGTCAGCAGCTGGGTCGCGCTGTCGTTCATCTCCTAAGTCATTATTTCATGAAAAAAAAGAACAAAAATGTTTTATTTGAGAATTTGGGGACATTTTTCAAATAGTTTTTCCTTTATTATTTGACCACTTGAATGACTTTTCATTTGTAAATATGCCAAATACATTTTTTTGTACATTTTGAAAATAGTTGAACCTTTATTGTTTTCCACCAAAATGACTTACAGTTTTTCATTTGTAAATTTGCAAAATATTTCAAATAATGCCGTCAATGAAATATTTGGAAAATTTGAGGTTTGACGTCTTTTGAGTACTTTTTAATTGTTAATTGGGATGTATACCCTCGTGACTGACTCAAGCATCATCGCTGTCAATCAAAGTGGAACCTTATTCTGGTTTTACAGGCAACAGATTTTGGGATGCAGCCAAATTACAAGCCAGTTTATTAGGAACAGCTTTATCTGTAAACTAGAACCGTAACAATTTAGATTAGTAACTCAAAAGCGAACAATATCAAGGATGTAGCTAAAGTTTAACTCTGACTCTGTGTGTCTCACTTCAGGTTCTAACATCAGCCTGGGTCCTACTCACCGCATTCCTCACTAAAATAATTGGACACTGGCCGACAAGATGAGCAAGAAGTAAGTGAGCTCCGACAATCTTGGAAGTCAGTGTAGTTTGTGAGGGATGAATGTTTTGGGATGGGAAAATCATTGTTAGCGGGAGCTGGTCCCTCGGAGGTGAGTTGAAGTGTAAACGTGTTAAAGTTTAACGTGAATACAAGTTGCAGCCATGTAATTACCAGGGTAAATTTGTGCTTGAAACACAACACACATTTGAACGTTAGCGCAATTCAACGTAAAGCGGCGTGACATAATAGCACTTAATAGAACACAAAAGCGAAACGTTACATAAGAGAACTTTTTTTTTTTTTTGAGAAATTTAGCCTGCTCGTATGGGGGTCGAGTGGGTCAGCCGCCCACCTGATCAGGTAAACTGAGCTACCACGTTTCAATTCCTGCAGGCTATCGTCAACACGAGCACAGCCAATCAGTGATCTTTCTGGTGAACTTTGTACACACACACATACATACACACGCTCTTAACGCGGCCGCACGGGGTGGCGTGCGGCACGCAAGGCACGCGTGTATGCTTCCATAACGTCTCGCAGACGCCGCATAGTGTAAGACGCCTTCAGGGCTTCTTGATGTTTCCGAGGCGCGCTTAGACATGGAGGACACACAATGCGGGCTGCTTGACTTTGTTTGGGCCCTCGAGCAGCCTGACAGATAGACTATCTCGCCAAGGCGACAGATAGCGAGCCTAGAGTGCAAAGTAATACCCCCGGCCCGGCTTATCGATCGTCAATACACTCCTTTCTAGTACAGAGCCGCGGAAAATCTGTGGACACTTATTACTTTCTGCTGGAATGTCTTTCATAATAGTTATTTCCTGCACAGCTGCTCACACAAGTCTGACGTTCTAAAACGGCACGTTATTTCCATTCGATCGTTTTTGGCATTATGAAACCTTCTGTTGATTTATTGCTTTCACCCCCCCCCCCCCCCCCCCCCCCCGTGATGAAATCACAGCAAAGAGCTTGTAGAAGACATGGAAAGCGATTGTGTGTGATTGAGTAAAGATTACAGCCAACCAGTTTTATAGTTTTAGTGGTGTATCAGAAGCAAAACTAACATAAGCTTCTTTGAGTAGTCATATATATACTTAAAAGCTGGACAGGGGCTACGATTTTTCATCCATTGTGAGAGCACGCAGGATCACACACTTTCTAACTCGATTTAGGATATAATAATGATTAATAATAATAATGTGTTGAAAATTGTTCTCACCAATACCACTCGATGGCTCGTAGACCCTTTGGGGTCTTCAGACTCCAGTTTGAGAGCCGCTGTTGGAGAGGACATATAAGTACAGAAGATAATAGATAATTAAATTGTAAAGTGAAGCGATTACAATGGAAGAAAGAAGCCAAACTGCCTTATTACATATCATTTAAAAAGCTAAAGTCGCCTAGTCTTCTCCCAGGAGAGGATTATATAAAAATGCAACATAATATAACATCTTATGTTTTCTCTGTGTGGACTGAGGAGTTAAGTTTGAGCCTAGGTTGTCTTGTTGTACCCCAATTTGATCAACAGATGGCAACGGTGGTAGCAACAACCTGGGCTGCCCACTATTGGGAAATCCACATAGATGAGTAGAACATGTCTTCTATCAGTAGACTTGTCCCACGCTGCCATGAAGGGCAACCAACAAGAGAACACGTGGATCATGAACAGCGTATCCATCATGAGTAGAGACCAGTAGGTCTTCATGTTTGTCTCATGGTATACCACAAGTTAAGGCCTGCATTGGTGGTATTAATTAACTGAGGGAAGCGTGCGTCGTCGTGGGTGTTACGACTCGGTTGTCGTTTAAGCAAAGCCGGCGTAATCCTGTAAGGGCGGATGAGTAGACAGACGTGATGCCCCACTTGTTTGTGCCTTGGAGGAGGGGCGAGCAACAGGAAGAGGCGGAGGATGGAGAGGATGGGCATTACCGAGCATATGGAGAGGCTTTATACTATGCTTGTGTGTGTGGGGGTGTATACACTAATTATCAACTGCTCTGTTTTGATGGGGCACTACAGTCACGTGACTTGAATTTTCTAAATCGTTTACATCTAAATCAACGTGGCTAAAATTGTGGCTAGTGACATACTTCAGCTTGAGAACGAGTCCCCCCCGCATTATTTAAGAAATTTAACATCATTGTCTGGTTTAGCGGTTTGATGCAATTGTGACTGGCCGTTAGATAGCTAGCTAACTAGCTACACATCTTCCTTTTGAAAAGTCCGCTTGCGTGACTGTATTAGAGCGCCTCGTTGTTGGATAAGAGTGTGCGCATGTCACCCAGGAATGGTCTAAGGTGTTTTTTTTGTTTGTTTTTTTATCATTCAAATATGTAGGACTACACTTTTCTTTGTGATACGTCAAATTTGAAAATGCTAATTAACGAAATTAGCTTTCTCTATACGTCAACTTTCCACCAATCCCATGTGGCTCTAGTACACATCCCTGTGGTTCATTGTAATAAATGATAGGATCATTGCGACGAGTTCAAATGTGTGTTTTGTTTACATTAAGGCATGAGCTAACCCAATTAGCAGACACTTCCTGTCCTTGTCTTCACCTCCCACCCACCAGATTAACTCCACTACACAACCAGTTGGCGCACTGACCGGCTACGCACTTTGCCCTCGTTCAAGGGAGACACACATTCTTCACTTTTGAGTTTTTTTAAGTCCCCTGAATTGGGGGGCAGCGTTGGGGTTGGGTGGGTAGGGCGTCATGAGCGCCACCAGTAGCGCCCGACTGAGCCCGAGCCCCAGCCCCAACCTGCTGCAGGTGAACGAGCCCAGACGCTATGGCTCCATGCTGTCGCTGGAGGAGCGGTGTGAGCAGTCTTTCTTCCTCTTTTACTACTACAGGATGGAGGACGAGGCCGTGCTGGACCGCGGGGCGTCCCTCGTCAAGCACATCTGCGACCAGGAGGAGGTGGAAGGTATGGTCAACACCGCCTTCTTTACCCCGCTAATCCGCAAGATGATCAAAAATATGGTGACAAATATGATGGATCATCAGTGGTGTGTAAAAATGGGGTCCTTCAAGTCACTGGGCAGTTTTAGTTTTTCATTACCAGGTGCTTATTCGGTTGTTTTTCTTCAGATTGAACCAGAAAGGGGAATTCTGAACAGTTTCAAGCTATAGGTGTTCACAAAAACCTTTTGCCGGTAACCGAGTGTGGCTAACAATGATGCTAATGCATCTGAGGAGGGAAACAATGTCAAATACATTTGTCACAATCATAAAATGTTTTGAGATGCATATGAAAAATAGAACTTTTTATTCTATTTTTAAGATGTTTTAAAGCCGTTTGACATCACATTTTTGGCGTGACAATCCTCAAGACAATACTCGCCAATGATTTAGCTAAACTAAGCTAAGCTGTATGACGAACAGATGGGATTTCCTTTTGCCATAGAAGTACACGAGTAGGTCACTTCATTAGCTACACCTGGTGGTTTAGTACCACCACACGTGTACTTTCAATGTTGGTCGTATCGTAAATCCCAAGAAAGTGAAATACGAAAAGAGTGACACGTACGGTTGCGCAGATGGTTCTCACGACACGGTCACTGTGGAGTTTTGGCAGCTGTCACCCCAGCTTGAACCCACTCACACTTCCTGTGTGTGTCACGATCATCTGCTGGAAAAATCATCTCCACTGAGCTGCAAGTTCATCTGATATTAGTTAAAACAAAAAGGCAGCGTGACATTTCTGATGTGATGAGCCTTGGTGGAGCAGCTTTGGAGGCCTATTTTATCTCATCAGAACCTCGATTAAGCAGAATTCCCGCTCGGGGAATATCGGAATGTTGTGTCACACTGTGGAAGTTTGAGATAAATAGTGCAGCGCTGACCTTTGCTTGGAATTCAAACATTTTGATGTTCGTTCAAATGTGCCAGCCAGGGATAATGAGATCATGTCTTGTTGCTGTGAAGATAAGATACAGTTCAAGTTCAGTTAATTGCTCCATAAAAGGTGCGAGAAAGGCAAGTAGAAACTATAAGAGGAATAAAGTTAAGCTAAAAATGACAATGACGTGAGAATTATCCATTTCAATCTTTTTATAAATGAAAAAAAAGCCATATAGAAAGTTATGGATTTGTCCACTGCTGTGTTCTAACCTTTTAGAAAAATTTCTCAGGTCCTTCTGAAATAATATTTGCCACAGACAATCATTAAACTGAATGCTAAAATTGAAAATGAACAAAATATTCAGTATCCAGTAAACAAGCACACGATTTACAGTGTTGCCCACATAATTAGCATGCAATCCGTGTTCGAGGGGTGCTACCTGCCAATATCGTCCTCGAGCTAGTTCGGTTGCCGCGGGTGACGGGCGCTCGCCGTTGCCTCCGCTCAGAAATCTAGCGGGCTAAACAAACCTCTCTGCCGGGGCCAGTGCTTGGTCTTCATTCAGCTCTCCAAATGAGAGAAAGAAGAGGAAGTAGTCGCACAAAGCAGCTGTGGCGTGGTGCAAATCTTCCTTTCCGACGCGGTGACTTACTCTTTCGCCACCTTCGCGCTAGCTTTCATCTTTTTGTACAAAACATTTTGAATGTTGAGCAGCATTTGTCGATTATGTGGATTTTTGCATTTCATGGGCCGGCCAATACACTAACCACCTCCTACTGATAAAAAAAAAAAATCAAATAATTTGAATAGTTATTTTTTATTACTCTACCAAATGCCATTTTGACTGACAAGCAAAAGCAAAAAAAGATTGATTGTTGCGTTTTGTTCAAGATGTCCGTCGTTGAGCAAGGAAAACAATGTGGAGTAATAATTGGTTCTTTATTTGCAAGATTGTATCTGTCATGACATTAATGAGCTGTGCCTTATGTGTATTAGAAAAATTAAGAATATTTAGACATTGCTGTTGCTCCCTTTTCAGTCCCCCTTTTGACCTCAGAGGTCAACCAAAATGCAAGGACAAACTAACAAACTGCATTATGAACACGGGAACATTGGATCATCTGATAGGCGGCACGTCAATCTAAATCACAGATCTCACTATAGTAATCAGATAAAGCAGACTTTGACTACCTGGCCACCAAGGGGAAGAGTATTCTGCCTCTTTCAAATCGGGAGTGGGGACGCCGTCGATGGCGAATCTGGATCTTTGCAGGAATCTTTCACAGGGGCACACCGGGATAGGTGATACCACGTGTCTCCTTTGCCGGCCAGTCGAATGGCACGAGAGGTGTGCTCCATCACATTATAGGGTTTAGTCCACCCAGTCTGGGTCCACTTTCTCAGGACTTTCAGCCAGACAGTTTGGGTGAGCCGGATCTCGGCTTTTGCTTCCGGGTCAAACCTGGAACCATAAAACTGGACAACTGGTCAGATGTGTGTGTGATCCTTCTGCTCCTTCCATAACTGTATGTTGAATTCTTACATGCCCTGTTGAGGCTTCAAAAACAAGTACATTTGAAAAAACATTGAATCACAATTTACAAATTGATTCTACATACTCATTTACACTCACTCCCCCCCCCCCCCCCCCCTTTGACACATTCACACAATGTGTCAAGACATAACATACCAAAAATGTACCAATATCTGGCCCAAGACCAGGTACAGGTAGCACACCTAGTAAAAACCTCCCAAAAAATGTCATGGAACGTGAAAGGTTCAGTCTGAGCAGAGTGGAGCCGATCGGAGATCCGTGGAAGGTGATCCAAGAGCTGGAAGGGAACAACAAAGAGTCAGAGTTTGTGGAAAACAAAGCGAAGATCGAACAGGTAGACGAATAGTGTTGACTTGGATAATCGTGAGAGGCACAGCCGTAGAGGAGATCACATAGGTAGACACTCACAGAATGAATCGCTGGCAGCATGCTCCTTAAAAGCCTTCCCCTAATGAGTCTGATCAGCCATACCTGTGGGGATCAATCACACCTGTAGGTCCTCCGCCACTCTGCTCACTGCTGCCCCCTGTGGAAAAGAGAAAAACCTCCCGGACCCTGACAAAAAAAAAAATCATGGCAACTTAGAGAGAAGCTCTTGCTTCTTTCCAACATCCCAAACAACAGATTAGAGTCAACACCAATCAAATCAAAATATCAATTCTGATCCCAACAGCACATTTGTGCTGAGTCAGCAGTGTATGTTTTTATTTTTTTTTCCACGATAGATGTTCTTTAGAAGAGCGGGGCTGTGCATTATGCAAGCGGGACTTATATTGATTTAGTGTCAGAGTGTTGTCCCTTAAACAAGAGCGAGATGCCATTTTTGTTGAACGCAAAGCCTCCCGGTCAGCTGCTCGAGTGCGGGCCATGCTGGCTGGAAATAACGCCTTGAAACATCAGACGCTTTCCAGGGAAACTCGCACGACATTACAAACTAAAGTAGTCTTGCTGGCCAAAAAAATGGCATAGAAAAAGGATGATGGAACCCTTGTTGTATTTCGACAAAGCACTTTGGAAAACAATGCATTGTTCTCAGAGTGAATAATGAATGTGGTTGTGTGCAAAAAGACCACCATTGTTTTTTGTTTTTTTTTGGTGGATGTCCGACACTTCCACACGTGGCTCCGAAAGGCAGCTTTTGAAAGAGAGAGCCTTTTGTTTTGTTGGTGTTAAAGTCCAATCAGATGTCGCTAGTTATCTCTGACTGATTGCCAAGCGTGAACCGATTCAACCTATCTGCTCTATTGGTTGTAAATATTATGGGTTGGCAGGCTAAATGCACTCAAGCCTCGGCACAAAATGTATATGCCCAAATACTGCCAAGAATCAAACGCTGTCTGCTCCATTTCTAGTAAATATTATTGGTTGGCATTCAAGTCCACTTAAGTGGCGTGCTTTGAGAAAACACATTTGTATTTTGTGCTTTAATGAGCGTGAACGTGACCTCCGCTTAAAAATGGTCCCAATCGTCGGCGACCGTGCCGGTGCCGGCGCGCCGGGCCGCTATTTAGCCCAGATTCACGATTACGTGCTATTTCTTTTTCAGTCCAAATATTTGCACTGACAGTGTACCGTAACCTCTCAGAGCCCATGCTCGGCTCCCTCGCGTTGGTTGGGAGCCACGTGAGAAGAGTCCTCGCTGGACTCAGCTCAAGGTTATGTTTGGACCTTGTTTTACTACTATTTATTTCCTCTTGGTATTTGTGGAAGACCATAAACTGATAACTGTACTTTCTTTATTCCCTGAAGATAAATTGGCTCCTGTAACTTTATTCCTGGAAAATTCCAATGTTCTTACTGGTGGTCTTTTTCCATGACATCACTTTTTCTCATGATGTTACACATATATGCTGCTAAAATTCAAAAGTTTAAAATTCTATTCTCGTAAACTCACTTTTCTTCTGATATTACAGATGTCTTTTGTAAAATTCAAACAATGCATATTACTACCTTTACTCAGTTAAGTTACATCATTTTTTTAAAAATAATGTAATATGAAACATTTTCAAAATTCCTCTCATGACTACCTTTTCATCTTTCATCTTCAATTACTACTTTATTTTTGTAACAGAAACACATAATTATTGTAAAATTTAAATTTGGCTCCTGTAATTTTAAATCTCATCAATTTTTGGGGTAAAATTACAAATGTAGTATCATTAAATTCAATATTCCAGTGTTTTTCTAATAAATTTAAAACTCTTTTGAAATATAACAATTGTGTTATAATTATATAATTTGTTTTATATCATTTTGATGAAAATTACAATTGACACTTTTTCCGCAACTGTCATTTCTTTGACCTGGTTTCGGCTCTCTGCCTTTAGGTCACCACACCATTTACATTGGCGTGCGAGTCCCCAAGAGCTACCGCCGCCGCCGACGCCACCGTCGGCGAACGCCCGGCAACAAGGACAAGAAGGAGCGGCCGTCGGAAAACGCCTCCGACAACGAGACCAACGACGAGGTCGACAACAGCATCCTCAAGCCCCTCAGTGAGTTCCCGACCGCGTCAAAACACATCAAGCCTCGCGTCCGTCTCGCGCCGGCCTTGCTGACTCCACTTTTTGTGTCTCTCACCGATGAGTTGACAGAGCGCTCGCAGTAATGGCCGTTCAGATCTCCCGGGGGGAGAGGCGGCGGGGTGATCTCGCCCTTGGCCTGCCACCTCTGCCCTTTTTGCGTGCTGTGTTTGCAGCTGCACGTGTTGCTCCGTCTCTGTCCTCGGGCGCACTCGCGATGTTTGGAGGAGGGTCTCTTGTAGACGAGTTGGGTCAAGTTAAAAGTGGAAAATATTACTCTGTTATCATTTGTATTGTCTATCCACGCAACTGATATGGATTTTTTTCCACACCAGTTTCAATATTTGGAAGATTAGAATTCCAATACCGATTAATCGGCCGATGAGTTAAAAAAAAAAGAATCAAATGACAAAATTGATGTCTTCTTAATATTTGTTTGATCAGGATGTGGCCAATATTTAGCATGAGATTTTGATCCGCTTTTGCGATTGCGTTGTCACTCAAGTGATCTTTCGAGGCCGAGCGAACGGGTTCTGATTGGTGCGACAGCTGGATTTGAAAATGTGGACATGTCTCTTCGTGCGTTTGTGAGTGTGGTCGGGGATTTTCTTTAGGACAAAAATCTAATCACACAATAGATTACAGGCGACCCATCTGTTTTCAGACGCTGAATTTGGTGCGTTGATTTATTTGGGACTGATTTGCTTCCACGAAGGCCGATGATTTAAAAACGAAGGCTTTGTGCCATTTTTCGCCTTTTGATTAATAAGTGGCGTGTTCACATTTTCTCATAATCATTGATTATCATAATCATGTGTGTGTATATATATATATATATATATATATATATATATATATATATATATATATATATAATATATATTATATATATGATATATACGTATATATACATATATATATATATGTGCATTTTTTATTATATTAAATGATTAATTTATTTATTTTGTAGTAATATGAGAACGTGCATGTTCACTCATCTTTCGAAGAACAAGATGGTGGCTGTGACGCTGATTTTTGTTTTTATGCCAACAACGCGAGGAAATGTTAACAGTCAACAAACGTCGGACCGCATTGCGTACTGGTCGTACGGGTCACATATTTCACCTCATATCGTTTATCAGTCTCATTGAAAGGACATGCAGTGCTTACAGATAAATAGTAGATAGATCGGTTTGTAGGTTGATGTTTTCGCTTTTTCTCAAAATATTATATATCACTGTTGTCGTCTGAGAAATGTTGCCTCTCCCATCACGAAATTTTACAAACTTTGTTTTTGTATTCTTGGCTTGTCTCTTATCGACGTGGATATTATGACTCTGGGAAGGCTTGAGAAATATTTTACTTTGACCTTTTTGGGAGTCGAATAGTAACTCGATTAATCATTGCTGCCTATTAGCGTTTCCCACATGCTTGACAGGAACAAATGTGGGAGTGCTATTCGAAGTGGACAGTGTCAATTTTCCCGATGGCCAGTCTTGGTTTTGCCAAACAGTCGGCGGAAATTGGGCCAATCGTTTGTGTAGGATGCATGTCAGGAGCGAGCGGGACCTTTTGGCTAAAGCTCTGCATCGGCGGGGCCATTCTCCCCGCATCTCGTATCCCATGATGCCTCGCTGCCCGGGACAAAGTGCTCTTTGTATGCGCTCAGTGGCTCTCGGCGAGAGCGCACACACGCCTTTGAAATTGCGTTTGAGCGTTGGGATTTTCATTTCTATCCCCTCCGCCTCTCGGTGCTTGCGCTCTCACCCCTCTTTGCTTTCACCCTGCCCTGGATCTCACCCTCCTCACCCCCTACTTTGCCCCCCCCAGCCCGCTCTTAGCAACTGCTAGAGTGGGACAGTAACCTTTTTGCTGCCTCATTTTCTCATGGATGTCTATGAGGGCTCCCCGTGAATTTGGAATCAGACCCAAAGTAGTCTAATCAAACATTACATTAGCCACTATAAAAAAACATGTGGAGATATATAATAATATCATATCAAAAAAATAATATGGAGAGGGGCTTTGCGCTGGCGTGGTCGCTTTAGAGCGCCCCGTTGTAGCAATGCGGAAAAGCCCCATTGGGATATATTCCAGCCGTCGGATGATTGAGAGCAGAGCAGAGGAAATGAAAACGAACATTTTTGAAGCCTCTTTTTCAATATACTAGGGATTTTTTTTAAATCACTCAAATTTGGCAATATTTTCACCAACACCTTTGCCACTGCTGTGTCAAACAACTTTACTTTCACTTTACATGGATTTTAAGGAGACTTAAATCCTTATTCCTTATTCTTATTCTTAAATAAAGAATAAGTGCAGTACACTGATCTGCTGAATAAATGTCTGCAAAGTTGCATTGTATCAGCAAATTAAAAAAAAGGCAATTTAGCTTCACAAATGAACTTTTGGAATACTTGCATAATTTACGTTTATGATGATTTTAGACCAGACGGTGGACGAGTTGTTCTCAGTTCCCAACCAATCATCAAGCTCCCTGTCAAGACAAGCACCCGGCTAATTTTGGATTACACTCACGAGCTCCAAAGGAGGTTTCAGTGACTTTGATGTAGCTGTCATTTGACTTTTATCGTGACTTTCGTGCGAGTGTTTACTAACGCCTATCGACTTCATGAAAAACCATTATTTACATACGACCCCGATGAGTTTTCACCTCGTCCCTTTGCTGAATATTCAAATGAGATCGAGCAGGGAGGAGGAAAGGAAGCCAAAGCTGGGCCTGAAGAATGGGCCAGTTTGGGAAGCCTTTCCTAATTGTCACTGAGGGGCTCCCGGGGGCAGGCGGCCAAGCCAATGGCCGACGGCGAGGGGGGTACGCTGGCACTGACGCGCAACAGCTACAAAAACTCCCCCCTTCCCCCTCCTACCTGTTTCACAAAGCAGCTGAGAGGCTCTGTCACTTCCAGGGTCTCTCATGAGTGCTCTGCTTGTGACTCGCACCTGAAGAATCAAACCTCGGGGTAAACGGGTGGGGTGGCTTCATTTCTTAAAAAATGTCCAATAATAATAACAACCAGGATGAGAAAAAGGACGCCGCCGAGGAGAAGGGCGAGGAGGTGGCCATGGTGATCATACCTACGCTGCCGCCTCCCCCCGAGGCCAACTCAGAGGCCCCCCGCCGCCCTTTGACACGGAGTATCTTTCCCGTCTCCGCAGTCTCACCAGCCGCTGAGAGGATCCGTTTCATCCTCGGGGAGGACGATGACGGCCCGCCGCCTCCGCAGCTCTTCACCGAGCTGGATGAACTGCTGTCGGTGGATGGCCAGGAGATGGAGTGGAAGGAGACGGCCAGGTAACGTCGGGGATGGCGGTTTCTGGGTGGTCCCAGGTGAGAATGACCTTGGGAGACCAAGTATAGATGAAGTTTTTATGACAATTTTTTCATTTGGTTGTAGTGCAAAAAGTGCAAAGAAGTTGTAAAAATCTCTGAAATTCAACAACAGTTGTCTAATTTTGCGAAACTTTGTTTTGGTTACTTTTCTTACTGCACAAATTTCTGCAGGGGGGGATCAAGTACACCCCTGCAAGAATCCACAAAAGATGTGTGGACTGTTGGCAAGTTGCTGACTGGCTGGGCTCCACATGCAACTTGTAACTCAAGGCCAATGTGGAGCTAATACAACGCGGCTATGTGTGGCCTGGAGAAACCTGGGAGGGGGGGGGGTAATAGGACAAAAGCGTTCGGTCATCCAAAAAAGGAGATGAACAATTGAGATTGTTACGTCTGCAGGTGGATCAAGTTTGAGGAAAAGGTGGAGAAAGGCGGCGAGCGCTGGAGCAAACCTCACGTGGCCACCTTGTCCCTGCACAGCTTATTTGAGCTGCGCACCTGCATCGAGAAAGGCACCATCATGCTGGACATGGAAGCGTCCACCTTACCTCAGGTGGTTGGTGAGTGCTCGACGCTCACCACGTCAGCCACGCCTAGAAACCAACGTATGCGTCCATACATTTGAAAGTCTTTTTAAATACAACGAAACAAAACAATTCAGTGTATTGTAGCAACCTTATATAACCTGACAAAACAAAACAGGCAAAATAAATGTCAATATTTGGCACAGGCTTGTTATTTTCGAGGCCAGAAAAGGTCCAGTCCAGACTTTGACGGGAAGATGACGTCCTCTCACGCCAGATCCCAAACTTGCACGAGAGAGCAAGAAAGGAGGAAGCGTTACCACGAGCAGTGATGAATGTGAAGTAATTGAGCGCACTGCAGTGGGCCTCTTGCTTTGAGCCCATTAACCGCACTTGCCTGTGACTGAGGCTCCTCTCGTATCTGTCAGCGTTGCTGTTTCAAAATAGCATACATATTTTGATTGATGCATCATGTCACAAATGCTTGTTGCACAAAATAACTGCACAATAATCGCAATTAACAACTTGCAGTTTGTGTTTGTTGTGAAAACATTAAACGGCATTACAACTCATTTCAATCAGCATTAAATTGTGCCTGTAACTCATCTTGAAAGTTAAGTGGAAGCATTTTTTTTTTTAAATAATATTGCAGCTTTATTCTGACAATGTTTCGACCCATTCTGGTTTTGAGCCCCTCAAAATATACATGTTATATTATTAAAATAATATTGGAACTTAATTTATTTCAAATGGAATGATTATACCCTTGTGTAAAAATGACACTTAAAAAATCATAATAGTAAAGCTTTCTGCTCCTATTTCCTATTTTGTACATTAAAACTTAAATCCTTTTAAAATAGGATCTTTTGTTGTTGTATAATACGAAATAATACCTAAAAAAAACCTAAAATTACAACCACAAATACATTCTCAGAAATTACAACTTTTCTCGCAGAATGACAACCTTTATTCTTGCCGAATTACATGATTTTTTTTCTAAATGATCAACTGACCGTGTTATTCCAGAGCTGATCACGGACAACCAGGTGGAGAGCGGCCAGCTGAAGGCTGAGCTGAAGGACAAGGTGATGTACACGCTGCTCCGCAAGCATCGGCACCAGACCAAGAAGTCCAACCTGCGCTCGCTGGCCGACATCGGCAAGACGGTCTCCAGCGCAAGTAGGCTCTTTTCCAACCAGGAGAACGGTAAAATCACTCTGGCCAGTCTGCTGCAGTCTCCACCGGGGTCCTCTTCACGTTATTTAAAAGCCACTCAGGATCACCATATTTACGTAAACAATACATGCTCTGTTCAGTACAGTACACATTGTGTGCAATGACTAACAAGGCACCTTAAAGCTTTGCTCAGTCCTAGTAATTGCACATTTTAAAAAAACTAATTTTTAACATTTGTCTAATACTTTATTTTCAAACCTGAGAGATGAACTCCTTCCACAGTTGAGTTCATCTTGAGACAGTGGTGCCGTGACTCACGACTTAAATCAAATCAGATCTTTTCCTATCCAAATGTCTGAAAATGATGTGTCAGCCTGCCCCCAAAACATTGACAAAATTTTGTTGAAGATATTTTTAATTTAAAAGCAAAACTAGCACTCGACAGTATTGTGCTTTAAAGATATAGTGATACCAATCAAAACAGTCATAATTTCATGTTTTATGACATCGATGCTAATTTTGATAGCACGTCTTTGTATTGTGCGTTAGCATTAAGCTAGTGAAGGTCACAAGGACAATGGGATAAAAAACATGTAATTCTCTTTGCTTTATGTTTAGTTTGACAGTCAAAGTTGCTGATTCACAAAGTTAAGTTAAAGTTTACTAAGTTAGCTTACTTGTTACTTAAGTTCACCGTCTCCCTTGCAAGTCAAGGTACCACTGCAGTTGTTTCTCACTGCACATACTGAGTAGCTTTTAATGTGTTCATTTTTAACTCGGCAACTTTGGAATGTTGTAGTTTGCCTCTAGTAGGCAGGACGGCCTGTCACTTTTTTCACCGACATTTCCGACTCTCTATTCAATCAACCCTCGGAAAATGTTTATTCTGGGGCTCATGTTTTGAATTGGAACGGCGCAACTGCACTGCATCATGCAGACAGTTGTTTCTATTTTTCTGGGTTGCTTTATTTACTAGTTTCAGGAAGGATGCTAAATATGATGCCTACAGGCCGATACACTGCAAACTTCAACTCCTTTGATAAATATGTGAAATAAATTTCTCAAATTATTACGATTATGATTTCTATATTTTACAATATTCTTGTATACAAAGAATACAGCTATGACTTTTCCCCTCAAATATCATCTTTATTTCCTCCACCAAATAATTACGACTCGTCACTTTCTGAATTTTGTTGGACGGTGAAAAGTGACAGTGCCTGCGCCTGTGCCAATCTAAATAACCGTGTCGTTGAATCTATGAGCAGCTGTCAAGTCTCTGGAAAGTAAGCACTGTTTTATTACAATCATTTATGGCTCTATTTCCAAGGATGGCTTCTTATCCAGTCGCCGTTATGACGACATTTGGCTGATTACCTCCTTCAAAACTAAAAGTGCTTCGTTCCAAAGGCTTGCACTGGATATGTATGGTGTCATCATAATAACTTGCAGTGGAACCTCTCAGCCACCTCCAGCAGGACAAAAATTACAATAGAAATAATTGAGAAGAAAAAATTATATTTATATTTATATATATTATATTTATTTAAAGAAATACAGTAATAAATTTCTAGTATTTAGATTAAAATAATAAATAAATTGCTATTTTTATTGTTATTAAATTTTTTTGTAATTGTTACTTGTTGGTTAGTCAATTAATTTGTTAGTTTGTCAAGACTAATGGTTTTAGTTAGTTAGTTAGTTAGTTAGTTAGTTAGTTAGTTAGTTAGTTAGTTAGTTAGTTAGTTAGTTAGTTAGTTAGTTAGTTAGTTAGTGGATTGGTTAGTTGGTTGGTTAGTTAGTTAGTCGGTCAGTCAGTCAGTCAGTCAGTCAGTCAGTCAGTCAGTTAGTTAGTTAGTTAGTTAGTTAGTTAGTTAGTTAGTTAGTTAGTTAGTTAGTTAGTTAGTTAGTCAGTTAGTTGATAAAATGCATACCATTAAAGACAAAAAAACCTCAGTTTTAATTCAACAAAAACTGTTTTGGAGCTGAGAGGTTGGAGGTTCCGCTGTTGCATCTTATTGACTTGATTTGGGTTCAACTCATCAGCTACTTTTGTATGGGTTGGCTCACCTTTCACTTTCTGGGTGTGTGGCTACTCCCTTCCCTGTCTCTTTCTTCTGTCACCTCTGTTGGACCGGATCACTAACCTGCTACTAAAACAAACACACATACTAAATGAAGCCCGTAGTCCTCTGGAGACCTCCGTGACGTGCCTGTCGAGCGGCATCTCAATGGAGGACTTGCAGAGTCAAAGGAGCATCAGCATGGATTGGCTCAGTAAGTCCACCTCGCTGACACCACAAGCACAAGCCGGATCACTCCATTTTGAGCTCCGGTTTTATCACCAGGCCATTACATCCTGTGGAATTAAGAAGACGTGAGGGCTGATTTGCACTCACTGGACAATTCAGCCAAACTCAATGAGACTCAGATTACCTCCACCAAGTGTCAAAGGGTCAGGCTATGTTTTCATTAACGTTAGGTAGTAAGTTAGTTAGCTAGTTGGTACACATCGGTGAATTTGGTGGTATGTTAATTGGTGGTTGGATAGTTTGTTATTTTTGTTGTTGGTAGTTTGTTTTTACTCCAGCCTTTTAGCGCTACGGTAGCGAGTAAACGTTTTTGTTTGATATCTGGTTAACTCATGGCTATTAGTTTCTTGATTGGTTAGTTGGTTGTCAGTATTTTGTAGTTACTTTTCCAATTAAATCAGTGGATATGTAATAATTTATTTATTGTCAGTATTCGTTAGTTTCTTATCCATTTATATAGCTAGCTAGTAATTTTGTACGGGTGGCTGATTGTTAGTTAGTTGTCAGTTAGTTACAGATTTGATTGGTCGGTTGGTTGGTTGTCATGTGTTGATTCGTTTTTTTAATTAGGTACTTTTGGTTAATTGGTTCATTGTTTGTAATTGTTAGTTAATTGTTTAGCTATATGGCTGATATTTGGTTGTTTATTTGTCAATACTAGGACTCAAATTTTTGTTACCTACTTAGTTTAGGGTGTGTGTCCGACTCTTTTAGGATCATTTGGCCTTGGCGGAGGTCGACAAAATGTTTTGTATTAAATTTCATTTGGTGTACTAAATTTAAATAAAATTAGAAAATATGATATATTTTAACACCCGTTGCATGCTGACTAGTTAGAATGCGTCAATAACCCTTCTATGGGTTCATCCTAGCTTCTCAACAGTCACCAATCAGGATCCGTGAGGAATTCCCCCCCAAGGCTGCATCACGCTGACAAAGGCGTGATTACCCACAATGCCACGGTGACACAGATGATGAGTGCAATGACAATATGTGGAGGCCAGCGGAAAAGCTTAAAGTCAACATGGTGTCAATCTCCTACTGCTCCGCTGAAGAGCAGCGAGTGAATCAGATGTAACAACATTGTCAATCTCATTTCATGTTTGTTTTGGCCAATAGCGACACTAAGCAAGCGGCTAAATTAGCCTGCAATTGAAAGATGATTGCTTGAGCTGTATTACCAATTACAAATCTTGCTAGGCCAATGTAGTGTGAAGATCTAAAGATTTTAAATGTGTTAACATCCCTTTCATGTTAGCTTTATCAATTCCAATAATTCCAATCAATTCCCAGACATTTCTAGAACACACCAATTGTCCTAATGAGTAAATTCTCAGGTCTGCATGAAGTCTTGGTGGTGGTTTGCTGGTTTTCCATGATGTTTTTTTTTTTTAAGGCTGTTTTGTTTTTCATATTTGTCCCTCCTTTCCTCCTCCTCCTTCTCCCTGGTGGATGTTATATCAGGTGGACTTCTGACGGTCCACGTGTCTTTTGAACAGATAGTCCCACCACCACCCACCGGAACCTGACCTCCAGCAGCCTCAATGACATCTCTGACAAGCCGGAGAAAGACCAGGTGAGTGTGAATGTATGGTTATTTCATATTTTTGACAGGGCTGGAGCAGGCACGTGCAGATCAAGCACCCTTTTCACGTCCACAACATGGCAAACTACAAAACGACATGACTTTTTTTTTTTAAATATGCCCTTATGAGCATGTATACAAAACTACAAACACCCGGATCCTCGCTGCCACGCCAAGCGCAGATCACGCAGACCATGCACTGGTCTCGGATATGATTTAAAATGACTAATGAGAATGCATAAATTGCTAACATGCTAACAGTTAGTATGCTAACATCATGAGACAAACTGAGGTGGTGTGATATCTACAAAGTGCAGGTACATCCAAGCGTTCTTTGGCCCTGGTGGAGGTTCATCGACTGAATATAAAGTATATGAATACATTGAATACATCTGATTAGCTGTATTGTGTTGTGAAAATCACTTTAGAGGTCAAACAAATTCAGGTTTTGAAGATAAACTCACATAATTCGCATGATAACAACAACACTGATAACATTGTCTTTGTCCTTATAGTTTTGTTCTACTGTTCTGTACTCCGCTGGTACAATCAACCTATTTCTTCGACCTTGGACTTATTGTACTCTCTTTTTACCATTACACTTGTTTATTATAAAGTTATAAATCTTCATTGAAGGCAAATACAATAAAATAAATGAATAAGTAATAGCACACGTGATAGCATACTTTGACAGCAGTACGTCTGTTTATTAGTTTGCGGGCTACTGCTTTCATTATTGCTATTCACACTACGTAGAAGACACATGGCCATGGTGAAGTATTTATGACCTCTATAACGTTATTGTAAGATAACTCCGTGCCATATCATCCCTCAGTATTACTGTGTATCGCAATTTAAAACAGTTGCTACGAATAAATAATAAACACACCATTGCTTGTTGCTACAGGTGCAGTTAGATACTGGCAGAACCTCAAAATAAACATAGAATGTTTTCACTTATTGGGAAATTGTAATTGAAATGATTTTTTTTGTTTTGTTTTCTAGCTGCGGAACAAGTTCATGAAGAAGTTACCCAGAGACGCAGAGGCTTCTAACGTGCTGGTGGGCGAGGTGGACTTCCTGGACGCGCCCTTTGTGGCTTTTGTGCGTTTGCAGCAGGCCGTCATGCTCGGCGCCCTGACGGAAGTTCCCGTTCCCACCAGGTACGCCGCTGATTGAAGAAAAAAAAACAGTATTAGATTCAAAACAAGATTTATCAAAAATCGTTGTTTTTTTTCAAAGACAAAATGTAATCATTTGTATCGTCTACGTTTGCAGATTTTTATTTGTTCTGCTCGGGCCCAAAGGTAAAGCCAAGTCCTACCACGAGATCGGACGAGCCATCGCTACCCTCATGTCGGACGAGGTGGGATTTACTGAAAGAAAGAAAAAAACATTTGAAAAAATCAAATATTACTGCAAAAAGTTTTTGTTTTGGTGCATTTAACCACCAATTTTTACACAGCAACTGAGGTAGCCATCATTATGTCACGTGTAGGTGTTCCACGACATCGCATACAAGGCCAAGGACCGACAGGACCTCCTGGCCGGCATCGACGAGTTCTTGGATGAGGTGATCGTGCTGCCTCCCGGCGAGTGGGATCCCGCCATCCGGATTGAACCTCCCAAAACGCTGCCCTCCTCAGACAAAAGGTCCTTTTAAATGTCTACTTGTTGCTAGGCGGAATTCACGTGGCTTGAGAATCACAGCCCTCTACGAAAACAATGAGGACGATTTCTCGGAATAATGTGACTTTGTTTTCAGGAACTTTTCAGCGTACTAAACGGACTTTATTTTCATACTATCTGTAATCATATATTTACATATTATTATGCTATCCACCAACTTTAACTCAAAGCGTGTATTTCAGGAAAAACATGTACGCGGGTGCAGATGCTCAGATGAACGGCGACGCGCCTCACGACGGAGGTCACGGAGACGGCGGGCACGCCACGGGCGAGGAGCTGGAGAAAACGGGAAGGTGAGACATCACCACAAAGAGTTCCTTAAAAAAAAGTCCTAATTCATACATTTGATGTCTTTCAGGTTTTGCGGCGGCCTGTTGCTGGACATCAAAAGAAAAGTACCTTTCTTGCTCAGCGACATCACCGACGCCTTCCACATCCAGGCCTTGTCTGCCATCTTGTTCATCTACCTGGGCACCGTCACCAACGCCATCACTTTTGGCGGACTACTCGGCGACGCCACGGAGAACATGCAGGTCAGAGTGGCACACAACTTTGGAGATAAAAAAAATTCAATGAAACAAAATAGAGGATGGACAGAAAAATAGTAGCAGAAATGTCTACTTGGTTCCTTCCCATTACTGATTTTGGGTGTTGTCGGTGTTGATTTCAGGGAGTTCTGGAGAGCTTCCTGGGCACGGCTATAGCGGGCGGTGTCTTCTGCCTTCTGGCCGGCCAGCCGCTCACCATCCTCAGCAGCACGGGACCTGTCCTCGTCTTCGAACGCCTCCTCTTCAATTTCAGCAAGTCAGTGTCACTTTTTCCCCTTTCAATAATACGACTTTATTCCTAAAACAATACTACTTTTGTTCCACATTAAGGCTACTCTCAAATCTTTTCTTCTTTTTCCACATAACATTCAACAAATTTCACAATGATAATAATAATAATCCAACTTTATTCTCTCTCCAACTTTTTACTTACCTCATATGCGATTTGATTCTTGCACCGCTAAAAACCAGGGACAACGAATTCAACTACCTGGAGTTCCGCCTGTGGATCGGCCTGTGGTCGGCGTTCCTGTGCCTGCTGCTGGTGGCCACGGACGCCAGCTACCTGGTCAAGTACTTCACGCGCTTCACAGAGGAAGGCTTCTCGGCCCTTATCAGCTTCATCTTCATCTACGACGCCTTCAAGAAGATGATCAAGCTGGCTCACCACTACCCAATCAACTCTGATTTCCGGGCGGAACATGTCACGCAGTACGACTGCCTCTGCATGGCGCCCACCGTCCTCGGTGAGGGAGCGAGCCGTCCTTCTTCAGTCTCTATGCGGACATCATCAAGCGTTTTTTTTTTATACTGGTGCAGAAAACAACTCGGACTTCACAGGCGACCCTTTAGAAGGCACATCCATCTGGTTCTGGAACAACACCGATCTGGTAGGTTTTTTTCCCCCTCTGGTCCGACACCTACACCTTGGGTGATACGTAAATACGGTACACGGACCGGAACCACTAAAGGTTCTGTCTGAACCGCGTGCAGCCCGTGAACGCCACGTGGTCGTCTCTGAGTCGGAGCGACTGCCTGAAGTACAACGGCGAGCTGGTGGGCAAAGCGTGCGACTTTGTCCCCGACACCGCACTGATGTCCATCATCCTCTTCTTCGGCACGTACACCTGCTCCATGGCCCTGAAAAAGTTCAAGACCAGCCCCTTCTTCCCCACCACCGTGAGTCCGCCATAAAGTCTCGCTGGTACGCTTTCGGGTCTTCACCGAGCGTTTCGTTGGCCGCTCAGGTCAGGAAACTCATCAGCGACTTTGCCATCATCCTGACCATCCTCATCTTCTGCGGCGTGGACGCGATGGTCGGCGTGGACACTCCTAAACTCATCGTGCCGACTGAATTTAAGGTGAGTACGAACGAGCGTAGCGGGTTTTGTTTGTGTTTGGCCGAGATCTTCAAATCTCCCTACTCCTTTAGCCGACGAGTCCCCTCCGAGGTTGGTTCGTGCCGCCGTTCGGGGGAAACCCCTGGTGGGTCTACCTGGCCTCATCCGTGCCCGCCCTGCTGGTCACCATCTTGATCTTCATGGACCAGCAGATCACAGCGGTGATCGTCAACAGGAAGGAGCACAAGCTCAAGGTGAGTGAGTTGCTCACTAGCACGCCTGCTAAATGTGTTTGTCATTCTTCTCATGCCAGTGAGACATGTTTCACGCCAGTGAGGGAACACTTCAAATGTTCTCTCGCAATGCAAGTAGTGCTCTGGCTTTTTCCATTCAAATAAAGCTAACAGGAAAAGAAACAATTAAAAATAATGTGGAATCATTTTAACAATGTTCTAGTGTTGACATCCTTCTTATTTTCGAGGCTTACTTGATTTTTCCGTATTCCAGAAAGGTGCGGGCTACCATCTGGATCTCTTCTGGGTGGCCGTGCTGATGGTGGTGTGCTCCTTCATGGGCCTGCCGTGGTACGTGGCGGCCACCGTCATCTCCATCGCTCACATCGACAGCTTGAAGATGGAAACGGAAACGTCGGCGCCTGGGGAACAGCCCAAGTTCTTGGGAGTTAGGTGCGTTTCGGACCTCACCGAAAAAACAACAGTATGGCAGACCAGCCGCGTGAAGAGGGGTCAAGTCGATGACGATTTTATTATCACGGATTATTTTATAGATCTGCTGTGTATATGATTGCAGGGAGCAGAGGGTCACCGGCGTCGCTGTGTTCATCCTTACCGGACTGTCGGTTTTCATGGCTCCCATTTTAAAGGTGTGTAGTCAATTTTTTTTTTATTCATATCTACAATAACATCGAGCGATATATTTTTCCAAGCATTTCATGGTATTGATATCTCCATTAGTTTATCCCCATGCCGGTGCTGTACGGCGTCTTCCTATACATGGGAGTGGCCTCGCTCAATGGAGTTCAGGTAGACTTTTCATTCCACAATGATGTCATCATTTGAATCATCCTGCCTCAGTTATAACATTTCCTGCCTGCAGTTCATGGACCGTCTGAAGCTACTGCTGATGCCGGCCAAACACCAGCCCGACCTGATTTACCTGCGGCACGTGCCGCTAAGGAAGGTACACTTGTTCACCTTCATTCAGGCACTCTGCTTGGCCCTGCTTTGGATCCTCAAGTCCACCGTGGCCGCCATCATTTTCCCCGTCATGGTGAGACTCGTACCAACTGAAATGGAATTTTTGGAAATGGCGCTAATGGTGGGAATCTTGTGATTGGGAAGTCTCAAAAGAGTGTGAAAGAGTCCAGAGAACCCCCCCCCCACACACACACACACACACACACACACACACACATTTTCACAGGTGCCTGCAGAAACGTGCACTCAAGAAGGGAAGCCCAAAATAGCAAAAGAGTCCAAGTCATGTAGATGTGTATTTTATCATGGAACAACAAAGACAATGTGTTCCTAATTTTTTGACAGGACCGCACACGGGTTTCAGCAGAAACGTGCGCCTGTTGGTCTTTGAAGGGTACGTTTGTCACGCTCTCCGCCCCTGTTTAGATCCTGGCGCTGGTGGCCGTGAGGAAGGCCATGGACTACATGTTCTCTCAGCATGACCTCAGCTTCCTTGATGACGTCATCCCCGAGAAGGACAAGAAGAAGAAGGAGGACGAGAAGAAGCAAATCGGAGAAGACAGCGACGCCGATGACGTACGTGCATAAATGTCTTTCTGTGTGATTGGAAATTCCACAAATGAACCATTTGAATTCAAAATGGTACACTTGCGGTTTTGGGGTTGAAGATCAGATCTTGAGGACTTTGCGTGTGTGGTCTTTCCAACAGTCTGACTATCCTTACAATGAGAATGTTCCCAGCATTAAAATTCCCATGGACATGATGGAGCAGGAACCGTTTTTAGGTGGTCAGCCCTCAGACAGTGAGTAGACGACCGGGAGGCGGCGGCGGCAGCGGCGCATGCAAATCACTTCCTGCTTCATCTTCATCCTCTTGCTCTTCTGCTTGCATGAACGTTTGGATTTAGTGCTGTTTGACACTAACAGATGTTTCCAACCTTGTTTTTGTGTCACTTCTTTTGCTCCAATATCCACTTGCAAGTCTGTTTCCTTTTCAATGCACTAACACGCTTGTTTTCAGCGATGTGTACTTTTTCTTCACACATCTGTTCATTTTCTATGCCAAAAGTTACTCTATAATAACTAATATCTATTTTTGTTCTTGATCATTCTCGTTTCTATACATTTTTTGGATTCTTATTTGACATCCAGTCATGTGTCTCTTCGACAGAAGAGAAGTCAGCGTCGTTTCTCGAGCGACACACGTCGTGCTGAGCAGCTTCGCTACTACCGGGCCAACTGCTTGTCCAGGTTAGATGCCCAAACACAATATTGTCATCATTTGCATAACATGGAACACACGGAAAAGTGTACACACACACGCAGAAAACTTATTTCGATGGGCACAAGTCCAGTTCAGTTGTATTTAGCTTTTAAGATTCAATAGTTTTTTGTTGAATCATTTTCCTAATTATATCAAATCAATATAGTTTAAGTATTCCTTTTTAAATAATTGCCCCAAATGAAAAGCGTGCAGAGCTTTGCCGTTTTGTCCAAAAATGTCGGAGAGCGTTATGATGTAACACTGCGATGACACTGCAACCCTGCCAAAACCTAATCCCGTCCCTCTGAAGAAAAATTGCTTTGTGCTCAAACGACCTCCCCGCAGGCCTTCAAACAGCTTTGACAAAATAGCAGCGCTAGCATTACTAAGCTAGCATTAGCACCAGCCGCATTCAACTGAAATTGACATTACATTCGCAATGTGAGTCCGAAGGCACTTTGACCTCCGTTGACGGCATGTTGAGATTGATAAAAACGGATGGATTAATCTATTTGATTCTTGCTAAACTCAATATTAATCAAATACACATTTAATTCTAAACGTCTTGGCTGTTGACGTGTTTTCAGCCCCGAGATGAGTCCGCTGAAGCCGGTGCCTCAGATTAGAATAGACATGGACCCGGACGACGGCAACCCATTCTACTGGTCCAGCCGAGGATCCGAAACGTCTCTGTAGGCCCGCCAAGCGATAGTGGTGGTGGTGGGGTGGCATCCAGATCTGAGACCCTCTCCACCTCCCCACCATCTTCTTCTACTACAAATCAGAACTTGTGAGCTAACTCTACTACTTCTTCTATGCAACTGCAGCTCTGTCTTTCCCTCCCTGCTTCATTTTATATCATCTATACTTTTATAATATGTGAAAAAAAGGGGGGGCGGACAGGAATCGCTTATATATTATAACATTTTCCTGTAGCAGGAAATGTACATTTTTATAGTCTACCTCTTGTTTCAGATGAACAAGTGTGGATTGATCGTGGGGGATTTGCTGAAAAGGTGTGCTTATGTGATTAATTAGTTATTAATGGGCAATTAACAATGAACAAAACACAGTTTTTGATTTGTTTTTTGTACTAAATTAAATCGAAACTGTTTTTTGGGGTGCGTGTGTGTGTGTGTGTGTGTTGGTAACTTTCGTACATTGGATTCTTCTCAGCTATGGGCAATTTCGCGTTGAAAAACATGTGATGACCTTTCAAGTGGCTTATAATGTCCATTATTCATGTCCTACAAAGTCAATAACAAATCAGAGTTGACATTTTTAACTCAAATATTTTTCATTTTCTTGATTTTTTTTTTTAAGTACTTTTAAGAATAGGAATATGCAATACAGTTTTAAATTAAGAAAAGCCCCTCATATAGTTCTGGGAATAATTGAGCTTTTATGACATTGTGCTAGTTAGCATGAGGTCTGGAAACTGAATCCAAAATTCTCCCCAAATATCCTGGTAAAAGTAAAGATATCTGTCAAGCACTGATTTTTTTGTTTCTTTTTTTTGTTTGTTTCTTTTTATTTTGTTTCTTCTGTGTCTTCTGAGGATTCTAGCAACGTATTTGCTAATTTGTGATCATAACATTCCCAAAATAATCACATAAAAAAATCTAAACAAATAATGAAACACTATCTTTTTTTTTTACTGTAATTTGGGAGGCACATTGTAAGCGTGACTATTTTAAAGCTTACTTTTAATCATGCATGTTAGTCCATCAGCCAAAGTAACAATATGATTATATTTTATATTTATAGTCCACGTGTGTTTTTGTTTGTTTGATTGTTTGTTTGTTGTTAGCCAAAACAAATACAATAAAAATCAACAGATTTGAATGGGCATAAATACAAGAACTCACAAGCTGTATTTGGGGGGGCGGGCTTTTCATTAACTGTTTATTTTTTTGGTGACTTTTTAGAGTAAGTACTTTAGAAATTCTATTTTTCAAATGAAATGTATATTGAAAATAAAAAGTTATTGAACAGACATTGAGTGACTTGTGTACTTGAATGAAAAGCTACCAATGAACATGTTCGCCATACATCCTAATGAATGAAAGCACAGCTCCCTCTTGTGTCCATTCCTGCCTATTGCAGCAGAGAGATCGCAGCTTTGAAACATTTTTGATATGATTATTACGTATAGATGTTTTGACAGAAATTTAATTAATTGGATTACATTTTGGTTCCTCTTGTCACTTTGGAATTTATTTTTTGTCTAATTACAACGTAGGTTGTTCTCAACAAATTTTGATAGTAGTTTCCTCTTAAGGATGATTATAATTTTATTCTTGAAAAAGAATCTTAAAGGAATTATTTTCTCTTAATTATGATTACTTTTTCCATCTTTTCAATTTGTGATTTTATTATTATTATTATTATCATTATTATTATTCCAAAAAAAAAGTAAGCAATAGCTACCGGTAAGCCCACTTTATATGGTAAATGACGTAACCATCTAATCATTTCCGGCCAATTAACTGAAGGAAACAAAGCGATGATGTCGCCGCATCTCCTCTGGCACGCAATTGAGAGCATTCCGTCTAATTAGCAAACGAGTTTGAGAAATTTCGCACGCTGACGTCAAAGCAGAGATTTCATGCCCAAACCGTGACCTGGATTGAGGGTCCCTGAGGGTGTAGGCCGTACACCGATGAGGAAATGCTTGTTAAAGAAAATATTTGTGACATATTTAAAACCCTAATCCTAATTTGAAACCATTGTTTGAAACCCTAACCCTGGTTTTAAAACCCTAACGCTAGTTTTAAACCCTAGTTTGAAACCCTAACCCTTTTTTGACACCCTAGTTTGAAACCCTGATCCTCGTTTTAAATGTCCAGCGTAACGAGCCTCTATCCTTTCTGAGAAGTCATCCAAATGGCCTCCTTTTAAAAGGATCGTTAATGCGGTGGATGTGATGGAAGCATGAGGTCGCTTCCCTTGGCTCAAATAGAACAGGCGCCAAACAGTCGCCTCCTTCAATTCTACTCCCATTAACCGTCTGGGAGCACATATATAAAAATCCATTGCAGTGTAATGTCAGCGGGATCAGTAATGGTTGCTTTTGTCAAATTTTCAACGTTTGGTCTTAGCGGCTGATTGGACTTGTTCCCCGCTCGGACACGGGCCTTCAAATCGTTTCTTTTTCTCGGTAATCGAGAAGATGTGGCAGAGTTTGCCAGTTGCATTAGCACCTTAGCAAACAGTAAATAAAGAGAAATGACATTGCCCACACTCCAGCATCAGAGGACAATACCACCTAAAGATGGACAGGTTTGACCTCAAAAGTTGTGGGAAAATTAAGCCAAAGTCTTCTTTGTGGGATTTTTCAATATTTTTCTCACGACTTGATGTGCTTTCTTGCCTCACTCTCCATTTTAATTGGCCTTCTGCTTTTCGCTATGGCGGGATTTCCACATCAAAAGAGCTTGCCACCTGCCAGGAATCAAAATGGCCCAGCTGGGCCACAGCATCCGCTGTAGGTCATTTACAGTCATCCGGTCAGCGCATCTTATTCCAATGCCGAATGCAACAGGGCGCCGAACTGGAAATAAGCCTTTATTTAATCTCGCAATGGGGGAATCTGCTTTTATAGCAGCGTAATGGAATCATCGAAATGCCACATATATGACGGCACGGTATTCACATGAGCGACACAGCATGTGGCGATCGGACATGAATAATAAATGATGCACACCACGGATGGGCGACTTAAATGAGTGCGATACCACAAAATATGTATCGTTATTTTCTATTGAACACGTGCACAAGAGTCACGTATGTTGAAAAAATCCAGTCTTCAAAGGATTCAAACAAGAAAATTACCACATACTGTGATCCCACTAATGTGCTGCAAAGGTCTCTAGTGTATGGAAATTAACATTCAAGGACGAAACAAAACGATTGTACAGGAAAACAACGTTAAAGTTTGACCTAGATAAAACTTTCATTGTATTGAGATTGTATTCTACACAATATTTTGAAAGTTTGTCCTGCTTGACGTACTTTGAAACTCTTTAAGCAGTTAGCTTAGCATAGCAGCCTGGAAAACAAAAGCTGATTTGAATGTAGAGTGCCAGTTGTTGCACTGGACTTGTCCTTATGTGCTTTTTGAGCAGGTAGAAGCACAAAAATTTGGCATGCAGATGAAGGCCCACCTGCCCTCCTCACCCGCTTCCCCCTCCAGGCAAGCAAACAGTCTGTCAGGTGAAGGGGAGGCAGACATGTCACAAAGAATCAAGCCTGAACGCCGGCACCACGTCTCAGCCAATCAGCAGCTGTCTTTTTTTTTATTTTATTTTTTTTGCTAAGGCCTGCTGTGCTTTTTGACTCAGCTCCCGTCAGCAAAGTCGACTCCAAATATCCGCCGAGCGCATCCCGCCTTATCCTACCGTAAAAATAGTTCAAAGAAACATCCAAGGATTAACGACACACATTTGAGATGATGCTTTTTTTTTTTTTTGGTCCCTTTTTTGCTACGCTTATAAAACTGGAGCACTGTCGTTACTGATGTCACATGAGACGTCAGCGTTCCAGTTGTTATTTTATACTCCATCTATTCAGTTTCTGAATAACTTATCTTCACGCGTCATTTTCATTACGTCCAACATCTAAAAAAAAAAAAAAAAAAAAACACTCCAGTAATGATGCGAACAAATGAGAGTGAGGGAAAGGCAAGTGTAGCTGTGTGTAAGCAGGGCGCAGAATTTCTTTTTTGCACCTTTCATTTTTACGCATTTGCTATTTATTTATTTCTACTTTATGTTTAAATTGTTTTCTGTTAATTGTATTTTCCTGATTTTTTAAAATTAATTTGTATGCATTATTAAGAAAAATACACAATATTTTTGTTTTGTTTTTACACTTCATTTTTACTTTTTTATAATGATTATATTATTGCACGCAAACAGTAGCATTCAAGAAAAGCGATTGAAATCTGTTGCAATCGTGGGCTGTTGTAGTTTTTTTTGTTTTCACCAACAGGACAGTGTACTGCTGTATTGTAGTGCTGCTTCAGATTTGTCTTACATGGAATTGCGAATCCCCTCCCCGCCTTCACTTCTTCTTCTTCTTCATCATCTAATCCCTGCTGTACCTGCAACTTCCTCTCTGCTGTGCATAACATCTCTCTCCCGCCTGAGAAACAAAGAGCAGAGCGTAAACATGAACAAATCTTTTTTTCCCACCCCATCAATCGCCCCGCCGCTTTGCACACTCACCGAGCATCTGCAGGAGACCACTGCCATTAGCGCTTCCATTAGCATCCGGCTCACACGGTCACCGGTGACAACACTGTTGACAAAAATACCTGACAAGCATCCCTTCGGACTTCATTTGATATTTCCTCCCCCCCCAAACACATTCATACTTAGCCGCTTGTTGCTAGGCGGAGATTCAAAACCAGTCTTTAAAACGTTGACTAACACTACAAACTATTGATCGTGCTCAGGCAAGGTCAGGGCGAATTTGTTTAGAATAGAACAAGACAAATACCAACGGGTTTGCAGAGGCTGAGAAAAGAATGAAAAGATAAAACTCAAGCGATAACGGGAGGATAAGACAACTATTCAACTCGGGAGCCTCCTGGTTTCTCGATTTCTGAATCATGGTGACCATACACACACACAAGCGTGCGTACGTGCCAACAGTGAGGCAACTGAGCTGTGATGTTCCCATGGAGACGGCCACGTGCACTTCTTCCTCTGTGGGGGTGGCAGTTATCCTCTTGTCATTCCTCCCCAGCGGGAATTTTGCAAGGCTTCGTTGCACCATGCCGCAAAGTCGCCGACGGCGGCCCGCAGAGGGCACAAGAGTGGAGCAGACCACAAACATCACTCACTCTTAGAAATAAGTTAAAAGTAATAAAAAAAGTAATAGTTTCAAGTCAAACTACCCCAATAAGTTTTTCAAAGACTTTTTTTTGGGGGGGGGGAATAATTTTGACAGGAAAATTAATCCAGCAATCTGTTGTCAACAACAAGTCTTCCTGATGCCTCAAAAAAATATTTCCAATAATTAGCTCCAATGCTAATGTTGGATTCTGTGCTAGATCTAGAAGAACATTGCGACAATATACGAACGAGTCTAAGGACAGCCTCTGAAAAGCAAAACCAGTTGTACTCCTACATCAGGCTGCACCTCACGTCTGGCAATAAACTCATGCAGAGAAGGCCCGGTGAGCTGAGCCGGGGCCAATTAAGTGTTCTGCAAACGAGTCGTGACGCATCAGTCTTGTGAAAACAGTCATGCTTTCTTAGGCTCACGTATACGACTTTGTTGAAATTCCCTTTTGGTCATCTTTGGTACGTTTCATCCTGGGTTATTGTTCCAACACTATTGATCTCAGAGTGGATTGCTCTTAATACCTACTTAAATCAACATTCTGGGAAAAATGTGCCTCAGAAGTCGCTCAAAAAAGGCCATTGGCCCAGATGTTGCTGTATTTGGAGACTTTAATTACAAAAAAATGAAATGGCCAAACTAAAATAGCATTTTTGATTTCATTTGGACTACAAAATAACCACCCATGAACTAGCTAACTGATTTGACTGCCTGACTAACCTTAGCCCTACCACTAATCTAACCCTAGCACTAACCTAACCCTTAACAACCAACCAACCTGGCTAAGAGGTTGCTCTCTGAACCAACAAAGCCTGCCAAACTTAACAGACAGACCAACTATTCCAACTGTTAAGCCATTTGTCCGTCCAACCAACAAACCCTGAGCAAGCTAACCAAGCCACCAACTCAGCTAACCAGCAAAGGAACTATCCAATCAAGTGACTGACAGTGATTGTTCCTAATTGCCCCTCTTTTCTTTTTAATTCAAATCACTTGAGAATCTTCGCCATCTTAAACTTCCACAGGTGGGTATTTTAATGACATTTTGTGGCCGACACAAGAAATGAGAAGGTTACATTGCCATGACGACGAGCCAACAAGTATTCTGCCGCTGATTAAAGTGTGTTTCAACTGCACCAAAGGATCCTAATGAGCCGCGAGCTCAGCTTGTTTACGCCTGCCTTTACTCTCGACACGCATGCCACGCAGAAATCCGCTGATTTCCGGGGCCAATTCCTTCATCGCCTACCCCTGAAAAGACGCCGGCATAAGGCCTTACGCAAGCTACGAGCCCCGCCATATTAGCGGTTGAACGGTTGTAAATCAGTGACACCTCGCACGTGGCAGCCGTTACCTGCCAACCGATCTGCTTCTTTCCTGGCATTTTATAGGGAGCTAATTGCGCAACGCAAAAGGAACTCAAACCCGATTGGTCGACAGGAGGAGCGGTTCACCATGCGAGAAGCTGATTGGATATCAGAGATGACGTCATGATTGATTTTCCAACTTGAAGACAAAATGGGGCGAATCACGCAGAAATGATCAGCGTTTTAAATTATAAATCAAGCGAGTGTAAACGTGAACAAGAATACAGATTAAAAAATGAGCAGAGCGGGACAGCCGCGATGCATAAGTGAAGACGAAAGCTAGCGGGAAGTCATTTGTCTTGTACGCCCCCTTTTACACTGTGGACGGGCTTCATTTCCACAAGAAAGAGCGCATGCCGTCTTATTTCATTTGCAGCCCGTTTCATAAGCCGTGACGTTAATCCAGTTCGGCAGGTGCTTTCGAGAAGCCTTATCCCATGTAAGAGTCAACGCGGTTCATTTATCTTTGATAGCGAGCTACACTCTGAAATGGTCGAATGCAACCCAAATGCAATCTAGAAACACTTCAAAAATAAATAAATAAATAACACATTTGGGTCCGAAAAGACTGATCCGCTTCTTGGGTCGATTTGGAGCCAATTTGCACAAAACAAGCCCCACAAAAATTTGGTTCGATTCTCATGACACCCCCCCCCCCGAGTTGCCACGATAACTCATTCATCATCTCCATTAACCTTGAAAATGATGACTTTCCATTCTCGTAGTCACTTTTGAAAAATAAAAAAGCCTTTCAAAGCCACTCATCTTTGACAGGCTTCACAAGGGAACGGCCAAATCATAACAGTGGAGTGGCGTTATTAATTAACGCTTTAACAGGCCGCTGATGACTTGGCCCGTACTTGACTTGAAAGGATCGGGAGGAATGTGGCTGCAAAGAGGCAATGTCAAACGAGCAGCGAGAATTTAGCCTTCAGTGAAGCAAGTAAAGTCAGCAGTGAAGAAAAGTTGCGAGAAAAAGTCTATATGGCTGTTGCAACCGTTTTTTTAAAATGTATTTTTATTTTATTTTTTTACCGTGAATGAGTATTTTTTGACCCAAAAAAAACCCCTCATCCTTTTCACGTGTCACCCAAGCGTGCATCTGAATGAGCTTGCTCGACGCGTGAAATTCGCTCGGCTTCGCCCATCTCTCGGGGAATTGCCCTCATTTTTTTTTTCTCTCTCTTCACACTGGATTACAGCTTCCACGTTGCAGGCTTACTGACACTGCATACATAAAAAAAAAAGCTCACACCAGCTGTGACCTGCAGCATCACTATGGGCGCACATCCGAACAGCTTGATGAGGGTATCAACCCCCCCCTCTTCTCCTCCTCATCTGCTACCCAGCCCCTCCCTTTTGGGCTTTTACGTCACGGCCTTAAAAAGGGTCCAAGCGCCACCGTCAGCCGGCCACTCGCGCTCAGAGCGGCGGGCTGAGCGCATCTTTCGTCTCCACGATGCAAGCGCGCACGCGCAGCCTGCCGGACTCGTACCGTCAACCTTTTCTCTTTTCTTCATGTTGAGAGGTGTGGCGGACACGTGCAGTTTCAAAGCCCCCACCCCCAAAAAAGGTGAGATGCTTCAGTTTGGAGTAACTGAGGTGGCAACTTGCTGTCCTGCTGGTTTTGTTTAATTTGGATGGTATTTGAAAGGAGTGTCTCTTATGTTAGTTGCCGAGATTCACGTCCATTCTCCTGCTTGTGAGAATAAACATACAACATACATTTAGTTTATTTTACCTTTCACTTTTTTTTTTTTTTGCAATGCATGTCTCCCCACATGTTTTACCTAAATTGTTTTTTTTTTTTTTTTTTGGCGGGACATAATTTCCATATTTTTTCATTGTGAAAGTCACAGAAATTATGTCTCCTATGTTTATTTTATTAATGTGTTTATTTTTTTTTTCATTCATTTTTTAAAATTATTTCGTATTATGGAAATGTTCCCTTGTTGTGTAATTTTATTTTGTTATATTTTTAACAGTTTAATTTATATTTATTTATTTATTTTCTTATTTATGTATTATGTATTATTATTATTTTATTGATTCTTTGTTTTTACAATTTTTGCAATTTGGATTTTGGCCAGCTATAAGGTTATTTATTTATTTAAAAATATTTGATTTTTATATTATCTTACATATATATTTTTAAATTGTGGAACTTCTTTTATTTCATATTTACGTTGGTATTTTCAGTCTTTATTTATTTGTGGTTTTTACATTTTAGTTTATTGTTATCTATTCATGTATTTATTATTTGTATGTTATTTTTTTTATTGTGAACGATATAAGTATTAGTTGTGTGCCTCTTTTGTGTATACTAATTTTTCATATTTAAATGTATTCAATTTATTTAAATATACCACTCATCTTTTATAATGATATTTGTATTCATTTTGTGTATGGCTCTCCGATATTTATATTAATTCTTAAAAAAACATGTTTTTATTACATCTTTCAAGCTTTTCGGTTTCTATTGCATTGTGAAAGTCACCAAGCATTGGGGTGCATGCGCCCCTCCCATCATCTTCGTTTGAGTAGCTACACAGTGGGTCCATTGTACCCGGTCCACTGATGGACATAACCCAACACCCCCACCTTTGAGCACATTGTTTTTTTTCTGCCCTTTTGTCCTTACTCCGCGTCCAGAACTGTGAGCGATGTTGCTTAACATGACACGCAATTATCTATCATTGTGGCAAAAGGTAGAGAAGACGGTTTGGGCTCGGGATAAACTCACGCTCGGGATGAGGCTGTTACGCAATGGAGAGAAACAACAGGGCCGTACTGTATACAGTCAAGTTATGATCGATTGGATTCCCCGTGTGGCTACTAACTGTCACTTATGTTTAAGAGGAAGCGGGACTAAGAGACTTGTTTATTACCATGCATTATGACAATTGGTGAGTTTCATTTTTTTCCCCCGAGCTTTCACTTGGCTATTTTCGGTACAGCTCTCGGCAGAGCCAATGGAACATGTGAAAATTCCAGCTTTGGAAGCAGCTTTCACATGGGAACTTGTCCGTGGGTTCCAATGGGCAACACGCCATTTTGTTTTTCAATTGACTCCCTTTGATGGATGTTTGGATGGCTGTCGCCTGGAGTGTTAAACCTTATGCCGAGGGACAAATTAGCCTAAATACTAATTACAGCGGTGGAGCGAGTCGACTGCCACGTAGTGACACCCCCGCCTGGGGGTGGCAGGGTGTCGTGGGGGATCGAGTGGGTGGGCGTAAAAGATGCTGCGGGGTCTTTTCTCAGGGGGAAGTCTGTGATTTATAGCGTTGACTGACGAGTGGCAGTGAAATGTGTGTCACGAACAGACATCACGTGGAGTCTCTTTATCCACAGTGGGGATGGAAGACTTAAGAAAAATGAGTTCACATCAGATACAAGCGTGTCACCCATCTGGATTGACATCCCCAAACAGCTTAAATGGATTCTCAAGAGGTGGAGCGTCTCTGTGACAAGATATGAAAGCGCTTGATTCACTCGGTTTGGTAAACGAGAAGGCTGCAATTGCTCTTGACGCGCCTTGCCTTGCTCGCTTTTTGAACTGGCCACTTTCTCAAAATGCGGAACGATGCCTTACATGTTTGCCAAAACAACTAACTTGTCTTCGATGGTGACAGATTCCAATAAAAGGATTTGCTGTTAGTCGACTTCAAGCTTTGGGCGTACAAAGTCGTACAAATGATTTTGCTGATATTTTAGCGCTGTTACTTCAGATTTTTTTTAAAATATGAACGTCTTCCAATATAAGATAATGACATTCAATCACTCTCACGAAAAATCGTCCAAAATCGTCTTTTTAGTTTTAAGGGCATAGGTGAGCCTCTTATGTTATATCCTATACACTTGAAGTGCAGCTAACATCTGCTTCTCTGTAAATAAATCATTAAGAATACTCACTTGGAAGCACATCCAAGCGTGCCATTTCCATCGCAGCTAAAGCAGCAAGATGGTTCTCCACCTGAACATCAAGAAAACCAAGAGTTTGACTACTGCTAACAGTCCACATAAATATCAGTAATGAAAAACTGGAAGTGGTTAATAGCTTCATATTTCTCCGGTCATGCATGAATGGACGTGCAAGGACGTGTGGATTACCACCAAAGGAAGGTTGATTAAGCAGAAAGAAGAAAAACAGAGATAAGATATTTTGGGTTGAAATATATCGTTAGCAAGGACCAGCGGGTATCGTAACGGGTCAATCATTTTTCCTGGGACGAGGCTCAATAAATAAAAGCTGTCATTCATCTGTTTCTTTCTTAAGGTTGAAAATGAACCAGCAACTGGACAACTGGACGTTTTACAACAGCTCGGAGGAAGACGTCCTTCCTCCCAGGAACAATGTGACCTATGTGGGCTTTTACCTGCACCACCCGTCCACGGCGGCCATCTTCATCGTGTCCTACCTGCTCATCTTCCTGGTGTGCATGGCCGGCAACGGTGTGGTGTGTTTCATCGTGCTGCGTAGCCGCAACATGCGCACCGTCACCAACTTGTTCATCCTCAACCTCGCTGTGAGTGACCTCTTGGTGGGCATTTTCTGCATGCCAACAACACTGCTGGATAACATTATTACAGGTAAATATTCCATCCATCCATCCATCCATCCATCCATCCATCCATCCATCCATCCATCCATCCATCCATCCATCCATCCATCCATCCATCCATCCATCCATCCATCCATCCATCCATCCATCCATCCATCCATCCATCCATCCATCCATCCATCCATCCATCGCCCGGGTGCTTACGGCTTTAATTAGAATTGGAATTATTTCCACAACCATTCTTGTCTCTAATGACCGCCATTTGTGAACTTCAAAAGAAGATCACTAGCGACAATGAGAATTCGTCATCTTCCGCCGTGGAGGACGGGCAACAAGCTCGGCTATCTGATGACAGCGTTTACCTCCCGCGTATCATTTGGATGATTATTAGGCCGATAATCGGCCAATAATGAGAGATTTGATGTGTGTGAGGGGATCACATGAAAGGAAAGGCTGATTGACCGCCATCAGCTTTTGTGCCTCAGGAAGGCAACATCAACTTAATTTTTCTTTGCCTAGAAAAATAAATAAAATAAAACCTAACATTATTTGGTTCAAATTACCTCGTTGCAAGGAGTGAGGAAGCAGGTTAAGGGAGCCAAAAAGGAGTTCAAACTTTTTTGGCAAAAAAAATAAAAATGGTGAAGTGGGTGGATGTGAGGCAAGTGAGCCGTGAGGAAGCAAGTTAAGAGTAAACAGATTTTTTTGTGGGGGCTGGAAAACAAGAAAACAGCAAATTAAAGATTTGCATGGAAGGTGAGACCAACAACCGGCGCCTGTAAATACAAACCTCTGTCTTGTCCCTGTCCTGTGCTGTCTTCAGGGTGGCCCTTTGGAAGCCTGGTGTGCAAAATGAGCGGCATGGTGCAGGGCATCTCCGTGTCGGCGTCCGTCTTCACTTTGGTGGCCATCGCCGTGGACAGGTACTATTTCTGGTAAAAACCGGTACTAGCATTTCTAGTACCAAGGGTTGAGAATCAATCGCAAATAGGGTGACACAAACCTCTGGCATCATCGTCACTGCCTCGTAACTAGCATCCTCTGGATTGTTCTTGGTTCTTTGTCCGCCTGGACGTGTCCTACTTTCAAGCCCAGTTGCCCTGTCAAACCACATGGCAGCAGTTCATCCTTCTTTCTGATTGGCGGTGAGTTTCACACCGGCCACGTCGACGGGGCCGAGCGATAAGGCCGCCGGTACGATAGCGACAGACGCCTCGTAGCGCCTCTTGTCATTCAGGCCAGCCCGAGGTCGTCTGGTGCCGCTGGAAAGGACGAGTCTGGAGTGCTTTGAGAGAAGGCAGTGTCATCTCGTATGTCTGTCAAGCGCTTCGGATTTAAGCTCTCCTGGGATGGCCTTCTTTGTGAACTTATTTTCAGAAGACCTTGACTTTTAATCAGCATTAGTTTTTTTGGGGGGGTGACTTGTGTTTATCTCAACTGTGACAAGTCCTTGCACCATTTATATCTATTTTCACTTTCCCTTCACTCATTCATTCCCTTTTGTTTTCATCCCTCCACAGATTCCGATGCATCGTCTACCCATTCAAACAAAAGCTGACCATCTCCACTGCCACCCTAATCATCGTCGTTATCTGGGTCCTGGCCATATCCATTATGTGCCCGTCCGGCGTGATGCTCCAGGTGACGAAGGAGCAAAGCATCCAGGTGCTGCTGGGCTACGACAACAAAACGACTCCTTTTTACTGGTGCAGGGAGAACTGGCCCAACCAGGAAATGCGCAAGGTTTACACCACCGTCTTGTTCGCTAACATCTACCTGGCTCCGCTGTCCCTCATCGTCGTGATGTACGCTCGCATCGGCATCACGCTCTTCAAGACCGCCATGCCTACCGGCGGCAAGCCCGGTCACGACAACCGCCACAGCGTTTCCAAGAAGAAGCAGCGTGTGATCAAGATGCTGCTGATCGTCGCCTTGCTCTTCATCCTGTCCTGGTTGCCCCTGTGGACCCTCATGATGCTGAGCGACTACGCCCGGCTCACCGAGCAACAGTACCGCATCGTCAACATCTACATCTACCCCTTCGCCCACTGGCTGGCCTTTTTCAACAGCAGCGTCAACCCCATCATCTACGGATTCTTCAACGAGAACTTCCGCCGGGGTTTCCAGGTGGTGTTCAAGTTCAGCCTGTGCGCGGCTGACGGACAGCGGAGGAAAACGTACTCGCACCGGTTGCAGCCCAACTCGGTGCTGCCGGCCAATAACGCGCAGACTTCCGTTGAGCCCATCTCACTGAACAGCCTGGACAAAAGTAGCTCTAGGCGGGTGCCTCAGGTTGCGGAGCAGGACTTGGTCCTGGAGGACTTGGAGAAGGGCTCCTGCAGTAGCGGCGGCGTAACAGCCGTGTCAATTTGAAGCGACCCGTGGTTTTTCCGTCCCAGTGCCGATCTCTTCAGGAAGCTACCTCCGAGGAAATGATGACGAGCTGGCGAGCTTCATCGGACCCTGTGAACTCATGAAGGCACCGACCTTCTCAAAAACTTCATGTATAAATGTATAAAGGTAAATCCTCAACAATGTGCAATGCCGATTTCAGAAGCAGGAATAAGTCATTACCTCTGCCAACTTCATAGCACTTTGCAGATATGTTTTGTTGTTTGTGGATGCTTCGTGGGATCACGTTCAAAGCTACTGAAACAGTATCTACGAAAACAAACTAGCCTGCTAAGCTAACAACTGGTGGGAGGATCTAGAAAGATGCTCTTAGAATGGAAACCTCCACCCCACAATCAAAATAGGATTATTTTTCCAGACATCTTACTCCGAGAAAAAGCATGCTAAGCTAACCAATCCAAACAAAACCAATTTGGGGTGATCAACAAACATTTCTTCATTTTTGTTTTGATTTTGTTGCATTTCAGAGAGCGTAAAGATCTGACATTGGTGAAATGATTATAGAGAAGAGCGTCAGAACATATTTTCTGCTCATTTTGGTACTCTAAAGACACCTTGGTAACCAATTATGGCTTTGTGTGTTAGCACTAGCCAGGAACAAAGGAAACTCATTCAGATCCCCCTCTTATGTCATCATCAGCCTACAAAGCTGAAGCCAATGCTGGAGAAAGCTTTTTATTCAATGGCCACCTTCTTTTATAAGGCCATGGACTAAGATTAAATGGATACATTTTTGATTTTTTTTTAGATCCACCTTTGGAGCCTTGATGTGTTTCAATAATTCCTTTGAAATTAAGTACTACATGAATTGATAGAGAAAACAAAAAAGATGCCTGACAGTTTATAAACTTGATCTTATTATCCTAAAAAATGCCTTTTGAATCAGTTGTTCCATTCAATCAAGAATCGTTTTCACAAAATATGATTAATTAATCAAAAAAAGTCTCCAGCTGAATAGACAAAGTAAACGATTTAAAATATATTCCCGACAAGATATTTCATATAATACACAGCGGGTTGGCGCCGAACATAACTAAGTAGATGAAGCATGTGGGCGGTCAGCAGGGCCTGATGATGTCATAACACCTGTAATCCTTTTTTCATCCAGTGTAAATTTGGGTGCTGCAAAAACTAAACTTGGACAACTCAGCACCCTCAAGCTTTTTTTTTTTTTGGGAGGATGGGCTCTCAATTTTCTGCCTGAGCGATCCTCCACTGCCAGCTTGGTATCTTTTGTGTGCAGTGTTCAACACCTCAAATAAGAATTTCTCACCCGTGTTGGTTTTTGCGTTTCCACGTTTTTATCTCACGTCATTCGGTGCACATTCGTGTTCCCATTAGAAAAATTGATCATTAATTTCATGTCAAATTCATTTCAGCTGAAATACAAACAATATTTATTCATATTATTTAGACTGATGTTTTCAGTTAAAAAAAAAAAAGCACAATAAAACAAGATACAATGACTGAGTAATTCAAAAGGTTGTATTTTGTATGTGGTATATTTTTAAGATCTCAAATGTTAAGCTAAAGAAACTTTTGAAATGAAAGGACTGAATCATTATTTTGAACAACATGAGGGCCAAAATATTAGGAACAGCTCCCTGACAATGACTGGACACTAAAGTCCATTAAAAAACAAAAGAGTGCTTTTTTTTTGGGAATGTATTGCATTTTTGTGCCTGTGACGCGACGTAATGAAAAGATAAAAAAATGTTTTCGGTGTTGTAAACGTGGATGAACGTTTAGAAAGTACTTGCGTCAAGTCTGCATGTGGACGTGTAACGTGCGAGTGTGTGTGTTTGTGTTAAATTAGTGTCATGTAGTATTTCTAGCTGACGATTTCGGGGCACGATAGTTGTCCTGCTAATTTGTGAAGGGCTACTCATCACATGATCTATGGTTACCTCATTGATTGTCTTGGCGGTTTAGACTGGTGTCTTTTGCTTTATTTGACGGCTGAGTCGAATCAAAACGGTGAAAAACTGCTGTGCCTCCAGATAAAAAGAAACTTCAACACTGTTTTTTCTCTCGACTTTTCCCAAATGGAACGCAAAGATCCAAGACGTTGCCTATGTAGCTACAAAAAAGGTCTGTTCATTGCACAGGTTATGTTCAATTTATGAAAGGCCTCTCAAAAAGTGCAGTTTTAATAGATTATATAGTATATAGTAAAATGTTGTGGATGCCATGGTACACCTTTGCAATAATCATGCCTCACTAACGTGGCACACAAATAGACTTATTTGTGGATGAAAAAATAAATACAGAAAAGAAATATAGCAAACAATTCCATAGCAAACTTATTGCATGTCTTTGCATATTGCATATCAATATATTGTGCAACCCTAAAGTATACGTATATTTTATATATATATATAAAGTTAGAGACATCTAATTTATTATCTATATTTTAATATATTAAAATTATATATATATATATAATATATATATTATATATATATATATATATATATGGTTAATGAGACATCTAATTCATTATTTAATGATGCATTTATTCATTTGTTTGATTAATATAATTCCATATTTTATTAATAAATGACATTTAATTAATTAATTGATTAATGAGCATTTTAAATAAACATTTCATGATGTATTCATTTTTTGGTGGCACTTTCAGTCCTCCATATTTTGCATGTCTGACCTATCAAAATTTGATTTTAAATGAATTAAAAGTGACAGTAACAATTAGTACATCTTGATTTGAGCTATTGACTTACAAAATGTAGCATCTTGACTTCAGGGGAACAAAACATACAAAAATAAAAGAAACCGAAAAGTTTGATGGCTAATGGATTACGATGTAGCGATTACAATGCGTTACGAAAAAAAAAATCACAATATACAATAACTGTTAACGTCTTAAGCTACACAAAGCTGTAACAGGGCACTCAAGCGGCAGGCGTGGAAGTTTGTATGTAACATAAAAACAAGGAATGTTGTGTCTTATACATTTGACGTTCTTCATGGCAACAACTCGATCAGTCTAAATCGGATTATCGTGGATTCTCCATGGAGCCGGTATGGACTGGCTACCCACAATGCCTTGTCTCCGTTATATGACGTACCAAGGAAAAATATCATTGCGTGTACAATCAAATGTGTGTGAAAGTGTGCGTATCGATTTCACGTTCTGCCTGCCAAAGGTTGCCTCCTGCTTCAAACTTGTCTAATTGGATTTGAGATTTTCGTTTATGTACAGAGGATTGAATTGCTTGCTATGTCCACTTCATTTTTGTCTCGTGTGTGTGTGTGGTGCGACCATGCAAAAGATGCGATTCTTTACTCATTCACAATAAAGACTTAAACCCACTTTTTGTTTCAGTTATTCACACAAACAATGGGAAACATTGCAGATCTTACCTCAGTAGTGTCCCCTGGAATTTCTTGATTAAAGCCACACACAAAAAAATATCCATGCCCAAAAAGTCATGGTCAGCCATTTTGGTTTAAAACACCAGGTTCACTTAACAATATAACATTTAGTAGGTAGGTCTTTCCAAAATAGACTAACAAAAAGAAAAGAGAGTTAAACATTTAGACCACCAGAAACATCTCAAGAAGCCATGTTTGATAAGACACAGGAAGTTAGCCATTTTGGTTTGAAGCGGCCATTTTGGCTTTGAGCGGCCATTTTGGCTCGGGAGCATTGTCCAGAACATTTAAAAATTTGAGCCCCCAAGGCAGGTTCAGTTTCAAACATAAGATTTGGTAAGCACATCTATCATAACAAGACCCATAATAGTGTCAAAAGAGACAGGGCATCTTTCATTTTAGTTTGAAGCAGTAATTTTAGGGACAATTTGGCCATTTCCAAAGAGGAATTTAGATCTGAACACCAACACAGTGTTTTGTTTGTGAGTCAGATCTTCAAATTTTCTTTTTCTTTGTTTTCTGTACAGTTTTTGTTGTTGAATATCTTAACGCTGAATGGAGAAAAAAAATACAAATCAAAGTGGTAGAAGACAGATTATAAGGAAAAATTGAGAGCTGCTCTGCACACAGCTGCAGTGCTGTCATGCAAATTCACGCAGCTGCCCAAAAGACACTTGAGTCAGCCTTTTTTTTTTCCCCATCATTTCTTTCCATCTCAGCACTATTTTGTCTCACTTTGACGTCATTCCCTTGGGCGGAAAAAACAAGCGGAAAAGTATTCTATTGAAACTGCCACAACGATATTCACAAATGTCGATTTCCCGGGGCAGTCATTAAAAGCTTTTCAATTTGGAGCATTTTTACCACCACCAGCTGGCTGTGCCAGTGACGTCACAAGACGATTTTGTGAAATGACTCATTAGAATTGAGAGTGAGTGAGAGATATTTGCCTTAGTAACGCTATGATGTGCTAGCAATAAAAGTTTACGTTAAGGAAGCTGGTGCGTGGCAAAATCGGGCCTTCGTTTGTAGTCCTATAGGTCAGGGCAAGGTCACAATTGATTTCAAAGGCATTCTGCCATACATGTACACGAAAATATATTGATGATATAGCCTTAGCATGACATTTTAATTATTGAATGGATGTATGTTTCATAGCTGTAGGCCACAATCGATTTTCCATCGTTTTTGTGCTGCAATATTCGAACATGTAACGCTACAAAGTAGTTAGAACGAATGTAGAAGGCCATACAACGACGCAAAAATCGGATCCATAAATGCCTTTAGGGTTGGTACAAATGCGGCCAACCTTGGTGTTTTATTGAACTGCCCAGTTCATGCTGTCTTTTTCTGGTTTCTTTTCACACTTGAACCCATCAGTCACGTTTATGTAAATTAACGCAGTGCCCCCGATGTAAGCAGATTGTAACAACACAATTAAAATGAAACTGTATACCCCCACAAATAACACTAATGTATACTGCAAAAAAAATATATATATATATACATAGTATATATATATACATATATTTATATTTATATATACATAGTATATATAAATATAAATACATAGTATATATATTGCTTTATAATATAATATAATATAATATAATATAATATAATATATAATGTAATAAAATGTGAAACTTTCAGAAGTTTTTTCCATCATGAATATGACCTCAATGAACAACAGACACTTTCCTTCACCTTAAAGTGTCAGAAACATATTCGCTATTTCACTCTGATCTGAAAAGTTAAAAAACTTCCTGGCTTGCACCTCCTAGCTGCCTCATCTTTATCACCCCATTCCTCATTTTTGCTGTGTGCCGCCTTGCCTTGCTCACATTGCTGCTGTCTGACAGCTTTGTCTCTTCCCATTTCTCAAGAGGCATCAGCCACTTCCTCACCCGATTCCCAGTTGCACTCGCTTCTTAGTTTCATTTTTCCCTTTTCTGAAGTATTGGAAGCAACATCCGTATTCTGCCGTCTTATGGAAATCCACTTTCTCGTTCCCTGCTAATCCCTTTGCACTTTATAAGAAGAGTCCATCTGCCGCGACACAAATACCAGCAGAGGGACGCCATACAACCAAGTGGGACGTCATCTACGGTATTAAAATGGTTTACATAAAACAAGCAGAATAATCCCCCTATATTAGCTCCATCTCTTTTTCCAGTTATACAATTGGGCCATAATGGAATATTAATTTTATTGCCAGTGAGACGTTCCGTTTGTGTGTTGTGTGCTTTGCCGGCAGTTGCTTAAAACATGAACAGTCACATCATGCAGCAAATTACGCAGCAGGCGCTTTCATTATCTTCAATTAAGTGAAAGGAACCGACTAAATAAACTATGGGAGATTACTCACCGAATGTCTAAAGCAATTTTTTTTCTTTTTTTTTTAAATTTCACTGCAAAATAAACTCGTGGCTAATGATAGAACCAATTGCACAAAACACTGGACGACATTAGCATCGATGCTAGTGCTAATTCTACTTGACCGTCCTGTCGAGTCCACCTATATTTTTAGGTGGGTAATTCATCAATGTTAATATCTATAATTCATAAAGATCCATTATCTTTTATATCCATTGACTAATAAAAAACAATATAGCACAAAGATCGGCGAGGCGGCCATGTTGATCCTATTCTTTATTGCTATGTGCTCCCCATTCCAACAAACAGCATCAGTAGTAGTGTACACTTGAATCTACACAAAATACACAAGACAAGCACAATGGAGACATGACAATGCACAGGTTGTATGGGTACAGTACTGGAAGGAGGCTCAGGGGTTTTGTCCTGCGCGACTAGCGTCATTACAAAGCTCGGCAGCGACGCGCAGCTAACAACTACACTAGCGGTTAGCGTGAAGCGCTCGTCGGGTCAGTTGCTAAAGAACAAAAACAGCTGTGAAAAGACAGCCTGGTGACAAACATCTCAAAATTGAGCGTGTATATTTACATCTAATTGTTTGCAAAAAACAATGTCAGTTCTATCCTAGTACTCTTTAAAAAAAAAAAATCATTTAAAAAATTTAAAAATGAGAATCTTGCTGGAAAAGTAAAAAAAATGTTATTGCGCAATCAGCACCGCCCTTCAATAAATATGTTTGCACTCAATGCTATCTATATACACGTACTATACATTGTTGTACATTGTTGTGTTGTGTTTTTATTGCAGTCAGATGCATGGCGTGCTTGTGAGGAAATCCGTTGTTGTTTTCTGGTTTTCTTCGTGTTGTCTTCTTCAGTCATCAAAAACGCCATTTAGATCATTGCTAAAATGTTGGACGTGAGCAAAGCCAAGCTATAAACGGAAGAAATGGGCAGATATAGCGAGACACTACATTTAATTCTAGCATGTATTCAAGTATCAAATATGAATTCTCTGGAAGGAGGTTCGGAATATTCCATTTGTCATTGTTGATCAAAAAAAATTGTAAAAAACGCCCATCCAAATGATCAACCCTTGTGATCACATTAGGATGCTAAAGGTGAGGGTAAAGATGGGAGCGACTTGCTCGAGATGCTAATGAAGGTAAAAGATTGTGTTGCACCATGGTAAATCAAAATCATTTGTAAAATCCACCCATGTAGGCGGATGACTGTTAGCAAAATGCTAAACATGCTAATGTGTAAGTAGAGAATATTTTCGGCAAACGTGTAGCTGTTGTGCGTTGTTTTCATCCCAAAAAATTTTCAGTGAGTGAAGCTAATACAAAGCTAGCTGTGGCTGTAGCTTTGGAAAGTTACAGCTGCTACATCCAGGTAGGTACAAACACATATGTTAACAGTTTCATATTGTTAAACACTGAGATGGTAAAAGAGAAAATGTATCCAGTTTGTAAATACAAAATCATTGTCATGTCATAATTCTATATCGCCTTGTACTAAGTATGCCAGAATTTTGATTTGAATAAAAAGAGCAACTGCCTTTGATGTTCAAGAAGACAATAAATAGCAACAATAAATATCTAATATTTATGAAAACAGGTATGATTCTGTTTGTAGGGACTAAATTGAATGTGATATTTTGTTACTTCTCTCAAGAGTAGTTGTTTTTGATTTTTAATTTTTTTTTAAAGGTTCATTGAAGACTTGAAATTATCTTTGATGTCTTATAAGACACACAATAAGTTCTTAAAAGTCCAATTTGTCTTCCAACATGTTTGGGGAAATCGCTTAAGTCTCATTGAAGACTAAGTATATATATTTTTTCATTTATAAAAGTCAAACCTATTAGGGTCATTGATGAACTATATGTAACTATATGTATTTTTACAGTAAACGGCCTTTCCGATTTGATATGTATTCAAACGCGTATGTTTATCGAGACTAAATTCTCTGACGATAATAACACACGGAGGATTTTCGACGAACTTTGTCGGCTTTGATGTTTGTTAAAAATGATCCTATTTTCATCTCAACATTGTTCGGGTCGTTTCCGCATGTTATGACAGTAAGAACTTTTGTTGCTCAACATTAAAGAAAAATAAAGTGAGGTTTCTGTTTGACTTCCGGAAAGAGTTTCTGTGATTTGAATGGTTTTGTGTTTGACAAAAATCCCTTGAAATTTTTGTGCCCTTTGTGAAATAACTGCTCTGGCTTCCTATCTACGACAGCTCGGTAACTCTAAATAACAAAGTGAACCAGCACCTCTTTGTTTGTGTCTTTGATGATGACGTCGTCGTTGATGTTAGCGGGTGAAGGATGAAGCTGCTGTGTCTGCGTAGTCCCATGAAAAGAAGGCGCCACTTTCATCTCTCCACTTGCGAGTACGTGGTGGGCCACCGGCTGTCGGTGAAGCCGCCACCCGCGGGCCGCTGCCTCTCGTCGTGGGCGGCGTCCCTCGGGTTCCTCCGGGGCGTTGGCGCCGTTTTGGCTTTCTTGGGTGGGGCAGGCGTGGTGACCAGTCTCGATCGGCCGGCGTTTTGTTGTTGTTTCCCGTTGTTTAGCTGCTGTTTCCGACCACTTTGTTGCTGTTTCCCGCCATTTGCCTGCGCTTTCCCGCCATTCGGCTGCGCTTTCCCGCCATTCGGCTGTGCTTTCCCGCCATTTTGCTGCGCTTTCCCGCCATTTTGTTTGCCACCATTTTCCTGTGGCTTATTGCCATTTTGTTGCCGTTTGCTGGCATTTTGTTGTTGTTTAGCGGCGCGTGTGGCGTTGGCCATCAGCGTCTCCAGCAACTGAGAGGCAGAACCGAAGCGTACGTGGTCCTCTGGCTCGGAGAAAAAAGTGCCCCCTGTCGCCCGTTTGCTGCATGACTCGCAGCAGAGTTTGTTGTAGCCCGGGATGGAGCAGTAGCGAGCCAAAACCTCCATCTGGCAGAAAATGGATTTGTCTCCGTGGCAGGGCTCGTCTGAAAAATCAAAGGGCATCAACATATGAGAGCAAAGCAACGAGCATCAAAGAGGATCGATCACTTGTTCTGGCCAAAACACCCGGTTCACTGAGTTCTACGTTGTCTTTACGTAAGCAGGCTCGGTTTACGGTAGTCAACTATCTTTGATGTTCATAAAGACACATAGATTGGCTCAATCGTCTTTGAGATCTTTAAAAACATGTAAATTCGGCTGCCTCTGATATCTACAAAAACACATTTACTATTTGGTCATTGAAGATGATAAATTATCCAGTGTTTATGAAACATTCCGTTTGTTTAAAAAAAAAAAAACCCTACAGTGACTGACGAAATTTTCTCTGATGTGTCCAAACTGTGTGTTGAGTTCGTTGATGACTACTGTGGAATGTGAGATGAAAGACTCCAGTTGCCCTCTGGTGACCCCGTGCAGAATAAGTGGTGCAGAAAATGTCTGCCTAGATGAGATACTTTTCAAACTGTCAGCGTGTCCCAGAATGCCCGTTGAGAGACGAGCTCGTCCTGGCCGGTCCGTTAATGCATTCGACTGCCATAGCAACTTTGATGTACAGTAGTTACATTTATAATTAAAACACAATAATATATATACAATTAGATAGCTTTGGATTCTGCTTCATAAAAAATAAAATAACGAAAACTACCTTGATCACATACCGTTAAAAACATTAACCCCCCCCCCCACACACGCACACACATTTCTTGACTTAAATTTACATTTGATCTAAATTTCTCCTCACCGTGGCATGGTCCAGGCCGGCATATGCGCACGTTCTCGGGCTTGTCTCCGCCGCAATGGTCTCCAATTCGGCAGGTGACCAGTCGCCTCTCCGTGCCCTCGCCGCAAGTGACGGAGCACTGCGCAACAAGTGGAGATTTGCGATTCGTCGGTCTCCATAACCCAGAAAATGATCTTTGTTATAACGCCCTTACATGTTGAGGTGGGTATCCTCAAAACATAAAAACTCACCTCTTAGGGTAAAAAAAATGGCTTTTGAGATTTCCTTTGCTTTGGCATCGTGCCAACATGTGATGATGAAACCATAAAAAAAATTTTTTGGCTTGAAAAACTGACAGAAACACAAACACCAAATCCTGTGATGCCTCAAATTAAAGGCTTTCACTCTGGATAATTAATTTGTTAATTTGTTTGCATCTTTCCTACTCTTAATCCCAATAAAAACATTTTCCATGTGTGACAGCCTGTCGTCTTAGTTTTCCGAATGTTTGAAGATTACAAGCTGTGAGCTGTAACTTTTGGAGATGAGCCACACATCGCCTGAGAGCCAAAGTGACGCTGCCAAATTAGCAAAGAATATCAGGCAAGTATTAGATTGACAAATATCAAACGCATGAAATCACTTCTTGAATGCAATGATAAGAAATCATTGAAAGGACTAAAATCCCTTTTACCTCGGACCAGGCTCCCGTCCTCCAGTGCGAGGGGCAGGCCAGACGGTTGCAGGGCCTGCGAGTGTCGGGGCGGTCGCCGCTGCAGTACTTGCTGTGCACCGAGCGGTTGGCGGCGTCGTGCAGCAGCTGGACGCAGCGCACCGTGCGCACCTGGAAGCCCAGGCTGCCGCACGTGCGCGTGCAATGTTCCCATTCGTCCGAGATCCACCTGCAAAAAAATGGGGAGGCTCACGCGGGACACTTACCTTAGTTTATGTTAGCTTAGCTTATTTTAGCATAGTTTATCTTAGTTTAGCTCATCTTTTATCATAGCTTATTTTAGTTATCTTATTTTACCTTGGATTATTTAAAACCAGTTTATTTTCATTCAGATGCAAGTCCGGCCTTTACCTTGAACTTGCTCGTGTATAATTTTCATTTTGCTCCTTGACACACACATACGCCGTGTCAATGTATTTATAATTACCACATGTCAAATTCAAATACATAGCTCAAATTTATGGCCTCAATAAGAGCTTTCCAGAGAATTAATTAGTCAATATGACCTTATGTGATGACATAATGTGTCTTTCTGCAATTTATTATAAACCAAGTCGAGTCATCAAATAAAGGCCTTGATGAGGGCTCGGCACAATTGCAATTAATTGATGTGAAATAAAAATAAAAATAATAAAACACACTCACTGGGGTTGCGTGCAGTCCTGCAGGTTGCACATGCGTCTTATGGGTTTGGGCTTTTTGCCGACGTCACAGTAGCCCCTGTGGATCATCTTGGTGTCGCCTTTCTTCCGGCAGCCGTACTTGGTGTATTGGTAGCCTCAAGTAATGAAGAAAAACCAAATGTTCAACTATTAAGTCAAATTCATTACATCCATGCTGTGTGAAGTGCAAATGAACGATGCTAGCATATTGTCTTTCAAATGCGTTCTTTACCTCCGGCGCAAGGCTTCGAGCAAGGAGACCAGCTCTTGAGAGCCCACTCGTACGTGTCCTCCTGGATCACGTTGTTGTTGTTGACGGGCACCGAGTCTTCGTGGATAATGTATTTGTACATCAGAGTGGAGCGCGTGTCGTTTTCTTTGGGTATGATCTGGCACACGGGAAGAGAATATTAGTTGACAGTAGATTTCTCACGTATATCCAAGAAAGCCTATATTCAATTGTTTGTGTCGTCTTCTTTGTGTCGAATGTTTGTCGAGCAATTAATTACTGACTAAATACAGAGGGGGCTCAGCTTTGGTAATTAATTTGTTTTGAGTCACGGTCACTGGATCTTGCTTTATAGCCAAGCAGTCTTACTTTGCAATTACAGATATTAACAAATTAGTTTTCTTTGCAGTTATCAAGCAAATTATCCTGTGCTAGTTCTCTTTGTCACGTTCAAATAGAAGCGTCGCGCCAATGAGTGTAATTAAGCAGCATTCAATATTCTATTAAAGCATCTCTTTTGAAACTAGCATCATTTGTAATATTGAGTGACAAGTGCTTTTTCATTCAAACAAATGTACCTTTGAAAAGCGATATTTGGGATGTAAAAGGACGTCTTTTGAATTCACAAGGCTGATGTGGAGTCGGATGGATTAAAATGAATTTAAAACGCAACAATGACAAGCTGCTTATTGCACCTCTCTATTTCTATATACCAAAGTTGGATTTTCTTTTTGGGTGCGTCTACTTATGATACATACCTAGGAAATTTCTGGGAGATTCCAATTAATTTGTCATTAATGTTCTTCTCATTCATTTAGTAAATGACTTTTTGAATTTATTTCAGGGCAGGACCAATAAATGCTTTTCAGTTAGATGCGTTTACACTCCTGTCATACAACAGACTTGAAGTCATGGCTCAGAATTCATTCACGTGTTTTGTTAATATTTTTATTTGGTGCTGTGCTGTGACCTTTTGATTTATAAAGTTCGGGAATCGCTGGAATATAGTTTGACTTTTTTTTTTTTTTTTTACATTCTACAAGATGAATTCACATTAAACATGTGAAGACCTTATATTATGCACTCGTCGTGCACTGCGCTCCTGCGGGGTCCCACAAGGGTCTGTACTGGGACCCTATCAGGTTCCCATGCTAATCCAGACATGAAACCGACATGAAATATTAAAGCCATAGTCACTTGGCAACATGACATTTGTCTATCTGCAAAAATGTTGTCATTGTGTGCACAAGAACATATGCAGTACATTTAAGTTATCAAGTACGATGTGTGAAAAATATTTGGTGATTGGCGCATTTGCAGACTGGATTCAATTGAACAAATTTGACAGAACGATAGCTGTAATTTCGACAGGGAAATTACGTCTCGTCTCATCTTGATTGCTTATTGAAAAGTGCGCTGCTGAAATCAGTGTTGATATGAGGGAAAGATTGATGCCCATAATGTTTTTTTAAATGAAGTTTGTTTCCGTTACGCGGAAACCTTTTATTTCCAAATATGCTCAATTTTTTTTTTTTTAATCTGTTCCCACGTTTGTGTTTATATATTACTACGTGCTCTTCCCTTGGAGTTTTCAAAAAACATCTCCAATTTTCAATTCAGAGCGGAGCCGCTGCTCCCTTGTGTCGAGACGACCCAGACGAGGTGGCATCCGATTGGAATGCCCCTTTCGGGTTACTCTTTTATGAATTGCTGATTTTCACCGTCCACTTTGCTCTTATCGGTGAACTTTGAAAGCGCCGGTTTTATAAAATCTAAGCTCGTCGAGGTTACAGAACATTGCTGCAAAAAAAGGAAGCGCTCGCAGCAGAGGGACCCCGGGACTGGCTTTACGTGTTCTGATCCAGCCACATCAAATTTGTGTCCACGGTGTGTAGACTCACAAATTTTTTTTTTTCGAAGTGTCTCCTTGACAGACACGCATAGACGTAACAAATTCCTTCTTACCAGAACCACCACAGGGTCGTGCAGGGGTCCGTCGGTGTGTAGCGTTTCCACGTCTTCCTCGATGTTGTAGTGCCACTCCACGCCCAAATCGATGAAGGTCCTGGACTTGAGCTCCTCTCCTTTGCCGTTGAGGATGTAGTGGCCCGTTGCCTGGTTCTTGATTGCTGCAATTGGCCGTTTTGTTAGGAATCAATGAGAAGCGGCGCCACCAAGAGTGTGGATTTTGCTGCTTGCGACACAGTGATTGCAAAGTAACGCCAAACACATACGGAGCCAGAGGCTGGATTTAATTTGCCGCTTCAATTTGAGGTGCAAACAAGACCGTTGAAGCAATTTTTTATCAGCATTACTGGAGGGCAAATAGCACCGTACAGTTTTTAACCAGTGATGTCTGCCATCTAGTGGTGAATGCTGATATTACAATTTCAAACTACACAGGGGGAGGTAGGGATGGCGCATATAAATAGTAAAAATCCAAATATAAATAACACGGCCATTTTAAATGAATGGGGGGGGGGAAGTATTTTATACAAATTTGATTATTTAAAAAAAAAAAATCACAACAGATAAACTTCCAATACTTCGACTATTTCCAAGCTTCTTGTAGCGTCTATCAATGTCGACGGTAAGACCGCCTCAAGGCTGCGCTAATATGTAATTTGATATTCCGTGAAAGCCCAACACCAAAGAGTGGCACAAACAATCATCTGCCGCAGCACCGCATTTTAATGGAGACAATTTTCTTCGGAAATAACAAAACTGTGAAGGCTCTGGACACATGCGAGCTGTCATCACTCCCCTGCCGACACGGAAGCGACAAGACGCAAGGGACGCTTTGGCTTTTCAACAGCAACTTAGTTTGAATTTCTTTTTTACATTCTCCGTCTGCATGCAGCAACATTTCACAACCAAACTTCCAAAACCTGAATTCACCCAAAAATCTCCTTACAATCACTGCAGTTTGAAAATTCCTTTCTCGTCCACTGCCATTTTGATTTGAATTCGATCAATCGGTCAGATCTTCTCGAATCTACTCAACGTAAACGCGGTGGAGCTATTTGTCCGCGGCTATTCAAAGCCATAGAGTGTCTTTAATCGCATGAATGATCCATAATGCATGCACGGTGGAGTGCCAAGAAATAAATTATGCAAGGCTTCATGCAGAATGGATGAATGTTTTTCATATGTATATACGTTACGATTAGCATCGTAACTGCAACAAGGGAGACGACGTCCGTTAGCCGCCGCCCGGTCGCGTAGCGATGTCACACTTACCAAGAATTTGAGGGGAGGCCTCATGTTCTTGGATGATGACATGTCTAGCTCCAGGAGGAATGAGAAACATCTTAAGGTAGCCTTTGGCGCCCCAAGAAAAAAAAAAGGGAAGAAACAAAAGGAGAAACAGACAGAAGACGCGTAAGATAAGCAGAAAGGACGCAGGGTTTGCAAGGGTGGACATCCCGCACGCTTGGCTCTACAAAGCAGCCCGAGAACGAGAATTTCATTAAAAAAGGTTTTCATTCACACGTATGAACGCTTGGAATACCAAAGGAGGTCTTTGTTACCTCTGCCAAGGCGATTTGGTTTGTTTGGCAAGCTCAATGTGGACTGTGAGGAAGCTCCTCTTATTTTTTGAATGTGGATTATTTCTCGTGGTTTGGTTTATTTTAATTCCACTGCTTTGTTTATGTTTTTTTTTTTTTAAATTTATAAAAGCTAGCAGAAATTGTGAACATTTGAAATTTTTGGGGCTTTACATTTTGTTCAAGGCATTCCTTGTGAAAGGATTCCTATCGCTTTCCAGAATTTGGAGGTGAAAAATGTTTTAGCCTTGGCAGATATTCAGTTGCTGTGCGAATGAAAACCAAACAACAACCTGAGCAAAAAAAAAAAACATCAACGTGTTTAGTAGACTAGTGGGCAGCAAAGTCTGGCAGGGATGTCCACCGCTCTTACAAACCTCCCGTGACTCACCGATGACATTTCTAAACTCTTCGCTCTCATTTAAAAAGACATTGCGAGCTCCTTTGGGTAACGAGAAGGCTCCTCTGGTTTTCCCTTTTGGAACGAAACAAAGCCGTTAGTTTGTTTGCAGGCGTCGGATCGGATCACATGGGATCAGATCAGCAAAGCAAGTGGGACTTCACGCTGGATGCGACTGGAATTTAGTTTGAGGGCGGAAGGGCACGAGAACCCTGTGGGGGGCTGTAATTGCTTGACCCCCGCGACATTGGTGGAAGGGGGTCACACGACAGGGACGGCGTGAAGCTCCGAGAGGCTATTACGGATGCGGCTGGCTTCGGTGAGGTTACGACAGGTGGCACGGCTGCAGGGACAACATGGCCTGCAATCCTACTTTGGATCCAGCTGCGGGGGCGGGAAGGGGGGGGGGGGGGGGGGGTGGTGAGTTGTGAGGTGGGTTTCATTTAAAAAAAACACACACACACATCCAGGGTGAATATCCAGTTTAAATTGAAATCCAGTGGAACCATCAAAGTCGTTTGTTGCAGTCAAAAAACTTTTACGAAGGGAGACTTTTCTTATTTTAAAAATAAAATCAATTTGAGTGAACCTGAGCGAATTTCATGACTCAGCATTTGCCAAGAGGCTGGTTCATTTTGAAACCTCAATGATTTGGCACCATCTTGTGGCATCTTTGTCTAAAGGAACCATGCTGGAATGAATTGAGGGGCTTCAAAAGCGGTATCGGTACTCAGTGTCGGTGAGTAACGACGATCAGTCCGGGAAAGAAGTGTTATCAAAGCTCCATACGTAGAGGCCATCTTGTGGCATTGTGCCAAGGAATGATGTTGAAGTACGTTAAGGAGCTTCCTTTAGACAAAAGTAGTGCTTTGCCACCATCTTTGGGTGTTAGACTTTGGAGATTCCACTGTAATTTCTTCACAAAATGGCCGACACCATCGCACTAGATTGCCTGTAAAGGTCTGCCGGGGATGTCTACGGGATGCTGTACACACACGCACACACACAGAGGCTTAAGTTAGCGTGGCACCGGAAATAATCACATGACGTGGACAAACGTGTATTGACCACAAGGCTACGTGGATCATTATTAGCAGCAGAAAGTAGCAACAAAGGTAAGTGTTAGCGGTCTGCGCTACAATCTGGACGGCTACAACGATGGATACTTGCACAGTGTGTTTTCCAACAAATGGCTTTCTTTTTGGGCTCTCTTGTTTAACGCTTTCCCTGTTAAAAGATGTTAGATGATATCAAGAATGAATCATTTCATGATCAAAAAAAAAAAAAAAAAATGAAAGAGGGAGGTCTTTGACCCAATGATATTAACTGTGCCATCGTGTCGTCATCCAATTTTGGAGTATATTGATTTTTGGTGTGGAATTATTTGGGTGAAAAACTTTTAAAACATGCAGTTGGATGACAAGTCGCAACTTTAAATTGTTTTATATTTGAGTAACATGTTTTCTTTTCTGGGAAAAAAAATCCCTTCATTTCTAGGACTCAGTTTCTTTCTATTATGTATCGTGAATGCCTGACGAGATGAGTCATCACATGGCAGACATTTTTAAAATGGCCGAAAATACCTTTTCTTTGACTGCGATTTCTATTGCGCAAGCTGATGTATAACGTTAACTATTTCACCGATACAAAGTCTTAATGTCATGCGCTGAGCTCAAAATGAAGGAGGGCAAACTCCAGGTATTAAAAATATTTTTGGAGACTTTGGTGGTGGGTGTCACATAGTGTGCCTGGCGAGAGGAGATAACCTGAGAGAAGACACTTCAATTAAAACCAAAGCATAGAAGTCAGTGTATAATGGGATTTTGTTTACAAAAAAAAAAAATAAAGGAAGTGGGAATTAATTACGTCTTCAGTAATTAACAAGCTTCTTATTCCTGACGATTTTGACAGCCGAGTCGCTTCGTTTATCGGCTGCCAACATTCGGATTCATAACACACCCAAACTTACTCACCCTTTTGAAAACGCCTGACAGACACAGAACGGGGAAAAAAAAAAGAGCGCACACTTGGTGCAATTTTATGTTTGTGTGTAAAAAAAAAAAGTTAGCTGTTAGTGCAGGCGTGGCAGGAGAGAAACCAAAAATCCGATTCTATTCACGACGAGCCGGAAAATACATTGACGGTGAAAATGAGGTGTGTTTTTTTTTTCCCGGCATTCCCTCGGCGGCTTACCGGCTTTCTTGGGAGTCCGGGTGAAGGTTCCTTTGACGGTGCGACAGTGGGAGTTGTCTCCTCCGCAAACGCCGCACTTGTCCTCAACTTTGTTAGAGCCGATTTCACGGTCGCAGCCGACTTTCTAAAGATTGAAGTATATTGTTGAATGATGAGGAAGAAAAAAAAGATTTGTGGTCACAGGTCTTACCACACACTCGCCGCGGATGCAGACACTGTAGGCGTCCTTGTAGGAGCATCGCGTACCATCATGCACCAGCTGCTTCATGTAGGCCACGTCGCCCGTTTCCTTGGACTGGCAGTACAAATGGCATCTCTTGTTGGCTACAAGAATCAAGGCCAGAACGATTAGTCGACATGTTTTCAATTTGGAAGAAATTTCTAATTATTGCGTTCATGGTGTCTCGCTGGCTGATTGCATTCAATCAAGTATTTTTTGGTCACAATGATTATTTCTTGTCGTGTTTATTTCTCTTGGGCAAAATAAAGGTTGTCAAGAATAACGAGCGAGGAATAATTGGACCTGTCCAGCAAATTGACTTTTTTTTTTTCTCTTGTGGATTATTTTTTACTTAAAACACTTATTTTTTTATCATGTGGATTCTTTCTAGTTGTTTATTTTTTCCTGGGAGAGGTATCAATTATGATCAACTGCAAAAAGGGGACAATCACAATTCCGTAATTCATCAATGGCGTTTTTCTCTGATGTTTATTTCTATTGTGCAGAGAGACACTTACCCAAGAGCCCTTTTCTTGTCCAACACATGCAAATGTGACATTTTCTGCGCCTTTGGGGCGGCAGTTGGCAGTGTCACCACACCTTGACGAAAGGGCGCCTTGACCCCGACTCGCCCCCTCCCTCCCCCACTGGGAACCCAGCGAGCGATGCATCAGCGGCAGTGGCGGCCCGACTCACCGTCGGGATGCTCGTAGGGCATCCAATGGTGCTTGGCACTTTGGAACTCAAAGTGGGAGTTGCGGAGTTGACACTGTTGTGCTCGGAAGTCCTCAAAATGCTTAGGGCAGTCGTCCGTGTTGCACAGCTGGTACTCAAAGTTGACCCCTGGGCAGTCCTGGCCGCCATTGAGGGGACTTTCGGCGGGGAAAGAAGGGACATTTGATAGTTAGCTTGTGGCTATCGTCATCGAACGTTAGCTCTCTCCCGTCTAAGAATAGAGAAGGCAGATTTAACCTTAAAGTTATGCTAATACGCGAGGCGACCTTCTGGCTACCTTGCTTTTAGTGGACACCTTTGTTCCATTCCGAGGCTTCAATATAGGAGTGCACTTAATCACAGTCTTTTCACTGCAAATATTCTCCTCCCATTATACCATAATCTTTATTTTAAGCATATGTCACAATGAATTATTCAACTTTTTCTTGACAGTCTTTTCTTTTTGAATATTCAGTAGCACTAATATCAGTATTGAAATCTATGACTAATATTGAAATATTTCAGGATAAAACATATGCAAGGATGTAAATATTAGATCTAATAATTCAATTGATATATTCATGGTGCAAGAATATACATTATAGAGAGCTTACATATTTTTGAATGCTTGATATAGCAATTCATGATTATAAATGATTTTCATGACGTTTAACTTAAATGCAAGAACATTTTTTAAAAAAGAAAAGACTGCTAGTGCCAGAAGAAAGCCAAGTCACATTTGTATAATATTTAGAATATTTATGGCAACTAGCATTTTAGCCTACAGCGACGATTTGTGGATTTTTATAAAGTGATTTGTCACCTTTCCTAATTAAATTTAAATGGTAAATGGACTGAACTTATACAGCACTTTATCGACAGTTCGCCAAATGGCGCTTCGCAAAACAAGAATGGAAAAAAAAAAGAGACAAATGTCAGCGTGTAATAGTTACGTGGGTTGGTTGCACTGTCGGGTCCGGAGGCGGACGCCGGTCCCGCAGGAGCGCGAGCAGGAGCCATGTTTACCCCACGGGCCCCAGGCGCCGTCTTGCTTCACCTGGCTGGGATTCTTCCACATGCAGTGACCCTTGTAGCACCACTAGAGGGCGCACGACACAGAACACAGAAAACGCTTCAGCATTGGGAGACGCTGCTGTTTTGGTTAGCAAAAGCCCAGATGGAAATGTTTTAAACAAAGAAGACATCTATTTGCAGGAATTGTTTGTTATAATTTTGAAATAATGTTTCAAAATGTTTGAAATAATGCAAGTTGGTCAGTAAATCTCAACTGGGACCGGCATTTAATGGCTTGATATGAGATAGACCTACTTTGCCAGGAGCACATTCGGTTCCATCGAGGGGCGGGCCTTTCTTGGTCTTGCAGAAGTAAGGGTTGTCGGGGTGACTGCACCACAGCTGCTTGCACGGGTCGAACGTGCGGAACTGAAAGAGATGCGATCAAAGTTTTTTTTTTCATTTTGTGTTCATTTGAGAGGCCTTAAAATGAAGCGAGCTTCGGATAAATGGAGGAGAGCGGACATATCGCGGCGGCCCGGGTGTCACTGAGCGTTTCGTCGAAGCAGGAGTGGATTTGAAGAGGCTCATCAGTAACCTCGGTGGAAGAGGATTAGAGGACATCATGAGGTGAGCAGGGCGGGAGGGGAGAGAAAAAAAAAAAAAAACACTCGGAAATGTTGCCGCAGACAACCGAGTGCTTACTTTGTATTTCATCTCAGGGAACAGCGAAATGGCGTCACATGACCTGTCAAGCGTGTAATGGAAGGGAGGGGACTGCTTCAAGTAGATATTACGTTGCAGAGGATTGTGCTTCGCAGAGATAAATATTGTTTATATGACTGCAATTATCACCCGACAACGTAGCTGCAGGCAATGATTGCTGACCACAATGGGAAATAAAACAGATGTTTATAAAGTGGACCCCGCCATCATGGACGAATATAAATACAATCACGTCATAGTACAGCTTGGACTGGTTGCTAAACAAAAAATACCCCCCCAAAAAATACAACAATAAAAGATATATTTTATGCACGCCAGCATTTTTTGCTTTCGTGATGCCTTCTCGTACATCTTAAACAATCCTTCAATAAAATACCAGCAACAAAAATGTGCTTTTGATGTCAAAACAATATATTTACAGCAAATCACCAGTGTAACAATTTGACAAAATGTACAAACGATTTGCATGCTACTCAGAAGTAGTTGTAATTATTCAATTAATTGCTTGTGTGCAAGTAAGTACACGACAAAGTCAATTGAGGGGTGCGAGTCCACGGCACCGGATCGCTCTGCCTGGTGGGCCTTGGTGGCCTCTGCGGTGTCTGGCGAGGAAAGGAGGCGTGCGGAAGAGGAGTGGCAAAGTAAAAGAGCAAACGTCGCCTCACGGCCCCATTTACCTCCAGTCATGCACTGCCCTCATTGCAGCAGACTTCTCAGGGCCAGGATTAAATATAAGTTTGATTCAAATGCCAATTTTTCTTATTTAATGTAGGTTCTTTGTATATTGTTAGGATAAATCATTTCAATGCAATACTCAAATACATGGCTCTTTAATCTTACATTTAATTTTAAATGCCATTTTATTCCATTTCATTAGGATATGCTATTTGCTATCGAGCAGCCGGGCCATCCTTTCCCCGAGTGAACTCTTCCATTGCAATCATCACATTTTGTTCACGCACACTGAAGAACAAAATAAACAAGACCCCTAACAACACGCTCTCTTCAATAGGACTTGAAATGAACAACTAATTGCCAGGCGAGACTCACGCGATCAGAGTGAAGTGCACAAACAAACACAGTCAAAGCTCACCGGGGGCATTTGGGCTAACTCACCGAGGTGCAGATCTTGTAGCCTACGCCAAAGTCGAAGCGGCACTGCTCGTCCATGGAATAGTTGATGCCGGGCAGCTCGGGGAGCTGCGGCCAGTCGTGCTTGAAGGGGTCGTCCAGCAGGCAGTCGTACGTGCTGGTGAGGAGACAAAAGGTTCACTCGTGTAGGTCTCATGAATGTAAACCGTGAACATAGCGCTCAACCCACTGGGAGCCAAATGCAAAATGTCAAGATATGTCTGCTCATACACAAAGTCTACACACCCTACTCCAATTTCAGGTTTGAATCATTTCAAATAAAAAAATAACAACTGAGATACGTAATGCAGACTAGTCTCACTACAGACAGATTATTGCCAAGTAACGTCCAAAAAAATTATTATTCATATACAATCTATCGGCAGACCTGGCCTATTGAGTGATAAGCAATTAGTCAGTTGGCTGGCCGCTAACTAGCTAAACGGTTAGCCACTAGTCTATGAGTGTCAAAGTGGTTAAGAATTTGCATGTTTCACTATTTGTGTTGAAATATCCATTGCTTAAAGGGATATAAAACCATGACTACTGATGTTAACCGTTAGCATGTCAATAGCCTTTTCCGCTACACGTTAGCATGAAGCTAGTGAGGGCTGTTCTTATGACACAACCGTTTAGTTGTTTCAAAGCGACGTGTAATTCTCTTTGTTTGAACATCTTAAGACATTTCATTAAAAGTTTGGAAGAAAGAAAAATTGTAGTTCTGTCTATTCAATGTGACCTTTGCGGTCCTTGGATTAACGTCTCGAACCGACGTCTGCGTTTGTGTGTCTGCGGTATGACTCGGGCAGATTGCGGCGGCATTAAAAGCCCATCTGGCTGGTTCATTCCTTCGTGTCACAGTTGACTTGAAAATTCTAACCTGGCACGTGTGAAATTGGATGGAAAGACGCAAGACGTGTGCTCTTGCCGACAGAGCACGACAGCGTCGTTCCCGCACTTGTAAGCCTTCTCATTGAGTCGATACACGTGCACGTCGCCGAGCACCGGGGCCTGATTGTTTTACGGCCGGATGGAGATCTGAACGCGGGATGTACGTTTGCATCAATCACTGCCACGCTTGAGCTGCAGCTTTTTTTTTTTTTTCCCCCAATGGCTGCCGCATGCCTCTATTAATCTGTCCGTTCAGAGCTAAGTGGCCCTCTGTCATTTCTCATCCTTGCAAAAAATGGAAACGCTCATCTGTTCGTTCACATAAAAAAAAAAAAGGCAAACACTTGCCTGACCATTCATAAAGGCGACAAACAAAAACACACCTGTTCATCTGCACATTTACAAATGTGAATGTAACTTTTTTTCCTTCATGGCAAAAAAACAACAAATTGATGAGTTGTCGCCTTTCTAATTTGTATTTACAAAACATGAAAGTTTTTGCCCTGCCACTCGCAATTCACATACGCTCCACTGATGCAAACCAAATCGAAGCTAAAGTCTCCAAAAGTGAACTTCCTGTTGTTTGAAGTGCAGTGAGACATCTTCAGAAGAAAAAAAACCAAAAAACAAGTCTGTCAGTGAAAGCGGGTTCAGGCAAACTTATTTAACTTTGATTGGATTTGACGGAGGCTTCGGGATGAGGAGCGTCATCACGACAGCACCCTTTTGCAGAAATCCATGAAATATAATTGACAGTTTGCAAAAAAAAACTGACTCAGAATGGGGGACAAACAAAAAAAAAATCTCAAATAGAGACAGAATAATTGCCGGAGCGATTGTCAGGAAGGAAAAGCAACAAGGCTTGACATACTGGATGTATCGCTTGAGTTCTTGCCCGCTGCACATTGACCAATGGTAGCGGTGGAAAGCCGCCTGGACCAGAGGAGCCATCACGCTGCCCATCGTTGTCTCATCCCCGCAACGGTTACCTTGGCCGTCGTGCTCCATGCCCAACCTGCGCACACACACACATACACACACACCATTTGGTTGGTACACCGCATTTCCTTCCAACTCGGTATTCTCATTACAGTCCTCTGTCGCACACCTCACAATTTTCCAAAACATCTCTGACAGACTTGAGGTTGTTCAATTTTCTTATTATTGACGTTTGGAGGAAAACAACATTCCCCCATCTTTGAACACAAACACATTTCATAATAACTTTTGGCCAAGTGTTGTGTGCAATCTGCTTCGGGGACAGCAGAGAAAAAGATAATGAAGACTCATACAATTGATCTGTTCCAGAAGCGTTCTCAGAAATGGCAACAAATGAAACCAATGAAAGTTATGCCTCGAAAAAGCTCATATGGACGCGCTCGTTCTGCATCGTTGGTCAGCACAGCCGAAAGCGCATCTCGAGGCCGCACCGGAGTTCATTCACGGAGCGTCGAGAGGTTTGGGAAATGCAAAGTGCGGTCAAGCTTGAAGCGCTCGCCCGACAGCCCGATAAATAACCCCGGAATGATTTTTTTTTTGCCAACAGATAAATGACTCTCTGTGGACAATACGGATAATTCTTAACGAACCTTTCGGTGTTCAAATAATAAATAATAATAAACATTTTACAACTTTCACGGACGTTTTCTTCAGTGTCGAAAGCGGAGCAATTATTTTTTCATGGCACCTCGGCGTAAATGATCTTCCTTCAACCCTATTTGTCATATTTAACCGGGAACAACTCGACAAAAGTATGAAATATTAACGCGGCAAGAAGCAGTTAATAAGCCCTCGCAATCTTCTTTTAATGATTAACCTAAAAAAAAAAAAAAATTGCCCATCTAAATTAAGTGAAAGGCAGAAAAGAAACCCATTTGTTTTGTATCCACGCTTCCCACTGGAGATTATTATTAGGGAAAATTGTGTGTCTGGAATTTGGCCAAAGAGATGACAAAATGGCTGACTCCCTGCTTAATTTCAAGAATAGTGTTGTGAGAATTTCCCATGCGTTACAATGAACATATCGGCCTAATTTTGTGTTAAAAAAAAAAAAATATATGCCTTGCTGATCAATTGTTAGCGTATGCCGCTCGGAAACCAAAATGGCCGACACCTTGTCCATTTCGGTGCGTGGGTAATTGAAACTTTATGATAAACTCGTCCTGTGGAAATTGCCATCTTTTGGAAAGAATAAAAGCTCTTGGAAATAAATGTATGCAGATGCTATTAGTCAAGTGCACTTTTATGGGCTTCTCCAGAAGTGCAAACAGCAATTGAGGGTGATGACCAGGCCCCTCCGCTTGCTATCATAAAACAAGTAATAATGGCTTAGCTTCACGAGTGTTGTTTGCAGTCAGGAGTGGCAATTGTGCCCTCGGGTCCCAGAAGGGTGGCGTGAAAAGGGCTCACAAGTGGCCCTGGCTCTTGCTCCACATATACAAGGACCCCAAAAAGAAAACAACAATGGCTCTCATTTGCTAATATATTAAATGAGAAGAAATGTTCTTACTCTGCATACACCTTGAGCCTACTTCCAAAAGTTCTGGTCCACAATTGTATGGGTTGTGCTCTCGTAGATTAAGATATACCGAACAGATTGGAGCGAGCTAACGGTTGCGGCTAAGTAGCGGCCATGTTTTAGCTTAGCATCAACATGCTAATTTTGGTACAGTAGTTTTATTTTCTTGTCAAGGCCTTTCCTAATGGCATTTAATCGGAATGGAGGCGTGGTAATATAACAAATTTTGTTTTATAGTGTTTTATAATCATTTTGTACTGTACAGAGAATGTTTAGGTCATGAAAAAAAAAGTATGTCAATTTAACGCACAATCAACTATAATCGACGACCATTCCTGCAATAGTTGGTTAAATCAAGGCTTCACTGGATATAATTATACAAGCTTAGATATTTTATCTGGTGTAATTCAACTACTCAGCCCCCATATCCAAGAATTTTCATGCAAGATAAATATAAATATCCGACCCAACCCATCATTTCTTCGTATTGTGTATGCCCAGTAAGAGTCGTGCCGGAACTTCTTTCTATTCTTTTTACAAGCGGCACATAACACCACTCTGGGCCGCATGAGTCCCCACTGTGAAGTTGAAAATTTCGACATCCCCGTCGAGGGATAAAAAAAAAAGATAAAACAAATTTGTCCATTAAACAAACATATGTTCAGCTGTACCGCCGCAGATAGCATTTGGGTTTACAAAATTCATCCGATCATCGCTGTAGCCATTTTGTCTCTCGCTCCAAAATGTGTTAGCGGATAAATCCAAAAATCTATTGGCTGTTTTTATTTTGCCTCCAGCTGGTGAGGTTTGGCTCCAGGCTGTGAGAGTTGTAAGAACCCAGCAGATTCCACAAAGTTGGCTCATTAAATCTCAATGCTTGGCTGCACTTGGCGGTTTGTCTTCTCAGCAGCGATGTGACTAAATCACATATTGCGACTATCAAGTAAGACTCAAGTCTCAAGTCTTAAACTGCAAGTCCCAAGTTACTGTGGCAAAAATCAAGCTAGTCAATTGCTTCCTAAATTTCAAACAAGTGGATTCACCTCATATAATTTTGGCTGGCATGGGTGCCCTATTTATTATTATTATTTTTTAACGGTTCCCAAACATCTCTTTGTAATGTCTAATACTTAATTTGTCTTCTCAATCAAAGACGCAAGACTTACACGTGACCCGTCTCGTGAGCCACTACGAAGGCGGAGGAGAAGCCATCTTCATGGTTGAGGGTGCAGCTCCGGACTGGGTGGCACATTCCGGTTACGGGAGCGTAACCTAAAAGAACAAGTTGGGAAAGATTAGAGGGGCAGAAGTTAAAAACACTGGCAGAGCTAAAGCGGGTGCCGCGAGGGCACTGCCCTCCCCCCATATACTTGGACCCCCGGGTGCTATATCCACAGGGTTAGGATTTTTTTTGTTTTTTTTTGAGTGTGTGTTTAATCATTACACGGTTGGACAGAGCGGACCAAAAAAAAAAAAGATGAATCTGTCAGTCGTGCCCGATAACAGGAGGTGACAAAAAGGGGTTCCACTTCCAGTGCGAGAAAGCCGATTTCCCAAGTGCCTTCACAGCTATAAGAAGTGGTGAAAACAGCCATTATCACCTGTGTGAAGTTTGAGAATGAAAGAAAGTGCTGGGCTTGAAATGGAAGGGGGGGGGGGGGGGGGGTATAGGGGGGCTCCACTGACTGACTGAGGTCTTTCAATGAGAACGGTTTTGATGCTTAGCGGTGGTCTTTTTCAAACATACAGTATGAAGTCTCTCATCAGCGGCCTTTGTGGAAGGGTGAGGGATAAAAAAATGACTGTGCAGAAATGATTGTGTCTCGAAGGTTTCTTTTATGAGCTCCGTGGCGATAATCTTGAACTGTAAATGATCTTTTGATATTTCCAATCCGACAGCAGCACTTGCGCTATATGTGCAATGCGTTACATTTGCATATTAAACGTTGGTTTTTATTGGCGGCAAAGAAAGAAAAAAACTTGAAAGGTTAAATTTAAAAGCATCTTAGTTAGCTCGCAGATTTTCTAGTTCAAATGGGAAAAATCTGCTCACCGTAAGTAGCGTACATGGAGTAGAGACGCAATTGCTAGCTAACGTGGCTAACTCGCGCAGCTCCTGTTTTGGTTTGTAAATTATTCAAATATTGACCTTGTGCTGTCTGCTTTCTTCAGACAGGTTTGTAATAATCCTTTTTTATGCATTTTTGAGAGGTGCCAGTGACATTTCTTTCATGTGAGCTAGCCTGAGGCTTTTGTACTCTTGAATTTTGATCAAGCAAACAATGCAGAGGCGTATGCGTGCGTCCCAGACGGTGATTCACTCTTATTCATGCGAGCTGGCGTAAAGAAGCTTCCCCATCCGCAGTCAGCTTTGGATCCCATGTGAAGTGTCAGCGGCTCTCCACTCCAAAGAGCCGTTTAAACGCTTTTCAAAAGCCGTTACAGCCCAAGTGCTCGTAACAGCAGGTGACTGACACGCGGGAAAACGACGCAGCCGATGAATGACGTATGTAAACAAACGCGTATCGTATCCGTTTGATTTATCAAGTGACAAGTAATTATCGTGCCAGGCCTAAAACTGACATCACGTATAATGACACCTTTTGTAAGAAGAGTCCACTCGGGCTTCGTAAACATAAAAACAAATGAGAAATGCTTTGCGCCTGTTTTCGAAGGCTATTTGATGGATTCAATTGGCTATTTTTTGACAGGACAAGCGTCTCCGACCGTTTCCATCATCCCGTTATTGTGGCCCGGGTTGTCGGACTTCTCGCTCGCTCAATTGCTTTGTTTGTTGAAATGATCCCATTCCAAAACATGTCACACTCAAAGACAAGCGACTAATAACGTGGCTCGCAGCGCGGCTCCTCATTTATCAATTGCTAACCCGAATCGGGAGATGTTCCGCCCTCCCAGATTCTCCGCCGAACGACGTGAGAATAATTTGGCTTTAGACGAGCTGACTCTACGTGAAGACATGAAGCTGATAATGTCTTGGCTACAAATGAAAGCGCAGGCCGCTCGCCCGCTGGGAGGATTATGGTCACATCGAATAGCTTTTTAACACCCTACGGCAAAAACGAGACTGGGGAGAATGGGCGAGTAATTAAATTCCCATTGTGGTCGTTCCAAAGTCAGTGCAAAGGGCTTCACGGGGTGAAAATACTGTATTGTGGAAGCAATTAATTTCTTTTCCCTTTGAGAAATCACACATGCCGCTGGAAGATGGAATGGCAGAGAGAGACGAACGACTCGAGAAGCTGCCGGCAGGTTCATTTTGTTAGCAAAATAATGGGGGGAAAAAAACGTAATCTTTTTCACAGCGAGTCCTTCAAATGAGGAATGCTGGAGTTCACCTGCTTTAAATCAAAATACTAGACATACTTTTCAGGGAAAGGTTTTGAGACTTCAGACTTGGGTCCTCACCTTGCATTCCCGTGGGACCGAAGCCTTGTCGAGTGAGGAAGATGGCGTGGTCGTGGTGCTCGGCGTGGTCAACGTCACCCTTCTGCTGGCCAAAAGCCCAGCGGCATACATTTTCCAAGCTGCGTGACGGGTTGCCTCTTTCGATGAGGCTGATGGACTGACGCAAAAGGCAGAGAAACATATTTCATGAAGATTGCATCGAGAAGGAACTCCAACACTGCCATCAACTGTTGGGACGGCAGAAGAGGAGGTGGACAGCGTTTGAGTTCTGTTGCTAACCAAAACAGCAGCAAAGCATGGAAACAGATTAATTCAACTCTTGTGTGAAAGACACTAAATCTAAATGTTCGTCAATGGGTTAAGAAAATCTCACCTTGGCATAGCCCAGCATGATCATCCTCACGAGGACCACGTTGATGTGGACCCCCAGGGACTCGTCATGGTAAATCTCATTTACCTAAGAAGTGTGGGGGGGAAGGGGGGGCACATGGTTATTAAATTGGTTTAAGACAAATCCCCCTTTTCACCCCGCCTAACCGGAGAAGTACACCATAGACAGAACTCATTGAAGCGAAACGTGGACGTAATTAGATCTTTACTTGTGTGGCGACACAAAACTGGTGTTGGACATCACGATTCGGTCTTCGCCTCAGCTAATCTGGGAAACAACAGTACAATCAGTACAATCGAAAGAGATGCAAAAACCAGCGCCGACTTGGGCAACACGTTAATCAGGCCACGGGATCAAATTTCCCCTTCAGGGATTGGCCTCGGCCCTCTCTATCTTCAGCAATCTGCTCCATGATAGATACGAGTGATAGATTTACTGTGGGAAGAGCTTCACGTCACATTTCTACCAATCCTGCTTTTGCATCAGAGCAGCCCTGAGAAAAGGACAATAGAGGGCAGATGGAGCGTCCAATCCAAATGAAATACATTAATGATAAGGGAGCCAGAGACATGTAGGGCCATTATTAAACTGGTGGCTGGGGTGACGCTGTGATTGGAGGTGAGCTGTACCATGCATCCCCATGACAACTGACAGACGGAGGAGATGTGCTCCCAATGACACAGCATGCATGTCTTGAATGTTTGAAGGCTTTTGTTCGGAGGAGGAAGGCTACGGCAAAATATCCGGTGAACCTTTCCGGGTGTTAAATGGGCTACTTAAGGGGTTGGCACGACGTGAGCCTTTTTTTTTTTTCCATGCGGGCATTTTCAAGAGTCCGCTATGATCATAGCATTCATTTGGCTCTTGCCCTCCAGTTGGTTGGTGAAAATATATTGTATTCGCTCTGGCCCGACTCAAAGTTTTTTTATTTTTTTTATTTCAAGGCTGATGCTGATGCGGATACTTGGCACATTACAATTTTGACAACCGATTAATCAGTAGAGTGATTAAAAAAAATTAAAGACTGAATAAATGAGCTGATATTTGGCATTTTACAATTCCAAGAACTGATTAATCAGCAGATTCATTAAAAAATAATAATGGATGATATTTGGTAGATTACAATTCCGATAACGGATTAATCAGCAGATTCATTAAAAATATATCATGAATAAAATAATGCCTAGACAGCTAAAAAAGGGCAATTCATTGCCACTCCCAGTTGAAATTAAAATGTCAAAATAAACACAAATTACACATAAATTCAAAAAAACAAAGTTTTGCTTTATTATCGTGATTGGCGGGGGATATTTCAACGCAAATTGTGCAATAATATAGAGTGCTACTGGCATTTCCACTTTCATCAAGTTGGAAGTGCTTTTATCATCAAGCCCTAAATTATGTTTTTGTCCTCCAAAAAAAGAAAATAAATATTGAATTAGGTAAGATTTGCTCTTTGTGATTTAGTACTGCTGCAACCTCAGCTTGTCCTTTATTGAAAATATTCAAGAGGCTTGCAGGAAACCTGCAGCTGTACCCTGCGAGTTATTTTTGGGAGTCGTGGCATTTGTCTATTTTTTTTTCTCCCTTTATTGAACGTGTAAATAACAGTCCCATTGAAATAGATCCGGCAGATACGAAGGAATATTAAAGCCACACTAAAAAAAAAAAAAAAAGCCTCCACTACACTGCTGGATTAGGATGATCAGATCCTTGCTGAGTTTCACAGTTCATCCGTTCTTGGCAGAGGATAAAGAATATGCCTTTGAGTGTTGCTCTATGGTGTTTGTAGCTCAAAAATCTAAAGGCACCGTTGTATCGTGGTGTCATCAAAACTATTTCAAAACTGATCGTTAACTATGCTTGACTAAAAACAATGCCGCAAATAGACCTCGGATTATATGTGTATGTTGTTCAGGCGGTGATCTTCCCGCCCCCGCCATATAATTTACATGTCGTTTAGTGTCTGATTCTGAATCACGTAATCCGCATCCCTTGCTGTGCCGTCGGCCGGCCCACTGACTGCAAGCTAAATGTCAATCGAATCAGAAGATGCAAAGAAATGTCCATCTTCCAGACTGGAAATATGGAAAGTGCTCATTAGCCAGCGGGGCCATTCTGAGTGAGAAGACAGGCTGGCATAGTGAGGCGTTCATTTGCCTTGAGCCTGCTGAGATTCAACCGCCCATCTTTCCAAACTCGGTCATCGCACACGTTGAGAAATACGTTTAAGCTATTGCGGAGTTCTTTTCCACAAAGATTTTAAAAACACAGCTGATCTCAAAGGCCCTCATAAGACATAAAAAAATATATATATATATTGTATGTTCCACAAAATATTGATCCGGTTTGCTTGGTCTGAGATTGAGGCATTGGAATGAAATTAATTTCTTAGCAAAGGTCGCAAACGACAATCGTTCACTAAATTAATACCGATTAATCGTTTAGAGACAGAAGTAGCAAATCCATTTACGGCCATTCACAGGCTTGGTCGAGGTCTGACCGCAATACAAAATAAATAAATGGAGCTAAATTAAAAAAAGAAAACAATCTTCTATTTCCATCTGCGTTCTACTGTATGACAGCAGGATGCTCAGAAAAGGTCCATGACAAATTCAATTTTCAGCCTCCGGTACGATAACACCAATTTATTTATATACATCCTATTCTTGATTGTTCAATCATGTAGCCGGCACAATGGGACAGTCATGGAATAAAAACACAAGCAACGCCGCAGCGGCTTTCAAACATCGAGCTGCAATTTGTGAGCGGAACTGAGCAAACTTTAGCCATATGATGTTACTGCGATGCAATCCCGAGAAATGCAGGTTGAGATCCAGTCATCCATTTTCAATGCTGCCCTTAGGGGGGAAGGGGGAGGGAGGGGGGGGGGGTCTCCCAAGGGTGAGCAACCAATCCCGGCCTGCATCACAAACTGACAGCCACTCACACGTGCACTCCCGCGGGTAAACTCCAGTTATTGACTGCCTGGCATGCATGTTTGAATACAAAAGGTGAAAAGTAAGTAGGAGGAATAGTAAATGCATTTACAAACTTATTTTTTTGTGTGCAAATATTTCTAAAAAAAAAAGACTCAACTACCCTGATCTGTTCATATATTATATTGCAATTCCACTTTCGACCACTTGATGGTGACACTTCAAAGAACAAAGGAGGAATTTCAGGTATTTCAGGGTATTATGTTGAAAAGTAGCGTCAAATTGGATGAATTGTTTAATTGCCTTAAATACGCCAAATAAATATCAAAGTTGTCCGCTCGACAAAAACTGTTCCACTGCAGCACAAAGCAGAGAAGCAATTGTGTGTAGACCTCAAGTTCTTCCCACACACACTCAGTCGCTCATCCAATCACAAATCTAAACGCAGCAGTGATAAGATTTGTGACCGAGAGTAAGAGAGGCGCCCTTGCCGCCGGCTTTTTTTTTTTTGTCTTCCTCCTCCTTTCTTTTTCAGCACGGCGTCTGTATAGCGTAATCACACCCGAGAATAAGGCACTTCAAAGCTTGCACCGCTTCCCTTCTTCTTCTCTTAAAGTGGTTACACTCCGGCTCTGCCTGATTGGAGCTCGTGACGGGCCAGCAAAACACTTGCATGGCAAATATGTTAGGTTTGGTACTATTGAGCTCCACAGATGGACCAATGTATTTATTTTCTTGGAAAGGTTAAGCTGCATGACAGCTTCATAGCAAGCTAGTGCTAAGGTCTTAATGGAAATAAATTATACTGCAAGAAACAATTGTGCGGAAATGCCATCTGTGTATATCCTTTAAATAATACAAACTATGAGTCTACGACGGACGCTAAATTGTTGTTGGACTAAATCAGGGGTGTCAAACTTTTTTTTTCGCGGGCCACATTGTAGTCAGAGGGCCATTCTGACTGTCAATAAATGCATGAGCACCTCATATTATATACAGTAAAAGCTACAAACTTTTCAAATCAGATGAGTAAAAACTGGTCAAGTATTCCAAAAAAATATTAAAAATGAAGACAATTTGCAATTGTAGTAATGACACACGAATTTGATGCACAATTTGTCTTCAAATGATGTGGCGGGCCGTATCTGGACCCCCGGGCCTCGAGTTTGACATCATGGACGAAATAATAAGACGTGTGCTGTGTTTTTGATAGACACGTCCACCCAATTTTATATCAGTTGGTGAAAGTTGGTGTCAAGGGCCCACACTCTTGAACTTTCTAATCACTCTTTGAACAAGTTCTGGTGACTTTTCACCCGGCTACTGACTGTACATGTGGTTCCTCTGACTCATTGATTGTAATTGTGTCTTGAAGGAGCCTGTAATTACAACTCATACGTCAAGGCGTCAGGAAAAAGCTTGATAGGAGGCGGACGACCAAGGCCATTGTTTTGTTCCCGTAATGAGCTATTCTCATGAAGAAGAAGTCGGAATGCTTTTGGTCTAGAATTTGGACGCTTGTTCCTCAGCAACCAGTCTGCTGACGATGATGGAAGCCTTAACAAACCAGCAAAGCCACCCACGCCCTTCCTTGAGGGTCCTGAGCTAATGACCACACACACACACACACATATATATGTATACATATATATGATTAAATTAATTGATTAATTAAATATATATGAATATATTATATTATTACAATACATTATATATATGATTGATTAAATATATATATTAATATATATTATATACATGATTAATTAAATAGAAATTAATTTGAATAATTCAGTTGAAAAAAAAATAATTTTCATCTAAATGAGTTTACATTAAACTCAGGATGTAACTTAATCATAATTTTTGCAAAGGTTGCAATATGCCAAAATATACATTTTACAGTACAGTAGGATGAGCCTTGGCAGGCCGTGCGCTTGCACGCTAACGGCAGCTAATCTCCGCAAGGAGACAGGACGGAGGCAGCTCGGCGTGGCCACTTCCTGCTGAGCGCGGCAAAGAAAACCGTGTCTTCGCAGCATGCCTTCTCACACAAAACACCCTCCCCTGCTGAGTGTGTGTGTGTTTCCTTCTATCAAGTGTGGCTTCAGCGTACATACGCTGAGGCGCACAATCCGCGCCACGCATCGTCATCATTTCGATATCAGCCACGATTCACTTCATTTTCCGCTTATTGAAAGAATGTCCACACTTACAATATTCATGAGCGTGAGGAGGTAGTTCTGCACATGTTCCTTCCCGTGGAATCGAACCACCGAGTCGTCCACTCCCAGCAGGACTTCGATGTTGTAGTCGTTCTCGCCGGCGTCCCGCCGTCGGCGCTGCTGGACCGTCTCGTTGATCTGCCGCGCAACTGCATCCAGAGTCCCGGGAACGTCTGGCAACTCTGCTTCTGAAAATAAAGAAACAATAACAATGATATCCTTTCGTAGATTCACAGTCATCCGTACGTCCAGGTTCTGCTCATCTGCTGGGACGAGACTTGGGCGACTCACTCCATGTGTCCTCCACGACCCAATTATCTCAACTGGTGGCTGGGGTCGGGGCACGACAACATTGCGCCCCACCTCGATCCGATCCCTTGCCAAACAACTTTACTCATCAACTATGAATCCTGCTCATCTAAAAATAGATATTTCTATTCAGTCCAACCTATACTGTGCAACTTTGCTGAGTTTGCTTCTCAGGTTTTTGTCCTCGGGTTGAACCGGCTTTTCGCTATGTTATTTTTGGAAGCAATCCCTTCCAAGTGGCCATCATATTCCGCCTCCTGATTTTCTGATCGGGCTCTGGTGTAGCCTCCCTGATTCCGCTTCGGAATCTTTATTAGCTGCTTTTGCAGTCGGGCCTTGGCTCTTTTGGGGCCTTATTATTTCACTTCACGTCGTGCTTGCCTTGGGCCTTTTTCTGAATAAATATGTGTTTAGTCAAATTAATTATCACCGAAAGGCCCTCAGCTCCTTCACGAAGTATCGTTAGCATGCAAAATAACAAACTCACCATCCGTTCCCTAACAATAGCATTGAAAAAGTAGCTTTCATTTTAAACATCTTAAACAGGAAATTAAATTCATGATTATGATTTACTGTTAGATGCTCAGTCAAATATGGCCACCAGCATTTGACCACTCTTATAGGGAACAGTCCAGTTTAATTATTCTAATTTTTATTAAAATTCAAAAATTAAAATCATTATGTATTTTTTTTTTATTAAAATCCAAACGCAAAAATATTTTTTTTGCCCTACTGTCAGTATGGGGGATTCTGGAAAAAAGTCTTTCCATACTCTCCAGATTCAACCTTCACGTCGCTATCCTGGCCAGCTCGGTACAATATGTTCTTTTATTCCCACCTCATGATTCTAAGAATAAATGTTCTATATTTATAGTCACGGTTGTAAATACAAACAATGCAAATTTTTCTCAGACGTGAGCAAAAGATCTTCAGTATCGTTATCGGCGCCGCGCACTAATGACCCCTTGCGGTTACGTAAGAGGGAAAAATCAGATTTGGCTTCAGAGTGTGCATCTCTGGCTGCGTCTGATATGAAAATGAAGTGAAGCATTGGAGCTGACAGTATTGGGTCTGGCTGGTAGTGCACCGTGAAAGCGATCACACTCATCGACGTGATGGAAGTGGCCGCGCGCACGCCGCTTTGTATTTCAAGCCCTCCATTCATATGAGTCACTCTAATTAGGCTATGACACACTCACATTTCATGTCTAAATAATGATTTCCTGTTTCTAATCCTATACGTTCCACTCTACTTATGTCATACGAATCACATCAATTAAGATACTAATCACTCCAATTAAAATGGGATACAATGCAAATTCATTCCAACTGAAGAAGAGATCAGATTAAAAAACAGAAATCGCTGATTCGGGAGCACTATCGTCAAGAAAGTACGGTAGTCTTTAAGGGACAAAAGAGAGATGTGTAAGCAGAGGCCATTTTCTTTTCGTCTTTTTCCAGAGATGCACCGCTCTACAGACACTGCTGTTAGTTGAGCGGTCGAGGCCAGCTAAAATAAACAGGGCAGAAATGTCCGCCACGTCTTCCGCGGGCCGGGCTCCGACAGGCCGGGGATTGTGGGCCGAATTCCTGCCCTCCACCACTCGCGCCGTGACACTGGCATTCTTGTGCACCCCCACCCACCCCTCCTTCCCTCCACCGCCACCCTCATGAGTAAACAGGCTACTTCAAAGGCACAGGACTTCCCCTCAGTAGCGCCGCTTTAAGACCACTAGTGTGCTCCGGGTCCACGGACCAGTCCCTGGAGACCCCCGCCGTGCGGCAGACCAGGAGGGTAAGGGGTGGTTGGATCTGAGGGCCCGGGAGGGGGGGGGGGGGGGGGGGGGGGTTACACGTGGCACCACCGGACGAGGGGGCGACAAGGCTAGCCTACGCCGCCGCAGGCTAAAAATAGCGGCAAAGTCGGCGACAGTGGAAATCTACTGTCTGTCGGTGGCGTCATACGCTCATTAATTCGTGCATGAAAAAAAAGCAGGGATCATTAACAGGGACGGGAAGTACAAATACTGCCGTGTACATTTTTGTCCATATGGCAAATCAGCGAACCGTCGATATTTTCGTTGAACTTTTTAAGTTCGGGCCCTCGTAAGCACAAAGTTGTGAATCGCCAACTTGCCAGGAGTCAGGAAAGAAGCAGGATTCAGCCGTACCGCCACAATAGGAAAAATCAAGTCGTACTCGGAGTGGCACGCACGATTACCATCAGCCCTTGTTGTTTCTTGGAAATGACACAAAAGCTTGATTAAACGCTCACAATAACGGTGATCTCGCCTCCTCCAGGAACATGAAACTGAGGATAATTGCACAACATAAGCTTTTCTCTTGCGTCTGAAAACGAACATCGCAGGGGCAGCGATAACAACAACAACAACGAGGGTCTAATTACCCGCCGCATCACCGCAAAAAGTTGCTTGACTGGGCATTTCATACGGCAACGACTCCTTACTGGCTTTGTGATGCCAATTTAATATGGGCTGGCCCAAAACTCACTAAACAAGCCCCAATATTGAAGCCAACGCTCAAACTCCCGCAGGGTCACACACTCCTGGGCCGCTAATGAGTTCGGCTGATTCGCCAGAAATCAAGAATAAATAAACCCAAGAGACTTTCAAGAGAAATAAAATGTTACTATTAACCTAATTACGCCTGTAAAAAGGATGCACAGGGAATAAAACACGCTAAACGTTGACACAGCAGTCTACTTGGCTAATGCTAATGGGAATCCAAAGCTGTTAGTTGTTTAATGACCTCATTTTTATATTCGTACATTGCAGTGGTAATAGGCTGAAGCTATTGCTTAAGAATCCGACAGGCAATAAAGAAACTTGATAACAAATGTAATGCGCTAATGAAGGACTTAAGCTAGTTTTTTATCAGTATGCGGCTAATACAACATGTTAGCATCAATTACACCACCAAATGATTCACTCTAATGTGATTCTGCCAGGTGATACAATTCAGTTCAAGATTTGATACTTTTTCGGGAAATTGCTTTTAAAAAGTACCGTACCAACGCTAACCGGAAGACGTAGCTACCCCTTTCGATCGACTGGTGGTTAGTCCATCCGATTTCTCGTTGTCAGTTTTAGCTAGCTTGCTGTTTTCTGGAGGCTATTGGCGTCGCTCTTTTGATTCATTGACATAAAAGTTGCCTCAAGTGTTTTGGGCCCGCTGGAAGCAGCGACGCCGGACAACGCCGGGCCTTGTTGCCGTGGCTTGACTACGCAACACGCAGCCAAACTTAGGCCTCATTCATGGCCGGGGTGCGAACTGCATTTTTTGGGAGGGGGTGAAGAAAACGCTGGCTGTATTTCCTTTTCGGGGAGTTCAATCCACTTTAGTGACCCGCATCCGTTTCTCTCAAACAAACAGCCCAATGTCGTGGGCATAAAAAAAGCCGAGCAGAAAACTGTTTTCCACTCTGGGGCCTTCTGCAACACAACGGATCAAATTCACAAATGTCACGACCTTAAAATAAAATAAAAAAAACTCAGAGGATACTTGTAAACGGAGCATATTTCCTCCAGCGAGGATGACTCTGTTCCTGCTTGTCTCATCTGATGGAAAAGCTGCAAATCACCATCGGCTGATGGAAAATTTCACATATTAGCGATGAAAAGTCACACAAACAACACCGCAGGGCTTTGTTTTTCCCCAATCGAGATCGGAACGTGTACCGATGAGAGCGGCTCTATAGTAACCGCAACAAGCAGCAGGAATTTCAAATATTTGGCTGACAAAGCGGCACCAGAAAGAAGGGGGGAAGACAACGACAGAGCCGCCATGTGAGTGAAGAGAAATGAGTGGAATGATGACGATGATGATGACAGCCAAGGCCTTTTCCATCCCGCTAATTATCTCCAGGTTTCCGACGGAAAGTGCTCAGAGGTACGACTTACCCGATAGACGCACCATAACGTGGAAAGTATCTCTAGAAGCGAGGTCTGCTTCATGACAAAAACAAAGATAGATTGCGGGCGCACGCTTCTATTTATTTACAGCTACTGACGACGGAAATGTAGCATAATTAATGTTGTAGCTCGTCTAATTGTACCGCGTTGCGATGTACCATCAAGTATTGTACGGTATTGTCGCTATCGTGACGTAGCTTCAAGTATTGTAACATATCGTCACGAATCGTTAGCGTATATAAATTTCGGCGTATTGAATCGTTTCATTCCGTATCATTGAATCTCATACTGTAATTTACCGTAATTAAAACCTTCACATGACATGATGTCATTAGTATCGTATCATATCGCAATCACATTGTATTGTATCGTACCGTACGATATTTCATCGATTCGTACTAAATCTTCACGTACTAAAACGTTCTATAATGTGCACCGTATTGTCCCGTACCATATTGTATTTTATCAGCATGCATTGTACCATAAAGTATCTATATATCGTTACGATCGTATGAGAACATACGATATTAATTTTATCACATCGTTTCATATTTATCGTACCAGATTATATTGTGTCGTTTCCTAAATTATATATGCTGGATCACGTTATATCAAACATATGTATTTTATGATAATCTAATTTATTGGTATCGGATTATCCGTACGATAACATATTGTACGATAATACCATAAGGTATGTCGCACTATTGTATCATTTTCTACCGCAATGTATTGCACCACATTGCAATGTATGACAGCGCATCTTGAGATTAGAGTACCTGATACGGCATGTCAGCGTGATACAATCAGCGCTGCTTCATCAAACTCACAAAGGAGACAAAAAGCACAGATTTCATATCCTGACTTGAGTATGTATTTGTTGGCGCTAATGATGCAGATGAAAGAGGGAGAGGTTCTTATCGTCACTTTTTTATCTGCAGCGACTCCGGCTTGAAAGCTTTGCGGCATTAATTTGTTTCAAGCATTATATGCACCACAAACACGCACACACGGGAAGGATGCAGGTTTTTTTGGGTTTTTCCCTCCCACTGACATCTGAACCATCTGAAATTGCTTCTGTTTACGATACATTAGAGGAGCCATCCTAGGTGACACCAAGTAACCTTTAATGCATTTAGCTTGATAAAGGTAAATTGCTTGGAGATGCCTCGTACATATACGCATTCATTTCACACAGAAGGCCAAGGCTGTATTTGCAAGACTGGTTTCTTGAGCAGAGAGAGAATTACCAAAGTAGGATTCAGTCGGTGTTATCAGCAGATGCCAAAGCATTGCGAGCGAGCGTTTCATTAAATAAAGTTAGGCGGCAGACAGTAAATTACTTCCCAAAGTGGTTTTCCCGAGACACGGCAATACATCTTTGCGCTTAAACAACTCAAGATATGACAGAAGGTATGGATTAAAAAAAAAAAAAAAAAAAAGCTAGAAAGCTTCACTCTGTCAAAACATCCTGAGACTGCTTTCAAGATTAGGAATTCTGAAATTTGATTTGGTAAAAATAAACACGAACCGAAATAGGGCGATAACAAAAAATACATTTTATTTTTACATAACTAAGTGAAATTATAATTCTAGCAACAATAACCTTTATTTTAGTTTATTTTCAAGAAGTTTTTTTTCCAATGTGATTATTTCACGTGTTTTTTTTTTTTCTTCACGACAGCTGAGTTTACTTCTCACGTACGACATTTGGTGATCTTACAAGCGCCTTACTTAGCATCCATCATGACATTTCGTCCATTCTCCAACCTTGCTCCTCTCCTGCCATCTCACCAAATTCCTCCGCCCGCGGCCACCCCCGCTCTTAGCTTAGCACAGCCATGCGACAAATATAAATCAGCGCTTTTCTCTTTGGAGCGTGACGACACCTGGCTCGGAACCAGAACCCTCCGCCGCCGTTGCCTCCACTCTCTTTGTGCCCGCCGGCCTCAGAGCGCCTTCCAGAACGCCGCCGGACCGCGACGGTCTTCGGCGCCCCCCCCAGACGCTCGGTTTCTCGTGCTCATATTTCCACCGACGTGTGAAAATGGAAGCTAATATCCAAAGACCTGCAAGACGGTGGAGGGCCGCGGTTGCCGAGCCCGATAAGAGGATCTCTGGGAGGTAGAGTGGGGGCGCACATCTGCTCTGACTACAATTCAACCTCCATTGATGGATGATTTGTCTGTGATGTCATCACTTTTGAAAAGGGGGTTCCACAGGGCTCAATTTTAGGACCGATTCATTTTCTTTTATAAGTAAATAACATTTGTGCTAAATGCTACGACGATGATACAGTACCCCACAATAAAATCGTTTGGTATGGCAGGCTTGAGTGTGTACATCATCTTGATCATATAAACACCTTGCCCTAAATCTCAAGGTGATGTCACTTGCAGGCAGGCAGCCTGCTATGCTGTGGAAGCTCCACTTTCCAGTCATGAGGACTCTTGATTGTTATTCACAGTAGAAGCGGATGATGAAATGTTTCCCTGCGTTTGGATCTCCACCAGGCAGACACCAAAGCAGTTGGGGCACATTTCACCTTAACACCAGCTGCCAGGAATTTGCCTCGCAAAGCTTTTTAATGCGCGTGATGAAGGGAGACGCATGGTCCACTTTGACCATTTCTTCTCACAGCCCCCCCCCCCAAAAAAGATTCCTTTTTGCCAACTTACAGACAGCCGGGAAAACCACGGACCATCTGCTTGGAGGTGACATGAACTGACTGGCGGGTTTCTTTGCCACTCGAGAAGTTCTTCCCGACTACATTTAGAACTTTGAAAGGGGGCATAACATGTAAATGTGAGTTTTTAGTGGCTACGGCTAACAACCCTGCAACCCTGTTTAACGCGCAGTTAGCTTGTTTGATGGTGAAGTGCTGCCTCCGCCAGCGAAAACCCAATCCGTTCATCTATCCATTTCCGATAGCACTGGCCCCCACACTCAGATCACCATCAGTCTAGCAGGTGGTGCGAGATGGGCTTTGGTGGAATTTCTGATTCAACTCAGTGCTCTGGATCTCATTCTATGATGTGGGCGTAGCTAATAAAACATCCACCCGTGGGTGTGTACTTTCACAAAGTGCTGGGTCAACACACACTAACTTTCCAAGCACGATTTTCATCTGGCTTGGTGGAACGTTGCTGACAGACAGACGGATGGAAAGACAGAATGACAAGAGGATTCCATGGGGTTAATAAACCAGCAGCGGAATCTTTGAAAGGTTCCGTGATTTGCAAGCGGAATGTCGCGACGTTATGTCATGCGCAAGGCTTGCTGTTGCGGAGAAGTTCACCTTTCATACCTCGATGTATCGTTAAGTTACATGAAATTAAAATTGTTTTTTATTAGTTCCGGATATTGGATTTTCACTCATTGTGGTCTTCTAGTATGAAGTTTACTGTCATGTCATTTGTGAGTTCATCGTCAAAATAATGAGGTCAAGTATGAAAATACAAGAATACGATACAACTTGAATTTTTTCGTGAATGAAATCCAATCACATGTAGCACACGGGCTAACAAAAGGGTCAGTCAGGTCATCCTGCAAGTGCCTTGATCATCTCCGTACGATGAAGAAAAAGAAAAACAGGAAGTGAGTCACCACCATAACGGTATCATCTGTTCCCGATAAAGAACCAACGTGCTGGCCGACCATTAACACCTCACCTCGTGTAATCCGCCGGGCCGGCGTGCTGTTTGCTTTGGTTGGCGCACGGCACGGCGCGCGTTTGTTTTACGGGCAAACACGACATGCCGCGCGGCTGTTTTGCTTCGAGGAGCGCCAGCAGAATGCTCCGAGCTGAACAACCAAGCAAAAAAATACGACTCTTGTTACGCGGACGTTGGGAGAAGAGCCGAGAAGAGCAGAATTCCCACAGCCTACACGACCTCCGCGGCAAGGAGACTCCCAAGTCGGCTGGGGCGTAGCGCCTCATGCTAACGTAGCAGTCGAGAGGAGACGTGAAAGGTGAAAAATAGGAGACCGTATTTTGTTCGACCTCTCGTATGACCTCTTTCTTTTTTAAATATTTAAATGTCGAAAAGGAACTTTGAAATCCCATTGAAATGTATTTGAACTTGTAAGTACACCTTGTGCTGTTTTTCCACCCTAAAAGAATCGACATGCAGCTCCGGTGGATTATTCTATTCAATAGCGTTGACATTAATTGCTCAAGTGGCGCCATAACGTCAGAAGCGTGAACGGTCGATACAAAAGGTCACCACTGCACAAGAGTTTTTTTTTTTTTTCTTTCAGGTGGGAGAATTATTTGGTCCCATGGCATGAAATCATCTGAATGTCAAGGCAACGTGTGACTGTGACTCAGAGATAGTGAAAAAAAATCTGGGACAATTATGTTTCTTCCAATTCTTGTACATTTAATGCCATAGGATGAACATGGAAAAAAATAAGGCTGATTCCATAAGGCTTTGTCTACCCAGTCATTTTGGTCACCAAAGAATTTTTTTTTTTTTTAAAAGAGCTAATATTAGATTGTACATCTCTAATGTACCATTTTAATGCCATACCAGTTATCATGACTGGCACTGAAATTCAAATACCTGATGTGCTGCGATATAATCTAAGAGGATTAAATGATAAAGCACCGGATGAGTTCCGCAATGCGACATTTCCATAAACGTGGATGGCCAGTGTGATAACGAGCGTCAGCCTAGCTTTGTGTGAAAAATCCTGTTTGAATGATTCCCAAGGAAACGCACTAAAAAAATTGCCGCGATCTCCACGATGCGTGTCAGGATTGGATTGAAATCAGTGTGTCATATCTGATGCGTCTGCCTGGAAACTTGAGCGACAAGCTGGAATTTAACACCTTTACATCGAAATGGGAGTGCACTCAAGCGACAACGTGATACACAATTTCTCATGTCATTTTCAACTCCGTTTATGACAATAACTGCACTACACCTCCAATCCAGTAGGTGGCGATGCACAGAAACCCAAATTAATTCCACGCCGTCATAAAGCAAAAAAAACATTTGGCATCTTACCTGGCTTGTGGTAGTCCACCGAGATGTCGGATGGGCCCTGCAGCACGGCCGACCTGCGGTACACCACGTGGACTCTGCCCTGGTCCTCCAGTTCCTGGGTGCCCCTCTCCAGAGGTTCAATGAAATACTCGTCCGCATCCGTCCGGATCATGCCGGCCTGCAACGTGCAAAGATCAGGACTCAGGCAACTAAGAAGATGTCTCATTGTGTCCCTCATCACAAAATAAAAAAAGAAAATACGAGGAAAAAAAATGGTCGCCGCTGTTTTTATTATTACAGGAGAATATTCTCACTCTCAAGAGGTCAGCGGTCATTCATCATGGATAAAAAACTAAAAAAGGGAAAATCGCTTGCGATCCATCGCAGAAATAAATTAAAAAGTAGAAAATGGCTCAACTGTCTATCGCCACAAAAATATAATAAAAATGAAACAAAATTGAAAAATGACAAAATGTAACTTCATCATCATAGAAATAAAACAAGTGTTGAAACTGTCAAAAACTGAAAACGAATAAATACAAATAAGATCTGCGAAATTAAATTTACCAATGAGTAATGTAACAGTCCCTCGCCAAAGAAGTAAAATAAAAAATCTAATGTATAAATTCACACAAAAACAACTTTTTACTCTTTTACTTGTATTCTAAACATACAGTCATGACAACCATTTACAAGTAACAAGAATGAAATTCACTGGTGCAGCTCATTCTGCTGTTCGGGCAACAAGGGGCAGTAGAAGACAGCCAGCTCCTCTCTCAGTTTCTCAGTACGGCCGTAATATTAGTCGGTCTTCACAGAGGATAAAGAATGTATGTTGTAGAGTCTGTCCACATGTACTGTTGCATGCAGTGTAACAACCCCGCCACATAGATGCTAATTGTTAGCTCAAGCACTTAGTTTCCCTCTTGTTAGCGTTCAGGTAGTGTTACACAAGGAACCACCCCATTCATGGAGATATTGATATGTTATCCTACCCCCTAGTGGTGATTCATTGGAGTGCATTGACTATAGGGCACTTGATAGGGTGTTTTAAAAAAAAAAAAAAAAGAAAAAGCTCAGTTCACATAGGCTCAGTGAGCGCCCGGTGGCAAACATCGGCTGCTGCTGCTGCTCCTGCACATAATGGAGCATTTAGTGGGCAAAGAGTGGGATATTTCCCCTGGGAGTTAGCAGCCTGGAGCGAGCGGTTTAAAAGGTCGTTAATGTGGCTTCAAGGTCTTTGCCAGCCACGGCTCCCGTTTGCCCCTTTCACACGTTTGCATTCCCCAACTTAGCGAAGGAATGTCGGAGCACATATAGCGAGTGCCAAACGTCTCTCTGGTATATGGCTTATAAAGACGTTGACAACCTCGTTGTGACCCAACGTCTTTGATAGGCTCACTCCGTTGGACAAGGAGGCCAGAGTGAAGAGGGAGACGTTAGCTTTTCAGCTAGCTGCCGTCCAATTGTTGCAACCAATCAACCGAGTAAAGTATCGAGTTAAACTGGTGAAATAGTCGAACTAGCCTTGGCTTTTCCAGAAGAAGATTGGATTTAGTCAAACAAATGGTACTGCATGGTCACTCGACTGTCAAAAATTCCAATTAGGGTCCTTGAAACATTTGTTTGCTGCGCCATAGAAGTCCATTTTCACCCAAAGAGTAGCTTTAATCAGACTCCGCCAAAGTAACCGGCGTCCAGTACCCAGACATTAACCTTCGAAAAAAAGCAAAAAGCCAGCCATTGAATGTTCAACAACAACCACACAAAAAGTCAGGCTGGGTAATTATGTAAAAATATTTTACCATTAGCAGAAATAGATTCATTGATGAGCAAGCAGCATTTTTGCTGCCAAACATATTGTTATAATCTATACTTTCCTGCATTGGCAGATTTAAATCAGCTTAAAAAGTGTAAACAAAATAAAGCGGCTTTAACTTTGAGATGTTATGCGCCGAGTTTGCGAATGATCTTTAACTTTTTTAATCTTGAGTCGTTTTTATGATGATAATCCAGAGGGGCATTTGCATAATATTTTTTTTACCGTAAACTGTCACACAAATAAACAAGAATCAACCATGAATGTCACGTTAAATGTTTAAAGCAAAGCATACGGCTGGCCGCCAGTCGTCGGCTAACAAGTAGCGCTAATGTTTACATTTTCACTAATACGTCGAGGTTTCAGTATGGGAGAGTCAAAAATATTTTGTAAATTGGCAAATTGGAAGATGAGATACCATCTACTCATTCCTTTCATCAATAATTTCAGCTAGCCAGCCGTCGGCTAGCAAATAACGCTAACCTCATTTTGTAACTCCCGGATGGGTCTTAAATACATTTATCCGGTGGTGCATTTAGGTTCTAAACGTGACGATTTGCTCTTTCTGTTTGTTTTCCTTGCGTATTTTCAGAAAGGCACTCGACCAAGATTTTGCTTTCCGACAAGAAATGGAGATGCGTGGCGCTTTCAAGGCGGCGGATGAAAATGGCAGCTAATGATGACGAAGGTTTGCTCGCATTTCTGCAAAGCAAACACACCTTTGAACAACATGGCGGGTGAAAGGTGCCACTGTCCCGCCTCATAGCGAGCCCTCTAAGAGGTTTTCGCACTGAAAGGGGCCGTTTCTGACCAACTGGAGCCCTTCAGCTCAATGCCACATGTTATTCTTGGCAGGGCAGCGCTGTCTGCTTGGCCCGGGCTGAAGCCGGGGTATTAAAGTGATGGAACACAGCAGTCTTGATCCCCCCCCCCGGCCATTTTTTTTTTTCCCTGCCCAACAAATGGTGCAAACACCTGCCGGTGTCTTACCCGTGATTCCATTTACGCGATACAGTGGCAGCTTGATTTTCAAGTAGGGCTCATTTAAAAAAAAAAAAAAAAAGAATTTTTTGGGTCACCTACTGAAAATTTTTGGGGACAAATGTCGAGAATTTGAACCACAGTAGATCAAATGCTTTGATCACAGTGATCACTGTAAATTCGGAACTAATAGAAAAAACCCGATTTTAAATCGCAGAATGGGAAGACTCAATTTGGTGACAAGAAAAGTCAGGAAGCGTGTATGTGTCGTTTACACGGGGAGGGAGGCCAGCCGGCCGCAGACGTGAACTTTGAGGAGGATGGGAACGACCAAGCGTTCCGCCCACTTGAAGACATGGAGGTCAGCTGCATTCCTGACTTGTTTGCTCTTATCATTTTTTTTCCTCTTGCTCTCTTTCCAGCCATGTGCAGCCTTCTTGGGCCATGTGACCCACACAAGAAGAAGGAAGAAGATGGAAAAACGTGACCCCCCCCACCCCCTTGCAGCAGCAATTTTGGGAAGTAGCAAACATTTACGTTGTCACTGTACTAATCTATCTCTCTATATATCTATATATATTAGGGGTGTGCATCCCTCCTATAAAAAAAAAAATCCATCTATGCATGTGGTGTGATGCCATTTAAGGAAAGTGGAATTTAAGTTTTTAAAATCAACACATATTTTTCCATTCATATCAGTAAATGTTCATTTTTACTTCCATACTACATTTTGGAGGTTTTTTTTTTTGCTTTTACTTGAAAACAGGCATTGATTCCATGCTTTTAATTTCAGCAGTCTTTTATGACACAAAAATTTAAGTATGGTGCGAGTGCAAAATTTCACCTGTGCCCAACGGTGATGACTGTTTAGAATGTCAGCCATGAAAAAGCGCAGTTGTGCTTCAACCTTACCCATGACTGTCATTACAAGCGCAAGAAAGTGCCTGCCATTTTTTTTTTTTTTGTAACGAACGCCACACGGAAACTCACAACAGGTGTTTTTGCTTTTTCTTTCCGAGGTCGTCCACATCTACCGATGAGTCTTCAAGTGGGGTGCGAATAAATCGTTGTGGATAATAATTGCCATTATTGATGATCGTTTGGGCCGTAATTGTAGCCGCCTGCATCAAAGTCAGAAATTTCAAAACACAGCTCGGCAATATGTTGCATCACATTCAGGCAGTTCACAGCCAACACACACACATTAAACACACACACATAACACACGTCAGAGGTAGCAAACACAGGAAGTGTGCGCTTCACAAGACCGCTGGCTATAATTAAGTTTTCGTAAATCGCACGCTAACAAATGTTGGCCTTGCACAAGGCGGGCGCGGAGCATCAAAGAGCGGCAGGCACGTTTCCGCCAAACGCTTCATCGGCGCTTTGACACTCGAGCCGCATCACGCCGAGCTCCTAATAAACAATTTTGGGCGGAATACATAAAGGCATGACTTTAATTGGTTCACTTCAAGTTTGAGGCCACGTTTCAAGTGGGATGGGAACAGACCGAGCTTTACCGCAAAAAGCAAAAATCCGATGAAGTGACAAATCTCACAAACGTGTTTATAATTGCCAAAGATGCCGCATTTCTCCAAATGATCCTCGATTCATTTCCTCAGCGAAGAAATGTCACAAGATGACGGCAAAGCACTGCTTTTGCCTAAACCAAGCTCCTCAACTCACTTCAACAGTTACTTCTTTAGCAGTACATTGCCACAAGGTGGCAGCAAAGCTCTCCAGTTCTTACCTTTTTTAAACGTCAAATAATCGCAAGTTCAAATTTCAACGATTCACCAATAAAGTCAATCATTAGAATTATTCCGCCACATTTTCCCTCCATTTTGAATCATTCATGAGCAGTCTAATAAATAAACTCCATCATTTAATTGGGTTAGGGTTAGGGTTAGCATGCATGCATTTTAATGATGCATGTGGTGGTGGTGGGCGGGGCGGGACTCCACATGTGTCACGGCTCTCAGCGTGATGAAGTGCAGCGCAAGCAAATGACCTCGGGACAGCTAACTGCCACAACATCATATGAGAAGCACAACTCTCACATCCTGTGTGGACCCCCTCGCCCCCTCACACACACACACACACACACACTCCCACCAAGCCACTGATTAACTGTTTCCTTCAGCCTGCTTCAAAGAAAATTGCTTTCTGATACCCGCACCCACATTTTGCTCCATCGTCTGTAATGCACACTTTCATGACGCTGGATGTAGCAAAGCAGCCCCAACATAGCCAAACCTCCTCCGCATTTCATAGTAGACACACTAATATGGCATCACAAATCCAAATGCCTTTAAGGTTTCCGTCTACACTGCACAGATTCAAGGAACCCCCCCCCCCATGCCAGGAGGAGCAAAGCAGCCCCAAAACACAAGCAAGCCTTTTCTCGTTTGACACAAATGTTGTAATTGGTTACTTTCACATCTCGGCGACAGCAAGACTGGATGCAAAGTTTGCAGGCTTATTATCATCCTTCCATCTTTTTTTTTTTTTTTTTTTTTTTTAGTATCTGTAGTGTGCCGGATGTCCTCATTGCGGTCCACGCAAATGTGAATCCGAAATACGAACACAAATGCGAGGTTCAAATCATTTAATTGACATGTTAACAGCTGCTTTGACACAAACGCCAGGAGGCGAAAATGCGTGCAAAATAATAATTTAAAAAAAAAGGGCATCCAATTGACTAAAACGGCAAACACGGCTAATGGGCCTGAACAAGGTTTCGACGCTGGGGACCAACAGGGAAGGTCGAGGGCCAATTTCACGGCTGCTTTAAAAAGGCAGGAAGAGGCTCATTTTCTATTTTCAGTCATGCTCTCGTTTGGAACGGCGCCTTCGTCTTTCCTGCTTGCTTGACAAACATCCTCACATGGTAGATAAGTGGAATGGGAGCATCAATTCAAAATGCTATATACAGCACAGTGGCACCTTGACTGAGTGCTTGTGAACTTTGTCAATTTACGAGCTTTCTGTTGCCGGAGTTGAGCTGGAGGCAAAAAAAAAAAAATCTTTGGAGTTGCCTTTAGGTTAGCATTGTAAATGTCAAAAGTGAGCCATTAAAACAAATATTGTATATTTCTACACAATAGCATAGTCTCTATTTATTATTCTTCATAATGGATGGAATTCTAATTCATTCCAATTGGGGGAGAATCAATTTGATATATTCGTAAATTGAATTAAATTGGAAGTGGTAAACCGAGTTACAAGCTTGGTCGCAGAAGAAATAAACTTCTGCAGTCAATGCGCCACTGTCCAGTGAAATATAGACGCTTTGTCGGCACCTGATGCATATTTTCCTACAAACAAACCCAAACATTGCTGCCGCTTTCAGTTTTCCAGAGCAAGAATCCGCAAAAATCTCCTCCCACACCCTCGTCTCTGTCACACTCCCACGCCAGCAGGCCTTACTATACGTCGTGATTTGAAGACCATAAAGGACACCTTTGTAAGGGACCATCACTGCCGGGAGTGCTTGAGGAGGCAGACTAAGTGCTTGGAGGGGGTGGTTGGTGAAAAACACAAAAGGCACAGAGCTCCACGTGCACAACGAGCTGCTTTCAATGGGCTCCGTAAATATCAATATTTCATCAAAATTCAAATCACCTCAAATTTTCTTTGTAGCAAGACGTCGTGTGCGGCCCAACTCGTCGAAACGGTAGTTTTGTTTGTGGAATCTGAATTAAACAGGTAATAAAATCCGCCTGTTTTTAGCCATCTCAAGGGAGCGGCCATTTTGCCACTTGTTGTCGACTGAAAATGACATCACAGTTGCCAGGTTCCAACCAATCACGGCTCACCGTTTTTTCTGAAGGATATTTAGATATATCATAATATTATATAAGTGTATTCTGTATTATATCAACGATATTTTATCACAGATTATATCAACGGTAACTCTAGATATACAAAAGTTTCTGATGACGTTTGCTTCTTCTTCCAAAACTTTTTTGACAGCATTTGGTCTAGTTTTGTCCAGCTGCCTCTGCGTTAAGCCGCCTGCATTAACGAGACTGAGAAGGAATTCCGTTTACTCTGTTTTCTTTATGGAGAGCATAAATCTGCAGCAGCGGTCCCTTCCGCTCGACCGGTCGTCCAACTTCAAAATTTGCCTAACGATGCAAAATATTTTCATTTGACCGCCGTTGCTTCTTATCACTCAAGCCTCAGCTTTAGGAGAACGAACGATAACACAAATGTGACAACGCTTGTAGCCTGGATGCTCATTGCTAGCGTAATAGCCTCACACGGTTTCTGAATAACGTAAAGATAAGCTATGTTTTGCTTTCCTTGAATAATCAACAAGTACAGCACGAATTCATATTTGTCCCATCAACAAATACAGAGCAGCTTAGCCCCTGGCTAGCCGCTATCACAGTTAGCGATGTGTTATTGGCGTATGTCCAACATAAAGAACAGCCACCCAGTTTCCCTGGTTTGGATCCGGCGAGGGAAAGATAAGACCTAATAACCTTTCTTGAAAAGAAGACAAACTTTGCTCAAAGCAAGACAAAACTATTGACAGAGCACTTTCTTAAAAAAAAAAAAAAGAAGACAAACTCTTGACGTTGCATTTTGCTAAGCGATGGTCAACGTCTCGAAAAAGACGACGACGCTATCGGCAATACAGTTGATGTTGCACTTTCATCAAAAGAAAATATTTTAACAGTTGTATATTACTAATTTGATTTGATTTTCAGTCCCTCTTTACACAAAACAAAATACATTCTTGGACGTTCTTGGACTATCGCCAAGGCAAACCTAAGTGTTTTTTTCTCGAGGGGGGGGGGGGGTGGCGTTCCCTTACCATCCCTAATGTTAAGCATTCATTTTTTTTTAACACCTCGGAATCCCAAAATGGAATCCCGGGCGTGGGTGATTCATTCTCTAAATACCGCTCGAGTGTTTTACGAGGGTTGACGGGGAGGTCCGGTTGGCCCGGGCCGCACAAAAGACCACTCCTGTTTTATGTTGGGAAGGGGTCGTTTCGAGGGAGTCGGGGAGGCCTTCGCCGATTAACGGCCACTCAAGCGTAACAAACGTCGGCATAAACAGCCTCTTGAGAACAATGCGCTGTAAAAATGCTGACGTAAAGAAAAGTCCCGAGTTCCGGACGCCCCAAAACGGGCCCGTTGATAAGGTCATTGAACAGCACACTTACCAGACCGTCGCAGTTGTTAATGGCAACCGAGGCCCCGGCGACGTCAGTGATGTCGCCCACGAAGGTGCAGTCTGTCTTAAGCAAGCTTATCCTCGTCGTCCCGTTGTTGGACGCCGTCTGGTTGGTGAAGGCTCCGCCTGCGGTCCCAAAGCTTTCGTCGTCGTGCCATTCCACCGTGGCGCCCGGTGCAACCAGCCGGTTGTTGGGCCGCAGTCGCAGGTGGAACTCCTTGCCAAAGGCGCTGATGTTGAAGAAGAGCCGATCCGATGGGGTGGGTGGGAGCGTCGGGGGCGGTGTGGTGGACGCCTCCCTCCTGACCCGTTGCTTGTGGGTGGCCGACAGCAGGTGGGACAGGAAGCGTCCGTGGGCATCGGTGCTGAATGGAGTGACCAAGCCGTATTCCTTCAGACGGCGCTTCAGATGATCTGCAACACAAATCAGCGGACCTGTACATCAAAAAGAACCAGACCATACCAGCGGGTTCCGTCAGGGAAATCCGGGTACTACGTCGGATTACAGTTCAAGGCGGTTTGGCAGGGATTCGATTCTTGATCGTTGGTCGGGCGACAGTCGGTGGGCTCGGATTGCATTCATGTCGTTTGTTATAGGTGATCTCGTATTTATTTGAGCGCACCGGGAAGCACTGCAGAAGATTACACTTGAGCGGTTTAGAATGGAACTAAAAACACTTTGCTTTGGCCACATTAGTGTTGTTTTTTAATTCAGGCCCCATTAGTGTTGTTTTTTAATTCAGACCCAAAGCCAGTGTTACTTAGCAAGATGAAATGAAATGTAAGACATTTGGATGGAAATCAGGTCAGGGAAGAAAAAACAAACAAACAGGATTTTAGGATCGGTTTTGGCTATTTCCAGGGTTCCGTTGAGCTTTAACTTCTTGTGTCCAATTACTGTGAAATTTAACTCAGGTAACATGGATGACGCATCTCCTACATTGAAAAATGTGTAGATTGGTGGGTCGGAAAGAAAAAAGCTAAAGCGCATACGGAGACCTTGTAATTACGCAAAAAGTTTGGCCATTCAAACAGGTGTCTTTGCTGAAGGTAAAATTACACGTCCAGAGAAAAACACGAAAACAAAGATTCTTTGGGGGGGGTGTAAGACAGATGAAAGTTTTGTGTTAGTGACAATAACCAGTAACGTCTGCCAAAATGAAAAGTGATGCTAACACATCTGCTTTGAAAACATAAAAGATCTTTTATGAGGCCAAGACCAAGTACTCTGTCATCAGACACACTTGTTTTTTTGTTTTTTTTAACCCGTTTAACTCAGATGTGCTTTCAGCTGGTTGAAAATCCCCCCCCCCCCAAAAAAAATGGACGAACTGGACAAAAGGTGTGTGAAAATGATGGAATTTTTTCCCCATTTTTATGCCATGATTTTTTGTTTGTGTGTTTTCACTCCCGCAAAATACACAATTCCTTTTTCCCCCAAGCAGTCCTTGAACACAACACACCGGCAATTACGTGCGTACGAGTCCCCGGAAAACCTTCGGTGGGAGTAAACGGGCTTTTTCAACTTGCGAAACAGGAAGTGAGCAAAGAGAGGTCAAGTGTTCGCGTAAGAGGGTTTGGGAGGGGATAAGGGGGTACGACGTGGACCATGTCGAGACTCAACTCCTTGCTTAACTTCCCGATGGAGAACAGATGTGGAGGGATCCAGAGGTGGAATTTGCACTTCCTGTCTTAACGGGTTCTGTCAAGCAAAGCCCTGGTAGACTAGAAGCTTGTGTGCATCTACATGCGTGTGTATGTGGGATGTAAGGATTCCAAATTAACAAAATGACATACATCAATAATCATGCCCGAATCTGTACGTCATATAATAAACATAAAAAGCAGGATTGAAGAGAAACTGAGCAAAAAATTCTTAAGATTTAAGAAGAATATACTTTGGTGACATTTTTGCTTTTGATTTTTGCACTGTGGTTAGCATTAAGCTAAATTAACTTTCTAAGGCAGTTATTTGGTTCTTTTCCAAAACACAGTGTAATTCCGTCAAGTTTTAGTTTGACAGTAAATCAACTGCAAAAACCATATCTTGAAAAATTCGTGATTTCTGTGAGCCTATATGAGTCGACATGAAGCGAACCCTAACCCTTAACCCCCCCTCCCACTTTTTCATTGAAACTCACCTTCTCGATCACCTTCACCAGCCTGCAAGACAAAGGGAGGAAATTATTGCAATGAAATAAAATATTCACGCAAACAAGAGTACATGGCACGTGTCATCTAAAATCAAATTAACCCCAAAAAAAAGCTTCTTGAAAACGTTATGTAACAGTATAAAGTGTGTGTGGCGTGCATGTGTGGAGTGTGTCAACATCTCACACAGTGCGCGCATTTAAGGGAGTCAAACGTGCACGCAACCCCCCCCCCCCCCCCCCCCCCCCACACACACACACACACAGCCTCCTTACAGTCAGTCCCTCTTCTGTTTTGACCTTTAACGTTAAAAAAAGCAGACATGTGACCAACAAAGTTTTTACCTTGGCGGCTGAAGTCGCGATAAATCCCAGTAGCACCAACGAGGCGAGTGACAACGCGGCCATCACGAGTCTTGTCAAGGAAATCAATAAGAAATAAAGTTGATCCAAAAAAAGAGATGGAGTGTGCGGCAAAATGTTGCCTCTGTCTTGTTTTTGTTTGTTTCTTTGAAATAACGCAAGGAGTGCAAGTGAGGCTAGTTGCGTGACTTTTTGGGGGTCACTGTCACTCCAAAGTTTGCGTGGGTCCACCGCCGCTCGCGTCTCGGCCGCTGCACAGCTGCGCGACCTGCCTGCCTGCCTGCCTCCTCAAGCTTCCGCCTAATAAACCAAATAAGTCCGGCCCTGTGTGACGTCACCATCGACCCCCCCCCCCCCTCAAAAAACGTCCCACGCATACTCTCGTACGACAGATATCAAAAGTCTACACCCCCACTTCAAACGGTGATTAAAAAAGGATGTAAAATAGGAGAGTGACTTATATAAAAACTTTTTTGACCTCTAAGATGTAAAACTTTTTTGTTCAATCTTATCAAGAGGGGAATAAAAGTAAATGTAAAGAGTATGGTTGAAGAAGTGTCCACACTCCCTTAGAACAAGAACAGGGTTGGATGACGTAAATGATGGCGGGAACCAGGTGAGGTGTTGGTCGGTTTGGGGGGGGGGGGCTCTGAGCAACTGTGACGTCATTTTCAGTCGACAGCAATTGGCAAAATGGCTGCCCTCGAATGGTTGGATTTTGCTGCTTACCTCACATTCCACAAGTTTTCAACTTGGCCTCCCCTTTAATTTTTTGTATACGTAGATGTTCATTGTAAAATATTCAACATTTTAAAAAAAAAAAATCTTATTTTGGGGTCTTATTTTTAAAGTAATTTTTACATGTTTTGATTTTTCAAAAACATGACACGTCCGCATTTTTTGCAAAAATACGATTGGACTATTTTGTTTAGCTGCAGAGGAAAAAGTTAGATAAGTCTTATTACAAACATAAAAAAGAAATGAACAGAGCATGGTAAAATGCTGAATTCATGACATCTGGCATCATACAACTAACCCTAACCCTAACCCTAACTCCCTTGCGGAATGCCCGCATCATATCTTGACAAGCGCTACCTTGAACAACAGAATCAAGCAGTGGCTGAAAACCATCCAGAGTCCAACTTGTGAACATTTCCATGGCAGCCATCATAGCGAGGCAACGTGTGACATGAGGTGACACGACCCACCAATCACTTGCCATCTCATTTGCAGACGGCGTGTGACAGTCCTCTTTGTCACTGTCATTTTTCCACATCTGAGCTTTGGCTCTGTTCACAGGCGCAGCAGCATTCAGAAGATGAATGTGGCCTCGAGATTGCAAATTGACGCCATTTTCTTTGATCACGTCAAATCTTCGTCTGGCTATTTCGGAAGGGGTAAAATGGGTACAGTGGGACCCCCACGTGGAGTTTTGCTATTTGCGGGCTGGCCTGGTTCCTCTTTGAAAATCTAGCGTCAAAATGGCGCTTCACTTTATTTATTGATTTGCTGATCTAATTATTTATAAGTATCTTTTGCATGGCTTTTCAACAGAGGAACATAGAAAGTAACGGGTAGGTGAAGTTAGCGAACGACTCATGAGCATGTTGGCGATGACGTTGACCCCCCGCCTGCATGTAAAAAATGGGGTTGGGAGTGCAACCCGGAATGCCGTCTTTTCACTCTTTCTCGTCCCAACACAATGACCCGTGACGTTTTTACCAGGCAGGTTATGTCCCGCTCACAATGGGTCCACGTCGCACCCCGTGGGGTCAGCGATGCTTTTTGTCGTCGGGGGCAATAAAAAATCATTGGCGGGACATTCCATTAGAGGGTGCAAAGGGGGGGAGCAGGGAATAATTGACATAAATTAAAAGATGCTCGTCATATCCTGAATGGGGAATGCCCGGAAAGTATTTATTTGCCTGGCAACATGCTGAATAGTTTACTGTTGGGCTAACAAGGCGATTTATCATTTCTATATTAAAAGACAAAACGTTGTAGTATGCAATGCTCCCAAAACAAAGTGGAAAAAGTCTTGATATTATGAAATTAAAATCACAAATCATATGGAAAAAGTTGTGAACGTAAGCCTGCAATTTCAAAACTCAGTTGTCATAATATGGACACGTGAACGCCAGCGGTTAGTAAAATGCAGCTTCTTTTTCTCGTTAAACTCCGAAATTCATGAAAGCGTATTTTAAAGCTCGAGATGATGTTTGCCTTTCAGGCATTCTCCACGGAGGCCCGCCTCCCGCTGACTTTTTCCCCAACCAGTCATTGTCGGCGCAACACACGATGCTGTTGTAATGAGCATGGACACACACACACACACAGACGCACACACACAGATTCTGCTTTAACAAGGCTCATTTGAAAGGCAGCGGTGCAGCGGAAAGAGCAATAAAAGGCGTCTGATTTAGTGGCCTCATGCGGCGCTGATGCCCCGTCAGATGCTTTTTGACTCTTTACAAGACAAAAAAACAAAACTCACACCTACTGCGCTCATTGTGTTTGTTTATATATATAAAAAAGTCACGCTGGCATAAATATGAAATGATTATGAACTCTAAGTGTCGCATAAGATTGGAATGTTAGCAGACAAAATTGAGAACACATTAAAAAAAAGTTGCAAAACAGAAAGTCATACGCTACATTTGTCACATTGCACTTAGCAACTCATTCATCTTGTTAAGTTGAATTTACAGCTAAATGTTGGACCATCTGATTGGTCAGTCGGGGTAAGAAATATGAGCCCTGATGAGAAATGTAAAAATAATAAAAATAAATCACATTTTAGATACGGTGAGATCCCTCGTGCAAATTGAGGGAGGGACGTTGTAACATCTGCTGGAGCTCGTTCCGAACAAGCCGTTAATTGGCTCTAACGGCGAGATGCTGGCGGTGAGCGCTCGCTTTGTCAGCAGCTCTCTGGGCTTAATTTGGCACATTTTCTCCACGTGTTGGGATTTGACGTCATGGTTTCCCCCACTTCAGTTAGCAGTAGCGTCAATGCTAAAGTTAAAGCATAGAAAGTTCAGGTTTGTACACTTGCAGAATAAGAACATTTGTTTGTGTGTGTTTATGTCATTATGTTAATGCGAGCAAAACATCCAAAAGAATCAATTTTGAGTTTTCGCCCCCCCAAAAACAACCCCGTAAGGCAATAAACACGAAAGCAGCCATGGTGGTAGGGAGGCTCATCTCCATGTTAATGTTCCGCGGGAGACCAGAAAAAAAAAAATGGATACCCGATGGGTACGAAGAGGCTTAAATTGGATATCATAAGATCCCTTTAGAGGAACAAGAAGAGCCTCCGGTCGAATTATAATTAAAGATGGAAATCCATCCATCTTCTATCTATCTATGGTATATTTGATTGTCAAATATGACTTGAATATTATACATATACATGAGTAAAGGTTGCAGAAATGGAATATGATGGGAGTATTGTATCGCAGAGGAGTCCAGACCTAACCTTATAGAGACTGTCAAATTTCTTGACTTTTTGTCTGTTAAACTTTTCAAGCGATAATTGTCAAATAATGAAAACTTGTTTGGTTTTGATCACAAGTCTGAGGAATGACATTATTCGCAAACGTTTCCTCCCGCTAATTCATCTTGGCTCGATTCTTTTTTAATTTGTAGTCAAAATTCACAGAGAGGTTGCGTGACCGAAATACTTTCTGTCTGTGTTGCGCTTTTTCAGTTAGTTATCTATCGTATCCCAAAAAAAAGCTCAAATGTGTGTGCTTTGGCTACTTCGAGTGATGGGAATCGATAAGACCGTTAGCACCGATGCTAATGTTTACATTCAATTACGGTATCAGAGATTGGGCCGTAGGGTAATTAAGCCGATAGACTTGAACTAATGTTAATAATTAGCTTTAGCGCAGGCTGTCATTTCTGATGGATCACCTTAATTGCTTGGCTCCGTCTCTGAACGGCAACATTTAGCATCAAGGCTAATAGCTTCATAAAGCTAATGAAAGTAGTTCACCAAAAGTTTGTGAGCAGGTCCACAGAATGATCTCGTGTTTGGTTTCACTTCACCGCCTGCCGGTACGTTTGAAGAATGTTCAACTTTATCAGCTTCAAGTGATAATATGTCGAAAATGTCTGCCGTTGTATCCACCCTGACACTTAATTGGCAGTGCGGTAGAAAGTCGCTATTATCACTGTTCAAAAAATAAGCACCTCCAACCTCAAATAATTAGTCCTTTTGATGTTTGGCCCAAGTTAATTTCTTTTTTCCACACAATTTTCACATAAATGTAATTGAGAAAAAAACGCTGTAACCAATCAAGCGCAAAATTAGCAAAAGCAAACATGGACAATGGAATTGAGCTTGTTTTAGAAGAAAACCAGAGACTCAATCAAAAATGTTCCATTTCTTGCTCCAAAGTAATTCCTTCTGTGGTTTTATCGCAACCTGTGATGAGTTTTGTAGAAGCTAACATGAGCGCAAACTAAAGGCTTCACAGAGACGCTTTAGGAGGAAGTTCTTGAGAGTACCAGTGCTCAAATAAAGGTCCCAGGCAGATGTTAATTTGTCATTCCAGACTATTATTTGTTGTCAGGAGGATTCTGTACAAGGAAAGTCCTTCAAGCACCTTAATCATTTGGCCACAACAATCTGTGGATGGTTCTAAATGCTAACACTAGCATCAATAGTCAATTAAAGAAGACCAACGTTCCGGAGATTTCTTGTCAGCAACATTCAAACCTGCACAAGGAAAGGCCAATGGCTTTCTAGATTTGTAGGCTTGACTTGAAGGCATGCTTTTGGATTTAAAAACTGGAGTTGTGAAGTCAGAAATGTGAAAAAAAAAAAAAAAAAGGAATTTCTTGCACTAGTTAATACCATGACAAATAAAGGAATACCTTATCTTTGATTAAACTGCTGTCTTTAAGAAAAAATGTGTTGACGAGGGGTCAGCTGCATCAACAGTGTGATCAAAAGCCAGGCTGTGCAAAGCCAACACGGCTAAACGGTCCCATTCGACAATGGCGTCACCTGCTTTTTCTAATCCCGACTCCCTTTCAGACGGTGACATTCCTGCCGAGCACATCAAGGTCAAAGGATGAAGAGCTCATGCCGCGAGTTAGCCCGGCCTCCTCGTCCCACCCTCAAAATTTCTTAATGTCCACTTTGAAGAAATTAAAGAGAAATTCAGATGGTCTGTAGATTATAAAAAACTAAAATGCTTCGAGTCAAAATTTCAAAGCAATGCAAGACTTCCAAAGTCCCAGAACTATTCTTGGCAACGGAATCAATAGCTGTAGCAGTAGATCAAACCAACGGCGGAACGACCGCAGTGTCATCCCGTTCCTCGACCAGGCGTTAAACTGATAGTGAACCCCCCAAATTTTCCCCATGGAACCGCTCTTGTTTTAAATTGCACCAGACAAGGAAAGCTATTGGCCTCCACGGGGAGGGTGAAGGGGGGGGTTACAAAACCAGATCGGGAGCACCTGGCCTCTGAGAGAAATTCCGTCCGTCCGACCTGCATCGATGCCGTGACCTGACTTGTTTGCGGCCGACATGTCCGGCGGGGCGCTTAGACGAGGATTAACTTCCGATTGGCGCGCCCGCTCACTCGGGCGATTGTGCCAACAGAGTGACCACTTCAAAAGGGTTGAGGGGGGAAAAAAGACGGCGGGAATTATCTTAGCCAAGCTTGCCTCGGGACGGGCGGTATAGAGCAAAAGAATGAGAAAAGCCGTTTTGATGTGCCGGCCCTCCGGTGTTGGGATGGCGTGAAATGCGCATGAGGGAGAAGACGCAGTTAGCGCCAGATGCTAATGTAGCGGTCGGCATCTTCACTCGCTTGGTGTTCCGCTTGAAAATTGTAGTGGCATTTGATTTTAACACAACACGGAGGAGGGCGGGTGAATGTCAGGTATTGAACCTCAAATGTCTCGATGGACAATTACCCCGATGACCTTTTTTTCCTTCCTTCCTGAGGTGTTTTGTGTGGGTAAGCAAACAGAGGCAGACCGCGAAGGGACACGAAGGACTACCTAACACCGTCTGCTATAAAAAAAAAAAAAAAATCATTGATTGTACGTGAACTTGTTTTGTGATGTTGTGCCCACAGTACCGCTGTCTAATGGATATTGATCTATGCTGCTCCTTTCACCCAATCATGCCATCTCATCTCACTGTTTCCTGTTCCCGATACAAAAATGTTACTCCATAAGCACAAATATTGCATTTCTGTTTTGTATTGCATTTGAATTGAAGCATATTTTTCAATACATTGTTATTCTTCGGTTTGAAATTTGAACGTATTTACTCTTCACTTTTTTTCATCAAGGCAAATAAACAATAAACACCCACCCTTACATATACACACAAGAAAAAAAAAATAGAGAAAGAACAAATGTTTTTTTGTGCTCCAAATTGGTGTTATTTAATTAGCTCTTGGCTAGGCAATACAACCACAAAGACGCTGTGCAAAGAAAGCAAACATTAAGTCGACCCTTATGATTATCTGCCAAATGAGAACTCACGCCAAAAGCCAAATCTAAAAATGAATAGGAGGATTTGTGGAAAAATACAATCACCCCTCAAATATAACATACTGATTCAAATATATTGCATGAAAGCTATAATACTGTTTTGAATGTTGTTTTTTCCAACTTGTATTGAAGCAAACAACTGGATCTTAACGGCATAACTGTCAATGATGGGAAATGGAAGGCTCATGCAGTCCTAAATCAGGGGTGTCCAAACTTTGCTCATTTTAAAATGACTTCAGCCAGAAATACACATAACAAATGCAAACTATTTGCGGATTTCACTCCTTTAAAGTTGAATTACTTTATATCGCAGGCGTCTAACAATAACCTTAAAGTTTTCTTTTCGGTGAGGACCACTGCTTGTGGCAAGGAATGAATCTGAAATGAGCTGCATGCTTTGAATGGGGCACATCTATCGCCATCTGGTGGGCAAATGTGGAAAGATATCGTCAAATAAAATTAGTTGACGTTTCAATGGAACACTTGAAACATAATTGTTCTTTTTTTGTGTTGCTTTGCCATTTACGTTCACATCGGGACAGACATGACCAAATGTTTCCTTAAAGGATGGTTTGAATGTCCGTAGAATTTCCTAAATAAACATTAAATTCAGGTCAGAATTGGCTATAAAAAACATGTGTGAATTTCGGGAGCTGAATTGTCACCGGACCCCGGCTTAGTTCTACATTCTTTCGTACCGCGGACTTTGGACACCCCTGCTCTAGAAGTGCGACATGAAATCTTAACATTTCATACTCATTTGTGACTTTCTAAAAAGTGCGAGCGTAAGCGTTGCGTAACAATGGCAAAAATCGATTACATACGTAAAACTATTTTAAAAAAAAAATCTCTTGGAACAAGATTACATATGCAGCTCATCTGGTTATTATAACGGGGGAAAAAAACGTTCATACTGCAAGGCAGTGGGCTGACTGTGTGGACTAATAGGATGAAATGAAAACAAAGTCAGAACCTGGACAACGAGGTGGGGGTTGGAGGGGGGGGGCTTGAACTGGTCCTCACTCGTCATCGCTGATGTCAGATTGCTCCTGCGGAGATACAAAGCAGCCGTGAGGGTGGCTGAGATGCGGGCACTGAGAATTCGTCTGCTGACGTGTAAGCACAGATGATTTGCGCGTCATTCTTTGAGTGCATCTGTGTGTCTTTTATCCTTTTTTTTTTTGTTCCCGTATCCATTTTTTTTTCGTTTTTACCCATTTAAAAAGAAAACCACTCAGAGATGGCTCACATGAAAAGGCATCAGAATGTGCCAAGTGTGGCGTCCAATTTATTTTGCTTGAGAACTTTCGAGTGAGCTGCTTTGAGCTGCGACCAATCAAACCCGTTGTTGACGTGTGGACAGCCGCCAGAGAGGCGTCCATGAGTCATTAGTCAGCGTATGCAGCGGTTGTTCCCGGAGGCTCATCTCCAGCACGTTGCCTTCAACGCTTCCAAATATTTGACGCATGGTGTGACAAAAGTGGCGGGTAATGAACGCGGACGTGACCAAAACAAGAGGCGAGACTGCCGGTGGATTTGTGGCGGTAATGAAGAGAAAACATCTGATAGGTTCAGCGGGGCTGAAAAGAGACACGAGCCGAGCCGGCGACACGTGGCTCGTTTCAGCCTCACAGTTCATGAACATCAAGTAGGCGTGCCCACTGTTTATGGTGGTTAAAAATGATATTTTATTATTTCTAGTCAGTCATTTATGTACAGTACACTAAAAAACAGATTTCCATCGTAAAGTCGGATTTGTTTTAAAAGATGTGATCGAATCGAACGGTTCCGCTCCTTGAATCCTTCTGTCGACATCTTGGTAACTTTGAAGGTGTTATTTGAGTTTGGACTTACATTGCCGTCCTGGTCGTCGTCGTCGCTTTCGTCGTCGCTGACAACGGGCTTGGCCTTGGCTCGGCTCTGCCTTTTTTTGCCCCGTTCTGCGCTTCCGCGAGCCTCCTTGTTCAGCTTGATCTTCACCCACACCGACTTGGCTGGAAGCCACAAATAAGGTCTTCAATTGTGAATGTAAAAAAGCGCAATCTTTAAAAACACAAACTATTATTAGACCGCTGTGGGGAAAAAGCAGACCGCGTTGAAAGCGTGACTTGTGTGTTGACGTCCCGGTCTTGTGCGGAAAGGTGACGGAGCCGCAGCTAGACTTTTATGTTTTTCTTGTCTGCAAGCAGTGTTACTCTTAGGAGGAGTCAGATGAAGTGGAGAATGACAATGAGACCTCAATGTGTATGCGTCCTCACCCTCAGCCTCTGACTCTTCCTCCTCCTCCTCCTCCTCATCTTCATCGTCCTCCGTGTCATCCTCGCTCTCCTCGTCCTTGGAGATCTTCTGCCTGGCGCTCTTGAACACCGACTGGAGCACGATGGAGTCCTCGTAGATCTTGCGGTACATGTCGGCAAAGGCGTGGCTGCTCAGTTCAACTTGATTACGACGAGGGCGTATTTTAGGATTGCGTCACACCTCTGAAGTTCGTAACCAGCCCTTATTCAAAACGCAAATGTTTATTATTTGTATATCTACGGAAACCGAAACGTTCTAAGCTCGTTTGAAAAACCCTTTCCCAGGCTTCCAACCCTAATTTGGAATCCTAACCCCATGTAACCCCGATGCTAATTTCAAACGCTTGCTTCAAAACCTAATTGGAAACTTCTATCTCAAATCCTTCTTTAAAACGGCAAGTCTTGTTTCTTTCGAAAACAATGACTCATTTCGAGCCTTGTTTTATTGCTTCTTTAATCACCAAAGCAGCAAAATGTCAACAGAGATAAGGTCAACTAAACGTGTTGCCGGGGATTTAACGCAAGCGCATTGTATTGCCAGCAAGCTCAATTTGCACCGACCTGGGATCCTTCCAGGTTGAAGGTCTGCGCGTTGTAACAGAGCAGCATGACGTCCTTCTCCAGATCTCCGACGCTGCGGTATTTATGGCTCCTGACGCGTTCCTGCCGAGCGAAGGCGCATTGATGGCTTGAGCCCGTCAAGGCCAGAAACCTTGACGCCGACATACCTTGATCTTCTTGAAGTCCACGGGCTTCCGGATCAGCTCGTAATATTCCGGTAGCTCCTTTCTGGACGGAAGCTGGACAAAGACCTCGCTAAGCTGTCTGCCAGCCCTGAAAAACAAAACAAGCAAGCTTGAAACAATATTTAAAGAAGTTGAAAGTTGGTTTGAAATTCTAACCCCGTTCTGGTCAACCCATATTAGGCCTTTTCACAATAATAATAAACATCCCGCATACATTTATAGCCTAAATTTGGAAATGACACTTTTATAATGTTAAACAAAAACTGTAAAAAATGTCTGCCTGTAGAAGAAGTCATTTTATGCATTGAACATATAAAATATCGGAATATTTTCTGCTGAATGTCGAAATTGGCATTGTACTACAAAAAGTAGTGGGGTCCCATTTCAAACCCTAATTTTAAAAATAATGTTGTAACCCAACAAATGTGGAAGTTACTTTTGCAAGCTACTTGAGGAATTCAATTAGACATATGGGACCCTTTTCTTCTCAAGGGAAATAAATGCATCAGGGCTTGAGGCGTATCCACCGGCAAACATGCCCCCCCCCCCCCCCCCCTCCTCAACACTTGGAGATGCTGCGACGCATATTCAGTCTCAGACCCCCTTGTGTCAAAATGGATGGAAACGTGAGCCCGAGGCTGTTTGCTCTGTTGGTAAAATTGATCATACTATTGATTCAACACCAAGCTGGATTATGAACGTGTGGGTGAAAAATGTAACATTTTCTTTGCTACCGTGCTCAAAGAAATCAATCAAAGTGGACTCATTGTGAGCTTTTGTCCAAACAGCCCAAGGATAGACAAGTATTAATTGTCGAACCTGATGTCGAGCATTGGAGTAGGCGCTATGGATATTTTGAATCATTATCAAGTGCGCAATTTGCTCCAACCCTCGAGGAGGTCGTCCTCACCCGTCTCTGTAGTTGATGACGGTGTCGATGATGGTGTTCATCTGCTTGGTGAGTTTGGGCGGGTTGGGCGAGAGCTTCTCGGCAGGCGGACGCCCTCGCCTCTTCTTAGCCTTGGAGCCCCAGTCCTCCCTGGCCGACGACGGCTCCTTGTCCTGCCGCCGCTTGCGTTTGCGCTTCTTCAGGCGGATCTCCTCCTCCATCTCCTCCAGGTTGCCGTCCTCGATGGCCTAACGGGGAGGTCATCATCACACAAGACTCTCGACTTTGCCAGCAGTTTAAAAACTGGGCGCCGCTCGTTACCCGCAGCCACTGTTTCTCGGTCAGCGCGTCGCTGTAGTCCACGTCCCGGCGACAGCGGGACCCTCGGCCAAACATCTTCTCCTCCTCCTCCTCGTAAGTGAGGCGCTCCACCTCGGCGTCGTCCTTGATGATCCAGGAGGGAAGCTCGTCCTCTTCCATAAGGCGTGGCTTACGTTTCGGGTTCCGGGCGTCCTCCCGCCGCCGGTCCATGTCGAAGCGCTGAGATTACACAGGAGGGTTGAGTGGAAATGCGGCAACAGGTCTTTGGTTTTAAAAAAAAAAAAAGACGTGACGCTTTCTTACCATGTACAGCTCAAACTCATCTTCATTGCGGGCGATCATCTGATTCAGGGTTTCGTCGTCGGGTACCTCATTTTCCTCCTACATGTGAAGACAACAGCGGAAAGTGATTCAACTCCCGCGAGGCATGCCGGCATGCCGTCCACATACCTCGTTCTGCTCCTCGTGCTCCAGGATGGCCTGCAGGAAGACGCGGCGCTCGTGGCTGGAGGACTTCTGGTCGAACATGCCCGCCTGGATAACCTTCTGGTCCACGTTGAGTTTGTACTTGGCGGCCGCCAGGATCTTCTCCTCCACGCTGTTGACGGTGCAGAGGCGCAGCACGCGCACCTCGTTCTGCTGGCCGATGCGGTGAGCGCGATCTTGCGCCTGGAGGTCCTGAAAACGAGACGCGGCTTTTTGATTTGTCTCAGAACAATTAGCAATCGCTCCAGAAGATGGACCGCATTTTAGTCTCATGTTAAGATGTAGAGTGAAGTTGCAATGGTTGCTCAAACAACCCAACTGACCTGATGGGGGTTCCAGTCGCTGTCAAAGATGACGACGGTGTCAGCAGCCTGCAGATTGAGTCCGAGGCCGCCAGCCCGGGTGCTGAGCAGGAAGATGAAGTACTGCGACCCCGGCTCATTGAATTTCTTCAGCAGCAAGGCTCGGTCGTCCGACTTGGTGGTTCCTGGAAAAATGAAAGGACCAAATTAGTCTCGGGTTGCATTTGAAAAGGCAAAATGTGATCAACCCTTTTTTTTTTAAATCAATTACCCCAGGCATGCCTCACATAAATATGTTAATTTCTCTTCTATTCCAGGAAGAAAAGCTGTTTACTGAGTCTTTTAATGACGCTGGTTATCATGACAATACAACTCGACATCCAGCCGTACTCGGTTATTTAATAGTTGCCAATATGAATATGATGAAAACATATCAGCCTTCTACTTGTGGACGTCAAGCACAAAGAAAGCATTTTCCTCAGCATTTGAATGTCACTTATTATCATGATAATACATATTTACATCCAACTATACACCGGAAGGAATTAATTAGTTGCATATATTAAATAATGAAAAGCTATCAAGTTGTGACTTGCAACAATATATGAGCAAACGTGATTAGTTTTCGCAGCTCAGCCATCAGTCAAAGCCTGCTATGACAGGGTGACAAGAAATTGGATGACGGCTCGGCCATGTATAATATATGATGTTGTCCTATATAGCATTATGTACCTGGAGCAGCTTAACCCTATTCCAAAATGTGCCTGTCATTGAGATTTTGTCTTTTCCACTTTGTTAACTTATTGTTGATAAGATTAGAAATCTTTTGACATGATTATTGTCTTTTGTGGATTAATCTTACCGTCTAGACGCAAATACTGAAAGTTACGGTAGCCAAAGTAGTCCTCCAAGATGGTCATAAGTGTGGTCATCTGGCAGAAGAGCAGAACCCGGTGATTGGTGGCCTGCAGCTTTGGCAGGATGCGGTCCAAGAGCTCAAACTTCCCAGATGCTCGGTACAGGTCGGGCCTGCGTTGGGAACGGACGGCGCAATTACTGACAAACAAGATGAATGCGGTTCCGCTTGAAAAGCGAAGCTACAACTCCGCTGGGATTCACAAGGAAGCAGCACACACACTTCCCATCCTGTTAGAACGCTCTGATGCAGAGGCAATGGATACACAGGCAGTAACCGCTCGCCAATTACGGCAGAGACGTCGATAATCGCCAATTATCGCTGCACTGTGCTAATAAGCTGTAGACAACACTTGGCAAATTACAAGCACACAACGTTGGCTTCACATCAAATGATTAGCTTTTGTCAACAGCGGCTAGACAAAAAAAAAAATAAAAAAAGCAATTTTTTTTATTCGGTCCAACTTACCCACTGATGATGCCGTTGGAGTAGCCCAAATGCTCAGCAAATGACTCCTACGGTAGAGAATGAAACGATCAATGATCGAGCGGCTCCACTTTGGGTCAATTAGCTCAGCTCAGATCGCTCTAAATGAGCTCATAAATGTCACTCACCTCGATATGTTGGAACATGTACGGGTGGTTGCAGATTTTCTTCAGCTGCATGATGGTGTTCATAAGGGTCTTCGCTCCCCCTTTACCCTGAAACCAAAAGAAAAGCAAATGTGTGACGTGCAGAAGTAACTGCCAATCAAGGGGGGGCTCAACGTGTTTGTACCTTCTTGTCTTTCTCCGAGCCATCGGTGAGGAGGATTCCCTTTTGCATGTGCCGGTACAAGACCTTCTGTATGGCGGACATGTCGCATTTGATAACATACTCCACCTGTGCAGAAGGTGACGAGAAAAATCCTCATATGAATGTCATTCCGCCCACTGTACTCCAAAGTGTGAAGCTCTATTTAATGTCGTAACTAGAAATCCATGAAAATTGAATGAAGAGCAGTTGATAAATTTCCCCCCGCGTACACGGCTTGTTGTCGATGCTTCGGGGAGGGAGAGATCGCATAATGAGAAAAAATAATGAATTACTATTTAATTATTTTGAGGTTAGAACCCCACTGTGACATGTTTACAAATTCCTTAAGTTCCTTCCTGCTTTCAAAAAATATTTAGAAAAACAGCTCGGGGAAACTCAACTTTTTGGTGTTTCCAATTAATCACTTTTAGTCCCACAGTTATATGTGTTAAAAAAAAAAAGACTTAAACATTGAAGGCATATGCATAATTTAAAGAAGAAATGCAGTAGCCTGAGGAAGTCTGCTAAAGCAGATAAAAGCCAAACTAAGATCCACATTTGTAAATGAATTGCTTGTGTCAATATGACGTGAGAAAATGATCGTGAGTTGTAATCAAATTTAATTGTTGCTGAAAGGATTGAAGCACTGAAATTTGGTTGATTAGCATTAAGATAAATGGCCCTTCTTTGCAATTGTTTGCTTGTTTTCAATCATTCTTTTTGTTCCGTTTTTGTTTTGTTCTCTTTTGTTTACCAGTAAACCAACTGGGAGTGAGAAACTACCTGAAGCCTCTTTTTAGATCCAAAACACCCGAAGATCAAGAAAAAAAACGTACTTGCTGATGAATTATTTTGGTGCTACAACACCACTGTGAGAAGTTCAAAAAAAACTTTTTTTTGCTCATTCCTGCAATCACTCCAAGGGAGGTGCAGCATCTTGAGAAGACTGCAGATTAATTTTAGATTGCTAACAAGGTGGGGTTTTTTTTTTGGTGTTAGACTCCACTGTGATGTGTTTCTCAAACTTGCAGCGACTTTGAAGCTTCTCACCTTCTCTGGCAGCTGAGACTCCACCTCCTTCTTCAGGCGGCGCAGCAAAAAAGGGCGGAGAACCTTGTGCAGACGTCGAATAATCAAAATGGTCTCCTCCTCGTTGAGGTCCACCTGAACAAAGTCCAGAACGATAAAGAGTGACCTAGCAACCGCAATAGCGCACGGGGCCCGGTTGCAAACGACATCACGAGGACACCAAATTGAAGGTGCGTACCCTCTCGCCCGTCATGGCGAAGGGGGCGTTGAACCACTGCTCAAAGGTGCTGCAGCTCTTGAAGATGGTGGGCAGCAGGAAGTTGAGCAGCGCCCACAGCTCGGGCAGCTTGTTCTGCAGTGGCGTGCCGGTGAGTAGCAGGCGGCGCGGCGCCACGTAGTGCGTGTTCAGCACTTGGGTCAGCTTGCAGTGGTGGTTCTTCATGCGGTGGCCTTCATCCACTATCATGTACTTCCAACGGATCTGGGAAAGTATTATACGGCAAGGACAGAAATAAAGTTCATAAGTCTCCAGAAGTACATTACGAGGATGAAACTTTTTTAACACTGTTTACAGCAGAGTAAGTATGAGATGAAAAGTCGATAGAGTGCGACATTATTTCAAGGTTGGTGTGATAGCGTTCTCCTTGGCGGTTATAATGCCATTATCAATACCCTTCTCCCACCAAGAAAATGGACTCTTGGGCTCCACATAACATCTGGCATTTAACAAACACCCCACATATCAAAGGGGCGTATCGACAAAGCCGTCAGAGAAGCGCCGCGGACGTTGCATGAGCCATCTCCAAAAAAGAAGCGGGGCCCGCATTCATTTTGGAGTGCGGCGCACCGCTCGATAAATCAATGACGGCACTTACAGTCATGTTGAACTTGCATCGGGCCCGTCTTGGAATTGGAGAAAGAAATGATAACAGCGCCTTATCTGCTTTGAGAGAGTCACTCCAGTGATCTCCCACGGCCAATTTGCTTGCAAGGGAGCAAACAGACAAAGCTCCGAACAGACAAGGTTGGGGCTAAGGGACTTTTTGAAACTCTTGTTGTTAACATTTAGGGAACCTTTACCATCCAACGCTCCACTGTGAGGAAAAATGTGCCATGAAGTCTAGAAAATGTTGAAAAAAAAAAAAATCGAGCCAATTGGTGTTGCTGGTGTTATAGGTTAGCAGCTAGCTTAAGCTAACGGGTTGCCGGAGGCTCCTCCACAGTTGTCATGTTGTTGTGTGAAGCATTTATTAAACGCAGCAGCACATTCATTCAGTTTGAGTCCGTGCTCCCTGATAATTTCTGTATACGTCCACAATGCTCGCCATTCCAACATATTACGGACGCCCGAATAACACAACACACTCACAAATGGAAGTAACGGCGAGCGGCTCTGAAAATTGGGGCATCCAGGGAAGACGTGGCGTGGAGCTTTTTGTAAGAAAGCTAGCTTGCTAACTGCTCACTGTGCTAGTAGATATTGGCCAAGTAATTCTGATTAACTCATTGTAATTGCACCAGATAGCTACTGAGGCTAACAGAGGCAATACGTTCTTGTAGTGGAGCAAAACAAAAGGTCATTTGAGGTCAAAAGAGGTCTCACCTTGGCCAGGATGTGCTTGTCCTTGATGATGTACTCGTAGGTGGTCAGCAAAACGTTGAACTTGCCGCTGCGAAGTTGCGGCACGAGTCCCCGGCGTAGTCCGGGGGTACCCTTTGGGTGAGGAAAAGTTTTTTTTGTAACAACAAACAAAACAAAAAACAAAAAAAGTTTTTTACCTTGTAGGCAATTTTGACCACGGATGGAGCCCACTTGTCAAGCTCGTAGATCCAGTTGGATAAAGTCCTGAAAGCCAGAAAATCGAGGAGAATTAAATAGACGCAAGCAAGAAGCAGTGAGTCAAAATATTGCTTGCTATTGGAGACTTTTGGAAGGTTTTCAAAACTGGCTGTCTGGTCTGATCCCTTCACAAAGGCGGAAAAGCGTAATTACTTCAGTGCATATTAAAAGATTACATCGGAGTTTTAATCTGCCAAAACAGTAATTACGAAAGACAGCGTGGTCTTCTGTTGTCTGCACACCCTGGGGTCCAAGTTTAAGACTGAAACACTGGCAGAATAAATCTTATTTTACTATAGTCAATAAAAGGTTGACGCAGACGTCAAAGAAACACAGTTGTACTTTGACAACTATGCAGACAAACCTGTTTTGGGTTTGAATATTGATAAAAAAAAAAAACTATATTTACAAATTCATTAAAGAGAATCTGTTCTGTGTTGTGATTGGTCACTTTCAGGGTTCAGGGGTATGACGGGTCAATCGTCTAAAAACTTAGAATTGGCACTAAGCATTTTGTAAACAGGCTAATTAAGTCAAAGGCTTCTGTGGACATCAGGAGCATTACATAGGATGTGAGCATTAGGAAGCTCCTGTTTCATATTTGTATGCTAATTAGGCTAAGGCGTGCATCCAAATCAGCAAGCTGCTCGTGCGCCGTCTAAGGATTTGAAAGGATTAATGGTGAGCAAAAAACAACCAGAGATAAATTGCTGATTTCGTTCAGTCCAATCAAAGACTGAGAAGCTTGTTTGTTTTATAAAAGCGCGTTTTAACCTTGTGAAGTTTCGCACCGCTGCAGCTCTGATGCCAAGTGTTGCTAATCCAGCAGCTGCGTTGAATACCAATTTGCAGCGCTAGTTTCTTTAAAAATATCGACCCATTCATCATGGCTGACGCTTATCTGCGCTTGTGTAGTCGCCGCAAGATGTAAAGTCAAAAAGTGCGCAAGTATTCATTAGCCGCAATCGGATTTCACGCTACTGGAATTTAAAAAAAAAAAAATGTGGACGAAATAACATTATGTCGTATCTAAGAGGAAATGTGACATCATCTTTGGTCAAATTGGGATTTGCATGCTTGCAACCAGAGGCTTCAAATGAGGGTTTAGAATTTAAATTTAGGATTTCAAACCTGGAGTGTTATTATTATTATTTTTTTAAAACAAGGTTAGTTACTTTCAAATTAACGTTTCAAGATAGAGTTAATACTTCAAATTCACACTTGCGATATTTGAGTTTCAAGTTCGGGTTTTGAACTAGGTTAGTGTTTGGATCTTATTTCTAGGCATTTCCACTAACGCTGTGTTTGATTTGTAAGGAATTGCAAGGAGTGCACGAATTCCATTACACTCCACTTTCAGTCTCGCCCTCCTGCTTTACTTCACTTAATCCTCCGATTCAGTGCCGCAAGTATGAGAAATGCCTTTTGGACAAAAAGCCAGTTCAAGTACTGACGAGAGAGGCACGATGATGAGATAGGGCCCGTTGAGTCTCTTGCGTTCCATCAGGTACGTGATGAGGGCGATGGTTTGGATGGTCTTGCCCAGGCCCATTTCGTCTGCCAGGATGCCGTTTAAGTTGTTGTTGTACAGCGACACCATCCACTCCAGGCCTTGAATCTGAACACGAGAGACGCAAAAGTGTTGACGTACTTGTTAACGCAAACGACAACAAAACGTGTTTGTTTGGAGGGCGTGCTGAGCATGAAAGCGAGAGCAGCCTTTGGAAATATCAAATAGTGGAAAGAACAAAGTGGAGGCGTGGCCATCTGAATCGCAAATTAGAGCAAATCGGCTCCCTTCCCAGATGACTAACTTGTGCATCCTGAATAAATAAAGCCGCTTAGCACACAACAGCTGGAGAAAATAGAGCAAATGCTCATTTGCTGGAAACGTGAGGCCGAAAGGTCTTAAACGAGGACAGTGCATCTGACAGAACAGGAACGGGAATAATGATGATTGTTTGCAAAGGCTTTTCCGAGAATACAGTTTGTCTGAAGTCGACCGACTTTTCTCTGAGCAGAAAAAGACTCGGGTGGTTTGTACAAAGGCTTAAATGGGCCTTATCTCCAGTCCAGCCGAGCTGAGCCAGTGTCCCTTACAAGTTCAACGGCGATGCCACCCGCCCCGCCCCGCCCTCCTCTATCCGCACGCCCTCCTGCACTCCAAGTTGATCTTGGCAGCAGGATAATCTTGCCTCAAAAATGAACTTCAACCTCAAGGGACGAGTAGTCTGAAATGGACAAAATGTTCCAACGGGATCCTAGCCACTGTGTTTTATTCATTTTTCTCCTGTGATTGTGTTAGCTGTCAAAAATGCGGAGCGCCGTGTGCTTTTAATTGGCCGGCGGTCTCGCTGTGAGCCGACATTGCGCTCTGCCCTTTTGATGATCGGAATCCAACCCCTCCTCGCTGTCTGGCATCCCCCACTATCTCCTCATTGTCTCCGAGGGGCCAAGCGTCGCAGCCTTCATTACGGGGTCGTGCTTGACTACCTTAGAAGATGAAATGCCAACGCAACAGCGATATTAAAAATAAAAAAAACATTTGCCGCGGTTATGTTTACGGATGACGGTTAGCATGACAACATCCATTTGCCCGTCAAAATCTGGTCGGAAGCATATTAAGATGAGAACCAGGCAAAGGGAAATGGGAACAAAAATAGGGAGAAGAAAGAACTTCTTAAACAGGGAGGGCGGACTCATGCTGGTCTCCCAACGATGTCACTGGGCGCTGTTTCAAAAAAGTGCCCACACAACCTGTCACTTGATTGTGAGTTCACCGAGAAGCTGCACGCACATACCTGGTAGTGTTTGAGCGAGCCGTTGATCAGGAGAGACGACTGCTTCTCCACCCTCTCGATGACGGCGTGGGCCACGCCGTAGTAGGACTGCAGGCTGGCCTCGTCTGTCGGCACGCTGTACTCGTCATCCACGTCTTGTTTGGATGATCTGAATGTGTGTGTAATTCAACATCAGACTCCCGTGCATTGTTATTCAGTACTTGTTAAGAAAAGAAGCAGTACAGACTCGATAATGTGCTTGGCCTCTTCGACGGGATCTTCTATGGTCTTGTCATTTTCGCCCTTGGCCGTCTCTCCTTCCTCCTTGAGACATAAAATAATACGTTTTGAGGACCCGCCAGAGTATATTTATTACAAGAAGTATGTTTGACGTGGAGGACCGCATTGAGTGTGGATTGCTGAAATGTGTACGGCTACAGCCCCCTAGTGGATTACAAGCGTGAGATTGTATTGTGAGGATTTTGAGTGTGGGATTTTGTTTGATGATGTACCATGAGATTTTTCTAACCTTGGCTTAATAAAGAAATAACGCACTAGCTAGGCCGTCTTGTTTCTGTTTCTGTGTGTGTATAAACCAAATAACCTTCCATAATAATCGCATTGCATTGACAACTCACTGACCTCCTCCTCAAACTCAGAGCCGCTCTCCTCGCTGTCCGACCTTGGCGCAACTTCGTACCTGTGGTGAGTACGAAAAGCTAACAGTTAAACGAAAGCTTCTAACATTGTATCGCTGAGCGGAGACATCTCAAAACTAAAGGCGAAAAGCAGAATGGGTCTTCTCACCCGGGGTTCATTTCGAGCCAGGCTTCCAGCTGGCTGGATTTGGGCGCCTCCGTACCCTGCAAAACTTTGCCCGTCTCCGTCTGGATGACCTTGACGGGCAGCTCGCTCATCTGGCTGCTCTCGTCCATGGGCTGCAAACACACCACAAAGAGAAACAAGTTTTGTCACTTAGGTCTTCTACTCTACCCGTGACGATTAAGTGCTAAAATAGATCATCCGCAGATCATAAAAAAATGTAAAGTTCCCCTGTACACTGACCATAATTATTGAGACACTGGCCAACATTTTTATTTGACCTACATAAATAGACAACCGCATTAAAAAAAAATAAAAATAAAGAGGTGCTTTGTGAAATGGCCCGCGAGTGAGTGCTGACATTGTTTAGCCAGTCAAAACATTTTGGCAGTTTTTTCCTCCAGAGTGGGTGAACACCTCCCGACTTACCTCCCCATCAGGTCCGATGGCACTTGTTCCTTCACCACCTTCTCCGTCAACCTTCTAGATAAGGAGCGCATTGGCGTCATTCAACAATTTAGCTCATAATTTGGAATTGTCTCACGGTACGTCCGTACCGCCTTCTTCTTCTTCTTCCGTCGCTTCTTCTCCTTTGCCGCCTGCGCAGCTTTGTGCTCATACACCAGGGTGGTGAGGTTGGCCACGTACTCGTCCGTCTGCTGCAGTAGGTAAGCCAAACGCTTGTCCTTCTTCTGGTCGATGAGTTTTCGATAGCCCTCCTCATCCTCCGCCTGCGATGCAAACCATTGCAAGAGACCTTATTTCTTAACCAAATTCAAGTTTCACTACAATTTCAGACAGTTTTGCACATTTTTATCACTGCTGCTTTGTACTTTGGCATGCAAATGTGAATATTTAAAATTTATATGTGTTCTCCTTGTTGCCGCTAAACTTTCAGGTTCAGGACCACTGTGATCTTAGTAAAAAAAAAAATCAAAATCAAAATAATAATCTGGAGTCCTGTACAGTACAACATATTGGAGTAACTTAAAGTTGTTACCATAAGTCTCCTCATTCGCTCCTTCTCGATCCTCTCAGTCTCTTTCTTCTGCTCCCGCTCCGTGTTGGTGTGCCAAGTGGCGATGGCTCGTGTGAGCTTCTGCATTTTCCCCGACATGGAGCGGTGGTACTCCTTGAAGTCTTTGGCATGCTGGAGGATACTGTTAAGGTATTCCTGGGGGAAGAAAAAAAAAATATATATATTTTTTTTTTTAAATCTGTGAGACACCTTGGCTTTCATGTGTTAATTTTTTTCTGTTTCCAACCTGGTGTTTCTGCCGGCGCTTTTTCTCCTGCTCCAACTTCTGCTGCTTCTCCAGCTTCTCTGTCATGCGTGCCTCCCGTAGTGTCTGCCGCTTGCTGCGGCGGTACGCCTTGGAGTTGAGGGCCGTTTCCAGGGTAGTGTCCCGCCGCATGCACGCCACCACGTCCTGTCTCAGCTAGCGAGAGAGGCATATGACAGTCCGTACAATATTTCCGGGAAGAATTCACGATCCGGATCTTTGGTACAGTTAAGACATTATCTAAAGAATTTCTTATTGTTTATTAAAATTATAAAATTGATCTGCACACTGAAGGAAGGACAACTTAATAATTGTAGTCTTACTTTTTAAGCACAAGTGGAAATGCAAAAAGTTCTTCTGTATTATATATATATATACGTATAGCTAAATAAACATGCAAATTCAGCACAAACCTGCCGCTGGAAGTTGAGAAGCCGCAGTGCCTTGAGCTCCACCGTGGCCTTGTTCCTCAGGTCGGGCGGAAGGGAGCCCGGCAGACTCTCCAGCTCTTGGATACGATGTGCAATCCGAGCCTGCAGCCTGGTGGACGTCATTATCGAAGTGATTCGTGGAAACTAATCGATGTGTTTAGGGCTACAAAGCACAGTCCTTTTACCTGTACTCCCTCTCTTGTAGGATGCCCACCGGGTCCAGGCCCTGTGGCTTCTGAATGGGTGTGACGCGGTTCTGCTTCTGCTGCATCTGCAGCATGGGGGACACTTGCTGGCCCGCCGGTTGAGGGGCCACGGAGCCGCCCGGCAGGGGCCCGGCTGGCAAGGAGGCAGCCTGGGGAGGCGCGGGCGACGGGCGACCGCCGCTCACAGGGGGGAGGTGCTTGGGGGCGCCGGCTTGATTGTCGCCGCCTTGGCCTGGAGAAGAGGAAGCTTAGTGACTGTGTTGTCTACTTTTTGTCTGGAATTTCTTAGTTTTGGGTCAGTAAAAATGACATTTTTGAAACGAGGCATTATGATTTGAGTTTCATCTTTTTGTGCTGTTTGGAACGAAAGTAAAAAAAAAAAACCGAACCCAGAAAAAAAACCTTTCCTGTCTTATTTAATTGATACGTGTTGTGGACGTCATCAAATGAGCACGTATTTCAAAGAATTGACCTCAGCTTGCTGTCAAATAGAAGAGTGTGACGCAAGACGATACACTGAAGTTTCGTCAGCTTCAAATTCGATTTTATGACGACATATGGAATAAAAAGGGTGAGTTCTATTTCACCGCACTGCTCACTTTTTTAAGTATTTACTGATATGTCTAATTTTGCTGTAGACAGGCAGGTTTGCTTTCAGCAGACAGATACAAGAGAAGTGCAAATGTGCCTTTTACATCTGTATCTAATATCCTTTTTTGTATTGAACTCACCCATTTGCGAGGGAGCAAAAAACAAAGTAAGCAGAGAGGCAAAAAAAAAAAAAAAATCAATCAGTTTCTGTCGAGAAAATGTGTATCTGAGCTTTAATCGATCTTTTGCAGTGTTTTCAGTCGCCAGGTAAAATGACAGAGTTAGCCTCACTATCCTAAAAGTTGGGTTGCATCCTTTTCCAATACATACCATCGAGCCAAGGTTTGGGCCCTGCACCTTGATTGTGTCCTTGCATGGCCGGAGTGGGGCACGGACTGGACTGGGCTCCACCCAAAGGTGCCATTGGCATGCCTTTGGACCAAAACACATGTTCAAATGTTGGTTAAAAAACTGCAGATTTTCAAGCAACTAAATATAGAACAAAATCATCGTTAACAGTAACAAGTTGTTTTTTTTTTTGTTTTTTTTTAACAACTTCAATTATTCTCTTGATAGCGCGTCGGTGGCACGTTTTTCAAATGTGGTATCGTTCGTACCTTGAGGTCTGTTGTAAGGACTACCACTCGCCGCCTGTTGCTGCTGCTGTTGCTGCATTGTGGGTAGGCTCCTCTTTCCTTGCACGGCCAGTTGGAGGTTCTCGGGCAACGGCTGCCCGCGCCCCAACACCTTGTACGCCAGGATCTGAGCCCGGAGCTGCTGCAGCTGGGCCTGACTGAATGCCGATGGCCCACGGCCTTGCTGGCCCATGCCGGACATGTTGGGTACCATGCCACCGCCGCCGCCTCCTCCTCCTCCTGCTTGCGGGTCCATGGGCATCATGGGGCCCGGCTGGGAGGGGGGCATGTGGGGTGGCGTGGGTCCTCCGCTCCCGGACATGGGACTGGACACGTGCTCATGTACGCCCATTGGTGAAGGATGGGGGGACATGTAGCCTAAATTAGAAATGAAAGTTCAGAGACCAGAGATTGGAGAATTGTGGTTAAACTTGAATTAAAATAAAAAAACACAGTTGAAATTTACCCTGGCCATGCTGGTCCATTGGGCTCTGTGGGGGGCCCATGCCGCTGTGGAGAGATCTCATGCCCACGCCTTTCATGTGCCCAAAGTGCATCGTGTCCGCCATTGCCTTGTCGTTCATTCCCTCCATGGGCTGAAAAAGCAAAAGCAACGATATTGATATAAGACTATGCTACAGCAGAAGTTGGAAAATGGCCATTTTATTTCACGATTTCACACGCAGTATGAATTAAATGAATGGTGCCATGTCTACCTTGTGCATAGAATACATCATGTCTTGCGAGAAGTCACTCTGCCCCTGTCCCTGCATGCCGTGGGCCGCATTGGGCGTTCCGGGCCCGGGGCTAGGTCCCATCATACTGTGAACTGAGCCGGGTGACGGGTCCGGTCCGGGGCTGGGGCCCAGGATGGGGCCGGGTGAAAGGCCCGCACCCGGGGAAGGGCCAGGATGGGACATACCACCTGACGGGTCAGAAGGAGTGGACATGGACTGGAACACCGGATGATAGGCAGCAGGCCGTCTTTAGGGAAGAAAATAGATTTAAATGCCACTAAGAATCTAGTCAAAATCTGGGCAGTCATAAACTCGAATAGAACCCAAGTTCTACAAGCTAAAAACCTTTCAATGCTAACAAGCTATATGACAGTAATAATTCATAATAGTGATCAAATAACTCTTATTAAAATAACCAAATACATATCAATTTTGAGACTCTTATACATTACATGCATACATTAAGTCCTCTATTTAGAGTCAGTTTCATTACATATTATTAGCCCTCCATTTAAAGTCACTTAAAAAAGGGTAGCCCTCCATTTTGAATCAATTCTAACGCTATACAATTTAAGTCATTACGTCATAGGTGAGCCATTGACATAACCTTTCTAATTCTTAACATATTTACCCCACTCCCTTCCATTAACAAACTCTGACACTGGTATTGGTGATTAAAAAAATAATAAAATAATAATTTTAAAAAATACCTTTTTTAACGGGGGTGGAGGGGGGCGGGGTTGGCGGCACTTACCTACTTTATCATTCCAGCATTTTCTATTTAGCTATCAAAAAGCGCCAAGTGTGCCTGCTCCACATTCCAGCAAGTAAGTGGCAACGTTTTTATATACCCTTCGCGCTGACCACCACACAAGTCAATTTATTAAATAAAAATATTATTTTAACAGGAGCATCGTGAGCTTTTTGCTCCCGGGGCCGTTCATGTCAAAGCAACACATTTGAAGTGGACTCTTGATTGGATCATGGCTTCCCCTGGTAAAAAAAAAAAACGGTGGCCAACATGGCGGAACGTCACTTGTGGTATCAAAGTCGAGACAGTGAGCAGACCTCCAGGTAACTACGCACGGCTCAGTCACAAATATATTATTGATGTCCACCATTGCGGTGTTTTGGGTCGTTTTCTGGCTGACACACACCCCCTTCGAACCCTCGTTCGTGCGGCTAAGCTAACGCTAAGCTAGGAGGCTAATGAGCTAGCTCGTTCTGATTCTGTGGTGTAGACTCTCTCCCCCTCTCTCTCCCTCTTGCAAAGCGAGCGGGTCAGAAAAGTTTTGACAGCAACGAGCACCGCGACACGGTTAAAAACACAACGCACACGGCGACAAGCCCCCCATGCCCCCCGCCACGCGGAGATCATTTACCTCTCGGCCGAAGTGAAAGTGGCACACGGCAGCAGAAAAAAAACAATCTAATGTTTCTCTAAAATATGACTGCAGTCGTCAAATTCACTCCCCCTCCGTGCTGTTTTGCTGACATATTTAAAGTTGAGCTCGTTGGCGCGGTCGTGCATTGGCTGGATGCACAGGATGTCCCGGCTTTTTTCTTCTCCACTCTTCCCTATTGGCTCCGGTGCCTTGTCGGTCGTCGTGTCTTCTTTCTGGGTGTGTTTTGGATTGTACTGTACAACTACTGTAATGTTTCAACATTGTGGTGTATTAAAGGGAAAAGACGTTTAAATTAAAAATGGCATCGACCAGTTTGTATGCAAAAGATTTTTCGACCTACAAATGACGTTGTAAATTGGTTAAACAAGCTTTATATAATTGACAGTGCTTTCTTGCCCCCCCCCCTACCGACTTGTGTGAGGTTCTTACATTGACCACAAGGGGGAAGCAACACCTAGCACTTGTTCTTTAAAGCTATTTACGCTATTGAAAGAAGTCGGGGACAAAAGTGCCACATTAATATATAATAATGATAATAATAATTTAAAAATACAAAAACAAAGTGAAGAAATAATCTTTTTTTTAAAATTGTATAATCGCATCTATGTATTGTGGTATCCATGTGTTGGGGGTATGCCTTTAAGAGGCGTAGCCTAATAGTGACATCAAGAGCTGGAAAGTTGTTGGCTTGTGAGTCTGCATTAAAAAAAAGTTTGTCTGTATTATTCCCGTGATGGTCGGTCGGTAATGACTTCAAATAAACATGCATAACCATTTGACTGGAACATAGAAGAAAAATAATTTGGTGTCGATTGACATTTTTACAAATAGGATCTACTGCAATGAAATTTTGAAACCATTTGTTGCGCAGACCAAAATATAATTGTATATATATATGTATATAATTTATGTATATATTTGTATATGTTTATAAAGTGGTTTGTAAGTTAACCCCTGTAAACTTGCTTTCATATTCATTCATGGTTCCTTTATTTTAGAAAAACTTGCACATTAAATCTCTGTCGTAATTTTGAGGAAACTTAGATAATTCTCAAAATGGTTTAGTCGTAGATTGTTGACTCATATCGAGGATTGGTGGGAAGCATAAGACGGTGGTTGTGATTACTACTGTACCTCAAGCCGCAATCCGGCCCGGAATCATTAGATTGGACACCAGTACATTCAAAGCACCCCATCCTGACACAGACGTTCATTTGAATATCTTGCCTCAATTAACAAAAGCTATTTAATCTCTGATCTTGGTTTCCAGCCTCTCGGGCCCAACCGGCCTTTTCTTATTGGGCCATCCGCACAGGAAGCGGATGTAAATGCTAACCAAATAAACTAAGCCAAGTCACCTTGCGGCCCGTGATGCCACTCGGGTCCGGCGAGCCAGGAAAAGGCTCGGCCGCAATCATTTGGCAGTGAAAGGCCGGGCGGTTGCGGCGGGGCAGTCACCTTGAAAAAGGCTCCAGTGGACCAGTCAGTGGCGTGACAATTTATTTAAATACCAAACCTCTTCAAAGGCCGTCACGCTCACAAAAGCCCAGTGGCACGACCGTTCACCCCCTCTCAACATCATATAAGAATCCAATTAAATATTGTCTATACTGAATAGGCATGAAGTACTTTACCTTTAAATCCATTTCAGATTTTAGCATGACCCCCTTGCATTTTTGTGTATTCTGTATTTTGTTATATTTGCATCCTGTACATGTCATCGGAATACTTTTCCACGTTTATATTATGTGTATCAAATATTTGTGCATTTTCTACCCAATATTTTGTTCTTGTTTCTAATGTTCAATGTCAACAAACATTCATGTATTTTTTTTATTAATTATGTATTTTTCATATGTTCACACACACAAAACACACTGGTCGTCTGCAGGTGTACGCAAACAAGGGTGCGGCCCTCATTTATTTAGAGATGAGCCACAATTGGTGGTGAAGCTTTTTTTTTTTTTTCTTCATTGCCATTTGAATGACCACGACTAACCTTGTGGTGCACTTTTTTATGGCTGGGGCAGATGGCCAAGTGGATGTTTGTGCATAGGAGGAAGACTTGACAAGCGAGCAGAACCACAGTTGACAACATTGTTTACTTGTCCGACCGTGGAAACAGTCTGAGTACAAAAACTACCCTCAACACCACTTTTAATAATCAACAACACAACATTGTGAGGCAATCAAAGTTTAATCATTGAAAAATGAATGAAAAGTTTAATTTACTTCCTGATTATTTTGCAAATGCTGAGAGATGGTGTTTTCACATCTTCATTCCACTTCAACACTCCTTTCCTTCCCATCAGGTCAAAGAACAGGAAGCATTTGACCTGGCAATTGATCTTAATGCGTGGCTGTGACGCATCTGCTCGGATCCATCACAACAAGAGACTTTCCGTGGGTGATCCCGAGGCTCTGGCGTTCAAAGCGCAGCATCCCAGAATATGGCGGTGAGTGGAAACAAACCATTAGTCACAACATGCCTCAGCTTACCATCAGAGGTGGCAATAGTACTCGCACTTTGTTCGTAAGTAGAAGTTCAGATTGCTACTTGTGGATAAAAACACCAGTGAAATCAAAATACTGAATTTGTGGACATGTACACGCCCTGAAATGTACTTGAGTACACAAGTAAAAATGATTTTTTCCTTATTAATTATATGCAATACCCGTTTTGATAATTGCAGTATGAAAAGAATGGCAGCGCAAGCTAGCACTGGACTAGTTTTTCTACAATCTCAATGAGTCAAAAAAAAACAAAACTAAACCATGGTGTTTACAGTTCTCTTTTTACGACCTATTTTAATTGTGTTATTGTTGGTGCGTGTCAAAGTAACAAGCCTGTTTTGTGAAAGTAAGCAAGACATCATAAATATAAACACTCAAGTGAGAACAGTAACAAAGTACGTACACTTTGCTACTTCCCACCACTCGCATTCCATCGTTGCACTAATTCAACAAGGAACGGAAGGCAAAACACATTTTGTCCGGGAACACGCTTAACGGCGAACATATGACTTGCAGATGGAGCCGTCGTACCTTTTTCTTTTACGCTCTCGCTGTGCGGACGAGTCGAAGATGAAGCGGTGTTAACGGCTCACAGATGCCGGATGCGCCTGTGCGCAGGCAGGTATCCACTGTGACAAGCCCGAAACATATGCGCGTTCAAAAAGTTGGAAAATCACGCAAGTTAGGGGGGAAAAAAGAAAAAATGTTCTCCATTTGTGTGTTTTATGATGTTATGGTCATAGTCCAGGCAAAGACACAACTCAATCACAGAGTCTTGGCTCTTGTTCGGCTGACACGCTTGCAGGAGGGGCAAGAAGTGCAGTGCCCCACCATGTTAAGCAGATGGTGATCACAAATCTTGTGAGTTGTTTGAGGAATATGCAAAACCTCTTTTCAGCAATGAGCTCCTTTGCTGTTGCGTGGAGCATTTTTTTTCATTGGTCATCGGGGCACTTGTGATTGAGCCCTGCCAATTCTGCCTAGCAACATGAGACCGATATTCAATTAGCATTTCTTTCATTTATTCTTGAGCCTAACCGTTCATTGATTCATTGGCCAGCAGCTAAATTTTAAAATCTATTCTACAGCTAAGTGAAAATGAGTATAAAGCCTCTAGAACTGAAGAATTGTGTTGGTGTTAGCATTAAGCTAATAACTAGCGGTAATTTTAGTGGTTGGGGTTATGGTTTGGGTTGAGGTTAGGGATAGAGTTGCCACAAAAAAACGTTAACTCAGACCTCCAAATTATCCATGTTGAGGCTTATGGTCGGGTTGCCACATAAAGCGCTAATTTTAACACATGAATTCTAACTTATAGGAATAAAAACCTCTTTGTAAAGTCTCTGAGCATGTCAACGATGCTTATACAGTATTGTCTCATCTACGGCATGTTAAAACAATGTCGCCTCACATGCCGGCGATTAGCTTCGAAATTGTTGCAGATTTCCTGTCGAGAGCCCGCAGGATGCTAGGCACATGCTACGCTAAATCAACATGTGCGCTCTTGTGTTCTCCCGACAGTCCATATTTCTCTCAGGCGTAGGATCGCGGCGGCCCGGGACGGTAATATTAAACAGCACGCTTTAACAATGAATGGCAGAACACCTGCAGCACAGGCAACTACAAAGGCGGGTTTCCTCCTGACAGCGCTTCCTCTCTTCCCCCGGCCTCCCGCCTGACCCCTGCTCCATCTTGGAAAAAGATCTCAGGCAGACGAGTCGGAGAAAGTCGCTCGGCCGACCAGACAGCGCTCCCGCGGGAACGCTCGGCGACGGGAGGCGTGCCGAGGAGCACCTGCCCCGTAAATCTACCCGGGGCTTCCCTTTCATGAGGAATAACAAATGGCGGTCGAGGAGGGAAAAAGCTAAGGTGACCACGGCAGATGAGCCGTGAAGTGTGTGACCTCATGTACACGTCTGGATCGGCGCGCATCAATACAGATGTGATGCCACGTCAGGTTGCTACTTCTAAGCTAGGAAAAAAAAAAAAATCGAAAGTTTAGTCCAGTTTTTTTATTGGAATTCAAAATGGCCAAGTGGGGGAAAATTCCAGATTGCAATGCTTCCATGGGAATTGAGGGTAGTTTAATAGAAAGGTATCGTATGCCAATTCCCGAATCTGCTGCGGTCGACTCCATTCGTATTCCAAGCACCGCCTTGAACGGCTCACTTTGTTGCGGAAAGGCGATCGCGTCGCCGCTAAGCGTCCCTGCAACAAGTCAATCCACGCACAAAGTAACCATTAGACGCCTTGAAACCTACTGTACTGTTTCCCACTCGCCCCCGCGTGCTCCTTTTTGTGCTCGGATGACTGCAAACCTCAAAGGGCCCCGGAATTTTACAGCCGGCCAATCCCCTCTAAAAGCATGACACCACTTTAAAGAAATGCTCCCTAAACAAACACTACTTAAACACGCTGCTGCTCCAGACGACAATTGGCCCAGCGCTCTCGAAGGGATTGGCTAATCCCCGAAACACGGGCCTGTGACTAATGGCGGAATTTAGCAAGAAATCGGCTCCGGTTTCAGACGGGCGCTTATCGACCCGAACGACGCGAATAGCTCGGGCCCCGTGATGAATGAGCGGCGGGGATCATTTCGTCTTTCACTGTCGCTATTGTGCGGGTGAGAATGAAACATGTCAGAGAAGCACGTAACGAGCTTTTTTTTTGGCAACAACAAGAAAAAAGAAAACCAAAATAAGCCGTCCTGTCGGAGATGTCGAGCGCTGGCAGTTTTTCTAGCAGGGCGAGGTCGCCCGTCCGCATGAAAGTAGCTTGTGTCGACCTGTTGGGCCGCCGGAGTGCACTTGGCTAGAAAAACAAGGAATCAATCAAGCTCAGCGCACGCATCAACGGCAAGATGGAAACGTGAATTGGCGCGTCTTGCTCGGTCAAGCAAAACGTCTACTCTTGCCGCACTTCAGTACTTGTTTTTCATGTAAATTGGAATATTGTATACTGTAGAGTCATTTATTTTATAGTACTGCCATTCTGAGTTTGCGGTTACCGAAATGACCTAATTTCGCCGCAAGACTTTAACAAGCGTTCTATTGCCCGTGTTGGCCAAAGCACACACGGCAACAATTGAAGGAGAAAGTGGAATCAAAACTGTTTATATTCGATGATGTCATTCGTGTAAGCAACCAATCAGCGGTTCGCGGGCCGTTTGTTACCGGGCAGCCCAATGATGCGAAACAATGAGGATGTCATCATTTTTTTTTTATAAAAGCTCAATCCCAACACGTCAGGTCATGCATGTTGAATCGCTTGGCACGGTAAGGGAAATTTCCTTTAAAAAAGAAAAAAAAAAAAACAAGAAAGGAAGCCACAGAGGATAAGCCATTAGTGGCAACTCTATCCACCGTCTTGATTTGTCATTGCTAGTGAAAGGAAATCGTGGCCACTGAGCTCTGTGAAACATGCAAAGCATAACATTTGCTCAGGCCGGCTCTCTTGTGGTTTTCAGGGGAAAGCAAACGATCCCAGAGCCGGGCTCCAAGGGCTCGCGCGCGACCTCCCCGTGAACCGCTCGTTAGTGATTATATGCTTGATATATGCGGCTACATATGGTAAATGAGGGCACACTTATGGGGAAGCCACAGGGGCCTTGTTATGCTTTTTGGGCTGTTTTCGCATGGCCTTAAAGATGTCCACCTGTTTCCCGTTAAGTCCCAGCGGAGCGGAGCGCTCAAGTGGGAAAATGGGCAAAAGTAGCGCAAAGTCGCTTCCGGTCATTTGGTATCAAAGGCGCCGCTGAGCTTCCTGCCGTGTTCGCTTCTTAGATATTCCAGAATGGACGTAGAATTTTGTCTTTTTTTCTAAAATGTTGTCTCTGTAAAAATTCATTCCTTACAGACAATGTCTGTATTTGAATAATATTATAATATTTACATATTATCAATATATCACATTAGGTCCATCATGACCAATATTAAAAAATATTATTATATTTTTATGTATATATGTTAAGATAAGATTTTTTCCTGTATTTTTAAGATTAGATATTTCATTGTTACTTTTTTTTTTTTTAAATCGTATTTTGGGAGTAATATCAAATACTGTACTGTATATCAAATGATATCAATTAGATGTGGATTCTCTCATTGGCTGGTCAGTCCCCGTATGCTAGCCAATAGCGGGGGACGACTGTCCAATTAAACACAGGAAATCTCATGAGACTTGCAGAGATCTTGAGGGATTTGGACTATTCTATTGACCACTGATCCCCCCCCCAGGAGATTTGAATTTGATCTCCAGGTTGTCCGACTCGAGGGGCAGCACAATGTAGCGCTTCAGCTGTATCGTATCTCCAGCTGGACGTTGCCAAAAACGCAGAATGACTTATTTAGTCAGAAATGCGGGGGTTGCTCCACATGTGCGGAGCACCAGGTCCGCCCACTGGGGTCCCACGATGGATGACACCAAAGAGAACCTGTCATCTATCCTTGACATTTACCAACCTAATTAAACCGCTGCGTTCGTAAGGTGTGTCCCCCCCTCCCGATGGCCGGGGTCCAGGGTCCTGTCTACATTTCACTGAGGGACTTCTTTGGGCGCCCAGCAATTTGCCTGAACAAACTTATCCCAGCTGTTCTCTGGAAAAGGCATCAGCGCGACAATTCCAGGCATGTCGGCCCCCGTTTCCAAAGCAGAAGAGATGGTTCTCTTCTTATTTGAGTAAAAATAGCAACGCCTCCCGAGGACGGCGTGTGAGCATCAGGATGAATGGTGCGGTAATTCGAGGCTTTGAATGTAATAAAAACAACAAAAAATCGAGGTTGTCGTAAATAACTTGGCCTCCGCCAGATGGAACAGGTATTTTGTCGTTTGAAGGCGCTCCAGGTATCGAGATTTTCTTTTGGAAAAAAAAATAAAAAATGCAAGTGTCCAAGATATGAAGATGACATCACGAGGAAGCAAGTAGAGAAGGAAAGGGAGGTAGCGACGAGGTATTTTCCAAGGGGATGATGACTCCCCCCCCCCCCCCCCCCCCATCATTTCCTATGGAAAAAAAAAAGTTATTGGATGCCTTTTTAAACAACTTTCTATGCTTTCAAGGACACTTTTGTTATTTTTGAACGTTCAACTCGGCGCTTTTGAACTTGGTGGTGTTACGTAACGGGTAACCTGGGCGTGCCCAATAACGCGGCAAGCGCCCATTTACATCAGACATTCCGCCGCCACCGCTCATTTGTGGGCCAACTGCTTGAATTTTTCCAAAAGCGTACATGAACATGTTACTCATTCATTTATTTTGATGTCAGATCAGATCTCCGTTCCCCTTTTTTCCCACGAGCCTGTCTGGTCAATCATGGCCCGAGACGACCTCGATGGGGAATCAAAACAACATGGCCGCCGCAGGTGTGGGCGCTGGACGACTCGCATCCCTGGGTCGCCATCTACCCGGGACCGCCTTCAAAGCGCGGCCAGCACGATAAGATCGCAGCCGTCCATCAAAACGTTAACACGTTCTCGTTTAAATACGAAAGCCCCGCACGGCAAAAAAAAAAAACGTTTCTGCCCCCATTGTTCAAATATGTTCTGCTGCTTTATAACAGTCGCCCATCGCTGGCATTCATCCCCAAATACCCTCATGTCTCTCACGGCAGCACAAAGATGGCTCACTTTGGGGAGTTCAACACTCTTCTGTGTTGCTCATGCGACTTGAGTTCACATACATTTGAGAAATAAAACATCACCTGAAATTAAAGTCAGACAACATTAAGGTCATAAAGTTCAAAGTTGCCGAGCAGACGTGAATAGACCCAGTGCAGGGAGAAAAAAAAAAAAAAGTCTTATGAAGATTTGCGAGTTGATTTATAGCTTGCACCGTCCTCGTTCTATAAGAGGCGTAAATGAGAGAAAGATGGCGGGCATTTTACGTACACGTTGTGCCTGCGAGATGGTAGTGCGTAAATGTGGCTCCGCCTCCCCGCTGTTTGATTGACAACCTGCTATTTGAACATACCAAAGACAGATACTTTATTCTTCTGTGTGTTTTGTCAGAGGGGAGGCAACTGCCACCCTCCCTCGCTCAATTTAGACTAAAGTAGTGCTTTGACGCCATCTTGTAATATTATAGTAATGTTAAATTGAGTGGATCTTAATTTAGTCAGAACTTGTCAGAACTTTAGAAGCTTTGCCATCCAGTGGAAAAAAAATGGGTCCAAAGAGGCGGCAGATTTTCCGCCGGGGATGGCAGGTTAGCCACGGTTCCAATAGCAGGTGACTTGGAAGGGGGTCACCATGTGGTCATCATGGGGGTGCGGGGGGGGACGGGATGCTGGCAACAACTGGGAGACATCACAAGTGTTTTCCCTCAAGTCAAGGTGTCGTTTCACACTCTGGAATCTTCCGTCTGACAGCGAGCGATTGATTTGCAAGCGGTGGACTGCTACAACGATGCGCCGGCACCTGTGTCGCATTTACGCCGTCATTAGCGCAACATTGTTGCCGCTTTGTTTAAGTTGCTTCTCATCAACAGCCACCAAAAATACAGCTATGTACAAATTTGGGTAGGCCCAAACACAAAAAAAAATAAAAATAAATATAAAATATTTTTTCAAAATTTAACACATAGTTACAATACGTACTTTTTCTTAATATCGGCTATACATACAAGTTACAGAAATTTTATTTTAAAAAAAATGTCCAAAAGATGTCCCTAAAAAAATGTTTTAATTTGAATTCTTTCAAGAAATCAAGTGGTTATGTGAATGGCGACATTTCAAGGTTTGGGGACCCTTGAGGTTGAACATCTGCCGAGGCCTGAGAACTGGCCTGAGAACTGGCCTTCATCGGCGAAAGCCATAAATGTCAGTCGGCAGAAGTCGTAATTGATGCGAGTACAGATGTCTTACGCCACAGCATCGTTTGCTTTGACACTTTTCCCCCCTAAAAGCTGAGAAACTAACAACAAGTTACAGAAGTGGCAAAAATACTTCAGTGCACACATTGTAAATAGTATCGATGCTATTTGTTAGCCAGCCTAAGGTGTTTTGTATTGTTTGTTAGCATTAAGCTAAACTGACTTTATAAGGCAAATCTATGTTTTGTATTCAAAACACTGTATGTTTTCAAATATAGTAAATAAAAGTAAAAATAATCCAAAACCCAAAAATAATATTTGTACTCTATTACTTGGCACGGCATACAGCGAGCGGCGAATGTTTCGTATTAGCCGTGTGAAACGCCTCCCGTTCCCCGAGATTCGCTTTTACAAGCGAGAAACTGGATATTTCATATTTCATTCTGCTTTGAGGACGTCAGTGCACATGCGAGTGGCGAAGCGCCCCCACCCCCACCCCCTTTGATCGCCCACCACCCCTCCCCGACCGAGACTAATTGTGGGGGCGGAGAACAAATGAAAGGAATATCGGGCCCATTTCATGGGAATTGGCTGCCCGCCGCTAGCGGAATTAGCCGCCTTTACGCGCAAACGATAACTTCATGCCGCGCTGTTTGGGGATGTTAACGGTTTACTTTATTGTCACCGTGACAACATAAGGTCACGGGGTGCCGAATAGTGGGTTCACGGCCAGACGTTTTCTATTGGCTCTTGTGTTTTAAGCGTTTTTTATTGTTGGTTATCAAATTCATCAATAATTGTTTTCGATTCTTTCGAGATTTTGTGAATTTTTTAAAATCCTCAGAATTTCAGCCACTCAACAGTTTCATATTCTCCAATTTTTGCAGTCCTCCGTGAAAGCGAAGCTATCGCAATATCTTTGCGGTAACTCTAAGTCCGCTTTCGTTTTGGCTAACAGTGATCGGGTTTTTTTTTTGTATGAAATGCTACTTAACGATCAGCACACATTTGTTTCTTTTTGCTGCGGTGTCGGGTGACAAAGTTGAGCATGCACAGGAGCAGTGTGTTGTTTTTGTTGTTGTTTAGCCAGACAGGTGTCACAGGCTCGTTGACCTCTCAAAGCTGTGTACGCAAAAACAAAAGCCAAAAACAAACACAAGCGCTATCTATTTAGCAGACGTCAACCGCTACTGTTGAAATGTAGCCCCAAAACAATTTCCAGTTCGTGCTTTTTTTTTTTTTTTTTGGGTGATTTCGAGATACTATAATAGAAACAATATGGTTCCGTTCAATTGTGAATTCCTCAGCGGGTAAACTTGTGGACAAACAGGGTGACCTAATGCCAGCAGAGTGTGTTTGTACTCAACACATGACTCACTCCTCGTGATTTTCAACGTACAGTCGGGAGACAAACGCCGCTGTCGTGGAAACAATTCAAGCAGCCAAACTGTCGCTGCTCCCTCGCGCCGTCGCCGATAATCTACCCGTCTTATTTTCAATCATCCAGAAATTCCACAACACTTTGCGTGTGTTTTTGTCACTTTGCCACAGGGGGCAGCATAATACATTCGGATCAAATGAAGCCATTCTTCGAAGAGGATAAAGAATGTATGTACGCCTGCAAGTGTTATGAGCGCTTGGGTTGTCTTATTGAGCTACTTGGGTGGGTGGATATATTAAAAATACTTTTGGGCGCCCGACGGCAGAGGTAGATCCGCATATTTTTGTGACACCTCTTAAATTAAATGTGAACGTCTGCACTTCTTGTCTCACCATCCAAATATGTGTGGAAATGTTCGTGTGTGGTGCCAGGTTTGGCAAGGGGCAAAGGTGGCTCACAATGATTTATTGAGAGAAATTATTCTTCTTTACAAACCTGTTTCAGTATTGGCAAGCCATTTTTATTTTTGAGTTTTTGCCCTCTCTGCTCGGAAAACAGCTTCTTGTATTCATTTTTGAGTTTTTGTTATGCTCACCCTAATCTTATTTTATTTAGCTTGTGTTTTATCTCTAATGTTTTTATTGATTTATTCGGGTACTTTGGGTGGTTTTTGTTTCAGTATTTTATATTTCATGATTGAATTGTTTGTTTTAATGTTTATTTTAGTATCTGATTTGTTTGATTTATTCTTAATTTAGGGTATTTTTATTTCATTCATGTTTTTTAGTTTAGTCATTTTTTATATTATTTTATTTCATATATTTTAACTTGTATTTATGTATTTTTACTATTTCATTTACTAATTCATTTGAATTTGTTTCATTTTTGTGTTCTTATTTTTACCTTTTCTTCCATATTCTATATATTTTATTAATCTGATGATATGATCACATCTTTCGACATCATCTCCTAAATATGTATAGTATGTAATATTTGATATGTAGACAACGTTTTGTGTTTGCGTGGTGCAGGCGGCCAATGGCGACGCTCGCTCGCGTTTTCGAAGGGAAGGGAAGGCGGCGGTGGCGCCGACGCCGCGGAGTCCCGTCAGCGGGTTGGTCCTGGCGCTTAATGGCATGTTATCAAAACAAATCACAGTTGTAACAAAAAACACGTTTTTTTAACCCCCTCCGAGTCCACACGCCATTTCCAGGAATAAATAAAATTCAATTTACTTGAATTATTATGATGAACTTGTTTGTTAAAAGCCGAACGTTTGTGAAAATCTAAACTTACTTCTATTAAACCCTAAATTAAAACCCTAACCCTGTTTTTTGAAACCCTGGGTAGACTTTGAAACCTTATTTTTCAACCCTACCCTATTTAAATTTGAAAATTCAGGGCTCCCGACTGTCCCCAAATGTCACCCTTTTGCTTCTAAATCTTGAGTCAGCGCAATCAAAACTTTTTATTTACTCTTTGCAGTTTTCCAGAATGTCCTTTTTTTTCTTGCTGAGAAATTTCTGCTCCACTTTTAGCAGATCTATTAGTGGTGAAAATGAGCGTAAATGCCAATATTTCCTTTACTGCGTCCATTCATTTAAGAAGCAGCTCCCCATTTGGGGAGGAGGGTGTGGCCAGGGTGGGAATCTCTTCATGTCAGATGATGTGATCTACTGAACTCATCTTGTTCTCGGATACCCCTCAAGTATCCAACCACCGGCCCCCTCTCCACTCCCCTCCACCCCCACCCCAGCCCTTCATCCTTCCAAGAGCCCACATGTGCCCAATATATCACCCGTCCCCCCCTTTTGTTTATTATCTCCTTGGATAAGCATGTGGAATCCCCATCTTCCAGTCTTTTACAAGCTCGCAGCAGCCGGCCTGGTAGCGCACACACACACGCACACATATACACACATACACATATGATATCTCCAATGTAACAATCAAAGAGGCACGCGAGATTTTGCGCGTTTCCGCTGGCGGGCAGATGTGCGACTTCAAACGGGCCAACATCTTATTGCCATGTGTCAGTGTTGTAAAAGAAGACCAAAACACTCCAAAGCCCCCTCGTAAATATCTGCGCTACACAAAATACATTTTGTCTAAATAGAGTCTTTGCATTTTTGTTGTTTTCTTGGAACAGGCTAGAAATGCACAAAACGCCCACAGTGGATCCCACTGGGCATCCTTCACTGGGTTTGGTTTTTTATATATATATATATATATATATATATATATATATATATATATATATATATACCCTTTAATTCATATATATATATATATATGAATATATATATATATATATATGAATATATGGATTAAAGGGTATCAATGTTTCCATTTTATTCAAAGTAAAACAGATAGAATGATGGCACGCAAGCAAACGAAGATGAAACAAATACATAAAAATAAAAGACATAAAAATAAAATCCATACGTGGAAAACAGTTTTTGCCGTGCAGGCCCCGCTCCAAGGTCCGAGCCCCTGCCAAGGTCGTCGTCTTTTCTACTGCAAGTGACTTCACTCGTTGAAGATGATGATGATGATGATGAGCATCATATGTGCAACATGCACACTCACAAATAATGTCTAGATCAGGACATTGTTAATTATGAGCTTTATTACTTGCAGACAGGAGACGTAACCTGCGAGACAAGATGACTTATTATAGGATCATCAATGTAGTCATTCAAAAAGCTGCCACACGTGGAAAAGACACACAAACGCGCACGTACACACACTCTCACACACACGCCTGCACGCACGCACTATCGGGCCGAGGACAGTGGGAAAAAGCAAACTGTCGGGCCAAAAGGTTGCAGCCCTGGGACGGCACGTTGCTTAAATCTTGTGTGACATTTATGTGGGCGCGTGTGAATGTAGTTTTTCCCCAACGTTTTTTCACTCTACTTTCTCCTTTGGTTAAATGCGACGGCTACCTAGCGAGTCCTCAATCTAGCTAACTCGCTGTCACTAACTGTCAGATGCCATTTTCAAATTTTAACTTTGCACGTGCAAGTTAGCCAACGCTAACGCGGTAGCTTGTTTTTGCCAATATTAGGAACTTGCAGGATGGCGCTATCAAAGCCAAACGTTTATGAGCGCAACTTTCCGTGAGCACAAGTTGGTGACCGTGGTGCTCCAGCTGGACACGTCATCAAGCCGCAAAGGTTAGGTTGGGCTGGGCCAGGCTAGGCCAGACCCCCGTTAGAACCTCGCGAGGTCCTTTACAAGGTCCTGGCCCCTTAAGACCACCCGGACGCAAAGCTATCAAGTGTAAGGACCTTGTTCACTTTTTTTTTTTTTTTTTTTTTTTTTTTTTTTTTTTTAACAGGAGGTGACGCTCCTCCAAGTGGCTCGTCTAAAACCGCTATGGGAAAAACATCAGTGGAACAAAGTAGACTGATGAAAAATAACGACCGCAAATAATCCACACAAAACAAAATCAATGATTCATTTGTGGGCTCAAGTATATAAAATATTCTTTATGTGTGTGATATGATAATTATCATGGTTTTTATTCGCAGTTATTTTTGATAACTCTCACCCTGCACAATCAAAATAAAATCTATGACTAGAAATAAGCTACAAAGTTAAAAAAAACGTCTACATCAAGCACGGCGGACCTTTTCACGCTCCGATAATCCTGTACATGTCATATTATGCAATTGCTCCTCTCAACAATTATTTTTGATAAGCGCCACTCTGAGCATTAGAATTAAACAGTGACTAGAAATAATCCACAAAATCAAAAATAAACTCCTCTTCATGTACTTTCCTGCAAAATGTCTCTCCATGGCAACTGCCAATTTGCATGACAGAAATACTCTGAATAAGCACAGTAGAAATAAGCATATCGTCACAAGAAATAATCCCCCAAAAAAGAGTGGCACATGACGGGACTGGATTCATAACTCATGGGAACACATGCGCTCGTTAACGCGGCACACGCTTTGCTTTCCTCATCACTTGGTCGGAAGCGTCTGGCCTCATCATCGTCATTTATGACATTATTCTTGGCCCGCTCCAACTAATACCACAACACATCCTGATGTGATGTAAAAACGGCTCGGGTTAGGGCCATTAAAAGCGCTAACGCTAAAAGAATCTGCACTTTTTAAAAAAAAAAAAAAAATTGAGACTTTTACGATTTCCTTTGAATTTTTTCTTTTTTTTTCCGGTTCGCGACTGGCCGTGGTTCCCTGCTCGATTCCCTCCTCACTAAATCGTCTTTTTTAAGCTTTTAAAAAAGTTCAAATGCACCAGGGTCCACTTACACGTGTCAACGCCGCGCCCCGGGAGAAGCTTCCCTGGCTCGTCAAGATTTTTTTTTTTTTTTTTTTCTTTTCCCCACCGACAGGTTTAAAGAGCACACATGTTTTTCTGGCTTTCCCATCATGCACCCCGTCACCACGGCAACACATGAATATTAGCGTTTGGTGCAAATCATAAAAGCGATGCTGTATTAGGGATTAACATTTGACTACATTTCCTTGTTATTTTTCTAATGATTTAATGGAACGGTTGCATCTTTGCGTGAATCATTTGAATGCTTATTTCCATGCTAAATAATTTTTTTAAAAAGTCATTTTTAATCAATTTAATAATTAAATAAATGTGAAAATAAATTGTATTTTGATGCATTTTTGCAGTTTCTCTGTGTGCACATGAGCCAGTGATGATGATGATGATGATTAATGGATCGACTGAATCCGCAACTTCTGAGGTGATGTCGCGCAGCTTCCCCCACGTAAGACCCTTTCTCGTTTTTATGATGGGGTTATTCTAGAGGTGGAGTCAAATATGTTTGACCTTCAAATGCATCCCTGTGACCTTAGACAGAGGGGGGGTCGGGGGGGTCAGCTGACTTCCATGCTTTGCTGACATTGACACCTGTCCTCAATAGTGGGACTCTTTAGTTGTGACATTCCAAAACTGAACTCAGTTTTGAAAAGTCCGACCCTTAAAATTAGCCTCACTTAACACAACATGGAATTTGGTAGGCTTATCTTTTATGTGTGGACCCACAAAAAAATGGCAAGAATCCTTCCCCGGTGAAGTAAGTAAGTATAACCATTCTTGGATTGGACCTTTTGGAATTAAAATTGAGAAATGTTAGTGTGTGTGCACACTTCAAACAGGCCAAGGGCCAAGTGAGTTAAAACACAGTGTGTTGATGTAACAACACACACATTAGCACAGACGCTGTTGCCAAAACAGGCGCAAAGTTGCACAGTGGCAACAGGTTGTTTGTCAGCCAGCACCAAGGTTAAAATCCCGAGGGCTTGGCAGCAAAAAGATTGTCACGTTTCACATTGCCACGCCTGAAAGGACAAATTATGTCTGCCATTTTGGTACGAAGCAGCCATTTCATACTGAATTGTGACAGATTCGATTTTTGTGTTCATTCTGTGTAGGCAAAGTTTAATTCCCCTACATAAAAACCAGCAACCAAAATGATTGAATCCATGATACCAAAGTTTTATTTGGCAACATAAAGTTTGGTAGACATGAATGGAGCCACAAAAGCAGCCATATCTGAAAAGACGCAGTTGAGAACGGCCATTTTAGTTTGAAGCCAACCGTTTGAGTCATTGTGCCAATGCCCACATTCAAACATAAAGTTTTAATCTTTAAAAATGAAGCTCCTGAAGTCACTTTCAATACTTGAAATTTGGTAGACATGTCTTTCATGAGTAGAGCCACAACATTTGCTGTAGTCTTCAAAAGTATACATTTTATAAATTTGCGACCAAAGTTGAACCACGTATCCTTGACAGAATTAGAAAAAAAATGAGATGTGTGGAGCATAGCATCAAATTTCAATGACAAAACACAGAAAGCTGAGATGCCAAAATATGAGTCCAATATTAAGTCAAAGGAACTTGAGCATCAGTACATTTCCCAGCGGTGTCCTGAGATAGCAGATTCAAAAAAATAAGAACCTAAATTTAGCGTCTATGTGTGCAGTCATTTACATGGACTCCTCCAGGCCAATGCAAATGTGGGCCCCTCAAGTTTTAACTTTGGCAGACTCGCTGTTTACTCTAGTTAGCGGCAGCCAGGTGCGGCGGCCATTTATCAGCACTTTAGTAAAATCACAGCTCACGCAGCGGCGGTCGATGTGGTCGGGCAGCGGCAGCTGCGATCAGTCACGTCGCGGCGGCCGCTAAAAGAAGAGTCGTGAATCATGTGCAAAAGACAACAAAGCGGGCAGAAATAACACAGAGTGTGACGCTACATAATGTCGCTATGGCTATTTTCTTTGGGGGCCGCAATGTGACACACTTTTTCCATAGAATTTACATGAATGTTTAGACTGGCAAATTTGCTACAAAATGACAGGTGGACATGACATGAAATAACACTTATAAAAAAAAAAAAAAAAACACGCAAAATGAAGAGTAGGTTGAGCTGTCAACATTGTCGTGATAGAAGATATTTTCTTAGCGGTGGAGTAAAATGGACACGAGTATCAGTGGCAACTACGCAAACATTTTTTGGAAACTTAGATATTCATTTCTGTTAACTCGTTTTCCTTCTTTCTCCCAAAAATGTACCTGAATGGTTCATTTCACAGTCAAGAACTAGAAGTCAATAATTAAACGTACAATAACAACAGAAGCTAACCGCATGAATAGCAGAGGTTTACTGTATAATCACAGTTCCCAAAATATCTTCTCCAGTGGCCTTCTCCAGGTGTCGGAGCAGACATCCGCCTCGTTGTCGTCGCGGTGGTCACGCTAGCAACTCGCGACGAGTTGGGAGATGCCCCAAACACACACGCTATTATGACTGGAGGAGCTAATGGAGCGTGATGTAGTTTGCATGGCGTGAAGTTCTTCCCCTACTTTTTAATGACCACCAATATCGCCATGGCAGTACACTCCTGTTTTCCGGGATAAATAAATACAGTTGGTGACTCAAAATACTCGCCTACCTGACTTTTTTCCCCCAAAATTTTTAAGATATGAGCTGTCAATTAGTGGATATTTGTTTTGCTTTGACTTGTAAGCGGAAACTCAAGATATGACGTATGAGATGGCGGTCGTGTCAGATAGTAAATATTCTTGATTAAGTTCAACTTTTTTTGTCACCACTCCAGTTTCGCGTTTCTGCGAACGACCAAAACACCCACAAAATGTAGCATTATTATGCTAACTTAAGGCTAATGCTAACAAAAGCAATGGCTAGCATTTAGCCCGGATATTGATACTTTCTTCCACCCTTAAATTAGTATCGTAGTTTTACATTTCCACATGTCCATTATAGGAAACATAATCTGTGTTTTCTGATGAATTTTTTGGGGCTTTGTGGAAAGAATTTTTAGCTCCGCCAGTGATAATGTTCCAAGTAATGTGTCCTGCGTAATAGCGTGAGCAGTTTTCTCCAGCTCATTGCCAAAACGATGCGTTCAGGTTGTAGCAATCCCTGCAGCGACATTTAACACGACAACATCGGCGGCGACGTGTATTAACGACAGAGCACCCTTGTGACCTTTTGCCTTGTTGTCACTGCGAAACAAGAGACGCCAAAGACTAAATTCCCAGGCCACTTTTCCTCGTGTGTGTGCATGTGTGCGTTTGTGTGCCCTGCCATGAAGGAAAGTCAGTCAAGTCTCGAAATGGCAAACAAAATGCTACTGTGTGAACGGCAACTGTTGATAAGGTGAAAGTGTGTGTGTCCGTGTGTGTGTTTGCGTGCTGTGAAGTCAGCAATCCGGCCGGCCCCCTTGCTGACACGCTCAATCCCCCCCCCCCCCCCCTGTGGTCCTCAGCAGATCGTTATCAGTGGCCGTTTAGTACACACAAACGCTGTGTGGCGCACACACTCACGAGTTATGTTTACACAACAACACGTGTGAAAACGGGAACGATCTTGTCTTTGAAAGCTGCACGTACAAATGCGCTTAAAATGTTTTTCCTTCACGCGAGTTGACACTTGATGTGTAAATTAGGCTGCAAACATGAGAAATGTCATTAAAGGTGATTGTAATCAAAATAAAGGGTCACTGAAATATTTCGTGAATGTCAGTTTTTCTTGCACTCAACAGGGATCCTGAGGCCGAGGGTCACTCGGGAAAATATTGGACGAGAATAAAATCTTGAAAGGTAGGGCTGGTTTTCTTTTGGATGTATTTTTGGATGGCTTGAATTGATTTTCAAATGGAGTTTTCATGTTTCACCAATGATTATTTGAGATCCATTGTTTGGGAGATCATTATTTATTCAGACAATTAATTACAAAAATATCTGTTGTGACTAAAAGAATGTATTTTTGAGGTCCTTTACGCTCAAAATATATCAATTACGGGCGGAAAATTTGACTGCCACATTTGTTTCGTTTTACAACAGCGAGAAAAATCAGCAAAGATTTGAGCATTTTTGGGGCGGCTTTTGAGGGGCAATGTTTGAGTGTAATTACTACATTTGTGTTTTTTTTTCTATTTTTATATAAATGTCCTGTTCTTAAGCAAAAGTGGCTTGAAGTTGGATTTTATTATTAAGGAAATGGCAAGATGGCAGACTTACTTGAGTATGAACTCTGAGGCATTTTAGGCAAAGTCTTACAAAGTTTATTGACATGAGCAACTTGTTTAAATACTTTTGACATTTTTTTTCACATGCACAAGCAGAAACAATATCATACACTGTACAAAACCAGAAAGTGTTCTTTTTGGACCCAAAAAACATATTTACATACAAAGAGCCCCCGCCGACTCTGAGTTTGCGATTCTTAGTCACCCATTTGCATTTTTCCAGAATGTGCAAAATTGCCACAAGTTGGCGCCAAAACCTTGGCAGACAGGAAAGTAGTAATCCGAGCGATGGAGGTTTATTGAGCTGATTTGTCTGGGATCTAAAGTTTTTTTTTTCTAAAAGAAAATTGGGTGTATTTGTCTTTCAATGAAACGCTCGACTCATGGCGGGTCTTTTCAAAATGGCCTCCACTGAGAAGGACAGGGACTCGCCGGCAGCCATCTTGGTCCCTCCCGGCTTGGACAGGAAGTCTTTGGCGCACCTGTCGGCCATTTTGCCGGCCTGCGCGTCCTTGCCGGAACTTTCCCGGAGCTTGCGCGCCGCCTCCTGCAGGAACTCCTTACAGTACGGTGCACCCCGGAGTTCGGGCGCCGCCCCGCCGCCGCCCTTGTCACCCAACGAGTGTTGGATGAGCGAGTGAAAGGTGGAGTTGACTTTCAGTGAGAACTTGGCGGCGTCCTTAGCTGGGAAGGCTTGTCCATAGCTCCTCTTTGGCGAGTAGAAAGCAGAGTTCTCTCGCATGGTAGATTTTGGGGGATCCTGCAACGAGGTGGCTCGCGAGCCCTCGGCATCAGCCACGTCCCGCTCTGCCGGCTGGCTCTCGGGGGGCGCGGTCTTGGGCTCCCACGGCGCACCGCCGGGCTTCATATTCTGCACCGCCGTTGCGTTGAAGAGGCACTGGCGGTAGAACAGGGCGTCCCCCAGGTTAGCGGCAGCACGGGGCCACACCACAAAGCCCCCTCGTGGGTAGTGCCGGTACGTGGCGGCCACGCTCACGTTGGACGAGACCAGCTCCACGTTGTTAGCGGCCGCGGCGTACGGCACGGGCGCGTCCAAACAGGCCGGGCCCAGGCACATGTCCTTGGGGGACACCTCGGGCGAGTACGCCGACTTGTAGGCGCTGTAATCGACGGCATGGTGCGCCACGTTGCTGGCGAAGAGGAGCGGGGAAGCCTGGCCGTTCTCCAGAAGTTCGCGCTCCTTGTACTCGCGCTCCAGCATGATGCTCTCCAGCTCCTTGTCGGCGAAGGCCCGCCTCTTGCGCATGCGGTCACTCAGTGGCGGAGGCAGGCTCGGGTTGGCGGCCAGGAAGGAATCGGACGGCACCGGGCGGAAACCTGTCGAATTGGGGGACAAATTAGGACGTGCAAATGGTTTCAAGTTTGATAGCAACAGCTCGAGGACAGGTTCCCCTTTTAACCAAATAGGTCAACTCCTCAAAAGTGTAAAACAAACAAATAATAATATTTGCAACAGCTGCTTCAATATGAACTCGTTTTAAAGCCCATGCAGAAGAAGAGAGATGTAATTGCCAGTTTTTGACCTTCGAGGATGCTTTTGGCCAGCAGAGTTGATGGACGAACATGTCGCTGATAGATGGGCCTCCTCTCCGCTGGAATTTGTTTCCCAGACAGGCCTTTTTTGTCCTGAAAAAAAAATAAAATCTGGTCATTCGTAAATAAAATTTGTCTCAGATCAAGTCACAGCTAGCATCAATCTGTTCGTCTCTCAAGTCATGTGTCACAAGCCGATTGACCGTGTTTAAAAAATAGGATTAAATATCAAAATATTCTGTCTTTAAAAATGTTCTCACATGGTCCAATTTTAACCCGGCACGACACAAGCAAAATTCTCATTGCTAAATAAATCCAACTGCACATACGATTTAAACATTGTAGCCTCCCAAATTACTCAATGTAGTGTAAAGCTAAAAGCAAATTCCCAAATGCAGAAGACTCAAATATCAGAAAACACAAAGAGCCCAAATTTTATGGGGGGGAATATCAGCAACATAGAAGAACAGACAAGACGTGATTGACATTGTTGACATTGAAATGTCTTTAAAAAAAAAAAAAAATCCTGATCGTTATCATTAAGTGTGAAGCATACTTGCGTATTTAATTTTTTATTTTTATTGCAATAGAAATTTCTAATCTTTCTAATCCGTCTCGAGAATTCTCCGCACTTATACTAAACGTGCAAGTGCGCAACGTCAGAGCTTGTCATGCAGCGACCGTCCCTGGATCCGCCCGCCGCCTTACCTCGGTGGCTTGCTGCCTCCGGAGCGCCACCTGCGCGGCCATCACCCGCTGCCTCTCCACCACCAGAAGGCAATTGGCGCACTGGCAGTCCCTCCAGCGGCAAAAGCGTTTGTGGCCCTTGAGGCACGACACTACGCCATGGTTGCGACAGCGAGCGCACTTGGGCGTGCGGCTCAACTTGCGCTGCTCGCCCGGGCTCAGGCCTCCGGGGCCCGGCTTGGCGGCGAGAGCGTCCCCGCCGTCGTGCTGGTTGTCCTCGTCCACTCGCTCGCCCGCCTCGTCGGCCTCCGCCTCCACGCTCTCTACGTCGATCTCGAACTCGCAACCCTCGGTCATGTTTGCGAGCGCCCTGAACACCATGCAAAGGGATTTTTTAGTTGCAGTGATTGCATGGCAATGATGACGATCGTTTGCAATGTCATGCACATAAATGCATTCCATTTTTAGATAGAAAGGGCATTTTATTATACTCATTTTCTCATTTCTTTTGTTTAGAAGATTGCATTCATATAGTCTGGATTATAATGTAGCACTTTGAAAATACATATAAATTTACATATCAGTATAGCTTTTTTTCAGAAATGAGGAAACAATTCTGAATAAGTAAATGCTTGTGTGAATATATTTTAATAGATAGATAGATAGATAGATAGATAGATAGATAGATAGATAGATAGATAGATAGATAGATAGATAGATAGATAGATAGATAGATAGATAGATAGATAGATAGATAGATAGTAGGATAGATAGATAGATAGATAGATAGATAGATAGATAGATAGATAGATAGATAGATAGATAGATAGATAGATAGATAGATAGATAGATAGATAGATAGATAGATAGATAGATAGATAGATAGATAGATAGACACGTAACATTATTTTAGATTTGCATTATTTTCCAGTTTACAAAATATGCACGTGCTGCAGCAATAAATCTTCATTAATATGTTCTCATTCTCTACATTATGGAGAAATGAATGTTAACCAAAAGAATTACAGTACTTTTTAAAGTCACGAAATATGTCTTAGGCTATTGCATGAAATAAAATAATTTTAAAAAGTTATGTTAAAAAGTGTTGAATTCTTATCCAGATTTATGAATATTCTCATAAAACACATTTAAAATAACTTTTTTTACTCAAACTATGGAGATAAATAGAAATTGATCAAAATGATTTTAAATGTTAGAGTGTAGGATTCTCAGATTATACGAATAAAAAAATAAACAAGGGTTAAAAACAGGTTTTAAAACAAAGAAATTCCATAAACTATAAATGTCAAATACAAATAAACACTCAGCATCCAAGTTAGACTTAAGCATGTCTTAAAACAATCAAAAAATAATTGAAATAAAACAAATGATTAGTTTTATTTACCTGCTAATTAGTGGCCATACTAACATAAAGAATAAAATTTACCTCCACGAGTGGACGGTCCTTTCACTCCAGGTGTTTTCCAGCCTGCTGGAGAGCAGCGAGCACTTAATTGGCTGTTAATTGACTGCGTGTGTCTGCGTGCGTAAACCGACTGAGCCAAATTTGCTCGCGCAGCGCCAGCTCACCGCAAACGCCTCTCACAAGCCACGCCCCCTCTCCTTCTGATTGGCGGCCTCTCCAACCAAATACAAAAAAAAGTTCAACTGACCAATAGGGAGCCACCAAGCTTCCGCGGTGCTCAAATCTGCTCTTTGACACAAGGTCCTTGACAATATAACCGTCACAAATGAATTAATTTCATGTCATGGTGTTTCTAGTCAACATATTTCCATCTAGCTTCACCTAGTATTGCAAAATCAAACTTTTTTCTTTGTTTTTTTCTTTGTTTTTTCCGTTTTCATTTATTTGACGGCATTATTTTATTAATTTTAACATTTGATTAATTTATTTTGGAATTTGTCATTTTTTTTATACTTTCTTTGGTTGTCTTGTGTAGATGATAATTATATGTAGGTCTTATGTTATGCCTTTCCACTTTATTTCGGTTAAAGATGCATACACATTATTTCGTTGTATTCTATGTATATACCTTTTGTGTTTTCCTAGTATATTACTGGTCAATATTTGTAACAACCGCGTAATAGCCCTCAATCTAAGACGCTGTGTGCAGCCTGGAGTTCTCTGGGGTCCTAACTCTTCCTCCATGTGTGGAGAAAGGGAGGGTTGAGTAGTTTATTTGGGGTGGGGTGGGTGGCTGAAGACCTGCAGGTGCAGCTTGACTCTCCACTTGGTCTCTTAATTTACGACGGGGGTTACAAGCAGCCACCCCACGCTGCAGTTTCCTGGTGAGGAATGCTTTGATCCGACGGGCCCGGCCCACAGCTCAGGTCGGAGTGATGCGCTCGTCACCAGGGTCTGGACACCTCCAGGTGTAACGTATTCTCTGTGGCTCATTAAGGACCCCTGGGATGATACTTTGAAGGAATTCTTGGCATCTTTTTTTAAGTTACACCGGGAAATGTGGGACAGCCTGTAGATCTTGAAGGTCTTCCACAGGTCGTTGTGGATGGTCTCAATTTCTCTGAGAGGGGGAGTCTTGGATTCTCAATAAAACTCGGGTTTGTGGGTCCCCCATGAAGAGCTACCTGTCCCTGTTGAAACCTGGGCTTCTTGAGGTGGTTCCAAATAATCTTTAGAAGGCTTGAATGAGTTCTGAAGTAGTTCTAGGTTCTGTTCAAGAAGATATGGCAATCTTTGGAAGACTCTTGATGGGTTCAGGGCCCTTTGGAACATTTAGAGTTCTTTTCTGTTGAGTCTTCTGAAGGGTTAAGGATTCTTGATTTAAATGTCGCTCATGTTCAAGACCATTTAAGGTTCTTGCAGGGATTGAAATGAGTCTTAAGATACTTAAAGGCATTCTAGGTCTTGTAGAAAAAAATGGAGGTCTTCATAGAGGTCTGTGGGAGAGAAGAATGATTGTTTGAGAGGTTCCAAGTCACGTCAAATAAGATTTGTGGTTCTTCCAGCTGGTCAACAAAGTCTTCATGAGTGTTGGAATAATCTTGAGGAGGAGTTCCAGATCTTGTTACAGAAAACTTTGGAGTTCTTGTGACGGTTCAAATGAATCTTTGGAGGCTTTATTGACACATGAAACTTTTCCAGAACTTCTGTCGGGTTCTGGAGATGTTGGTCGTATGTCGTGTTGTTGACACACACCGAGCTGAAATGACATTTGATCACGTGCTGTCGTGTTTCTGATTGAAAGAGCAGCAACTAGCTGGAAGTGTCCCACTGAGAAGGAGGAGGAGGTGGTGGAGGTGCACGCCACGCCACTAAAAGTGTAAGTGGAGCGCTGTTATGTTAATTAGCCCGTGATGGACTCGCAACACATGCACTTAAGGACATAAGCAGACATGGCGAGCGGCATTTGTCTTCGTCTCAAGTGCTTTGACACCTTGACCCGACACCAGTCAAAAGACAACACGGCAGTTAACACACTAAATCAGTTCTCACCGTCGGTCATTTTGTTTTATACTTTTTCATGTCGTTTCAATGTCAGTAATTGCTGTTTTATTTCTTTTGGAATTCATCATGTTTTGAAGACAGTATTTCTACCGTCGACAACTTTATTTAACTTTTAACTTTTTTATCTAAATGTAAATTGTAGGGGAAAACATTGAAATAAGTGTTCGTGTTCATCTTGGAGTTGTAACTGAGGCCCTTTTCTTTGTCATGAAAAGCATCAAATGTCGTTTCGACGTCCAAGCACTAGATGTCACACGAAAGCAGGTAAACTCAACGAGCTGTATACAACTGGAGCGCTCATGCTGTGTCAACTTTGACCACTAGGTGGCGGCATTTGTCACCTTATTTGAATGGAAGGAAACTGAACATGCTGTGCCACGCACATGCTGCAGATTCTGCAGATCCAGTTGTCCAAACATTCTGTTATATATGAAATGAGATTATATTATCTGATGCCGTTTACAAATCTACAAGGAAGATGTGAGTTCGGCTTTTATTTCTACTTGTCCAGTTAAGCTACTAGGTGAATTTACGTATATCCATGTTTTTGGAGGTCACGCATTTAATAACGCCTCATGCATTTCAACTAATCTTTTTGAACAGTTGATCTTTATGTTCTTTTGAGATCAGTGTCGTAAGCAACTTGAAATCTTTCATAGCTGTTAGCATCTCAAAGCAAACCAGGCAAAAGTGTTGATGGTTAAATTTGGTGAACATATAATCTGCGTTTTATTTGACCAGAAAGAAACAATTTTCTTGACCTAATTTGAGCCGCCCTCTCCTCTCTGGTGGTGAAGAATACAGACTCGTGATTCTGACATCTAGTGGTGAACACTGTTATTACAACTTCAAACTGCTTCGCTACAATAAATATTTTTACTTTCGAAGACTAATCAAGGATTATTTGTAGTGTGACACGTGTTTTGGAGGTGTTTCATTTTTATGCTTCAATCAATTTATTTTCCGTTGTGTCCCAGTTAAAAATGTTGAAAGGTGATTTTGTGACACTAACCAGAGGATTTGTATTTGGCTCATTTGCTTTTGTGTACAAAGTGGAGGTGGTGGCTGGGCTTTAATAAGGCGACATTTGACACACTTTACATTTACAGTGTCTCTTGTTTATTAGTCACACTGAACACATGCTCACAAACATGACATCATGCAGGAAATAGACGTAAACGTGCGTACATTCACGAGTAGCGCTCACGTCATTGGTACTGGTCTGGTCATAACAAACAAAACGCGGTCTAGCTGGACGAGTTCATTATCCGGGAGTCGGCCGAATCCGAGCGTTCCTCGTAGTCCTCGTCGGGTGAGTATAGGCCGCCTTTGGCCCCTGGCCCGCAGCCCTCCCCGTCCTGGATGCTGCCACGGGACTCTTCTGTGACTCTGGAGTGGTGCTGATGTAGGAGTGAGGCCCCCCGGAAGACGGAGCCCCCGGGAGCTCCGGCCGGGCCGAAGGGCGACACGTATTGGGCGGCGGCGGCCGAGCGTAGCTGATATTGCTGCTGCAGGGCCACCGTGTTCCAGAGTGTCACATCGTTGGGCACCAGGGCTCCGCCTGGGCCCCGGGTCAGGGAGTTGCGCAGAACTAGCGGGTAGCGCGGGTGCTGAAGGGGTACGCCCAGGGCCCCCACTGAGGGCGACTCAGACGTGAAGCGCAGCGAGTCCGGCACCCTAAAGGCGGAGCCCACCGACCACTTGGCTGAGGACGTCACCGGGTGGTAGGAGCCCAGGCTGTGCTCGAAAGGATGCCCCCCCGGCGGAAGCACCAGAGGGTCTGGGTGCGATTCTGGGTGCGGCTGCCCGCCTCCGTCCGGGCCCCGGCTGGACAACAGCACCTCGATGGCACCTACCAGGTCGCCCCCACAGCCTCGGAGGATGAGCTCCAAAACGGGTGCCTTGTGGCTCGGGAATATCTTCTTGAGGACCTCCAGTGGGGGACGGTTGGCTCTGAGGCTGAAGGGAAGGTTGACTGAGCCGGCCAGACCCTCGATCAGCATTGCCCGGCCCCCTGGACTGGCAGGGCTCTTCTGGGGACTCTCGGTGGCTTTGGCTTCTTTCTCTCCCAGGTGGCCGTCTGGGGGCTCCGGCGTGTAGCAGGAGTTTGGTTTGGAACCTTCTGGGGAGCTCACCTGGTCTTGGTCTCGCTCTCCAGGACTGCCCCCGGTCTCGGGCCCAGACACGTTCCCACTCCCATCCTCTGGAGCTTCTGCAAAACAAACAGCGCTGTTTTATATTTCCTATTAGAGAGCAATAACCCAATTGTGAAATTACTATGGATAATAACGTATTTTGCGATGGATCCTGGTGAAGTCTGCCTAGTAACAAGTGACCCAAAATCTGGATCAATCAGATCAAGGGTAAATAGAATGTGGTATGTTGTGCTGTTAATAATAAATTGCAAATTATTGTTTTTGTATTAAACGTAACATTTAACATGAATTTTATTTTTAAATTTGTGTAAAATAATGTTAACGTTTTAAAATGTATATATATAATGCATATCGTACAAATATAAGTGTATTATTGTGTATTGGTTTTCATGTAGCAATGTATTTTTTACGAAAAATGTTTTTTACATAAAAACATATTTTATGTACATAAAAACAATATTGTACGTTACATGTAACATTAAAATTTTCATAAAATTGTTTTTACAAGCAGCAATACGTCCATGAAGTCTGTCAATGATTTTTTTTCTTTCCAAAGTGTGTTTCAATGAATTTCAGCGACTCCATCATGCTCATCAAGAAAAAACGTCGTTAATCACGTGTCAGGCAATAATAATGATCCTTTATCTAGCACTTCAAGTTTGTCATCTGCTCAGTCAATGTGCATGGCGATTGTGTAAATTTGATTGCTATCGTTTTGAATCCTTTAGATGCCTTTAAAAATACGTCAAGCCACAAATGGACACAATTAAAACGCATTTGTTTATATCGCGAACCATCTAAACACATATTTGTTTGTTCAAAGTTTTTTTTTTTTTTACAGGCGGATAAAAGAGCTGACATAAAATGTCTTATTCAAATGTAGAATGTAACAGAGGACTTACATTTGTATTTGAGAATATAACATTTTCCAAAGGCCGAGTGTGACATCAAAACAACCTGAAATGCACTCATTTGATCCAGGTCTCCTTAAATCATTTACTGAGAAATGTTGTAATTTAAAAAAAAATTACATATATTTGTGTGTGTATTATTTTGTTACTTTATATTATGATGATCATGACAAAAATTCCATTTTAGACATATAAATACATACTACAGCTCACATAATACCCTTTGCATGACAATGTAGTGCGTGCGTGTGTCATTTTGTGTTTACTGTACGTATACGTTTGTATACAAGTGTATGTTTACATATAACAATATAAAACGTTAATAATGCAATATAGCATAAAATTAACAATTTAGCTCACGTTTCCTCCATAGTTTTATTTTATTCTATTATTGTTAATTTTGAAACAAAGTTATATAGTTGGAATCCTTGCTTGACGATTGTGATGATGTAGTTTTTGTCAATTAAGATAGACGGCAACTAAAACTTGTTCACTTGTTTTTCATTGTTTTCCCCTGAAATATATTTCCAGTGTGTCTCTACTAAAATAAGTTATGACTAATCAAAAGAATCGGAAGTCCAAAAGTGATCTGATTAAATCCAGGAGTAGTCTTTCCGAAGTGTCGACTGCTTTCAAAACGTGGGCGCGCCTTACCGCGTCTTTCTTCCGCGCTCCGCCAGCTGGCGTCGGACTCGCCGCCGGTTGCCGTGGCAGCCGCAGCTGCCGCAGCCGCCGCCGCCGCGGCCCCCTCGGCCGGCACGACCCTGAGGGCCTCCGGGATGAGGCTGTCCAGGCTCTCGTTGGCCTGCTGCCGGCGCAGCGCCACTTGCGCGGCCATGACGCGCTGCCTCTCGATGATGAGGATGCACTTATCGCAGGCGCAGTCCTTGAAGCGACAGTACCTCTTGTGGCCCTTCAGCCACGACAGCACGCCATGATTCCTGCACCGGGCGCATTTGGGGGTCCGCTGGAGGGGCGCCCGCGGCGGCTGCGACACGGGCGCGCCTACGTACAAGTACGGGGAGCCGTAACCGTTCATCGCCCACCCGGACGTGGTGTGCGCGCTGTACAGTTTCGACACTTGTCACACGCTCGAGATGAGAGAGAGACGAGAGTGAGGGGACGGGGACCCGGGTGGCGCGGGGGCGGGTTGGGGTGGCTTACTTTACACGCCCACCCACCCGGCTGTCTATCAATCAGAACGTGCACGTCAACCGCAACTGTTCCCTCCTTGGAAAAATACAGACAAAAACGTTTTACATATAGGAAACACTTTAGTGAGTCAGTTGGCTTCAGTTTTCTTGGTGAATAGTTCTATATTTAAAGTTATACAAGGCTGTCAATCAAATCGTGCACGTGACCGAAGTGGTCGGTACTTGGGAAATATGCAAAAAAATAATCACTTTTAGGATTTTTTTTTTTTAGAGGGACGAGTTTGTTTATTTTATGTTTTAATCCGTGAGATATTAAGCAAACATTTCAAATCCAACACCAAAAATGTTTTATTCAAACTTAGAATTGGATATTTATTAAAAATATATATATATTATGGACTGAAGGGATTTAAATATTTGTATTGTAGTTTGGGTATGACTGATTTGATTTTCGTTTAGGTAACTATGGTGACAAGCTAATGATAAAAATCACAAAGAAGCCCCCAAAAGTGTGTGTGGCGAGGGGGGGGGCATCCTTGACCCAGATCTGCATTAAAAATATTGACATTCTAGCTTCTCCTCCATGCCACTACTCCATTAAGCATAGTGGAGACACTTTGAATTGTCGTTCGCGCCAGCCTGCTCCCCAACAAACAATCGGCTATTAAACCGGAACAAATAAAAGAGCAATCTAGACGGAACTCATCTGCAACTTTTACAACTTGTACGTTTTTCATGCGCTGCAGTGAATACAGAATTGAGTAGCATCACCTAATGGAGGCCGGTGTTAGTTTATTGAAGCACATCATGGGATGGATGGCGGGCCAGCCAAGCAAGTGGGGCTATTAAGCTTTTAATTGGAAAATGGCCCAGCACCTCTTCAAGGTGACTAGACGGGTCTGGACAGACTGCGGGTCCGACTCAGGACTCGCTTCTGTACTTTACCTGTCATGTAAAGTGGTAACACTGGGAATAGGAAAAATTATATTGCGAAGAAAGGGGACTTTCAAGTAAATTAATGATAAAAATGTACGATGTGACAAAAATGTTTCAGATTATATTTTTGAAAATGAGTATTAAGGAGTCTGAATTTGGATATTTGCCACGATTTCCATAAATGTTTTAATCAATCATTAAAAATATAGATATAATGGAAAAATATTACATTTATTTCACACCTTGTTTTAAATGTGAATGATTATTGAAAAATACGAATATATACAAATATGAAATTTTTACATAGATATTATTTTTTATATTTTTCGCTCCATATTTTTATAAAGCGTCACGTTACATTGAAAAATATGAATATTGTCAATAAAACAATAAAATCAATTAAAATAACAGTTTTTAATGTAGTCTACAATTAAAAAAAACAATTACACGAAAGTTTACTGTCAAGTTCAAAATGAAATCAAGAAAATTACTTGTGTATTAAAAATGTTTGCCACTTCACAAATGCTAAGAAACAAAGTAAAAACACCGACAGGCCAAAGACAAACAGTAGAGCAGTACATGCAGATTTTGTTCTGCCAAAAAAACTTTTTTTTACACTTCTGGATAACCATACTAATGGGCTTTTGGGGACTCAACAAAACGATTGTTGGGCACGAGTAGAAAATTGCTGTGATTAGGAGGCGCTGATTGTGGGGCGGGGCTTGTTGTCACCGGGCATTTGATTTAAGAGTCCCCGTGGGAGCAATTTGTCGCCACGTCTCAATCAAGTTTGAACACATTCAGATTGTGTCTGCAAATACGCACGCACGCAATTGTCACACTAGGATGGCAAAAATATTGAATCCTCTTGATGCTCATTGAGCTGAGGTCTCATTAGATTTCGCAGGACCAAGTTTAGTTTGACTTTTGAAGGTGAAACTAACAGGCCAGCAGGGGGCGTCGTGTCGCGAGAAGGAAGGGGGGGGGGGCAACGGCGACACACTGTGTTCTCCCCGTGATAAAATGGCCTCCCTTAACTAAAGTCGTAAAAGCGCCGGCCATAAAAGTCAATCTTGTGTAAAATCCAATTAAGTCATTATCTGACTGATTGTATCTTTAATTGAAAACAGAAGTGACAGTAAATTTGTGTGATATATCAGCCTCAATCGATACTAGCGCCGCCTCTGATTTATGGCGCCGTGGCGCTTATAGGTAACTCCACATTCTTCTCTCTAAAACCACTCGGGGATGAAATTAAGAGTAAGTGCGTTTCATAAAGAAAAAAAAAAAAGAAGAACAAGACGGCAGTGTTATTGATTCCAGCAGATGGGGCACGACCCGCTGAGTGTTAGCGCAAAGAAAACACTCGGACTTTGTTTTCCGACGCCCTCCATCATTTCGGCGCCGCAAACAGACTTGTAGCCACATAAACTCAAGAAAACACTTCACATGAAGAATCTCCTTGAGGCGCTGGAACATTTTTATCCTTGTAATCTTAACACAACTGTAGAGGAAAGAGTTGAGGATGCTTTGGCTTTAGCCACACAAGACTTGCTGCAGTTTGGCTGCCAATTTAGTTTTGGAGGAAGTCATTAGCATTTTTTGGTTGTTTTTTAAGAAAAACACTTGGGATGGGCGTTGGACGCAGTTTCATTAATGAATCTTTATTAGGGTAATGGAAAAAAAATCACGTGAAATCAACAATTATAAGAAAAAAAATTAAGAAACTCTTAACTAAATAAAATGTAATTTCTCGTTGATTAATAAAATAATCACACATCTATTATTCTATCACTTTAACTTTATGTTGTGACAAATCTGTTAGCTGTTGATTTGAATGATTAGTGAAGTAAGTTTATTAAAAGCGTCGCTTGTCGTGCAAAAACCGAAGCTCGGCGTTCATTTGCCCACATCTTCGTCGATGACGAGGCGGCCGGTATCGTCGCTTCCGTCGTCCTGCTCCGGCTGGATATCCGCGAATTTGCAGAAGGCCATCGAGTCAGGGGCGCCACCCTCGCCGTTGTCCATTATGGCTACACACGCAAAAAAGAGACAGACGAGATTAAAATATAAAAAGAGAACACTAAAAAGACAAAAAAGTACATTAAACATGAAAAGACGAATTTTAATCTGTGCGCATGCATGAGGGGGGAGACAAAATGGCGACAAAAGACTTGTTCAATAAGCCCCTGTGCTGCGTTGGCACTCGTTCCTGAACGCAGCGCAACTAATCACTGCTTTTACAATGACAATACATTACACACGCACGCGCGCACACTAACACACACATATACGCACAGCTCAGAATATGGTCGTCACAATTTACAGTATAACCGCAGTATGAATTCAGAACTGCCAGATGCAACCTACCCAACTCTATTTTTCTTACAGTCAACCCCAAAAATTTATCCTGCCCTCCCAACAAGGCCTCAACTTCAAAGTCGGGTTCCAAAGTAAAATTTGGGTTTCAAATTAGGGTTAGGCTATTAAAGTCGGCTTTCAAAGTAAGGTTTTTTACGTTTCGATTTCAAACTAGGGTCTAAAAGTAGGGCTGAGGTTTCAAATTTGAGTTTCCAAGTAGAGGAAAGAATATATACACGTTGAACATTAGTAGGGGGCGCTAGAGAGACATTTCTGTATTCATATATGACACATTTAAAAGATCCAATTGTTCGCCAGGCTCGACTTGAAAAAGTCGACCAAAAAAAAAAGACTAAAAAAGTCCGTTTTTAATCTAAAGAGGTAAAGCCGTTAAAATTTCTATTTGAGTGTTACAATATTAAAGGCGTCTTTGCATTTACATCAGCGTTCCGAGTTTCCGATTGGCCGGCGGCGCTCCCTCCCTGCCGTCCTCCTCCCTGTTGTGTTGTGAGGTCATTTCTCTCCTCATTAACTTCCTGATTGGTTTGGGACGCCCACTTTTTTTTTTTTGTCCATCTGCACTTTGTCACCACTTTCAAACGGGCACCTTCATCATTAAAAGGGATGTTTGTGTTGCGAGGTGCAGCCGCTGTGCTGTGCTTGTACGCCATTAAAGCTTCCGAGTGTGTGTGTGCGTGTGTGTGTGTGTGTGTAATTAAAGGGGCTGGGTGATGTTAATTGAGGACGCAGCCCACATGTTTGCCGTCTAATTCACTTTCCTGTCACATTTGTTTGCAAAATCCGAGTGCGACATGATTTTCATTGTCAATTAGCCCCATGTAGCCGCTACTCAATTATTATTAATTAGTGACGGCCATTTGACCACGTTTGGGTAATTATTTGAAGGGGAAAATGACAAATTAATTGACTTTAAAAACAGTTAACCCTATATTTATATACCAGAAGGCCAAGATCGTGAAAATGGAATGTTAGTACGGGAAAATGACACGCATGAAAAAAAAGGCCATAAAAAGATGATAATGAAAAACAGCAGGAGGTAATGCTAATGAAACAACATGTGAATAAACCCTAACTGTTGGAATAATTAGATGGTCGGCCTGACCAAAGGCCTCATTATTTACAAGTTGGGAGTCCTTCACTTCAACAAAGCTCTCTGTCTATCCCGAGAATTCCTTTACCTCCCTTTTCTTATCTCACTAGTTATCTGTTTAATTCATAAGAACTTCTCTCCCTTTAAGCCAACTCTGTAGCTTTTATCTATAGATATACATTATCCCATATCTACTCAATATTAGTATTGTATGACACTTAGCAAGAAAGTTGCATTATTCCACAGGAAAACGATACTCAAAACGCTTTGAGACATACAATCAAGGACAAGTCAGCTAACCACCAGGTGCCAACCAGCTAAGGAGTAACAGGAGAGACTCTGCATTGCTGGAGTCACGAATCGGCCAAGGCCAGGGCCTTCTGATTCTCCCTGCGAGTAAATTGAATACTGGTTGTCTTCTCCTATTTGTTAAAGTGTGTAAAATAATGTCTGATGGTACTTAAAGATTTTTGTCAAGCTATTTTGCTTCTTTGGCTTACTGTGAATTTAGAGAAGTTGGTGTTGAAAATGCTCGTACTGCTGGGAATAAGCAAAAGTGAACTTTTGCCTCGATGGCCGTCCCTCAGGGGCCAAACAATAGAAGGCTCGCTTTTATTTCTTTTTTTTTTGTGAGGCGAGACAAAAGTGGGCGTCGGCAACCTCCCATCGTGCTGGCTAAAGAGAGTGTGGGAGTGCATCAAAATGCAATGGTTGCCCGTCACGCTGAGCAACAAAAGCCCTCACGGGACAGCATCATCTCTCGCTGGCTGTCAAGATAGTCGGAGTCGCTCTGCCGGCATGCGCATTGCGCCGCGTTATGGGGGCGAGCATGAGATAATGCTCAAGCAAACATACTTGTCGCCACCTCCAACAGCAAAATCCTCTCTCCTTTGTGTAACTCTTAAAATGTACATTTGAGAAAAGGAAGAGCGGGAGTGGATTTGAAATAGGGTTGAACAATTGATCAAATCGACATCACAATGTCATAAAATGCAAATCACAAAAGCTTTTGTCAATAGAAAAAAAAATGCTTCGTGTTGTATTATATCTATTTGATAAGCTCCGTGCTTAAGAAGTAAAACATCTTGCGCAATACGGCTTTTCCCATGGGTGGCAATTAACCACTATGACGTTTCTACCTGGAGAAAGGAAGGAAGGTTGGAAGAAAAACAATACAGAGCTGGGAAGGAGATAAGGAAGGCACAAAGGCAGGTTGAAATGACTCGAGCAAAGATGGAAAGTGCAACGGAGCGAAAGAAGGCAGGAAGGAAGCTCGGGAAAGACAAGCGTGTCGGAAAAAAGGCGGCTTTTACGGGCTCAGTTCACAAAGGCTAACGTACAGGTTGTTGCGATTCCACTCCAACCCTGTAGGTGTCTCTCCTGCAAACCGTTCACTGTCAAAACAAATCAAGCAAACGTTTCCGCCATCTCTTAACATGCTACATGCTAAAAACAGCGCTAACAAAACAATAATAGTACCAAACAAGACATAGTCAAAGCAGAAAATTCTTCAGAACCTTTCAGAATATGTTTCAACATTGTCCAAAGTCAATGGGAAAAAGTCCAACACAAACTATCAAAGGAAATGAAGAGTCGCTGTAGTTCGGGGCCACGCTCACACTTAGCACGAGCCGTTAGCCTGCGCGGCAACAGCAATTCAATCTTCAGAATGAAAAGTAGCCTGTCACATGACAAGGTTAGCTTGGGATGAAATGGCTCTCATTAAAATGATACGAGCTCAAAATGTCCCTGGACACTTTTGTGCTTTAGTGTGTGAGTGTGTGTGTATTGTGTGTGTGTGTGTGTGTGTGTGTATGGTTCGTCGTCATCAGCCGGCTCAGCGCAACTTAATGATCTGGAAAACTCAGTCAAAGGGCAGCCAGGCAGACGGCCTTTAAACATGGCGGCTCACGCCACTTCGAATGATGTTCACACGGCGAACTTTCACCCCCGACTTTTTGTCCATCCATTCCGTCGTGACTTTTTCTTCACGACTTTGAATCGAGAATGAAACAACGAGATAAAAAGAAATCGCAAAGATGTGAAGCTTGAGAATCAAGCACTGAATCAATTATCAAATCAGACGACCGCAATATTGATGAAAAGGAAAAATGAAAACAAGAACGTGAAAACGGAAACGAGAAGAAAACAAATTATGCGAAACATTTCAGACCGAACGAGCATCGAGGCTACCGACCGTAACATTGCCGAGTCTGGGTCCTGGGCGTGTGCGCATATGCGGCCATTACACTCCGACTGACAGAAGGCATCAGTGTCGGGGTCAGAGGCTAATTAAGCAGTGAGGACCCTCTGCCCCCGTATTGTTAACCAATCTGTCCTCGCTGCAAGACGACCGGCAGGAAGGGGAAGGGGGGGACGGGGGGGGACGGCCGTCCACTTTGCACTATGTTCAATCTCCATTGGGGCTCCTGCTTGCCCCATCACCTCACAAAATGGCCTGTCCGTCTTGTAAACCTGAAGGATACGCCTTAATGAGCTGAGGTGGCTGATCAATATTTGCCGGTTTGCGTTTTAAACAAAACATTCATTGAGGGCAAACAGACAGCGCAAGAAAAATGCCAACGTAAAGGACACATGCAAGAGAGCGGAATAAATATGGAGGACCTCAATTGATATTTGCTCAACGATAACATCTCAAAATAATGTTCAGTCGCTCATTTTTAAAACAACACTTTAAGATGACCAATCAAAAAATATTACATTTACCGCTTGTGAATATTTTATGTGCTGTTTGTATGTTCCGTGTGTGAAATTGAAGTTGATCTATGCTAGTCACCTTTAGCCCATCAAGTGTTTTGCTATTGGTAGCATTAAGCTAGTGGGCTTTAGTTGGATGAAATTATGTGGTCTGCTTCATCGTTTTGCTTTTAAATTCTGGTTTAAATTTGTCTTTTTAGAAGCTATAGAGAATTTTTTGCCTATCCTATAATCTGGCGTTCATTGTAGTCAGCGTTTTGGTCACACTGCGGAGCGATACATAAAGCGCACGGCAGCCATTAAATGCCTAACAGTGCCCGCAGGCTGCTGTTAATGATGCTGTCGTACAAGCCATTACAACACACAATTACACTTGTATTTAGCACTCAGAAGCACAGCATGGTGGCAAACACAACCCGAAGCTCCCTGAGGGTATGACTGGCCCCAGCGGGAACCGGAATATTCTCTCTGACTCTTATTCACCGCTCACACAGCAAGCCTGGAGCCAATTTCACACAGAGATCCTGCAACATTTCACTCAGAGATCCTGCAACCTTTTGACATGTCCACATGCGAGGGCCTAACAATAGCTTCAATCCAGATGCCATTTGAGGCCAAAGTGCCGGTAACAGGCGCGGTGTACAGTGACGCCGGCTGAATCCATTGAAAATCATCTCAGAAAGATTGTTATGGATTTGTAGAGCTTGGCGGCTCTATTGATCAGCGTGTCTGTAATTTGCATTTAAATGCTATCGCTCCTGACACCCGTATAACCAATGCTCATATCGACGCGCCTGTACAGACTTTAGTTTGAATCTTTGCTTTCAAACTGCGATTGATCCCAAAAAGTTGGGCTGGCTAACTTTACAAAGTCTCCACAAGGACGGGGGCAAGAAGGAACATGAAGCAAGCTTCCCGCCCCCACCCAACACCCTCTGCGGTGGATCTGTGTATGTGTGGACAAACATTCTGACTGTGTGTGTGTGTGTACACGGAGGTGGTGGGGCGGAAGGGGGCGGAGGCTTGATGGACTGCGCTGTCACCTCCCCGCTCTGCGATTTACGGCGGCGGGGCTGCTGACGAGCGCGGCGCAGTAAACGGGCGGGCCGGGGGGGCACGTATTTCACACGGAGCTGGCTTTTATGAAGAACACCGCCACGGCTCTCCCCGGCAGCGCCGCCCGGCCCGCCGTGACGGATGGAGAAAGACGCATGACAAGCTTCATCATTGTTTGTAAATCTTAACTGTTCCCGCTCACTAACTCCAGAAGGCAATTTTGCGGAGACAGCGGGGACTGCGGGAGGGGGGGTGTTGGTGGGCGGGTATTCCGAGGGAGGCGGGGGAAAGGACAGCGTCGGTCCCTCTGAAGGTTATTTGGATCTCTGTATTTGGCCAAGTGATTAGCCCTCGCCTCGGAAGCCTCGATAAATCTGCCGCGGCAGGTGCAAGGTGCCTCCCGCTAGTTCCTGGTTCTGGCTGGTCCACATTTGGACCGCTTTGTTGGGTCACCAAAATAAAAGCACGCTTCTATTCAAGCAGTTTCCCATTCAGGTCGTGCACATTGGAGTGACGACAACACACGTAGATTTTTCAAGAATGAAGTTGATAAAAAAAAATCTGCCATTTGTCCTCTTGTGCCTTTTTACACAGAATCCAGTGAAGCAGGATATCACACCACTGTGTACACTTTCACACGGCGTTCAACGTAATAGGGAAAGGGAGGACATGAGGAATTCTGGGCTTCACAGAATAAAAAGGCGGGATTGGATTTCGCCTCAATTCAAAGAACACCTCTGATGTATTCCACAGAGGAGGCTTTTTTTAAAAAAAGGCTAATTATGTGAAAATTTATCAATGTTGCTGATACGACAGCAGACTTATTACACTGCTGAATGACACCTGGGTTGGATAAGATTAGCAAATCCTCTTGGCCCCGATTCAAGGCCGCACAGTCGAGGACTTGCTCGCAGAAAGCTCAGGCGAGCGTAAGGAATGTTGTACAGGCACGTCGGCGCGGCCAAGACCGGTTTCCCTTTTGTTAACGTGCTGGATGCGAACCAACCGTCTGATAAGGTGCGGGATCCGTACGCACGAGATGGAACTAGAAAATGGCCGCTTGGAATCAAAACGCCAGATGAGCTGGCTGCTCATAATAGACACCCCTCCTAAATTTCATGCTGATGGATATTATTAGTTAGCGCAGGTGTACCCAATGTTGTGGCAGCCATTTCCTGTTAGGTGAGAGGAAGAAAACGGTGGGAACAACTCGGGTGGCTGCTACCAAATGTGGGACCACCCGCGGGGAAGGCGGTAGTAGTCCTGTAATGGAGCGTAAAGCCTTGGGCAACGAGGGGATGAGGGGGGGACCCTCACAGGAAACAGACAGGTGAAAGTCCAAAACAAAAGATATACGGGGGTCTTAAAGCCCTGCTGGTGCTTCGCTCGGTGAAATGAATGAAAAGTTTGGCGGCGGTATGGGAACTGTAACAATTTGCATTGATTGTCAACTTTCATAGCTCGAGACAAAAAGTTTCTGAGACTTCTCCTCCAGGAAATGTGATGTCATGGGGGCTCAGATTTGAATGACAAATTTTGAGAAGAATAAAAAATATATTTCTATATGTGTGACACATCTTATGTGAAGTTATAGTATACCCTTACAGTAATGCTTTTTAAAAACAAAAAAACATCAGGGCCACTTCCACAGAAGTGTGTGCGGGTGTCATAGGTCACTCACCGGCGGGGATGGCCTCGGAGTAGTTGATGTCATCCAGGTTGTAGTAGGAAGTGCCCAACCCCTGCGGCAGGTAAGAGGCTGCAGAGTAGTAAGGTTGCATGTGGTGGTACTGCGGAGCCACGCTCCAGCCCGACATGTCACCATGGGGCACCTGTCCAGTAAAAAAAAAAAAAAAAACTCGTCAGAGAGTCTTCGGCAGCGCGCGGCAAACTTTTGCAACGAGGCGTCGACTCGCCGGCGTCGGCCGCTTTTTCAATTTCACTTTTTATGGAATGTGATTCCTGTCAGCGCCAATAGCAATACGTCAGCCGCCTTGTCCACACCATCAGCTCGCTGACAGCTTTATAAACTGTTATTTAAGCGACACTCAGCTCTTGTATTAGGCTCTGAAAAATACAACATAGATTGGATGGGTGGGGGGGAGGGAGGGGGGGGATTGCAGGGGTCCCTTGTCTTGGAGGGACAGCAAACCAAGATGGTCCTCATATTAATATTTGCATTCTGATGTCAATCAGAAGTTTGTCCGCTTTGATACGAACTCAAAATATATCAATTTTACACCTTTGACTCCAATCTTAACTACTTTTCTTTTGTAAATTAGATGCAATATGTTTTCCAAATAGAAATTCTCAGCGCAAATCCAGGGAAGATCGGCTGCTGTGTGTGTATGTGTGTGTGTGTTAGTTTTGGGGGCTTGCACCTCCCTGAGAGGTCTTGACTTTGTTATCAGGCCCCATCTCACATCTGCAGCCTGCATGGCAGCCAAGCACCAGTGAGTGTGCAGCACAGCGCAGTTTTTTAGATGCCTCACACGATAAACAATCAAATGTTTCCGCAAAGAAATGTGCTCCTTTTAAAATCAGGACATTGTCAGAAACGTTGCCAGGTTGTGAGATTATTAAAGTTAAAAGGTAGCTTTTTAAAACTTCTCTTCATGAAACATTTAGCAAAACAGTTTTAAAGATTGTAGTTTTAAGGAAGTCAAATGGATGACTTCAAAGAAGTCAAAGACTTTAAGTCATTTGAAAATTCAACATTCATTCAACATTTATCGGCGGGTGCCGTATGACCGAGTGACAAACATGAAATATGAAAATATGCTGTATACAAGTGTCGTGTGTCTGAGGCACCTTCACTTTGACGCAAAAACAATCAAGCGACCGTCTGAATTTGAATAAGCTCAAGATGACAGCTTGGCTAAAAATACCATCAATCATTGAGCGGGATGGCTAAATTATGCTAAGGAGTGCTAACTGATTAGCATTAATGGGCCGGCTTTCAGCCTCTGCCCGCTGAGGCGAAGCCGTTTGTTCCCGCGCCGACAGACAATACCATTAACCTTTGCAATTCGGGCTGGGCCGCCTAGCGCGTGGTGACCCCGACGCGTCGTGTTGCTACTCAGGGTGGGGCTGACTAACATTTATCATGAAAACTAAAATGCCTCATTCCCGATTGCTCAATTCGGAAAGCTCATTGCGGTCGACACTGCGGAGATACTTTGACGATAAAGCAAGGCCGAGCGAGGTTTAATCAGGCTGACTGAGCATCTAACGCAAGCAAGAAGCCTGTAATATTTTTTCTCCTTAAAATTGGTTTCAGAAATTGTTTCAATTGTTTTTTTTTGTTTTGTTTTGTTTTTTTGCTTTGAATTACGACAAAACATTTGAGATTGTACGAGGTGGTGAACTCAAATAAAATTGCATCACAACAAGCATCAGTTTGGTAATTCTTCAAACCTAATGTCAAAGTAAACATAAAACAAACGAAAAAAAATACCCACTAGACTTGGTATTGGTATCGACTGGTACATGATAAAATTCTCCGATAACGTAAAAAAAAAATGTGATTGTAAAATATATATTTTTTTAAATTAATAATAAAATAAAGGTTAAAATTGAACAATATAACAAGTGTACCGCAATAGAACCGAGGTTCACATATGATCTGTAAAGTCTTATAATCAAGATTACAGAAAGGATTATTCCCATTGGTTGTCACCTGGCAAGGTTGATAGTGGTTGTCGTAGCAGGGGGGCTGGTACATGTTCTGGTAGGAGGTCCCCATCTGCAGCTCAGCTTGAACGACACCTCGTGCCCTGCTAGTCTCTGCCGCTGGGCTGGAGCGACTCCTCGCACCTGACAAACACAACACACCCTCTGTCAATCTTTGCTCCAGGCGCCCCCTACAGCTGGGAGCAGGAATAGACAGCAACCAGAGCTCGGCACTATGGGAACGATTTTTTTTTCCTTCAAAAAAATTATAAATAATAAAAAGTTTAAAAATAAATGCCAAATAACTAATAGATATATAAAAATACAAAATAGCAAATAACGACAGTTCGATATTGATCATACAAAATATAATGCGAACTACTACGTATTATTATAATTCAATATGCATTAGTAATCTAAATAAAGACTGAATAATAAAGCCTAAAACATTTCTACCACAAATTTACACTTGAGTCCCTTAAAAGGTGCTTGATAATTGACAAAACACTGATTTATATATAATGAATACCAGCAGCCTAATAATACAAAAATAAATGCGCAAAACAAAAGAAGCAGATCTCTCTTACTGGCCGTCAGCATAGTAACAAAAAAAAATAGCTGTAAATCTATGTCAACGATTTACTAAATGTAAACTTAATGCTTAAATATTTGGATGACATTATCAACCATTTAAATGAGGACAACCTTTGACCCACCAAGACGCTTTCTTACTTTTTACTATCGTAATCAACATAGCACTAATACATTTTCATTATGTATTGCGTTACTTGTGAATGTTTTATCATTATTCTATCTTAATTCTATAAAGTGACAAATTATCCAAGGGTTTTTGTCTTGCCAAGAAACCACAGCCGTGTCTCCCTCGCCAAAGTCAACAGCGCCCTCTAAAGGCCACTTAGAAGAGCAAGTGACTTTTCTCTTCTTCTCATCACACTTTTGCCTCATCGCCAATTGTTCTCTTATCCAACCTATGACGTCTATCGTAAACGTCGACACATCGCGGACATCTGCGTGCTGGCCTCCTTTTTGTTCCTGCTCCTGTGATGATAGCGGCGGCGGCGGGAGCGGCCTTGACCTGTCATGCCTCCTCAAGCCTTCTAAAGTTGCTCAGATAGAAGCGTGTACACTGTATCAACAAGTGGGTACTCCTTTTCATACCACTTATTACATGCTGTATTTATCACGAGGTGTGTAGCAATAATTCATGTACCTCGCTCGGCCAAGGACAAATACGTAGCCAAAAATGTAATACAGTGATGTACACCTTGCTAGCTGGAACAATCAACCTTTCTTTTTTATAATACTGTGTCTATTTGCGCCAAACATTCCGCCCAGAGTCTTCTGATTAATTTTGTGTAACTGAATTTCTTCAGGTTTAATATTGGTCTTTTTAAAAATAGGACAGGAAAAATTGACAGCAACAGCCATTTTCAACTCAAACTGCATATCATGTCATCTTTAAAATTAGCCACATATCTTTGACACATCTGATATCTCCAAAATTTTGCCTGCGTCGTTCATAAATGTTTTATGATGATTGTTGCTTTACCTTTGGCAGACAGCAGAGAAGACGAATCGCCGGCCAGTGTCAGAGGTCGTCTTTGGGCCGCCGACGGGCGGCGTGGCTCTTTGCTTTTTACCACAAACGCCGGGTTGGCCTGCTTTACCAATTTGCAAATGCCCAGCTCCTCATCCTGAAGATGCGCTCTCCTCAACGCAACCTGGAACAACAAATGACTTGCAGGTGAAGCTTCAGGCAATATTACCAGGCAGATGGATGTGTGCGTGTACGTTTTACCTGAGCCGCCATGATTCTCTGTCTCTCAGTTATGAGTTTACACCGTTCACATTGGCAATCTTTCCAACGGCAGAAACGCTTATGCCCCTTCAGCAACGACATCAATCCATGATTCCTACAGCGTGTACATTTTGGTTCTCGAGGTCCGCGCCACTGCTGCGAAGGTGAAGGCTGCTTGCCGGGCGTAGGTGCCATCTTACTCATGGTATTCATCTCAAATGAAAAGTTACTGTGTGTGCTGGAGATTACGATGGGGGAGGATGAGAGTCTTCCTCCTCCGTCCTACAGGAACTTTTATATTCCCAAGCAAGGGTGGAGTTATTCTTCACAAGTGGGAGGGAGTTATGTTGCGCTAAGCCCATTCAAACAAAAGTACTGAGAAGTACAGTATTGATTTGATATATGTAGAGATCTGCAAAGTATGGAAAATAAAGATCTAAAATTTTTTCTCAACAAAGGTGGAAAAGTAGCAACTCACTCAAGTAGGAATACCAGTATTTGTGAAAATAATGTACTCTGGTAAAGTACTGGTTTAACATTTTGACTTTAGAAATAGTAGAGAAAATAAAATGATTTCCAGTAAAAAAAAAAAAAAAACATTTATTTGTATCAGTCATTTTAAAGTTTAATTATAAAGCTCCAAAACAACGTGTGACTCACAGATACAATGGCCTTCTTTTTTCTTTAAAGTTCTTTTTTTTTGTTAATTATTTTTTTGCAGTTTTAATTGTTCCCATTTATTTGCGACGCACTTATATTTTTAACACTTTAAAACATCAGAAATGAACTCAAATTCCACCCTTCAGTCAGTGGGGAGCTTATTTAACTGCGGGGTGGGTGCAGTACCAGTTGTCACCAGCAGGTAGCGCACTCCCCATATGTTTGAGGTTGGTATTTGAATTTTGGTCAGTCGATAGTTTATAATTTTCAATTGTGTATAGACTTTAAAACAAAAACCAGCATGAGATGACGCGTCATTTTGGGAATTGTTTAATTAAAAAAAAGACATAAAGAAGGCACTTTGGAAAATACGTAACTCTAGCAAACGTTTTGGTCCAGCGAACGTTGAGCCACGCCTCGAAGTGCGCCCCGCACTCAGCCAGCGTTGACTCGGCAATGGAGGGAGGCGACAAGAGAGGAAACAGAGGAGGGCTTAACGCGGAGAGAGTAGCGGTAAGGAAAATATTCTATCGTTTGTGCCTACTCGGAGCGAGAGGGCATCTTTTACTTTCATCCCCAGTAACTTCACTCACTAGTCAGCTCGGGAGTCGAGGTAAGTCACCCCCCCTGCCCCTCGTTCTCTTTGAGCGGGGTATTGTGTGTATTTTTGGACTCTTGAACGTTAAGTGTGTGAAGTGAGGGTTAGAAGAAGTTGGCCTAGCTCAGCTTCTCTTTTCTTTAACTGTCAGATTTCTATCCACGGCTTAAAGGGAAAGTGCTTGAGTGGGATTGTGACACGTGCAAGTTACCTTGAGTTGACTTAATTCATCTGTGGTATGACATCATCATTTCACGTGGCACATTAAAAATGACAAGGTAAAGTATGAAATTATAGTTTCAGAGGCCACTAAACTTATGTCCAGTTGTAAACAAAAACCTCAAATAATTGCGCTTAACGTGGACATCATTTTTTCATCTTTTTTTTTGAAATTGAACTTTTTGTTTTGGACGTGAAGTATTCAAACTCTTAGAAAATATTAAATCACGATATAGATGTCCCGAACAGTAAAAATTCTAATCAAAATCTTGACAGTGTGCAGATTTAAAGAAAAAAGAAAATGTCTTCATTGCTACAGCAAATTCAATCAAAAATCGGTCTGGTAGTTTCCATAATTCCATCTTGATAGTCTGTCATTGACCTTAAAAGGTTTGTCAATGGGCCTTCATTTGATCTCCTATCAATCAATGAATGTTATTATTCATTCGTAGAGGTCAATTAAAAGGTCAGGGGTTTAATTGGGTAAGATGAGAGGAGCCCTGAAGTGTCAGGTGAATTATTCAGAGCTCAATTGTTCATGTCTCTTTGTGCAGCGTCCCTGAGTTTCCGGTCGACGTTAGTCGTAAAGTATAAAAACACGTAATATGTTGGAGACTCTTAATTTGTCTTAAATACAAAACATGCACGTTAGGTTTACGGAATCTTCTGACCGTCTTTGATGTTTACGTTAGGTTTGTCAAAGACTCTAAATTAGCGGATGTTAGGTTAGTCTAAGACAATGGCTGATGTTTCCCTAAGAAAAAAAAAAAAAGATATTTTATCTGTTGAAGACTTATTTGTTTTAAATGCTTACAAAATCGCGCTCACGTTTGCTTACGTTTGGTTCATTGATCACTCGAAATTCTCCTTACCATTTTGTTAGGTTCAAAAAAGAACTATGTCTGACTTTGATGTTGCAAAAACAAAGATCGTCACTGATGCATACAAATCTCAGTTTTTTTTCTATTAAAAAAAAAAAGTTATCTTACTAAACATTTGCTTTGTCACCGCCAACAGCCAGTTGTTTTTTTCCTGTATTGAAATCTCTTCAACTGCTAGCTGCAGCAGATTGAACTACTTTGAGTGTGTTTTCAAAACACAAGTTGAAGTGTCCGCCAATTTCCTTCCTTTTGTCTCTACATGTTTTGGACTCGGTGGCGCACTGGGTCGCACGTCCGCCTCACAGTTAGGAGGGTGCGGGTTCGATTCCACCTCCGGCCCTCCCCGTGTGGAGTTTGCATGTTCTCCCCGGGCCCGCGTGGGTTTTCTCCGGGCACTCCGGTTTCCTCCCACATTCCAAAAACATGCTTGGTAGGCCGATTGAAGACTCCAAATTGTCCCTAGGTGTGAGTGTGAGTGCGAATGGTTGTCTGTCTCTGTGTGCCCTGCGATTGGCTGGCAACCAGTTCAGGGTGTCCCCCGCCTACTGCCCGATGACGGCTGGGATAGGCTCCAGCACGCCCGCGACCCCCGTGGGGACTAAGCGGTTCAGAAAATGGATGGATGTTTGGACTTCCCTGCTTGAAATAGTCCAGATGTCAAGGGTACGTTAGGTTGTGTAAGAAGTCCATACATTTTCTTTGATGCATACAAAACACACCTTTAGTTTGTGGAAAAGGCCAAACTGTAGCAGATAAATGCAAGATTGCGACATGTCCAAATTGGATTTCTGGTTGCCAGATGTGGGCGCGAACCCTAAACCCGCCCGGACTGCTCTTGAGCAGGTGGAATAATTCTCAGACGCTGCGTTTGCTGACTTGCTGTTATTATTAGCTTGCGGCTTTGATAAAACAAGGAGCCTCTGATAAAGCCTTGCGTTACAAAAGCCGGCCTGGGAAGATCCTGGAGCATTCCTCAAAAGCCAAAGCGGGAGTTGGTTTCATGAAAGGACGACAGGACAGCCTTTCCTGGAAGCATGAACTTTCTCCTTTCTTCTCTCCGAAAAAAGCCTCTTGCTATTAGACACGATGGAGGAAATTCAACTTCTCCCTTATCTGACCACTGTTAAATGGAAGAATACTACAGGCAATTTCTCAAAATGAGTCGCCAAAGGAAGGTGGTGCTCTGAGGTTAGGCTCACATCAACCATCTAGTCAAAACAGGAAATGTTTTCTTTTTCAAAACTTCTTTTTTTTTTTTATTCCCATGACAAAGCCCAACCCCTTACAAAAAAAATCATTTTCAGCTTCAGTGTTGACTTTAAGACCAAGCTAAGCAAACTAACCAGATGGTGTTCCACTTTGCTTTCCGTAACGTAAAATGTTTAAAATGCTACTCGAGTGAATAAAAGGTCATTAAAGGCCAGGAAAAAATAGGTGTGCTCTTCTGAATATTGCCTTTTCTCGGGAACGCCTTCGTTGATCTATTTTGATTTTAAAAGCTGAAAAGTCCCGAGACAGTACACGTGCTTGTACACGCTCAAGGTGGATCAAGTGAGCACTATTTTCTGACAATGGACGCAGTGTTCAGCGTCGAAAGTAGAGATGAATTCATCGGACAAGACAGCCATTCACGCCGCTCGACCTTTGAACCCTTCAGCCGGTCACAGGTGAATGTGACACTGGGATACTGTTGCCTTTGCACCAGCATCACCTCTCACAACCATCTCAATGACGCAGATCAGCTTTTTGTTTCAGTCCGTTTGCTCATAAACCAAAAATTGTTTGAATCTTCCGACGGATGAAGCAACAAAAAACTATCAATTGAACTAAAACGACCTCACTTAACTTTGGGCATGAAGGTGAGCTGAGTTTAAAAGTCTTCTTCCTGTCGGTCTTGCGTCACAGTGGAAAATAAACTGGGCGGTTAGTTTAGTGAGTGAACAGTGAGTGACTGTTTGTCATGGGAATGTGGAGGGGAAATTCATGCGCTGTGTGTGTTCTGTTAAAAGACCCAAACACACCATTTTCAAATGTACGTGGAGTTCCCGTCCAAAGGCGCATTCCTGGACTAACGCATGTGGCGGCTATTTATAGCGCCTGCGCTGACATCACCTTGGTGACCAAACGCTTGAAGGGCGGTCGAAACTGAATTAGCTTGTGATTTTTACAAGAATGATTTGACGCCTGACGTAACTTCAAAAAGGAAGACTGTTTTATTTTGAAGTCAGTTGGACGCACCGGGAGGGCAGGATGAAAATAAATTCGCTATAAATTAGCCGGTGCCCATCTGTCTAGAATTACATGTTCATACTTGGCGACTAGCGGGTATGACCTCGCAAAATGGCCAAAAATACATCAGATATATTTGATGAAACTTGACACAATGAGTTGAAAACTGCAAGAAGCAATGTGCAATGTTGACTTGCTCCTTGGCACTTTCCTAATTACATTCCATGTGGGACGTGTTCACTCAGCATGGTCCCATGTGCTTGTCTTACACACACGCACACACACTCGGATAATTGCCAGGCGGTTATGAAATGCAAAAAAAAAGATTGCGTATCGCAGATGCTATCAAGTGCATTAATTTGTGCCGTTATAAATATGCCTGAGTGATTGTGAGGTCAAGACTGTGGTGGTGACTTTCAGAGATTCAATTGATTAGTAAACGTCAACTGGAAGTGGCGGAAACTAAACTAAACCGTTGTCGCTTCTCCTCAGACAATATCTATGATGACGAAGATGGTGGTGGACAGATAGCAAAAAGAAGGAAGTCAAGATGTCGTTCTTCGGCCTCAATTGTGCCAGGAAGAAAGAGCGAGGTAAGCTCGATGAACTTTTTTTTTTTTTTTTTTATGAACCGTTTTTTTTAATTCAATTGATTGAATTTAATTTCTTGATGGTTTTTCTTTTATGTCAGAGCTGGAGAGAAAACTCAGGGCCAACGACCGGGAATACAACCTCTCATTTAAATACGCCGTGAGTGTCAATCAGTTGTGTTCCAACACCTAGAGACGAGTATGTTTTGATTTTGATTTGCCCCGCCCCCCCCCGAAACTTGTGCCAGAACACCAAGGACCATGACCCCATGGTTAGTGTCCAGCTGCTGATCCCTGCCACTAAGCATCCACGCTAGTTGCAATATTTGCGCTATGATTCTACACACGCACACAAAACACTCAGGCGAAATCGCCCTCGCAGTAGGAATAAACAAAAATAATCACGTCTCCAAAAAGTCACACAGTGACAGGAATCATCTTGTATTTTTAATGGTAATTAGCTTTTTTCTTGTTTAATTTCAGTCTTTTGTTAGAGCATGTTTTTTTTTTATCTGTTTTAGTTGGACAAAAATGGTTCATTCTAGCTTAGTTTTTATTCGTTTTAAAATAAATACATTTAAAATGAACAATTCTCAAATGACTAATTGAACTCCCTTTCAAAATAAACACATTTAAAATAAACCCTGAAAGCTCAAGTATGAATTTCATTGATAAAGACAAAAACAAAGGACGTTTTTGCTTTAACGTTGCTAGTAGTTTTTGCATTTCCAAATGTTGTTAGCTATTTTGTTAGCTTCCATTAACGACGCTAACCCCGCGGTGTACTTCCCCCCCCCCCCTACAGACGAACGCCATCAAGACATCCAAGTACAACTTCTTCACCTTCCTCCCTCTCAATCTCTTTGAGCAGTTCCAGAGGATCGCGAATGCCTACTTTCTGTTCCTGCTGGTGCTCCAGGTGCTGTCCAATTCTTTTCCACTGATTTTGACTGCGCAGCAACTTCAGCAAAGTTTCACTTTCTCTCTTGTCCGTCAGTTGATTCCTGAGATCTCGTCGCTGTCCTGGTTCACCACCGTCGTGCCTTTGGTGCTGGTGCTGTCCGTCACCGCTGCCAAGGATGCCACTGATGACATCGTAAGCGCCACGCCCACCTCTTGGAATACTGTCGTTCAAAAACTTACAAAATGTCGCAAACAATAACAAGCATACAGTAGATAATAGAATCCGAAGAAATCATGGAACAATATGAACACATGAATGAAACATTCAAATTTAAATATGCAGGTCAATCAAATTGATTACTATATTTGAAATAAACATGTCAAATAGGTATTTATTATATTTGACTCATGGGAACGGACCGAATTCCCTTCAAGCGGCCATTTGCGTCATCACGATTTCACAAAAAAAATGCTCGATTCCCCTTTTTTGTGATGATCTTAGATCACGCAACCGCTTCCCTTTGTGAGATACACTAAAGCAATTCCAGGAATAGAGAGATCTCATGACCTTTGACCTTTAAAGGAATTCCAGAAACAATGAAACGAGCTAAGATGATGTCATGGCTTAAACATAAGCTCAGGTAGACAAAGACTCAAGGACTACTGAGTTTGATTGCGGAAAAGCGGGTAAATAATCAAACATTTTATTGTGCGTGTACGCTTCCAGAATCGCCACCGGAATGACAATCACGTCAACAACAGAAAAGTCCAAGTCCTCATCGATGAAAAGCAAGTATTTTAATTTACGTTGTTTTTACGTGGATTTACAGGTCAACGGGATTTAAAGAAAAAAAAAAAACAGCAATGTCATTCCTGTGGCTACTCTGGGGTGGGGGTGGGGCTTGAGTGTTTTGAGTGGGTTGCGCTGCTTACTCATCACAGAAGTTGAAGCAGTTTGTCTGAGGAGCTCAAGCAAAGTGGCTCAGCCTCGCAACTGAGTTACAGCAGGAAACACTCCGGAAACTTCCTGTCGGCAATGCAGCTACCGCGACCCAACGCCCATATTTGGGTTGGGTTGATTTCCTGAAATACAAACGCCGTGTTTGTTTTGTCATCAAACTTAACATCCTGTTTCTAACACCCCCCCCCCCAGACTGCGCAGCGAGAAGTGGATGGACGTTCATGTGGGAGACATCATCAAGCTGGAAAACAACCAGTTTGTCACAGTGAGGCTTTGATTGACACATGTGCAAGGACATCAAAAATAATCGTAGTACTGCTTTGAATTTGAGGGGCAAACTCCTTATAATGCCTTTACAACTGTCTCTTAGGCTGACCTCCTCCTGCTGTCCAGCAGTGAACCGCTCAACCTAGTCTACATCGAGACAGCAGAGCTAGACGGGTAAGTCCTGGTTCTGGTCCTGATACAGGCCGACAACCAGCCATTTTTGTTTTGGCCCAACATTTTTCTCCTTTCCCTAAGCGAGACCAACTTGAAGGTACGCCAGGCCCTGACGGTGACCGGGGACCTCGGTGATGATGTCAGCAAGCTGGCAGACTTCAATGGTAGGACACAAAAAAAAAAAAAGTGATCATCGTTGGTATTTGTCTGAAACCTTTTTACGTTTGTGTCACAAAGGCGAAGTCCTCTGCGAGCCTCCTAACAACCGGCTGGACCGCTTCACGGGGACGCTGGCCTTTGCGGGGCAGAAGTACGCTCTGGACAACGAAAAGATCCTGTTGCGGGGTTGCACCCTGAGGAACACCGAGTGGTGCTTCGGACTGGTGCTCTTTGCAGGTGGCGTGACTCTTCTTCTCGGAAGGAACGTCATCATCTCTCACTCGAAGCCAGCTTTTATCTCCTTGTTTTTCATACTAGGTCCAGAAACCAAACTGATGCAGAACTGCGGCAAAAGCACTTTCAAGAGGACCAGCGTGGACCGTCTGATGAACGTCCTCGTTCTGTTTGTGAGCACGTTTCTTTGATATGAAACAAGTTGAAGAAGCACTTAAAACGCGGGCCCGACCGATTAATCAGCAGTCCCTTCGGCGTCCTTGACACAATTTGCACCGCCCCCTCCCTCACTGTTCCTGCATGCAGATCTTTGGCTTCCTGGCGTTCATGTGTACCGTCCTTGCCATCGGGAACTACTGCTGGGAGCTGGGCGAGGGCTCTGCCTTCACCGTCTTCCTGCCCAGGCAGAACGGCCACGATGCCGCCTTCTCCTCCTTTCTCACCTTCTGGTCCTATGTCATCATCCTCAACACGGTGGTGCCCATTTCGCTTTATGTCAGGTGAGGACCAAGTGCTTAACTCTGATCGGGTTTCTCGGCCGAATGTAGCCTCTGAGTTGCACTGAGCCCAAGAAAATCTTCCCTTTTTTTTTTTTCTTTTCTAGTGTGGAGTTCATCCGCCTGGGCAACAGTTTCTACATCGACTGGGACCGGAAGATGTACCACTCCCGCAGCGACACCCCCGCCGTGGCGCGCACCACCACGCTAAATGAGGAGCTGGGTCAAATCAAGTACGTGTTCAGCGACAAGACGGGCACGCTGACGCAAAACATCATGACCTTCAACAAGTGCTCCATCAACGGGAAGACGTACGGTGAGCAAATTTGACTTTTTGGGAAAAAGATATGGTGGGAAACGTCGTGGCATTCTCATTGGTGGTGCGCTGGTGTTCCTTCACAGGCGATGTCTTCGACTACATGGGCCAGAGACTTGAAATTAACGAGGTGAGATTTGAAAGGTCAAATGATTTATGTATCTTGATCTTTTATTTTTTTAAATGACACACTCACGCTGTACGTGTGAGCAGCACACCGAGACGGTGGATTTCTCCTTCAACCCGCTGGCGGACCCTCGCTTCACCTTCCACGATCACGCGCTGGTGGAGGCCGTCAAGCTGGAGATCCCCGAGGTCCACGCTTTCTTCCGACTGCTCGCGCTTTGCCACACCGTCATGGCGGAGGAAAAGAAAGAAGGTGAGCTCATTTTAGAAGGCAGGGTTATTTCTTTCATTGACTGAATCCCAAAAAAAAACCAACAACAAAACAAATCTTCCCACCTGCAGGGGAGCTCTCGTACCAGGCTCAGTCTCCTGACGAGGGCGCTCTGGTCACAGCCGCCAGGAACTTCGGCTTTGTCTTCCGTTCGCGAACGCCCGACAGCATCTCCATTGTGGAAATGGGAGAGCAGTGCACTTATAAACTCTTGGCCATCCTGGATTTCAACAATGTCCGCAAGAGGATGTCCGTCATCGGTAAACAAGCGGGAAAATTGCACTGTGCCATTTTTGAAGTATGTCTGAGTCATGTAAGCCGAAAGAAATGCAAAGGGCAGTATTCAGGAAGAAAATACATTAACGGTGCTTCATGCAAACTAAAATGGAGAAAAATATTGGAAAACTATTTATTCATTTTATTCCCTTGTCTCCCTCACCTTCAAACCAGTTCGCAGCCCCGAGGGTAAGCTGTCGCTGTACTGCAAAGGAGCCGACACCATCATCTGCGAGAGGCTGCACGGCTCCTGCACTAAACTGACAAACGTCACCACAGAGCACCTCAACGTGAGAGCACGTCCCGCGCTTTACGGGAAACCGCCCGTCCGCACGCACGCGATTGACGTTTGTGCCTTCCCTCTGCAGGAGTTTGCAGGCGAAGGCCTGCGGACCCTGGCGCTGGCCTACAAAGACCTGGACGAGGACTTTTTCCTCCAGTGGCAACAGCGCCACCACGAAGCCAGCACGGCGCTGGAAGGGCGCGAGGACAAGCTGGAGCAGCTGTATGAGGAGATCGAGACCGACCTGCTGGTAGGGCAAGTTGCTCCAAGTTGAATCCGATGCGGTAAACTGTCACGTATGCCCGTCCAGTTGCTAGGGGCGACGGCGATCGAAGACAAGCTGCAGGACGGAGTAGCGCAGACCATCGAGCAATTGTCCAAAGCCGACATCAAAATCTGGGTTCTTACTGGCGACAAGCAAGGTATTCAAGTTTTAAATACATGTAATTGGTTTTCAGTTGTTGCTTTTCTTTCAGCTTTTTAATTTGAAAAAAAAAAATTGTTTTGCCTTATTTCATTTCAAATTGATCTGCCTTGCTTAGTTGACCGTTTAGAGTTATACGTTTTATATTGTTTCCAGAATTTAGTTGGTTGTGATATTCATTTTTATTCTTCTGTTTTGTTTTTTCTATTTGTGTCAGTTGATTTCATTTCATTCTTTATTCCTCAGTTGCGTACCACTTATGATATTTTTCACGCTATTAAAATATTCCTATTGCAGAAACAGCGGAAAACATCGGCTACTCTTGCAACCTGCTGCGCGAGGAGATGAACGACGTCTTTGTCATTTCTGGCAACTCGCCGGAGGATGTGAGGCAGGAGCTCAGGTAGCTATTGCCGATTTTCTTTTCTCCTACCATTTTTAATTGTGTTTTTTCTTTAATTTATTCCTGCACATGTGCCAGGAATGCGCAGACGTCCATGAAACCAGGTGCCACTGAGGATTGCACATTTTTGCCAGAGAAGACTCTGGGTAAAAGTGTGAAGGCCCTTGCGGATGAAGCGGTGAACGGCGAGTATGGCCTTGTCATCAACGGACACAGTCTGGTACAGCCCATGAAACTTTTTTTTATTAGCATGTTGCTAATGGCGCTGTCTGTTAAATTAGCTCTTCACTCCTTTTTGTGGAATGTCAAGGTTGCTTTATATTTTTACTTATTAACACATCACAAAAAAGAAAAGAAAATTGCATAGAACCGATTCTCGGAGTTTTAGGATGTCAAATATGGTACTCAACGTCGGCCAAAAAGAAATTCCATATCGGTTGGGCCCGGTTGCGGCAGGCATACGCGTTGGAACCCAGCATGGAACTTGACTTCCTCCGCACGGCGTGCATGTGCAAAGCGGTGATCTGCTGCCGCGTCACGCCGCTGCAGAAGGCGCAGGTGGTGGAACTGGTCAAGACGTACAAACGCGCTGTCACGCTGGCCATCGGCGACGGCGCCAATGACGTCAGCATGATCAAAGGTGAGCTGAATCTTCAAGTTTGATTTCAACTGGCTTGCCGTTTTTTATTTGAATTGATGCTTTGGCCGTGATTATTTCAACGTTTTTTTTCCATCACACAACCTCAAACGTGTTGTCGGTGCTGCCCTCTAGTGGCGCACATCGGTGTGGGTATCTCGGGCCAGGAGGGCATGCAGGCGGTGCTGTCCAGCGACTACTCGTTTGCCCAGTTTCGCTTCCTGCAGCGCCTCCTGCTGGTGCACGGCCGCTGGTCCTACCTGCGCATGTGCAAGTTTCTACGCTACTTCTTCTACAAAAACTTCACCTTTACCTTTGTCCACTTCTGGTACGCCTTCTTCTGCGGCTTTTCGGCGCAGGTGAGAATCGAGGGCGGCGGATTGGCTTTCACCGCCTTAGTGGAACATTATTGAAGCCATTCGAGCTTTTTATTTATTGATCCCCGGATCATGAATGCTTTCTTTGAAATTGTAAATAATCTCGTTATTTTTTTAGTATCAGTTCACTTTTATTCTTCATTTTGATTGAGGATTTAATGAATTTCTCATATATTACTGTAATTGTTTCAATTTAATGTATTTGACTTAGTATTGTTTTAATTTTCTGTATTCTTTAAATAACTTCATAAATTCATTTTATAACTGCTTCAAATCTAAACGATCTTGTGTCTCCTTTATTGGAAATTTAATGTATGTTAGATTATTTCAATGTCTTATTATTTCTTTTAGTAACATCTTATTTATTTACATTTAAATTGATGTGACTTTTACCTTTCAGACAGTGTATGATGAATTGTTCATTACACTATACAATCTGGTGTACACGGCGTTGCCTGTGCTAGGAATGAGCCTCTTTGATCAGGTAAAATTTCATCTTAAATCGTCAAGCAAGCCCTGCAATTTCTTGGTATGCCAAGAAATGATTTAAAAATCGCCTTCCACTCGTTGAATAAAGGACGTGAACGACGCGTGGAGCTTCCAGCACCCTCAGCTGTATGTGCCGGGCCAACTCAACCTGTACTTCAGCAAGACGGCCTTCTTCAAGTGTGCCTTGCACAGCTGCTACAGCTCCCTGGTGCTCTTCTTCATCCCGTACGGCGCCGTCAGTCAGGCGGCCCGCACCGACGGCCGGGATGTGGCCGACTACCAGTCCTTCGCTGTCCTCACGCAGACCTGCCTACTGTTCGCTGTCACCATCCAGGTATCAAGTTTTCAGCCTCCTTTTTTCAAGGCAACTACCCATCTCACGATCTACGCCTGTGCGTGCCTAGCTGGGTTTGGAGATGTCCTACTGGACGGCAGTCAACACCGTCTTTGTGGCGGGCAGCCTGGCCATGTATTTCGCCGTCACCTTCACGATGTACAGCAACGGCCTGTTCCTCGTGCTGCCCTCAGCCTTCCCCTTCATAGGTATGCCCAAAATGGCTATGCAGTGATCAATCCTAAGTAATTGTGTTTGAATCCGATTCCAACTTTGACAAGGCAAATGGCAAGCCGTGTGAACGTGTGGCTTACGATGTGTGTAGGCACGGCGAGGAACTCCCTGAGCCAGCCCAACATCTGGCTGACCATTGTGCTCACCTCCATTTTGTGCACCCTTCCTGTAGTCACCTATCGCTTCCTACTGATCCTTCTCCGTCCCACCATCAATGACAAGGTATAAATGGATCCTTAAATGTATTTTTTCAAAACTGTGACGATCTGGTTGTGGGAAATATGATGACAAAAAAAGAAATGAATGTGAATACGAAAATGTGCCCTCATAAAAGAAGCAAATTTTGTCATCAAGGATTAGCGCTTGGCTGCAGTTGAATCGTCGAACATGTCATTCAGCTCGGTGCGCTGCGCACCTTTTGTTTTGGATTCACGTGTCCAACATTCTTCCTAGGTCATGTTCAAGGTCCGCCAGGCCAAAGCATCACCTCCCCCACTTCCTCGCCGAGCCAGAATCCGCCGCACCAGCTCCCGCCGCTCCGGCTACGCCTTCTCGCACGCGCAGGGCTACGGCGACCTGGTAACGTCGGGTCGCTTCCTGCGGCGCCCCGCCCCTCCTCGCTCGTCGGGCTTCGCCCACACCGGCCGCGCCACTTCAGGCTTCAGCCCAATGGGCCGCTCGGCCGGGTACAGCCCGGCCGAGCGCGCGCAGTACGCCAAGGCCCAGGACGTGGAGACGACCTCGCTGCAAATGTACAGGACCATCAGCGACGCCGCTCTTTGACCACTGGTGAGTGCCTAAGACAAGACTCTTGTTTGTGAGGAAGGAAGCAGGAATATTCAAAGAGGACAAAGTGTCTTCATGTTTACAAACTTTTTTAGCCCTGGGAGTGCAAGTATGAATGGCAGGGTTAGGGGTAATTGGGTTCAGGACCATATGTTGCCTTAAAAGCATTTTGTACTTTTCTACATCTGTGTTTGTATGTACGCGTAAGATCCTTGTGAAGAAAATTCACCAAAACTAAATGGAGGACTTTGCGGTCGTGTGATACCGCTGAAACATTGTACAACCCGTTGTCATAGTAGCTCATATCTCAACCGCTGATTTATGGTTGGAATTTTGTATGGATTTTTTTTTTTTGGGGGGGGGGGTTGTTTGTTTTGGCATCATAAAAAAGGGAATTTTATTGGAGATAACTGGCACTACAGTACTAGAACTACCTGATGTGACCACTATCAGTCTACCATGCGTGATGACAAAAAACATAATCTATAAAAATGAATATTGTGAAGGTCAAAAAAATTAATTTGATGAAAGTTGTATTACGCACGTTAGTTTAATGTTATTTGACTTGGTCAGTACTCCTTTTTCCATGCCATCATTGCACGCAAAGTTCTTTGTCACAAACTAGTTGACAGTCACTCAGCAGCGCCTCTCCTGGCTGCATCTAAGTCGTGCACTACTCCATTTTGCCTCCAATTCTCGTAGACATGATTATTCGACACAAGTCATTGTTTAAGCCCGTTCCTTCTTTCTTGTACTGGAAAATCAGCGTGAAGCAAACATAAAAACATGCATGTACTGAATGTAACCAATTCCTCATTTCATATTGCATACAATTGAGTATGCAATAATCACAAAATACTGCTTTTATACCACTTTGTATTTATCTGTGCCTTCATTTAGCATGACAATGTTGGATCATTTTATATGTGCATTTCTGTGGACTTTTAAAACTATGTTTTGTATCTTTTTTATACTAAGCATCACTGCAATATAGTGGTAATACATGAATAAGAATAAAAGATGTAATTTTTGTCGTCTTCATAAAGTGAAATAAGATTTAGGAAGCGCAGGTGGTGCTACAACCCTTTCAAAACACCTAATGTACATGCAAATAAAATTAAAGCAGCAAATGCAGTACTAAGAATGTTCACGCAGTCATAATGTAAAATGTAAAATTATGACAACATATCATACTAAAAATAGTAGTGTACACGTTTGAGCTGTATCTAGGGTACCTAATGAAGTGTCCAGTGAGAGAATTGTCTTCCTGTTGTCTGTCTTTGGAAACTGACCGATGCTGCCTTCGCGTCACACAAAAAGTCGTTAATTTGCCACTTTACCATTGAAACGAGTATTTTGGTGCTGACAGATAGAACGTGAAGAACGTGTCTATGGATACATAGAGTAGCACAGATAAATCGCGTTATTCGACTGGAAATACGTAAATTATGAGTAGTTTGAAGCGAAGCGTCGCGTGTATGGGATTGTCACTTTCCCCACTGGCAGTGAATGCAGCACCGGTGGCCGACTGCCTTTTGCGTTGTGAACGTCGATGTCCTCCCACGGCGACGTTTTGTCGTCCTCCTCCTCCTCCGTGAGCCGACTACGGGGCGGCTGTACACACTCCTCGTGGAAGACCAACAAACCGTCGCCTGGACTCGGCTACTGGGGTAAGACATTCCGCCCCTCCCACTCCAACCACTCCTGTCTTCTTTATCGAAGTGCACCTTATAGCTTCGAGTTCGGCCAACAGAGAGCGACGCTCGTTTATTTCGTTAAATTTGAGAGGAGAATGGAGGTTACCCGAGTGTGTGTTTTGAACGTTATTTCACGATGGTGCCTTTTAGCTAGTGGTTGCAAGAAAGAAGAAGGGGGGGGGGGGGGGGTAGGTGTGAAACACCGCGGCTCGGGTCTCCCATAGCTACCGCAAGCTGAAGAGCGGGGTGTACGCCAGTAGCCGCTCATGTGGTGTCTTTTTCGGACGCTTTATCACCACGCACGGACCCTCCCCTCCACAATCCCTTTTTTTTTTTCATTTTTAGGAGTCGTGACATTCTTGAAGGTCCGTTTTATCTGATTTGCATTCTTCCACCGGGTTCTCCACTCCAGGCCCGAACATGAGGAGGAGAGTAGCCGGCTTCGAGCGTGCCCTGAACGGCGTGCCCCTGTGACGAGCCCTCCCCTCTCCCTCACCCTCTCCTCCCCTCCAGGAAACACCCAGCACTCGTCCAAGTGCGGGCACACCATGACTGTTTTCAAGCAGGAGAATGTCGAGGACTTTTATGAGATTGGAGACGAGCTGGGCAGGTGAGTCGTGCAATTTCACTTCAAAATTGTCTTTGCACCTATTCCCCCCACTACCATGACCCATGCAAAATGTATGAAAATTGGGGGGGAAATGTATATACCCTGATGCCTTGACCTTCCCCATTGAATTGAATTGAATTGAATTGAATTGAATTGAATTGAATTGCTAACAATCTGTTTCATCCTCCCAAAAAACGCCAATAAGGTGCTTTATAAGAAGAATAATGCTACTAAATAGTGTCATGATAAAAAAATATTGTAGTAGCACAATTAAATTTATATATATATATATATATATGAAAACTAGTACCGCTATGTTGCACTAGCAGTGTGACTATCCTACAATTTTTTTCACAACTGCATGACATTTCTGCAACCTTGTGAAATGACTTTGGCAGGAAAACGAAATTTTACGAGTAAGGACTATTGGTCAGCATTTCGATGCTACTTGTAGCATCCGAGAAGCTCCTCATGCGTGACATTATTATTATTTTTATAATCCTACCTACCACTGTGCTGAGTAATATTACTAGTAGTTTGTTTTAGTTGTGTACTAGTAGGCCAAAAATGGCACCAGTATAGTGTAAAAAAAATGTGTGTACTAGTTTATGAATCTTAAATCGGATAACAAGGATATGATGTGAATGAGAGGCAGAGGTGATAGATGGCTAATGCCACGCAATGCACCCACTGACCTACATTCAACCCCCTTTTACCCCGGCTGGCATGACTGGTTGGGTGGGGGGGATTGAGTCTGCCACTCATCCTCCCCCCCTGACTATTGTGTACTGCTACCCAACCCGAGGAGCAGCCATCAACTGGCCAAATAGACAACTTGATCCTCAAAGAGCTGTGATTTCATTCTTGAAAAATGACCACATAATTCCCATCATATTATTATATCCTTAATCTTTTGAGATTGTTAAAAAAAAAAAAAAGGAAAACACTCCAGCGACTCCTAAATACTATGTGTGATGGTAAGACATAAGATAATATTTATGAGTACAAAGTGCCACATCAAAGCACTTTGTTTTATTCGCAATAAAAGCCGAGCTATTAGTAAAGCAAGTGGCGATATTTTAGGACATTAAATGGATTAGACCGCAAGAAAAGAGCAGCTTGCGTTAATGCTGATTCTTTATATTTATTTTTTTAGCGTGCGCTCTGTGTTTTTACTTTTTCTAACGGAAACGAGGGATTTTATACTGGACTCATCTTGTTCTGGATTTTGGCTGGATCCCTGCCAACTGTGCTAGTGGGTAACGGGTGTCACTCAGTGTGTGCGTGTGTGTGTGTGTGCGTGTGTGCATCCCTTGATGGTCAATTCAGACAGTCGCTCAAGTGTGGAAAGTGTTTTGCAGTCCTCCACCTTGTATGACCTTGTAGTCCTCACTAAGAGACGTGCACGATGGTCCACTAATCGATCACTAAGAATTCTTTCCATAATGGATTGTCGATTAATCGTGTCTAGAAGCAGTGGAGCGCACTGCAAAAATGTCTGGTTGTTCTTCTGAATGCCATGGTCAGCAACGAGAAGTTGAGATGCTGTAACAACGTTGTACGTGTGAGCCACCTGACTTTGTCATGAGATCATGAGGGCACATGTCACTTTTATAAGATGAGAGATGGGTGAATGGAGCAGCTGGTCCCCCCCCCCACTCCTCTGACTTCCTCACTTCCCACCATTACCACCATCACCTCCTCGTCTTCCTCCTCTTCATATGTCAATCTTGCACACTCCGCTGTTTAATCAGAATAATCTTGTTGTCATAGCGATAATATCAACCCAATGACCTGTCTTAAAAAATAGTGTCTTCTGTAAAGTTGTGCACGTTATACTCCAACCCAATCTTTCTCGGTGGTGATTTGACAGTATTTGCTAGGAGAGCAACCTCCACCAAGCACAAAATGGCGGACGCCGGTGTGTCCGCGTTGTGGAGAGTTGAATCGTTGTGACGGTTTGAGTCTACTCTGTGACCTCGCCGTGACGTTTACTGGTGTCATGTGTCCCTGATGTGTCTGAAGGCATTCCGCTCAGTCGTCCAGGATGCCAATCGTGCCGCGATGCACTCGGCATCGACTAACGCAGATAGCTGGAAGGTCGTGAAAACAAAGCGGCATCTGGCTCACGATAATAAAAAAACAAAAAACGCGACAGTGCGAAGCCCGTTGCCTGTTTGGCAACATGAAATTTGGGAAATATGTTTATTTGGGGCTTTGTTTGAAGATACCCGGTTCTCATGGAGGCTGCCAATATCAGTAATTAAGGCAAAAAAAAAGAAAAAAAAACATCAAGCAAGTCCTCCACAGCAGTAGTTAGGGTGAGGAACTCCTCTCGACATCCTGACAGATGTCTGTTTTTTTATTTACGCTGCGTTGATAATCCATCAGCCTCTTCCTTCCTCCGAGCAGCCGGCGGTTCCTCTTCTCACTTCTCACTCCCGTTGCCATGGTTACCCTTTCCGCCAGTACACAATGGCGCGGCGGCGGTTGCGTAACTGTTTTGTGGCCCTCACGCGCAGCCGAGTGGGACGGGAACACAGGGAGCCGACCTCCCACGCCGCTCGCTAGCTGCTAATTGCGCACAACGTTAGCTTCATCTCCGCCAACCTCATCTTCAACTCTGCGTTAGCAAAAAGTCACCGTTTTGTGGGAAATGGCTGAAGTCAATAAAGTTCATTTTATGGAAAATAATGAAACAATTTCATGAGAAAAGTCATCAATTCAAGTCAATTTCTAGATAAAATTCTAGATGGTATGATGTTTGAAAATCATTTTGAAAAAGTTCCACTGCAAAAGTAAGTTAAAAAAATAACGAAATATTTCAAATGACTACTGCAAACAACGCGTGCGTTATCTTCTATTGACACAGCTGCGGTATTGGCGTTAATGTCACGCGTGACACGATGAAGACATTTCAGGCTGAGAAACCGGTTGAAAAAGTTAATGTTCACTGAGGTCCTCATCTCACGTGGCTGCTCAGCAGAATGTCGGCTGACGAGAGTGGAAACATTAAGGCTTATTTATTACCCATGCTCATTCCGTTAGCCTTCTATGGTGTTTTGCATTGTGTGTTAGCATTAAGCTAGCAGACTTTCAGGAGGCCAAGTTAAGCAATGACGGGTCATTCTCTTTTATGATTTTTGCAATCTATTTATCTTGAGTATCGTCAACTAGGGCTGAATAATTCATCCGATTCAAATTGGCTTTGCAGTATAATAAATCAAATAAATCGCAAAGACCGAATTTTTAAAAAAAACTTTGTTTTCAGTTGGTCAGTCAGCTTATTTTTTTTGTACATGTAGTCAAGTCAAGTCAAGTCACTGTAGTGTCATGTTTTGTGTTCGTTTGTGAGGAATTTTGCCCATTTGTCGCTACACTACACAATGTTTATTTTCGAGTAGGGGGAATCCCTCTACACTCGCACAACTCTTGCCATAGACAGGGGGGGAGGGGTTTGTGTAGAACTAACGAGGGAAGAGCCCTTCCATGCAGACGGAGAACAAACAGAGGCGGGGAGGCTGTTTTTCATTAGGCCAGATAGCAGGAAGCCAGATCAAATGTCCTCGCTGCCTTTGTTGTGACTAAAAGCGTCGACAGGCCTTCACGCTTTTGCCAGAGGAGAGCGCAGACGAGACTATGGGGGAGGGAGGGGGCGGCGGAAGGGGGGATGCTGGGAACAGGACAGGGTGCTGGCGGACTTGGGTTGGGTGTGTAGCATGACTTAACACTGCAGGCTGCTGGTTGTTGATCTCATCGACTCGGTTTCGCAGTGAACCGTAAGTGCTCGACGAAACCGCCGGTACTTTGAAATACACAATAACAGAAAATTGCCCATTTATAGGGTGCGTCGGATGCACCCCAGTTAGTGCCAACTACTGGTCGGATTTACCCAGAGAGTAAACCCTACCAGGCCTTGTTGCTAACCAAAACAGTAGCACACTCGCCAACCACCTTTGACCCCCACCACATGTTCGCCTTTTGAAAAGAACTCGCTTGACATAAATAAACAACCGTAATGCGGCAACATGAACGGGCCTGATTAAACACAAATAATCCCGCAGGGCACACGAGCCGCACCATCCGCGTTCTCCTCAATTAAAAGCCATCAAGGTATTTACCCGGTTAATCTTTGACCTTAATCCCAGTATTATCCAGCTATACCTTACAGCTCATGTCATGAATATTATTACATCCTAACCAAGAGTCCATCTCTCAGTATGAGATATCAATACACCAGTATGAAACATCCATCCAGCAGTATCAACGATTGATGCCTTATTATCACATATCACACATCGATACACCTGTATTAAATATCAATATGGTATCAAATATCAATGCCCCAACATCGAGTCATTACGTTGGTATGACATCAATGCACCGGGATTAAATCACTGTTATCAGATTCCCGAGTCGCCATTTTGTCATCACTGCGGAATGCGTTGCCATATTTTGAATAATTCGTCTCACACACTTTGTCCCTCATATGCCAAGTCAATGATAAAACCTCACGCTGTCACAGTTTCTCAGTTGTTCATACACACGTCTATCATCGCGTTTGTCTAGAAAACGACATCGTTGCCAGTCTCGACCTGCGGCGATTGCCTCAGTTCATTAGCGGTGACAATCATCGTGACTAGCAACAACACGCGTCGTTAACCCGGAGCATCCCCAGTTTTACTATTTAGTCATTATTTTTAAACTCCTCAGGGCAGTACACCATGCCCATCTCAGTCGACGGAACACTACGTTCTTATTAGCCTCCATCTTCTCATGAGTCACTTTGCTTTCAGCGATGGCAAATGCTCACCGTGTTTACTCTCATCGCAGATTGCGCCTCACCGAACACAGCACACAGGTGGCGTGCCATCATGCCAGTGTAATTCACATGAAGGCACAAAGCGTTAAACTTGTGTTACCTCTCCCGACAGCGGCCAGTTCGCCGTGGTCCGACGGTGTCGTCAGCGGAGCACGGGGGCCGAGTACGCCGCCAAGTTCATCAAGAAGCGGCGCAGCAAGTCCAGCCGGCGCGGCGTGACGCGGGAGGACATCGAGCGCGAGGTCAACATTCTGAAGGAAATCCAACACCCCAACATCATCACGCTGCACGAGGTCTACGAGAACAAGGCTGACGTCATCCTCATTCTGGAGCTGTAAGTTGCTGATTCTTTTAAAAAAAAAATGATTCGGAGGAAAAAAATATCTGATCAATATTTACACCGCTATGCTATACGATATGTCAGATTTTTTTTTTTTTTTTTTACTCTCCTCGATTTTAATTATTGTCTTCACAAAGTCATTTTATTTTCCCTGTTATTGACTCACAACATGTGGTTAGCTCGCGTGTGAGGAGCAAACAATATTTCAATGAAATGTTATCCCCAAAACAAAAGCAAATGAAACCCACAACAAGGTGACTCAAGGCCCGCACTTTCCGGCAGCACCGGTCGGACAACGTTCCTCAACAATGACGACGGCGGCTCACTTACGTCTCTTAACGTATCCTGCTGCTTAATCAGCATTTCTTAATTATGTGTTCAGTTTTTAATCAAGCAAAATATTATAGAGTGCTATTTTTCCAATGAAAAACCAACTTATAAATATTTGTGTTGGTCTTTGTGATTTTTTTTTCCTTTTGCCTTAAACAATCCCAACCACAAACACGCACCAACGTTGAGCCTGTTTACCGTTTTCATATTGATGCGTTCGATCGGCTCGGCCGGCGTCGGTGGCAGAGCTCCTTCAATGCTACTTTGACTGCACTCTAATGCAGCTTCGTGATGAGATTAGCTACTCTGGGCTCCATTAAAATAGAGATTGATGGCTTTTTAATTGTCTGTTTAGCGTGGCCGGCGGAGAACTCTTTGACTTCCTGGCGGAGAAAGAGTCGCTGAGCGAAGAGGAAGCCACGCAGTTCCTCAAGCAGATCTTGGATGGAGTTTCCTACCTGCACTCCAAACGCATCGCTCACTTTGACCTCAAGGTGATCGAGCCACACCCCAAGCACCGTTTTTTTCTGGATGCATGACGTTTTACGCTAATAGTCCAAGTTCATTCTTTCAAATGATTGTCTTGCCTTTTCAGCCGGAGAACATCATGCTGCTGAGCCGCTCGATGCCTCACCCGCGCATCAAGCTTATTGACTTTGGCCTGGCGCACAAGATCGATTTCGGAAACGACTTCAAAAACATTTTCGGAACGCCCGAGTTTGTCGGTCGGTATCCTTCCCGCACGAGTCCACGTGCATCTTGTAGCTTTTATTTTAAATGTTGGTATTTTATCCTTTTCAGCTCCTGAGGTGGTGAACTATGAACCGCTGGGTTTGGAGGCGGACATGTGGTACGTACGAAAACACACGTTGGACATCCGCAGTTCAGCCAACTCTGCTGACATAAGTAAAGCCTTTTTCTATTTGTCTCTGCAGGAGTGTTGGTGTGATCACGTACATTCTGTAAGTAACGTGGTGCACACTTATGGATGAAATGAGGCCTTTGAGATAGGATGGCTGTAAAGCACAGATTTGTGAGGCAAGGAGATATGTGCTGCTACCAAAAAAATCACGACAGCATGGTTTTGTCTTGTAGCTGGGCCTCCATGTCAGCTGCAGCTGTCTCGCGAGCAGTCGGCGGCTGCTATTGACCAGCTGGAGAGGCTTCAGGCACACTTTGGTCTCACTTTCTGGCTTTTGGCTTAATTCCCAATTGGAAAGGGTTTTGACATTTTCATGTCATAAAATTACCCCCACCCCAATCAAATGAAAACGTTTTGCTGCTTCTTCGGATGTCCACCTGGAAACATACGTATAAAACAAAAACTCCACAACTGTGGCTCAGTAAGCGGCAGTAATATTTGTTTGTAATTTTGCCGGTGTGCGTGTTGTCAGCTTTTCTGTCTAAACGTGTTGCTGCACCGTTTGTGTGCAAATGAGCGTCATTTAATGACTTAAAGTGACAAAATGCTGCTTTTATTAGCTCATTTAAGCAGTCTTGGATCGTGTGTTAGCATTGAGTTAGCATACTTTGAGAAAGTAATGACAAATCATGTCAAGATTAAAATGCCGAGTCTGTTTTGGCCCCGGTGTGATCAGGCTGAGCGGCGCTTCGCCTTTCCTGGGCGACAACAAGCAGGAGACGCTGGCCAACGTGTCGGCCGTGGATTACACTTTTGACGACGACTTCTTTGGCGGCACCAGCGTCCTGGCCAAAGACTTCATCGCCAGACTCCTCGTCAAAGACCCCAAGTACGTACTCGGGACCCGCATTCAATCAGACAAATACATTCTCCTATTATAATGACTTTTTTTTAATTATCGGGATGAAATAAAATGAAGTATGTGGTATTCAAATTTGAATTGCATTATTAATGAGCATTTTTATGTTGATTGTGTGTTGTCTTGCCAGAAAGAGGATGAGCATTCAGGACAGCCTACAGCACCCCTGGATCAAGGTTGCGTTCATTCCACCACACTAAACATCCATCCCTCCATCCATCCATCCATCCATCCATCCATCCATCCATCCATCCATCCATCCATCCATCCATCCATCCATCCATCCATCCATCCATCCATCCATCCATCCATCCATCCAATCAATGTAGTCAAACCTGAAGGAAGCAATCAACACATTTTTTTCCCCCTCCCAACCAGCCCAAAGACACACAACAAGCGCTCAGCAGAAAAGAGTCTGCAGTCAACATGGAAAAGTTCAAAAAGTTTGCCGCGAGAAGAAAATGGAAAGTAAGTCTGGACGTCACGTCCTCAAATCATCTCTGTTGCTAACCAACACAGCAGGCCCCACCGAGGAGGTTCAATCGGGCTCTTGTAAAATGATGATTTCCTCTCCAAACACCATTTGCTCAGACTTTTGATCTTTGTCCTCATTAAAGTGATATTCTTTTTTTATTATTATTATTCATTATATTATTTTTCCAATGGATTTGGAGTTTTTGTAATTCAAAATGCAGCCTTTTATTTTATCTTGGATCGGAATTTTTTTTTTTTCTCTCAAATACAAAAATGCCCCGCCCACGTTAACATTACGAGGAGCCGTATCATTCACTTCTTCCATCACGGCTTTTTTAATTGAGTTGAAACTTTACCGTGGATGTACCGTTCCAAACCTACAGTACGTCTACCCCGTGGGCCGTTGAGTAAATCCTGCTCCCTGCTTTGTGTTTTTGCAGCAATCTGTACGCCTCATCTCCCTGTGCAACCGCCTTTCACGCTCCTTCCTGTCCCGAAGCAACATGAGCGTGGCGCGCAGTGACGACACATTGGTAACGCACGTGCTCGCACGCACAACACGGCAGCTCAATGACTCTTAATGAACCGGAGCCTCGCGCTTAAGTACAGCTGGAGTATCGTGTTTTGTTCAGGATTACGTGCTCTTCGTTTTCCCAGGATGAGGAAGACTCGTTTGTGATGAAGGCCATCGTCCACGCCATCAACGACGACAACGTTCCGGGCTTGCGCCATCTACTGGGCTCGTTGAACAGCTACGACGTCAACCAGCCCAACAGGCACGGCACGCCGCCGCTGCTCATCGCCGCCGGCTGCGGCAACGTCGACATCATCCAGCTGCTCGTGAGGAAAGGAGCCCTCATTCAAGCCCACGACAAGGTAACTCACAAGCATTTATGATCTGGATATTTGCAGCATATATGTTTTAGGGGTTTGTGTATATTTACTTGATTGTTAATTGGATATTTACTCATTTTATAATGATTGTGTGATTGTGAATGATCATTTTATGTCTATTTTCTATTCTGCATGTGTGTGTGCATGTTTTTATTTTCCCATTATAAAAATGTTTGTGTCATGATTGTTTTATTTTTTATTTGAATTTTGTCTGTATTTGTATTTTAATTCTTTCTATTAATTATATTTAGGAAATCCGCCTTAATAAGTTTTTCTATCATTAATTTCTTAATAAAAATTATTTTTGTGATTTAGATTTTTTTACTCTAGAAACCATAATTTTTTTTATTTAACATTTGTCTTTCTACAATTTTTTTCAATACATTTATAGTTTTTTAATATTGGTTTGATGTTTAAGAGAAAATGTCTAAAATAGTTTTTTTCATTTCTTTGTTTAGTACTCTACAATGTTTTAGTACATTTATATTTAATCCCACTTGCTATTTAACCAACAATTTTTGCGTGCGTGTTCCTTTAGAGTGGCGCCAACGCCATCTATTATGCAGCCAGACACGGCCACGTGGACACTCTCAAATTCCTCCATGCCAACAAATGTCCTCTGGATGTACAAGATAAGGTCACAAATTAATAGTGCATAAAATTCCCTCATACTTTGTTCTTTTATGATGACTTTCCTCAAAAAGGGTCACGATTGTAACTAAACGGTCATTTGCGTCTTGTGTCGCAGTCTGGAGAAACAGCTCTCCACGTGGCGGCCCGCTACGGCAACGTGGATGTGGTCAGCTACCTGTGCAGCATCCGGGCCAACCCAGACCTCAACGACAGGGTGAGCTCGCTCATTCCGACACCCCGCTCCAAAAATAAAAAAGGTTGAAATATTTTTGAACGCCCGTCTCCCCTCGTCCAGGAGCAAGAGACGGCTCTGCACTGCGCCGCCTGGCACGGCTACTCGGCCGTGGCGCGGGCGCTCTGCCGGGCCGGCTGCCACGTGGACGCCAAGAACCGCGAGGGCGAGAGCGCCCTGCTCACAGCGTCCGCCCGTGGCTTCGTGGACATCGTGGAGTGCCTGGCGGAGCACGACGCCGACCTGGAGACTGTCGACAAGGTTGGACTTTTTTTTCCTCAAATTTTAATGTCTGAATAAAGCTCTGGTACTGTTCAATCCAATAAGCATTGTTCCTGAAATGATGGCATGGTTTTCTCAGTTGGTAAAGTCTTTCCGAGTTTTACTTCCGAAGAAAATAATGGCGTAGAAGAAATGTGGATGAACGTCAAAGGGGCATGGTGCATAATTCGTTACAACTTCATACATGATCTTCCTCCAGGACGGCCACACGGCCCTCCACTTGGCCGTGCGGCGATGCCAGCTTGAGGTGGTCCGCTGCCTGCTGGCGCGTGGCTGTCAGCTGGACCGCCAGGATCGCCATGGAAACACACCGCTGCACATCGCCTGCAAGGACGGAAACCTGCCCGTCGTCGTGGCGCTCTGCAGCGCCCGAGCCGTCCTTGACATCCCTAACAAGGTAGCCATTTTGGTTAAAGGGACCATGAAATTAGCTGGCGGCTAATGTTAGCAATTTTGCACTCATCTCCTGACTAGACTTGAAAGGCTCCACATACAATAACGATACTCGGAAATACCTGTTCATTTGTAGCCAGGCTTCAGTGTTGTCATTTATCCCATATTCCGCAAAATTCCAAGATTGTGGGTTTTTTTTTTTTTTTTTCATAACATGAAAGGCATTTGTTTGTGCCGCATTAATACATAAATGGCGGTTAATTGGTTCCACGCAAATGAATGACGTCTTACAGTCTTGTTTGTCGTTTTTTGACCGACTAGTATGGCCGGACCCCTCTCCACTTGGCTGCCAGCAACTGTGGTCTGGAAGTGGTGCGTCACCTCTGCCTGTCTGGAGCCAACACGGAGGCCGTCACCAACGTAAATGAACTCAAGGCACCATTGCACAAAACAAAAGATGATATTATGTCATTTATGCTTTGATGCATGTATGATTTTTTTTTTTTTTTTTTTTAGGATGGAAAGACTGCTGAGGATTTGGCTTCAGCTGAGCAACATGACAATATAGTGGCCTTGTTGGGAAAGCTTAAAAAGGTGAAAAGAGAGAAAAGGGCTCGAGTGTGATTGACATTTATCGTTTCATTGAAAGCCTTACGGCAGCGGGAGTACTCTGGTGGGAGTGCCGAGGGCTCTCAGCTGCCCACAGCGGCACTCATTCATGGGACCACCTTTTGTCACATGACTCATCCACTACATTTGCAAGGAAAACATGGCAGCACTTGAACTGAATATTTAAATGCAAGCCCAAGGGCCTTTTATAAAATGGAATAGCGGGACAAATTTGACCCAGTCGCGTCTCTTGTTATGGCTCTGATATGTTTATTGTTAATAGCAAGCATGTTGTTGAATGTTTTGCATCTCGCTGCAGGACAACCACAAAATAGCCTTCATCCAGCAGTTGCGGCCCACGCAGACGGCGCAGACACGCATCAAGCTCAAGCTTTTCGGCCACCAGGGGGCAGGCAAGAGCACGCTGCTGGAGTCACTCAAGTGCGGCATCCTGCGAAGTTTTTTCCGGCGCCGCCGGACCACCCGCATGAGCAACGCGGCACGACACCCCAATTCTCCGGTCAACTCCAAACCCGCCGGTAAATTACGGGGCTCCCGCATGGTTGATTTCAAGTTTTGCTGACTTTTCTGGGGACGTGATTGCTGAATCTCATGTTGTCGAGGCAAACTGGTTTCACGGGCTGAATTTTCAAGATTAGAACTTGCTGTTTAAATGTAAGAATGGACACATTGGCAAATGACAAACTTTGGCGTTTCGTGCATTGTTTCTCCTTTTTTTGTGGGTCCCACAAAGCTCATGACTCATACCCACCAAATTTGCTGTTACAGTGTCGGTGAGCATCTCCAACTTGTATCCGGGCTGCGAGAACGTGAGCGTGCGCAGTCGCAGCATGATGTTCGAGCCCAGCCTGACCAAAGGCGTGCTGGAGGTGTTCTCGCCTGTGCACGGCGGCCTCTCCCCCGCTAGTGCCGCCACCGCCGACGAGCAGGCCACCAGGGCTGTCGACATCCAGCACGCCAACATCCATGGTGAGTTGTTCTGCGTTTCAGGAAACAGTTTGGGCTTAAAATTAGTCCACTGATATGTATGTATTCCTTTTTTATTGTATCCGTTTAACTCCTTAGGAATGTATTGATTGTAAATGGTTAAATAATACACAATGTAGAATCATGAATAAACTTGTCAATTAAAGAAAAGTGTAACCACAATGATGAATGATCTGGCCATTTTAAAAATCAAGTATGGCCCACTTATGGATTTACTGTTCACATTTGTTTTTTCATGTAGTTTCTGTGTTTGGAAGATTTTCATTGGTGTGCCTTTTTGCAGGAGTAGGAGATTTCAGCGTATGGGAGTTTTCCGGCAACCCCGTCTACTACTGCGCCTACGACTACTTTGCGGCCAACGACCCCACGGCGGTCCACGTTGTGGTCTTCAGTCTGGAGGAGCCGTACGAGAGCCAGCTGAGCCACGTCAGCTACTGGCTCAACATGCTGAAGGCCCTCACGCCGCCGCACCCCCACATCCGTGAGTCTCTCCAGTCCTGCCGCCATTTCGGAGGGCGCTCGGTGGAGTGACGCTTTCGCCCCTCGCAGTGTTCGGCGGCAGGGTCCAGCAGCCTCTGGTGGTGGTGCTGGTGGGCACGCACGCGGACCTGGCGGACGTTCCCCGAAGTTTCTCCGGAGAGTTCAGCTACAATAAAGAAAGGGCGCTCCTTAAGGAAGTCAGGAGCAGGTCAGCAATTTGCTTTATTATTATTTTATTTTTATTGATTTAATACTTTTTTTTCCAAATTTATATATTTATTTAGTCATCCGTTTATTTATTTAACATTTCATGACATCATAAAACAAATAAATAGGTCATATTATTAAAATGTATTATTTGTCACTGTTGCGTTTGAGGTTTGGAAACGACCTGCAGATCAGTGACAAGTTGTTTGTGATGGACGCCGGCGCCTCCAACTCCAAAGACGTCAAGCTTCTCAAGAATCATCTGCAGGAGCTGCGGTCGCACATCATCTCTGTGAGTGCACGCACGCACACACGCGCAGAAAGTAAATCAATGTGACGCAGCCTTGAGACTTTCTTCTGACATGCACACATGTGACTTCCGTGTCCGCAGAGCTGCGGCGGCATGACGCTGCTGTCGGAGCGTCTGCTGGCAGCGCTGCCCGCCTGGCGCAAGCTGAGTGGACCCAACCAGCTGACATCGTGGCAGCAGTTTGTCAGTGACGTCCAGGAGAACATCAACCCGCTGGTCAGTCAGGAGCACCTCAGAGGCTTGGCGCTTCAGCTGCACAGCATGGGAGAGGTCAGTTGGCCGCCGCTCTTCTTTTTTTTTTTTTTTTTTTTTTTTTTTTTAAGCTCTCCCTGGTACTCTCAATTGAGTAGAATGTCTTTCCCGTATTGCACAGATCAACATCATGCAAAGTGAAACGGTGCAGGACGTAGTCTTGCTGGAGCCACGCTGGCTGTGCAGTGCTGTTTTGGGCCGCTTGCTGTCCGTGGAGACGCCCAAGGCCATCCACCACTACAGGGGGCGCTACAGGCTGGAGGAAGTGCAAGCCCTGGCTCCTGACAGCGACGTGGAGGAGCTGCTGCAGATCCTGGACGCCATGGACGTGTGCGTCCGGGACGCCGCCGACCCCGCCATGGTGGACGTGCCCGCCCTCATCAAGGCGGGAGGTCTACGGCGCTCATGGACAGAGGATGACGCCGAGGGGGATTCCGCTGCCGTCTACGGGGGCGTCCGGCTGGTGCCCGCCGAGCACCTGGCTGCCTTCCCCTGCGGTTTGTTCCACAAGCTGCAGGTCAACCTGTGCCGATGGAGTCGGCAGCAGAAGCCCGAGGACGACGAGGACGACGAGGAAGAGAGAGAGGCCGACATTCATCTGTGGACAGACGGAGCCAAGGTGAGTGGGGCACCTCAAATGCCACGGAAGTTGCAATCTTTACCAATAATGGATTTTGATTAGGTCTCGCCCGAATCCCAAACCGCCCATAACTGTAGTGATTCAGGAATTATTTGCTTTGTCGTGATAGTAAACATTTGAGATAAGAGTTCTGTATTGTTCTTTGCCTTTTTGAAATCAATTACCTAATAAAAAACGCAAAATGTCGGAACTGGCTGCTACTCAACAGATATTTAAAAACAATCTCTGGAGCTACACATAATATGACCATACTCAAAACGTGCAGTGCCTTCCTTATCTTCTGCAAAGAACTAATATTACAGTCCAAAGTAGCACGCAAAAAAAGAAAGGTTGTTTTGGGGGTTACGATTGCAATGGATTAATACCCTGGAATTTCTCTTTACCGTAAGGTGAGCCGGTCAGGTGCGGAGGCCATGGTGTTGCTGGTCAACCACGGCCAGGGCGTGGAGATCCAGGTGCGTGGGCACGAGTCTCAAAGAGCCAAGTGCTACGCCCTACTGGACGCCGTGTGCGGCATCGCCGAGAACCTGCTGGCGTCCACGCTGCCGGGCCTGCTGACCGCCAAGTACTACCTCAGCCCCCAGCAGCTCCGCGAGCGACACGCTCCCGTCATGGTCTACCAGCCCAAAGACTTCCTGAGGGCGCAGATGCAGAGGGAAACGTCGCTCACCAACACCATGGGTGGATACAGGGAGAGCTTCAGCGCCATTCTTGCCTTTGGCTGTGCAGAGGTACCGAGTTGCATTCACGTTGGAAAGGTTTTATGTGATTTTCCCCCCCACACACAAAATATCAGGCATTGAACATGAATTTATCACGTACGTAGGTGTACCACGGCGGCGTCCTGGGCCCGGACATGCACATCACTGACGTCCCCCTACTAGCTCGCCGCAAGCTGTGCCGCATGCTGGACCCGCCCGACGCCCTGGGGAAGGACTGGTGCCTTCTCGCCATGAACCTCGGCCTCAGCGAGCTGGTGGCGAAGCACAGCGGCAACGGAACGCCGCCCGGCGGGACGCCACCCATTTCCCCGCCCAGCCCGACCGCCGCCCTGCTGCAAGAGTGGAGCGGGCGCCCGGGCAGCACGGTAGGCGTCCTCATGCTCAAGCTGCGGGAGCTAGGCCGAAGGGACGCCGCTGACTTCCTCCTCAAGGCCTCGCCCGTCTTCAGAGTCGACGGGCGGGGGCTGGGCGGCGACGCCAACGGTTACCCTGATGGTTACGCCGCCACCTGCAACGGGGGCACGTCCTACAACTCCATCAGCTCTGTCGTTTCCCGCTAAACCCCCCACACCCACGCTGCACGCCACCACATTGCGTGTCAGACTCTAGCGTGAGGGAACTTTAACGTCCGTCGTTTGCTTCCCCCGATGAATGTTGGTTGCCCCCAAAGAGGAAGTCCAAGCCGCCCTCTTCCCTACCTTGCTGTTTTGTGTGTAAGGTACCAACCAAAACAGGATCCAAACCTGCCTGGCCACTTTTTGTCGGGATGGATTATCACTTGCCCAGCAATCAACTCTGCCTCCGTTTGTAAGGAACCGATTGCCGATTGCCGATTTCCCAGTGAACTCATTTCCACCATGGTATGAATTGCGTAGCAGTGTGAAGTTTACCACACAAGACTTGGTTTTGTGTCGAAAGCAATTGTCGGGACGACGGATGAGGGAAATCGAATTCTGCAACGTCGAGGTTTGAAGTTTATCATTCATTTCTTCCGCCCCTTTGGGTACCTCAAGAGCGCCTTTCACCATAGATGCGGATTGGCGGTGAATGAAACGCACCGGCGGATTTAACAGCGTCTGAGTCGCTGATCACGCCCCCTCTTACTCCCCAATGGCCGTGTGCCAGTAAGCTGTTAACTCCTCCGCCAGTGTTGGCAAAGCTTTGAGATTCTGTTTTATTTTTTATTCATCTCCCTTTGCTGCTTCTATAACCGTTTTAATTTGGTGGTCATGATCGGATCGCGGCAACACGCTACCTTCGCTGCGCTCTGCGTGAAAGGCACCGACGGACAAATGCTGGATCCGCTGTTACGTCTCGTCTCGGATTAGCGATTGCGTTGACATGATCTAATCGGAAGGTTGCGTGACGCCATCTTGGCTTGGTCCTTTGTGAAAGGGAAAGGCAGTTTAAAGTGAACCAAACAACAAATGTGAACACTGCCTTGTCCGTCCAATGTATGTATATGTCCGTCTTACACATTTTAGCGTAAATGTCGTCGATCGTTTCCGCAGCCAAAGTGATAATATAATCACCACGCGTTCGTCTCGGCCTTTTCTTCGGTCCCGCCGCAGCATTTTATCCAAGTGCCTTTGCGGCCTTCTACCTCCCCTAAGCACAAATAAGAGCAGGCGTGCCTTGTCCGCACACTACAATTACGTTTACTAAAAAGCCCAAAAGGAATCAAAGTTGAGGTTTTGTTTGGGTCGTCAGGGTTTGCTCAAAAGTGGATTTTTATGTTGAATGGCTGGAAACACCGTAAAGATAGACACCCAATAAACATGTTAAAAATTAGAAACAATTACATCTTCCATCGATGATCATTTTTTTTAAACAATAAAAATAACACTAAAAATAGTTCGATTTTAATGTGGAGCACTTAAAAGGGATTCAATGCCAAGTTTCTGTTGTATTTGCATAATTGCCCCCCCCCCCCCTACTTAAAAACGCTTATTGGAGGTTTATCTCCATTTTGTCAAGAATGTTTGGGATAAAAAAAATCCCTTAGGACTTCTCTGCTCATCGGGTCACATTGATCATGTCCACCCGACTTTGTGGTGATCAGTGAAAATGGTATCTAAGTTTCTTACAGCTTTATTCGTCACTCAAGAGGAAATTCATGTGTACATTTTCATCATGGCACACACACCAAATGTTGCGAGTTAGGGGCATGTTAAGGTCTGATCACTGCATCCCCCCCAAAAAATGGCTGCTTTAAACCAAAATGGATGACAATTTGTGACAGGGGTCCTTTACCAGACTCTTTGATGCGTTCCGTCAACGTCAACGAGTTTAACAAAATTGGTTGAATGTTTTGAACTTTCTAGAGACACAACTAGGTGAAATTAAGGAGTTTGAGGGAACATACTAGAATTTGCAAAATTGTCCAATACTTTTTTTTAAAGATATGAAATTTGCATGCTATTTTTTTCACGCAATTCCAGCCAGCTCAACACAAAAAAATCACTTAAATTTGATTTGACTCTTCCTCTCAGGAAAACGGCTGATGTTAGCTGTTAGCCGGTTCGCTCCATAGAGTAACAAAAGTAACACTTTCCCCGAATTGAGGTTCTATACCCCGTGGCTTTAGCGTCCTCCATATTATCTTTAAAGTTCTCTACTTTGCCATCAACACACCCTTCATTTTTCTTTTGTCCTCCTTTTAGTTTCCTCGTTTGCCCATGTAAACGAGCCAAAAGCTGCTAAATGTTACATGTTGATCATGTTTCTAAAAAGTCTATTTTGATCCTATCCTTCCACTTTGTCATAATCTTTTGCTTGATTTTTTCTCTCTTACTTTTCTGTCATTTTGTTTGTTATGCTAATTGAATGTATGAGGGAAAAAAAACAAACACTGATGTTCATTATTTTTGTGTAAATGTTGCCAATCTTGTGTGGCTTTAAACATACCATGGCCTTGTCCGATATCACACCCAATATGAACCGAAAGGGATCAATGTTTTGTCTTTATTTTTATTTTTATATGTAATAACATCATTGTCTTCGACCAAAACAGTAAATAATTTTAAAAAGCTTCTAAGATTTTTTTTTCTATGTCCGCTCTATTTATGTTCAGTTCGTTCAGCATGTTCTCAGTTCTTTATAGTGTGATATTTTTTTTATAAACAATAATTAAAAAAACTTTACTGAATGTTAATTTTATATGCTTGTGGTTTCATGTTATTTTTGTGATACATTGAAGGACAAATGAAAAAAAATGGAAACTTGAGCATTACATTGAATTACTTTTTAAGAGAGATTTTTTTTTATTTTTTACTGTTAGCAACAGCGACTTGCCAAGTGGCACTGTTGTTTAACATGAAGCAATCATCACAAAACAAAACTTGCACGTTATACAGTATTAAGAAATTGTTTATTTTGACTCCTTAGCATTGATTAAGTTGAGTGCTGTGGTGGGTGGTCTTTAGTGCCACAAGTGTGTGTAGACGTGGTCTACTGACCTTTAACCTGATAATCTAATCAGCTGACTTGTGAAGAATGTACTGAATGAACAAAAAAAAAAAACATGCTTAGTCAGCATAACTTAAAGAAGAAAAAAACGATTTCCTGTTTTTGGCTTTCTTTACATGAGCATGCTATCCAGACTTTTCTAAAATAAAAAAAATGCTCAGTCATCAGGCGATCACTCTAACATGGGGAACTTTTTTTTTTTTTTTTACCAGTACAAAAAAACATTCAAATAAGAGTAAATTAGTGCAATTTGATTATTTCTCTACATAGTTTCTCTTTAAACTGATTGGCTGAAAAGTTTCAGACAAAAGTTTAAAATAAAAATACCAATTGCTACTACTAATTGCTATATTTATTTCCAATCTCTACGATAATCTGTTCTAAAGTCGCTAAACTCAGATAATGAGCAAGACATTAGCAAAGAGCACTTTTTTAACAATATTTTTGTGAAACTCTACAAAGAATAACCATAAATATCTTTAATAAATTCATGTGGGGTTTTTGTTTAAAAAAAAAAAGTCTGTTACCCCAGTGCTTGTTTGCAATCTCTATGCTAAGGTTAACGAAATTTTTAAATGAATAAATACCAACATTTCAATATATCGTTTTAAAATGTCATTCCACGTGTTTTCAACCTTCAACTCAGATAACGTAGCTAATCAAGAAAACAAAAATCCGACAATGACTTCCCAAATGGGTCGATAATCAAGCAAGATGTTGTTGTGACGGGCGTTCAAAGTCCACATACTTTAACCTACTTTCCTCTTCTTTACGATAACACTTGAAATGGTTTTTTTTTTTGCTTAGTTTTGTTTACTTTTAATTATTGACTATTATTTTATCTTCCCTGATATTTGCTCAAGCAAACGGGCGTACCCGGTGCAGATAACGAGTGCACACTACTGTTTTGCCCAAACGTGTCATTATCACGTAAAGTAAAAAGAAAAAGACGAATGAAATAGCCTTTACGACCAATCTCGTATGCATCATTCGTGGTATTACGAAACGGTTTGAATTGATGTCATTTTAAGGGACTGGTCGTCGTTAACGTTGTTGTTTTCTTGTCGCGTCATTCCAATGAGGAATCACGTGCATCTGAGATGACGTCACCCAAAGGGCCATCTTGAGTAAGAACAAACAAGTAATGGGCCAATCAGACACGTCGGTGGGCGGGAGGTTGACTGCCACTCAAATCCTTTATAAGTTTGTGTGGCCCAACTGCAGTAGGATATTTTCCCCCTTTCCCGTTTATCCGCATCGTCTCTACGGGCTGCCAGTAAGTATTAATTTCTTTTTTTTAAATTCAATGTTAAGCGTTGCTAATTATTTATGACTAATGTTCATCTTGATTCATGCCTTTAATTTGTTAATATAATCGTGGGGATTTGTCGCACAGCCATAATAGCGTGGAGACACGAAGGACATTGGAGAAAAGCCTATTTAAGTATACATTAAGTTAGAATTTGGATGTCCAAATCAAATATATCGACGTTTTGATCAGGGTTCGATAGTTTCGGTAGTCACCTTCGATTCAGCTTACCTTTCACAGGCCTCTCGGCTCAAACAAAAGACAACAACCGGCACTTACCAGTTTGTTTTTACAATTTGAACGGGTGCGAAAGTAAATATGGCGAGGAAATATGTTTATGGTTTGCATTATTTCGTTCAAATTGATCTTTTTCCACGACGTATGGACGGGAGTTTTCAATGGCTTACTTTCTTGGCTCGCCTTCGGAGATCCCGTGACTAGGCAAAAAAAAAAAAAAAAAAAAAAAAAAACATCCCAGCCTGTTTCGAAATTACCATTGTTCGAATTCTTTTACAAAGCTACATTAACATAATTTGATAGGAACTGTTTCGTATGATACAGCACGATTCGAATATTAGAGTATTTGAGAAGATGTTCTTCGAGTTTGTTTATGTACTGGAAGCTCAACGCTGGGTTTCGTATTACTCAGTCAGTGGACAATTTATTAGGTACACTTACTGCGCCACCAGTAATAATCATTTTAATAATAATAACAAAGGTTATTATGCGATCTGTTGTATTATTAATATTTCTAACAAATACATTATATAGAATCCAAAGATCCAACGCCTAATATTACAAAATGTAAATGTGTTTTGTCATTTAAGTTTGAAAATGTTTATTGTGGTTGTAAGGAGATTGTATTTTAAAGAACAATTATAATTATTGATTAAGCAGTGCATGTCTTAAATGAAGCCGTCCCCAAGTTACGTGAGAATGCCAAAAGGTGTCAGGGTGATGATGTGTTTTTGTCTTAGAATATTTATCGTTATTTTTTTTTATTTTTTTTTTATAGGTAGCCACCAACATGTTGCCTCTCATCGCGTTGGCTTTGTGCCTGAGCGCCGCCGCCTCGGCCCCCTCCCTGGACCCTCAGCTGGACCAGCACTGGGACCTGTGGAAGAGCTGGCACTCGAAGGAGTACCACCAGGTACCACGAGGAAATGAAAGAATTCGGGCCCATTATAATATGTGTGAACGTTTCCCCAGCATTCACGTCTTCTGCAAAATGCATTGTCTTTATTATTCCGCCCACTTTTTGTACTTTGCTTTCAAATTGCTGAGTTAGTCAACCTTCCGAATATTCACACAATCCAAGACAAGCCGGTTATCCATGCCCCCCCCCCTTTCATACAATAGCAGATAAAGCTTAAAAAAAGCCTCCATTTTGGAATCTTCACGCTCTGCTTTGTTGAGACACGCCTGTCGATGTCGTCGTTGTAGAAGGAGGAAGGCTGGAGGAGGATGGTGTGGGAGAAGAACTTGAGGAAGATTGAGCTGCACAATCTGGAACACTCCATGGGCAAGCACACTTACAGCCTGGGCATGAACCACTTTGGAGACATGGTACGTGCCGGAGCCGGCCGATGAACAGCTCATCGCGGGCGCCTTCTTAACTCTGCCGCGCTTGTCTTCAGACTCACGAGGAGTTCCGGCAGATCATGAACGGCTACAAGCGCAGCAACAAGGTGCAGAGGAAGGTCAAAGGAGCTCTCTTCATGGAGCCCAACTTCTTGGAGGCGCCGCGCTCGGTGGACTGGAGAGACCAGGGCTACGTCACCCCCGTCAAGGACCAGGTAACCTCGTCCGCACACAGACTAGTCCAGGCTTTGTGCCAAGATGGAGTTGGGAAGCGATGACTTTACATAGTGGCTCTGTTTCTAATAATTGGGTGACCTTTCATTGGCTATATGGGAGTCCCCTTACCAAATGTTTGAACCCTAAACAAGACCAAATAGTCTCAATATTTTTATGATTTTTTTTCCACCTCAAAGTAATTGACCTTAAATAAAACCAAATTGTGAGTATTTTCATGTTTTTGCATCTCAAAGTAATTAAACAAGTGTTTGTTTGTATGAGGCGACCGCAGTGGAATGGAGTCATATTTAGCTCAGCGTGAAAGATAAGATGTCTGCCATAGCGGTGGACTTTGTTTATCTGCATTGTGCACTCTCGCCAGCTCCCTCCCCTCCTTGTTGCCATATAATGTCCACATAGAACCACAAACTTGTCCTTGTGCTGTAGTGCTAATGCGCTACTCACACACACACACACACACACACCACTTACACACATTCAACACCTTTTTAAATTTTCGCATAAGCACATTCTCTCATGCTTGAGGTTTGGGGGAAACCTACGAGAGGCTACCTACAGAGGGTTTTTGATCCTCCCGGGTTCCCGTATTGACGTGCGTACATGTGTGCGTTCAGGGTCAATGCGGGTCGTGCTGGGCCTTCAGCACCACAGGGGCCCTGGAGGGTCAGCACTTCCGCAAGACGGGCAATCTGGTGTCTCTGAGCGAGCAGAACCTGGTGGACTGCTCGCGGCCCGAAGGCAACGAGGGCTGCAACGGAGGCCTGATGGACCAGGCCTTCCAGTACATCGAGGACAACGACGGCCTGGACTCGGAGCAGGCCTATCCCTACACGGGCACCGTACGTCCCGATATAAAGTCCAAATGCATTCAATTGAACTGTTTCAAGTGGTTTAGTAGCGTTTGTTGTGGTCGTCGCCACAGTAACCGAGGCTGCTCATCTCCCCCTCCCGCAGGATGACCAGCCATGCCGCTACGACCCCAAGTTCAACTCTGCCAACGACACGGGCTTCATGGACGTGCCGAGCGGCAAGGAGCACGCGCTCATGAAGGCCGTGGCCTCCGTGGGGCCCGTCTCCGTGGCAATCGACGCCGGACACGAGTCCTTCCAGTTCTACCAGTCAGGTCAGTGCTCGCCTTTCGAGAAATTTGGAGACTTCTAAAATTGTAAAAAGCAAAAGTTTCTTTTGAATTTAGAATGTAAAAAAAAAAAATAATAATAATAATAATTTGGGACTTTTGCTTTTCGGTGGTTGGCTGTGATTTAGGCATCTACTTTGAGAAGGAGTGCAGCAGCGAGGAGTTGGACCACGGCGTGCTGGTGGTGGGTTACGGCTACGAGGGTGAAGATGTGGATGGCAGGAAGTACTGGATCGTCAAAAACAGGTGGGTGCTGAAACGCTGCCGTCTTTGTTATGAGCGAGACGTCGCTAACCCGTTTGTATTAATTCTGCAGCTGGAGCGAGAAGTGGGGAGACAAAGGTTACATCTACATGGCCAAGGATCGCAAGAACCACTGCGGAATTGCCACCGCTGCCAGCTACCCACTGGTCTGATGACAACCACCGCCATAGACACCATTTAGTGTTTTGTTTTGTTTTGTTTTTTCCAAATTTTTAAATGCAACGTGGAATTCAAGCATTTTGATTTTAGTCAACAAATGAGTGTTTTTAAGGAAACAATGCTAATTTCAAGCCAATTTATATTGAACAAATTTTGTCTTTTATTCTTTGTACTTGTACATATCCTGCTCAGTGAGTGGGGAAATGCTGATTCTTGTAAATGTCTGGTTTTTCTAATGTTTCGTTTAATGTCGACCATTAAAGGTGTGACACACATTGGTTTTATGCCTTTTCTTCAAATATTGAGATTATTCTCATCGGGGCAAATTGAAGATTTTTGTTTACATTGGCCAGTTAACCAGTAAAAAGGTTTTTGTTTGACTTTTCAGAAAAAGTGCTCAAAGAATATCTTTTATAAAAAGAAATGAGTAGAAATCCTTCCTAAAAATGTTTTCTGTACAAAAAAAACAGACAACAGAAGAAAAAAAATCACTGGCACATCAAGAAAGTAAGTTGGGGAAATATGAAATAAAATTAAAAATAAAAGGTAATTTAAAAAATAAAAAAAAGTACTACATTTTGCTGGGTTAAGTTGAAAGGTATAGTTTGCCATGTTTAAAAACGAAACAAATGTGACAGTAGAATATTATTAAATTGATCTTTAGAAAATTCACCCCTGTCTGGCTCGCTTTTACTTGTCCCGACGGAACTAAACTAGCCAGAGTGTAGACAAGGTACGGCCTGTCAATCAATTGCACGTGCACGCACGCAGTCCGCCTGCCTGCACAAGCTCGTCGCACGCACTCCTCGTTTTCTTGCCTCTTCCCCGTTGGGCTAGCAACGAAAGTTCAGAAGAAGAAATTTGACAGACCTTGACACTAATCAAGGGTAAACAAATGCAATGGTGATTTCCAAAGCGGACGTCTGCGTCTGTCGCTGGACCCGGCGGAAAACCACAACAAGTCATTGAGGTGAGTTGAGCAAGTATTTTTAATTGATTGTACATGGCAAATAATTAATAAAATGGGTAACAGTTTGGCTTTTGTCAACATCCCAACTTGCAATGTCGCCACGGTGGTTAACATCAGTTTGTGTACACTGTACAAATGCACAGTTCCATGACGTAACTGAGGGGCGTGGCTTTAGTCAAGGACGAGGGGGCGGGACTAAAGTGAAAATCTTGCCAGATATTACCTTCCATACATATTCCATCTTTTAAAATGTCAGAAAAAACCCCACTTATGAATGTTTTACACAAACACAAAGTGTAGTTGTAAAACAACAAATATTTTAGCTCAAAAAAACACGATAATTTTGCAAGATTCAACCAAAAACCCCTGAAATCCAAAGAAACAATTGGCTTAAAAACAGTAAATGTTCTCTTCTTATCAAAAAACATGAAAATTTTACTGAGTTTGGGATAAAAATAAAAAACAGAGCTAAAATGTTTGACTGCCTTTTTTGGTCAAAGTGTGGAAGCCCATAGGCATACAGATGATAAAAGACAAACTCATTACTGATACTTGTTGACAAAAGTCAAATACTCATTGACGTCGTCAGGCGAGCCCACCACGAAGGGCACCCGCTGGTGGAGGGCCCGGGGCTGCACGTCCAGGACCCTCTGAGTGCCAGTCGTGGCCACGCCACCTGCCTGCTCCACCAGGAATGCGATTGGGTTGCACTCGTACAGTAGGCGCAGCTACAAAACACACAAAAAACACGACGTATACCACAAGTGTTCTCGTCATTAAATTATAATTCAAGATTTAGTATGAAAGTTTGGAGTTGCGTATGCAAAGTCAGTCGATGAGTTTGCAAATGTTAATGAACAAATGAAATGTTCATCCCATTCCACATGGCGTGTGCTGCTGTTTTGGCTAGCAGAAACCTTAAAATGCTCATCTCTGTAATGGCCGCCAGTGAATCTCTGAAGTGAAATGTTTGTTCCCTATTCTCGTTCACCAATCTGCTTACTTCTCCCCGGCCTTGACATCCTGGCCAGCTGTCATCTCACTGTCGCTTTCACTTCTCCATCTTCATTGTCTTCTCTTTTACTTCCAGTTTTACTGTAGTAGCACCTGGTGGGGGTTTCTGTGCATTCAATGGAAATGGAAAGCAAGTGTCGCTGTCAGAATGGAAAGCTTACCTTCCCTTCCGGGCTTTTTTGGTTGGCCGGGTACATGAATATGCCCCCGTACGTGATGGTGCGGTGGACGTCCGACACCATGGAACCGACGTAACGTGCGCCGTATGGCGTACCGCCGTCCTGTTCAACACAACACAGTAGCTGAATATAAAAGCAAAAAATATATAACAAAAGAAATAACCCTTTTCAAATGGACCAAAAACACTTTTTGTTATTTTAGAAAAAAATGACATAAAGGTCCAAAGAAAAATGGGTAGCTATCAGACAAAAAAAAAAAGTAATATGATTGAAATGTGCAAAATAATAAATGGATCAAAGCTAATGGATAGCATGAGCATTAGCTCACGGTAGCATTGCTGTGTCAGCAAGTGTATTGTATCTACCTATTTATATCTATGGATGTTTTCTACTCAGGCGCGAGTTGTGTACCCGACACACATTTTTGGCGAAGCCCTTATCAATGGCATCGAATTGTAACGGAGGTGAAAAAAGGAAGTGGCTAACGCCGTGGCTCATGAACACGTCAAGATGCACGCCATTATCCTGCTTAAGTTTGGATAAACACAGCTTGGTGCTTTTTTTTTTTTTTATTCATTTACAACTATTTTGTACTGTTCTGGGCATATTGAGGCTCTAAAAAATGCACTGACTAAACGTGTGGACACATGCAGGCAGTGTGACGCACTGCAGTCATGTGCTTGCTGACTAATGGCGCAGCCATCACACGAAAGGCCGAACGTGTTGGCTAATTTTTTACACACGCACACACACACACACTGCAGCAACACACTCCATAAGGAGCTGAGCTTAAGGCCTCATGTAAAAAGAAAAGACTGTTTCAAATAGCTGCAGTGGTATTATTTTTGAATTATTGCTTCAAATGACTCTTTTTCAATAGGGCGGTTTAACTGATTGATTGTAAAGACTCACAAATTACAGATAATATGCTCATGAAAAAATACATATTCATACAAAAAACATTTCAAAGATGTCTGTAAAATGTAATATGAAAATGATAATAATAATTATCCCCACCCAAAAAAATATATATATTATATGTATATATATATGTGTGTATAGATATAATACAAGTAAAACATTGACAAATCCATAAAATTATCATAAAAGTGAAATAAAAAGAACTTAAAAACAAACCATAAAGAAATTCAATTAGCAGATGAAATTATTCCAAACAAATACTTGAAACCCATTTTGAGCTAAATCAGTGCAAGAAGGAATGAAATGAAAATAGTGCCTTAGTGTGACAAAAAAAGTTCTACTTTGCATTTGTCAGCTGCGGCCCAAAAAATCTATTCCGAGTCATCACTGTACCATCACATGACGGCCGCCTTGCATCACATGCTGCGTGCTGCCTAAAAGTGCTGAGCGTACACATCGCATGCAGGAAGAGGATGTTAGTGTGAGGAACAACTGGCTCACACACACACACTACAGACAGACGGACAGATGACAGCTGACCTCGGGATTCTTCTTGTGGTTGATGTAGTGGTTGACAGAGGGGTGGAAGTACTTTGCGTAGCCCTCGTTCAAACTGTAGATTTTCCCCCTGGGTTTGATCTTCACGTTCCTCTCAGTCAGGATGAACTCACCGATAGCCTAGCGACAACAAAAATTTAAATATGTTCGCGGTGAAGTGGTAAAAAAAAATCGGTGCCTTTTTTTTTTGTAAACTCACTGGATCCAGCATGAAAAAGTTGAGGCCAGCACCGGTGCTGAGGGCCACCAAGGTGGCGCTGCCATAGAGGGCGTAACCGGCGCACACCATGTTGCTGCCCGGCTGGAGGGCATCCTCCTCGGTGGGCTCGCCCTCCGTCACCTGAGAGCACAGCATAGATACTCATATATATCTGTATACTCAAGCCAAGACCAGCTGTCAATTCTGAATAGGTGGGTTGGTAATGGATTGATCGATCAATTGGATGATGAGATTGGTGATCTAGCGACACTCACCCGTTTATAGATTGCAAAGATGGTGCCGATGGAAGCCAGGCAGTCAATATTACTGGAACCATCCAGGGGGTCAAAACACACCACGTACTTGCCCTGCATCACACAACACATACTGTACTGTATGTAGTATTTTATGTAGTACGTGCATGTGTGTAATATATCACACATAGCGCTACCCTCTTGTCTTTGGGCGTGATGATGAGGCCCTTGTCCTCCTCGGAGACCATGCAGCAGGTGCCGTAGGAGGCCTTCAGCATGTTGATCACCAGGTCATTGGACAGCACGTCCAGTTTCTTCACGTCGTCCCCCGTCACGTTCACGCAGCCCGCCATGCCCTGCCTGTGAGTGCACACCACAAATTTCCGTGTTGACTTATATGTGAGCTTCACAAAGGCCATTGTTGTCCTACATCAGTCTTTTCCCTTAGAACTGGAATTACAAGTAAAAGTTCAATTTTTCAATTTTTAAGATTATTCACTGAACCCCTGGCATTCACAAGATCAAATTTGGGTCGATTTATTTCAACCCATCCTTCGTTAATAGCTGAAAAACTCATATTAACTATTTTTTGTATTTTAAAGCACTGCATTGCCGCCATCTTGTGGCCGCCCGGTGTCAACGAACTACTATTTGTTTTTTTTGCACACGCGAGAACACATTTTAAGACAAAGAAAATGACATTTAAACAGTCTTCTAAAAAATCAGGCACAATTTTCTCTTTTGGGAACAGTCAACTGTTCTGTTCATATATTTACAAATCTCTTTACAAAGTATTTCCTTTTGGGGACCCACATGTGGTTACTCACAAGTGGGCCAGGCCGGCCTTGCGCACGGCCGATGAAATGGCCTTGATGGCGGTCATCATGGAGTTGAGCAGCTGTGTCAGCTCGCCTGTCGCCCCTTTGACCTGGCGACCCATCTCCATAACGAAGCGGGTCAGCGTCCACACGTCCGTCTCAAAAGCAGACTGGTCCGACATGGTGCTTCCCGGGGCGCGTTAGAGTCCTGACTTGGGTGAGGGGAAAAAGCAAAGTGAGGGGAGATTCAGGGGGATCTATATTTGTGTGTGTGTGGTGTCAGGTGTCAGCTGCAACGACTTGTTTCTAGCTGTTGTTTAAAAGGTTTCATACAGAACCCAGCAAAGCTGGCAGACTTTCTCGGTTGTTAAACTTCATATACCTGTCTCAACTTTGTTAATTTCCCACAGAGTTCCCATCCTGCATGATTGCAGCACTGGAGCTGGAACAGTGAATCCCATCTTTACCCGTTTGGGAATTTTACACAGAACACAGCAAAAATGCACACCAGCGTCAGTGTTAAATTTCATGTTGCTGTTTTTCAACATTCCCTTAAGCTCCTTTAAGATATTCCGTTAAACAGAGGCGTGGATGCAAATTTTACACAGAAAGCAGAAACTGCAGGATGTTACTCTGACTGTTTGCTTCAAACTTGCCCCGGTTACTTTTTAACATGGCAATACAGCAGACTTGCAGCCTCACAGCTGTCTAAAGAGAACTTGCTGGGAAGGACAAGCGTTTGTATGAAAGTTCGCAGGGGCCGCCTGAACTGTTACTAACCTTTGAGCTTAAATGTCAACGTAACTAGAGTACGCCTGACCCTTCAAGGATGAACACAAGCCTAGCCAGAGTGCTAAAAGGAGGATAGAAGTTTGACACATTTATTGTGGAGTTTTTTTTTAATCATTATGAAGCATGAATAAGGTCAAGTTGTGGTCCTTCACGTGTATGTTGTGTGTGCATTGATGTGGAGTCACAGGTAGAGGTGAACAGAGGAAGTCTTCGTGTTTGCAGCAGGACAAAATATCTTTTTGGAGATCAATTGCAACAACAGCATCAAATGTCATTATTGTGCTATTTGTTCATTTATTTATTCATTTCAAATGAAGGCTGAAAACTGAGGTATAATAATAATTTTACGAGTTTTATAAACACAAGAGCGAATTCCAGTTAGTGTTCATTGAATCATACTATGTCTTAATGAGCTGTACCACTTGTTTATTTGTGGAATGTATTTTTCTTCATAGTCCTTAAATGACATACATGTATGGAACATCATGTAATAAGACATCAAAACGCAGACACATTTTGGAATAGAAGCTAACAGACTTGTCTCCTTCCCTGAAGAGTGGACGGCAACGTGAACCGAGCTCATTTTGCCTTGGCGGCGTGCTTGCGGCAGACGGCCACGTAGTCGGCTACGTCTTCGGAGGAGCCCATGGCCACCGGCGCCCTCTGGTGGATGTTCTTCGGCTGGATGTCCAGGATGTTCTCGAAGCCCGTGGAGGCGGCGCCCCCTGCCTGTTCGATGATGAACGCCATGGGGTTGCCCTCGTAGAGCAGACGCAGCTTGCAGCAAAAAGGTGAACCATTACTATCGTCTCAAATCGCTTCTTTTACATACCCGTTGCTTTACATTCATTTTGAGCACTCACCTTTCCCTGAGGGCTTTTTGTGTTGCCAGGATACAAAAAGATCCCGCCGTACATGAGCGTCCGGTGCACGTCGGCCACCATGGAGCCGATGTAGCGGGCGCCGTAGGGCTCGCTGCCGTCCTGCGGTCATTTCAAATGCATTAACATTAGCCATGAGCTAACCAAGGCATACAATGGTGCTTTGCGATTTAAGTTGAATTCGTACCGTTTGTAACCCAAAACTCTCGGTAATGCATTCAAACGGACGGAAATGCCATTGAACTGTTCGAACCTTCACTTTTTTTAAATGAGGAAAATAGCACTAAAAATATTGGTTAATTATGAACAGACATACATTAGTGACAATGAAATATAATTCAAAATGCTGCTCCTTCTGGTGTGCTCGCCTTAGCCACCTGGGGGCAGTATAACCCAGACCGACGGAGTTACTGTTCGCGGAGGTATTATGAAATCAAAGGAAAAAAATGCCAAATGACGTCTCAGTCGTATCGCAAGGCATTGCTGAACTCGTTTAACAATAATGGAGCGTGACAGAGATAAAATTGAACAGTGTGCTAACAAGAAGGAAGAAGAAGGCAATTTCACAAACTCATTTCCTGGAGCTTTGTCCATAGGTTATGTCAACATTACCTGAGGAAACTTCTTATTCTGCAAATACTCTGTGACAGCCGGCTCGAAATATTTGGCGTAGCCTTCGTTCAAGCTGTAGATCTTCCCCCGTTTTTTGATCTTTACGTCCCGGTCCACCAAGATGAATTCGCCGATGGCCTGAAGAGCAGGAAGGGTGAAAATCATTTATCTCACATTTTCTAAGTCACCTATAGTTACTTCAGAACTGAATTTCATTGGACTACTTTCACGCCTGTCTCAGGTATTTCTTGAGGGAAAAAAAATGTGCATCTGGATTTGCGCCAACTTTGATACAAATCACTTCAAAAATATTCAAGTCACTTCTGCTCTGTAAATTCTTTTCACGATTTCTGTCAGTGATAATGACCTGGATCAACACTAAATATGAACCAAATCCATGTACTGACCGGGTCGAGCATAAAGCCGTTGACGCCGTGTCCAGTGGAGAGCACCATCATGGTGGCGCTGCCATAGAGGGCGTATCCTGCCGCCACCAGGTTCCTGCCGGGCTGCAGGGCATCCTTCTCGCAAGGCTCGCCATCTTCCGACGCCTGCGAGACAAGATGGTGGAATGTTAATGTGTCACAAATCTTCATGGGGTGTATTCTGGTGGCTTCTTTGGCCCACCCTGTTTTAGAAGGTGCCCTGGTGCAAGTACCTTCTTGTAGATGGCAAAAATGGTTCCAATGGAGACCAGGCAGTCGATGTTGGAGGAGCCATCCAGCGGGTCGAAACACACAATGTACTTGCCCTGAGGAGAAGACATTTTGGCTCATTGCCGGGGTCCAATGTGATGTTCTTCCAGCGTCCTACCCTGGTTTCGGGATCCACGATGATGGCTTTCTCGTTCTCCTCTGACACCAACACGCAGGAGGTGAAGGATGACTTGATCAGGTTGATGACCAGGTCGTTGGAAAGGATGTCCAGCTTCTTCACCTGGTCACCCGTCACGTTGGTGCTGCCCGCGATGCCGTACCTGCAAACAAACACACGCACAGGAATAGCAACAAAGGTCAAACATGTACAAATGAACTTTTAGGTGCAGTCATGTAAACTTTTAGCGCAGGTCCATTCACGAGTTTTTTTTTTGCACATTAAGCTATCACTAAAACATTGGAAGTAGTTAAATGGTTAAGTGATAAACATCAAACCAGATGTAATCATTGTGTTTGTTGAGTGAGTGACGGGGGGGTGGGCGTGGCCTCAGGTATGCGCTTCCTGATTGGTTCGAGCCAAACCAGAATCTCCTGCTTGGTCTGAGCCAACGTGGATGTTCCGGATGGCGTCCAGGGGTGTTTGAGTGAGTAATTATAATGACGAAAATTACAGTCTTAAACTCGGAGGGGTGCGTACTCACAGGTGAGCGATGCCGGCTTTGCGCACGGCGCTGGAGATGGCTTTGACGGCCGTGCACAGCGAGTTGAGCAGCCGGGTGAGCTCCCCGGTACCCTTGGCCCGCCGGCCCTCCTCCATGACGAAGCGGGTCACGGTCACCACGTTGGTGTCGAAGGTTCCTCTGTCGGACATGATTGCCACCCCCAAAAAAGTTTTCTCAGTCCACAGGAGGAAGTGCCGCGGGTCTTAAATGCAACTCTGACGCGAAACTCGACGGGCCAATCAGAGTGAGGAGAGGAGAGGAGGGGCGCGGCCTCCAAGGTAACACACTGCTCCGCTTTGTTGCAACTTTCGCGATGATAAGATGGAGTGTGAGCTCCACAATGGACTGTGACTATACGCTGTATTTGCCATTGCACACATTTCATAATGACGTGTTGACAAATGTTGCACAAGTTCACGTGGTTGTACGGACAATTCATTAGGTACACTTGCACGATATGTATAAAGCTCTCATATGTATACATAAGCAGTTGGACTATCGTTACGCAGTAAAATAAAAGGGAAAAAAAAGTTTAATGCACATTTCATTATCGTAAGAACATTGTGGTCCTTGCATTGTTTTTATATGAAAGGCTTAAAAGTTTCCACATGTCAAACAAGCCATTGTTGTATCTGTTTGCGGAGCAAGACAATTGGTTAGCACACACAAGACCTCAATTCAACCTTTGGGTCACACTCCATCTCAGGCCTAAATATTTTTTCTAAAACTTCATGTTCAGTTTTGATCCGTCTATTAGTAGCTCCTAGTGACCAGAAGACTTGTGATTAAACACTTACAAAGTGTGCTTTTGCCATTTCAATCAATGGCATCACACTTGCTTGCATAATCACGTCATGTGAATGCGCTTAATGATTTTAGAACAAATTTAACTCTAAGAGATAGAAATGGCAATCAAATTCAAACAAGGAAAGACAGAAACTTAAGATGTTGGTGCTGTTTGTGGCATGGAATGTTCTAGTTATGCCCCAGTAGAATTTGACAATAGGCATAGCAATACCATTGAAAATGAACAATGTAAATATAAAACATTTTGAAAACGCTCATACACTCATACCTGTATGTAATGTACTGTATTCAACTTCTGATTATCAGTTCCTCTCCACAATGACACTTGACATGAATAAATGGTATTAAAAAGTCAAAGTCAGCTCGTAATATGAAATAAATGGTATTTTAGGATGGAATAGTCAAGGCATTTTTTTAATTTGAGTGAATCGAGGTCAGAACAGGTCCAGATCAGCATGCAAAAAGTCTACTTTGACAGTCTTAAAAACTACAAGGGACTACAAAATGGCAGCCATGTCTTCTCTTGTTATCTGCGCTATTACCGCAAGATGGCGACCTTCGACAGTTCTATCCCACAGCAAGGACATCTATGGCACAACACTGACAATAATCAATAAATGTGTAATTAAAAGGGGGGGAAAAGCGGGAAGATATCTAAACTAATATGACGAGATGGACGTTCATCTTTGTCAAGTCTATGAAAACTTGTGGAAAAACACACAAATGCATCTGTTTTGATATATCAATCAATGCGCCTGGCTATCTTTCTCAAGCCAGTGTGCGAACTAACGTTTTTACGATTTGCGTTGTACTTAAATGTAAAAAAAAAAAATCTCTTGGTCAAGATAATTGAAACTTGCACCTTTAACCAACCCCTAATTTTCTTCTTCCGTGGTTTAATTTGTGGTGGAAACATACCATAGTTTTATTTACATCATTTTTGCTATAGTTCAATGTTTTAAAACCTTAAAACTAAACTTTATGATGAAGTTGAATTTAGTCACAGGTGAGCAATTACACCTGTGACTATTTGACCTTCGCGTTAGCACTGAGCGGAGGGCCGAGCTAGATTGGAACATGCAGTGCGCATGCGCGTCGCTCCTCCACAAGTTGCGGCTCACTCGCACACAAGCCAAGTGGATAAGTACAAAGAGGAGACTGAGCGTCGCACACGGGGCTTGCATGCGCTTCGGGAGCGTTTTAAAAGTGGATTTTGCGTGGTTTTAACGCATTATTGGATCCGTGGAGCCTGTATTCACGCATACGAGACTGAGGGGGAATCGTCGGTGTTGCTCTTAATCAGGCAGCCTGCGCGAGGACACCTTGCATCGGGTAAGCCTCTCCCTTGCACCCTCTCTTCAATCAACTGGATACATTCAATCCGTTTTGAGTTCATTCGGGTGGCTTAATTGTTCATGAGTGCACCCTAAGTTGGTCAGGTGTCCCCCCTGCGGAGAGCAGACGAGACAATCTAATGAAGTGCTGCCGTTTTAACCGGATTACGATGGAAGTTTTAGTGTTGCGTTTACGTGCTCAGTGTTGGCAGTTTGGACTTTGAGCTCCATAGAAAACAGACCTTTCCGTGCACCGCATGCATTCAAATAAAACAAGTTAAGTCGGATAGAGTCTTTAATGTGTTTTTGCAATTTTGTCATGCATAAATCCAGAATGTGGTTGAGTGAAATTTGACGAGTCATCCTTTTATGCCACATTTGTGCAGTGACGACTGCCAACATGTGACTTTTTAACTTGAAAACGTGTATTTTCAGTTTTGAGATTTCAATCAACCACATTACTTGGCCGTGCATGTAACTGAATGCGTAACTTCTCTTCGCGTCCATTATAATGTGCTCTAAAATTGACTTTGCACCGGTAATTATGTGTATTTATGTTGGGAAAGATTACACAAGATGAGTTAGATGTTGTCAGCCTAATTTTATAATGGAATATTTTCAGAAAAGGCTTAACACTTTTGACCTTGCTTTGGTTAGGTTGTGGAGGCTTTTTCAGATAGGCTTGCAACATAGCAAAAACAACTCTTAGCGAATCTTAGTTTTTAGGTCAGAGTTCTTTCCATGATGGTTAAAGTAAAGGAACTAAAGAGTTTCAAACGTTTCTTTTTATTAAGGTGCAACCTCAGTAATTTGCTATTTGCATCTCTTCTCAGGAAATCAACAATGCAGACAAGTGTAACAATTGCACCAGTTGGAATTAGTTCGACTCCAATAATGAAACTACTAGTTCAATTTGGCTGGTTTATTTCAAACAGTCTAATCTGCAATCGACTTAATTGATTTTTTCCCAAGACTTGTACGTGTCTGTCCTTAGCTTTTAGGAAGTGACACTTTGGTGCGCTTGTTTATTTCACAGTCACGTCTCAAAGCGAGCTTAGCGCTAAAGCTGCGCATACATGGCCTTAGCAGGGTCCGCCTGGTGTCGCTTGGTACATAGGGCTTAGCAGCGGGCCCCTTGAGGTCAGCACCGGCCTCGGTGTACTCGTGGCAAAGGTCCTTCAATTATCACCGTAGTGACACGACCCTTCCGTCCACATGATTAAAGCCGAGCCTCGGAACAGGCCTCCTTCGATTTTCCTGTTATTAGCGCTCTCGCCGTGGCGGTATTTGCTGTGGGAAAACGACTTGCACTGCCTGAGCGCGCTTTGCATCAAATTCGTTCGTCCCTCGCTGCAGCTGTATTTATTTCGTGGTGTCGCTCACTTGTAATTTTCGCTTTTGGCCGCACATCTGCACATACTTTGGACGCTAAAAATAAACGCCACGTGGGCTCAATGTTAAGTCAAAGTGATAAATTTGTGCATGTATTCAGCGCAGGAATGTGTTGTTTTTTTTTTTGAGGGCACCTCCTAGCAAGTTCTCTTCGGTTTCTGCGGTGGAGTGCGGCGGGCGGAAGGTTATTCAAATTGTGGGATGAGGACCTCCGTGACTGGCCTGTAATTAGCCAAAGACATCCATCAAGCAGCATAGTTCAGTGTAGTGAAACACAATACAGTTTGGAAGAGCGTGAAATGCTATATACCGAAAATCATGGTTGAGTACCTACTTTGGTTTTAAGCTTTAAGTTTGGTTAGGATGAATGGCCAGGAACTCCATAATAATAAAAAAATCGGTTTAGAACTGAACACAATGATGCTGTTTGGTGTAAATGGATCCCATAGGCCCCTAAATAACAGCAGTGTACCTTATATAATGTCTGATCTATGATTAGATTATTAATACACTTATGACACCCTGAGGTTGCATCCATGAAAAATGGAATTAAACAAAACACTTGTTGAAATGTCGTACATGTGATATTGTAATGCCTGAGGCGGCAGGCAGGCGCCATCTTGTTTGTACTTTTCTTAGAAAGTTCATTGTTGCGCTCATCAAAGGGCAACAGCGGTGCCGCTGCAAATCTCTTGAGATGTGCGATTTGGGATTTAGTTCTCAGCAAAATCACAGAAATTGGCAGGGAATATTTTACGTTTCAGGCTTATATTGCTACATGCTAGCATCATGTCGGTCTTTGAATCACATTTGCTCTGCCCTGTGTCTTGGTCTTTTTGTGGATAATTACTAGAGTACGAAGTTTCCATGTTTTGTTATGCTTAGCGTGAGGCTAGCATGTCGTGTCAAATGGGTAACGTTAGCACTGACGAAGGTGCTAACGCACTATGGAGGGTCAAGGCTGGTCTACCAATTGTAAACATAATCCATTAAAGGTGCAAGCAGCAACGAACAGGCCCTTTGTTCATGGCGACTCGTCGAAATGAAGATCAAATGTTGCCATTTTCCGACCAAATGAGATGGTGTAGGCAAGTTTAGTGTTTCTGGCCTGGTTTAAAATTGGAGTTCAAGTGGATGGAGTTTGCCAAAGTACGAGTCCCAGAATCCACCCAAAATGGCTGCCTCAAAACAAAATGGCTGACTTGACTTTTCTCTTCAAGTTTGTGTATGGACAAAATGGGTAATTTGCGCAAATGCGTCCCAACCGACGATGATAGACGACATGAGCAGACAAATTTGGAAGCTTTTCCTAAACCTTCTGATTTTGATGATCATTCCCGAGATTTAATTTAAAAAAAGGTGACTTGTTCAATGGTGGTTGGATTTACCCTCAATTAGACCTTCGAGTGTATTTCACAATGGTGTCTTGTTTCCTGGGTTAATCTGATTTTTTTCACTCGCTTGTCATGTGCTTTGTCGAGGATCATCAATGGCCATCGTTGGTTCCTCTGGCAACATCCCCATACTGGACAACTTTAGCTCCGAGCATTCAGCGCTACTTGTGTACAAGGAGGAGGAAGAGCTCGCTCCTGTTTTGTTTATTTATTTATTTATTTTTAAGGCAGGCAGAGGCTTCCGTTGATATTTTGATAAAGCCTTCAGCTATGCAGGCATGCACAGACATAGCCCGTCAAGTGGAGGCATTCCTCTAGGCGTCTTCCTGAATTTAGCCAGACCAAAGATACTTTTATATATTTTTTTCTAACAATAAACTCATGAAAGTTGCCACGTCAACTTTGTTTACCACCATAAGTAGAGCGTAGAACAAGCTCGCCTCCAGTACTGTAGATGGCAGTAATGTGCATCGTTAGACTCGCTTACCCCACTTGGGTTCTGTTTTAAATGGACTGTAGGGGTAATTCTTATACAAAGGTCTTATTTGCCTCAAAATGTTATAACTTCTTTCTTAGCCCGTTCCCAACTTCATAGTTATGTTGATTAGTTTACCAGTTTGCATCTTAATGTTAATAAAACAAGTCAAAACATGAGGTACAAATAACGCAGGACACATTTGAAAAAAAATGTGTTAAGATGCAAACAAATTGAAAAAAAAATGTGAAAAGAATGAAATATTAGATGGGAGACAAATATTTGACAAAACATAAGAAAATTACCCAAAAAGACACGTGTCAGATAGTTATGTAATGCTCATTACTGCCACCACTAGGACTGGATGGGAACTTTTATTCCAACTTCCTTGGCAATAGTTTTTGCTTTGTCATGTTTTTTTTTTTTGCCCCGTCCAAAACCCCTGTGCTTCTCAACCTGGTGGGACGACATGGCTGTCTGAACACTCCGCTTTCCCCGAGGATGCCACCGTTTTACGGCTGAGAGAACCCCCAAAGCCCCCCGACCGGCCAGTCACACCAGGCTGCTCGTGTTTCAGTGCCCCGCACAGACGGCTATTGTCAGGTTACCGCGCGTGCGCTGCTGTGTTGTGATTGGCCTAAACTAAAACCGTGTGAGACAGCGCCGGGTGACGTCTCCTTGTTAATCCCTGGGATGTTTTCTCTCCGTGTATGTCGCGCTAGTTGGGAAGGAAATGTGTGGCAAAAAGTAACTGGAGTACTTTTTGGACCTGAACGAAGTGAGTAGAAATGGCCTTTTTGTGTAAGAATGCATTTTTGATCCGCTGTGTTGCATTAAATGTTTTCCTTAAGGGAAATTATAATTACAAACTTTGGTGACATCATTTTAAACATTTTTCTTTCTGTTAATTTTTTGAGGGAGGATTAAAAAAAAGGGGGCGGGGAGTGCTACTTGTTCAAGCTTGTCTGATCCGCAGTCAGGGATTCATCCTTTGCTGTCCCTATGAAAACCAATAGAAAATGGATTTGTTTTAGTGCAAATGTGCTCTAAAACTAGTGAGTCGAGACCAAATGACACTTGTCAACTTCCTCCGCTTTGTTCTGTGGAGGTGTTAGGGGAGCAGTAAAGCTGTGCAGCCTGCTGAGCCCAAATGGACCGGTTACCTTGTCCAATTCTGGAAAAAGCCTGTGAACTTCTTGGATGGTAAAATCTGATGCTGAACAGACTATCATCATGTACAAAGCCAAGTTCTTATTGTGATCCTGGTCATAGAACAAAATAATCTTGTAAGTCACAGAAGAACTTTGAGAAAATGTTGAGAAAATAACCATCCATCCATTCACGCAGGCACGGGGAGAACATGCAAACTCCACGCAGGGAGGGCCCGAGGTGGAATCGAACCCATAAGCTCTGAACTAACCAATGCTCACCGTGCCGCCCTGTTACAAAAATATTCTATGTAAAATTCACAAATACTGGGGGGAAAAAAATTAAAACGTGGATCAAAAAAAACAATAGGAGGGAAATACATAATTCGAAAATATTTTAACAAGGAAATTAGACGAGTGACAAAAGATTCAAATGTAGATGCAATGTCAAGAAAACTACAAAGTCCCAGTGACAAAGGATGCTTTCTGTATTGTCTGATGTCTCCTTTTCGAGTTTGTCTTTGGTTGCCGTTGTGTACCAGATGGGACGGCTACGATCTTTGATGGGTAAACCGTAAAGCATTTTGTGGCTTACCATATAGCACAAGACCACCAACATAAGCCTAAAAATATGTTGGCAACCATTTGCAGCTGGCACACAACGCTAGTGGTTCCCCCCTAATGACCATGTCCTAATTAAAAGCAATGAGATTTTGCCGCTCCTCACATCGGAAGTCTCGCCGTAAAAATCCTTCAGCGTTGGCAGCGTGTTTATTCCCGAAAAGGGTGCTTGGTGAAGGGGAGGGGAGGGGCTTGCATTTAACAGCAGCAGTAAATGATTTCCTCTTGCGGGTGGGTCGGCAGCACTTTGTTTACAGTGCTGGTTAGCTCCCCCGGTGGTTGATCTCATCTGCTGCTGGTGAAGGCCCGCATGGTAACTTTTAATATGATTCAGCACTTTTGTTTCCCATTACACAACGGAAATACCAGGAAATGTCAAAACAACAATCTGGTTGACCTATTGAATTCTGTGTTAAACTGTGTGGAGAAATATCTCACTGGGTGACAATGGACACGTGCCTTCTCAGGTTTCAGTTTCCACTGAGCGAGAGGAAGGGCTGATCCCCAAGGCAACGCCGTCCACGGCTCGCCTGACCCCCTCACGTCCTGAAGCACAGGTGACTCTATAGTCGAGCGTATTTAAAATGAGCTGGAGCTTCGGGACGCTTTCGTTAAAAGCACTTTGTGCGGCCGCTCGCTTTGCACGCGTGCACAACCGCACGCAGTCCAGTCAATATTTGTTTTGGGACCGAGCAGGTGTCGCCTATTGCATTTGCAGCTCGCTTACAATCCCAATTTCCTATGACTGAAATGATTTCTTTACACAAGACCTTAACGTCGTTAGACTTTCAGATTTGGGAGTAAAATGGCGAGCGTTGTTACAACCAAGATGGGAGTGCGATAGGGTCTTCTCGCTGGCTCCCGCCTATCTCAAAACAAATCATCTGGCTTCCACTTTAATAGGATTAGTCTTCACACTGTGCCCTCCCTCCTTCTTCTTTCTTTTTTTTTCTTCTCCCGTGCCCGCGTCCATCCTGCGCTTCCCCTTTTCAGGGGCCACTCCACTGCTTCATCTGCATGAAAACTGAATTAATGAGGCCTAAATGAGGATTTGAGAGCTGAATAAGAATCACTTGGCTTTGCGCTTGATACTAATGCCATGCGGTGTCTTATTAATGGAGCCCAAATGGACTCCTGAGCTTAAATCGCGGCGTCGGCGCGTTTGAGCTCGGATATAGCGGCCGGGCTCCCAGATTAGCCGGCTCCATATCCCCGACGGCTAATGACGTCAAAACCACTTAATCGGGGCCCCGCCGACGGCGTCGCCACCATTCACGGCGTGATGACAGCGCCATCCGGTGGCGAGGCGCTCAACAGATGGGCCTGATTTGTGCTGTGTGTTAGCGTTACGCTAAATGCCCAGATTAGCATTTGTTTTTTGCCAGTTCTGATATTTGGGAAAATAAAATCCTGCTAACTGGTCAATATATATATATATATATATATATATATATATATATAGCATTTAAACTACAGCCTTTTTAATTTTTTTACTCGACCTGCCTGGCGCCTCTCGGGCCTTCCGCTGCGAGTGTTGAGTGACATTCACCAGGCTTTCGTTAAACAAGTACGTGGCTCCAGATTGTCCTGAAGTGCAGGCGGGACGTGCGGCAGGAAGAAGAGCAGCCTCTAATTCAGTCAGGTTCAAACCAGGGAGCTTTTAGTTCGTTCACAAGTGAAACGCTCAGCACACGTTTATCTGACTATGTGGCGCAAGTGGGTGAGCAATATTGCCTCTCAAGGCTCCTTGTTTACGACAGTATTTTTCAATTTTCCAAGTAAAGTTCACACGCCTGCCTCCAGGGGTCAATGTTGTCCGAAAAATAAAGTCCACCTATGTCTCATGACCACACTGTTCCTTTAATTTAGGCGCTATTCATTTCCCAGGGACTTCTAAAATTGATTAACGCTTAATGCTTAAAACACTGTTAGCATTTAGCTTAGCCCTCTGCAAAAATTCTTGCTGTAGCTCGTCATTTTTTTCTGCAGGGCCTTTTCCCTTTTTTTCGTCCAATCAAAGTTTTATTACAGGCTTCACCCTCGCTGCTTAAATATTCGGCAAATTTTGCCCGACATTTCCTTGCTTCGCAAGGTTGCCGCTCAAGCGAGGTGACGACGTGCACCTCATTTGTTCACGTCATGTCTGAGAACAAAACGAGTCATTCTGGTTTGCGTGCTTGGAAGGCAATCGACACACAAATGTGTTTTGTTTGCTCTCTCCTGCTGTGAATTCGGGTGAGTTTTGCCTTTTGGCTAATTTTTGATGCCACTGTGCAGCTTTAGCCTTTCAAATGACCTCTGTGCTTTTGGTTAATATGTCTGGCGTTCTGGTAGATATTGAGCGTCTAAAATGAACTTCAAGTTTGGTTTTCTCAACAAGAAAGACACGTTTTTGTAAATGAAGACCGTTTTGAACATGTTTGTACCGTTTAGAAGATCTCAACAAACATAGCGTAGGTATTTTGAAAATCATGATGGCAAAACGGAGTCTCGATGTTTTTGTAAACGTCGCCCAAGTCTTGGATGAGGTTAGACTTTACGTGCGCTACCTTTAGCATGAGGCTCACTTTCGCCCATTTCCCCTTTTAGTCTGCACTTTGCTCGGTTTGTCATTTGACAACGTCTTCTAAACTTAGCCGCGGGAACCCTAGCCTTCCCTTCTGTTGCGGGCTCCGGTCTGCTCGTCTCTTAGCTTCTTGTGGGGTGCTCACTCTCCAGAAACGTTAGCGTGAGGCCGACAGGTAAGCTGCCAACGGGGAATCCATTTTGTTCTGGATTAGAACGGAACACGCCTTGCGGGACATGTCGTCACCGCGAGCTTTCGTGAAAGAAACGACAGGTTTTGACAATCTTTACTGCAGGGCAGTCTTTGATATGATGTGTTGATGGCATCATCGACGTGGTCACAACTTTAAATCGACATCACCAACTGAAATCACGAGTGTGTTCATTTTATTTATTTTTCTCACCAGGTTGCACGGTGTCCCGGACTTAATGCGTGACCTTAGCACGACACCGCCACGTGTTGATGTTGACGGCGCCGGTGCTGAACGGCGGCAACCATGGCTCAAACGGTGCACATGAATGGCAACGCGTCAGGTAACCACCCGCATTTATCACAGTGCCATTTTTTGCACATGTGTATGTATGCTTGTGTTTTCAAAGTGACCAGGTAGTCAGGGGCCCGTGCAAGGTTCAACTGTAATTGACTAGTTTGCCCACTAGGCGGAGTGACAACGCTGTCTTGGGGCAAAATTCAGACAATATCTGACAAGCTCCTGTACGTGCATGCATATATATATATATATATATATATATTATGTAGGCAGAATGTTTGGACATTGTTGCAGTCATTGAACATACTGGCCAACGTCAAATTTTCTGAAGCAATCTCGCACACTGGCAGGAATTTGCAAGGTTTTTGTGCATTCGTGTCGGAAAGGATTTCCACGCTTGAGTGCAAAATGAAGGGCTGGTCCTGGGGGGGGGGGGAAAGACACCTGCAGACGGCCTCTCGCATTCCTTGCCGGACTAACACGAGAGAGTGCTCTGTCCCGCCAATCCCTACAGGAATGTTGGCCAGGTGATTGCCTACTTTGGAGTTGACTTCATCAAATGCCTCGTTCTTTTTGTGTGGTGATCTGGCACTTGAGCTTTTGTGGCGTTCTCTGGCAGAACGCAGCGGCCACGCCATGTCCACTCCCCCCGTGTTTTCCTTGACCATTTATGAGAAAAGTGTTGTTGGCGCTTCCTCGCCGCCGTCCTCATCGGATGCAGTTGTTGGACTTGGCAGCGGCGCATCCGTCTGGGGCCCCGGGGAGAATCCAGTGGTTGGCTTTGCCCCGTCTGTTGCCAGCCCGCTCGAGAAAAGGGCAGGAATGTTCAGCATGTGTGTACTTGTATCGTTTTTTTGTTTTTTTCAGGGGGGGGGGTTCCTGTCTTTCTTTTTATGGGGACGGATGTGTCGTTTTGCTCGCCAAGAGCCGTTCAAACACTGTTTTTCTTGAAAATAATTAGACGTGTAAAACGTGTCACGTCGCCAGGAAATACCAAGCATGTGTAAGGGTCGATGTGTCCCATTTGTGTGAGTACGAGTGTGTGTGTGTGTGTGTGTGTGTCCTCTCGAGTCCCCCTCCACCCACTTGCATCATGTTTTGAAAAACTCAGACCATGGCCATGTCAAGGCACCTCAGCTGCTGCTTTGTCCACCCCGTCGCTGGCCTTCCTTCCCGCGTGTCACGGGGTCTCGGCGGTACCACGGGGGCCACCCGTCACCGCTGTCGGCGACTCGGGCGCTCGTCGACTCGTGCCCGGGAACTTCTTCGCAGCAGGAAAACAATGACGGCGCAGTCTTCTCACTCTGTCGACACACTGCAGCGATTGTTGTCGTTTAAGAGTTGAGATTTACACTTTTCAAATACCCTGTGTGACTTAGTCCCACCCCCGCTGATGGACTCAAAACTGCAGTGGCTGTCACACGCAAGCAACTTTGAAGAGCTAATCAGCGATAGCATTGTCCTGATGATGAGCTTTTGTCATCTGTCGTTTGAGTCCGTTTGTTGATTGATCGATTAGAGTGGCGATGCTAAGATTCCATTTCAGGGTTAAATCTATATATATACGTATGTATGCGTGTATGTCTGTATGTGTGTGTGTATACTATGTGTGTGTATACGTATATTTGTAATGTTTATATTTTAATAATTGTGTATTATCATGTTTTAGTCCTGTAGCTATTTTAATCCAATATTTCTGTACTGAATACTATTTTATATATATTTTTTAATTACAACTTTGCATTATTTTCAGCGAATGTTTTTTGTATTGTTAGCTAACGTCCAATATTTTATAAATTCTTTCAAGTACTCAGTTTCTAAATTCATTTCACATATTTCTTTTCCAGCTAATCTTTAATATTTAATTGTATTTTTTTTTCTCTGTTTTTTTTTTGTGTGCGCGCGCACTAAACATCTTTCCATGTCTCTGACAGCTTCTGCAAGTGTACCTAATGTTGTGTCCGGTTTGAACGTTGAACATGCACAGTAGCTGCATGTGTTTGTCCTGCGGCGGGAGGGTGAGGGAGGGGGGGCTGCTGTTAGTCCAGCGAGTTCAGCGCCCCCTCGGCTGAATAACAGCTCTCTTCTTTGGGAGAGGGCAGCTCCTTGGCTCACAGCCTCGCGCAATTGGCCGCGGTACAGACTTGATCCAAATGCTGCCCCCCCCCCCCCCCCCCCCCTCCTTCCTCAGTCTAGAAACAGCACACTGTAATCTTTGTACAGTCTTAGCGAGCAAAGCAGAAGAGCTCCAGCACCTTTTGAGCGATTGAGTAAGGTGAGTGAGGCGCAAGCGGCTTTTTCTTCCCGTCCCAAATTGTGGACTCCACAGAGGGAAAAACTTGTTGCTGGAAAGCGTGTTTATTTCCAGCCGGTCTTGGAGTTCCAGGCATACCTACCAGGCACAACAAGACCCTGCTTTTAGACCGGGGGGGGGTGCCTTTTTTCGGTGAGCCACGCGCATTGGAGTTTGGACTTTGAGCAGCTCAAGCTCATTTGCTTAAATAAGTTGACGCGGAACATTGTTGTTGTGTGTCCAAAATAGATGTTTTTTTTTTTTTTAATGATTGATAGTGCAAAAGGGTCAGGATAAACGTGGTTTGAGGGCTCTAGCAGATTTCTGCTAAACCAGGAGTGAACATGATTGTTGCTGCCGTATTTCGTGTTTGAGAACCGCAGTCCTCGTTTGATAAAGACGTGAACCAGCTTGCAAAGAAGACGTGCATGGGTTGCGCTGCTAAAGGAAAGGGGGAAAGACAACCCAGGTCAGCATTTGCGGAATTTTGTTTATTTTCAGCGAATAGTTTTGGATTTATAAGCTAGATTTTGACATTGTGTGTCTAACAGGTTTTTTTTGTATTTTGGAATATTTTTGAATTTTCTTCCCCTAATATGTATTTGCATTGAATGTTTTTTGTTGTTGTTTCATATTTCTGTTTATTCCCAATAATGTGTATTTTTCCATCTTCATTTTTTCCTCGTAATAGTATAGAAACATTTTTACAACTTTTTTTGTGGTGGGTATTTGCTAATATTTGCATTTTTTTTTTTTTCTTGAGGTTTTTATTTTCTTAATGTTTGGTATTTGTTCACATTTTTATTGCCTGGGCATCTATTTTATTTTTATCAACATTTCCATGAGCAAATTAGTCGCGAGAACCTTTTGGTGTAATGCTAAGACAAAACGTGCATACGGCTCTTGCCAAGCCTTGTTTGTTTTTCAACTTTAGGACTTGCTGCATCAAATCTGCTTTCATGTGTGGTTTGCCTCACATGTTTGCCATAGTTTGGGGCTGACTTAGCTACACTCGCCATATTGCTTGTCACTCACTTTCAGGTGTGTGTGTGTGTGTGTGTTGATATTTCTGTGTGTGTGGGAGAGACAAGTATGTACACGTGTTTTCAAATGATATGCACACTCAACGACACTACACTTTCAAAAAATGTTTGCATATCCAGCACATCACAAAAGTTTTAAGACACCTGGCAGTGCTTTTAAGTAGTAAAAGCAAAATGCTCACAAGTTATATTTAGTTCTGCTTTGTCTGGCTCTCTTTTTTTGCAGCACAAGGCCAAAGATGTCCAAGCAGCAGTAACGACAAGGACTGCGTGGCTCCGTACTCGGTGGAGACGCCGTACGGTTTTCAGCTAGACTTGGATTTTCTTAAATATGTCGACGACATCGAGAGAGGCAACACCATCAAGAAAGTGAGCGTCCAGAGGAAGCCCAAAGGGGCCAAGCCGGGGACGCCGGCGGCGGCGGCGGCGCCGCGTTCCAGCACCGGGACCGAATGGACGTCCACCGACTCGCTTTCGTCCTCCAACAGCGACGACAAGCAGTCGCCGGTCTTCGTCAACCCCAAGGTCCAGCTGACCCTGCAAAAGGCGACTTACGAAGCCGTACCTCAACAGGTCTTCTCGGGCGTTGCTGAAGCCAAGCTGGTCCTGCCGCCGCCCTCGCCCAGGTTCACGCCGCGCCACAACCCCCACGTGGAGAAAACCCTCATGGAGACCCGGCTTCGCCTGGAGCAGGAGCGGCTGTTGATGGAGCCGCCGCCGCCGCCCCGCCGCCGTCTGGCCAGCTTCGGCGGAACGGGCTCAAACAGCTCGCTCTCGTCTTACTCCGGTTCCGTCGTCGCCAGCCAGATCTCCCCCGGCGCCCCGCAGCCTTTCAACGGTCACCTCCACAACGGAGAGCACAACCTTTACTACCCGTCGTCCGTGGGCGGCTCCATCCGCCACAGTCCCCTGAGCTCCGGTATGGCCACGCCGGTGACCAACGTCAGCCCGCTGCACCTTCAGCAGATCCGCGAACAGATGGTGGTCGCCCTGCGGCGGCTAAAGGAGTTGGAGGAGCAGGTGAAGACCATCCCCATCTTGCAGGTGAAGATTGCCGTTCTTCAGGAGGAGAAGAGACAGTTGGCCGCCCAGTCGAAAGGTCCCGGCGGTTTTCGCAAGCGCTCCTACAGCGTGGGCAGCGCCGACCAAATGGAGAACCCGGGCCCCGTCCAAAAAGAGACGGTGCTGCACATCGTCGAGTCCGAAGCCCAGCAGCAGAACACTCAGCAGCTCGAGGAGTTCAGGCGTCTGGCTGCTGAGGTCCAAGCTCTTGAGAAGACCACCCTTGACAATAGTGAATTTGAAAGCCAGGTGCAGGACCACAATCTGAACCAGACCCTTCATAAGTCCGTCGGTGTAGTCACCGATGAAAACATGAACAATCTCCAACAATTTCAGCGGAGGGAACTGCCCAGAGAACGCGAAAACCGGGACGTGGCCGTCGCGACAGACCCCCGGGACACCCGCAGCGCTTCAGTGGGTGTCACCGAGACCATGCTGGGCCTGTCCAGCGAGACGGAGAAGGAGATGGAGCTCCAGCAGCAGACCATCGAGGCGCTGAAAGACAAGATCTACCGCTTGGAGGTGCAGCTGAAAGAAACCACTCACCAGATGGAGATGACTAAACTCAAGCTGGAGCTCCAGGCGGCTGGTGGGTCCAACAAGAAGAAGGCGGACAAGGGCTTGATGATCAGGCCCGAGACCTACAACATCTCCGTGGAGGCCAAAGTTCCCGTGCACAGTCGGGGTGTCGGTGACCATCTTATCTCGGAAGCTCGGACCTTGTCCGTTGGAGTGTCATGTCACCCAAGCGTTTGTAGCATTGGCGTAGGACCGGACCATGGTTTGGATGTAAAGGATGCGTACCAGCAGGCAAACATCTGCGAGGCCGAGTCGCTCAAGGAGTTTCGATCGGTCGCCAGCGGGAATTGCTCCGTGGATGTCCACGTGGGCCCATTCTGCACAAAGGCGTCCCGAGGAACCGACCCGGATCTCGCAGAAAAAGTGGACTCCTGCGTCACGGCGGCCCCGGAATCCACCACGCAAGGGACCAACACAGAGACGGAATTGATCAGCAGGTCCACCAACACCAAGACGCCGGCGCTGACCGACTCCTTCACCAATACGGCCGCCACTGGAACTCGGACGGTCGCTGCCGGCGAGGGGCTCATCAAAGACGTACTCTTGACCGCAAAGCTTCGCTCGGTGGCCGTGGGGACAGAGTCACTCTTCGGCCAATCCTGCGCCGCCAAAACCAAGGAATTTGGGGTGGGATCCGTCAGCATTCACGAGAACTTCCTACTCGGTTTAAAAACTCGTAATATCGCGTGTGGACCGTCGCAACTCCCCGAAGCCGACACGGCCAACACCCAAGGGGGTGCCGGCCTGGACCACTACATCGAGAAGGTCCAGATGCTGCTGCGGGAGCAACAAATGCTGCTGGCGGAGAACTACAGCGAGTTGGCCGAGGCTTTCGGTCAGCCCCAGTCCCAGTTTGGATCCATCAACAGCCAGCTGGTCAACACGCTTTCCTCCATCAACTCGGCTATGAAAAGCGCCAGTTCCGAGGACCTCCTGGCGGCCGCCGCCCGCTCAGGTCAGTCACTTTCACCTACATCTCGTGTCATTCTGGTACTGAGGATTTTCAATAGATGCTGACATCAAAGTGTTGATGAGATTACAGGACAATGTGACAGTAAATGGGAAGCGAAACTTTGGGATGTGTCCTTTTGGACTCAAACAGCAATGAGTTCATTTCTTTTCGGGAGCCAAACTTTTCTTTTTTTTGTTTTGTTTTTAAAATCGCCTCCCTCCCTTTACTACACACCTCGTGCTGATTCATAGCCGCTTCGCTGTTACGTAAGCCGCTTCTCACGCTGGCGGACACATTCTTCGTCCTGGGCTGCAGCTGGTTTTGCCTCGGGTCGCTCTTTCTGGAATGCGCCGTGACTTTGCACTTGCAAGCAACAATACAGTCCTTACCCTGACTTACGAGTGGCCCTTTTCGTGAAAGTGCAGCATCTGATGTCAATCACTGCCCACACCCCGCATATCCATACCAAGAAGAATGAGAGTCCGTAATCGTGTGAAATATTTCACGCTTGTCCAAATTTACTCCACCTTGTGTCATTTGATTGCTTACAGAGTCGATAGAAAAACATTGAAATGGATCATCTGAATTGAATCGTAAACAATCGCAATTGAATCGTTCGTTTCTTAACAGTTCTCACGTTTGTAAGTCAAGGTACCAATGTCCTCTAGAACTTGTGCAACTTGCCTTTCAGAGGGTGCGCCCAAGACTCACGTCGACAAAGGCAGCAAGATGGAAAGTTCCAGTCACCAGCAGCTGAGCGCAGCTGAGCAGAAGAGCCGCATGGACCTGCAAATGTCCACAGCGCTACATGGTGGGAAACACTTGCCTTGGAAACGGTACCACTAATAATGAGTGTTTGAAATCATTTGGCCAAATCTAAAAGACCACAAAAAAAAGGACATCACTAAAGTGCTGGAAAGAAAAGTGTATTGTTCCAATTTGTATTTTTCTTAAATCGAATGCTACAGTGGTTTCTTTGCTTCATATGCTTTCAGGTGAGTCTTGCAGTGCCAACGCGCTCAAGTCCATCATGAAGAAAAAAGACAGCAGGGGCGACTCCAACGGCGCCAAGAAGAACCTGCAGTTCGTCGGCGTCAACGGAGGGTGTGTGACATTTCATTTTGAGGTTTTCAGGTCAAGTTTACCTCCTCAACCTTCTTTTCCCGTGTTGTCTTTGCCACCCCCTTGTGGAGCAGCTATGAGACTACGTCCAGCGACGACTCCAGCTCGGAGGACAGCAGCTCCTCTGGATCTGAGGACGAGGAAAATGAGATTGAAGATAAGCAAGGTGACGACGTCTCGGAGGAGAAGACTGAAGAAGGAAGTCCGGATGAGCTTGAGACAAGAGAAAGGTTTGGGAGTTGTTTGCTTTCTTTCATACACAAAGTTTAAACAATGCGATCGGAGTCAAAAAAATGAAAAATCTGTAAATTGGGTGATGTTAAGAAAGAACGGAGCTAAGTTAAATGATTGGGTTGAGATAGTGTGTTTTTTTTTTTTTTTTTGAGAGGGGACATTCTTAAAGGCCCCAAAATCTTTTTGTGTCATCAGATATGAGCTCAGCGAGAAGATGTTGGCAGCGTGCAACATCCTGAAAGTTCACCTCGGCGAGAACGACGACGTGAGCAGTAAAGACCTGGTGAGGGTCCACATTTACGTTCGTCCGTTGCGTTGTGATTCACCTGCCGAAACGTTGTCCCTTTACATGCGTGGGGCTTTCAGAGGTGGTGTGTGTGACGTCTGCGTGTGAAACGGACGTGAGCCGTGACCAACGGCAGCTTCTGCATGAGTGCTTGTTTGATTTTTCCCAGAGGGCGAGCCTCAACACGGTACAACACGAATGGTTCCGCGTGTCCAGCCAGAAGGCGGCGTCGGCGTCTGCCGTTTCGGACTACCTGACGGCGTTCGCCGCCGTCTCGCCGGAAGTGCTGCGCCACGTTGTCAACATGGCCGACGGCAACGGCAACACGGCGCTGCACTACAGCGTGTCGCACTCGAACTTCCCCGTTGTCAAGAAGCTGTTGGACGCCGGTGAGTTAGCGTCCTTGGGCAGCACAGATTCGTGCAAAGAAAATGTTTGGAATCGAAAGCTTATCCCTTCTCGCCGCTTTAATACGAGCGTTTGTTGCAGATGTGTGCAACGTGAACCAGCAGAACAAAGCGGGCTACACGCCCATCATGTTGGCGGCGCTGGCGGCCGTGGAGACGCCCGCAGACATGCGCATTGTGGAGGAGCTCTTTGGAAAGGGCGATGTCAACGCACGCGCCAGTCAGGTCAGTACAGACGCCAAAAAAAGTGGCTGTAGGAAGTTTGAAATGTAAGATAACATTTTTGTCTTTTTGAAGAAGCTAGCCATTTGCACTAATGCTAATTTGCTCAGGCGGGCCAGACGGGCCTGATGCTGGCGGTGAGCCACGGCCGCATGGACATGGTCCGAGCGCTGCTGGCCCACGGCGCCGACGTCAACCTGCAGGACGACGAGGGCTCCACGGCGCTCATGTGTGCCAGTGAGCACGGACACGCCGATATCGTCAAGCTTCTCCTGGCGCAGCCCGGTACCGACGCCACGCTCAGCGACAGCGTGAGTCATCACCGTGCAAACTAAATAAATAATGATATTCCACTTCCCCTTCCCATAGTAGAAATGTTGTATCTCGCAAATCCTGGGTGGGTCATGTAGTACAAAATCTTTGATCAAAACTTCAGTCAATATATGTTTTTAACATTTTATTTTGTTTAGGACGAGAGTAACGCCCTGTCCATCGCTCTGGACGCCGGACACAAGGACATCGCCGTCCTGCTTTACGCACACGTCAACTTCTCCAAACCGCAGTCGCCTGTATGTACCGCTTTTTTTTTTTTTTTTTTTTAACTCATTGGCTGTTTTATTATTTTTGACATCTTCATCCCTTTCAGGGAACCCCTCGACTGGGTCGCAAGATGTCTCCGAGCCCGACTCGCAGGGGCCCCTTCGATTAGCTGCTCAGAGGCTAACGTTGGTGCATCTTTAGCTAATCCGATGATCTAAGGCTACTTTTGGTGTGGAATGGCTACTTTTAGCCACTCTGAAGCTATTGTTAGCTGCATAGCGGCTAATGTTAACAACTTTTAAGCTATGGTTCGAAATTCCAAGTCTGAAGGGAATGACCATGGCTCCAAGTTGCTGCTCTGAAGCTTGTCATTGGTTTCGAGGCTACTGTTAGCAACTTGCAGGCTAGCGTTTATACTCTACTGCCTTATTAGAGCTGAAGAGGATTTCCCCCCCCCAGCCCTCTCCACCACTTCCTATTGTGAATGTAACCAGCTGGTGCCTCTGATAACTTTTGGTGTCCCTTATGGATACAAAAAAGGCCATATTCTTTTTCTTCTTTCTTTTTTTTTGAACTGAAAATCAGCCCCCAATATATTTTTCTCACTGTCTGTTATGGTGGTCCGGTGTACATAGTGCTGATCTCCAGTCTGACATCAGCGACATTTCTACCAATTCTTTGTATCTATTTAAAAAGACCACAGTATTTTTCAATACGAGCGCATATAAATATCACATGAAGTCATATATTTATCAAAGTATATTTTCTAAAGCACATCTGCTGTGTTTGTACAAACTGTACGTTAGTCTAGTATCGTCGTTTCCGCTTTCTCTGTCGTTGACATTAGCGTCATTTTGCACAATGTCATCACCTAACAATAAACATCAATTAAAGTGCACGCAGCTCTTTGAGAAACATAACTGGATTTCATTCATTTCTCTTTTAGCAGTGATTGTGTGAAAATGCCACAAGATGGCAGTTGGGTTTTTTTTTTGCGGCACACAGTCACTCACCTGTGTGGGGGCGCACGTTTGGCCTTTGGAGCGTGTCGGGTCAGAGGACCCAGTTGGCCGTAGCCGCTTTCGGCCCTGCTCAGACATGACAAATGAATAGGAAGTGGAAAGGACAATTTTACGTGGGCGAGATCTCACCCCTGGTTGGCTGGGTTGTCCCCAGCCAGCGTGGGGTCACTGAGGAGGGGGTCAAGGGGGCCTTCCAGTAGTTTCAGCAGCTTCTCCGTATGTGGCTGACAATTGACATAGTGATAGTTAACATGGAATTTGAAAAACGAAGTCATTTTGTGGCCAGAATGTATTAACTTGAGAAAATGTTCAAATATTACAGTGAGCCTTGGTCCCATGGCGGCGACCGCATCTCTCATCAGGCCAATCCTCTTCCTCTCCTCCTGTAGCTCTGCCTTCAAATGACCACATGTGGTGGTGTGTTTTTTTCTGCCAAGAAAAAAACCAACAACTTGGTTGTATATTGAGAATCACTCTTAACCCCCCGATATTGAACTTTCTGCATGGTGGTGACGTCATCAGCAGAAAATTATGTGACGCCATGTCGGTTTAAATTTGGACCTGAGTGCCTCTAATTCGGCGTGGGATTGGTCGAGTTGAGTCCGAAGTTGTTCCAGGTCCCAACTGCGCTCAGCTAGGTCAGCCTTATGCTGCTCTGCCACCTAGTGGAGGGTTGTTGTCAGTACAGTTATTAAGAATAGCTAATGTGGCATTTAAATTGCATTATAACAATCTTTTTTTTTTTTTTTTTCTGAAAAAACAAAAACAATTGGAAGGATTTTCTACTACAGACATTTTTTTTTATACCTGAAAAAATAAATTTTGGTTCAAGCTGAAAAATCTAACAATGCAGGCATTCAATAAAAACATGTAAGTTAATGAAAAAAAACCTAACAATGTCTATTTTAAAGTCCTTAAAAATACCAAATAAATCTAATTTCTGGGGGAATCAAAACGGGGGGAATAGGGGACCTTCTTGCGGAAGCAGCTCTGTCGCGCCATTTTGTTGATTGTTTCCTCCAGGATAGCCACGTCGGCTGCATTACGGCCCCGCTGCTGTCGCAGAGCGAGATTCTCGCGGGCCAACTGCTGGGCCTTGTCGGACAGACGGGCGTAGCGCGCCCACGCCTCCTGTTTCTCCAGCACTGCTTCCTTGCTGGCCTCAGGCAGCTTTTGCTCCACCAGGCGCTCCACCTCGACCGCTGCTGCTTCAGCCGCCGTCTTCAGCTCCTTTTCCAGTCTATCGGTGAAGCAGATGTGTCAGTTTTACAACTTGCCTTCTTTTCAGCAACATGTCTGTTATTCTCACCTGGTTTTATCCATCACTGCTTTCATTTCTACTGTGTACATAACGGCTGCGTGTTCCCTCTCCCGATCAGCCAGGTTCTTTTGCGCAGCCGCCACATCAGACTTAAGCTGCTGCTTCTCCTCCTCAAAGGTCTTCACGGCTTCAAGCCGGGCCACTATAGAGACAGAGTTGTCAGTTCAACAGCGGCATTTGATACTTGGGCCTTCAGACAATCTTCCCTTGTTTGCTGAATCAAAACTGCCTCGTGGTGCCATGGAACCATGATGATGTAATTTGAGGACCTCCGTTCAAACAAGATTAGTGCTTTCCTGCCATCCAGTGGCACCTTGATGAACTAATGAACTTTGTTGACATAAAACGAGGTGCTTCACTTAGACAAAGGTAGTGTATTGGTGCCATCTTCTGTCATCTTTCTGCCAATGAACTCCGTTGAAATGAGTTGAGACTTATGTTGATGGTTTTGCCACCATCCAAACCTTGAGGAGCTTGTATCAAATGTTTGAATAGCCAATAGTGGGCGAACACTGTCTAACAAATTCATGGGACAAATAGAATTCTGTTTTTAATTGTGATAATAGTGTTGAGGCCAGGTGAAGACAGTGGTCCTTCTCACCTAAGGCGGCGTTGTCCTCCTCCAGCTGGTGGATGCGATCCCGCAGCTCCCGGAGCACTTCGGCCTGTCGTCCCCTCAGGCCATTTCGCTCAGCTTGGGCTTCCCGCAGACTTTGGTCCAGCCGCTCCGCCAGCTGCTCCATCTGGTCCTCCTTGTCCAGCATCTCCGTCTTCAGATACTCCACCGCCTCCTTCTTCTCTGTCTCCGCGTGGACGCAACGACGCACCAGTGACGTCTTCTCCTGCTCCAGGCGCTCGCATTTCAGCTGCTGTCTGCACCAGTTGTGTCATGGTGGGGACTTGACCATCATTACGCACAGTATGGAGCTTCAGTGTCTGTCTATCCATCTGTCTGTCTGTCTGTCTCTGTCCGTCGCTCTAATTGTAACTCACCTGTCGAGCTCGTCGTTCAACAAGCGTATTTGAAGGCGATACAAATCCTTCGCTTTGTCTCCAGGCTCTCGTTCTTCGGCGGGAGTAACCTGGCTCGGCGTTTTCTTTCTTTTCTTGTCTGCCTCTTGTTTCTGCTCCTTTTTGGGCATGGCGAGAAAACAAAACAAGATTTGCTTGAAAAAAGTTGACGGAGGCTAAAGTGCGCTACTTGGTTGCTAGGCGATGGGGCATTCAGGGACGCTCAGAGGATTGGAAACTCCGAAAAACGCACCTTGATGTAAACGGTGTGTAATTTAACCACAAGAGGGAACTGTGACCTAAATCAAGTAATTAGGGGCGATTCATTTCTGTCAGGCGTACACGTTTTATGTTCAGGTAATATTTTTGGTTGTTGTTGTAGTAACAAAACAGGATTCAATAAAGTTTATGTCGTGAGTATTATAGCAGCTTCACGCAGGTGTAACATAGGTAACAAGCGCCGTGGTCGTTTGTGTGTCTGCGCCCTCTTGTTGAAAGGCTTATCGGTCCATCCGTGGATTTTGGTTCTCTGCTGGTGTTGTTGAATAACGATCGTCCGCAAAAAAATGACACTGGGTCCCCATCGTGACCTGCAGTGAAAATGAAAGTTTTGAAAATTTGCATGATTTATTCAACTGTTCTTGCTTTTTTTATGGACATTTATTGAGCGCACAGCCATGCCACTCGAGACTTTCCAAGACATTTCATGTGGGGAATTTTGTCCCCAAGTGGATACTTTTTAGTTGTTATTATCATCAATTTGACCGATAGTGACCGGTATGTCGACCTCAAGGTCATCAAGCAAATAGTCAGCCTTATCGGTCGATCAGTGGATTTTTGTTTTCTCCTTTTCTTGCTGAATACCAATCGTCCACAAAAATGGCAATCGATGTCCCCATTGTGACCTGCAGTGAACGGGAAAGAAAATGTTTATTTTCAAAACTTACATTATTGATTCAACTGACTTTTCTTTGCGATTTTTCTGGACGTTTATTTAGCGCGCAGCCATGTCGTTCGAGGCCTCCCAAGACATCTCATGCCGGGAATTTTGTCCCTAAGTGGATACTTTTTAGTTGTTATTATCAGTTTGACCCGTGAACAACTATTTGTCTTTGCGCGCGCGCGCGTGATGAGGCGTCGGCCAGGAACTTCATGACTCGAATGAATGAATTTTTGAATGCCTTTATTTGTTTCAAACATGTAAACATCATCAATCAAATGAAGACACATGAAAATAAAAAGCAAAAACAAGGTGAACGTCATTTAAATGATGACTGTATAAATACTATTATGTTTGTACATAATACAATCTACTGCACAAAATGGGCTATTTACTTGTCTGAAAAGGAGTGGGAAGACGTACGACATGCTTTTGAATATTTTCAGGCAAACGGTTTTGCTTTCATATACTTGGATTTAATTATTTGTATTTACTGTTAAACGAGTTGACTGCTTTTCGCTGTTGTACACGTCCAGAACATTTACAAAGTTACCAAAACGAAAGGATACAAAGTGGACATTGCTGTTTTTTTTTGTTTGTTTCTTTCTTTCTTTCTTTTGGTCATACACAAACAGGCGCGCGCGCCACTGCCCACGTGGCTTGAGAGTGCTTTGTGATGACTACCTTTGAATGTGACGTCGACGGCGTGTGGGCGCGGCCTGCCTCTGGCTCGGAGCAGGGTGCACCAAACGTCCATTTTTCTCTGGACTAAAATCCACTAACTAATCTCAGTGAGGCGATTTATCATTTCTTTCCTCCCGACTGCAACGGTTGCGACCCTCAGCGAGAGGGGGGATTTTCCTCCAACATGTGGAAAGAACTAAAGCGTGTTCTTCTCGTGATTGGCATATATTGGACATGTGGCTCAGGTAAGCAATTTGTATCTTTGAAACAACAGTCAAGAGCTGGAATGTACTGTACTGTGAGTTAGCATGACTGCATCTGCTTATCTTCTATCTTCTAACGGTGCCTGAGATAAAAAAAAATGAATAAAAAAATGAATCATTGCAATGTCACACCAAATGGACGACAAAAACTTTGAGGAAGAATTCTCATTATTCGGACACTTTGATGTAGTTGCTGTGTACAACTTGGTTTGAGAGGAGCACGATTGCTTTGTGGCGTGTGGTCAGTTGTCCCAGACCGGACCTTTGTTGTTATCGGGGCTTGCCTTTATCATCATTTTCATCATCACGGTATTCATTATTTGTTCAGCACGCTTTTGTTATACTTGTTTACTTGTTTGTCTGTTGTGAGCCATGTCTTGTCGCCGTGGGATAGGGGGGAACGAAATTTTGGTTTCTTTGTGTCTTTGGCATGTGGAGAAATTGACAATAAAGCTGACTTTGACTTTGATTCACGTGGGCTGCTATGATGTAGCATACGAGCAATTCGACTTTGAAATGACGAGCTAAAACCGTTGAGTCAGGTGTCTTTGCGTTTTTTTTTTTTTACGGTGGTAAACGAGCCATTGGTGATTTTTAAGTGCGCACTGGCTGTCAGCATGATGTGTATTGAAGTTGAGCATGTAACTTTAAAATATTCCATCTAAAATTGCTCTTTTATTTTGAAAACCGAATGTGTTTGTATGTGCTGTCGCGTTACTGGGCTTTTCCTTCCATCTCTTTTTTCCGGGTTTACTTTTGTTTTTCCTTCGCTCTGTTTTTTTTAATTTTTTATTTATTTTTTATTCCTAAAACATGGGCACGCTTGGAATTCAGGAGCGGCTGATTGGACTTTGTGACACTTAGATGAGTTGAACCGTTAGGGTTAAAGACAGAGAATGTCAACAAGACACAATAATAATACATTATATATAATAATAATGATAATAGTGATAATACTAGTTTAATAATAATAAAAGTAATAAATGTATTATTACTAATAATAACGATGATAATAATAATAATAATAAATAAGAACAATCATTTCTTATACAATATATTATGCACGTGTATATAGACAAGCTATTTCTTGGCGCCCCTATGATAAGAATATTTTCATGAATTATATGAGCTAATTATAATGAAGAATAATCAATCATTATTAGTCATTATTATTAATAGTTTCTTACAGTCCTTGATAGAGTATTAGCAATCATTTCCTACAGCCCCTTTGTACAATAGATATTTCTTAGCATCTCTGTTATAAAGAAATCATGGCTATTATGATCTAAATATAGATCATAATCATTATGTTATATTAATAATGTAATTATATTATTAATAATACACCTTCGTGTTTGGTCTGTTATCGTCACACACAAAAAAAGTTGCAACACAGTTGCGCAGTTCATAATATCGCTGTGCATCATCAAAATGTGTCGGAATATGTTTTCAAAGATTGCAAAATTGAGTAGGACTTTTAGGAGACTGATTTCAATGCGTGTTCATTTCTCCTAGTGAATCGCAGGGCTTATCTGAATAATTGCATTTGCCCCTCAGAGTCCATGCTTATTAGCTTTGATTGATTGATTGAGCCCGCACTTTAAAAGCCCTTTTTCTCCATGAAACACTCAGGCCAGCCTGGCTTGCTTGGCTTTGTACTTTGATATAAGGAAGGACGGGCGGGCAGGCTTCTTGAGTTAACAAGGGGAGAGCGGTCCAACTGTTGCAACGTGTTCCATTCGATTGAGTTGCGTTGTGCTTTAGCACCCTCCAGTGGTGAAATGTGTGATGACCTGATTTGAGCTTAGGTCATTGGTACGTGCGTAACTGGTGGGTGGGGTAATTGCTGAGGGTGAAGAAGATGATGATGGCATCTTTTAAGTGGAACAACTTGCACCATTGGTGGGCTGACGACATACTTTTTGCCCCTGAAGCTTCGTATCATCACTTTGGGGCAATTGTGTGGAATCCTGGGCAGGCGTAAGTGATGCTTTTATGCGAACAATCAGCAGCTCCACTTTGCTGCATGGCGCTGGCTGGACCCAAAAATGAAGGACAGGCAAGTTTTTGGAAGGGGCCAAAGCGACAATGGGCGTTGCCCCCCCCTAAAGACAGAATCCTTGTTGAGATGCCCCCAATGAAGAGCACAGAGTAAAAACATGCAAGTGTTCCATCAGTGTGCTCTGATCCCCAAATTGTGCCTTCAGCCAACAAGTGTCTGTCCGAGTGGCTCGAGCACGACTCCAGCTGCTACAAGAAGGAGACGACGCCCAACGGATGGCTGGGGGCCCGGCACCACTGCGTCTTGCAGGGCGGCGACCTGGTCTCCATCACCTCCTCGGCCGAGGAGGACTTTGTGAAGCGCACCATGGGCAACACCCGCTTCTGGCTGGGACTCTCCAACCAGGTGAGACGGAAGCAGTCGTGGACTCTGCAGCCACAACTGGAACTGTTTTCTTTTTTGCCCCCCAGAAATGCGACAACGTCTGGTGTCGCTTTGAAGGCGGGAGCCAGAAGCTGACCTGGTCCGATGGCAAGACAACGACACACACCAACTGGGCCTCGTACCAATTTAAAAGGTAAGAAGTCACATCTTCGCATGCTGTTGTCAGGCGGACACGCTTAAAGGTTCTGGAACCAACTTTGAGAACGAGCACTCAAGGAAAAGTATGAAAATGTTCCTTTTTATAATCTATTCCTTTTTATAATCTACCGACAGCGCCGACGTCGCGTCCTGCGCCTACGTCAACCAAGGAGCTTATCGTTTGCCTGGAAGGTGGAGGTCTGGCTCCTGCGCTTCCTCGCTGGCCTACATGTGCAAACAGCCGCCGAGTAAGTCTGCACGTCCGTGGTCACGTTGCTGATGAAAGGTGAGATGCGCAAACGGGTCTTTTTTTGCAGGCTGCCCGGACAGACAGACGTGTACCTCCAAAAGTGTTTCTGCTGTAATGAAGAGTGAGTTGCAGCACGCTTATTTGCACTTGAACCATGTCGTCATGGTTTCCTCCTCAATGTTTTTCTTTGTGGCCTCAGCTTCCGACTGCAACGATGGCAACTTGCTTTATGGCAATGATTGCTATCTTTTTGACGCGACGCGTAGAACTTGGGAGGATGCCGAGAAGTTTTGTCTCGCCCGGCGAGGCCACCTGGCTAGCATACACTCTAGGCAAGATGCCGGATTCATTATTGGTGAGCACCAAGAAGAACCGCCGCAGTTGTCATTTGGCTGAAGCTAAAATGCCCTGAAGCTCTTGTTCTCCTTCCTTTCATCAAGATCACTCAACTCACAGTCTGATTTGGTTGGGAGAAAAGAGGAAGGGCAACAACTACGAGTGGACTGACGGAACACCTTCTCATGTAAGTGGATTGCTGAAGGCCTTTGGAAAAGTCATGTTGCAGGCATCCGTCTTGTCTGGAGGCATCGGGCAGCCGCTTACAAAGTATTGGCGCTCTGATTCTAGAGAGGAGGCGGTTAAGATGATATATCCCGGCCGGTGGCTCGGGTTTGTCGGGTTAGTTGCTTTGTGCACGTTTCCCCCAGACATTTGGGTTGCCAGGGCGGGCACAACGTTTTATTGCAATGTTTATACTACTTTGACTGCCAAAGTGAAGCCAACAACCAAAGTGAAACTTTAATGAGAGAAGCTACGAAAACGCTGCAAGTGAGGAAATGCGGCGGGAAGATGACCACATTGAATGCAACGCGCTAAAGTTCTGTCCAAAATTTCATCCGCAGAACTACGGTCAATATTACCACTACAGTCATGGTGTGTGTTCCCGCTTGTATACCAACTACAACCTGGACAGAAAGTGTTCTTGCGGCTGGAGACACCCACCGGTCTGCAAAACAGGTGCAAACGTCCCTCCCAAGCGCCCCTTTAGGATGTGTCAAGCATTGGCTCATATTCGCTGCCCTTTTTCTGCAGCCAAGCGCGGAGGGCCTCCACAGCTGCCACCATTCGGCCAGCCGGGTAGGTGTCCCGCACTGCCGCCGTCTTGCGCTGTCTTGCGCTGTCTTATGCCGTCTGGCTCGCAGACTGGACTGAGAAATGCGGCTGGTGGCTGGACTACCCAACCAACGACTTCTGCTACCTGATGATCCGCGAGCCCACCAAGACCTGGCAGGAGGCGCAAGACGACTGCCAACGCCTCCAAGGGAACCTGCTCAGCATCGCCGACGACCATGAGCAGACCTTTGTACATGGTAGGCGGCCATGAAATGAAATATTGGCCATGAACAAGTTGTTGTTGTTATATGTTCATTCCGAACCTATTTAAAACATGAAAATAGGAAAATAAAACACCGCTTTAAAGTGCCATGTCCAAGTCACTGAAAGAAACAACCCAAAACCCCCAACAACAAAGAATGCTCGAGTAGGAGGAAGCAGAGCTTTTTAGATTCCATTCAACAAATGATTCAATTGATAAACCGAAGTGGACACACTTTCAGATTCCTTTTTGCATGTGTGTAGTCAGTTTTGTTTCAAAATTTTTCCCCCCTCATACATGTTAAGAAAGCAGTTTTTTTTTAAACACTTTGATGTTTGCACTATTTACGTGCTCATTTTCCAGACCATTCCACAATTTCAACCGTTTTATGATCACGTTCCTTCTTACGTGTCCTCATAATGCTGGTTAATTTATTCTTGTATTTTTATGAATTGTTTACACAGCGTGTTCTTCTTTTCCTCGCAGGCCTTTTTAATTCTTTAGTGACCCACATGGGCTCTTTGCCTCTTTTTTGTATTATTTGTTGACAGGACAGGTTTTATGGTATAATGTTGGAAAGAAAGTTTTTAGATAGATAGATAGATAGATAGATAGATAGATAGATAGATAGATAGATAGATAGATAGATAGATAGATAGATAGATAGATAGATAGATAGATAGATAGATAGATAGATAGATAGATAGATAGATAGATATACTTGCAACATCAGCATTTCATTTTTGTCAGATGCTGGTTGAGGTCTGATCCCCTCAGCCGTCTGCCCTGTTTCAGTAGCTCCAATTTGTGTTTGCCAACCACACTGTTATGGCTGCTTTTAATATTTCTCGATGGTCCCCCTGCCTAACTCAATTCCTTTTGAGCTGAGAAAGTCGATCACCTGGAGCTCAACGGATGACGCGTCCTCCTCACTCGGCTCCTCTTGATGATGTCGTTCATTCTGGTACAGGTTACATCAAGGCTCTGACGAAGGCATCCTCTCTGTGGTTGGGCGCCAATGTCTCCATCCAGGACGAAGGCAGCAAGTGGGTTGATGGATCCCTGGTCCACTACGTCTACTCTGCTTTAGGTTTGTCGGAGACGGTTGTCTGCTGCATTTTGGAGGAACGGAGGAGCACTGAGATCTTCTCTCCCGCCCCCCAGGTACCGCCGCTGGAAATTGTCTTTCCTTCCTCACTGGCAACAGCAACTGGGAGTACGACTCGTGCGACGAGAAGAGAGGTTACGTCTGCAAGAAGAGAGGAAATGGTAAGTGAGAGGCAACGCCCCACCGACTGTCTGTCATCGCCCCTTGACGTCGGTCTGTGCCTTGACGTCTCTTTTCCTTTGGTCTTGCAGTGAAGACTACGCCGGCGCCTGAGTGTAAGTCGCCTTTGACTGCGTCGAAAACAATGATCCTGCAGTCACACCATGCCAACCAACAAATTGTGTGCTTTTTCATGAAGTACTCAGCCACGTGTTGAATGTTTTTTGCATCGTTTTACCTTGTACAGCGGCACTTTGGTTGTTTCCCAAGCGCGAAGGTGAATGTTCCAGAATCCTTTCAAAATGTAAACGTCTCTGATGCCATTGGGCTAAGCTAACTAAGTCGAGTCCCGGATCTTACAATTTGCCCGAGAAAATGTAGATTTGGTCAGCCGTGACCCGCAAGTTGCCCTTTGCTCAAAATGGTGGACTGAAGGGCAAAAACAGGCGTGTGCTCTGATCTGTTCCCCAAATCAAATTGTGCCCTCAGCCAACAAGTGTGCTCCCGGGTGGCTCGAGCACGACTCCAGCTGCTACAAGAAGGTGGAGGAGCCCAACGGTTGGGTGGGGGCCTGGCACCACTGCGTCTGGGAGGGCGGCGACCTGCTCTCCATCACCTCCTCGGCCGAGGAGGACTTTGTGAAGGGGACCATGGGCGACGACACGCCCTTCTGGCTGGGACTCTCCAACCAGGTGAGACGGAAGCGGCAGTGGACTCTGCAGCAACAACTGGGACTGTTGTTCTTTTCCCCCCCAGAAATGCGACAAGTTCTGGTGTCACTTTGAAGGCGGGAGCCAGAATCTGACCTGGTCTGATGGCGAGACAATGAATCACACCAACTGGGCCTCAAATCAACTCGAAAGGTAAGACGTAACAACTTTGCATGCTGTCGTCAGCCGGAGGTTCTGGAGCCAATTTTGAAAACGGCCACTTGGGGAAAGGAAAGAAAAGAAAAACACGGGAAAATAATTACTTGTTTTTTTTTCTCCCGACAGCGCCGACGTTGCGTCCTGCGCCTACGTCAACCAAGGGGGAAAGGGTGATCCCGGCAAGTGGCGGTCTGGCTCCTGTCTTTCCTCGTTGGCCTACGTGTGCAAACGGCCGCTGAGTAAGCCTGCACGTTTGTAATCAAGTTGACTTTGAAAAGAGAAAAGCTCAAACAGGTCTTTTTGTTATGCAGACTGCTCGACGTGTTCGCCCAAAAGTGGTCCTGCTATAGTGACGAGTGAGTTGCAGCACACTTATTTGCACTTGTCGTCCATCTTGTCATGGGCATATTTTTCTTTGTGGCCCCAGCCTCCGACTGCCACGACAACACCTTCCACTATGGCGATTATTGTTATCATTACGAGAAGACGGTTAAAACCTTTGACGATGCCGAGAAGTTCTGTCTTGCCTGGGGAGGCCACCTGGCGAGTGTCCACTCCAAGAAAGAGGCCCAATTTGTGTATAGTGAGCACCAAGAGCAACCGCCGCAGTCGTCATTTGACTGAAGCTCTTCTTGCCCTGAAGCTCGTGTTCTCCTTCCTTTCCTCAAGATCACTCGCAGACCTCACAATCTGCTTTCGTGGGACTCAAGAAGAAGGACGACGTCTACGAGTGGAGTGACGGAACAACTTACGTAAGTGAAATGCCTTTGAAAAAGTCATTTTTCAAAATCTAAGCTGTCCAAATTTGAGTAGGATAAAAATAAAAGTGGACATAGGAGAAATGCTGCTCGAGGCTTCAAATTTTGGATTGTTTTGGAGGGGAAATGGGCAAAACTGGGCGCGAGTGAGCGATTGCCGAGGAAGGGCGTTAAGAAGTCCAACACGCTCATGTCGTCCGCAGGACTACAGCAAGTGGCAAGATAACGGCACCGCGGAGAACTGCACATTCCCAAATTCTGTTGGGGAGCTGAGTGTCAGCTCCTGCACAACGGAGCGGCCATTTGTCTGCAAAAGAGGTGCAAACGCCCCTCCCGAGCGCTCCTTCTGCACACATCAAGCATTTGCTCATATTTGTAAACACCATTCCCGCCTCTTCCCCTACAGCCAAGCACGGAGGGCTTCAACAGCTGCCCTCATTAGTCGGCCAACCGGGTAGGTGTCCCGCACTGCCGCCGTCTTGCGCTGTGTTGCGCCATCTTACGCTGTCTGGCTCGCAGAATGGACTGACACATGCGGCTGGTGGCTGGACTACCCCGAGGGTGACTTCTGCTACCTGATGATCCGCCACCCCCCCAAGACCTGGCGGGAAGCGCAAGCCGACTGCCAACGCCTCCATGGGAACCTGCTCAGCATCACCGACTCGCATGAGCAGGCCTTTGTACATGGTAGGCGGCCGTTCGTTGGTGTCACGAATGTATGAATGGATGAACGGATGAATGGATGAACGAATGAACAAACGAATGAATGGTGTCGTTCCAAAATGCGCCTCATGGGCTCAATGAGCGGGTCAGAAAAGCGCATCTCTGGAAGATCCTGTTCCACCTTTGCCTTGGGTCCACAGGTTACGCCAAGTCTCTGCTCTCTCTGTGGTTGGGCGCCGATGTCTCCACCACGGAATATGACGCTCAATGGACTGATGGATCTCCGTTCACTTACATCCACTTGAGTGCAGGTCGGTCTGAAAGCATGTCTGATGCTTATCGTCTGCACTTTGGATGAACGGCGGAGCGCTGAGATCTTGTCTCCCTCCCTCCCTCCCTCCCTCCCTCCCTCCCTCCCTCCCTCCCTCCCTCCCTCCCTCCCTCCCTCCCTCCAGGTGACCCCGGAGAGGGCAAGTGTCTTTCCTTATTCACTGCCAACGGCGTCTGGAAGCACGACTCGTGCGACAAGAAGAGAAGCTACGTCTGCAAGAAGATGAAAAAAGGTGAGTAAGTTGTGATGCTCTGCTGGCCGTCATCGCGCATTGACATCCGTCTGTCCCCTGACGGCCGTCTCTGCCCTGACGGCCGTTCTTTGCCCTGACGGCCGTTCTTTGCCCTGACGGCCGTTCTTTGCCCTGACGGCTGTCTTTGCCCTGTCTGTGCCCTGACGTCAGTCTTGGCCCTGACATCCGTCTTTGCCTTTCCTCTTGCAGGAGTGGAAGAACTTTTGCTGTCTTCTGACGGTAAGCAGCCCGACAAAATTAGTCACAAGTTCTGTGCAATTTTTCTTATTTTATTAAGTCCGCAAATGTACTTGAATGTTTTTCGCGTTGATTCGCATGTGGCGATGTTTGTTTCACAAGCGTGCTTTATAAAGTGATTTTTTTTTTTTTTTGTAGGGAACATTTCAAATTGTAAACGTCTCTGATGCCATAGGGCTAACCCAGTGCTTCTCAATTATTTTCTGTGATGCCCCCCCCAGGGAGAAGAAAACATTTTGCGCCTCCTCCATGTTAGTAACATTAAAGCAAACAAAATATAAATAAAAAAGATCAACTTACAACAAAGAATAACTTTATTAACATTGTTTTTGGTCTGTAACAGATCAAAGTGCATCACTGCCTGAAATAAAAAATTATAAGTATTCAAACTATAAACATTTTTGAGCAACTGCCATTTTATGCTGAAGAAAATACAATAAAATAATAAACATACATAGTATTAAATTAAATAACAGCAATAAATAATATTCAAAGTAATCAGCAACATTAACTCAGAAGCACAAGATGTAAAAAAAAAAAATGTAACCTACAAAAATACATAAAACAATTTGTGCTGTTATTTAATCAAAACAAGGCAGCACTCCACGGCTGCAGTTAGTATCAGCTCTTCTGCCATGGCGTGTTTTTTTTTTTTTTTTTTTTTTTTTTTTTTGCACTGAGCAATATGGTACGCTGCTTTATATGATGCTTGCAGTGCTTGCTGATTGACTAAAGTAGCATTCACAAAGTGGGATGATTGCTCAATATTTTTCTATGGTGTTCCACTGCACTTTTTTTCACCTGCTCTTTTCCGTGCGCTCTCCACTGTAGAGCGGAGACTCCTTGCGCACACTCTTCCAGTGATACCGCCACCTACTGCAGTGGATGTCTAATTACTCTCTCATCTAGCACACCCAAAAGAAAAGCGTGTTCCCCGGTGTCACACGCGCCGCCCCAGGAAGCACTGGGCTAACCTAACAAGTCGAGTCCCGGATCTTCCAATTTGCCTGAAAACATGTGCGAGACATGTTTTGGCCAACCGCGACCTGCAAATTGCCCTTAGCTCAAAATGGTGGACTGAAGGGCAAAAACAGGCGTGTGCTCTGATCTGTTCCCCAAATCAAATTGTGCCCTCAGCCAACAAGTGTGCTCCCGGGTGGCTCCAGCACGACTCCAGCTGCTACAAGAAGGTGGAGGAGCCCAACGGTTGGGTGGGGGCCTGGCACCACTGCGTCTGGGAGGGCGGCGACCTGCTCTCCGTCACCTCCTCGGCCGAGGAGGACTTTGTGAAGGGGACCATGGGCGACGACACGCCCTTCTGGCTGGGACTCTCCAACCAGGTGAGACGGAAGCGGCAGTGGACTCTGCGGCAACAACTGGAACCGTTTTCTTTTTTCCCACCCAGAAATGCGACGACGTCTGGTGTCGCTTTGAAGGCGGGAGCCAGAATCTGACCTGGTCCGATGGCGAGAATACGACACACACCAACTGGGCCCCAAATCAAGACGAAAGGTAAGATGTAACAACTTGTTCTGGTCAGGCGGACACGCGTAAAGGTTCTGGAACCAATTTTGAGAATGAGCACTCAAGGAAAATTACTTTTTGTTTTTTAATCTACCGACAGCACCGACGTTGCGTCCTGCGCCTACGTCAACCAGGGGGGAAGGGGTCAGCCCGGCGAGTGGAGGTCTGGCTCCTGTGATTCCTCGTTGGCCTACATGTGCAAACGGCCGCTGAGTAAGCCTGCACGTCTGCGATCACGTTGCCGTTGAAAGGCGCAAACGGGCTTTTTTTTTTTTTTTTTTTTTTCTCTTTTGCAGGCTGCCCGGAGGGACGGACGTGTTCCCCCAAAAGTGGTCTTGCTGTCGTGAAGAGTGAGTTGCAGCACGCTTATTTGCACTTTAACCATCTGGTCGTGGTTTCCTCCTCAATGTTCTCCATTGTGGCCTCAGCTTCCACCTGCGACAATGGCAACCTACTGTATGGCGATCATTGCTACTTTTACTCGAAGCTGTTCAAAGATTGGGAGGATGCCGAGAAGTTCTGTGTTGCCCAGAGAGGCCACCTGGCTAGCGTCCACTCACAGCAAGAGGCTCAATTCGTGTTTGGTGAGCGCTAAGACGAACCGCCGCAGTTGTCGGTCCCACAAAGCTGCCGTCATTTAGCTGAAGCTCTTCTTGCCCTGAAGCTGTTGTTGTCCTTCCTTTCCTCAAGATCACTCTCAAAGCATTTGGTATTCTTGGCTGGGACTGAAGAAGAAACGCAACAACTA